>NC_071505.1:15773345-17088345 GCF_027887155.1 Malaclemys terrapin pileata | reverse complement strand
GGGAAGAAATTAGTGGTGGGTAGAGCAAGTCCAATACATATATATATTGGACCAGCAGCCTTGAGTCATATATAAATCCATTTCAGAATGAACCAAGCACAAAATCCTCAGCAAATTGAGAAATCAAAATAAATTCTGTTTTGAGTCAAACAAAATGTTGTTTTGATTCTGATCATTTTTAATGTTAATTTTAATTAAAGGAGATATCTAAATTAAAAGTCATTTTGAAACAAAAAATCAAAACATGGTTTGGAAAATGTCAACAACAGGTTTAACTTTTTTCTGATTTTAAGGTTGTTGTTTTTTAATGAAACAGTTCCGCAAAACCTGCACAAATTCACAAAATGTTTCAGTCACCAAAGCTGCATTTTTTTTATTTTTGCCAAAAAAGTTTCAGTTGAAAAATGTCACCCAGCTCTAGAGTGGCACAGGGCAGTCCTGAGCTGATAGTGACGGCAGATACTAGAGACCGATTCTAATCGCATTTACACCAGTGTATTCCCAGTGTAAATTGGGAATCACTCCACTAAAGTAACGAGTCTGGTGGCACCTTAAAGACTAACAGATTTATTTGGGCATAAGCTTTCGTGGGTAAAAACCTCACTTCTTCGGATGCATAGAGTGAAAGTTACAGATGCAGGCATTATATACTCACACATGGAGAGAAGGGAGTTTCTTCGCAAGTGGAGAACCAGTGTTGACAGGGCCAATTCAATCAGGGTGGATGTAGTCCACTCCCAATAATATATGAGGAGGTGTCAATTCCAGGAGAGGAAAAGCTGCTTCTGTAATGAGCCAGCCACTCCCAGTCCCTATTCAAGCCCAGATTAATGGTGTTAAATTTGCAAATGAATTTTAGTTCTGCTGTTTCTCTTTGAAGTCTGTTTCTGAAGTTTTTTTTGTTCAATAATAGTGACTTTTAAATCTGTAATAGAATGACCAGGAAGATTGAAGTGTTCACTTACTGGCTTTTGTATGTTACCATTCCTAATATCCGATTTGTGTCCATTCTTTTGCGGAGGGACTGTCCGGTTTGGCCAATGTACATGGCAGAGGGGCATTGCTGGCACATGATGGCATATATCACATTAGTAGATGTGCAGGTGAATGAGCCCTTGATGGTGTGGCTGATGTGGTTGGGTCCTCTGATGGTGTCGCCAGAGTAGATATGGGGACAGAGTAGGCAACAAGGTTTGCTACAAGGATTGGTTCCTGGGTTGGTGTTTCTGTGGTGTGGTGTGTAGTTGCTGGTGAGTATTTGCTTCAGGTTGGGGGGTTGTCTGTAAGCGAGGACTGGCCTCCTCCCAAGGTCTGTGAGAATGAGGGATCATTTTCCAGGATAGGTTGTAGATCATGGATAATGCGCTGGAGAGGTTTTAGCTGGCGGCTGTATGTGATGGTCAGTGGTGTTCTGTTATTGTCCTTGTTGGGCCTGTCCTGTAGTAGGTGATTTCTGGGTACCCGTCTTGCTCTGTCAATCTGTTTCCTCACTTCTCCAGGTGGGTATTGTAGTTTTAAGAATGCTTGATAAAGATCTTGTAGGTGTTTGTCTCTGTCTGAGGGGTTGGAGCAAATTCGGTTGTATCTTAGGGCTTGGCTGTAGACAATGGATCGTGTGATGTGTCTTGGATGGAAGCTGGAGGCATGTAGGTACGTATAGTAGTCAGTAGGTTTCCGGTATAGGGTGGTGTTTATGTGACCATCACTTATTTGCACTGTAGTGTTCAGGAAGTGGATCTCTTGTGTGGACTGGTCCAGGCTGAGGTTGATGGTGGGGTGGAAATTGTTCAAGTCCAGATGGAATTCTTCAAGGGCCTCCTTTCCGTGGGTCCATATGATGAAGATGTCATCAATGTAGCGCAAGTAGAGGAGGGGCACTAGGGGACGAGAGCTGAGGAAGCGTTGTTCTAAGTCAGCCATAAAAATGTTGGCATACTGTGGGGCCATGCGGGTACCCATAGCAGTGCCACTGACTTGAAGGTATAAGTTGTCCCCAAATCTGAAGTGGTTGTGGGTGAGGACAAAGTCACAAAGCTCAGCCACCAGGCGTGCTGTGGCCTCATCAGGGATACTGTTCCTGACAGCTTGTAGTCCATCCTCATGTGGAATATTGGTGTAAAGTGTTTCTACATCCATGGTGGCCAGGATGGTGTTTTCAGGAAGAACACCAATGCATTGTAGTTTCCTCAGGAAGTCGGTGGTGTCTCGAAGATAGCTGGGAGTGCTGGTAGCGTAGGGTCTGAGGAGAGAGTCCAAATAGCCAGATAATCCTGCTGTAAGAGTGCCAATGCCTGAGATGATGGGGCATCCAGGGTTTCCGGGTTTATGGATCTTGGGTAGCAGATAGAATACCCCTGGTCGGGGTTCTGGAGGTGTGTCCATGTAGATTTGTTCCCGTCCTGTCGCCGCGAATTTCTTGAGCAAATGGTGTAGTTTCTTTTGGTATTCCTCAGTGGGATCAGAGGACAGTGGCCTGTAGAATGTGGTCTTGGAGAGTTGCCTGGCAGCCTCCTGTTCATAATTCGACCTGTTCATTATGACTACAGCACCTCCTTTGTCAGCCCCTTTGATGATAATGTCAGAGTTGTTTCTGAGGCTGTGGATGGCATTGCGTTCTGTATGGCTGAGGTTATGGGACAAGTGATGTTGTTTGTCCACAATTTCAGCCTGTGCACGTCTGCGGAAGCACTCTATGTAGAGGTCCAGTCTGTCATTTCGACCATCAGGAGGAGTCCATGCAGAGTTCTTCTTCTTGTAGTGTTGGTAGGAGGGTTTCTGTGGGTCAGTGCACTGTTCAATGGTGCGTTGAAAATATTCCTTGAGTCGGAGACGACGAAAGTAGGCTTCCAGATCACCGCAGAAATGTATCGTGTTCGTGGGGATGGTGGGACAGAAAGCGAGTCCCCGAGATAGGACAGACTCTTCTGCTGGGCTAAGTGTGTGGTTGGAAAGATTGACAATGTTGTTAGATGAGTTGAGGGTACCACTGTTGTAGCCCCCTGTGGCAGGTAGGAGTTTAGGCAGCTTACTGTCCTTTTTCCTCTGTAGAGAAGTGAAAGTGTGCATTGTAAATGGCTTGTCTCATTTTTGTAAAGTCCAGCCACGTGGAAGGTTCTGTGGCAGGTTGGCTTTGTATGAGAGTCTCCAGTTCTGAGAGCTCATTCTTGATCTTCTCCTGTCTGCTGTACAGGATGCTGATCAGGTGGTTCCTCAGTTTCTTTGAGAGTAAAGTAATGGAGCTACTCCCAATTTACCCTAGGTAAATAGATAAGATCAGCATCTGGCCCCTTGAGAACACAGCAGAGCTTGTCTGATCAACCTTTCATTTTCAACCTTTCATTTTAACGAAAAAAATAACAATTGTGCAGTCAAGAAGGGTGGGATTCACCAGGGGGGCTTAGGTGCTGCCACCAAGTGGAATTGACAGCCCCAAATTAGGTGCTCAGACTCCCTATACAATGCATGGGGAGATTTAGGTGCCTAAAAAGGGGATTCGCAGATACCAGCATAAGCAGGGAGCCAGCTAAGCTAGCCAATAGAAAATGCAAAGCAGAGGGGTGTGGCAAAGCAGAGGGGTGTGGCCTGGGGTCTAACTTCCAGATCTGTTGGACCAACTGGCCTTTCCTTGTCCAGCAGTTCTTCCAGTTCTTAAGACTTTATGCTTCTTCTGAAGAATAGCATCATTGTTGTAGCTCAGGGATCAGCAACCTTTGGCATGCGACCCATCCTGGAAAGCCGCTGGTGGTCCGGGACGGTTTGTTTACCTGCAGCATCCACAGGTTCGACCGATCGCAGCTCCCACTGGCCGCAGTTCGCCGGTCCAGGCCAGTGGGGGATGTAGGAAGCAGTGGCCAGCACATCCCTCGGCCCATGCCACTTCCCGCAGTCCGCATTGGCCTGGACCAGCAAAACGCGGCCAGAAGGTGCTGTGATCAGCCGAACCTGCGGATGCTGCAGATAAACAAACCATCCTGGCCCTACAGCACAAGTCCTGGTGGAGAAAATGCTTATTCTATGGAGTCTCTTTCTCCAAGAATCCAGTTAATGGATCTGAAATTTGGTGTGACCTTTCACCAGTGTTCAAATTTTAGACATATTTTCCTTCTCTTTCATGTCATGCATGTGCAATACCTCCCCCTGCTGGCCCAATGTGGACAACAACTAAGATTTCTCTCAAACTGCTGCAAGCCCTCCGACAAGGTTTCTACCTAAATATCTTTACCCAAGAAAAAGCAGGCCAAAGAATACAAAATGTCAGTTGAGGGCACATTGCACTTGATAGAATGGAGAAAGACCCCTGCTGGCTGGAAACTCAAAATTAACAACAACAACAAGAAAATTAGCAAGGTTTGCCAGCTGGGGATAGGCAGCTGGCTGGTGATCAGAAGGGCCTTTCAGTCAATTAATCCATCTCAGAGCTGGATTAACGCATTTAAACATGTTTCCCTTAGCTGCTTCTGAGAGACCCATTGAATGAGCTGTAAAGATGAATGGAAGTGAAGAAATTTCATTTAGAGGAAGGAAAATGTCTCTGGAGCAGTGGGTGGGTGATTTTTACATACCATATGTACATCAATAACTGAGCACAACGGAGTGAATTAAGGGCAGAGACCAGCAGCTTTGAGTCAAAAACTCTTGAGTTTGAAGATCTGTTTGATTTTAAATGACTATCTATCTGTGTGTCTAATGTGCCCGTTACCAAAGAATCTTTAGGCATTTGCAATCAAGTTAGGACAAGCAGACTTCTGCCCGAGGACTTTACTGTCTGTTCCTGTCATTCATTGCTCCACTGCACTAAGTGAGGTAATCTTGCTCATCACTGGGGAAGCTATTGCTGGGTTATTTTGCCATCATTCTGAATGGCAGAAGACAGGCTCAAAGAGGTAGCTTCAGAGCTAATTGTAGGAGGTATTTGAGACTTGGTCTCAGCCTGGTCTATCACTGATCAAGTGATTGACTGAAAGTCAATGGACTTGTGCTTTATAAAGTGTCTTCGTTCGTAGTCAAGGTCCCTCCACAGAGAATGTTCAACCCCTGCCCTCTGAGAGTTTGGGACTGGCCTCTGTTAGCTGTAGCATCCCAGCTGATTTCAGCTGTTACATAAAGTTGTGGAAGGAAAGGTATAGGTCTGTCGCATCTTACGCGCATTTAACATGCATGATTTCAGCTTTACACGGTCGGCAAAAACAATAAAAAAAAAAAAAAAAAGAGAAAAATAACAATTTTAATACTGTACTTGTAGTGTGGGCGATTCCGCCCGCCATTCAACTCAATGTAATTTTGACTATACGCGGTTTTCGCTTTACGCGCTAAACGCGGAACGGAACCCCCGTGTAAGATGAGACTCGCATGTAGTCTCTGAGATAAGCAGGGCTTTCTAGATGAGACCCAATACCTTGACGTTAATGCAGCAGTTGACTGGAAGGCAGGGACTGTTGCAGAGCATGATTTCCCTTTCAGTATATAAAGCATTTATACACTCTGACCCTCTACTAGGCGAGTGAATATCAGTCTCTTTGGAAGTCTATGAATGTGCTTTATTCTTGTATATTCCCTTTTAATAATGGACACATTCATAGATTCATAGATTCATAGATTCTAGGACCGGAAGGGACCTCGAGAGGTCATCGAGTCCAGTCCCCTGCCCGCATGGCAGGACCAAATACTGTCTAGACCATCCCTGATAGATATTTATCTAACCTACTCTTAAATATCTCCAGAGATGGAGATTCCACAACCTCCCTAGGCAATTTATTCCAGTGTTTAACCACCCTGACAGTTAGGAACTTTTTCCTAATGTCCAACCTAGACCTCCCTTGCTGCAGTTTAAACCCATTGCTTCTGGTTCTATCCTTAGAGGCTAAGGTGAACAAGTTTTCTCCCTTCTCCTTATGACACCCTTTTAAATACCTGAAAACTGCTATCATGTCCCCTCTCAGTCTTCTCTTTTCCAAACTAAACAAACCCAATTCTTTCAGCCTTCCTTCATCGGTCATGTTCTCAAGACCTTTAATCATTCTTGTTGCTCTTCTCTGGACCCGCTCCAATTTCTCCACATCTTTTTTAAAATGTGGTGCCCAGAACTGGACACAATACTCCAGCTGAGGCCTAACCAGAGCAGAGTAGAGCGGAAGAATGACTTCTCGTGTCTTGCTCACAACACACCTGTTAATACATCCCAGAATCATGTTTGCTTTTTTTGCAACAGCATCACACTGTTGACTCATATTTAGCTTGTGGTCCACTATAACCCCTAGATCCCTTTCTGCCGTACTCCTTCCTAGACAGTCTCTTCCCATTCTGTATGTGTGAAACTGATTTTTCCTTCCTAGGTGGAGCACTTTGCATTTGGCTTTGTTAAACTTCATCCTGTTTACCTCAGCCCATTTCTCCAATTTGTCCAGATCATTTTGAATTATGACCCTGTCCTCCAAAGCAGTTGCAATCCCTCCCAATTTGGTATCATCCGCAAACTTAATAAGCGTACTTTCTATGCCAATATCTAAGTCGTTGATGAAGATATTGAACAGCGCCGGTCCCAAAACAGACCCCTGCGGAACCCCACTCGTTATGCCTTTCCAGCAGGATTGGGAACCATTAATAACAAAACTCTGAGTACGGTTATCCAGCCAGTTATGCACCCACCTTATAGTAGCCCCATCTAGATTGTATTTGCCTAGTTTATCTATAAGAATATCATGCGAGACCGTATCAAATGCCTTACTAAAGTCTAGGTATACCACATCCACAGCTTCACCCTTATCCACAAGGCTCGTTATCCTATCAAAGAAAGCTATCAGATTGGTTTGACATGATTTGTTCTTCACAAATCCATGCTGGCTGTTCCATAACAAACTACATTTGGGAGCCAGATTGTGACTTGGACTATGCACCTGCACAAGAGTATAAGATGGACTAAGACCCCGCACACACACCTTACATGTCAGTGTATTCCACCAGGACCTTAAGTCCAGGCGTACAGCCCCAGAGCAGGTAGGCACCCAGTGATGAGGAAAAGACCGAGTTTTGGTTCCATCCCCTCTGCTCACTGGCCAGCACAGCTGAGCCAGCACTGAGGGAGAGGGTAGTAATTTACTGCTAGTATTAACTAACAGCACAATTACTTTCTCCTGGAGGCAGCGGGGAATCAGGCAGGGAACTGTGGTGGGGATGCTCCTGGGCGGGAGCAGCTACCTACCATGCTTTAATGTGGATAATGGCCTAGAGACACCCCTTAGCTTTCTTTGCAGTGATGTTGCAATGGTTTCTGTGGTGCTGTCACAGTGCTCATGCAAGTCTAAGACAAAATACCAAAGAAGGGAAATCTATGCTGCAGTAAAGAAGTTGAGAAGAGTACATCCTGCTGGAAGCAGCAGAGCAGCTAAACCTATGGCACCATCGCCCAAGAAACAAGGAGGCACAGAACAATGAAGGAGAAAAGATGTACATTTTAACAGTATCAGAGGGGTAGCTGTGTTAGTCTGGATCTGTAAAAAGCGACAAAGAGTCCTGTGGCACCTTATAGACTAGCAGACGTTTTGGAGCATAAGCTTTCGTGGGTGAATACTCACTTCGTCAGATGCATGCATCTGACAAAGTGAGTATTCACCCACGAAAGCTTATGCTCCAAAACGTCTGTTAGTCTATAAGGTGCCGGAGGACTCTTTGTCATTTTAACAGTGAGGGTGATCAACCAGTGAAGCAGCTCACCTAGGGATGTGGTGGATTCTCTATTCTCACATGAAGATTGGATGTCTTACTAAAAGATATGCTCTAGCCCAGTGGTTCTCAAAGCCAGTCCGCCCCTTTTTCAGGGAAAGCCCCTGGTGGGCCGGTTTGTTTACCTGCTGCGGCCGCAGGTTCAGCCAATCGCGGCTCCCAATGGCCGCGGTTTGCCGCTCCAGGCCAATGGGGGCTGCGGGAAGGGCAGCCAGCACATCCCTCGACCCGCGCCGCTTCCTGCAGCCCCCATTGACCTGGAGCGGCAAACTGCGGCCGATGGGAGCTGCGATCGGCCGAACCTGCAGACGTGGCAGGTAAACAAACCGGCCCGCCAGGGGCTTTCCCTGAAAAAGGGGCGGACCGGCTTTGAGAACCACTGCTCTAGCCCACCCACAAGTTATTGGGATTGATGCAGAACTCACTGGGTGAAATTCTCCAGCATGTGTTGTTGTGCAGGTCAGTCTAGATGATTGCAGTCGTGCCTTCTGGGCTTAAAATCTCTGAATCTTGTTTCAAATTAGACAGTAAGTGTTTTGGGGCAGGAACTATCTCTTGCTATCTGTACAGAGTCTTGTGACATGGAGCCTCAATCCTGATCAGGGCCTTTGAGCCCTACTGCAGTATAAACAATAAATAATCATTCACCTCCCCCAATTCCAGTCAATGGCATGAGGAAGTAGATCTGCACCTGCAACTTTCCGGGGTGTGTGTGCAAATTTTGCAGACATGAATGGTGTTCACAAAAAGGGAGACAGCCCTTCTGAAAACTGTCCATAAACTCCTAGCACACGAGAGCAGCTCTAAACAGTACAGAAAAAGGGCTCCAGGCCATTTTCACATTAACTTTAAACTGAGTACTTGTCTAGCAAGTGGCCCAACTTTTCTTTTGGAAACTGATAAATGAGAATAGTGCATGTAGGGAGGAAGGATATCCAGCCAATAGCATACTAGCCTGGCTTATGGGTTAAACTCCTCTTCCACCTTACTCCCTGTGTGACCCAGGGCAAATTACTTAGGTGCCTAAGTACCTTTGAGGGTCTGGACCTAACTCCCATTGCAATCAAAATACCAACTTCAGGATTACAATCTAAGCAAAGGTGGTGAGGTTTTTATTAATCTAAGGAGCTGGGATGACATAACACTTGTTACATTTCTGGTGCTCTTCGGCCATACCTTCCTTTCCCATGCAGTAAGCTCTCGAATCACTGTACCACTATTGGTGACAGATTGTTATGAAATATACATTGCCATAAATACAAAAACTGCTGGTCACTGTATAGGGTGACCAGACAACAAGTGTGAAAAATTGGGACAGGGAGTGGGGGGCAATAGGAGTCTATATAAGAAAAAGACCCAAAAATCAGGACTGTCCCTATAAAATTGGGACATCTGGTCACCCTAATCCAATAATGGCTTCTGGTGTGGTGCTCCTCCAGCCTACATCCCAAATGCAAAATGCTATTGATTTTTTAAAAATAGAGCTGTTGTTATTTTCTGCGGTTGGTACATTTCATACACACATCATAGACAAGTTGTCCTAGAATCAAACATTCTGTTGATGAGCAACCAAGGCAATCCAATAGAACAAGGGGCCATCAATTTATGTCTATGCTTGAAAATGACAAGAGAAGAACAAAACAAAGAAAAACTTATGTTACATTAAATCTGGTACAAATGGAAACTACAGCGATAGTTGAACTTGATAGGCCACCTTCTCTTACTTATGCCACTGTAAGTAAGGAGTGTATTGTTATCATCCACATTTTAGCCATGAAGACAATGAGGCCCAGAGAGAAGTGATTTGCCCACCACAGAGAAAGTCTGCGGCAGAGCTAGGGATTGGACCTAGATTTCCTGAGCTCCAGTTCATAAAAATTATCCTATGCTGAGAGCATGAGGATCTGTTAGGGCAGCTCTGCCCCTAACCCTTGTTTGACTAGCCAGTGGATGTCCCTGCAATAGGGTTTTTTTGGCGGCATAGAGCCACCATAGCAGTTGCCATGCTACACCCTTCCTGGCCATTGGTGCAAGCAGAATGGCCGAGGAAAAGAGGCCCTGGTTAGGGACTCCATGCCCTCATTTGATCCCTGTTAGCCATTGCCAGCTGGCCTAGATTTATAGCAGGCACCATCATTGGACATAGACAACCCCAAGATTGGACAGGAAGGGGCACAAAAGTGGTTTAAAGCCACTTTTGACCTGCCCCATCCCCAGGCTTGTATCAAGCTCTCCACAGCTGGACTAGAGTCCTGGAGCCTGTGAAAGGGGTTGTTACCAGAGAGATTATTATGTTATCTACCAAAATGCAGGAAATGAACTATGGAAACCATAGGGAAGTATTAAAATTAATTCACCAGCCTCCTTCCAATGAAATAAAGGCCTGATCAAAAGCCCACTGAGGTCAACAGGAAAGACTCTCAGAGACTTCAAAGAGCTATGGATTAGGCCCATAGATTTTTAGAACTCTGAGAAGTCGCACGGTAAATGCTTTTGCACGGCATTCTGAAGGAAAAAGCTGTTCCATTTGGTTTACTCAGGAGAGACTTTGCCATCTGTTGTCATAGGAGACCAAAAAACGAGATTTTTTAAAAGAGAGAAAAAAAATCACTATTCAATTTTTTCAATTTATGTATTTTATTCGTCTTAAAATGTTCCAGCACAGAGAGCATGTTTTCATGAAGGAATATCGTCAAAGCAACAGGCCCAATTGCTCTTAAGTTTCATGCCTTTTCAGTGTAAAGTAACCAAACAATTCTCTCATCACATCCCTAAGTGTTTCTGAGTAATGACTTTTTTTAAAATTCATGGTAGCATTTACTACCTACACGCAGAGAGATAGCAGAATAATGATCAGCAAATGGTTATAATTTGATCTTGTTTTATTCTGCAGCTTGTCTGCCTTCATCTGTCTTCAGTTGTGAAGAAGTAACAGGTCCCCTCGGTCTCCAATGCAAATGTATGAGCCTATTATGAATGCATTGCAATGCTTTCATTTTCTATCCAAAGTAATGTCAATGATAAAAATAAGCCCACTGATGGCTGTCACGCTGTGTGGAGTGGCTCACGACTGTGAGTGCCAACCTCAGGATAGATTGTCAAGAGACCCCAAACTGTTTGTAAGTTCTATCATTAGATTTCACCAACTCAGTAACAAGTATGAACTCCTAAAGCACTATAACAGTCTTACCATAGAGTCACAGAGAGTCCTGTTGGGCATTCCAGTCTATCTTGCCACCCAGGCAAGGTAGACTCAGTGATAGATGGTTGCTATACACCAAAGATCACAAAATATCCAGGTTGCTCCTAGTCCCAAGAGACCAGTCACTTACCGCATGTCAATTTGTACCCTAGATCTCACACCAGAGACAATGCTTGTAGCCAATGCTATAGTAAACTCTAGCTAAACTATCTAAAGCAGGCAAACATATATACATAAATGAGTTATAGTCTATTGTTTCAAAGGTGACAGAGTTGTAGTACTGTCAGCTCTGAATGTCTTTTAGGGCTAACCCAGGTTGACCCTGGGGATCTCTGCTTCTGTTTCCTAGCTCTGGCCCTCTGAACATCCAAACAGCAAAAGAGATGAAAAATTTTCTGGCCAGGTATTTTTATTTCCTTCTTCCAGAACTCAAGCTGATAGGATGAGCCTCTTTATGGATCTAAGGGGCCAATTAACAAAGTCTTTGCATTGTGATGTCCCACTGACAGGCCTTCTTGATGGGCAGGAGATGATCCCTCCTGACTGGGTTTACAGTTTCAGAGCAAACATTTTTAGAGTTACAAAGCAAAAATGTAAACATTACCTTATAGCATGCAGTAAAGAAATTGGAAGTGAGATTAATGCATGCAGCCACTTACAAGCATTTCATAAAAGTCTGAACACATTGTTATAAATCCAATCCCCCTCTTAACCATACTAACACACGGGTGAAACAGACAGGTTTCCAGCAATGAATTTGTCAGTGCTCAGCTGAGCTTTGGAAAGAGCTGGCACCTGGTCTGCCAGAGCCACAATGGCTAGTTCCAAAACCTTTTCGGTCCATTTGTATAGTTAGCCTTTTGCAAATGGCCTTCTCATGCCTACACAGCTACAGTCGAGATCTGAACTTTATCAGTACATAAATTTAAGGAGCATCTTTCCCCTTTGCAAAATGATCGGTGCAAAAGGTGGCAGCAGGGAGAGCATCTCATGAAACATTGAAATAACGTGTTGCAATTCTGCAGCTCTTTTATTTCAGAAACTCCAAGAGAATATTGAGAACAGTAGGAAAGCCATCAAACAGGATCATGTGAATAAGGTAGTAAAACATCCCACCTACCCTCCTCACTGTTAGCTGCCTCATGCAGAAAATATGTAATCAGCCCTAAAAAAACCCCAACTCATCTCACAGTAAGGGGGTATTACTGGTGCACACTCATTTGCTCTAGGTATTTGAATTCCTCGGGGTTTAGTGAAACTGTCAAAACCTTACAAGTGTGAATTCTGTTGTGTAAGTAAAATTAATGACTGCTTTGCTGCTTCCCATATTTTAAGGCTTTAAATGAGTCTTATTGCTAGGGGTTTTATCAAAATGTAAATGTAAATCTGTCCGCATTTAAATTCTCAGAACTGATTGACCTCAAGTCTGATTGACCACTGGTATTTATCTTGGTATTGTAAAGCAAGCAAACTACTTTATCCAGGCATGAATCCCACATCACAATCTGCTTTAACTAACTAGGGAATAAGGCTCAAATGGAAAGATCCAGTCAAGCAAGTAAACATTGGAAAACAAACAGGAGCATTTGCATGCAGATGTATTATATTTATTCATACTTTGACCTCTTTTTCTAAGGGAGGGCACAGTATTCTGGGCATTGCTGTAATACAACTATTAAATAAATAAATGTGAATTATATGAATAATTGAAATTAATGCTTGCCAGAGCAGTGTTACCAAAAAGAAGCTTGCAAGTTAGATATAGCGACAGAGTGAGGGAGCTCAATCTCTTTAGTTTAACAAAGAGAAGGTTAAGGAGTGACTTGATCACAGTTTATAAGCATCTACATGGGGAACAATCATTGGGCTCTTCGGTCTAGAAGACTAATGTAAAACAAGATCCAATGGCTGGAAGTTGAAGCCAGAAAAATCCAGACTAGAAATAAGGCTAATTAATTAACCACTGGAACAATTTAGCAATGGGCTGTGGTGGATTCTCCATCACTAGCAATTTTCGAAACAAGATTGGATATTTTTTCTAAAAGATATGCTCTAGCTCAAACAGGAATTAATTCAGGGAAGTTCTCTTGCCTGTGTTATGCGGGAGGTCAGACTAGATGATCACAATGGTCCCTTCTGGCCTTGGAATTGATGAAGTTGGGTCCTCATTCAGGAAACAATTCCTCTTCAGGAAAACACTTAAGCACTGGTTTAAATTTATGCTTACAGGCCCTCCTGAATAATGGCCTTTAACTGCAAACTTTTTGCGGCAGGAACTGTGCCTTCCTCTGTGTTTGGAAGGACACCAGCGTAGTTCGAGCAATGCCTCAAGCTATGGCCCTTTGGTGCCATGCAGTTAAGAGGAGTCAGAACTCCTCAACAACACTCTGTGGCCTGAATAATGGCAAACCAGGAATTATGGCCTGTAGATCATGGCCAATACGGGGGACATGCCTCCAACAATTCCCACCTGAGCAACTCAGCAGAAGGGGGGTGGGACCCCATGGAAGCGCTAGGGAGTAGGCGGAATCATGACTCCGTCCCCTATGTCTAACAGCAAACATACAGGATAATGTCCTCTCCCCTGCCACTGTAACCTTTGGGTGGGCTAGAGTTTACTTCGTCACCCTTCTGCTAGTGCTTAAACACATCTATAGAAAAAGCACATGGAGACACAGAATCCGGTCACTGAGGATTTTCAGCAAGGATTGCACAGGGTCAACCTCCCCACAATCAAGTCAACCACAACAAAAAGGGATGAACTTAATTCTTAAGTACCAACTTTATAAAATCATATAATGATAAAGAAACATGGTAGCTTAATTTCTACTACATAACAAGGCTACTTTCTAATCCACATACATTATCTTCACATTTATACATAAATATAAATAAAAGAAATATATTCAATCTAAACAGGTGGGTCCCCACAAAGCCACAGTGAGAAGTAACTCAGAGATCCAAAAGCGTAGGCTGAGTTCCCCTGAGTCTCAGAGTCTTTGTTCATCAACTCCATACAGTCTGCTGAGTCAAAAGCACTGCAACAATATCTTCCTCCTCTTTCTTGCAGAAGTCTCCATTTGGGACCCAGGCGGATTCTTTCTCCACTCCTGGGCTGTGGAATCACTCCATTAGCTAGTCAGCTATCTAGCCAACAACCAGTGTTAAGTATATAAATGAAAAACCCTGTTATAAGAAAAATACAAATCCAAGAATAGCAAGCTATCCAAGACTTTCCCCATCATCACATTTAACTAAGAGCCGGTGAACCAGACTGGTTAAGACAACGTAATTACACTGGTTTGGCTAAAATCAAACAACATTCAAAGTATATGTAGCGAGGAGGCATGCTCTCCCTCCCTGATGGACGGGGAGAGAACCACGACTGCCCCCTGCTGGGCAGAACTGGGACACCCGTGACCAGAAGCAGAGGGGCGGGACAGGAATCAGAAATATAAAAGGTAGGCCCTCCACCTCAGTTGAGGGTGAGCTGCCAGAGGAGCAGGATGTCCCCCTTCTCCCCCCCCCCCCCGGGAGCGGAGCATGCACCCAATGGAGGCCGCTACAGTGCCAGAGACCCGGAGGGACTGCCGGAGCTGCCAGACACTGGGGCCACCAAGGAGCTGTTGGGGCTGCCACTAACCCTTTACCCCAGCGAGACAAACGACAACCCCGGAACCCAGGCATCCCCTGACTGGGAATGTAGGAAGGAGCTCAGGGAAGCCAAATAGAATTGAGCTGTGTTACTAACTGCAAGCCGGCCAGCATCTTGCAGCCAGATTTCCCCACTGACCCAATGGCGGACCACTCTGCCACTGTTAGGGCCCTAGACTAAGATGCAGTGGAGCAGGTGGGCCTGTGTCCCCCTACCACTGCCACCCCACCCCTGGGGGTAGCAGCCTCCCCACCTTTAGGCCAGGAGGCTTGCATTGGTCTGATGCCCACCTGAGCATCATCAATGGCTATTAGCCAGGATGGGCAGGAATGGTGTCCCTAGCCTCTGTTTGCCAGAAGCTGGGAATGAGCAACGGGGGATGAATCACTTGATGATTACCTGTTCTGTTCATTCCCTCTGGGGCACCTAGCACTGGCCACTGTCAGAAGACAGGATACTGTTCTAGATGGACCTTTGGTCTGACCCAGTAGGGCCATTCTTATGTTCTTATGAGCGAGGATGCCAGATGATTTTGCTGGCTCTCCCCCGGAGAGCTAATCTCCCCATGACTGCTGTGTTGCTCTGCCTGATGGCCGGCCAGAGCCCTTACCTGATTGCTGCCTTGCCCTGATTGAGGGCCCCAGGGCAGATAGACTGCCTACTGCTCTGCCCGACTGCAAGCCAAAGCCATTAACTGATTAGGATCCCGCCCTGATTGAAGGCACTGAGCCTATAGACTTACTGCTACCCTGCCCGACTGCAGGCCAGAAGCATTAACTGTATACTGCCCCCTCTGGCTGAGGCCTGGGGCTCACAGACCCTATTGCTGCCCGGCCTGGACGGCAGGCTTGGGCCTATTGACTGTCGGCTAATTCCCCCCTGAACGGAGTTGCCCTAGGAGCATTGCAGCGAGAGAGCGTGGTCTCCCTCCCTGACAGACGGGGAGAGAACCGCAACCCCCTCACAGGATACAATTAAAATGAAAGAAATTAGTTATAGGAAGGGGAAATCGGGAGGGAAAACTACCATTGCCAGGGCTTTCCTCTGTCGGAAAGTTAACAACAGCATTAATCTGCTGCACAATGCTACAGCGTTGGGGTGAAACCAGCCTGCTTTGTGCTCCTGTGAGTGAGCTTCTCCCAACCCAGACAGGTCAGACCTCATTTTGAAAAGCAGCTGCCAGGACTACTTGCCCTCAGTGGAGTCTCTGAGTCCAACTACAGAGAGCCTATTGAGCCTGGCCGGAACTACCACCCCCAATTCCCCAAACTTCTGGGTGTGGAAAGCTAATGGGCAGATGCAGAGCAACAATGACCCAGACACAACTCATTCCTTCCCCATCCCCGTCCTCCAGTCTCTTAAAGAGGTACCTCCGTGTTAGCCATGTGAGTTACACCAGTGCAACCAGAAAGCCTTGGAGTCATTATGCCGGTCTGAAGCACAATGCCATCTGCTGCGCTCCCTGGGGTGATGCCCAACACACTGCCCCTTATCTGATATCCATGCTAAGAGCACAACTTCTCCATAAATAACCAAACAACAATGATAAGAAAATACCGTCCCTGGGGAAAAATCTTACAGTCCATTCCTTTCAGGGCAGAGCAAATGATTTTCGCTGTTAAGCATGAGGCTAATGGTAGCTTGAGTGAAATCCCATCACAGAACACTGGAGGGGGTGGGGGTTATATTTTGCACTCTGTGGGCCAAATCGCTGCTCTCAGCTGGAGTGATGCAACTGACCTCAAGAAAATTACTCAGATTAACAACAGTTCAGGGGTGAACAAAATGTGCCCACAGTGAACAGAGGCAGATTAAGATTTATTGGGGCCCTGGGCACAAAGAACTTTCTCCTCCCACACCCCCTTTGCCATGGGGCCCTGCTCCTCCTCTTCCCCCAGAGGCTCCGCCCCCTAGCTGGTTTGTGATAAGAACATGGGGAGCTTGGGCCATGTGGGGAGCCCTGGACCCTCCACCTGCCCTGCGTAGTGCGCCCCATGAAGAGGGGACGCAGGCTGGTGGCTGCTCTTGCCACCACCCCCCTCCCCCCGGGGCAGGTGGAGGGTTCGGGACACCCCACAGTGGCCCAGGCTCCCTAGGAGGCTCTTATCATGGTCCAGCTCTGTCTTCTGGTCTGGCCAGGGGGCGGGGCCCCAGGGGAAGAGAAGGAGAAAGGGGCCAGGCCACAGTTCTGGAGCCGATGCCCCCCCCCCACACACACACACACACTTCTACCCAGGTTCTGGCGCTCCTGCGGGGGCCTGCAAATTATCCGGGGGCCCTGGGCATGGGCCTTATGGGCCCATGTGTTAATCCACCACTGATGGTGAACAGTAATGGTCATAAGATGAGCTCAAAGCTCTTCACAAGACTTGATTTCCATTGCTGGCTCTGCCACTGATTTGCTAACCTCAGACAGATCATTTAAACTCTCCATGCCTCAGTTTATTACCTGTAAAATGGGAGTAATGTTACTTATCCACATTGGTAAAGCTAAGAGATGTCTTTGGAGGAAAAGTACCATTGGCAGCAAATGCGACGGGGGCTCTGAGGGAGGGTGCAACTCGACACAGCTTCTGCAGGAATTCTTACAGGAGGGAGGGGTACAAAATTTGAAAAACGAGTAACTAGGGGAAAAGAAGGGTTATAGGTTTACCTCCCGGTTGTGTCTTGCCAATCCAGCTTGGGAAAAAATAGTTTTAGGAAGAAAATTGTTCCATTATTTTATGCTTGTTGTATGCAGTGAAGCACAGCTAATGCTCTATAGCAGGGGTAGGCAAAGCCAAAGGCGGCACGTGAGCTGATTTTCAGTGGCACTCACTCTGCCTGGGTCCTGGCCTCTGGTCCGGGAGGCTCTGCATTTTAATTTAATTTTAAATTAAACTTCTTCAACATTTTAAAACCCTTATTTACTTTATAATACATAACTAAACTATTGTTGTATGTAGACTTATAGAGAGAGACCTTCTAAAAACGTTAAAATGTATGACTGGCACGCGAAACCTTAAATTAGGGTGAATAAATGAAGACTCGGCACACCACTTCTGAAAGGTTGCCGACCCCTGCTCTATAGTAATGGCTTGTTTGACAGTGAATATAACCAGCCAGCCCAGACACACCCATTGCCAGTTTTAAGCTAATGGCACCCTTATGCTACTTCACCCGCTCAGGAATCTTACTCCTCCAGCCAAGGATCAGCACATTAATCCAAACCGCAGAACTAGGAGCTGAAGCTGGGTTCTCTGAAACAGCAGGTTTAGCAGATGAAAGCAGCAAAGCTGCAAGCCTCCATGCTGGCCAGCTGATGTGTTTTTAATTTCTTCTCTATGGCTCCCGAAGGGCCATATATAAAATGAAGCAAATTCTGAGAAGTCCCACTGGCCCCTAAAGTCAGCACCTTCCACCTAGACAAAAAAATCAAGGGCCAGATCCTCATCTGGTATAAATCGGTGTTGTTCTACTACAGTCAAAGAAGCTACATCAGTTTATGCAAGCTGAGGATCTAGCACCAAATATTTACAATAAAGCGCGACCACCACTTTGGATTCCACCCTGTCCCTCCGGTGCACTTACATGTATCTTGTAAAGTTAGCTTGTGCACTCGTATACATGATTGGGGTTAATTTGGATATCTAGAGTATTATGGGATAGTGCCATGCACCACCTCTCACTTACTTCTTCGGTTGTGATTCAGTTGTAGAAAGTAACAAGTTCACAGCCTCAGTCCTGTGCGTAAAGTGTTATTTTTGTTAAACTGAGCAGTCCCTTTAGAAAAACCTGTCTGTAAGCTCATTGTCCAGGACACTGAATGCAGTGATGGTGTGTCCACATATCTGGGGGCAGGAACCAATCCACTTTTACCTAGTCCCGGCACATTTGAATATATCCAATTTCACTATTCACTGGACTAGATCCATTGAAGGGACGATGGGCAGATTTTAATATTGTCACTTTACAAATTTTGGATTTGTGTGTGTCCTTCCCATCTCTTTCTAAACTACCATTCCATTTCCCTTAAGATCCTCAGATGAAAGATGCTAATTTACGTGCAAAGTATTGTTAGGCTTGCACGAGATAAACAGTATAACATAGCCAGAAGAAGAGACCAAAAAGTATCTGAATATGGACAAAGGGCCAAATTCATCAGCAGTGTAACTCTACTGATACCAATGAAATCCCTTTCACCGGGAATGAATTTGGCCCATGCATTGCACAGAGTCTGTATTTCTCATAGTCAGAATCCTAGTTAAATAGGGTCCATTCATACAAGCTCTTGTGGACTTCAGTATGAGTTTTGTACAGTTCATGTCTGCAGGATCAAGCCCATAATGGGTCTAGTTCAATGCACCACTGAAGTCAATTGATGGCCTCCCATTAACTTCAATGGGCATTGGATCAACAATGAGCACAAATTCTTGACTTAGATTTTATATGCATAAGAGTTGCCTCCTGCAAATCTCATAGGCGGGGCTGACAGCACCACCTATTATTAAAGTTGCTTGATATTTCCCGCTACAGGATTTTTTATCCGTTGTTTGTAACTTTGTCAAATGTTAACAGTTTGGGCTGAAATTTTTCATGCCAGGTGTCTGCCTGAGGCTGAATGTGTTTGAAACGCTTCCGCCAAAATAGTGCAGCCATTTCAGAGAATGAGGTTTGGGGAAAATCATTGTTGTGCCATTAAAAAAAAAAAACTATAGCGACCTTATCTTTGAACAGCGATGTTTTGGACCAGGGATATGAAATTTGGCAGGGGAGTGACTTTTGTGTCAGGGATGGGCCTTTTGCCATCCCTATGCAAATCCATCCAGATCTGGCCAAGTTATATGCCTTTGAAAAATTGCAATGTGCACATGCTTGGTAGAGACTTCTGTGGTCTCTGAAGAGTCTGTCCACACTGAGCATTCTCCACACTGTCACCGCTCCTGTGTGTTACCGGACTGTGCATGCAGCATCCCCACAGCCCAGGGCTGCAGAGGCAAATCCAAACTTTCTCTGTAATGGCTGCGCCTAGCTGCTCCCGGCCAGGATGGTTTGGACATTGGAACTGAGAGCAGGGAACCTGTCTCTCCTGTGCTCTCAATGACCTTCTTGCTGGTGCCCAAGCAATGTGTAAGAAACCACCTGGCCTGAATGCAGGGGGGACAAGAACTGGATGGGTGGGAGGGGAGGAGAAGTAGATTGGGACAGAGTCTGATGACATTGGGATGGGGGTAAGTCTGGGACATATTGGTCAAGGTGACTGGGATTGGGAGCCTGGGGAGGAGAGGAGGAGGAGAGACTGGGAGTTGATGAGGGAAATTGGGTGGAAGAGGGGACTGGGAGCCACTTAGAGGTGGAGAACAGAGTCAGGGGGGAGTCAGATTTGAGAAGGAGCTGGGGAAGGCCCTCCCCCATCATCTGAACGGGAGGGACCTGCCGACCCAGGCCAAAAATGAATTCTGGAGACGACAAATGAAAAAAACAGGGAGGGGAATGAAGGCCATAGGGCAAAAATCAGATAAACAGAAGGGGACACCAAGCAGAGAGCCCCCAACAGTGCCCACTGCTCCTCAAAAGGCAACTAGAGAGTCAGTGAACACTCCCCAGAGGAACTCTGCTTGGAGGCGTGACTGGACCAGAGCACAGAAATAGGCGCAGTAGTCACAGAACAACCCCCCCGCACACACACACACCCTGGCTCAGCTTCCTATATTCCTGGGCTTGAATATATAAATTCCTATCTAATGCTAAGAACTTTCAAAAAAAGTCAGGTCCTATATTACTCAAATTGGACACCCAAAATGAGTGGATACTTTCATCTTAATCTCTCTGCCCCAATTCCCCATCTATAAAATAGGGATAATACCACCCCTTCACAGGGGTGTTGTGAAGATCAATGTCTGTGAAGCACGTAGGTGCTATACTGATGAGCACCATAGAAAAGCCCAGGAGGAAATTAATAGTTCTGTCTTCAGAGCAGGGTTTGAATAATGTGCAGTAAATAAGGGGACACACTTCGAACAGGGACAAGTGAACAAATTATTGAATGATCGAGCACTAGCCATTCTCTGCACTGAACAGGGCAGGGGTCCTGTGGAAAAAAATTGTATGTGATCACGTAATTATAGGCTGTATCACAATACATATGCACAAGGGGGTGCAGTTCAGGTTTCACAGGCAACCTGAATTCTGGCATTTCCTAACTTTTGAACTCTTGACCTAGCAACATTAATGCTTCAACATTCTCTTAATGTAGATTTTTTGGTGTTATTTTATATATACATCTCTACCCCAATATAACGCTGTCCTCGGGAGCCAAAAAATCTTACCGCATTATAGGTGAAACTGCGTTATATCGAACTTGCTTTGATCTGCAGGAGCATGCAGCCCCGCCCTCCTGGAGTGCTCCTTAACCGCGTTATATCCGAATTCGTGTTATATCGGGTTGCGTTATATCGGGGTAGAGGTGTATATAAAATCGACAATAGGTATATATATATAGTGTCACTTTTGCAGCATGCAGATTGCAGAAATAAACATCTAGCATATGAAATACACACACACACACGCACATACACACATATAAAACCAAACATCCTTAAATATGAGCATCTAAACTGCTGAGAAATACTAACCCACTTGATTCACGTTGGACTAAGTGGAGCGTGCAGAAAACATAATGAAAGCATTTATCTTTCATGAATGCAAGCTTACGGACTGATAGATCAGTTGATATCTATGACTCCATTATGGACTTGTCATTGGACCCACCCAGGAGGCATTAAAGACCATATTTATGGCATTATAATTTTAACAAACCTTGCATGTTCCCGCTGAGCTCACTGGAACCCAGATTGTCTATAAGAGATGCTGTCATTTAGCAAATTTATGGGAACCAATTTGTCCAAAGAACCTAGTCACAAAGTGCATTTTCCTGTTAGTATCTATTGAGTAAGGTTTTAAGAGGAATAAGTCATCATGGTATGTGTGGCCATTAGCCATAAAAGAGAAGGAAATGTACTGTGGAGAAGAAGCACAACCTTAGGGCACATCTGTTTCAGGTTTGATAGAGAAAACAGCCCCAAACCAACAAATCAATGGCTCCAGAGTGAAGCTGAGCAAAGTATCCATCGCAAGAATATAGTTGCAGGGTGCAAGTTCTCACTAAGAGGTATGGTATTGCTTCTGCTCCTGGACTGGATGGCTGTTATATTAAATGACACAGAAGCTGCTGTAATTGTAAGAATAACGTAACAAGGGGCCAGATCCTCAAATGCTGCAGAATCAGCATATCTCCATGTGTCCACGAGCAATTTACAAGGTACAGCCCCTATAAAAAATGTGCTACAGGATTCATCAGCAATGGACCGAACCACTACCGTTTTAGACAGTGATACCGCAGTGTCTGGGGTGGTAACTGTAGGACACTCATCTTTTCTGATTAGGGAATCTTCTTGTGCCATGTGCTGTAGGGGCAGGATTGCAGACACCACATCTCTCCTTTATGAGTAATGTCCCAACATTACCCTAGTCTGTATCCAAAGGGCCATTCCAGGCCAAATGGGATTTGGGGAAATCTAGTGCAGGGGTTCTCAACCTTTCTCTTTCTGAGCCCCCGCCCCCCTCCTCCACCCCCCACGACATGCTATAAAAACTCCATAGCCCACCTATGCCACAACAGCTGTTTTTCTGCATATAAAAGCCAGGGCCAGGGTTGAGGGATAGCAAGCAGGGCAGTTCCCCTGGACCTCATGCCACAGGGGGCCACGTAAAGTTAAGTTGCTCAGAATTCAGCTTCAGCCCCAGGTGGCAAGGCTCAGGGTCCCAGGCTTCAGCCCTGCACGACAGTGCTTCATTTTTCTGCCCTGGGCCCCAGTGAGTCGAATGCCGGCCCTGCTTGGCGGACCACCTGAAACCTGCTCCCCGGGGGGCCCCAGATCCCTGGTTGAAAACTATTGATCTAGGGAAAATCCTGATCCCATTGAAGTCAATTTGTTGTTGACTTCAGTAAGGCCAAGATTTCATATTTGAAATACCTCCTTTTTCTAAAGGCCCAGCTTGCAAGGAAGACAGACCCAGCCATTCAATAGCCCATCTTGATCAGAGAGGAACTGCTTGGATCAAGATGAAGCCCTATCCGCTGCTACTGATGTCTCAGCAGGGCACATCTCTATATTAAAGATGAAGGTAGCTGAAATC
Source organism: Malaclemys terrapin pileata (assembly GCF_027887155.1). Lineage (NCBI taxonomy): Eukaryota > Metazoa > Chordata > Testudines > Emydidae > Malaclemys > Malaclemys terrapin. The sequence goes on along the minus strand of NC_071505.1, from coordinate 17,065,591 downwards.
TGACCCATTGTATGCAAATTAGGTGCAGCCCTTCGACTCTTAGCGCATTCCACAGCTGGGCAAAATTTGGGCATCTCTGTTTCCTCGCACTCTGCGAGGTTTTAATCGGGGGAAGGGATAAAAAAATTGCCATTTGGATGCATTTTTCTTCCAGAACCAGCTGTTCTCGCAGAACTACCTGATGTCTTCTTGGCATATAGGTCACACAGTTCACCATTTCCTTTGTGTAACAGGAAAAGGCAGAGACTTTGGGCCGTATCGTGCTTTGCTCTGCTGAAATAAAGTGTGCAGATGCCACTTGTACATTTGCAGTGGGGAATAAAGCCCTAAGGAAGACATTTCACCTGCCGTTACCCCTCACGCCGTAGCCAAATTGTGCACGATAATCCTGTCAAAAAACTCACACGATCATTAAGCCTGAAGAGCTACGTGCTGCAGTTCTTGTCTCTTAAACAGCTTCCTGAGCCTTAAAGGTCTCGGATTTTGCTGCAGCTCATTTCCTGACTTAGAAGACTAGCTAATTTCGAAGGCTCATTCCAGTTTCCTCGCAGCACTCCTCCACCCCCCCTTTGTTATTTTCATTCCACGATTCCTTCAGGACATTCACTAACAAGTGAGGCTCATGCCCGAACACCCCTCCCTTCGCCGGGACTCAGCGGTGGCTTTGCCACCAGCAAGAGGCAATGCAGGAGCAGCCCAGGTACCAGCCTGTGGCTCTGGGAGTCACACTCTGGTCCCTGATTCCCCCATTGCTCCAAGGGAGCAGTCTGTGCCAGCCCAATATCTGGTGCAGGTACTTCACCTAGCCTGCCAGCTGAACTGTGCAGCCAGCATATTGGATGTGAGAGAGCCAAGGCTCCACCCGCTCCCTGCCTCTGCCTGCCCATCCCCCCCACATATTCACAGGAGGGGAGTCCAGAGAGACGAGGAAGAGGAGGAGAACCCTGCAGAGAATGGTGTCCCCCACAACGTTACTACCCTCTGATACAGGCTGCAGTCAGAGGCGTATGCCACTTATTATTCTGCATAGGAGCAAAGCCAGGATCACAATCCAGCCCTCGGGCATTTTCAATTCCTAACCTACCACTGCATTTACATGCACCTTTATCTACTGACGGTTAACCCCCATGCTTAGGTCACTCTCCCATAGAAGAATCTGGGGCAGTCACTTACTAATGTTCATTGCACTCTTGGTGCGGAATGGACAGTTCTGGCGAAGCTTCTGTGAGCAATGTAAATACTGACAGACACAGACCTTCTGTCTGATCAGAGCTAGGGAGAGTTGTCAAAGACAACGCCTTGCCTTTGGTCCGGTTTTTGTTACCTGATATAACTGGCCACCCTCAGCCAACTTCTGAGTCCCCATAAAATTTTTACTCATGCATGCCAAGTTGATTGACACATTTCACATTCAGTGTTGCAAATAAAGATGCTTAACCTTTGAGGGGAATTAGAGCGCCAGCAGCAACAAAAACACGTAGGCCACACCAGGGGCGCTGGAACAATTTGTATAGTCGGGATGCTGAGAGCCATTGAACTAAACTGTAAACCCTGGATATGATGGAAACCACTTCAAGTCAGGGGGTGCTGCCACCCCCTTTTCCCCCCAGCACCCCTAGTTCTAGCATCTATGGGCCACGCACAGAGTCCGCACTGTAAAACTCCAAACAGACAAAATACAGCTCCAATCAGTACCTTTTGCATACAGTTAACTTCAGATTCTAAGGAGTAAAAATGACCTACTACCTACGTAAGGTCCTTACTCAATTTTAACTCAGCCCTTATTCAGAAAAGTCTCCTGTTAGCTACAGTAATGTGGGGGGTGGAGGGCAGAGTAAGGAGTTAGCAAGAACCTCAGGATTGGGCCCATTTGGTACAACTTTAATCCAAGCATCTGAAAACATATTACAAATTAAGGACCAGCATTTTAGCTGGTGTGGATGGGTGTTGCTCCACTGAAATCCATGGAGCAACACCCATTTACATCAGCTGCAAATCTAGAGAGTCTGAATTAAGTTAAGCCTCACCAGCTCCCGCTAATGTAGGTCCTGTGATTCCCATTTTACAGAGGGGGAAACTGAAGCACAGCGACCTATCCGAGGTCATGCATCAGACTGTGACAGAAATGGAATCCAGATGTCTGACACCAATGCCTGCTCCAACCACTAGGTCAAAGAGCATCCGAATGTTTGTACTTTGGGGAGCAGGTGGAGGGCTTCTTCCCTCCTAGGTCTACTGTCATCAACGGTGCACAGCCCAATAGTACTGATTTAAATGTGCAATTATTTCTAGCTCCCTGACCAAATTCATCGGCTCAGCGACAAAGTGATTATTACAATTATTTGTATTGCGGGAGTGGTTCAGAGAACCTAGTCCTGGACCAGGACCCCATTGTGCTAGGAGCTGTGCAAACACACACCAAAAAGACAGTGCCTGCCCAAAAAAGCTGACACTCTAAACTTACCCCTCTTCTGTAAGGTCAGCAATTGCTTACTGTTCTGGCACAGTGTTGTCCATAGGCACTGGCCTCTCCCAGCAGCTGCCGCATCCTTGTGCACCAGTTGTCTAGAAGGTTGCGTTTGGGCAGTAATTTCCCCAGTGGTTGCTGACAAGGTTTGTGCATGAGAGTCCTGTGGACAAAATGATTTCCCCTGAAATTCTTACCAAGGCTGTTACAACTTTGCTGTCCCCGAGAACTAAAGAAATGAATGGTAATAGAAATCATTTGCACCTGGCATTGTGAAGAGGAATCTGTTTGGGGAGACGTAATTTTCTCAATACCGGAGGCACTTTAGTTTATTCATGTTGGGCCTGATTCTGCTCTCACACCGGTGTAAATCTAGAGGAGTGCACTCCACTTAACACTGCTGCGCAATCCAAATTTGAACCTTTGCTTGAAGAGGTGTCTCAGACACATGCTCTGCTCCTTCTCACAGCCCTGCCTCTGCTCCCTCCATGCTGATCTTGCATATTGATACTCTTCAAGAGATGCCAGCTCTGATGTAGGGCCTCTCCATCCCTTCCTGGCTTTTATTAGCGAAGAAACCTACAGCCTTTGCTGTCAGACCATGAATTATTCTGGTAGGGAGGACGTCAAGGATCAGAGTGTCAACCTGGGGAACTTAAATCTGCAAATGAGCTGCTATTGACTGTCACTACAGAGAAGAATAAAAAGAAATCTAAAGCCAGACTCGGCTGTTTCCTGGGATCTCTGAAATGAAGGAGCAAGTGGTTGAATCAATGGCTGCTCTGACACAGCTAGACTCTGGTGACTAAGGCAATGGCTATTTCTAAGAAAGTGACCTTACGTACAACATTTTTTACTTTTTTTTTTTTTTTGCTTTAATTTTTACTAAGTGGCTTGTATAAATTTCAAGTTAGAATGAGTTGTTGCCATAGTGATAGCCACTGAAAGCCAGGGAAGTTGGTGAGGGTCATAAAGGTGTGAGGTCTTGGCTTCTAGTGGTGGGAGCTCAATAGACAGCTTAATCCAGGTCTGAGGAGGGACATTCCAGGAGAATGGTGGAGGGGAAGTTAGGAGACTCAGCTGAGCACAAGGGGATATGAAAAGGAGAGGCTTTCTGCTGAGGGCACTAGGTGTTGGCTCTGAGTCCAGCCTAGTGCTAAGAGCCAGACAAGAAGAGAAATCAAACTGGGTAGCTATTCACTTATCTATTGTTTCATACAGATACAACATCTGCTTGTCTATACGGATACAACATCTGCTTGTCTGACTTCATTGCTTTGTACAGGGCTTGCTTATTATTGTACATGTGGGGTGTTTATTTGTGGGGAAAATAACTCCTGTTCAGAAACAGGAAAAACTTATTTTTTTTTTTAAGAACCAAGTCTCTAGTTGTAGAGAACAAAGCACCTTTCAGCAAACTGCTCATAGTGCCTGGTAGAGGGGCTGTAACTAATCAACACACTTCCTTCTATAGGACTGACCTTCCAGGGTGTGGTACTGCCAAGGATAGACTTATGTAATGGGATCCCCCTTCCTCTGCCTATTGAACTTGGGACACCAGAGTGTGGGTGAATACCTGAATTATCTTCATTTTCTGCTACCCTAAAGTTTTCATATTTCTCTCATAAGGGCCCCTAGTGGCCTCCCTAAGCAGTGGCTTGAGCCAGCCACAACTAACACCCCACTGTTTTCCTCTTCTCTTGATTGCCCTTTGGCATCCAATGAGCTATGAGCATTCCCTGTTCATACAGAAGGTAACAGTGATGTGATGGTCCTGTGAGATACTGTGGTTTCCTGTCGCTTTTCCCCATAGGAACACCAGACATTTTGGCCAATGGCAGTGCATTCCCTCGATCATATTTTGATACTGGCCTTTTTAAGGTGCTCTCCAGTTCACATCCACCAGGCTCACAATCCAAGGCTTGAACGGCTATTGCACTTTTCTTATTTTCCTCATTTGCCTGGTCATCCTGCTGATAATTTATGTTCCTTGTTTAAAAAAAGAGACCCAGCCATAAAGAAGTCAGAATTTAGTGTTCTTGCAGCATTTGAATGCTCTTCATTACTTGCTGTCCTCTTGAACTTAAAGCCTCTCTTTCTCAAGGGACACTGGGATTTATAGAAGGACTTAGCATGGGCCTAACTCTGCTCCCATTGAGGTCAGTAGGTGCTTTGCCATTGACTTCAATAGGAGCAGAGTTAGGCCAACTCTGTGCATTTTTGAAAACCTTTTCTCTTTATGGAGTCAGTGGTCTGGACAGTAGCTCGGCACTATTAAAACCCAGGGGACTCACCGAAATTTGAGATGGCAAAAACCTGTTCGATCGCATAGCCTACCACCATGCCAATGTAGTCATGCTCCCTTTAGTTTATCCTTTTGTGCTTTGTCGAGCCTACTTTCAAATGATTCCAGGTATGGATCTTCTGCCACCTCTTGGAAGTGGAAGGCATATTTACCCTCTACAGCTATTATTTTTACCTCTAGGCCTCAGCATTCTACCAACTATTTAGTAGTGTATACTACTATCTAAGGCACTGAAATGGCCCTGATCACCCTAGGACCTAAACACCTCACAGTCTTTAATAATGTGTCCACACAACACATCTGTGACATAGGGAATTGCTAAGATCCCCATTCTGCAGATGGGGAACAGAGGCACGGAGAGACTTGCCCACCATTACTCAGACATCAGAGAATTGAAGCTAGGTCCTTCCACCCTAACCCCTGGGCCATCATTCTGCTAGTAGGCATTACTGCACTAATTATTTACAAATCACCAGCTATCCCTCAGCAACCACCACTGCTACATCATCTTTATGTAAACCAGGCCACCTCTCAAACAGCAGAACAAGCACAATGTTCTGTAATGACAGCACCTGGATAATCATGGTAGTAAGGCAGACACAGAGCACCTCACTCATTCCCTAGAGTTTGTCTCCCTGTCCTTTCGGGTTACCTCAGGAACTACAGCTGCTTCACAGTATAGCTAGTGTGACGTTACACTCTATATTCTTCATAGAAATAGTGTTATGAGATGAATGTGGCATAACTAAGATATGTTTTATGTAAGGTCATGTGAGATATCATTGGAACGGTTATGATTTGCTGAATATGTTTAGCTAATTTGTATGCATGTATCATTTCTGTATCTAAAATTAGGAATATTGACTTCGTAACAATTACAACTGTGTGTGTACTTGGGAAACAGCCACCAGACAGCAGGCCATCAGCCTTTGATGGGCCATTAGGAAGAAACAATAAGACTTTGAAGATACTAATCTTTCTCCTTCCTGAGAAGCTGGGATGTTGCTTTGACACTACAAGGTCAAGTGGTCCTGTCACCTGATACTAAACACCATCTTGGACTTCTAGTGATTTTCTACTAAAAGGAGGAGGAAGGTCAAGGCTGGAAAACAAAAGGTTCCCACCTTATGTAAATTCTATTTAAGGCTGGGGAGTAAGTTGATCTAGGTTCACTGTTCATTGAATCCCCACCCAGGATGACAGCTGGAAAGATCTGAGAAACAAAGAGACAGGGGCGGAGGGTGGGAAGAGTTGAGCCCAGGCTGGAAAAGGGATCTGGTCTGTGACTATGGTGTCTGAAGATTTAAGCTGCAAGCATGGAAGCTAACCTTCAAGAATTTCTGCATCCTGCCCAAAAGCAACCTTTAGGGTGAGAAATTATTTCTCGAAACCAGTCTCTTTAAGATCTTAAGCTTAGTATGCGTGTTTTGTTTTATTTGCTTAGTAATCTGCTTCGGTCAGTTTGCTATCCCTTATAATCACTTAAAATATGCCTTTTGTCGTTAATAAACTTGTTTTTGCTTATTATAAAACCCAGTTTGTGCAATTTATAACTGGGGGGGGGGGTGGCAAGAAGTTGTGCATAGCTTCCTCCACATTGAGGGAGGATGCGAATTTATGATCTTATGTTTCTCTACAGCGGAAGACAATATTATTTTGGGTGTACTTTCCAGAGGGGATCTGCACTTGAGTACTGGGCAATTTCCTAGCTGATTCTTCCCATAGAGAGCTGCTTGCAGACTCTGTGTGATTCTACAGCTGGTGCGTCCCTGCCTGTGTGTGTGTGTTGCCAGAGGCCGGAGAGCCTGATTCAGTAAAACAGGGAGAGGGAGACCAGGCTAGTGGAGCAGGCAGGCTCAGTGAAACCCCAGTACAACAGGTGGCTTCCCGGATGGGGTGTCCAACCCGTCACAGCTAGATCAAAACAGACAGCAGCATTTAGGAACACAGAATAGAATTCTCTATGAACTGCAGGTGGGTTTTTTTAAATACAGTACTTGCTTAGTAGGACAACAGATTCTTTTTACCGGTGTGTGCATTGTTAAGAAATCAGTGCAGTGTGTGGAAATGTTATTACATAATTTTATGCCCTCTTGCAGCATACCTCTACATTATCACTAGTATTTTCTGGTTAGAGGATGAGATAGTCAGGACTCCGGGGATCTGTTTCTAGCTTGACCACTGACTCACTGTGTGATCTTAGGCAAGTCACTTAGGCCCAAATTTTCAAACGTGGATGCCTAAAATTAGATACTTAAAATTCACGCTGAGGCACCCAAGTTTGACAATTTTAGCTTAATCTTTCTGTGCCTCAGTTTATCTTATCAGTAAACCAGGCAAAATAATATTAAAATATGTCACAGGGCTGTTGCAAGGGTTTAATTAGTTAAGGTTTGTAAAGGGCTTTGACACGAAAATGTTCTTACTTTCTAGGCCAGTCCTGTAGCGTTGCTTGTTTCGCAGTCGATACTGTATTAGTGCTATCACCTGCTTCTCAGAACAAGTTAAAAAAAATGTCAAGGCAGGTATAGAAGATAGAGGATCTTGTTTTTAATCAACCTTCCAGGGTCCTTTTTTTTTTTTCAGTCAAAAAGTTAATTCACACCTTCCTCAGCTGAATGGGGAGGATAAAAACAAAGGGCCGGATCCCCAGCTAGTGTAAATCAGTATAACTCCATTCGTTTCAATAGCGCGAAAGCGATTTACACCAGCCGAGGATCTGGCCCGGTAATATGCTGTGTCATCTGCACAGTAACAACTAGTCCCAGTTTATAGGTGAGGGTAGCTTCTGTTTCCAGGAAAATTCTGTGCCATTAATGATTATAACATAAAAGCAGTAAGCACAATTCACAATTAATTATGTTTTATTAATGTTTTTCTAAAACATGCCATAGCCCAGCAATCATGAGGCTGTTCAAGAGAGCTGTTCTAAAATCAGCTAATAGCAGAATGTAATTTGCAGCAGCTTCTGCTCACTTACAAAACACTTGCTCTGTTAATTGTGATTTCACACTCCAGTGAAGGCTGGAGCCTTGAGGTAACATTCATGTGATGGAACAGTTACCAGTCTGTGGTTTGGTGTGGGAGCATTTATTATTATTTATTATTTTAGGAAAGACTACAGTAGTTAATTTCATTTATTTTTTTAAATATTAAAAATAAACCTAGCAGAGATAGGCCTCATAATCCGTTGTCGAACACTTTAATTCCTTCCTTTCCCCATGAACCTGAACAGGAAAAGTATGTCTCCTGGCTCTGATCTCTTTCACTCACTCGCCATTGTTACCAAGAACAATTATTAATATTAGTATATGCATTACAACAGAGTCATGATCAGGGCCCTACTGTGCTAGGTCTGTGCAAGAAGAGAAACCATCCCTGCTCTGAATCTACACAGCCAAAGGGAGCAAGGCTATGCCCATTTTACAGATGGGGAACTGAGATACAGAGGAAATTAAGACTAAGATTTTCAAATGTCTTCCAATGAGCATAAGAGATCAACCTTCCCTAGCCACTTTGGAAAATCCCAGCCTATGGATCGTGCCCAAGGTCACACAGGGAGTCAAGGTCAAATTTAGAGCCAGGTGACTGCCTGAGGTTCTGTGCATGGGGGGCGCTGGGCTCAGGGTGCTGTAGGGTATTCAAAAGTTTGCCAAATGGGGGGCAGGGAAGACGCTCCTTGCCTGGGGTGACATTTGGTCTAGGGCTGGCACTGCAGGGAATCTGTGGCAGAGTCAGAAACTGAATCCAGGTCTCCTGCATGCCAAAGACACTGAGGAAAATTGCTCTCTGTTCATCCTCACCTACAATCTCATTTGGTAGCCCAGCCTTTCAATATATTGCTGCCAATCCCCATTTTCTGCATTAAACGCCTCAATTTCCCCATAAATGGCAATTCTTATTCTGACACTTTTCTGGGTTACCCAAACATTGCCACCTGCTTACAACATGAGCACCTGGTTTGTGCCCACCAGGGGAAACCCTCCCCAGCTACTGGCTGTTAGCCATATAGGGGCTCCACTCCGGGCTCCACAAGCCCTGCTCTTTCTCCACGCAGGCTAGAAATTTACACCCCCCACTTTGTTACAGTTGACTGCCCAGTCCCTTATCTTCTGGATACCCACAATGCCTCTGTGGAAGCAGTGCACCCCAGTTCACCACTCTGCTTAGCACAAGGCACTTACACGCGTTTCTAGTAAAACCACGCTGAAGTTTATTTAACAGAGCTTGAGACAGAGCGTCACAAAAAAAGCAGATATAAGGGTTTGGAAACACAAGTAAAAGAAAATCCTAAAATGCATTCTGTAGCTTATACTTATTAACAACTTACTTTCCAGTCTAATAAGGTATTTCTTAACCATGGTAAATCTTTATAGCGCTTGTCTAGTTCAGAAAGCTGGGATCCAGCTTTCAGGAGCTGCTGCTAAAGCCTCTCTTCTGTAACAGTTACAATCTTGTGCTCTCTCCTCTTCTCTTAGACAGTTACAGACTCTTGTTACTACCCCAGGTGGGTCCCTATTCAGAAACTTTTCTTGGGGTTCTTTTGTCTTTGTAAATCCTCAAAGCTGCCGCAGATCCAGGCAGTAAACACAGGGCTGGCTGTACAGATGCCCATTGTTCTCAAAGTTAGCCCTGAGGCCCGCCTTGCCTCAGGTGACAAGTTGCACTTCAACAGTTTAGAAACCCAATATCCTACCTGTTACAGAACTAATATTATTTCCAGTACAAACATTGCGCCGTAAGCCAGGAGCTGGGAGAGGAAGACAAGGGTGGATCACTCCAACTGCCCTGTTCTGTACACTCCCCCTGAAGCTCCGGTACCGGCCACTGTTTTAGACAGGATACTGGGCTAGATGGACAATTGGTCAGGCCCAGTAGGGCCATTCTGATGTTCTTAATAACCAGGACAATCAGCTAGTTCTTACCTTTCGTCAGGGACCACACACGACCCCTTTTGAAGACATATTGAGAAGATGGCCAAACACATAGGCACTAGACCTACCTGGGTATGCCTGTGTCACGCTTACATTTTTCCTCATCACCATTTTGTAAAGGAACTGCTCAGCCGACAAGAAACACATGCTACTTACAGGACTGAACAAATGGCTATAAACTGCCCATCAACAAGTTTAGGCTTGAAATTAATGAAGGTTTCTAACCACCAGAGGAGCAAAGTTCTGCAACTGCCTTCCAAGGGGAGAAGTGGGGCCAAAAAACCTAACTGGCTTCAATACTGAGCTTGATACATTTAGGGAGGGGATGGTATGATGAGCCTGCCTAAAATGGCATGTGGCCGATCTGTGACTGCTAGTAAGCAGACGTTCCCAATGGACAGAGGTGGGACACTAGATGGGGAGGGATCTGAGTTACTACACTGAATTCTTTCCCAAGTGTCTGGCTGGTGGGATTTGCCCACGTCCTCAGGTCCAACTGATCTCTGTATTTGGGGTCAGGGAAGGAATTTTCACCTTCTGCAGCCTGGGACATGGGTCACTTGAGGGTTTAAATTAGTGTATATGATGAATTCTCTGTAACTTGAAGCCTGTAAATCACGATTTGAGGACTTCAGTAACTCAGCCAGAGACTAGGGGTCTATTACAGGAGTCGGTGGGTGAGGTACTGCAATGTGAAGGAAGACAGATTAGATGATCATGATGGTCCCTTCTGTCCTTAAAGTCCACAAGACTGAAGGTTCGGAACGTGTTGCTTTATTCAACCACAGAACAGAGTGGGGGATGTGGAGAGGGGGTGGGAGAAAAATCCCACTGGCTAAACAGGAAGTAAGGGAGGGATGGAGATGGCTCCATCCCATAATACTCTGAGTAACCCAGTTAACCCTCCGATGATCACTTTACTTTAACCACAAGTCCATCCTTAGACAGAGCAGAGACTTTGGATACCGCACTGCCATGGGTAGTTCCTCATCACCTACACACAGGGCTCTCATCTAATACTCTGGGCTCAAGACTCATCGCTCCTGAGCTGTATTGGGGTGAGAACAAGTAGTGGTGAGAGGCAGTCATTGGGGGTCTCCTTGCCTGTCAGGACAGAATCCTGCTACTCCAGGAGAGCGGCTGTAGTATCTGCTGCCCTAGCTGGTGTGTAGGGGACCGGCCCAGGGTCATGCACTGCCTTTTCTGGGGTAGTAAGCACTGCTGGAAACATCAGACAGCCCTCCCCTCTGCATTAGAGAACATTTAAAGGCAAATGTAATTACAGCTGCTGACTGCACAGGAGCAGTCTAGGAAAGGGACTTCCTGTATCCCTCCTACAGGCACAGAGACAGCCATAATTTGGGCCTCTTGCTGTCACACCAGGGAGCTGTCTTGGCAGAGCAGTGGTGAAAGTGAAACGGGCAGATTCAAATGTCGCTATCGGGCAGAAGCCAAGACTCTGCCTGCAGAGCAGCTGGAGGGCTGGAGGGTGAACAGAAGTTCACAGCAAGAACGGGGCTCAAGAAGACCTCTGCAGATGCTCCAAAGAGCTGCCAAGTGATCACGAGCAAAGGAGTGGGATGGGGTTTACTAGGAAAAGACAGGAAGACACTTCAGAAAAGTTAAAAGGAAAATGCTAAACACTTGTCCAATGAATCAAGTCTTTGGTCCTGCAGACAGAGAGAAAAGTGAAGGGGGTCATCTGGTATCTGTATCTGGTGACTGTCCCTTACACCTCTTCTCTCTTCTTTGCCAGAGATTTCATCTCAGACCGGAGCACAGAGACATCCCCAACAGCACTGAGGGACAATCGTTTTCTAGTGTTGGGCAGGATACACACCCCTATATTTACACAGGGAGCGCTCACTGGCCTTTGGCCCCATTGACCATGCAGTGCTGATGACATACATACAACAGCTATCAGGAATAAATGTGGTAGCACTGTGTGGTATCCACAGGTTAAAGAAGGTTATGACGGGCACCTGCTTCTCCTCATCTAATAGAGACCCAGAGGTCCTCAGTATTCTCCTCCTTTCGCCGCACTGATTTTATGAGACTATTTAAAGTGCTACCAAAATGCAGGCAGCACTTGTCTGTACATTGTTTTCTCCACTGGTGCAGTCTCAGCTGTCACCAATTCCTGGAAGAAATAAGCAGATGGATGAAGAGCGTCAGGCCCCAGCTCAATCCAGGAAGGACAGAAGGGATGATGGTGGGAAGGCAGTAACTCTTTGAGGGACTTGCAAAGACTCTAACTTCATTTTACATCAAGGTCGTCACACCACAAGATATCCAGATAGTGCAAAGTCTCAGACTCATGCTGGTTTCCCATTACCCAAAACACTCAGATTGCTACAGTACTGAAGAATGCTATCTTCCATCTTCAGTTGGCCAGAAGACTGCACATCCTCCTTGCATTGGAGCAGATGGCCATTGGTGATCCACATGCTATTGCAGCTCACTCTGCTGGGGCCGAATGTAACCACTAGACCCAAGGCTCAGCTGGTGCTGAATGCAGCACCCTGCTTCACCAAGCAACACAGGCCAATGCTTCCACATTGCATCAATGTTGTATAAACTCCACTGGCTCCCCTTTATTGATCGGAGTCCTAACATACAGGGTCCCTTCATGTCTGGGAGCTGGCTAACTCCAACAGTGTCCTATCAAGGGCTTCTATGTCTCCCTCTCTTTATGCAAAACCACTTAGGCTCTTTTTATATACATATCAACAAGATCATCATAGGGTATAGTCTCTGAGGCAAGGACTGAATTTTCATTATATGTCTGCATCAAAACTAACACAGAAGGGCCCCGATCCCTTATCTGGGCCTCGGCATTACCCCAGTGCTAATACTAATAGACTTTATTCTGAAATAACTATTTGTTCTCTCTAAAAATATAAGGTAACATTTATAAATGCAATAACATATTTCAAGATGGGCATCTGTACAGGGATAACTCACTCTTGAGTCTACCTTCTTTGGCATAATACCTCCTGTCTTGTGTGTTATTCCGTATTTTGAAGCATTTCACAAACTTTCCAGGAGTTTTGACAGTAATGTCTGCTCTTCTATGATATGCCAACCATGTGATGAACTTATGTAATTTTACTTGAGGCTTCAAATTTCAAAGCTTGCAAAACCACTAATAATTAGATCCTAGGAGAAAAGTGATGTTGCAAATGGGCAGAAATTGCTTCAGATCGACACTGAAATCCATTTCTACATACTTGGAAGGCTACCACTCAACAAAGAAAAAAAAAACTAGGAGTCCTTGTGGCACCTTAGAGACTAACAAATTTATTTGGGCATAAGCTTGAGGTGGGTTCTAGCCCATGAAAGCTTATGCCCAAATAAATTTGTTAGTCTCTAAGGTGCCACAAGGATACCTCGTTTTTTAGTTTGGTTTTTTTGCTGATACAGACTAACACGGCTACCACTGAAACCACTCAACAAAGAGTTTACATAAAGCTTTTAATTTATGGTGGGGAAAAAAGCACATTTTAGGTATTCCACATTTTAATCATGTCCTTTTTGCAATATATCAGATGTCAATCAAGTACAAGAAAGCACTGATTCAGTGTTAAATTTCCACAGATTTTTTTTTCCATTTATAGTATATTATCAATATTAATAGCAATACCAACCTCTATTCATCAGTAGATGTCAATATGCTTTATTAAGGAGGTAAAGTACCATTTCCCTGTTTTACAGATGGGTAAACTGAGAGGCATGGAGAGGCAAAGTGACTTCCCAAGGTTATTTAGCAGATCAGTGGCAGAGCCAGGACTAGAAAAACCTCATCTCCTGAATCCCAGACTAATGCTCAATCTACAAGGCCATTGTGCATCCCCAAACTAACCAACTTTCTCCTGCAGAACTAAATACCAGAGAGGAAAACTCCTAGTGTACCAGAGCCTCAGCTGGTGTAAATTGGAGTAGCTCCTTGGAAGTCAAAATTCTGCTGCCCTAATAAATCATTGCCATGGCACAAAGCAAATAAAGCCTGTTGAGCTGCATCCTCAGCTGTGTAAATGACAATGGCTTGATTCTATAAAAAGGGATCTATAAAATCTATGAATCTATAAAATCTTGAATCTATAGAAAGGGAAATAAGGATAACCCAGGGAATTACAGACCAGTCAGCTTAACTTCTGCTCCCAGAAAGATAATGGAGCAAATAATTAAGCAATCAGTTTGCAAACATCTAGAAGATAATAAGGTGACACGTAACAGTCAGCATGGATTTGTAAAGAACAAATCATGTCAAACCAACCTGATAGCTTTCTTTGACAGGGTAACAAGTCTTGTGGATGGGGGGAAGCGATAGAATGATATATCTTGATTTAGTAAAACTTTTGATACTGTCGCACATGACCTTCTCATAAACAAACTAGGAAATGCAATCTAGATGGAGCTACTATAAGGTGGGTGCAAAACTGGTTGGAAAACTGTTCCCAGAGAGTAGTTATCAGTAGTTCACAGTCAAGCTGGAAGGGCATATCGAGTGGGGTCTCGTACGGATCAGTTCTGGGTCCAGTTCTGTTCAATATCTTCATCAATAGTTTAGATAATGGCATAGAGAGAACACTTATAAAGTTTGCGGACGATACCAAGCTGGAAGGGGTTGCAAGTGCTTTGGAGGATACAATTAACATTCAAAATGACCTGGACAAACTGGAGAAATGGTCTGAAGTAAATAGGATGAAATTCAATAAGGACAAATGCAAAGTACTCCACTTAGGAAGGAACAATCAGTTGCACACATACAAAATGGGAAATGACTTCCTAGGAAGGAGTACTGCAGAAAGGGATCTGGGAGTCATAGTGGACCACAAGCTAAATCTGAGTCAACAGTGTAACGCTGTTACAAAAAAAGCAAACATTGTTCTGGGATGTATCAGCATAAGCAAGACATGAGAAGTAATTCTTCTGCTCTACTCCACGCTGATTAGACCTCAACTGGAGTATTGTGTCCCCTTCTGGGCGCCACATTTCAGGAAGGATGTGGACAAATTGGAGAGAGTCCAAAGAAGAGCAACAAAAATGATTAACGGTCTAGAAAACATGACCTATGAGGGAAGACTGAAAAATTTGGGGTTGTTTAGTCTGGAAAAGAGAAGTCTGAGAGGGGACATGATGACAGCTTTCAAGTATGTAAAATGTTGTTACAAGGAGGAGGAAGAAAAATTGTTTTTCTTAACCTCTGAGGACAGAACAAGAAGCAATTGGCTTAATTTGCAGCAAGGGAGGTTTAGGTTGGACATTAGGAAAAACTTCCTAACTGTCAGGGTGGTTGAGCACTGGAATAGGGAGGTTGTGGAATCTCCATAATTGGAGATTTTTTAGAGTAGGTTGGACAAACGCTTGTCAGGGATGGTCTAAATAATACTTAGTCCTGCCATGAGTGCAGGACTAGATCATAGAATCATAGAATCATAGAATATCAGGGTTGGAAGGGACCTCAGGAGGTCATCTAGTCCAACCCCCTGCTCAAAGCAGGACCAATTCCCAGCTAAATCATCCCAGCCACGGCTTTGTCAAGCCTGACCTTAAAAACCTCTAAGGAAGGAGATTCCACCACCTCCCTAGGTAACCCATTCCAGTGCTTCACCACCCTCCTAGTGAAAAAGTTTTTCCTAATATCCAACCTAGACCTCCCCCACTGCAACTTGAGACCATTACTCCTTGTTCTGTCTCAAGGTCCTTTCCAGTTCTATTATTCTCTGATTCTATGTTCTGCCTCCCTAAACTGCCCTTAAAGTTGTAATTGGATATAGTAGCCCTTCAGTGCTTAATTTGTGACAGGGTTCGCCAAGGCTGAGACCCGGCACCTCTAGGCTTGCCGTGTCCATTATGAAAGTAAAAAAATTGCTTGAGCCCTGGTACCTAATTGCTTGAGTCCCAGCACCTCTTTCACTACAAATGAAGCATAGGACTCCTTACTTCCTAATGAACGATGTGTAGTGCTGCTGCCGTTCCTCCTCATCTGCTGCCACCTTGTCAAAGGTGGCTGAATTCTGGAGACGTCGCAGAGTGACAAAAGAAAAGAAAAATGAAAAAGTGAAGGAAATCAACTAAACCGTGGACATCACGATTCCATTGCATTTGCTGGATAAACAAGAGAAAAAGGGAGAGGAGGAAATAGGGAAAAATGAAATTTCAACATGTTTTAAAGATAATGTTTAGCAAAAAAAAAAAAAAAATCTCTATCCAAATGAAAAGAACTTCAAAATGTGGAAAGTTTTCATGGAAGTGTCTTTTCCTTTTTTTCCAACCAGCTCTAGTTTCTAATACACACAAACTGGTACCAATCCAATAAACCACTCAGGGTGATTTAGGATCAGATTTTCAAAAGAGCACAGGCCCAGATTTCCAAGTGCTCAACAGCCGTAACTGGAATCAGATTTTCAACAGAGGCCAGCAAGCCTTTGAAAATCTGTCCCCAATTGTGAGTGCAGTACTCTTTTGGAAATCTGGTACTAAAAGAGTGGAACTTATGCTCCTAAATTACTAAGGGCTTGTCTACATGGGACACTCAGGAAAGTTAATTCAAATTAATTTTTGAAGTGGATTAGGGCTTGTCTACACTTGAAATGCTACAGCAGTGCAGCACTGTACCACTTCAGTGTAGACATGCCATGTCCTGAGAGGCAGTAGCTCTGTCAACCTAACATTGTCTACACCAGGGGTTAGGTCATCTTAGCTATGTCACTTAGGGATGTGGACTGTTCACACCCCTGAGTGATGTAGCTTTAGTTCAACTGTGTTAAACCTCTGTGTGGGTGCGTTTATTCAGAATTAAAGTGGATGTGATTCGATTTAGCTTAATTCACTTCCAAAGTGAATTAAGCTAAATTAAGTCCATTTAAATTCTGAATAAAACTGTCCAATGGGTTTAATGCAGTTTACCTAATCCACTATAAATTCACTCCTTTAGTTAATTCAGAATAACTTTCCTGAATATCCCTGTGTAAACATGCCCATAGATGCTTATGAAAATTGCACACTTAAGAACATGCTTAACTTTAAGCATGAGTAGTTGCATTAAAATCAATGGGACTATTCACATGTTTATGTGCTTTGCTGGATTTTGGCAATAGACTTATCTTAATAACTGTATAATTTATCCCTCATGAGTCCCCAAGGACATCAAAGGCACCAGTCCTCAATGAAGCAAACAGAACTGAAACACAATATTTAGCTCGACTGACTTTGAGATACTGAATAACTGCCCAAATAAGTTAGCAAAATTTTCTACAAGTGAAAACACCTTATATTTTGACTCCCCATATCTCACGTATGCTTTATACAATTTACTTCTGTCTTTTCAGAAAAATTCGAAGGCATATGCTCCAGTATGTGAAATTTCCAGCAGTTTGGTTTAGTTTCAGCTAAGCTATGTGTCAAACTCTAGTGTTTCATGGAAAGTTAGCTTCAGCCATAACTACAGAGAAAATGCAATTTTGTTTCCTTTACCTTGTCATCTATTGGCAATTTTCCCTTTTCTATTCCACCCAGGTCTGAGCTATCAGAGTTCAGGCAACCACTATCAGTATGTGAGTCATTTGTGTACCTGGCATATATCTGTCACTCTAATGCTTGTGTTTCTGTGAAAAGACTTTTACAAAAGGTGACTGGATCTCTAATTATAACCAGTCAGGAGACTCAGGCTTGTCCATCACTCACTTCCAGTGAAGTGAGGTACCTTATCCTACAGCATAGTTCTCATCAAGCATTAAGGTCAAGTTCTGGCAGAGCCAATATAAATGAGCCAGGTGTGTTGGATTAGCAGTGCTAGCGTGTTGGTAGTCCATCATTTTCAAGAAGGGTATAGTGTAGCATTTAACCATGTCAGCACTTGTGAGTCGATCTTTAGACACATCAAATTTCAAGGAAAAATAGAATTTTGTTTAGAAATGTACTTCAGGAGAAAAAGGCACCTATCTTATGGTTCGTCTACACGGCAACTTAGTGCATGGCCAGCCAGGGTGAGAATTAAGAAATACGCCAGACTGCACTTGGATTTCACTGCACTGTAGCAGCAGCAAGTTGGTGCACTATAGATGCACACCCTGGCTTGCTGCACAGGAACTTGCCGAGCAGACCATCCCTTAGTTACCTTTGCCAGTAATTAATAATACCGCCAAAGTCAGCAGCTGCTCTTCACCCCGTGCCAAAAAGTAACCAAGCACAGTCAAATCAAACCCAAGCGCTAACCCTCTCCATGCAGACATCAGCTTTTGTTATTCCAAAAGTGTAGGTAAAAAGATGAGCCGTGCAGAATGCCATGAAGATCAACAAATTCAGGCTACTTCTGATCTGGGGAGTATCCAAAGTGGAGGTACCCTCATAGAGAACAACTTACCTCATGATTAATGGTATTGGAGAGAGTTGATAGAGTTAACAGCCTCAGCATGGGCACTTGACCTTCATCCATTGCCAGGAGGAGATCACCTGCTAATGCCGCTAGTGCGGTTACAGTCCAGTACCCAGGTGTGTAGCCAGATTGACAAGGCTCAAGGAGATCCGAGGCATCTAGGTGCTCAGAGAGTTCTCACTAGAACCTTCACTATAATCTTAACCAAAACCGAAGATTTGAAACTACGTGATTGTTAGACAGATTGTCATTGCCAAACGGTGGTATTGTTATGCTGGAGAGTGATGGAGGCAATCACAGACCGCACTGAAACTAATGGCTATGCTAGGTACCATTCATTCAGGCTGAACGGAATAAGCAATTAAGCTCCTTTGTTGAGTATATATATATATATAGCTGAAATAACTGAAACTACCGCCCAAGGTTCTGAGCCACATGGAAAGACCTGAGCAAGAACTAACTCAGGAAGAATAAGAATTCCCTGGGATTGATTGAAAACACCGGGGCTGGGCATTGATTGGGATCCGATATCTATTTTGTCTGGTTTCTCATTTCGGTATTTGGATTGATTCTGTTCTAACAGAGGGGCCAAGTTAGTTTTCACCATGAATCTGTCTTTCTAAAAAAAGGCCTTACTGCTAGAGATGATGAGTAATCTCGTATTGGAGACAGCACCTAGTTGGTAGCTGGGACACTAGACTGGGAGTTGGGAGATCAGGATTCTCTTCCTGGCTCTGACACTGACTTGCTTTGTGGCCTGGGACAAATCCCTTCTTTTCTCTTTGCCTCTGTTTCCCCTCACTTTGTCTATTTTGACTGTAATCTCTTTGGGATAGGGATTGTTTCTAATTACATGTTTGCATGCCGGTCACAATGGGCCCTGACCTCAGTTGGGTAGTTAAATGCTATCACAGTATAAATGTTTGATGGATAGCCACTCCCAATTGAAACGATATTCAAATGCACCATCTCAGAAAAGTGTTTTAATGTCAGCCAGCATGGATTTGGGCAGAATGGTGATATCACTTCCAGAAGCAGGTGGCACAATTCAGCTCCGAGTTAGTGGTGCTATTCGAACTGCAGGGAAGGGAAAGAATGTGGCCCACTTTCTTTTACATGTAACACGGCCAGGAGTGACTTATGTATATTGCAGAGCTAATACACCCCAAACCAAGCCAGCATGTCAGAGGGGTCTGTTGATGGAGATGTGCAGGAAAATTAAAATCCTAGCTCATCTTCGCTAATGGCTTCAAACCAACTTTTCTTCTTCACAGCCAGCACTCTGGGCAGGACTCCCCACCTGAACATCTAGCCACCTGAATCTGCATTGCCGCTTAAGGCTTGTTCTTTTACTAATCACATAGCCAACGGGAAAACATTTGCTCCTGTGAGCATCCCCCTTTGACAGTCCTAGAGGGAACAATTTTTGACAAGCTGCCCCTCCCCTTCCCAGACTGACATGCCTGATGCACCTGTTCTTGTGGGCAGCACAGTGACACAAAAAGAAGCCAAAGCCACACGGGGCTCCAGCAGCAATGAGGAGGCAGAGGTTTGAAAGCGAGGTTGGCTGGTTTGCAGGATGAGAGAAGAGCTGTGCCTGCAAAAGGAAGTAGATTTTTTTTTTTTTACTGAAGCTTATGTTCCTGGTTAATATTTAAAAGCTAAGAGACTGAACAACTGAAAGACGGTGATCATGTTTTCCTGGGAACCAGGAATCTGCTCCCGTGTTCCTGTCCATTTTACAAAAGACAGAATTTTGCCCTGGTTTTGGACTCCACTGCAGCTTGGAGACCTGAGCGAGCCACTGGCCTGCTGAGTGGGGCTAGCTAGCCCGTGTGCATCAGGAACCTTAGTGTGTCACATGTTGTCAACCTTCTGTCCCCTCACAGACCTCCCTGGGAGCACCCCCATCCTTCTCTCGGCAGAAGTCCTTTGGACCAGGACTGCTCCACATGTAAAGTGCCAGAGAAGTGAGGTGGCTTGACAGCGGAGCACGAGGAGTGGGCCTACCCCCATCTCTCTGCCTTTCACACCCACTCCCCGATGCCCATGGAAAATGCCAACTCTTGCCCCTGCTATGTTTCTCACTTGAAAAAGCTGGTAGCCAAAGAAATGAACATGAATGACGAAAGGCTGGAATAAAGCTGACTCACTTTGCAGGATGGCTCATTCCCGATGAAATTTATCCCAAGACAGAAGGCCTGCCCATGTCCCTAAATACCACCTAAGATGGCATTGATGCATAGGGTCTTGTGTAGGTTGTCTATGGGATTTAGAACACAGGGTTGTCTCTAACTTCTGAGCGGAAGTTACTTGTTCCTGACAGCCTTGGAGTGCTGTTGTGACAAACTGCTTTTGATATCACCCCATAAAAACCTCAAGCAAAAGGAGAAGGCAGGTATGGGAAGGAAGGGTGGCTGGCTGGCTGGCTATGGGACTGGCAGAGAGCTCAAAAGATCTGGGTTGGATTCTGAGCTGACCTACAATAATCTTGGGTGAGTCATTCATTCTTATCGGTATTACTGTATATTGCACTGAGCTCTGTACAAACACAGGCCAAAAGACAGTCCCCACCCCAAAGAACTTGAAAGCGAAGTATAAGACAAGAGACAACAAATGGATACAAACAGATGCAGGAGTACAAGGAAAAAATTCACCAGCATGATAAGCAGTAGTCTCAGCAGCCTAGCTCAGCTCCCATTTAGTTACCTAAATAAATAGCCAGATTTTCAGAAGTGTTCAGTTTGCTGGGTATGGAGCTCTTTTGAAAACTTGCCCATAAGTGTTACTGTGGGAGCTGCAGAGTGCAGAGTTCTTTTGAAAATCAGCTTTTTATGTAGGTGCAAAAATGGGAGCTAAGTGCTTTTCGAATTTGGTCCCCAGCCGGGGTCGTGAGCCATTGAAAACCTGGCCCTTAAGCTCCATGCCTCAATTTCCCCACCTATAAAATGGGGATAACAATCTTCATGGGGCTGTTGTGGAGATAAATACATTAAATGTTTGTTGAGGCCCTAAGATACCAGGATGACATAGGCCATACAAATGCACAGAATAGATAATGCATAGGAAATCTCAAAGCACGTTATAGTCCAGAGGACAGATTACTACCATGAACTACGGAAGCTGATCTGATAAATTATTGCCATCTTATCATTCAATCTGACAACTTTGTCCAATAAATTATTTGCAAACAAATATTTTTCATTATTTGAAGCACTCTGAAGATGGTTGAATGATATCTGGCAAATAATTTGTTTGACTGAATTTGTTGTTGAATTATTTGTGAATATATTTATTTCATTATTCCTACCAGCTTTCCCCAGAGTGGATGTTAACCTGGGAGGTTCTGTTCCTGCATTGGTTAAAAAAAACATATGGCTGATTGCCTATGGTGAAGGGTGAAATTGTTTGTTTGCAGCTCACATACCACTTATCTGCGAATGGAGAACTTTGCTGAAATGGGCTGCGGTTCAGGTTATATACACATCAATATGGCCATAAAGAAGTATGTTTAACTGTGTAGCTGGCTTGCTACTGACATGATATAAAGCTGCTGGAGTAAATATAAATAAAATTCTGTCCTTTGCCAGAATCCGATAGAGCAATATAGAAACTCCCCCAGGATAAACAGCTGCATCGGAATAAGCTTGTTCATCCATCTTTCAGTGTTAAATTTTAATTGTCTCTTCTTTAAATTTCTTAGCACTCTGTTTTAAATAATGCTAAGTGTTTCTAAATTATACATAGCCCTGCAAGCCTAATCATAATAAATTTTGCTTTAAGGAAAAGGTAAGTACAATAATGAAATATTAAAGTGCTCTACTTAAATATTACCATATTTGATTTTTTTAAGGACTTAGAATTCAAGGTGGCCACATTAATTCATGCTCTAAAGAGACACTATCAAGGAGTTTACAGGCAAATACATATAGTCATGAGACTGTCGTAGCATAACATGGTCATATCTAAAGGTTTGATCCTGCTCCCCTTGCAATCAATAGCAAAACGCCCATTGACTTCAATGGGAGTAGAATCAGCCCAAATATATGCATGCTTGGATGTCTGTTTTCCCCCTGACCCATGCACTGAACTGTGATTAACATTAAAGTGAGTAAGTTCAGCCCTAGGCATTTTTCTGCCTTGGGCAAACTTCAATATGCGTATCCTTTCTGTTCTAGCTCATCTTTGTTGCTTTTCCTCGAGTTATTTGCTTGCAAGGTTTTTATTTGCTTGCAAGGTTTTATTTGCTTGCAAGGTTTTTAACTTTAAAGACAAATGATCCGGTGTTTAAGGCACTAGACCATGATTCACGGGATCTAGGTTCAGTTTTCAGCTCCGCCACAGAGTCTCTGCATGTCCTTGGGCAAGTTATTTAATCTCCCTGAGCCTCAGTTCCCCCATCTTTAAAATTGGGTTGATAATATTTCCTTTCTCCCACCCTTTGTTTATCTTGTCCAGCCCAGGAAGGGTATCCAGAGCTTCCCTCCCACAATGTCTCCCTCCCTCAAGCCAGGCAGAAGGTGGTAAGGGTGTACCTCCCCTATCCCATGGAGGCTGGGACCACTGGAGTTCAGCCTGGCACTTTGGAAGAAAAGGTCCTGTGCTGAGCAGAGCAAAATTAACTACCCAGCACCTGCAGGCCCAGGTGGCAGCAATGGGAGAATCCTGAAGCTGTGGGAGGGGCAAGTGGGATCCAGTGGGTGGAGATAGCTTTAACTAGGAAGGGAAGATAAAACCTAGGGGAGGTTGACAAGTGCAGTGAGCCACAGAGGGAGCTGCAGCCTGGATGGAGGGTGGAAGGAAACATAACGGCAGTACGACTCTCAGACTAGGGGAGACAGCAGAAGAGCATTTAGACATGAGTGTAAGAGCTAGATATGGGGAGAATCTGCTTTATTTATTCTTCATCTCCTGTCCTAACTTGTTGCACTCAGCAACATTACACATTTGACTCGTTTCACCCCAGAGTTGGTTGTGTTTCCGTGGAATTTTGTGCGTAGTTGCTGTGTAAAATTTGTTCAGCTTGTGAAGCAATTATGGGTCCTTTGGGATGAAAGACACTATGCGCATGTAAGCCGATCTTATTTCTCATTGCCAGAGCTTTCTATTTTCCCAAATCATGTCCTTTTAACACCGCTCTGAATGTTTTATTGATGAAAAGAACATAATAACTGATGTCTCCTTTTGCCTTTTCTAATTCCTTTTGTCTATTTAGGGACTTGATGGAAAGTCTTGTTGGCTTGTTCTTCCCTTGCTTGTGGGACAGCACTTCACATTTGGCAATGGGTCAAGAGGACTAAGGGGCATGTCTACTTCTGCTCATGCTTCTTAAAGCTGCCAAACCAGGACCAACGAAGATGTTCACCAGGCTGCAGGTGCTTGCCCTTGCTTTGCTCTGCAAAGGAGTTTTCCTTTCCCTAAGTGACCATAACTTTTTAAGAAAGGAAATTAAGATAGAAGGAGACTTAGTCTTAGGTGGTTTATTCCCAATTAATGAAAAAGGCACCGGGACGGAAGAATGTGGGAGAATCAATGAAGACCGAGGCATCCAGCGCTTGGAGGCTATGTTGTTTGCCATTGATGAAATCAACAGAGACAATTACTTGCTCCCAGGAATTAAGCTTGGAGTTCATATTTTGGACACATGTTCAAGGGATACATACGCGTTAGAACAGTCTCTGGAGTTTGTCAGGGCATCTTTGACTAAAGTGGACGAAGCGGAGTATATGTGCCCCGATGGATCTTATGCCATTCAAGAAAACATTCCGTTACTCATTGCAGGTGTCATAGGTGGTTCTTATAGCAGTGTCTCCATACAGGTAAGACATTTCAAAACTTACACCCTCCAGAGAGAACTATTCATCTTGAGCTTCCCTGAAAGAAAAACCTACTAAATATGGTACAGATCATGGGTCACATTTGTTCCTAGAACCAATGAATTTACACCAAGGATGAATCTAAACCACATTGATTTTTTTTAAATCTGCTATAACTTAAATATGGGTAGGCTGGGCATTTCCTTTAGTGATGGTAGAACCTGTGGGAATTTGTGATTTAGAAAAAAATAGATAATATATTGTAAGATTTGTCTTTAATTTGAATATCATGATTTTTTTTAAATTTCAGTTCACACCACTTAAGCCAACAGAAGTTTTTCCACTTCAAATGTCTTCAATGCTCATTTGATGAGATCTTATATCTAGAAGCCACAATTTTAATGGGTTCTAAATTTGCAGTCCTTTCCTTATTAATGTGTGTTGTTCATGACAAGAATGTGTTCAAATCTCTGCTGTGTATGAATGGGGAAGGTGTCTGAAGAGGTGCCTATAAGGCTAAACGTTATAAGAAGTCTGAGTACAGCTGATTAGGTTTTAGCTGAATTAGAGAAGAAACCCTGACTTTTTGTTTTGTACATCAAGTGATTGCAAAGAACAAATATTTTCCTCCATTTTTTACAGAGATTCTGTCTGCTCCTCTACCTATCTAGCATGTCTACAGCACCTATTGCCATAGGATCAGGGTGCTGAGACTTCTTCCAAGCATCTTCTAAAATGTTCATCTCTTGCCTTGGAATGCAATACCCACCACTATAAAAATCCTCTTGCATCTTTGGTGGAGGCTGATCTATTTTCAGTTCTTTTCTGCTGAACCATAATATACCCTCCTTATTCACAAATGAGCACTGTCTTACTCCTCGAACAGTCCCATCTAAACAGATGGGACAACTTGCCAGTAAGGTGCTACACACTGTATTATATCAGTATCAAACAGGACAAAACCCTGCCCCGTGCTACTAGCAGAGAAAGAAGTCATAGGGCGCTTCATCTGTCCCTTGCAGAAACAGGACAAGATTTCAGTTAGTGCTAACTTCAACCAGCACTAAGCTAAGGACTGACTGTCACCCTAGCCAGCACACCAAGGCTCCACTGGCTTGGGAGGACAGCCAGGTCCCCATGCTAACATCCTAGAGTTTAGAATGGCCACTAAGTGAGAATACAGCCTCCTCTTTATGGTGCAGACTGTGGCCTGTTTGGCATGCACATGCAGGGGAGTTATGGGGTGAGGAGCAGCCTCTGGAAAGCTGCTACCCTCTCCCACATAAAGTGTGGGTTCGGCTTTGACTCTGCCCCACAATGTACCAGACAGCCATGCCAGAGGATGTATTCTGTGCCAGATATAGGGTTGGTGCAGGGCATGTTTCTCCCCACCAGAGCAGGGGAGAAATCAGGAAGCAGATTGTGACTCCTGAGTCCTGGGCTGCACCGTTGGAGGCTCTGCCCAATACACAGGCCTCGACAGTTTAGCCCTAAAGGAACATTCCTGAGACATCCTGCTGTGTGCTATCTGGATGGCCCTAGGAACTACTGCACTGCCAGCATCATTCCACCTCTTTGCCCCCAGCCTCTGGCACCTGCAAGGGCAGGATTAGGTCCGATGCCTTCTGAGGCACTTGGGAAACAGTGTGTCAGCCTCCCTAAGCTTTGGTTGTGGATGATGAAACAGCGGTAAGCTTAATAATAATTGATACTCTATCGCTTCCGTTCACCCAGCAGCGCCTCTTGATTCTTGGGACGCTCCCATTGACATCAGTAGGACTGGACAAGCCAAGAGTTCAAGGCGTGTGAGTGCAAACGTCAAGAATTCCAAACATAGGGGCCTAAAGTTAAATACCTGAATCCATATTTAGGCATCTCGCTAAGGAGGCCTGACCTTTAGAGGTGCCGCTCCCATTGGCTTCTGTGAGAGTTGTGGGCATTCAGCTCCTTTGAAAATCAGGCCATGTTCATGACTGGATGGGCCTGCATGTCAGAGGAACTGAGAACACAGAGGTCCCATGACTTCAGTTAGAAACGGAGGCGTTCAGATTTCGAAAATCAGGCCCACCACGTTTCTAAATATGGATTTAAGTGTCTGACTTTAAGCACCCACATTTGACCTCAAAGAATTAAGCAGCTACAGATCCACACCAGTTTCTCTGGGAAAGCCACAACATAATCTGTGCAGAGCCCTTTCAGACAGGAAAACATTTCTGTCTTTTGTGTCTTGTGAATTTGCTGTTGTATTTCTGAACCTCCCCTCCTCCCCCCCTAGATTTCTGTCTGGACAGCTGTCTGCCCAATCACTTCACGGTGCTCCCACTGTCAAATTTCTGCTTCTTTCATTATCCTTCCACTCAGGAAAGAGAATTCTTTGGTAAGTCAGCAATAAGCATATGTCCCCCAGAGCCAGTGTACACAACAGGCACTTTTTGCAGATAGCAGAAACTACAAGAGAATGTGAAATGCTTAATTTCTTGGTCAGACTTAATTATCATTAATGAAAACTGGTATAATTAGTCTTCAGATGCTGTATATAAATTAGCAATGAGCCCAATCCACACACACCCTGATCCTGGAAAGCCCTTACCCAGGAGGTTAATATTTCATTACTCATGTGAGCAATCCCATTGCAGTCTATGGAACTACTTGCATAAGTTTGCATGATTTAAGGTTTGGGATTGGGCCCAGAGTTTCATCCAGATTTGGAGATGGATTCTCCAAAGTTCAGGGATGTTCACGTTAGGGCTTGGTTGGTTCCTAGCTCAGACATCCTGGTCTCAGCTAATCTACAGCAGGATTTTTTGACATGTAGTGATCATTAAAGAGTCTATGTTAAGTTCCGTTTTAAGCGAGGGGGGGAAAGGGGAGCCCAATCTCCATACGTGGGCACTTTAATACTATGTCCAAATGCCACATTTAGACACTCAGGTCAGCACTTACAGGAATTTACACGTGTAAGTGGTGATTCAAGTGTCCAGATACTGGATTTGTATGTCCAGATTCACATCCACTTTTGAAAACTGGACCGACCTGCTGTCTTTAATGTAGGACTGAGACCCATTCACCCTACCACCAAGGTTTCTTTCTTAGGAGTATAAAGACATTGATTTAAGTGGACTATATGCATTTCCATATCGGACAGTAGGTATTTCCACAACAATATAGAGCTTGATCCTGCCAGAAAATGCCTCCACGCTGCAGATCCATAACATTTCCTGGGATACAACCATGAAAGTTATTTCTGAAGTAAGCCCTTCCTTAGTGGCAGAACAATGTCAGAGCAGCCTCTCTATGCTGCCTTCATCTCAGGGCGCAGAACTTTTTGCTAGGCCCAGTACAACTGCGACATGTAGCAACCAGGCTTTGGGGAATGATTAGGGGCATATCACTGAGCCTGTTAAGAGCCCCCACATCTATACCTAGGAATGGGGGTCTTCCTTTACTGCCTAAATGACTGTTATAATTCTGGGAGGGAAATTCAGAGAGAGACTGTGGTGATAAGGCGGTGTTCTCTCCTTGACTGACAGATCTCTTCAACCATGCAAGTCTGCCAGCAAAAGTGGGAAAAGAGGACGTATGGCCTGAAAACTTATCCCCTTCACAAACAAACAAAAAAATCTACAGCCATCCAATCAGAGACCATAAAGAATATGTGACCTGTGTAACCAATCAAAATAGCATGAATTACAGATTCTCAATACTTACAAAGAAGGGTCAGTGACAAAAAAAATTGCTTCTTCTATTTCTCCTTCACTAGGAAGCTTGACTGGTTCCTCCAAGGTCTGAACCCAGAAACCAGAGCTTTCATCCCCTCTTGGCTGGGTCACTAGCTCATTTTAAAGGTGGCAGTATTGCAGAGACTGCAGCTCAATCAAATCAGTATCTTAAATGTCTGTATACTAATGCGAGAAGTATGGGGAATAAGCAGGAAGAACTCAAAATGCTAGTAAATAAACATAACTATAACATAGTTGGCATCACGAAGACTTGATGGGATAATACGCATGACTGGAATATTGGTATATCTTGCTCAGGAAGGATACGCAGGGGGAAAAGGGAGGAGGTGTTGCCTTATATATTAAAAATGTATACACTTGGACTGAGGTTGAGATAGAAATATGAGACAGACTTGTTGAAATTCTCTGGATAAGGATAAAAGGAGTAAAAAGCAAGGGTGAAGTCATGGTAGGGGTCTATTACAGACCACAAAACCAGGAAGAAGAGGTGGATTAGGCTTTTTTTAAACAACTAACAAAATCATCCAAAGCGCAGGACTTGGTGGTGATCATGGACTTCAACTACCCAGACATCTGTTGGGAAAATAACACAGCAGGGCACAGATTATCCAACAAGTTCTTGGAATGTATTAGAGACAATTTTTAGAAAGCTAGTAAGGGGGGAGGCTGTTCTAGATTTGATTTTGACAAATAGGGAGGAACTGGTTGAGAATTTGAAAGTGGAAGGCAACATGGGTGAAAATGATCATGAAGTCTAAGCAAGTCTAAGGGGAAAAACAACTGAAGACAGTTGGCAGTTTTTCAAAGAGACATTATTAAGGGCACAAGAGCAAACCATCCCACTGTGTAATAAAGATAGGAAGTCTGGCAAGAGACCACCCTGGCTTAACAAGGAGATCTTCAATGATCTAAAACTCAAAAAAGAGTCCTACAAAAAGTGGAAACTTGGTCAAATTACAAAGGATGAATATCAACAAATGACACAAGTATGTAGGGACAAAATTAGAAAAGCCAAGGCACCAAACGAGATCAAACTGGCTAGGAACATAAAAGGAAACAAGAAAACATTCTACAAATACATTAGAAGCAAGAGAAGACCAAGGACAGAGTAGGCCCGTTACTCAATGAGGGGGGAAAGACAATAACAGAAAATGTGGAAATGGCAGAGGTGCTTAATGACTTCTTTGTTTCGGTTTTCACCAAGAAGGTTGGTGGCAGTTGGACGTCTAACATAGTGAATGGCAGTGAAAATGTGGTAGGATCAGAGTCTAAAATAGGGAAAGAACAAGTCAAAAATTACTTAGACAAGTTAGATGTCTTCAAATCACCAGGGCTTGATGAAATGCATCCTAGAATACTCAAGAAGCTGACTGAGGAGATATCTGAGCCATTAGCAATTATCTTTGAAAAGCCATGGAAGACGGGAGACATTCCAGAAGACTGGAAAAGAGCAAATATAGTGCCCATCTATAAAAAGGGAAATAAGGACAACCCAGGGAATTACAGACAAGTCAGCTTAATTTCTATTCCCGGAAAGATAATGGAGCAAATAATTAAGCAAACACCTAGAAGATAATAAGGTGATAAATAACAGTCAGCATGGATTTGTCAAGAACAAATCATGTCAAACTAACCTGATAGCTTTCTTTGACAGGGTAACAAGCCTTGTAGATGGGGAGAAGCGGTAGATGTGATATATCTTGACTTTAGTAAGGCTTTTGATACTATCTCGCATGACCGTCTCATAAACAAACTAGGGAAATACAACCTAGATGGAGCTACTATAAGGTGGGTGCACAACTGGTTGGAAAATGGTTCCCAGAGAGTAGTTATCAGTGGTTCACAGTCATGCTAGAAGGGCATAACGAGTGGGGTCCCACAGGGATCGGTTCTGGGTCCAGTTCTGTTCAATATTTTCATCAATGATTTAGATAATGGCATAGAGAGTACACTTATAAAGTTTGCGGACGATACCAAGCTGGGAGGTGTTACAAGTGCTTTGGAGGATAGGGTTAAAATTCAAAATGATCTGGACAAACTGGAGAAACGGTCTGAAGTAAATAGAATGAAATTCAATAAGGACAAATGCAAAGTACTCCACTTAGGAAGGAACAATCAGTTGCACACATACAAAATGGGAAATGACTGCCTAGGAAGGAGTACTGCAGAAAGGGATCTGGGGGTCATAGTGGATCACAAGCTAAACGTGAGTGTAACACTGTTGCAAAAAAAGTGAACATCATTCTGGGATGTATTTGTAGGAGTGTTGTAAGCAAGACACGAGAAGTAATTCTTCTGCTCTAATTAGGCCTCAACTGGTGTATTGTGTCCAGTTCTGCAAGCCACATTTCAGGAAGGATGTTGACAAATTAGAGAAAGTCCAGAGAAGAGCAACAAAAATGATTAAAGGTCTAGAAAACATGACCTATGAAGGAAGATTTAAAAAATTGGGTTTGTTTAGTCTGGAAAAGAGAAGACTGAGAGGGGACATGATAACAGTTTTCAAGTACATAAAAGGTCATTACAAGGAGGAGGGAGAAAAGTTGTTCTTCTTAACCTCTGAGGACAGGACTAGAAGAAATGGGCTTAAATTGCAGCAAGGGTGGTTTAGGTTGGACATTAGGAAAAACTTCCTAACTGTTAGAGTGGTTTATCAGTGGCATAAATTGCCTAGGGAGGTTGTGGAATCTCCATCATTGGGGATTTTTAAGAGCAAGTTGGACAAACACCTGTCAGGGACGGTCTAGACACTATTTAGTCCTGCCTTGAGTGCAGGGGCCGGGACTAGATGACCTCTCGAGGTCCCTTCCAGTCCTATGATTCTATGATTCATGCAGACTGTGGCAGCCCATATCAGCAATGGGTATGGCTGCTGTGAGCAGTTGGGGCTGTCAGGAAATAAAGATTATTGTTATCCACTGGAAAATAGGCAGGATGTAATTAGAATAGATACATAGATGATAAGTATTACAAAACTGTAATTTAGCCATGAAAATGAAATTAACATACAAAAAAGCACTGTGGAGCTTTCATGACCACATGTGATCTCAGTTCTGTGGATCATCCAACAATCAGAACATTCAACCGTGTGGTATTGGGGACTGTAGCTTTAAGGGCTGAGCTTCCCAGACAGAGAATCTAGGCAAGATGCTATGAAGCTATTGTTATGCTCAGCCAGTTGGAACCACACACAGAAAAAAGCAGTGAGTAGTCCCTGAATACCACAAACAGCACAGTACCCATAATACCAAGCTACTGCTTTCATACGTAGCTATCATGATTATGGGAGCATTAAATATGCATGGATCAGTTTCCCAAACTGTGGTCTACAGACAGCTGACTAGACACGTGGTGCTGGCTCCTTCTCCTTGTTTCTAAATTATATTTTTTTTTAAGCTAAAAAGGATCGGATTTCAAAGTTGCCTAAGGGAGTCGGACTCCAGCTCCCCGTGGATTTGCTTAACTCCCTTTGGCTCCTTTGCAAATTACAGCCTAAATTATTTCCTAGCAGTGCTTTTCCAGATAAGCATTTGCTGCAGTTGTCATAGGGGAATTATATGATTGTGAATGGGAATGGAGATGGTGCATGCAGTCATGAATGGGAGGCAAGGTGATCTGCAGTGCCATGAATGAGGAGAGGTAACCAAGAGACAATCAGTCTATTAAGATTTGACCTGCGCTTTGAATGGGCTTGGAAGGATTCGATTTTTATTGGTAAATGTCAATCAAAAGGTCAATTTCACCATACAAACACAAACTGAAGGAAAAAAATATGTCCATCAATAGTAATCGAAATGTACAGATACACACAGTAAGAAGAAGAACAGGAGTACTTGTGGCACCTTAGAGACTAACAAATTTATTAGAGCATAAGCTTTCGTGGACTACAGCCCACTTCTTCGGATGCATATAGAATGGAACATATAATGAGGAGATATATATACACACATACAGAGAGCATAAACAGGTGGGAGTTGTCTTACTAACTCTGAGAGGCCAATTAATTAAGAGAAAAAGAAAAAAAACTTTTGAAGTGATAATCAAGCTAGCCAAGTACAGACAGTGTGATAAGAAGTGTGAGAGTACTTACAAGGGGAGATAGTCAACGTTTGTAATGGCTCAGCCATTCCCAGTCCTTATTCAAACCGGAGTTGATTGTGTCTAGTTTGCATATCAATTCTAGCTCTGCAGTCTCTCTTTGGAGTCTCCAAAGAGAGACTGCAGAGCTAGAATTGATATGCAAACTAGACACAATCAACTCCGGTTTGAATAAGGACTGGGAATGGCTGAGCCATTACAAACGTTGACTATCTCCCCTTGTAAGTACTCTCACACTTCTTATCACACTGTCTGTACTTGGCTAGCTTGATTATCACTTCAAAAGTTTTTTTTCTTTTTCTCTTAATTAATTGGCCTCTCAGAGTTAGTAAGACAACTCCCACCTGTTTATGCTCTCTGTATGTGTGTATATATATCTCCTCATTATATGTTCCATTCTATATGCATCCGAAGAAGTGGGCTGTAGTCCACGAAAGCTTATGCTCTAATAAATTTGTTAGTCTCTAAGGTGCCACAAGTACTCCTGTTCTTCTTTTTGCGGATACAGACTAACACGGCTGTTACTCTGAAACACAGTAAGAAAAATACTGCATGAGAAATTATTAGAGTTTGATTTAAGGCTCTTTACTTTGCATATTGCGACAGATGATGTTGACAGTTTATGTCTTCATGGTGATCAACCCGTAACTTTTTGAATCTCAGTGTGTACTGTCATGGAATAACTAATGTCTGGTCTGCCCCAGTTTCTGACCCTCCTCCATAATTTCTCACAACAGGGAAAATTTAAATCAATTAAAAAAATTAAGATGCTTAAAATAAGCATTGATATTATCTGTTGAAATGATAAAAGAATAAAAATCAAATTCTGCCAAACCTGATGTGAACAAGGCAGGGCTACCCTGGCATAACTCACACATACTCCATGTGGCCCACTGGCCCCCTGCAATGGTGCCTGAGCCACAGACAGAGGTTGGTGAGCCTGATACACCCCTGACTAACAGAAGCAATTATTTTAGCTCATGCAGGAGAGCCTCATGCTTTAAGATCCAGAAGTCCCAGAATCAGTCCCTGCTGCTGACAACTACAGAGGGGCATCATGTTCCAGACATGGTGCGCATTAGGCACAGGCAGACTGCTGACTCCCAGCGAAGGGTCTCCCCTACTAATTGCTCACACAAACATCTAGGTTTTCCTTGAAGGTCTCTTACTGATGTGCTGACAGCTTACACGAGCTGACACCATCACTGGCTGAGGTTAAATGGCTGCAGGCCGCATATGCAAAGACTCACTGTGTTATCACAGGGACAAAAAATTCTGGTTAGAGACAGTTCCGCTCCTCCATTAAATATTTTCTCTCCCCGCATCCTCCTCCTTTTTATTAATTACTGGGGATATTTGTATACAAATAAGTTAGCTGGGCCTGATACATCTCTCAGGTAAACCTCTATCTCCATTGAAGACAATTGTGTAAACATGGGACAAATGAGATCAAAATCAGGCTGTTTGTTCTGAAGGGACCCTTGATTCCTGGTGTACATTTCCCAGGTGATGTCATGATGCTGTTTAAGACCTTGCCTATCTAGAGGGCTATAATGGCCGCTAGTGAATATGTAGCTAGATGTTTACAGCTTAATTTCTAAGACTTCTGGCAGAAGAAAACGCTAAATAAAGGCATTTTTCTTTGTTTGTGGGGTTGCTTTTTCTTAATTATTCCCTTTTGGCAGGAATATTGTTAGATGGAATACATTAATGAACAACAATAAGCAACTTAACCAATGTTATAGAGATTTCGTTACAGCTGATTGCTCCTTCATTCCTCTGCATAATTCATATGCCGTACATGGGGCTGGGTGGGCTGGGACTCCTAACAGCATCTGGCTCTGTGTGTTTGATACTGAAGTTATAGTTCAATGGTTAAATTGGAACAGCAACACTCGTGCATTGTAGTTATGCTCTCAGGACGAGATCCTCTAGTCCAGGTGAGCTGTGCACAGAGCAGAACCCAAACGTATGAGAGAAGATAACCCTAAGCCACCTTTCTATCTTAGGTACTTGTAGAGCCCCCATTACTGTGGATCTGAGTGTCTCACAGTCTTTAGTGTACACGCCTGTGAAGTACTATTTTCCCTGTGTTACTGATGGGGAACTGAGGCACAGGCTCAGACTGCACGGCAGATATGCCTGCATGT
The DNA here is from genome assembly GCF_027887155.1 of Malaclemys terrapin pileata. Classification (NCBI taxonomy): domain Eukaryota; kingdom Metazoa; phylum Chordata; order Testudines; family Emydidae; genus Malaclemys; species Malaclemys terrapin. The sequence goes on along the minus strand of NC_071505.1, from coordinate 17,031,701 downwards.
GTTTTCCAGCGTGAGCAGACATCCCACACTACCGCTGATCGACCTTGAACTGTAGCTACAGCAGCCTTGAATAAGATCCCACCGGAAATGCTGGCTCCATACTCAGGTGGCTAGCTTCTCTCGCTACTTGTGCCACTGTGGCTACACTTCTACCTTTAGCACACTGGTTTGATCAGACCTGGCACGGGTGTGTCTACACACATGGAAATTAAATTAACCCTTCCGGTGGTGGCCTAGTGTTATGCTGCCTGGTATGGGACACAGCAAAGAGCGCCAAGCTCAGGCCAGACTGCCAAAATATAGGGCATGTACCCTAAACTGGTAGTACATGCTCTCCTAAGATTTCATCAAGCCAGTAACAAAAGTGAACTCTTGTATCACTGCGCTACTTCACAGAGAGCACACAACAGACCCCTAGGCACTCCAACCCCCGGTTACCACCCAGACAGCTGGACTTAGTGATGAAAGGTTATTAAAATCAAAATTCACCACACGTTAGGTTCTTCCAATCCCAAAATCAACACGTACTTTGAGAATCTCACCAAATACCACAATGCAGTCAATCTTAAGTAAACCAACTAAACATTTATTTAAAAAAAAAAAAAAAGGAGAGCCTTATTAAATGATTAAAGGAATCATATACATTACAATTGATTTCAGAGTCTGTAGGTCAGGATAATAGCAGTGATGGTCATTCTGCTTGCTTGCAATAAGTCTCTCTGGATCACCCAAAAAGATTGAGGGTCATCAGTCCTTTATTGAAAGCTTCCCTCTTGTTGGAAAATCATAGTCCAGAGAAATGGAGCAGGATTGAAGGCAAAGAATGATGTCACAGTCTGCAATTTATACCCCTTAGTCCAGGTGCATGGAAAGTTACTGGCACAAACATGGAGTCCTGGGTCACATGTGTCTTGCTGAGTCATGAGACATTCATTGCCTACCTGCTGCCTGAAGCAACCCCAGGAGGGGGTCCCTGGAAGAGCTGATTGCCCTTAAAGCGCAATCAATGCATGGCTGGCCAGTCTAGATGTAAATCTGCCTTGTGGGTGTTACCCAGAAACACAACAGGTTTGAGATACAAACACATAGCAAATATTTATAACTTCAGCGACAATGCTGATATGTGGATTTAAACAGGATAATAATACTTAGCAGACTATAACTTTTCTATTGGTACCTTACAAGACATATTCTGTACAAGATTTATCACAATTGTGCAACAGTCGTGTTACATTAGTGTAACCATGGTCACCTTTCTTTTATACAGTGTCACCCCCAGCCAGAGCCTACGTAACTTTGAACAAGATCACAAGGAAAGTGGAGGCGGGGTGTAGGGAAGTGAACCCAAGTCTCCTAAATCAGCACCCTAACTTCTGAACCATCCTTCTTTTTTTCCCTTTACTACTCCCTTGTTTGTAGAGCTGGTTTGGCCCTTGGTGACCTTAGAACAGCTTGAAGGTTCTCAGCTGAAGGTTGTTTGATGGCCTGTGTGAAAGGAGTTGGTGTTCTCAGTCCAGATCACAAGTAGTGCGCAAGAAAGAATAGTTCAGAACTACGATATAGGAACAGAGCCTACACCCGTTTTTTACTCATGATGAGACTTGACACAAACCCAGGTCACTGAGTCCCTCACTCTCATGAGCACTACATTTACTCACAAGTGTTTTGAAGGAAAAGCAGCCTTGTTGTAGGGAACATCTGCTTCAACTCTCTCATGCACATCGCTCCTTTGCAAATCAATTTTCCCTATTATCTACCTACCTAAAATGACCTCTTACACACTTTTAAAAATATATATATATTTGGATGAAGAAAAATAGCATGAAAAGGCCAAACATGAAAAGTAATTGAAGGCATTATCATTGCATATAGGGATAAATGTGTTTGCTGGCCACAGTCTGACCTACATTTGCCCCTGAAAACACTGCAAACAAAACAGTTTAAAAGCTACTTGGAAGGTATATTGGCAGCTGTGCCTGTTTCTTAGAAAACCTGGGTCCTTGTCTCTGCCACTGGCTCACCGTGAGATCATGGATGAGTTACTTACCCTGCCTGTGTAAAATGTAATTTCTAGTACCTACCTTTCGTTCCAGGAGTGCTGTGAGGCTAAATTCATTAAGGTTTGTAAAGCGCTATGAGATTCTCAGTGGAAGGAGAACAAAGTAGTGTTATCTAACAAGATGTCTCGTATGTTAATTGAATGTGACCTGACACATGGTAAAGCAATTGTATATCATAACACTATTGTAGCATTTTCGTACCAAAGTATCCCACAATGCTTTCCAATTATATACATGTATTTACATATAACCGAGCACTGCACAGTATGTTGGTGATAAAGAAAAGGGGAATTTTTGACCAAAGACATTAGAGCAAACCCCATCTCTAGCCAAAAGGGCCATGGTATATTCGATGCCTGCACAGGGTAGATGTAACCCACACACCTTCTGGGTGTGGTGTTCTGTCCCATCTAGTGGCACCAAGACCACTTAGAGAGAGAGAGAAAATGAGTCCACTCTACAGCCTTAGCTAACAATCAGTTGGCTTTTAGCTCATGCTATAGAGGCTCATGCACTAAGCTCCAGAGGTCCCCGGTCTGTCAGCGTTACATAGACAAAATATTATATGTTCAGATTTCATTGGTGCTCAGGAAATCTAGCTCAACTTGGAAAAGGAAGACTTGAACCTGTGGTTTCTGAAAAGCTTAGGTGTCGCAAACCTGAAACCTAGACTTTCCACCATTTAGATGAATGAATGACAAGGAAATTGGGTGGGGAAACAAAATTATATGTTGAATAGCGGTGCCTAAGTCACTGCTCCTGGCGGTACCATTTTTTAAATGATTATTTTTCTTGTTTTTCACTTGCTTGAGAAGTACAGACAAAGAGCCCCTACCGGCACCTTCACTGCACCGTGGTGTGTAACACAGACTATTTCAGAGTGAAAGAGTAGGAATGATGACTTTAAAACAGGCAATTTTTGCCAAGCATGTGCAGTTCAATGCAAGGCACTTATGGAAATGGCTCAAAGATTCTGAAAGGAACTGGCGTCTCGGTTGTCATTAGACTGACGAATGACAGACTTCCATTTGCACATAACACGCAGAGTCTATATATCGAAAGGGCGTACAGCTAGGCCAGCTTTTTCAACCCTCAAGTTAGATTCCTGTGACATTCTTTTGGGGTTACCTGAGGAGTCAGGTGAACTACTACCCCCTGCATACAGCGGGAGGGTGCCCTGTCTGTGTTCCACGAGGGAAAACTCTTCCCAGCCGCTGGCTACTGGCATCACAGGGTCCCAGCTCCACAAGCCCCACTCTTTTCCGATGTAAGCTAGCAATTGACACAACCCACTTTGTTACACTCAAGTGCCCAATCCCCTGTCTTCTGGACACCCACAATGTATACTGATCCTCTGTTTCTGAGGAACCAGTGCACCCCACCTGCTGGTTTATTTAACAGAGTCTGAGATAAAGATTCAAATAAAAGGTTTTGAAAACATAAGATTACAGGTAAATGAAAAACATAAAACACAATCTATAGCCTGTACTTATTAACAAGGTACTTTCCTGCCTAATACGGTATTTCTCACCCAACGATTAGTTCTTCCAGTGCTTGTCCCGCCCATAAAGCTGGGATCCACTGTTCATGAGCCGAGCGCACGCACGCACACACACACACCCTGACACAGAGCCTCCTCTTGTAATGGATAACCACTTAGGCCAATCTTCTGCTCTTATGCAATCCTAGGCTATTGTCTCTTAGTGCCCCACCACCACCACCTTTGAAAACTCTCTTGGGCTTCCTTCATCTTTGTGAATCACCACCCTGCATCTACTCCAGACAGTAAACACAGGCCGTCTCTGTGGTAGCACATGAATTAAATCTCAGTCTACAAAATCCCAGAGGACAACCTTAACCACAAGACTAGTCATCCCTCTTTTACAAATATCCTTACTCTAAATTTCTCAAAAGTCCACTGCACCTGAAATCTCTCAGGTGTGGTCTGTGGTCAGAAGACAACTCGGGGTCAAAATCTGAAGTGACTTGGTTATGCCATTTTTTATTTAGATTTAATTAGTATGATTTGCTGTAGGAAAATTCTTCTAACATTTTTATTGGGCCATATTCCAAGACTGGCTATACTAGAAACTTTAAATTTGGTTTATTCAAGATTACTAGCGCACAATGGAAACAGATCTACCCCCTTTCAGTCACATGAGACCCACTGCAACTGACCAGCAAGACATGGCTGTGATGGGTTTGGTCACAGAGACCACCTTGGGACTGTCACCTGACATGCTGAAATTACCTCTGAGCCCATTTTCCAGGCCAGCTTGGGACTCCAGAACCCTGCCTTGTTGAGGCAGACACGCTAGCCTGCTGCAATACAGACCCAGGTCTGGTCCATGCCCCCAAAGCTGCAGGCTTTAACCAAAAACTGCTCAGCAAATCACCTATCTCCAGCACACAGACACCCAGCTCCAATGGGATCCAAACCCCAAATAAATCCGTTTTATTCTGTATAAAGCTTATACAGGGGAAACTCATAAATTGTCCACCCTCTATAACACGGATAGAGGTATGCACAGCTGTTTGCTCCCCAGGTCTTAATCACTTACTCTGGGGTTCATTAATAAACAAAAGTGATTTTATTAAGTATAAAAAGTAGGATTTAAGTGGTTTCAAGTAATAACAGACAGAACAAAGTAAGTCACCAAGAAAAATAAAACAAAAACACGCAAGTCTAAGCCTAATACATTAAGAAACTGATTACAGGTAAAATCTCACCCTCAGAGATGTTCCAATAAGTTTCTTTCCCAGACTCCTTTCTAGTCTGGGCCCAATTCTTTCCCCTGGTACAGTCCTTGTTAGTTCCAGCAGTCATCTGAGGTGGAAACTAGGGTTTTTCTCATGACTGGAAGCCTCCTTTGTTCTGTTCCACCCCCTTTTATAGCTTTGGCACAAGGCCAGAATCTTTTGTCTCTCTGGGTACCCACCCCTCCTTCTAAATGGAAAAGTACCAGATTTAAGATGGATTTCAGTATCATGTGACATGGTCATATGTCCTGTGAGACCCCAGCCTCCATTCTTCCTGGACTGCCCTACACGTATACAGGAAGGCTTGCAGGTAAATAAACCATGTACAACCAATTGTCCTAGTCAATGGGAGCCATCAAGATTCTAAGCCACCATTAATGGCCCACACTTTGCATAATTACAATAAGACCTCAGAGATATACTTCATATTTCTAGCTTCAGATACAAGAATGATATATGCATACAAATAGGATGAACACACTCCGTAGATTATAAGCATTGTAATGATACCTTATAAGAGACCTTTTGCATAAAGCATACTCCAGTTACATTATATTCACATTCAAAGCATATATTCATAAAGCATATGGAGTGTAACATCACAATGGAAACAAAGAAGAACATATCTTTCCTCTTCTCCTTCCAGATACGATCCAAGAGCAACACTGTCTCATAGCTACCCGTATGATCTGGATAGATTGATAGTAACACATTTACGTGTAATAACTGCCCACTAGCAAGGGAAATGGCAGTGTGTAAAAAAGCGGTACATTGCACAACATAAATCTCCTAGCAAGTGCAATTAGGGATTATTATCATTATTTACTATTTATATAGCACTGTAGGAGAACATGGCACTGTATAGTTGGAGAGCCATGCCAAACAAATAACAGGTCACCACCCTGGGGGGAGCACTGACTAGAACAGTACAGAACAAAGAGCCCAATACAGTAAAGAAAGAGGAGGGGGTGGGAGGGTGTCACAGCAACTGGAGCGTGTCACCGAACAGGAGGGGCTTGAGGTGTTTCTTTGGAGGAGGAGGCTTTGTATAAATTCATTTGAAGGCTGCTCCGAGCCTAATGGGATATTCAGTCACATGCCTAATTAGGCCCTTGAAAAACCGAATCACACTGTGCCGGGACAGGACACTCCAGTCCCGCCAGTATAAATGCCAAGATTGGATATGCTCCAACCAAACAGTGGTCCTGGTGGCCTGGGTCGAATTCTCGGCTGGTGTATACGGGCACAGCTATACCGAAGCCAGTGGAGCCCTTTTGCAGCAGCAGTGAATACAGTCCATTATGCCTCCAGAAGGACTTGGGGCAAGTGAATGGGGCAGCAGGACTTCAGGATCCCTCCAGTGCATTGATGCCACCAGAGATAGAAACAGGAGTGGACCTGTAGCCTCTGCTAGATACCCCATTTCCTCCAGGGCAACTCACACTATAACAGCCATTGTTTGGTGCTTCATAGGTATGTTTGGTTCAAATTCATGATTACCACCCATTAAAATGTGTCTTTTCCCTATTCCCTCCAGGTTGCAAATTTGCTGAGGCTATTCCAGATCCCCCAGATCAGCTATGCTTCCACCAGTGCCAAGCTGAGTGACAAGTCCCGCTATGATTATTTCGCAAGGACGGTCCCCCCCGACTTCTATCAAGCAAAAGCAATGGCTGAGATTTTACGGTTCTTCAACTGGACCTACGTGTCAACGGTTGCCTCAGAAGGAGACTATGGAGAGACAGGGATCGAAGCCTTTGAACAGGAGGCTCGCCTCCGGAACATCTGCATTGCCACCTCAGAGAAGGTTGGCAGGTCCAATATCAGGAAGTCCTATGACAGCGTGATCAGAGAGCTGCTCCAGAAACCCAACGCAAGGGTGGTCGTGCTCTTCATGCGAAGCGATGACTCTCGGGAGCTCATTGCTGCCGCTAACCGATTCAACGTTTCCTTTACGTGGGTCGCCAGTGATGGGTGGGGGGCCCAGGAGAGCGTTGTCAAGGGCAACGAGCACGTAGCTTATGGAGCAATAACCCTGGAACTTGCTTCCCACCCAGTTAAAGAGTTTGACAGGTACTTCCAAAGCCTCAATCCTTATAATAATCATCGCAATCCCTGGTTCAGGGACTTTTGGGAGCAAAAATTCCAGTGCAGTCTCCAGAACAGAAAGCCGCACAGAAAAGCTTGTGACAAACACTTAAATATCAACAGTTCCAATTACGAGCAGGAATCCAAGATCATGTTTGTGGTGAATGCTGTGTACGCGATGGCCCACGCCTTGCACAAAATGCAACGGACACTGTGCCCCAACACCACCAAACTGTGTGATGCCATGAAACTTCTGGATGGCAAGAAGCTGTATAAAGATTACCTACTGAAAGTTAACTTCACAGGTAAAAGAAAGCTTTTGTTTGTGGCATGCAGTGTGTGATGTTTGCTAATGTGATTGGAAAAGTTAAATACCTTTATTATTCTTATATTATTTATCACTTATATGATAGGGATCAAGGCCTCTTTGTGGTAGGTGCTAGAGTAAAGAGACACTCTTTACATTAGTCCCCGATGCAGTAAGATACTTACATACAGACATAACACTGAGCATGTGAGGAGTCCTATTGACTATGCACGTTGTTAAGGACCTCACTGAAGCCGGGCTCTACAGATCTTGCCATTTAAATTGCTTACAAAATGCAAAAAGCTGGGTGAAACTAACATATGGAGGTGGCAGAAGGTGGATAATGTGATAATGATGTTTTCATGGGGACAAGCTGTGCTCACAATGTAGCTCACTGCCGGCCTCACCATTGTCACTGGCACTGTTTAGTCTTTTATTAATGTACCACCATAACAAGACAAAGTAGTTCCATAGGGCAAACAAATAGAAAGTACAATATTATAATTCCTTGGTTTTATATGTCTATCACCCTCCCTAGGCACATATATCACACTCACATTTATATGAATTATTGAAGTGAGTTGCTTGGATGACCTGTTTGATGCAAAGGGAACACCCTGCTGTAATTTGCCTGAGAGAAACCGAGTTTTTCAAAAGAGTTCGGCAGAAGCCAGCATTTCTCATTGAGAATGAGAAGTGTTCTCAATGGGGGTAGCGGGGAGATGAGCACTTTCAAAAATCTGTTCCTAGAAATGTTCATACAATGGATTGGGCCATCCACTAGATAGTTGCTCGTGTTAGTTCATCCCCTCCTGAACACATCAGTAAATACCATGCACACAAGCACATAGATAATATATGCACAGAATCCCGATGCATTGTGATTACATTTTATTTATTTATTATTTTATGTGTAGCAGGAAATAACATGGTGGTTATATCTTTTTAGGTTTTAAATCTAATGGAAAGGGAGAAATACAAATCTTCCCCCTTTTAACGTGAGCAGAATGTTTTCTATTTATTTTGTTAATTAAGCCAGATTTTGAATTCCTTACTCCCAATAATGTGCAGTTACTCATCTAACTAGCTCCACTATCCAGTCAGACGACTCAGATAAGTAACAGCTCACCAGTGAGAATGCAGAATTCATAATCTTTAGATTATTAGCAAGCATTTATGTTAAACTCTAGTTACTTTTATGAAATTAAATTCACATACTACTAATAGAGTCTAACATCACAGACTAATAAACTGCTACCCAATCAAATTCAAGATCACAAATTAAAGTGAGATGGGAAACAGTTTTCCCATCCTGCAAACATTTTCGAGATTTTGAAAAATTTTCACATCCTGAATTGGGACAAAAAGTTGAAATCCTAGACATTTTCGCTAACTGAAAATAAAAAAAAATTGGTTCAGGCTAATCAAAAAAAATTATTTTGATTTTTTTATACTATAAATTAAATTTTTAAGCAAAACATTTCATTTTGAAAATGTAAAAACTGGATGTTTTGACAATGTTGCAACTTTTTTTTCAAAAATTGCTCACAACAGGAAATTCATTGAAATCAAGCCTTTCCCATTAAGTTTCAGTTTCAGTGAACTGGCATTTTCAGATGAAAAAAACATTTTGTCGAAAGATTTCCTACCAGCTCTATTGCAGAGGTGTCTCATTGGTATTATCAAAAACAATGAGCTACACCTGCTATATGATCTGATTAATTCTTATTATTTTGGAGTCAGTTCTCAGTTATAAACTGGGATGGGTGAAATGCTAGCCCATTGAAGCCAAGGGGAGTTTTGCTATTGATTTCAGTGGGGCCAGGATTTCACCCATGATCTTTACTAGTTGCTGTTAGGCTCTGGGTGTGACATTAATACAATCTCTACCAGATACTAGAAAGCTTTCAGAATACAATTACCTGGCATTTTTTGACTACCCACTTGCAAATGTCATTATCACTGCTGCCCTTTAGACCTATTTAGACCTATTGCTCCATCTTGTCACAGGCTATGTAAATTCTACCTGCATCCATTCCATGTATAGACCACACATTATATTCTGGGAATTTCAAGGGCAGATCAATTGCAGCAGCATTTGGGATTACATTGTTTGCAACACAAAATCACACCAAAGGACACATCCGAAAATGCATCCCAATGGGGATGGAGGATGGTGTGGAACTTACTTACCCATCACTTATACCAGTGCCAAGTCAGAGTCTGAATGCTGAAGTGTCCTTAGCCTTGTTAATAGTTCATGACTCTCCAAAAGAATCAGGAAAGAAATGTAACAAGGACGATAATCATATTCAGAAATACACACACAAATAGTTATTGAATACTTTAGAGTTGTTAGGGAGAACACTGCCTCACCATCTGTGCTGAAAGCCTGTAGTACAGATGGACAAGCCTTGCAGGCATAGAAGTAGGCCGCCGGTATTCATGGTTTGTCACCCTGTAAAGACCCAAATATTGATCCTTATTACACACTTCCAGTTTTTACAAATTTGTAAGTTGCATCTTCATATATGCCAGCTAACACCAGTTTGACTATATGTAATGTATACCACCAGTATATGTAGATGCAATTCAAACCCCGTGACAATAGCATAACAATAAAGGCATAACAGGAATATGTAAGATAAAACACAGCATGGGGGAATTAGTATATGGTATAATGGTTAGAACAGAGGACTAGACATCTGAATTCCTACATTCTAGTCCTAACTCTGTCACTGACATGTATATCATTTCTGAGGCTCTGCTTACCCATCTGTAAAATTAACATAACACATTTGCCTACGTCAGAGGGTTTTCCTGTGACTTTAAGTCTGTTACTGAGTGACCAGAGAGGTTGAAGTGTTCTCCTACTGGTTTTTGAATATATGATTCCATATACATTGGTACATTGGCCAAACCGGACAGTCTCTACGCAAAAGAATAAATGGACACAAATCTGACATCAGGAATCATAACATTCAAAAACCAGTAGGAGAACACTTCCACCTCTCTGGCCATTCAGTAACAGATTTAAAGGTGGCAATTTTGCAACAGAAAAGCTTCAAAAACAAGACTCCAACAAGAAACTACTGAACTTGAATTAATATGCAAACTAGATACCATTAACTTAGGCTTGAATAGAGACTGGGAATGGTTGAGTCATTACAGAGTGAATCTATTTCCCCATATCCTCACACCTCTTGTCAATTCTCTGAAATGGGCCATCTTGATTATCACTACAAAAGTTTTTGTTCTTCTGCTGATAATAGCTCATCTTAATTAATTAGCCTCTTAGAGTTGGTATGGCTACTTGTACCTTTTCATGTTCTGTATGTATATATATCTCCTTACTATATGTTCCATTCTATGCATCTGATGAAGTGGGCTGTAGCCCACGGAAGCTTATGCTCAAATAAATTTGTTAGTCTCTAAGGTGCCACAAGTACTCCTGTTCTTTTTGTGGATACAGACTAACACGGCTGCTACTCTGAAAGAAATCTGGTAATAGCTCTTCAGTCTAGCAGACAAAGGTATAAGACTATCCAATGGCTGGATGCTGAAGCTAGTCAAATGCAGACTAAGAGCAAATTTTTAACAGTGAGAGTAATTAAATACTGGACAGTTTAACAAGGGTTGTGGTGGATTCTCCCTCACTGGCAATTTTTAAAACAAAATGGGCTGTTTTTCTGATCTGCTGTAGTTCAAGCGCAGTTGTTGGACATGAAGCAGGAATTAATACAGGGAAGATGTATGGCCTGTGTTATGCAGAAGGTCAGACTAGATGATCCCTTTGGGCCTTAAATATCACTGCACATTAACCTTTTTCAGCAGCATGAGCAGAGGGAGGAGATAACTCAATTTCTCATGTCACGCTTCCATCGGTGTGAATGGAGGGAAGAGTAATTTATATCCAGATGCTCACCGCAAGTAATTGGATGGGAGAACTCAAAGCCCAGTTCATATGTATAGATACACACACCCTTACCCACTCCTTAGTTGTTGGCTGGGGTCCCATAAAGGCAAAGACTGACTCCACTTCTGATCTTTAAAATCCCCATAATCCCCCCTGAAAACAGAAGTATAATACTTAGTGTTCAGATGTCCCTGCGTCACAGTCCCCTGTAGCACAGTCAGTTGAGTCATGGGATGTTGGTGTTGGAGGATCTGGCTACAGTGCTTGCTGTTGCCTAAAGCTCTGAATGGCCATGGTGTGCAACCAAGTGACAGCCACAGAGTCCTACATGCCATTTGTATTATGCACTGTAGCACTGAGACTGGATGCTTTAGTGGATTGCACATGCCATACCCTTTCATCTCTAGGTCCCATCACATGTAGGTTAGTGGTAACCAAAAATTCGTATGATGGGATAGCAGTTTAATGGCCTACGTACATTGAATTGGTGGTGTCTGTCCACTAGTCCAGTCCCATCATAAAAAACTGCCATTACAATTGGCACTAATGGGTAGCTTCCTTGACAATCTGAGCACAAGGATTGAATGGACCTGGAGATTGAACTACCCTCTTACCCTTTCAGGTAGTCTTTGCTAGTCAAGGCTGAGGTACAGTGGGTCCAGTAATGTTCATTGGGAGGGATAGTGCAGTGGTTTGAGCAATGGCCTGCTAAACCCAGGGTTGTGAGCTCAATCCGGGGGGGGGGGGAAGTTGAGGATTGGTCCTCCTTTGAGCAGGGGGTTGGCCTAGATGACCTCCTGAAGTCCCTTCCACCCCTGACATTTTATGATTCATATGCCCTATCTGCTTTATGAACAAACACTCAGATTTCAGTGGGAGTTAGGCGCCTAAATACTTTTGAGGATCTGGGCCAAAGTACGTCTGTCTCCAGATGCCACCAACCTGCTGCCTGGCATGAACACTAAACTCCCCTATTCCACAAAGAAGGGAAAATGCAGCATTACACAGACACTGAGCAGCAAAGATACATCTCAGTGCTTCACAATTCTCAAAGGACTCTGGGAAGTATGTTGCAGTTGGACAGCACCCAGCAGGCCTCCATTCCTAAAAAGTCTGCAGAAACCACAAACACAGCAACAGAGCCAAAATGGTAATAGCAACATAGTTAGATGACTGAACTTTGAAGTTTCTGATACAGCAAACAGCTCTTGATCTCAGTTTCCTTCCCTTGAATATTTATATTTCCCACAACTTGTTTCAGCTGAGCTGATCAAAAATACATACTGAATATAAATATAAATATTCTCTGCCTGGTTCCTGACTTCTCGTCAGTTTCCTTGGCCATATTGATAAAATAACCTTTCGATGTTATAAACTCTAGGGCATACGCTGCCCTTTCAGGAGTGTAACTGAGGGCAGAATTTGGCACTCTGTTTATTGAGCATTGCACATATGTCTGAAAAACTGAACAATGTTCTCAGCTTTCAGATCACATATCTGAGAGCCAGAAGGCTCAGTAACCTAATTTCCCTAAATCACAGGCTTGCTATGTTTTGCCTACTGCATGTTTTATAATTATTATTATTATTTCATCTTTTGTTTCACTGGCAAATATCATCCTAAATTCTAAATATCAAAAGACTCCACAAAAGAAGAGATTCAAAGTAGCAACTACACTCATCTGGCACTTTTCATCTTCAAATCACTAAATTCACTTCTGCAACTTCATTGGCTTCCAGAGCAGGAGGAGAGAGAAGCATTTCAATGGGATTATATTATTTGTTATCTCTGTGGCACCATACATGTGCACAGCATTCACACATAGATGAAAAGGGAGTAGGTCTGATTCCACACAAAGTAACACCACTGAGTTTAAATGGAATAAACACAGTGTGTGAGAAGAGACAGACTCTGTGTCCTACTCCATAGAGTTTACAATCTAATTTGGGATCATGAACCCAGTAAAAAGGGCCAGATGCTGCCACACTTGTTCTGTACTTCATTCTACATGTAGTCACAGTGAAGTCAATGGGGTTATGTGTATAGTAAGGCACTATTTTATAGGAGTTAGGGTGGCAGAATCTGGTTTCCAAATAAGACATTGATGGATATGATTAAATAAGGATGATTCAAAGGCCTGGTCCCCACTAAGCCCCCACTTCGGACTAAGGTACGCAAATTCAGCTACGTTAATAACGTAGCTGAATTCGAAGTACCTTAGTCCGAACTTACCGCGGGTCCAGACGCGGCAGGGAGGCTCCCCCGTCGATGCCGCATACTCCTCTTGCCGAGCTGGACTACCGGCGTCAACGGCGAGCACTTCCGGGATCGATCCGGGATCGATTTATTGCGTCTTAACCAGACGCGATAAATCGATCCCAGAACATCGATTGCCTGCCACCGGACCCTCCGGTAAGTGTAGACGTACCCATAGATTCCAAGACCAGAAGGGACCATTGTGATCATCTAGTCTGACCTCAAGTATAACACAGGCCCTAGAACTTCCCCAAAATAATTCCTAGAGCAGATCTTTAGGGGAAAAAAACATCCAATCTTGATTTAAAAATGGTCAGTGCTGGACAATCCACCATGACCCTTGGTAAGTTGTTCCAATAGTTAATGAGAGGAATGATATCAGCATACACAGGGATTGGGAAGAGTACACCTCTTATGGAGGGCAGTTATTTCATAAGAGCCTGATGCAAATCCAAAAGACTCCTATTGACTTTGAAGGGACTTTGGATCAGGTCCACCGAAAATAAGTCGTTTGAGTTGATGATTTATTTGTATCTGTTAGTACTCATATACAGCTAGCACACCATCCCCGCACACAGAGCCATGCTGCTCATTTGGAAGAACATTGGTCATTCACAAATTTAATGTCTCCTCACTTTTATAGGTGGGTATTATTTACATCAGAAATGCAGCATCATGAAACTGAGATTATGGAAAGGGACCTTTACACCTAAAGGATAACACCAGCAGCATTTTAAGTTTCCTGCCTGAATCATTTTTTATGTCCCATATTTTGGGTCTGCATCTCACATTGCATTCCGCATCTGAGCCTTGGCAGGTTGAAAGGTAGTCTTGCATATTTTTTTTTGCATGTTTTTGTTGGATATTTAGATTTTTAAATATATAATTTTCTTACTTTATAAAATAGTTTAATATTTATATTCATTATTTTAACGTCTTCAATTCTGATCTCAAAAGTATTGGTGTAAATCAGGAATAACCCTACAGACATTTGTTATTTGTAAATTTTCAGAACATTTTATGTGAATCTATTTCAGACTATCTGTCGTTCCTTTCAACTGTCTTTAGTTATTATTTATTCCTTATTCCTAGTGTGTGATTGGTCAGTGAAGTCACATGACATTGTTTCTGTTCCCTGGCTGGAAAACGGGAACTTTAAAAAATAGGAGATGGGAAATCAAGGCAGTTCTGAGGTGGCCATGCAAACACTTCCAACACGAATCTTAGCACAACTACACATTTGTGCAAATATTCACAAGATTTTCATTTTTTTGCAACATTCTTATGAATAAAAAAGTCACTTGTATAGAAGTTTGAGGAGAATGAACAAAAAGGTTTGGGAGTCCTATTCTAACAAATTCACCTTTATTGTTCATGTGAATGTTTATGAATGCTTCCATTGACCTATTCACTCGAGTTAGCCTGGAAATGGTTTTCCCATCCTACTAATATTTTCAAGAGTTCACATTTTTTCCTAAATTAGGATAAAAATCTCAAACTCTCACGAGTGTTTTTAACCCCAAAAATGAAAAATGTTTTCATTTGCGGTCAATTGAGACCTTTTAATAGTTTCAAAACAGTTCATTTCACTTCCAGTATTTTGCTTACATTTAATTTAAAATTTCTAAACAAAATGTTGTTTCAAACAAGAAAGCCAGAATTTTTTGTTCCAAAAATGTCAAAACAAAACATTTTAATAATTTTGAAACCTTTTTTCTCAACATTTTTTCAAGTCAGGAAATTCATCAAACCTGACCCTGATTTGTGAAGTTTTAGTTTCAACAAATCAGCATTTATTTAAATTAAAAAAACATTGAAAAATTCTTGATCATCTGTAGTATACTCTCAGAACCAGCCATTAGACAACCTGTATTTATTGAAAGCAAATTCAATAAGCAACAAGCTCTACACGGTGGCTAGGCAGGAATATTTTATGTGGGATCATTGTTCTGAAATTGACCTCCCACACAATTCCCACTATAGTCAGTAGAAATTGGATCTGGACAATGTGTCTTTCTTTTCTGTTTGTTTGATACACATTTTAAACATGTATAAAGCATTTCAAACAGAGCCTAGTTTAGCATCAGTGCATTTTTATTAGCAGAAATTGGTAATAATGGAATATAATATTTCATAGCTTTTATCCTGAGAGTCATTTCCTTGTTTTCCTTTCTTCCTGCCATGAAATCATATTTTATACAAGGACTTGACTAGCTAACATACTATACTTCTCCAAGGAAAGGCTGAGCTCAGGGATCAGAAGCAGAGAGCTTGCAAAAGAAACATCTACAGGCTGGTTACTTCAGTTGCAATTTCTCACATTATGGTGGAGACATGGGAATGTTTCTTTGACCTGACCTCTCCCACACTTTGCACTAACAACGGAACAGAGACCAGGAACATGCTGAGTCCTGAAAGGGGATGGACTGTCTTAGGTCAAGTCAATAGCAAACCATCTGGTCAATTGATATGCACCATTGATGGGGCCACAAAGGGAAACGTGTCCATTACTAACTAGCCAGAAAGATGGTGTCTGCAATATTGGGCCTTCAAGGGTGAGGGGCATAAAGCAGAGGGAACTTGTAGGCTCATTAGCATGCCATCTAAGGCCTAAACAACCAATTCCTTAATACACAGGAATAATGGCACAGGGCCAAATACAGAAGTCATACAAATGATGGTGGAAGTTACACATTGATTAGTGGGTGTAAATTGATGTAACTTACATACTCAGGGCTGTACCCCACTTTATCTTGCACCTCCTTATCCCTGTCTGTGGGTTGTTTTTCTGACTTCAAGCCCACTCTTCCACTTGCCAACATGTAATCTAAGCAATCATTTATGTCACCTCTAAATTTAGCACAGTGGCTATATTTATATAGTACATTTTATCCAGAAAGATCCCACTTTAGAATCGTTGTTCTCAGATGCATGTGCACAACTCTCTTTTAAGTCAATGGGAGTTTCATACTCTATTGGCCCACACGGATGTTGGTCCCTCCATTCACCACCAATGCTGGCACTTGCCACTGTTGGAAACCAGTTACTGGACTAACTGGACAATGGAAATGATCCAGTGTGGCAATTCCTAGGTTCCTAGGAAATGTAAGTACTTCTCTAGGCCACAACCCAACAAGAAGTGAAGTGTAGGATACCCAATAGAACTGGGAGCAATTTCAGGTGGGCACAATGGGTGAAATTTCCCCTGGTGCAGAAGGCTGGCACAAGGCATATGCACCCACTTAAGTCCTACCTAACCCCTATTTCTCAGGGCTGGGTAGAGACATAAGTGGCACTTATGCCCTGCACTGGCCTTCTGCACAGGGGTGAATTTCCCCCATATTGATTCCCAAGTGGAATTTGCCCAAGGCTTCACGTGTATACATCTCTAAAATGTTACACCTCCAACAGCTTAATGTCTTATACATGTACCCATACTAGGGACATCGATTCAGTGCTGAGGAAAGAATGCCACCTTCCAGCCAGGGCCGGCTCTGGCTTTTTTGCCGCCCCAGGCAAAAAAGCCTCCCGCCGCCCCCCCACCCCGTGGGGAGCGCGGCAGAGGTGGGCACCGAGCCTGGCCGGGTCTCCGCTCTCCCCGGCGGCCAGAGCGCCGGGAGGAGGGCGGAGAGCCCGGCCGGATCTCTGCTCTCCCCGGCGGCCAGAGCGCCGGGGGAGGGCGGTGAGCCTGCTGCGGCTCTGCTCTCCCCGGCAGCCAGAGCGCTGCAGGGAGGGCGGCGAGCCCAGTCGCGGCCCCGCTCTTGGGCTGGAGCGCCACGCCGTGCCGCCCCCCTCCAGGTGCCGCCCCAAGCACATGCTTGGTGGGCTGGTGCCAGGAGCCGGCCCTGCTTCCAGCTGATCAGCACTGAATGATGACAAAAGAGATTCTTGTTAATGCTAAATAGAAATTTTTATCAGGGAAGTTTGTTAAGCTTCTTCTTTTGGTTTGCAAGGACCACTACAGTTTGAACAAAGAGAGAGTGACTGTCTCCACATGGAATTCCAGTATCCTGAAGAACAAAAATCCTCTTCTGAGACTCTTTTTGAAAGAAATATGTTGTGTCACAATAGGTTTGGAAGCTATGTTGTTAGTACCCTTCTAAGTTCTCTACAACAGTTTTTCAACCTCTGCCTCTTGCTGGTCTATGCTTCCACCTTTATGCAGGGAAATACATCAATATTCCCTTTTTGTCTTTCCCCCTGAGTCCAGTGATTGCTCCTGCTGTTGCTGAACATTCAGTGGAGCAAAAAATTGGGTGGAGGGGGGAAATCTGTGCATTGTGGTTTCCCCTCTATCTTTGGGAGTGGAGGAATGCAGAAGTATTAACAGGATATGCAACGTTGTTGGAAAAGAGACTCCAATGAACTCTGATGGCATTGGAAGGTGACTTGTCAGCTTTGCATCTGGGAGGATGTGATACATACAAATAACTTAAAAGGCAGTAGTGGGCATCTTTTATTTCACCATCCCTCTATTGCTATTCATTGGTGTGCATAGTGTAACTTCACATCTGAACTGGCTGACTAGGCATTTTGGACATTAGTAAGATGTTTCCCTGCATGGTGGTTTAACCCCTCATGATATTAGATGTAATTTCCTACATCTTATGTCTAAGGCAGGAAAGATCCCACAGAAAAGGTATTGACTAACCCAAGACCCAACTTAGCAAGGCACTAAA
Source organism: Malaclemys terrapin pileata (assembly GCF_027887155.1). Lineage (NCBI taxonomy): Eukaryota > Metazoa > Chordata > Testudines > Emydidae > Malaclemys > Malaclemys terrapin. The sequence continues at coordinate 17,013,635 of NC_071505.1, read as the reverse complement.
GCAGTGGTTCCCAAACTTTAACAACCTGTGAGCCCCTTTCACTAAAATGTCAAGTCTCGCGAACTCCCTCCTAAAAATGAATATTTCCAGGGATTTTCTCCTTTACCTGAGTATAAATGATAAAAGCAGTGATCTTGGAAATATAAAATTTGTGTTTATGACATGCTTATTACACACTATTTATTATTCATTATTATTTATCATTACAGTATTGTTATTACATTATGAAAATGGCAACACTCTTCCAAGATCTGACTTTTGTAGCTTGTATCACTTTGAATAAGCCTGTTATAAGACAAGACTCCTATGTTTCAGATCTGAAACAGTATGAAGGTATTTAAGAAGCCAACTCAAAGAGTTCCTCCTACACAAGCATTCAGGTCTTGAGCAGTCCAGGCAAACAACGCAAGTTACAACAAAGCTTAAAAGTGTTCTTCATAATACTTTTAAAAATAATGCTAGCTGCCTATTTAATTTTAAAAACAGCAAAAAATATCCACCTCCCTTTCCATTTCTTATAAGGAGTCTTGAAGTTTAAATCTCCTCAGTGTGATAGATAGGCTTGCTTTGATCTGCTTAGCTCTTGGAAGTCCAGGGGCTCCAGGCTGCTGCCCCCATGCTGCCTGGGGTCCCTAGAGACAGCTCTGTCCGCCATTAGGGAATTTTTTCCCAAGAACTCCCTGTAACATTTAAAAGCAGCAAAGAGTCCTGTGGCACCTTATAGACTAATAGACGTGTAGGAGCATGAACTTTCGTGGGTGAATACCCACTTCTTCGGATGCATGTCGTGGAAATTTCCAGAGGCAGGTATAAATATGCAAGCAAGAGTGAGTCAGACTAGAGATAATGAGGTTAAATGGACACAATTCAGATATTAGGAATGGCAATATACAAAAACCTGTAGGAGAACACTTCAACCTGCCTGGACACACAATAGCAGATTTAAAGGTAGCCATCCTGCAGCCAAAAAACTTCAGGACCAGACTTCAAAGAGAAACTGCTGAGCTTCAGTTCATCTGCAAATCTGACACCATCAGCTCAGGATTAAACAAAGACTGTGAATGGCTATCCAACTACAAAAGCAGTTTCTCCTCCCTTGGTGTTCACACCTCAACTGCTAGAAGAGGGCCTCATCCTCCCTGATTGAACTAACCTCATTATCTCTAGCCTGACTCACTCTTGCTTGCATATTTATACCTGCCTCTGGAAATTTCCACTACATGCATCCGAAGAAGTGGGTATTCACCCACGAAAGCTCATGCTCCTATACGTCCGTTAGTCTGTAAGGTGCCACAGGACTCTTTGCTGCTTTTACAGATCCAGACTAACACAGCTACCCCTTTGATACTGTAACATTTAGCGAACCCCCAGGGGTTCACGAACTCCAGTTTGGGAACCACTGCACTAAATGTATGCGAAAAGTCCCACTGAAAGCATGAGCTCACTTGAGTCTTCACTTGGAGTCTATATGTTCGCACCTCCTCTACACTCATGTGCATGGCAAATTCACCTTAGAGTAAGCAGCTGTGTACAAAAAAAAATTCTGGGAGTTGAACCCCTGCATGTTGTGTGGGAGATTATTATGGGGTGTTGAATCTGTTTACATTTCCAAGTGAAACTCAGGTCATCTTCCCTTCCACCAATGTTACACCCACTGTCCCAATCACTGTAATTGATCTGCTGAACTATACTCTTCTCCATCTTAGCATGTCCATTCCTCCCTGTATGGGCACGAGGGTTACTGTACCTAGAACAACATAGCATTGTGTCACTATTCAAACTGTACAGCATTCTCTTATCCTTTATACGAATGGCATTTTACATTTAAGCTTAATTACCTTAAAGGGATTGCTCTTCTTAGAGTGCACTATATTTTCCTATTGGAAACACAATTTACCTTTGCAAACATTCTCAGAATTATCAAATTGTATAGTAACTGCTGGAGAATTTTTGGTAGTTTTGTAAAAAAACAAACAAATATTATTGCATTACAAGTTATAAAATCCACAGCTGTCAAATTTGGAAGCTCCTTTATATCAAGTCAATTAGACAATAATAGACAAAGGGTCTATTTCAAGGTTCATTTGGTTCCTATTTCTAAAGTCTGAAACTAGCTAATTAAAAACACTTTGAGCATTCTCTGGAAACATCTCTCTGATCCTCCAGGTCCCCCACACAGGAGAAAAATGTCTTCACCATCATCATGCTTCATTATCTTAATCTCTGAGTCTATTCAAATTCCCTTAAGGTTTATCCAAAGAGACACAGATTAAGAGGGACTGAATGAATGTGAGAGATATTCAGCGCCTGACCACCCATCTTCCATTATATGCAAATACAATCTGTGGGCTAGATTTTAAGGGAGCAAGGGATGGTGCATAATCTGCAGACCCTTAGAGGCACTGTACTTCAAAGACACAGGAGTGAGAAGGGGGTGTTGGTACATTACCACTGGCTTATACCAGCAGCACATTACAGCACAACCTCCAGGCTAGCTCAGCTACACTAGCCAGTGCATTAGAGAAACTGAGCCAAAGTTCTACCCATCCCTCTCCCCACCAAATTCCAACCCGCCTGCTCCAGGGAAGGAGTAAATGGACATGCCCCTGCTTAGACCTTCATGCCTGGTCCAACGATCTGAGTAGCTTGTGTAGAGTGTAAAGGGGTTTCTTGCTTCCTTGCATAGGGCAGATAGTCCAAGTCAGAATCTAGGCCTGTGTAAGCAACTTTATAATCCTCAGCATTTGTACAAGCAAGGGCATCAGCTTGCAGATTGAGTAAAAGAATCACAAAGGATTTTTAAAGACCTACTTAGAATATAGCAAAGAGAACAGGAGTCCTTGTGGCACCTTAGAGACTAACAAATTTATTTGAGCATAAGCTTTCGTGGGCTACAGCCCACTTCTTCGGATGCATAGAATGGAACATATATTGAGGTACTGAGGTTCCAGTCTATGCATCCGAAGAAGTGGGCTGTAGCCCATGAAAGCTTATGCTCAAATAAATTTGTTAGTCTCTAAGGTGCCACAAGGACTCCTGTTCTTTTTGCGGATACAGACTAACACGGCTGCTACTCTGAAACCTTAGAATATAGCTTTCCCCCTCCTAAAGTTTCACACCGTCACCCTAAAAAGATCCATAATTCTTCATAATGGGATTGGGTTCCCCTTGCTCATGTTTACAAAACAACTAGTTGGCCTGAGGGAGGAGTTAGACTGTTTAAAGTCGCGCTTCAATTTCCTTTGTAATTACAAGTTGATTGCTAGTATAAATTACCTTGCATGCTTGCTGCCTTTTGTGCCAGCCATTTCTGACAGTGAATAATCTTAACTTAAAAGCCTGATATCAATCCACAGGCATCAATGCTGAAACCCCACAGTGCATTCCCATGGCTTGTCCATTAGCAGCTAAACAGAATTCTTTAACAAAATTAGACTTGGTGTTGCTTGATTTTTAAAAATTATATTAATGCCATTTTAATGTTAAGGATTCATGAGATTTTTCTTACATTTTTTTTAAAACTGTAATCTTTTTTGTTAATGTTTCATATTTTCCATGTATCAAACCGAATATTCTTTGATAAATCAGCTCCACCAGCAACTTTCAAAATGTCCCGAGTAAGAATGATGTGATGAGAATAAGATCACCTTGGTTATGGGTTGCCACCTTGCAACCAGCCAATGGTTCTTCAACAGCAGAGGCCCCAAGGATCATGTAAGTAGGTGGACAAGACAGAAAGGAAAACATATAGCATTGTTTTCATGCAACCAGCTCATAGCAGAGACGGCTAGTGAGTTAATTTACAAAGTTTTGTCTGCATAGGTACATCTGTCCAAGAGTGTGGTCAGCTGGCAGAGCTGGGCAACAGGGCCTGCTTTCAGGAAAGACACTGCTTCTTGCCTGTATCTCTGACAGCTCATACAGCTATCACTCGGTATGTCTACACTGCAATTAGATACCTGTGGCTGGCCCAGGCCAGCTGTCTCGGGCTCATGGGGCTAGGGGGCTGTTTAATTGCAGAGCTCAGGCTGCAACCCGAGCTCTGGCACCCTCCCACCTTGCAGGGTCCTGGAGCCGGGACTCCAGCCCAAGCCTGGACGGCTACACTGCAATTGAACGACTCCTTAGCCCGAGCCCAGTGATCCCAAGACAGCTGGCCTGGGCCAGTTGCAGGTTTTTGTTTGCAGTGTAAACATACCCATTTTGGCCTGCCGCTATTGAGGCCTTGACCCCTATTGAGACTAGACTAGGCACAACTTTCCTATTTGACTCTCTGGGCTTGTCTACACTTCAGCGTAGACACTGCTCACATGGACAGGAGGAATTCTCCCATCAGTGTAGGTAATCCACCTCCCCAAGAGGTGGTAGCTAGGTCAAGCAAAAGAATTCTTCCCTCCACCTAGCACTATCTACACGGGGATTTAGTTCAATTTAACTACGCCGCTCCGGGGTGTTGATTTTTCACACCCCTAGCAGACCAAGTTAAACTGACCTAATTTTCTAATGTAGACCAGGCCTCCATTAATAATTGTGTGAGGATTGACAGTTGCATGTTCTGCTCCCAACAGCAACTCAGTTAAGATGCTTAGCTGAAATGTGAGTCACGGAGCTGAATATAAAATCGGTCACAGTTGATAGTAAGGTTACATTGATAAAGGGTTAATAAATGTTATATGATAGACATGAGCATTATGTGTTACAGATAGGTATAAGCACATCAGGAGAAAGTGTTATAGGCGGTTATAAGATGTTTACAGGCAACCTTCTGGACACTGTAACACTGAAGTTGTTCTTTTAAATCTATTAATTATTTACTAACCCTTTATAAACTATTTGTAAACGGATCTTAATATAAAGTGAGACCGTTTGAGCAGTAGTGCAGAGAATACTCTGGGTGTGAGTCTTCTCTCAGGGTACATCTACACTACAGCGGGGAGTCAATTTAAGATACGCAAATTCAGCTACGTGAATAGCGTAGCTGAATTCGACGTATTGCAGCCGACTTACCCCGTTGTGAGGACGGCGGCAAAATCGACTTCTGCCGCTTTTTGTCGGCGGCGCTTACTACCACCTCTGCTGGTGGAGTTAGAGCACCGATTCGGGGCTCGATTGTCGCGTCCCGACGGGACGCGATAAATCGATCCCCGAGAGGTCGATTTCTACCCGCCGATTCAGGCGGGTAATATAGACCAGACCTCAGTGACCTTACTGTAAACCAGGAGTAGCCCTGCTGAACTCGGTGGAGTTACACTGGTGTAGAAACAAGTGCCAGTGAGCTCTGAGGCAACGCTCTATGTAATCACACGGGAAATAAATCACTTCAACTTCACCAGATTTTATGTAGCTTAATCAAAGAGAATGAAAAGCTAAATTAACTCTTTGAGTCCTGCAGGATACTTTGTAAGGTCAGGTACCAGAGGAGCCCGGGAGCCCCAGGCACCATACGTCTTGTTGTATTATCAAGGATCTTCCTTATAAGGCATTGCCAAGACAATTAATAGGCCCCTGAAACAGGGGGAAAGGGGTTAATAGAAAGTACAGTTTTCATATTATCTACTTGCATAAATGTCTTCTTTTCCACACTTACATCAGCTATTGGTAGTTTTTCGAGCGCCATCTAGTGCGACTAAAGGGGTTTTACATAACTTTCCAGGAAACCAGCGTTCCAGAGATCTAATCGGTTCTTTACCTTTTCATTTCCTGATTAGCTTCATGAGGTGCCACTTACCACAGGGCTGTGGGGCTACTGAGGAAGGTAGCTCTAGTATGCACAATATGCATTCCTACATTTGTTTCTGAACCACATGAAATCAAGGCTTAGGAAATGGCAGGGCTGAGAATATGCAACGCTTTTGTAAAGGCATGTTATTAATGAGCTGTCTCTGTGCCACTGAGCTCTGTCTCTAATCTGCACCTTGTTTTGGAAGATTACATACTGCAAGCTCAGAACAGCTGTTTATTTTATTTAAGACACTGTATCTTCTCAGATTTAGGCATAGCTGCTGTTATTTCCACTCAGGCTCAGCTGCTACAAGTGTTATTTTCTCTAAAGTGACGTTTATACGTTAAGTACCGTGCCAAACACATGCTAGGTAGTCTGTAGAGTCCATCCCTGACCAAAGAGGTAACTGCTTACACATAAAACCATATCTAACAGCCTGCTTCCAGTCTGCTCAAGATGAAGCTCATCTCTTTTCTATAGGTTCACCTTTCTCATAAGAGTTGCCCAGGACCTAATATGTTGAAGCCTCTTCTCTTTCACTCTCCTCTCACATATGCAGTGAGATCCTGCAGTTTCTCCATCTAGCTGGCCCCATGTGTGGACCTGGAGGCATTTCAGAGAGAACTAGGGTGACCAGACAGCAAGTGTAAAAAATCGGGACAGAGTGTGGGGGGTAATAGGAGCCTATATAAGAAAAAAATCGTGACTATCCCTATAAAATCAGGACATCTGGTTACCCTAGAGAGAATTACCACACCAACCTTTAACTTAACCTTTTCCCCTAATAATGCACATTCCACTACTAGGACTTCTCTACCACATTTCCCTGCATCATGGGTACCTACTATGTCCCATCAGTACTATGACTGCAGGCTCCTCCACAATACTCACTAGACATTTGTTTAAACTTCTCGTGAGATCTGGCACTTTAACACCCAGAAAACGTGTCACCAAATTATTCTCATAAGCACCACATACTCAGCTATCAATATTTCTGCTGTTCGGATTCCGATCACCACAGCCTCTCTGTGTCTCCCAGCTGTAACCGCCATCTCCTGGAGCAGCCTCTTTGGTGTCTGATTTGACTCCTATGTGGCATCTTAGTTCCATCTGAAGGAGTTTGTCTGTCAATTCCACATTGGCCCCTCCCATCCTGAGCCAGGCTTTCTCAACTGGATGATCAATGCAGCCTGTTCTAAGGAGGGTCTATTCTGTACCTATGGGCAGTCTCTGTAAATCCATTTCTCTCAGCTCCACCAATTCAACAATACTGGACCCGTGGTAGGCTCCCAGGCCATGAGCTGTTTGCACCAAGCACATAAATGCATCACTTGGCCACAAGGCTAGGAGACGTACCTTCTACAACCTGTGCAATAAACTGGGCAGCTCTTTTTTTCTGAAATATGTTACTGGCATCCTACCTCTATTTTTAGACTGGTGGGGTTAGCTCTGTAACTGGGCACTAGGCAGAACTAGGTAATACCTTTAAGTGCCTTTAAATTATATATTGTTTTGTTGGTTTAGTTGGTTTACAGATTTTACTTTAATTAACCCTCTTTGCATAGGCATAATTGGGCACTGTGACGAGGTAGACTGGGTTCTTTGAGGCCCCCTGCTGGAGGCCTTGTGGTCTTATCACACCTCACCTCCCAGAAAGGAGCAATGAAAATGGGTCCTCCAGACCTGCCTAGAAAGGCTGCAGGGAAGCAGCCAATCAGAGCCCAGCTGGCTCAGTTAAAAGGAGCTGCAGGGCCTGAGCAGATCATTTGTTGGCTGGGACCAAACAGGTGGGGAAGGCTGTGAAACTCTCCAGGCGAGGAGGCCTGGGAGAGACCCGGTGCAGGCTAGGAACAGACAGAGAACCCTGAGATAAGGGTGAAGAGGAAGGGGCAATGTGGGAACTGGCCCAGGGAATAGCAGTTGTAGTTATTAAAGGAAGCAGCACGTGGCTGCTATTTGTCAGGTCCCTGGGTTGGGGCCCAGAGTAGTGGGTGGGCCAGATCCCCCCATGGATCACTCGAGAAGTGGCCTAAGCCCCAAGAAGGGGATAAGACTCACTACTAAAAGCCCCAAAAAGAGGCTAGAATTTAAACAGGACACCAGAGAACCGCTGAGGACAAAGAGTCTCCAGGGAGAAAGCCCTGGGTTCACTGCTCTATACCAGGACAGGCACAGACTTAGAGCTAACCCAGAAGGGGCTGAAAACTGAGCCCAGAAACAAGGCTAAAGACATCAACAAGGGCACAGGGACGAGCCCTGTTGGACCTTATACCCTGGAAAGGGTTCCTTCAGGCGTTTAGACTCTGTGTGACAGCCAGAGGACTGAGTTGCTAAACACCCACCTGATGAGGTTAACAGTCAACAGGAGGCAACAGGAGCAGACAGAGTGAGTGTGCAGGTTCACACCCAACCGACAGGAAGTGCTCACGAGAGGTGAGTGTCCCCTGCCACAGGCACACAAAATGCAAAATAAGGATGAATTCAAGACTACTGCTGCAAATATCATCTTTTTTTATTACCTTCCAAGAGACAGGAGAGATTAGTTAACTGAGCTAATACCTTTATAAATAGCTGTTTTAAAGATTGTGACTTAAATCCCCAAATTAACTGCCCAAATTAATTTTAAAATTGAAACTGGGAAAATAAAGAAGAATAAAATCCTCGCTGAGTGACTCATTAGTTGGCCTGGGATTTCCTTTCTGGGAAACTCACTGCTGTCATATAAAAATTACTCCTTTTATTCTATAGGCTAAACTTCTGATTTATTATCATTATGCATTCTTGTCTTTGGTGTGGTGGGGTTTTTTTTAGTAATATGAAGTCAGCTTCTCTAGTACACCTTGAGTTGTACATTGCTACATCAGCTACATTATGTTGATAAATACTAAGTGAAAAATGCTTCAGTAATTTTGTATCTAATCAACAGCTACATTAATTACTACAGTCAAAGGATTTCATTTGTATTCTTTGGTTCCCCATATTGTAGTTTAATTAATCACCGTTTGGTCAAATGACTTCAGCCTCTTTATCCAAAGGATTTAAAGTCTCTCAACCCTCCCACAAAACATTGTAGTTTATTTTTATCTATCAACTGCCACCAGAAATGCACACATCTGTCTGTATGTACATATGCTGAAAGACAACTGTAATTCATAGATTCCAAGGCCAGAAGGGATCAATGTGCTCCTCTAGTCTGACCGCTTGCATAACACACACCAGAATAATTCCTAGAGCAGAGCTTGTAGAAAAACATCCCATCTTGGATTTTAAAATGTCAGGGATGGAGAATCCACCATGACCCTTGCTAAATTGTTCCAATGATTAATTACACTCACTATTAAAAAATTATGCCTTATGTCCAGTCTGAATTTGTTTAGCTTCAACTTCCAGCTATTGGATAGTGTTCTACCTTTCTCAGCTAGACTGAGGAGTCCATTATTACATGTTTGTTCCCCATGTAGGTACGTATAGCCTATAATCAAGTCACCCATTAATCTTCTCTTTTTTAATCTAAATAGATGAGTTTAGGGTGACCAGATAGCAAGTGTGAAAAACCAGGACAGAGGATGGGGAGTAATAGGCACCTGAATATCGGGACTGTCCCTATAAAATCAGGACATCTGGTCACCCTAGATGAGTTCCTTGAGTTAATCACTTTCATTGTAAGACTAATTGTCTTTACAAACTTGGACCCCTATCCTGCAAACATTTTTGCACATGCTTCATTGCAGTCAACCACTTGAATGCTTAAAGTTAAGCACATGTGTAACTGTTTATAGAATAGGGGGGTCTTACTTTCTGTAGCTCTCTGCAACCAGTGTGCAAGGCTGTCTAAGGCCATGCCTGAGTGCCAATATTTATACACATATGTAAAAGGTACTATTTTTAATATTGATAATCCCCTTTGTTAACCATGTTGCAGTGCTGGGGCTTACTACTGCAGGATGCCAAGAACTCTGGCCCTCAATCAGCCAAGCACTTAAGCAGCTACCTAAATGTCAGCACATGAGCAGCCCCAGGAAGCCACATGCTTCCAGTTGAGCACACCGCTAAGTGCTTGCCTGTGCCAGCCCCTGATTCTGAAACTAGTTGCGCATCTCTAGTTCCAGTGGCTCAGCACCTCACAGGATTTGACCCACTGCTGCCCAGTGAATAAACTGTCAAAATTAAGCGGGTGCTAACAGCTTCCACGATCTACATACGTACTCTGAATAATGAAATGAGACGGTGGCAATGACAGCATGTTGCTGAAGCGCTGTTAAGTGCTGCATTATGATTTTATATTAATGGTGCTTCTGGCTGAGGGAGCGGGGAGAGGAACTTGTTTAACCTTCCCTCTCGTTGTCCTGTATTGGGAGTTTGCTACTTGTTTCGTGGAGATGATGTCATTTCAGGGAGGCCTGGCTGTTCTGGGGAAGCGTCTGCTGCCTTTACTCATGCAGGGTAGTGCTTTGCTCGGTGGGGAGTCTCACTGGGCTAGATTGTGCCCCCTCCCCCCCAACATGGGGGAATAAGTACTCCCCTTACCACTGCTACACAGACTACCCAGGCCTGGAGATTAGCATCACAAGCAAAAGCTGAAGCAGACGGGCAGGAAGTGGGCTGGGACGAGACAGCAATGGGTGCAGCTTCGGCTCCAAACCCCGCCACTTTTCTGTCTATAAATAGCCGACCGGGGGGAAATCCCAGATATTTTTAGATTTTTAAAAATCCCCCCTGGCTGGCTATTTATAGACCGAAAAGCCAGACATGTCCAGGGAAATCCAGACATATGGTAGCCCTAATTACTATCTCCCTACCCCTCCTCGGTGCAAGTAAGGGAAGAGGGTACCTGTGTGTCAGCGCCTTCCAGGACTGCTCCTAGACAAGTGCAGTTTATGCACCACTTCTTTGCTCAGGGCTTTGCCTAATGTCACCGTCTGTCTTAGTGAAAACAATGGGAGGAGCTGCGGACTTAGATATTAGATAGATCTGTGTGTTTGAAAGTTCCCCCCTGCCCCTCAGTGCCACCCCACAGCCACAAAGCTTTAGCTCATGCTTTAAGCTCTGGAGGTGTCTCTTCAGTGCCCATGGTGTCAGCCCAGAGGCAGCCGTCGCATAAGGGAGACAGAATTTGGCCGTGAATGCTTTTAAAAAATACAATCCATCCACCCCAAGACATCCAAAGGAAATGGATTGTAAGCTGGAGGGGAAAATTACATCCTTAACTAAAGGGCTTTGCTTATGTAAATAAGAGTTTGACAGAATTCAAGATATTAACCAACGGCAATGTAAGATATGGGGGGAAAGGAAGGGAAGGGGAGATTTATTCTAACAAGGGTAGTGGAACCACTTCCATAACCAGACACACCAGCAGAAAAATCTTTTATTGCCCACCAAGAGTAAATACACTTTCACTTCCTGTCACTGATGCTGTCCACCTTTTGTGCTGCAGTGAGAGAGGTACAATAAATCACATGGTAACTGCCATTTCCTCTTACATTTTTAATAATTCTTCATTCCCTTTGTGAAACGCAGCTTGTGGGAAAAGCCAAAACGCTCCAGAGCTTTCACAGTCTGAAGTGCTACAATATTGATTCCCCACCGAAGGTCACAGTTCCAGTTCATGGGTTTTTATCCATTCCCCAAGCGCGGCATAGAACCACAGCCGCGCATGCCGGGCAGCTTAACAAAGAGCTGTAACAAAATCAATAGAGTCAAGCAAAGTATGATGGATTCCTAACTGTTTAGGATGCAATAATAATAGGATATAAAGGCATGGCAGGAAATTGTTATGGAATTTATAATTACTTCAATATCATCCTCTCAATCAGATCGTTCCAAATAAATCCTCTCTTTGGCTTCATTTTACACTGTCAAGATCCAAACTGCTTCTTCCCGAGAGGATCCTTTAAAATGCCTTCTATCCTGCAGGGTGAATTCCATTGAATAACACTGAGCTCTTGCCAAAAATGATCCCCTTTCCTGAACGACAAGAGACAATGCGAAGGTTTTGATACAATGGGGATATCAGAGGGGTTTGAATGGGTTGGAGAATGTTCCCTTCCCCTTCTTCCCCCTCTCTCCTGACATTATAACCATTCCAAGCATATGAAAGATTTAAAATAACATGCATTAGTCTAGCAACTTCCTTTCCAGGTTCTACAGAGCTGCTAAATTTCTCATGCTATTTGATGGTCTTTTTATAGTCACAGGCTACAAGGGAACTCTCCTCTTGCATCTCCATGCAACGAACGTGGGACAATACCCTTGTGGTGGGAGGGAAAGGATCAGCATGCAATTGAATAGGGGATAAAGGTGGAGGCTATTATGCTTTATCGCTAAGGTTACTAGAAACCCGTCTTGGGAAAAACCAGCTATGAGCATGACTTACCTCTGAGACATTTGCACCAGTAACAACGGAGGATGTAGAATGTGTGATATCCAAGCAGTTGCTGTCCACATTCAATGTATTTTTTAATTCAACTGGGTCCAAGAGAAAAAATTCAGAAAATATGTAGATCAGTGAAATGCATATTTTTAAACAGGGAAGTAGCAGGATACAATCTCTAGTCTGTCCATCCAAAGAATGGCATATTCAGTGAAAAGAAGTTAAATATGAGCTTTGTCAAATGAGTTCATTCTTGTAAGTTAATAGGAGCCTAGCAAACTTCAAAAAAGTATTGAACCAGATCGTCAGCCAGTGTAAACTGTCATAGCTCCACTGGCTCCAACAGAGCTATGCCAGTTTTATATCAGCTGAGGATTTGAGCCATTGTACATTTGGATAGAGCCTAGCTCTTAGGTCAAAAAGTCTTTGTAAATCCGGGGGAAGGAGCCTTACAAATGATAAATGCTACATTTTCCCATTCTTAACAGTGTAGGGAGGGTTCCAGGTTGACTCCGTATATATTTAGAATGTGCATTTGAAAGAGTGGTCAGAGGTGAACTGCTTCTAGTCCAGTGATTCTTGGTCCACATGCTACCAATGATCTGCAACGATGTTCTTGACAGTCTGTAGAATGAAATATTTTGAAACCAAAACAGTGGGAAATGGAGATGTTAGTAAAGGAGGAGACCCTTGAAAGGAGTTCTCTCGTACGAAGTGCTCTGCAGTGCATTCCATATACTGTGGGCCATGTATCATTTTGAAATGTGGCCCATGTGCATAGCTTTAGCATGGGATGCCACTTTGTAATTGAGAAATCTTTTCATAGGTGACCTCCACAGCAAGACCAACTTGGAAAAGCAATGCTTCCTTTAGATTTGCAGGAAAGTCTCAGACCTGACCTTGATCTTTTGGTCATTCATAACACAGCTGCTCCTTGAACAGGTGCTTCTACCAATAAGAAAATTTCATAATTGATGTTTGGGATCAAAATACCTCACTCGCTCTAGATGGTCTTAAAAAACTGACAGTGTCTTGCTAGATAGATATGCCTGCCAAAGGAAAGAAAAATGCTTAGAGTTGCACTGTTCATTTCCTCTCTTTCTGTTTTTGACAGCTCCATTTAACCCTCCCAATGCTGCGGACAGCGTGGTCAAATTTGACACCTATGGAGATGGGCTAGGCCGATACAACGTGTTCAATTTCCAGTACGCCGGAGGCAGATATTCCTACCTGAAGGTTGGTCACTGGGCAGAAATCTTGTCACTGGACGTAGACTCCATTCACTGGTCCAGAAGCTCTGTCCCCACTTCCCAGTGTAGTGACCCCTGTGCTCCTAATGAAATGAAGAACATGCAGCCAGGAGACGTCTGCTGTTGGATCTGCATTGCCTGTGAGCCCTTTGAATACTTGGCTGATGAATTTACCTGTGCAGATTGCGGGTCTGGGCAGTGGCCCACTGCTGACCTAACTGGCTGCTATGACCTACCAGAAGACTATGTCAAGTGGGAAGATGCCTGGGCAATAGGCCCTGTTACCATTGCATGTCTGGGTTTTATTTGTACCTTCATGGTCGTGGCAGTCTTTATCAAGCACAACAACACTCCCCTGGTCAAAGCTTCTGGCCGTGAACTGTGTTACATATTACTCTTCGGGGTCTTCCTGTCTTACAGCATGACCTTCTTCTTCATAGCCAAGCCTTCTCCGGCCATCTGCACCTTACGCCGTTTGGGACTGGGAAGTTCTTTTTCAGTTTGCTATGCTGCCCTCCTGACAAAGACAAACTGCATAGCCAGAATATTTAACGGTGTGAAGAATGGTGCTCAACGGCCTAAATTCATCAGCCCCAGCTCTCAGGTCTTCATCTGCCTGAGCCTCATCTTGGTACAGATCGTGGTGGTGTCTGTGTGGCTCATAGTAGAGTCTCCGGGCACCAGACGGTATACTCTTCCTGAGAAAAGGGAGACTGTCATATTGAAATGCAATGTCAAAGATTCCAGTATGTTAATCTCCTTAACATACGATGTAATCCTTGTGGTCTTATGCACTGTATATGCTTTCAAAACAAGGAAGTGCCCAGAGAACTTCAACGAAGCCAAGTTTATCGGTTTCACAATGTACACAACGTGCATCATTTGGCTGGCCTTCCTCCCCATATTTTATGTGACATCTAGTGACTACAGAGTAAGTCTTTGGACATTTGTTCCTATAAATTGTGTGCATCACCTTAGCAGGAACCTGGCATTTCCTAAAAGCGTCTTTCACTTTTGTGCTATCCAGTGCCCCAGCAAACATTCCCTTTTCATTGTTAATGCCTGCTAAGCATGAGACACATCAGCTGTTACTTTACTTCTAAGCAGACGATGGACTTGCTTTGAACTATGGTTGTTGAGAGAATGTTTTTACACTAAACAGTAGATCTGGCTGATGGAGGCAGAAGCACATGGGTAAAATATTCATGCACTGGTATATTACTATTGATAGCCACAGTTACAATAGCTCAGACCAAGGGTTCAGAAAACAGTTATCTAATAGAGGTGAACTTTAACTAAAAGCTGAACCAAATTGTACAGGAAACCTCAGGATTACTAAAATGAGGGAGTATCAGAGGGGTAGCTATGTTAGTCCGTATTCACAAAAGCAACGAGGAGTCTGGTGGCACCTTAAAGACTAACAAATGTATTTGGGCATAAGCTTTCTTGGGTAAAAAATCCACTTCTTCAGATGAGGGAGGTAGCTGTGATAGATGGTCCTCACACCAAGTTTCACTGTATTCATTACCTTTCTGTCAATTTTATAAGATTAACTTTGCCAGAGGATATTGTGAAGGTCAAGACTATAAAACAGGGTTCAAAAAAGAACTAGATACATTCATGGAGGATAGGTCCATCAACGGCTAATAGCCAGGATAGGCAGGGATGGTGTCCCTAGTCTCTGTTTGCAGAATCTGGAAATGGGCAACAGGAGATGGATCACTTGATGATTACCTGTTCTGTTCATTCTCTCTGAAGCACCTGGCATTGGCCACTGTCAGAAGACAGGATACTGGGCTAGAAGAACCTTTGGTCTGACCCAACATGGCCGTTCTTATGTTCTTAACCAAAAGACAAGACTGTCATTAGCAGTAGAGTTGAACAAATGTTCATTTATTTATTTTATTCGGTGGCTGATCCGAAAAATCCAGAAAAAGAATTTCAGGTTAAACAAAACATTTTGTTGGACTCTAAATGATTGTTATATTTTCAGGTATTTGTTATCCTTTAAGTGGTTTTTTTTAAAACAAATCTAGCAACAGTTCTAAACAAAATGTCACTGGAAATGAAAAGTCGAAACATTTTGTTTCAAAAATAGTTGAAATGGTTAATTTGAACTTTTTCACATTTATTCAGCCAAAACTATTTGCCAGATTCGACGTGCATTCACTCATAATTTTGGTTGCCCTGAAACTGCGTTTTTTGGCAAACAAGCTATTTGACTGAAAATTTTTGTCCAGATCTAACTGGCGGTATATGTCAGGGAGATAACATTGTCTGAGAAATAACAGAGGAGTTAATAGCATCACTCGACATTAGGGCTGGCCAGGGAACAATTCTTTCATTTCAAAACTTGGTTTCATTCCAATGTGGAATGAAATGAGACCTTTTGAATTTTTTCCTGAGAGAGCGAGAGAGACAGACCAACCCCAGAAAAGCCAATAGCCTGGTGGTTAGAGCAATCATCAGGAATGTGGATGACCCCAGTTCAAGTCCCTATTCCAAATCAGAGGCTTAAATCTGGGTCTCCCATAATCCTATGCGAGTACCCTAGCCACTGGGCTATTAGCTATTCTGGGGTTGGGTCTTTTATCTATCGCCAGAGATTCCCTCCTGCACCTGTATAACCTTGCCGTCAAAATCAACATGTTTCTGCAAAACATTTTGTTTTTGACAAAACAGCATTTTTCAACAGGAAGTGTAGTCAAAAATGTTCAACTGGCTGCACTCTACTCAACCTTGGTGGGGCCAGACCAAGAATATTATGTGTAGTTCCGGTCTCCTTAGCCTAGGAAAGATATAGAAAGACTAGAGACAATACAAAGATGGATAACAAAAGTCACACAAAGTGAAACTAAGAGAGCTAAATGTGTCTAGTTTAGACAAGAGAAGACCCAGGGAGATATGATTACAGTCTATAAATAACTTCAAGGTAACAAGAAAGGGATTATTTAGTCTCACAAGAAGTTAGGGCAAGGAGAAATGGCATGCAGCTAATGAAGGGAAAGATAGGCATTGGGGAAAAGTTCTTAACACTAAAAGCAATTGGGTAGGGAGGTAGACACAAAGTGTTTAATGGGTGGGGACAGATAAAATGAGACATTAGTGGGTATGCTAGAGAGAGTAGTCCTACAATGTGCTTGTAGGACTAGATGACTCAAGTGATATTTTCCAACTCTATTATCTAGTGCAGGGATTTGAAAGGAACCCTGGGGATTTGGGTGCAAAACCTCCATTGAATTTAACTCAGTTTTTGCAGTGGGATTTCCAAAAGCACCTAAAGTTAGTCAGGAGCACAAGTCTCATTGACTTAAATTCAGGAAGGGACTTAAGTGAATGGAACTCTAATGTAGGTGCTTTGGCAACTCCCACTCTAGGTATCTTAACACTGTTAATCTCACTTAAATTCCAGTCACTGATCCTACTAAATGGACTAAAATTTTATACATAATAAGTGATGCTTTTGTTATCTATAGTCGAACGGTAATCTACTTATCTCATTCTCCTGTAAAACAATGCTGGTGGGGTCATTCTCAGGAGCTATTATTGGAAAGTTAGTACAAAAAACAACCAAGGAGACATAATAACAACAATGAATAAGTGAATGGTGACTGGATTGAGCTTTTAATATTATATTTGAAACTGGTTTAGGATGCATGAATAAGGGTGAAAAATGGGAAGCTACTGGGAAATGTATGCAGAGATTTGGGCACATTTTAAAAACTGAAAAAGAAATAAAATGAAATGTAGAATTCACCCAGTTAATGAATACAAATACCATGGGAAGAAACAAACTGTCCTTTCCTATGTTAGAGGGGAAAGGGCTATTTTACACCATTGATTTTTACACACAGTTCCACTTTGATTTCAGGGGGTAGTCCCACTTCAGAATCGATGGCACAGTATGACCTGATGTTATTAAATAATCACTCACAAATTTGCATGAGTTAGAGCAGTTAATGTATTTCATTTTTTTCAGCTGAAGATTCATCTTAGCCTAGCCTTAGTGGATGCAACTGCAAGAGATGTGCCGGAAGGGAAAAGTCTGCGGGTTAGATAAGTTCTAACACAGTCAGATGTTAAATTGTCCTACCACTCAGCTTACTGTGCTCTCATGAAAGGAGGTGTGTGGTAGTTTCTTGGTTAAGGTCTGATCTAAACTGCATTAAAATCAATGGGAGTCTTGCCACTGACTTTAGTGGGCTTTGGCTCAGTAGAAAGCAAAGGAAGAGGAATGAATGGAAATGTGGCGGGATGTTCGGGTTTTTTCTGTGTCCATTCGGGTTCCTAAGTGGTTCCCCCGCCATGTGGCATCTGAGCACTATGCACTGAGCAAAGCTTGAAGTAAGCTCCTTTTGTAAAGGGTTATTATGTTATTACATTAATTATACTGACCGTTGACTATCTGCTTGGTGCTCTGTGAATACATATAATGACGAAGATGATGCTAAGGAAAGACAGAAAGAAAGAAAGATCCTCCACATGGATACAAATGGCTGTTGGCCAGGGTCTCTTAGCAGGATTGAGATAAAGCAGCCAAAGAAAGGACCAGAAGAAGAGTTCTGTGTAAACTCCTAAACTTGTTTCTTTTACCAACAGAAGTTAGTTCAATAAAAGATATCACCTCCCCCACCTTTTCTCTCTAATGTCCTGGGACCAACATGGCAAAAACAACACTACATATAATGACAAAGGCCATCCCCTGCTCTAGTTTTTCCCTTACAAAGTTTATTTTGCAACAGAGGGTCCTGTGGCACCTTAGTCTTAAAGGTGCCACAGGACCCTCTGTTGCTTTTTACAGATTCAGACTAACACGGCTACCCCTCTGATACTTGAAAGTTTATTTTGAGAGTTGAGCCCCATAGCAGTGTTAATCTGTAGGTTTGGCATGGATGTAACTGAAGGCAGAACTGTCCCTACTTGTGTAATAATCCAGATTAAGTAATGGAGTTTGAGAAAGTGTAATTCTACCTTTTAATTGAGGAATCTGCTCTGAAGGAAAGAGACTAAACTGAACCTGAGGCAGCGAACTGGCACCCAGTTATCACAATGATGAATGTTGTTACATAGATAAGATTAGATAATGGCTCCCTGAAGCTGTAAGGACAAACATTGGCCCACTGGCTGCTGCCCCCAGAAACTTCTGACCCCTCACAAAGGGATTTCACAGCACAGAGAAATTGTGTCTACATTTATGTAGCTTTAAGACCCAAGTCTCAAAAACGGACCTGTTTGAGCAGACCCTTATGCTTGCCCAAAATCTCACTGAAGTCAGTGGCCCTCTTCATGAATGCAAGGGGTTGCTTGTCACTTAGCAGGATTGAGGCCTTAGGCTGAATTAACTTTCAAGTGGATTCGCTGCATAGCACAGCCATCTCTTAGGACCTAATCTGGTCCCACACAGCCTGCCTCTTGCCACGCATAGATCCCAGGCTTTACGGAAAGCGCTCTGCTTTGTCCAGCAAAGTAGTGTTGCAGAGCATCTGACTAGCCTTCTTGTGCCCAGGCTAGCTGTCATACACTGAAGCTGGCAGCCCCTTATGTGCAGATCAGCAGGGTACCATCTAGGCCTTAGGTAAATCACTGGGAATCACAGGGTCGTGGGAGTTAGAGGTGGAACAAGTCAATGGATCGTCCAGGCTAGACCCCTGCTGATGCAAGACTGAGATGTTTCCTCCTACTGCTGTATTATGTCTGTTCTGGAATTTTGCATTTCTGCCTCTGTGTTATTTGGCTCAGAGTTTAGCATGCTGAAATACATAAACAATTTGCATTACAGTATGCAGTAACAAACTGTGCCATGAATGCTGGGGTGTGCTGTCTGATACCCTAAACTGCAGAAGGCATTGATACAGAGCTGGGGTTTTTAGAGGGGTTTCAGAGTCATATCATTAGTACTTTCTGAAGCCACACTCATTTCTAGACCTTCTGAAGAGACAGCTGTGAATTTGGTACCACGGAATCTATAGAAATTAAAAACAAATTGCCAGCAGTAAGTAGCTCCCATGGTGACTACCTTGGTCGCAGTCTGGCTTGTGGTACATGCTGCCTCACTGCCCGGCATTTAACAGCTAAGCACTGACTTTTCAATAACTCTCTCCTAGGTGCAGACCACGACCATGTGCATCTCTGTCAGTCTGAGTGGCTTTGTTGTGCTCGGCTGTTTGTTCGCGCCCAAAGTGCACATCATCCTCTTCCAGCCACAGAAGAACGTGGTCACTCACAGACTCCATCTCAACAGGTTCAGCGTCAGTGGGACCGGAACCACTTATTCCCAGTGTAAGTAAAGAATCTGTCACCTATGTATGGCATGCCTTGTGCAGGAAGTGTGGTAAAGGAGAGCTAGGGAGTTTTCATTTGTAGTGGAATCCGCAGTCATTAAGAACTGCAGGACATTTTTGCATTCACCTGAGTGTTGGATTGGCTATGGACCACCACGAATACATCACTCAGGTCCGGTGAGAACAAAACAACCGTTGTTCACTGTACCTGTGTTCTGCTCACAGCTGGCCTGATCCAAACCCCATTAGAGACAATGAAAAAAACCACTTCCACTGAATACAGTGGGCTTTGGATCAGGCCCATAATTGCACAGTGCCTGCAGAACCACGGTTCCTGTGCCTCTCAAAACAACAGGCAGAGCAGATTGCCCTGGAGTCTTCCTGTCAGAACAACATTATGGCAGGACTTGGCCTCCCATGCAGCACATTCTCAATGGCTGTTATGACCTGGGTTTCAAGAAAATCCTTTGAGTCAAACCACTTCAGCTAATTCCCCTACAATGCACATAAGGGACAGCAAAAACTGCTTCTGTATATCCAGTATGTGTTGTACCCCACATAAGTGTCACAACCTGGGATATCAATCGATGCATCAGTGCAAAATGCAGTCCATCTGCTTTTCCCATCTCAGTCTCTTATTCCCAGTCAGATTCACATATTTGGGATTTTATCAGTTGCTGCTGTTTTTGGCTAGGAAAAAATAGGTCAGCTTTATTTTTGTTTTTTCCTTGTCAAGCTTAACTAGTCAAGGATGCAAGCAAACGGCACCTCATTCACAGAGTAAAGCAGACACAATGTCTAACCTGGAAAACCGATTGAAGGAGCACCACATCCCAGAGTGGGAGGGGGGGTTGGGGAGGAAAAAGAAGTGGTTTGTAAGGATATTAACTATGAACCATTCACTGGGCTTTACAATATGATCTACATTTTCAAAAGTGATTAGTGGTTGTTAGTTGCCTCAATTTTGGGATGGCCAACTTGAGACAACTCAAAATAGCTGAGCATGAGGGCAGGGGACTGGACTCGATGACCTCTCGAGGTCCCTTCCAGTCCTAGAGTCTATGAATCCACTCTGAAAACCAGGCCCTTTAAGGTGTCTCCAATTGTCCCACCCCCAAAAAATGGAGGTACCCAAAAATCACTAATTACTTTTGAAAAATTAGATGAAGTAGATAGGTCAGGCTGGCAAATATTTCAGAAGTGCTCAGCACTCTCAGCTAGGGGCAGATTTTCAAGAGCTTCTGGCCCCAGAGCTCTGCACATTTGGAAATCTTGACCACTTATCAAGATGCCTAAATGGAAGCTGTTGTGTGCCGATGGTGTTTGAAAACTGGTCTTTGCATTTTTACATCCTATTTTGTATCTGAGACGGTTAAGAGGCTGTTTCTATTTAAGGAAACATTTCTGCAATTATTTCACCCTGGAATATGCTCCGTTTCTTTGTAATGGATACAGAATAAAAGAAAGCCAGTATTTGGGACTGGTGTTTTCATGAGGGGCGTCTGACACTCTCCTCCTTACTACACCTTTATATAACACACAGATGCTACTGTATTCAACTGAAACAGGTTATCCTGCATTTTTTGTCCCATCTATAACCACCTGAAGAACACTCATTCAAAAAATCTTTTAAGTCTCAAAGGTAAAGTGCAACATCAGAGCAAAAACTTCATCCTTGCCCTTTCGGGTATGAAAAGATGGCCTCAAAACTGGAATATGAAGGACCTTGGCAAACCTTGGGAGGACCTGGAAAGTGCTGTCACCTGAGCCAGGACCCAAAGCGTGTTCAATTCAGTGGGGAAAGCCCTAGTCACAGCAGTGGGCCTGGCATTGGGCCCATAATGCTCTAAGCCACCGGTACAACTCCTCCACCCCTCATCCCAGGTGGGTTTCCTCAGAGAAAAGTGAGGACCTGGTATTTCCAGTGTAAATAAAACTAGCAGGAAACAATGAGGGTTCCCCACCCCCCAAAAATGCACGTCATAAACATTTGAAAAGGCAAAGCATTTGTTTTGCAATTCACCTGCAAGTATTTTTTTGATAAAGAGATTTATTTTTAAAAGTTTTTTTTCCTCTGAACTGCACGGCCCTCATTCATAAAATGCCAAGCACTTGTCATCCAAATTGATCCTCGCTGGTGCCATGGTCTTCTCTGCGTCTGCTGAAATTCTGCGTCAGTCCACATCCAATTCATCACTGAGATGATTCTCAACATAGCAGCACTAAAGCTTGAGGACACCAAGAGAAATCCAATAAGCCCCTGACATCTTTTTAAAAATGATCCAAAGAATTGCCCCATCCGTCCTGGGCTGACAGCTTGTTTTCCTATCAGTCTTGATGGCACTTTGCATCAGTCACAAACGGCTTAACACATGTCTGATCAATATTATTCGCCCAGCTGCATGTTTTGCTTTGAACACAGCCATCTGAAAACCTAGGAGATGGCCACAATCCTTGCTCACAACCAGGTACTCTCTAGTGCTTAGTCTAAGGGACTGGGCACCAGAAGTGCTGGGTTCTATTCCCACCTCGGCCACTGATTTGCTGGGTGACAATAGATAGGTAACCTAACGTCTCCAAGCATCCATTTGCTGCTCTAGAAATTGAGTCTAATAACCAGGGCCCTGTATGTTGTTATTTATATATATATATATATATATAAATAATTTGCTTTTTGGTTAAGGCACTGCATAAGTCCATCCAAATGGATATTTTCCTGCCAGCTTCTCAGTTGGTCCAGCCAATCATTTGGCCTTCCTTCTCTCCGTAGATGTGGTTTGCTGTGTTTGCCCTAAAAAGGGGAGCTCATGTGAGCGGTTCTCAGGTTGAGGCCCTTAATAGGACTGGATTGGACTCTTCATTATTCAGGACAGGAAGAAATATAAGGCTCTGTCTTTACAGAATTGGTCTGAAACCCAGTATCCATCATGCATAAATTGCCTTTTACACCAGGTGATCAAGTTTAAAATCAATGCTTGATGCGTGCTTTTCTTTTAAATGCTTTGATGAAGGCATCAGGTTTCTCTGGGTCACTGCTATTGTTAACCTAATGTATCTTGGCAAACACGGCTTTGTCTTGTTGTGAACTGGCAGATCAACGAAATTGTGTGCTAACACATTCTTGATGCCGAAGGGACAATTCTAACTGGGATGGACAAAACTGTTTGCTTTAAAATTAAAATCCCTGGGCTTTTACAAGATAACACTATAGCCCACGGCCAAGATGCAGAAGCATCAAGGGCCAGATTCTGACACCCATATCCACATTGAGTAACTCCACTGACGCCAATAGAACTACTTGTCAAGTAAAGTACTGTTCAATGTGAGTTAAGGTATCATAAGCTGGCCCTTACGTCTGGACACATTTTACATCTTGAGGTCCTGATCTTGCATTCATGGAAGTCAGTGGGATCCAGGCCAGAACATTATCAAAGGGGGAGTAAATGTGTTGGCAAACTCATACAATTGTTAAAATAAAAGCTTTTCCCTTCTCCATTCATTCAACATATAAAATAACCCATTTCCCTTACATTCAGATGTAGGCTGACATGCATTACCTAATGCAAAGATGGACTGGATGAAGAAAATGCGAGCTAATGAACTATTCCTGTAAGGTGTTGAGTGCTCTTCTCTCCCATTGACATTAGTGAGGCTGGACAGCATTCAGCACCTCACAGAATCAGGCCCTAATATAAGATACGTGAAAAATCTAAGGATGTGATTTTTCTTTACACGGCGGCTACTTTACGTCACTCTGAATAAATTAGAGTCATAACCACTTTAAGGCTCCTTTGCACTGCCAGAGAGGTGTAAAGTGACCGGTATATAAATTAGAATCAGGCCCCCAATGTTTTTTCCTAGGTGGCTAATAATGGTGGTGGTTGTTTTTTTTTCTCCTTTCTCTTCCAGCATCTGCTAGTACGTACGTTCCGACAGTCTGCAATGGACGGGAAGTCCTAGATTCTACCACCTCATCTCTGTGATTGTGACTCGCAGTTCAGTTCTCGAGCTTTTAGACTGTTAGACAAAATTTGCACATGTTGTGCACTCCAGAAAAAAAACAAAAAACAAAACTAGTACCTTTTTTAGAAACCGTATAATAAATTATTTTTGAGGACTGTACAGTATATAGTGACGTTCTAGAACTTTTTAGACTGATTTTAGCGCCTCTGTTATTAACAGTTCTAAGGGACATGTAAATAACCATGGTTTACAGCGCACATATTTCTGCAGTGTTGACTCAGAAGTGGGAGAGTGATTTGCTGCAAGCACAGTTGCAGTGTTAGGTGACTTTCTTTCCTATGAAATTTTTTGTAGCTTCTTGTTGTAATTAACTTAGACTGCATTTCTATGTTATATATAACAGTTACATTATGTGTAACAGATTGTTTTCTCAGCACAAAACAGCAGTATTAATGTAAAGATGCCAATAATAAAACTGTAAACATTTGTCTCCATGGTTGTCTTCCCTTCATGGTAATTATGATTCAAAGACAATGGGCTAGATCCTCAGCTGACATGAACTCGCACTGTTCCACATTCTGGCTCCGTGACTTTAATTAGAGAGTAAAGACATCTCATTGAAAAATTTCAAATAAGTTTATTGTTGAAAAATGGCCTGTTTTTCAAAAGCAAAACAAAAAAAATTTGAAAAAATTCTTGATGTTTGTGAAAGTTTTCACAACGTTTTAAATGAACTTCTTAATCAAATTATACTGAAACCGTTATCAAAATGGTTATTGACAATTTTATTTGGTAGATCATTCATTAGATTGATGTACTGTTGTAAGGCACTCAAGATACCTTGATGCAGTATAAAAATCTAGACAGATTAGATAAAAACCAGACAAAACAAGATACATATATACTAGGGCTGATTTGTATTGATCTGGTGACATGAAGGTGCTCTACAGCCCGTTAAGTCTGCCAGTTAAACTGGGTGTGCAGCTGCTTTGCATCACTGGAACAGTGCAACGCAGCTGGAGCATACCAGCGAATGTGGCCTGTAAAATATATTCATAAGAAGGATAATCCAGAAAGAAATTGCTGGCATCTCTATGGCAATATTTGCATTTAAACTATGTGTATTCAAAATAGAAATCTACAGCTCCTGAAGCAGGGGCGGCTCTATGTATTTTGCCACTCCAAGCACGGCAGCGAGGCAGCCTTCGGTGGCATGCCTGCGGGAGGTCCGCCGGTCCCATGCCTTCGGCATACCCGCCACCGAATTGCCGCCGAAGCCGCGGGACTGGCGGACCTCCCGCAAGCATGCTGCCGAAGGCAGCCTGACTGCCGTCCTCACGGCAGCCGGCAGGCTTGGTGCGCTGGTGCCTGGAGCCACCCCTCTCTTGAAGCCAGCTGCAAACTATCTTCAACAAAACAAATAACGTAACCTTTAGAACCTTGTTCCAAAGTCCTTCCCCTTCTATTGAAACACTCATATCTTACATGCTACTAACTCCAATAAATCATTCAGGAAAGTAAACATACTTCTCAGGAAAGTAAACATATGTTAGCTAAGGACTTGCTCCCACTGAAGTCATTGGCAAAGTTTCCCTTGACACCAGCATAAGCACCAATGGGGTTTGAAACATTGGGGTTAAAGACAGGTACAATTCAAGGTATGCCGAATGTATAAACTCTCCAGGGCCAGAGTCTTTTACACACATGGCTGTGGCATTGTACAGATCCTGGAAGTAAACAAGAATCAGGCCTCAGATCTCCATTCCCCTATGGGACACAGATGAAACCATCTCTCTCCTTGTCTCTCATGCCACAATTTCTTAACACCTCCCTTTAAAACACACTTCCTCCGACAGGTATTAAGCCTTGCCTCAAAGAATTTTTGGCTATGCAGATGTTTGAAAATATTTACTAGAAAACAAACCAGGAAATTGTGGAACGAAGGAGGCATGTGCTAAACATCCCCATTCAATCACACGTGGGGCTTTGCATTGCTTCCCAGCTCCCTTCTTGTATTTGGATTGTGGTTGAAACATTCAAATCCATCTAAGGGAGCGGTTCTCAATCGTATTTGATCAGGCCCCCCCTTCTTTGTGTTTGTAGTCTTTTGTGGCTCCTCCTCCTCCATAAGCACATATACGGCCACCCAGCTCTGAAGGCAGAGCAGAGGCTGTGGCTGCTGGCTGGGTGCCCAGCTCTGCAGGCAGCGCCGTGCCAGCAGCAGCACAGAAGTAAGGGATGCAATGTGAAAAGTCAATTTCACTTTTCACAGCAGACTTAGCGCCCCATTGCCAGCCTTACTTCTGCGCTGCGGCTGCTGCCAACCTGGGGGCTGATAGCCAAAACTCCACCACTTCCTGGGTGGAGAGCCCTGGCTGCCTCTTGGTGAGGAATTGGTGTGGGGGGGACAAATGCGGATGGCAGGGCTCCAGCTGTCCCCTTTATCTCTGCCACCTAGGTGTGCGCGGCCCTTCTGCCTGAGACCCAGCCATCTGGGGCTGACAGACAGAGTTTTTTGGACACATTTCCTTGCCTCCCTTGCCCACCCCATAGTTTGAGAACTGCAGGGATTTCGACATCCATCACATTAAAATGAATGGGAACTGGGCATCATAATCCTTTAGGTAGCATTGAACATCTCCATTTATGGGTAAATTCTTCTTCCGAGGCAGATTCTGACTGATACCGAGGCCCCTTTCACATTGACAGCGTGGTTAGGAATGAGTCTTAGCGTCACTGAGAATCAGGCCCCTTTTCTTCATAACCCTTGAAATTGTCTAGCACATTGGTAGGTGCTATGTGCATTTGATAATAAAAAATAATAACTCAACAAACCTGGTGTCTGGCTCCTTAGCTGTAATTATTTCTCTTTCCCCTCCAGTGAAATGAAATGGAATTAAACAAGCAGGATTCAATTTAGTAATGGAATCAATAGTACTTGCTAAAGCAGAGTTAAGAGAAGAAGTCCTGACAGACAATGCACAGAGCTGACAGTAGTGTTACCTGTGTAGTCTCGCCAAATTAGCAATCTGGCCAATATCCCGTACAAAATAAATTTGATTCGCGCCAAGGAAAATTAGCACACTCCCCTCGAGCATGGCACTTTGAGGGTAAAGAAATTACAGCACATGGACTATCAAGAATGTAAGAAGATTTTTCCAAAGAGTAAAATCTACCTTGAGTCTTCTGCAACAGGACAATATCAAAAGGTATTGATTGAACCCGCGTAGCAGGCTAGAGTCAAAAGCCCATTTTGAAGTCTGGTTTGAATCAGGCGCAACAGATTCTTATGCTGCGTTACTGCAGTGTCTGCAAAGGTACAAGCAAACTTTGATATTTTCCTTTCTTCTTTTGCCACTGGCTTATTTCAAACATCAGCAAGTATCACATGATCTGAATTCCCTGGAAATCCAAATGAGAGTAACATAAAGCACTCAAGACAAACACAGGAAAATACAACAAACACCAGGACCAACAGGTTTCAGAGAGCAGCACAATTTGAATATCAGCTAGGACACTTTTACGTATGACTGAGCCAGCTGCAAACACCAATGGCTTCCAAACTTTTTGCCTACTCAGAACAAATGTTCAGAAGAGACACTTGGGGCCATTTCCTTAATGGGTGTAATTGAAGCCAATGGAGACAGTTAGATCCTCAGCTGGTGTGATCTGACATACCTTCATTGCCTTCAGTGACACCAGCTGAGGCTCTAGATCTCTCTGCTTTTATACAGAAAGGGCAGGGGATGTGGGGGAGGGGAGGCGGAAGAATCCATTTATCTGTGGAACTGTGAATCTTTGGAGTGATCCATAAGCACTTGTACATGGACAGGTTTAAATGTTTAGGGTCAGGTTCTGACGTACTATTCAATCTAGGCCAGCGATTTTGGGCACTTAACTTGAGCTACCTCAAAGGGACCTGATTTTCAGAGGGTGCTAAGTACCAGCACTTTCAAAATTAGTCTCTTTAAGATCTCTCAAGTTGTGCGCTCAAAATCACTAGACACTTTAGAAAATGTAGGGCTCCACTACCAGATGGAAGACACCTGATCCATTCATGTGTTTATAACAGGAGTGGCCAAACTTACTGACCCTCCGAGCCACATATGACAATCTTCAGAAGTTCGAGAGCCGGGGCTGAAGCCCCGAGACCCCCCCTCTCCCCACTGCCAGAGGCGATGCATGGGGGGAGGCACCTGGATCACATGCCCCCCGATTTTTGCCAGGGTTTGCTGGCTCGGTCACATGGTGCCGCCAGGCCCCATCCCTGCATGGTAGCTGCTGGAGCCAGCGAGCTGGGAACTGCAGTCGTGGGGAGAGGAAGCAGCAAACAGCTGGGAGCTGTAAGGAGAGCTGCTGCCTCTTGCCACAGAGCTAAAGCAGCAGCCCCTCCCTGCAGCTCCCAGCTGTTTGCCGCTGCCTCTCCAGGCAGAGCTAACATCTGGAGCTGCAGGGAAGGGCTGCTGAGAGAAAGAGAGGGAGTGTGCCTGGGGGGGGGCATGACTCAAGCTGTTTGTGGTGCTGAACCTTTAAATTGTGCCCCCCACTCACAGCAAGCACCAGTCTTCTCTGGCAGAAGCACCTAGCTCCACGACCTCACCGGAGGGCAGAAGCCGCGAGCTCTCCCCAGTCTGGTAGGCAGAGGGCATGGGGGGCAGTGCCGAGAGCCGCACTTTATCTATAAAAGAGCTGCATGTGACTCATGAGCCACAGTTTGGCCACCCCTGGTTTATAAGCTCCCTGTAAGAGGGTGCAGGACTTCCTAGTGCCCCCCAGGACTTATTGTCCCACAGTATTCTTGCCGGCAAGTTAAAGACGTATGGGCTGGATGAACGGACTATAAGGTGGCTAGAAAGCTGGCTAGATCATTGGGCTCAATGAGTAGTGATCAATGGCTCCATGTCTAGTTGGCAGCCGGTATCAAGCGGAGTGCCCCAAGGGTCGGTCCTGGGGCCGGTTTTGTTCAATATCTTCATTAATGATCTGGAGGGTGGCATGGACTGCACCCTCAGCAAGTTAGCAGATGACACTAAACTGGGAGGAGTGATAGATACACTGGAGGGTAGGGATAGGATACAGAGGGACCTAGACAAATTAGAGGTTTGGGCCAAAAGAAACTTGATGAGGTTCAACAAGGACAAGTGCAGAGTCCTGCACTTAGGACGGAAGAATCCTATGCACTGCTACAGACTAGGGATTGAATGGCTAGGCAGCAGTTCTGCAGAAAAGGATCTAGGGGTTACAGTGGATGAGAAGCTGGATATGAGTCAACAGTGTGCCCTTGTTGCCAAAAAAGACTAACGGCATTTTGGGCTGTATAAGTAGGGGCATTGCCAGCAGATCAAGGGATGTGATTGTTCCCCTCTATTCGACATTGCTGAGGCCTCATCTGGAGTACTGTGTCCAGTTTTGGGCCCCACACTACAAGAAGAATGTGGAAAAATTGGAAAGAGTCCAGCGGATGGCAACACAAATGATTAGGGGACTGGAGCACATGACTTATGAGGAGAGGCTGAGGGAACTGGGATTGTTTAGTCTACAGAAGAGAAGAATGAGGGGGGATTTGATAGCTGCTTTCAACTATCTGAAAGCGGGTTCCAAAGAGGATGGATCTAGACTGTTCTCAGTGGTAGCAGACAACAGAACAAGGAGTAATGGTATCAAGTTGCAGTGGGGGAGGTTTAGGTTGGATATTAGGAAAAACTTTTTCACTAGGAGGGTGGTGAAGCACTGGAATGGGTTACCTAGGGAGGTGGTGGAATCTCCTTCCTTAGGAGGTTTTTAAGGTCAGGCTTGACAAAGCCCTGGCTGGGATGATTTAGTTGGGAATTGGTCCTGCTTTGAGCAGGGGGTTGGATTAGATGACCTCCTGAGGTCCCTTCCAACCCTGATATTCTATGATTCTATGATTGTCCATCATTTACCCCCTGTACTCCGCCAGTGGCTGCACTTTGGAGAGTTCTCAGGGGGCTGGTTCTTCTTCCTCCCTTCCCCTTGCAGGAGAGGAGAGTCTGGCTGGAACAAGGGTCAGCCTCTCAAACAGCCCCTGGATACAGCTTTACAGGCTCCATCACTCAAAGTCTATTGCCCCTTTGCACGGTTTACCTCCTACCCTTTTTCCTGGGGCGGCTCCAGAAACGATGTTCTGTGGATCTCTCCTCCTTGGCTGGTCTGCCTCTGTTACTAGCAGCCTTCTTCCTGGTCACCACCCCTTCCTATGGTAAGCTTCCCTTTTTAAGCCCTTCCTTCTCCGTGTTGAACAAGCCATGCAGGTGTGCCTTGTTAGTGCAGCACAGGTCCAGAGGAGCTCATTAGCCTCCCGGCCAATGGAAGGGTGTGTCCCTTCACACTCCCCGTCTGCCAACTAATGCAGGAGTTTCTTTAGCTCAGGAGGTTGAGATGCTGAGCTTTTGGAGCCAAGGGACTGTTTTTCATTCCAGAGCCAGTGGCCAATTGAAACGGAGTAGTGGTAATGCATCTGGATTATAGTGAAGCACTTGATCCACATTCTCACAAAGTCTTACTCTCCACGTGAATTCAGCATTCCTCCATCATTGATGTAGGATGTCACAGTTCTAGTTGTGCACTTCCTCGTGGCCACTGACTAGACTGCTTGGGAGGGAATCCACACCTCTGGATCCCAGTGTGTTTTGAGCCTGAACAGTGTCCAGCCACTGACCTGGCATTGGGTCACTAGCCACACTGTCAGGGCATAGATCCTTGGTCTAGCAACCTGTTGTCCAGCTGTCTAGCCCCTGGGCTCATTGCTGACCTTTCAGACTTCCCTGTAGCCTAAATACACCCTCTCTCAGAGCTCTACCCAAAGTTGTGAGCCTTCTAGGTAGCTCGCCCTTCTATTGGGAGTCCAGGGGGGACCAAGTGCGTTCCCAAAGGTAGGCAGGGACCCTGCCTCATCAGGCCCCTACATGCTGGGTTTCTTCTCCTTCCTCTTGAGCTGAAATAAAAATGGCCCCTCAGTTACACAGCTCCTGTCCTTTAGCCCTCTGTATCAGGTGCTCAGGTGACCAGCCACCCCTGACAAGTGACTGTTGCCAAGGGGACCTCTCCCCTGACAAACCAGTTCTGCTTGTTGGGAGCCATCTAGTGTTCAGACCTATTCCATTTCAATAGGAGCCCACTCCAGCGTTAACCATTATCTATTGTCAGCCCTGTACCGCCCTGTTGGAATTTAGGTCCTACATGGAGGTGAAAGGACTACAGAAAAGACAAAAATCTGCCCTTTCAAAATGGAGTTTGCAGCTATTTTTGCCCCCTCACTTTGACCTGCGAATGCCAGTGATTCCAAGTATACAGCAATTTCAAACCCATTTCCGATGAAGCAACGTTAGTAAAGCCCATTCCCTTCTCCCAACTCCAGCTGTCAAATCCTAGTAAAGATTTTAGAAATCTAATATTATGTGATGAGCTGAGAAAAATTGCAGCAGCCTTTGAAGTGTGTGGTGAAGACTGACCTGCAGATTTCACAACAGTGCTCCATGTGTGGTTCAAATTCTTAAGCTATCCACTTGCTAAAAGCCCCATAGAAAATCAAATTCAAGCAGCATACTCCTATCTGCAGGTTTCTGAGTACTGCTGCAGTCGAACTATCCCCAAGTCTACATCATCTCTGTAAATGTCACTTGAGGATAGTGGGTGTGGGGGAAAGACACCTTTTTGATGACTTTGCTGGAAGGACGGGCACAACTTGAGCTGGTTGCTTTTGTGTGTCTGACAGACTTTTATTAGTCAAAATAAATGGGTTTAAACAAAAACTCAAATAAAATAAAACAGCAGCAGCAACATAATCAGCATATGGCTGCAATGATACAACAAAGATTCCAGATGCAGTTTCAAATTCCCCATGGCCTGGGAGTGTCTCAGGCAGAGTTTTTGCAGAAACTCTGAGACTAAGTGACTTTTTGTGGGGAATACTAGTGTGTGTGTGTGTGGGGGTGATACATAAAACCAAAGCTCCCAGAATTCACTCTTTCACACCCTTTATTTCACCAAAAAACACAGAGGAAAAAAAACAACACACATCTCACCTCGTTCTGGCTTTCAAGTCCTTTTTAATGGACCATGAGTCCGATCCAAAATGTCTTCCTGTGGCAGTTTGCTCCTTTGTCAGTTTCAACTTTAACACCTGGAGGTACGCACAAACCACGGCAGACGCTCGTGATCTCTTTGTAGCCCCTCCCCATCTCTGCTGTTTAACCAATAGCACGCCGGTGAGGTCACTGGTGATCCCACCAAACCATATCACCTACCCAGCATATTCCAGGAGAAGCTGCAGCAAATCACACAAGCCATCAAATAAGAGTCTGATTTCTTCTGCTCCGACCTACACACTTACTTCTCAAAAGGATCATGATGTCCTTCTTTGACACTACAACACACTATCTGAATAAAATCCAATGACATCAAAAAAGGAAGACAATAAGGAGGACACATTGGCCAATGGTTACAGAGAAGGAGAAAGCTGTAAGAGGTTAAACCCCCAGAATTAAGTGATACTCACTGCCTTGTAGGAGAGCTTGGTAGGATTAGACATTTCAAGAAACCGTTCACAGTTACACTAGCTAGGACACAACAGTTTAAGAGCGATTGCCCCCCTCATGCTTCAGGACATAAACCAAAAACTAACAGTCGGGGGTTCGGAAGCAACTTCATCCATTGTGCGAGTTTTGTATCTTACTCTGAAGTATCTGGTGGTACTGGCCCTTGTTGGAGATGGAAATGGCTCTTGCATTGCAACTCTGTTGCTATCCTTCTGGCCATCCCACCCTTGGGACAGGAAAACCAAGAATCCCCACACACTCCTTGACAAGCCCCCAATCTCAGAGTCTCCTTTTAAAGGGTAAACAATAGAACCTCCTCCTTTTATTAGAAGGGCTAACAGCTGCCTACAACTACCCAATGGCTGGTAGTTATGGCCTTGAGAGACCTAATTTTTCCTAGGCTTGGACTCCAAATCAATCATATAATACACTGCAAAAACCAACAAAAGTAGTCAGAACCAAGGTGGGGAGGTCAAATTCTGATTTAATCTTCATGGCCAGATCCTCTACTGGTGTAAATCAGAGAAGCTCCATTGAGTTCAGTGGTGCTACCCCAATTTGCACCAGCTTTGGATGTGGCCGAGTATACTTAGCAAAGCTGACTGCAGATCAATTCTCTGCACATTTTTGTTTTTCTGAGAAAACAGCGTCAGAGCAGACCCAATCACATCCATACTTACTTTGCCAATAATTTATACAGTGAGGCCACTTAAATGTGTTTAATCCATGAAAAGATTCAGTTGCTCGGATCCAGATTTAAAAGAAAAGCAGGCAACTGCAGCGATAAAAATGTATCCCGTTTAATCAACTGAACACATAACAGAGCGCTTTGCATTTGTTTATGGCCTTAAATAACAAATTCGTACATAACGTTGCTGATGGGATGGTTGCTGTGAGTACATTTTGGCAGAATACTAGATGTCACAGGCAACAGTTTGCTTAATGAAGTGTTTCAAGACTTCAAAACTGTGCCTTTTATGGGAACATGAAAACAGCCTTTTTGTCTATCTTTAGGGAAAGAAAAAGAGAAACAGCCAAAACTCAGCTAAAAGGTATCAGAACAAACTTATTTATGTCTGGAAAATTCCATTACAATACTTTACGCTAGCCTTAAATCAATTCTATAGGCTTAGCTGGTTTCGGCTTTTCATAGTGCTCAACCAGGTGTACCTTCACGGTGCCCAGAAGAATTTCTTATAATAATATGACAGATCATTTGGAACCTCATATAAGAAGTGTCATATAGCAAAGGCTGCAGGAGCTGACAAAAAATGCTATTTTATATCTAAATTTGAAAAAGTCATGGGGGGGGGAGGGAAATAACAAAACATATAAAACCCCTCCTTTGTATTAATAAAACTGAAAGGTAGTTTGTTATAATTTAAGGCATTTTAACATGTCAGGAATATGACTCCAGCAGCAGCAGAAGAAAAGATGTTCCTGGAAATGAATCCCAATTATATCTCTATGGCTTGGGAAACGGGTGCAGATAAGAGCAATAGATGAAAACAGTGGTGACAGATGTAATTCTGTGCAAGGTGGGACGTTCCATGGCTCCACCCATCATTGAAGAACACTGCCAAATTTAGCGCAGGCTGCAGTTCTTCCAAAGATTGCAAATTCGCAGTTCAAATAGATTTTCACTTCACTGTACAAATGCTGACCAGCTGAAAACCTTTGACACTACAACACACTATCTGAATAAAATCCAATGACATCAAAAAAAATCCTCTTCATAAAAGATCAGCAAAGAACTGAAATCTCAAAGTCCCAATTGGCATTTGCTAAGGGAGCATGTCACCATTGCTGACTGCGTGTAAACGATAGGATGATGACAAATACAATGTAAGATAATAAATGTGCAACAGTACAAAATATACAAAAAAAGAAACTTGTATTTAATATACATTCAAAAACATCAAAAAATGGTTCAATACCTCATAAAAATCCCTTCTTTCTGGAAAATGAAACGCTGTTTCAAGAACAAAAAGAAATGTACACAACCTCTGATGAGATGCCCAACGTAACTCCAACCAGAAGAACAGATCTCAGTTTCTGGATATATAAAATAATTGAAATAAATTTCCCTAAACAAGAAAAAGAAGCTCTAATCTTCATAAAATCTCCTTCACATCTCATAGTGTAATAAAATATTCAGTTTTCATTTTAGATTCAATTTAATTTAGAAGTGGACTCTTCTCAGACTGGTTGATGCAACTGAGTCATACAAAAGCCCAAATCTATATATCCTTTATAGTAAAAACACCATTTTTGCCTGTGTCTTTTCCAAAGTTTTATATGCATTTCACAATTCAGTCATTTTATTGTGATGCAGATATAGGTCTGATTAGAGGGACAAGATTGGAGCCTCATTTCTTCCTAGCTTTACGCAACTCTTTCCTTCATAATTTTCATCAACGATTTTATACCCACATTTTAGTAGATTATTTTCAGTTCAATTTGCACTGGAATTTCAGGAAATTACAGTTTTTCATAGACTCGATATTAGGAAGATCACATACTTTTAATGTGATTGATAAGTCAGAGATTTTTAGCCCTGAAAAAGGATCTCAGGCCATCCTTCAATAGTCAAAGCACCTTTTTGTCCCCTCATTTAAATGTACAATAACTTGCATCGACAGTAGAACCCATTTGTATGCCAAGATGCATGATGGTGTAACCAACATTAATACCTGCAAAGGGGGGGGGGGTCCTTGTCCCTTTTTAGACCACATACAGGCTAAAGAGTCTGATACTGCCTCTCAACTGCAAATTGGCTCGGTTAGCTTAGACACTAGAAGTTTGTGGTTCCCCTCGCTCCCAAAGAGTCCAGGATTCAATCCCTATAGATGCTCATCCCAGGGGGTTGACACACAAATGACATCTCGAACCGGGTACTGAACTGCTGTCAACCTCGATGCTCAGGACAAGCTTCCCCAGGCAGGGAGAATGCATAATTCACATTGTGGATCTTTGGTCCCCCCAGTGTCTAAACCACGTCAAAAGATTTCTGAGTGCTGCTGCTGCTGCTTCTAAACGGATGGCTCTGATCTTTCAACTCCGGCAGTGGCAGCGCACACATTTAGGGTATGTCTACACTTGGAGCTGGAGGTGTGACTCTCAGCTCGCGTAGCCAGACTTGCTCTAGCTCTCAAAATAGCACACTAAATACAGTCGTGTAGCCACAGTAGCACAAGCAGTGCCAAGCAGTGGCATGGGCTAGCCACCCTGAGTACAAATCCACCTGAACCCTGTGGGTACATACTCGGCACAGCTTGCCCGTGCGGCCGCTGCCTGTGCTACCATGGCTACATTACTATTCTTAGTGTGCTAGATTGATGACAGCAGATGCGAAAATGTCTATACAGGCTGGGAATCACACCCTTAGCTGTAGGTATAGCTATAGCCTTAGATTCAGGAGTGTCATGTTCAAGCCAACCCAGATGGTCATCATGTTGGCATCTAAGTGGGTTTGATCCATGGGTGCAAAATTGGCCCTGCCACACTGAAGGCTGTTGCAGGACATCCAGCCCTTTGCCCCAAAAGCATTATTTTATCCAAGGATCAAAAGTCATCCATGGTTCTGTTTCAAGTACCATTCTCCATTTTGATTTTAAGAGAGACTTGAAGTTAGGCTACAAAAAGGACAGTACAGAACCTTTTCAGAAAGTTTCGAATCTCCCAGAAAATTAGTTCTTATGATGCATATGGACGAAGTGATTATGCATTGAAAGGTACCAATAAATCACAGCATGCCTGAGCAATGCACAGGTGAATACAAAACTCATGTCAGTTGTAGTCTGTATATCTCTTCCTGAGTTACGTTTCATTCCTAATTTGGAATCCAAGCAGTCTGCTTCTTGTTTTTGGCAAGGTACTTGACCACAGAATAAGGCAATCCAATCTTTTGTTTTGATTTCAACCCTCTTTTTTCTTAAATGGCTCAGCATTTCTCACTGCAACCATTACTCTGCAGGAATATGTTTAAAATATGGTCCCGTAAAAATAGAAATCAGGTTTGTTTCTTTGAAGGTAGCATTTAATCCTCATATATTTTGTGATCTTGAAGATTTCAGCTGAACAGATTCAAAACGATCTTGTTTTTCCTGCAATGTAAAGAGACAAGTTCCCGTCAATCATGATTTCTCAAATTCATTCTGAAGTGTACGAACATCTCTTCACTCAGTATAAAAAGTCCTGGAACAAATTTCTACTCTCAGTAACTTGAATGCAACTCCTGTTGAAGACTTTACTGGGATTGTGCCACAGTAAATGAGAGTAGAATTTGGCCTTTAATTTTAAACTAAATGGTAACATCTCTATAAATTAAAAATAAAAATTGTACAAACTTCAAAATTCCATTGTGAGGTAGAAAGGATATGAATTTTTTAGTGTTTCCTTTATAGGAAGTATATAGATAGGTCCACAGGTACATACACAAATGGCATATTTTGCACAGCATTGAACAGAGATGTCAAGGTTATGGATTTTATGATAGAATTACAAAGAAATTATGATGAATTACTGTAAAAAAAATACAAAACATTCAAGAGTGAGAGCAGTTTGAGCAAAGAACTGAGAATGAGAAACTCTTGAACTCTGACACTGACTCCTTCGGTAGCCTTAACCAACCCACTTAGGCCTCAGTTCAGCAGAGCATTTAACATGTGTTGACCTTTCAGAGCGTGAATCGCCACCCCCTTCACTAAGGCTATGTCTACACTACAGTTTATGTCAGCATAACTTATGTCTCTCAGGGATATGAATAAACCACCCCCCAAGCAACGTAAGTGACACCGATATAAGTGCTCATGTGCACGGCACGATGTCATCGACCGGCTTCTGCCGTTCGTGGAGGTGGTTTTATTATGCTGATGGGTAGCGCAGCTGCATCGGTACAGCTGCGCCAGTACAGCTCTGTACATACAGACATGCCCTGAGGTACCAATTCTCCAAACACTTAACCCAGGCATTTAACTTACTATAGTGAGCAATCACTTTGATTTTATTGGGACTACTCATAGTAGTGAAGTTAAGCATGTAAGTGTTTGCAGGTTTGGGGCCTAAAATGGGACTATTCCCACGTTTATGCATTTTGCTTAATTGGGGATTGAACTAGAGCTGGGGGGGAAATGCTTTTCCAGTCCAGTGAAATTTTTTGAGATTTCAAAAAAAATTTCCTTTCTGCACCAGGAGAAACCAGTGACTTTTGGAAATTTGTCCTGAAAAACAAGTGAGAGAGGGCACTCAGCTGGGATGTGGGAAACCCAGGTGCAAGTCCCCCCCTCCAAATCTAGGTTAGTGCACTAGCCACCAGCCTGCAGAGTCAGTTTCTAGTTCAATTTCTTGTGTTCCAAATATATAAATACTTTAATATTCACTGAGCCAACAAACGAGACGGAGTCTGCAGCACTGTGGTTAGGGCACTTACCTGAAATGTGGGAAACACAGATTCAAGTCCCTCTTGCAAAGGAAGGATTCAAAGCTGAGGCCCGGTCTACACTGGGAGGTGGGGGGGGAGGAGATCGATCTAAGATGCGCAACTTCAGCTACGAGAATAGCACAGCTGAAGTCGACGTATCTTAGATCGACTTACTTCGCGTCCTCAGGGCGCGGGATCGACGGCCGCCACTCCCCCATCGACTCCGCTTCCGCCTCTTGACCTGGTGGAGTTCCGGAGTCAACAGGGAGTGTGTTTGGGGATCGATGTATCGCGTCTAGATGAGACGCGATACATCAATCCCCGATACATCGATCGCTACCCACCAATCCGGCGGGTAGTGTAGACATACCTTGAGTCTCCCACATTCTGGGTGAGGGCCCTACCCCCCAGGACATTGGCTATTCTGTGGCACATCAAGCTCTCTCCTGTTTGTTAACAAAAAATATCCCACAGAATGAAAACAAATGTCAAAACCTCAAAATTTTTCCTGAAGTGGAATTGTTGTTTTCTAGCCTGCCCTATAATTTACCTCGTGTGGGTACACCCAAGTTGATTCTCCTGCAGAACATTTCACTGACAACACTGTAGATAATTTTAGCTGGAGCAAAGAGAGTCATTAGTGTAAAAGGTAGCAAACTCAAAACTGATGAGGAAATACGTTTTCACACTATGTGTCATTAGACTGTGGATCTCATTGCCACAGGAGGCTGCTGAAGACAAGAACTCCAGGATACTGGAGAGAAGAAAAAGGGTGGGTGGTTTTGAGGTTATTGGTAGGAAAAGGCTGAGAATCCTGCAACTGTAGAAGCTTCATGCATCAACACATTGATTAAATTAGGTCTTCATAATGCTAATACAAATACCAAACTTGCCTTGGTGTACCTACGATACAGACCTTGTTTAAAAAATGGAGTGGACGTGTATATGGAAGGCAAGAAAATCTACACCTATATTACTTAATGCTAACAAATATTTTGGAAAGAGATAGGAAACTAAACTCACTCTTTGGGGTTTAAAATCACTCTCTAACTATTACAATGAGACCTAATGCATGTGCAGGGTCAGATTCTCCCCTAGCTGCCTACTGCAGGGTTTCTTGCACTTCCTCAGCCTGATTCAGCACAGCAATTCCTATATTCTGTGTTGTTATTACAATAATACTGCAAATAAATAGTTTTCCTTTTTTACATTAGGGGCTCAGCTCTGCATTTCTTATCTAGTCAAAGCTCTCAATAACTTCATGAGAAGTTTTGGAACACAGAAAAGTAATCACCTAGGGTCTGATCCTATTTTTAATATATTTGATTTTTTCTCTCTCTGTTGATACATCTTTACATTATCCCTGTCCCCCATATTTTTCTCTCTCTCTTTTCTCTGTTTTTTTAAGAAGTTGTACTTCTCATCTTTTGCAGTAATGAAGAATGATGCCTATCACATGTGTTTTGAGGAAATACATAATAAATCCCAGTTATCTGCAGGGATATAGGATGCAGACTTGAGCAAGCTAATGAGGTCTTGGAGGCTGAGTTTGGCAGCTCTGATTATCCAGCAGATGGGGAAAAAAGCCAGAGATATCTGACAGCCTTATTTGAAAAGGTAACAGTGTACAGGGAAGCCTATTAAAATGAACATAGGAACTTGAGTTAAGAATAGTCTGTTTGAAAACAGTGCTCAGGTGTGCAAGTGATTGCTATTCTCAATATAAAGCTCTAAGCCTACTTTTAAACTACAAAACCTATTTCTTCCAGCAATCCTTCCTCTCTTCTTCTAATCATTACAGGCCCAGTCCTGCATACTTCAACCAAGCCTTTAAACTCATCAGGACTATTCATGGTAGTAAACGCAAAATACAGCAGCAGAGGTGGTCAAAAATTTTCACTACATTCAGCAGTAGAGAGCTTTCACAAAATCAGCACTTCTGAGTCATTTTCTTTTTTGCAAGGTTCAAAATGGGGGGAAACATCTTTTTTGAGGGGGCAAGGGACAGAATATTTTGCTTTTTTAAAAAAAAAAATCACATTTTGACATTTTTAATTTTCAATATGCTATATTCCCCTCCCATTTTTTCTTCTTGCCACTCACTACAATAAAATGAATGATTTCCAGATGTGGGGTTCCCGCACACACACACACACTTGGTTGTACACTACAGGCCTGATCCACTTTGAAGCAGTGGATGTCTTTGGGGCTTTGGGAAAGGACTGAAGTACTTGCAAGCGCAGACCCTTAGAATCTCCCTCTTCTTTGGCTTGTGTTTTTTTGGCTTTGTCTAATATAGGGCCCCATCCTGCAAACACTACAGCTTACTACTGCGCTCTCCCTTGAAATGGCTGGGATTTCTCAGGGCAGTAAGCACGACACCAAGCATTAGCAGATGTGTATGTATAGACTGGAAGCCCACAGTTCTCAAACTGTGGTCTATGGACCTCCAGTGTCTACAGAGCACTTACAGATAAGCCAGGGAGAGCTGGCTAGACACTTGGCGCTTTCCGAATGTTAATTTTCCATGTAAGCAATTGCTATGGAAGCCCCTGGGATGATGTTTAATCAGCAATGGGAGGTGACCTGTGTGAGGTGTCCATCAGACAAACTCTTTTCAGTTGTTCTCCATACTCTGAAGATCCGTGTTATAAGTTCTTTGGGCAAGAGAGAATCCTGCAACTCAGTCCCATTGACATTAATGGAGCCCTAGATCTATTGATGTGTGTGTGTTTGCAGGCTAGTTAGTGTAGCTAGGGTGACCAACAGTCCCGATTTTGGGGGCTTTTTCTTATATAGGAACCTATTACCCCCCGCCCCAGTCCCGATTTTTCACACTTGCTATCTGGTCACCCTAAGTGTAGCCTCTTTTTAAAACTGAATGAATAACTCTGTGTTAAACTGTCGTGTCCCTAGGAAGTGAGTTCGGCTCCTGTGGTGCTACAGTTTTCAGATCAATTAGACTGGGAGACTCTTAGGAGCACACAAGAACAAATACAGGGACCACAAACAAGATTTTTCACTTGTAAATTATAATCATAAACAAATATATAAAAACCTCAGAAATCCCATGCACTCGCTAATGCTGTATTCATACTCACATACCCAAGGATATTACAGAGTCTGATGGATCTTTCAACAGGTGGTCATTGATAGAGGAGTGGTTCTTGCTGGGGTCATCCCAATGAGGTCCTCCCTCAGGGTCTTCCCACCCTATCCATACCAACCAACCCGTTATCTTGTTGTTCTGACCATGCTTAACACTTTATGCTTATGCATGAGGGTTCCAACTTCCTTTTCCTTATCTGTACTTCCACACCCCATCCAGTTTGGGGTGCTCTGCTTTACACAGGTTATTCTCTGAGTTCCCCTTTTTCTCATTAGCATTTATGTAAACATGTTTCCATGGTGATTTGCGGTCAGATGCCTTGCAGTCTAGGTGGGCACATTTCGGTCTCTTTTTCCAGAACATCACCTATTAGCACATTCTTTACAGTAATCATGTCACTTTTACTCCTGGGGGAATTCTGTGCCACTGCGCATGCGCAGAATTCATGTCCCCGCAGATTTCCTTACTTCCCCACAGAAATATTACTTTCTGACAGGGAAGCAAAGAGAAGCTGCAAGAGCAGTCACGCACCACTCCCTAGCAGTGCAGGTACATCATTTTAAGCACTCGGAGCAGCCGGCAGAGAGGTTGATCATCATGGGGTGGGGACATCCCAACCAGTGGCTCCTACCCTGAGCTAGGATCAGCTGCTAGTCCCAGCTGGGCTGGAGGCAGGAGAGGATGGGACTTCCTCTTCCCCTGCAATGAGTGGCTGGGGCTGTGTCAGACCCACCCCCAGAAACCTCCCCCAGCAGCAGGAAGCTCAGCATCCTCCCCTGCTTCCTGCCCCCATTGCTCCTCAACTGCGGGGGGAGGGGTCACTGTATGGGGAGCTGCTTCCCCATCCGCCCAACCCCCATGCATCTGGACCTCCCATACTCAGACACCCCTGCCAAGCTTCACCCCGTACACCCAGAACCCCCCTACCCCTCCATACCCGAACCCCACCCCACTGAACCTCAACCCCTGCATCTGGAGCCCCCCTGCACCCAGACCTCAACTCCTGCATCCAAACCACCCCTCACTGAACTCCCTGCACTCAAACCCCCCCACTGACGAGCCACATCCTCCCTGCACCACTCTGAGCCCCCACCTGAAGACCCCCATGCCACTGACCCCCAACTAGCTGCACCCAGACTCCCACCCCACTAAGCCCCACTCCCCCAGCCCCCAGACTTCCCCACTGAGACCTCCACACTCAAACTCCTCTGTTGAGCCCCAACCACCTTCACCTGGAAGCCCAGGCAGAATCCCATTGCTCCTGCACCTAGAAGCCTCCCCAACGAGCCTCTGTGCATCCAGATCCCCCCACACCTAGACCCCTCACTGAGCTGCCTGCACCCATATTTTCCACACAAAACCCTCTCACCCCACACCTGGATCCCCCCACACTGAGCCCCTTCACACTTGGATCCTGCCTGGTTGAGCCTGCCTGCCCCACACCTGGTGCACCTGGCGCAGAGGGGCAGAGCCACAGGGTGTTTCTGGGGCAGGCCCAAGCCTTGTGCTGTGTCAGGGTCGGGTGCAGCCTCACCGCTGAGTCCATGTCCCATGGGTGTGGGGGCTGCAGGGTGATCTCCCACTTTTATGCAGCCAGTGGCTTGTGCTCCCCACTGTCACGCTGGAGCCTCTCCATTTATTTAGAATTTTGCAGAATTTTAAAATGTGCGCAGAATTTTTAATTTTTTGGCACAGAATGCCCTCAGGAGCAGGTAACCTTACTGGCATAAAGTCAGTCTTAGGTTGCTCACTCGTGTCAAGTCTCCTTAACCTTGAGGCCTAGTGTGGTTAAAGCTGAAATCTTTCAGCCTTAGCCTGTAGGCCTTGCATTACTGCCTTACCTTACTTGTATACTTAATACACACTTCAGAGTAGCAGCCGTGTTAGTCTGTATCCGCAAAAAGAACAGGAGTACTTGTGGCACCTTAGAGACTAAATAAATTTGTTAGTCTCTAAGGTCCCACAAGTACTCCTGTTCTTTTTGCTAATACACACTTGTCACTCCTAAATACTTGTCAAATTTATATTCATATAATCCTGTCCTACTTCTATCTATTCATCACACATTGACTGCATATGAAATAACGTAACTACAACAATTATACAACAAAATTATAAAATAAGCTAATTAGCTACATTAAACTAACTGTGCTACATCAGTGTCAATAAAAAAATAATAATATTAATGCTCACCTTTGTTGCCAATGACTTGAGCTTCCCCAGCAATGACTGTTTATTTGAATATACGATTTCCTCTTCATTATCTTCTCCTTCCATTATAGCACAGCTGTCAGCAGCTGGAAGCTCACACTCTTTCGAGTTAGCTGTCATCACTAATTTGGAATATTTATACTCCAACCTAAAGGTACAAACTTGGACAGTTATTTTCTTAATACCCCATATTCTAGCTGCGACAGTGCAGGTGGTCAGAACACTATCTGCAGCTATTCCGTAGGGTTATTTGTTAAGCATTTATAAAGAATCAGAAGTTATATTTTAAGAACCAGAAGTAAGAAAGCATGACTAGAACTGCATTAGCCATTTCCTGTTTTCCAGACTAGAACAGAACAAACTCCGTCCCATTAGGTCTTTAAATCAAAGACTTTTTTTTAAGACTTTTTCTAAAAAATACACTCAAGACCAAGCAGAAACTATGAGCTTGATTCAGGAATCACTGGGTAGAATTCTGTTGCCTATATTATGCAGGAGGTCAGACTCGATGATCATAATGGTCCATTTTGGTCTTAAAATCTATGACCTTACCCATCTCTATTGCTTCCAGCCTTAAGCCAACCTCTGTCAAGGGTTAGGAGGAAACTTCTCATGGCTATCCCACAACTGCCTACTTCAGGGTATCTTGCACCTTTCTCTGCAGCATCTATTATGGCCATTGCTGGAGACAGGAAACCGGACTAAGTGGATCACTGGACTGATCAGGTATGACATTTCCTACACTGTGTTAGGGTTTAATTCAAAGTCCAGTGGAATCCATGGGAGTTTTTCTAGTGAGTTCAATGAGCTCTGGATCAGGCTTTTGATTTATTTTTGTACGTCACCTCAAGTGCAGTACTTACTTCTGATTTTTCTTCCAGAAGTAGCAGGTTAAGGCTACGAGCAGCACAGCCGTGAATGCACCAACACCTGCTCCAACTTTTAACCAAAAGTCCATGGTTTCACAGGTGCTGACCCTTTTCTCAGGCAAGGCAATCCCCTTCATGCATTGCTTTGGCTCATTCCAGACATATAAGGTTTCCTTTAAAAAAAAAAAAAAATGAGAGAGAATAGGGAAAAGCGATGTGAATGTAGAGAACGTTTATGGACATTTTGAGGTTAAGCCAACAACATGTTTTTGAGGCAGTGAAATTACAGAAAACAGAGGTGTTATTTACTTTAAAAATATATATATTTTTACTCATGTGAGGGCCAGATTCTCCACTGGGTTATGCACCTTTTCTCCATACACTACAGGGACGTATACTGGCTGTAAATGCCTGGGAGAAATCCCTGCTGGCACAAGTGTATTGCTCTCAGGTCCTCTGCCTATGCTGCCCCCTCCCCCCGCCCCATTCAGCATGGAGGAGTGTGTTGGGAGAAGAGATGTAGGGTAAAGGGAGTAGGTGTGGTGTAGTCTGGCTACGACGTCCAGGACCCTACCCCAGTGGAGCAACTTAGGGTATGTCTACACTGCAATCAGATGCGTGACTGCACCCCAGGTAGCATACCCATGCTAGCTCTAATCTAGCCTGATCCCCAAAAATAGCAGTGAAGACGATGCAAGCCCGCGCTGTTGCAACAGTGCGCACCCTGGTTCTGGTCAGACTAGTCCATGCTGCTGTGTCTTCTGTGCTAGCTAAACTAAAGCTAGTGCAGCTATACCGACATGAGTGGCAATCATGCCTCCGATTGCAGTGTAGACGTACCCTTAGAGCAGTGTGGCAGGTACTCTATACTACACAGGGGCTTGGGACAGCCCTAATTATCAGGGAGCTGTAACAGGGTTCCCAACGCCCCGACCCCTTGCTCCTGTGCTGAGCTGAGTTCTCGTGCAGGGCAGAATCTAGCCCATGTCTCCAAAATGGCTTGGCCTAGTAACCTG
Source organism: Malaclemys terrapin pileata (assembly GCF_027887155.1). Classification (NCBI taxonomy): domain Eukaryota; kingdom Metazoa; phylum Chordata; order Testudines; family Emydidae; genus Malaclemys; species Malaclemys terrapin. The sequence goes on along the minus strand of NC_071505.1, from coordinate 16,968,864 downwards.
AGATTTAACAGTAAGAATAATTTTGGAATGAGACCCAACTGCACTCCCCTGCGTCATGGCTGCAGGCACGGGGAGGGGACAAAGGATGTACGCTCCATGCTTGCTCCTCACACAGGCTAGCAGAGATTGGGATGGACAGAGAGGGGAATGGGTGGAGCCTGCCTCTGACATGGTGCTCAGAAGAGCAGATCTGGAATGGGGAAGGGTTAGTAATCTGCAAATGGAGAAGGCCAGTAGCAGATAACTTCTCCCGGGAGCAAAGAGGGAGTGGAATGAATTGTGACTCTTTCCCTGGTCTGCTCTTGGAGCAGCACGGCTAGGTGATGTACAGGCACAATCTAGCCCTGTGGCTTTTACACAGGCAGTTTAACAGCACCCCCGAGCCCACACAACTCATCCAATTTCACTAAAAGACTTCAGTCCTCTACCTGAAATCCCTTTTTACAAGCTCCCTCAATCTCATGGTAGTCATGCTCTGTGCACAAAGGACAGGCTTCTGTACTTTCCCACAGGAAGTAGAAGGTGCATCCATCACAGGTGCCAACGGGGCATGTGCTAGGAGAAAAGCAAAGTTTGGTTAGCACTTGTGACACAGGTTTCAATCTGGGGAAAGGCGAACCGGTCTGGATTCTCTGCCTCCAGACTACTGCTCAAGAGCGCTAATAATAATTATGATAATTAATAACCACCTATTGATTCAACATTTCCAAAACAAACCAAAAAAGCCCAGGGAAAGATTTTTCAATCAGTGAAATATCTAGCTTCAAATAAAGAAGGTGTGAGTCTCGCAAATTACTGGCAATAAGAGTCCAGATACCACTGATACTACGCTGATATAAAACTCTATAAACTAAACTAGAAGCAGTCACTGAAAGCACTGGAGTTATTCCAGATTTGCACCAATGTACGCAAGGGGGAGAATCTGGCCCATAATGTTCAGCTTTGTAAATATATTCTAATATCCTTAAAAAGCACTTCCTAAGATGAAGTTGCATCAACTTCTGATTTCATAACTGTGTTTTATGTATATCTTTTGTACTTGAGGGTGTCTTTCTGATGTGTTCCAGTCAATCAATTAGAGTGACTAAACAACGAAGATTTATTAATTGACTAACTGAGCCAAGTTGCCATGGACTGCTATACACCAAAGGCCAAATTTTCAAAAGTGGCCAATGATTTGGGATGTCTCAAGTTGGACATGCCAAAATTGAGGTAACCTAAATCAGTATCTGCCTTTGAAAATTGTGGGCTAAGCAATTTTAACTTTGTACCCCACTGCCTGCCACACCTAAATGAAAGTTGTCAGTAGTTTAAGTAGATGTCACTGTTCTATAAAGATATCAAAATTACAGCTGTATTTCATCAGCATAATTTATACAGCTACCACTAGGTGGCCAGGTAATACAGACCTCTGCTCTAGTGACTCTGAATTCTTTTTCAGAATAAATTTTATATTTGAATAAAGCTGAGAAACAAAATGTATATGAAAAATAGCAGGCCATATTCATCCTTGATGTAACTCCAATGATTTCATTGGCAAATATCTAGAATTACAGGGGAAAAGCTATAAATTACTAGAAAAAATTATATATATTTGGACAAAGTTCATCCCTGGTGTAACCCCACTGGCAGGAAAAAAGTTAAATTTTGTCCCAATCTATTTTTCTAGTAACATCTAGCATTTCCCCTACAGTTTCAGATATTTATGTGAATTAGAAACAGAACCCCAGTGTTCTATTATGTTATGGGTAACCCCACCACTGCTGCCACCCCGATACCCAGAAGCTTGCGTAAACCCCATTTCTTTTTTTTATTTCAAGGTGTTCAGGCAAAAACGTGTATTGCAATAATTACAGCTGCTGTTTCTTCTTGCTCTGAGTTGATAGGGGAACATTAATTGTAATTGTGATGCTTTGAGTGATTTCCTCCGTAGGTAGCAGACATGCTCCGTAATTGTTACTTAGCGGAAGGATGTTTACTAGCCTACTGAATAGGTAACAGCTTCTCCACAAACCTGAGAAGTACAAATGGCCCTATTCCATGTTCAGTTAGTAGAACAGAATACTATCTGCACTTCTACGACACTTGCTCAATTGATGTTACCCGCAGCTAGATTGGTTCTAACAGTGACAGTAACTGGAAGTCTATTCAACAGCCAAAAATACACAATTGGTTCATTAAATCTGGATCATACTTGCTATAGAAAAATTGACTTAAGAGAGATTTGTCGTGTCACCCTGAAATCTGTCACACATTTGACTTATCTTAACAAAATCCAGAGAGCTAGAAGACCAACCTCACTTGCCTTGATTTGATTAATTCAGACCACCACCTCTGAATCAGAGAGTATTTTCTCAGGAACATTGGTAGGCCTATTTCCCATGTTCCTTTCATCTCACACCCTGGCTAAACCAGGAATAAACTACAAAGAAGGCATTGCTTATTTAGACATTTTTGTTACAAATACAGATGTCTACTCTGATATTAAATGCTCTGCTTGAACTGTTATTGGATCGTGATCTTCCTCAATCAATCCAAGATACTTATATGATCCCCTTTACCATAATATCTGAGCACTTCACAGTCTTTAATGTATTTATCCTTGCAACGCCCCTCTGAGTTAGAGAAGTACCACATTTTATAAATGGGAAACTGAGGCATAGAGAGGCTAAGGGACATTCCCAGGGTCACACAGGAAGTCTGTGGCGGAGCAGGCTTAATTCCTGTTTAAACTAGAGCTTATATTTTAGAAAAATATCCACATTTTAATTTAAAAATTTCCAATGATGGAGAATCCACCATGACCTTTCGTGAATTGTTTCAATGACTGATTACTCTCACTGATCAAAATTTGTACCTCATTTCCAGTCTGAATTTAACTATCTTTTTATATCTTTGTCTGCTAGATTGAAGATCCCTCTATTATCCAATTTCTGTTTCCCGGGTAGGTATTTATGGATCAAATCAACCCTTAACCTTTTCTTTGTTCAGTTAAACAGACTGAGCTCCTTGCATCTATCACTATAAGGTTTCCAATCCTTTAATCATTCTCTTGGCTCTTCCCTGAACCCTCTCCAATTTATCAACCCGAAGAAGTGAGGTTTTTAACTCACGAAAGCTTATGCCCAAATAAATCTGTTAGTCTTTAAGGTGCCACCAGACTCCTTGTTGTCAATTTATCAACGTCCTTCTTGAATTGTGAGCACCAGAACTGGACACAGTGTTCAAGTAGAGGTTGCACAAGTACAAAATAGGTTAAATAAGCTGCCTATTGTGCACTCTTTCCTGGCTTTATTGCCTAAGAGCAGGCTGTTGTGTATCTGTCTTAGGTGCTACCGCAGGGGCCAGCAACAGCTAGAATGTGCTGCCTGCAGTTCACCTGGAGAGGACATATATATGGACCACTGTGGCCAGGTACTCACCTGGAAGAAATGTGTGTCATCTCCTGGACAGTCACAGATGGGAGAAAGCACTTCTCACTACTTGCTAATCTAAGGCAACTAAAAGAGTTTTGCCAAGGATGGCTTAAGAGGACTAGGCATCTGGGCAATACTGTAATACCCTTAATTAAATACCTGGGGACTGAAATATCGCCTTGGCCTGGTTTGGTGGGATTACACCTCATCACCACAACAGTTGCACGTCCATTTTCACAGGGGGTTGTAAGTGTAGAAGACCTAATATGAAATAAGAGCAAAGTTTTCAATGAATATTGATTTTACTTTAAAAAATTACGTATTGCACAATAAATGCATAGTTACATGTATGCACACAATTCTGCCTAGATGTGCACCTAGAGCTAGCGAGAGTCTGAATCATTCTGACCCAAATCACCACTGGGCTCGCCTCTGAGGAACAGCCTCCCCCCAATCCAAAATAACAGTATTAGAAAATCATAACCACAGAGATCATGGTCTGAATGTACTCTGCAGGAAACACTACAGTCGACTCATTCACTCCACTACCCCAGGAAGCTGCAAACTACACTTCCCTGCAATTGCAGAAGGTGGGCAGGACTCAGAGAATGACATATGTTGCATCAATATGCCCCCTGCAGGCTAACGGCTTAAAACTACAATGACCTTACCCACAGCAGGGTTGCTGATAGGTAGGGTGACCAGATGTCCCGATTTTATAGGGACAGTCCCGATATTTAGGGTTTTGTCTTATATAGACTCCTGTTACCACTACCCCCTGTCCTGATTTGTCACACTTACTGTCTGGTCACCTTACTGGTAGGGATAGTACCTGGAGGAACAAACTAGGAAGAGGACACTGTAGGCTGAGCGTGTCTCAAACCAAGTGATTTTTTTTTCTCCAGTTCATTTTTGTAACAAAAATGTAAAAATAAAAATGAATGCAAAAGGAAGTATATAAATGTAAAGCGCACATTTAAAAAAGAAATTAAGGAGAAGCCAGGGCCCAGAAAACAAGGTTGAAGATGGCACCTGGAAATATCCAGGCTCTCCTCTGTGTAAATCAGGAATAACTCAGACTTGTGCAAGCTGCTGCATTAACTGATTTCACAACCTACTCATCAGCACGCCCATCAGTCTGAGCCCTGGAAGAGTGCCTTAAAGACCTTCCCCCTAAGTCTACATTCCCTTTAAACAATTAAAGAGCGCTGATGTTCCTCCTACGGAGAATTTTCCACCTACTTGAAAAAGAAATTCACATCAGGTATTGTCCTTTGGGAAGATGGAAACATTTCTGTTGCAATGTTAATATTTCCCAGTGTGGTTTCAACCGTAGCTCCTAAAAATAAGAGCAAACAAAAAAAGAGAACAAATTAAGCATGTGGTTTTTGAAAGGTACATGCTTTCCAAAGTGTGCTTTCCAGAATGGCATTTGATTTGCTAATTAAGAATTTGTCCTGTAATTTTGCATTATGCACAATTTTTTAAAAATAAACCATGTGAACTTCTACCCATCTCATAAGATACAATTTTATTATCGAAGGGTATGCAATAAAACAAAGAGCTAATACTAAAATTCATGGTGTGAGATAGAGTTTTACGTTTTTCAAAGGGAATGTGCAATTTGGAGGATTCCATATCTACAACCTTAACGAGTGGAATCCTCTGTCCAAATAACAGGTCCTGCATAGGAATTAACAGTGTGAGCTTCCCTGCGCTGCTCTATACTCTCCTCTACCAATACATGGGTGGACCGCCTCTTGGGGGTTCAAAGTTTGTGCTCATGCTCATTCTGTGTCTGCAGAACTGCCAATGTGGGGGGGTTGTACTTTCAATGAGGATGGCCCTAGACCACTAGAGACAGGCGAAAAGTAAGGGGACACATTCACAAACTTTTTTTTTTTCCCAATAAATGTTCGCCCATTAGTTTGTGCTGAAATTCCTGAGCAGCTCCCTTATCCCCCTGCACTGTGACCCTTGGGGTTGGGGGCCTACCCAGGGTAGCATGGGAGACAATGAACTCCACATGTTGCAGCTCCACCTCCTGCGCAGGTGAGGAGGAGAAAGGCAGGGAATGGGAGGAGCTTTTGCTCTTCTCTGCCTTGCATTGGCCAACACAGCTAAGCCAACACAATGGGAAAACAAACTGGTTAATGGTATAGACCAGTAGCTGCTTAACCTCCCCTGGAGGGGAGCAAAGGGGGAGCCAGAGATTGAATTGTGACTCTACTGGCTTGCTTCTAGGGTGATGCAGCTATTCACTGCCCCTTACTCTGGGTGGAGACTAAACTCTCAGTCTAGTCCTAAATATATTATTTTGAAACCATGACAACAGGTTTCTTCCCTAAATACCTCCTCCATTCCCCTTGCCAAATATCTTCCAGCAAGGTGCCTGAAAGCCTTCTTGCCTTTGTTTCTCTGCTGTCTTCCTTGCTCATTGCTGGGCCTGAAAAGTATCGACATCTGTCATAGATTGGGCACTCCCCACCTATTGCACAGGGCATCCGTTCTGCACCATCTCCTCAGTGATCAGAGAAGGAGGAAACACATTAGGAGCGTGTGACCCTGAGAGCTTCCCAGTGTCAGAGAGCAAGGGCACGGTGGTCTCGGGTAATGAGTTTCAGCTGGCCAGACCAGGTCAGTGTGCCCTGACTTACTTATGTCATAATCTGTATCTAATGGATGTCATGGCCGATGTCATTGGAAAACTAATAACTCACTGAGCCTTGGTATTCTTGTGTGATGTATATATGGGGTATGTATTAAGAGTTAGGGATATATGCTGGAATTATGACTAAAATGTATTTAAACCAGGCACGTCAGGGGAAGTTGGTAAAGAGGTCTGCCCTAGGCAAAGGAATGTTTATTTGCTTCTCTGGCCAGCCCAGTCATCAAGCAAAGACAAGAAAGGTCCATTTACATATTAGGTAAACAAAGTGATCAAGCTAACAAGCGAGGGAGGAGACAGCTTCCAGTAGGGAAATGAAACTTTATCTGGGATATAAAGAGAGAGGGTCTGAACGTCAGGTGATAAGCAATTGAATCAACTGATTACTGTGTTATAAAAGTGTATCAAGTCAGTTCTTTTCTGAAAACTAATGACACACTAGTGATTAATATCATTGTGAAATGCATGTATTAGCACTGTATCTGGAACTGTGAATACTCACTGATATTGGGCTTTACAGTCTGTGACCAAACAAAGGGAGAAACAGGTTTCACTCAGACAGGAAGGAAGGCAGCTATCTAACGGTCTCCAATGAAATTAAGCAAGGTGTGACCAAAAACAATGGAAGTTTCATTTACATGCAAATCAGTGTGAGGCTGGGAAGATCACAGGAAGGGAAGAACAGCATGAGGTCATCCTACCTCCTGAAACAAGATCATTGAACTTTGGAAGATACAAGCAGACACAGAAAGCCATGCTGGCATCCAGCATAAGACAGACATAAGGGAACAGAGCTGAGAAAGATTGGTCCTTCAGCCGAGGGGGACTGAAGTCTCTGGAAACTGAATATAGGTGAGAAACCTGCTTAGGCAAAGATCTTTCACCTAGGAAGACAAGGGAAACCAGCCCCTTCTGTTTCTGTGGAAGGTCCTGACTGAGAGAAAGGCAGCCATGACTGGAAAGAAGAAAGACTGGTAAGAAATCAATCTTGAACAAAGACTGTAGCTTGTTGAGTCTTAGCTATTACAAAGGATATTTTCTATTGTTTTACTTGTAACTGTTTCTATTTTCATTCCTTATATGTGAACTCACTTAATCCTATGTATATTTGTTAATAAACTGGTTTTATATTTCTATAAACGAACTCAGTGCTGTGTTTTCAGGGAAGGGTGGCGTATTTACTCCAGTTAAGTTAACAACCTGTAAAGTGCTTTTGTCTAGGGATGGACACTTCAGGGCACACAGTTTTGGGGAAATTCGGGACTGGGAGTGTGTTGGGGTCACCCTGCTGGTTGTAACCAAGGCTGGTGGAAGCCAGAGTGGGGCTGTAGACGAACTGCTGGGGTTAGAGCTGCCTAGCACACAGACACTCAGGGCTGGTCTACACTGGGAACTTACATTGCATAGCTACATTTCTCAGGTATAGAAGCTCTAGGTCAACAGAAGAATTCTTCCATCAACCGAGCTACTGCCTCTGGAGAGGAGAATTACCTTCGTTGACAGGAGAACACCTCCCGTCAGCATAGGTAGTGTCTACACTGAAGTGCTACAGTGGCGCAGCTGCACTGCTGTAGTGGTTTAAGTGTAGACATACCCTTAGCGTGTCACCTGCATGCTTGCAGGCTGGCTGTGAGCATCCCAGCTCGGAAGGTATAACAGCAAAGCACTGTAAGGCACGCCAGGTTGCAGGGTAAGTGCTGACACAGCCCTTTACTAGTCTGAACTGCACCACCAGAAGAGTGACCAAGTATAAACTAATAAATAGAGAGCCTTCTCCACAGAGAGGCTAAACCACTGCAATCCCCACTGATGCGCATAGGATTTGCGGGATTAGACCATAAAACAATATCGCCCTTTTTCTTAGTTGCAGCTGAACAGCCTACAGAATCTTCCTCATGAACAAAAAGTAAAAGGCACAAAACCATGTACCTAAGAATGTATCAGCAAGGCTGTTGGACTGCAGAGCCAGTGCTGTTCTGAACCCCTTACTGTCTGATGGGATGATCGTAGACTGGCATACAAAAGTTCCCACCAAGCTTGAAGAGTCTTCTGATTCAGCTACCATATCCTTTACTGTGACATCTGTTATATTGTCTGTGCAAATCGCCATCTTCTTTCCCTATGGATATTAAACGAGTAAGAGAAGATGTTAACTTCTGGCAGGATTTGCAGCCTTGTGAGGGAGGGGATGCAAACAGAGGGTGCTGATTCCCCATTAGCAATGGTCATCAAGAAAGAGAAAACATGCAACATTACTTTGCCATCATTAAGCTTTCAATTAAATTCTGGTGCAAATTCTGAAACAGCCAGTCACCTACCCGCTGTGCATTCCCATATGTACTATCCAGAACCTGTGATACTAAGCACCTTTATTTGTTTATCTTGACAACATGGTGTTTATTTGCAAAGCATAATAAAATGCCTTGTAAAAGAAAAGCGTTTTCCCCTTAGTACCTCATTATCTGGGGTTTAATCCGGAAAAGCTGTTCTCTGAAAGAGTATAAATGCATGCAAAGCATAAATGCATGTATATTAGGTTCGAGCCCACAAGCCTGCATTAGTGTCTCATGGAGTCCTACATATCCTTCCACGCAGACCTACAGTAAAATTTTAGAGCAACAGCAACAAAGGACAAAGCAATTTACTCATCAAGGGCCCAATTCTGCAAGCTAATGAGCACTCCATGTTCCCAATCCAGCAATGCACTTAAGCACAGGCTTAACTCAAAGCAGGTGTGTCACTCCAAGCTGATGGGACTACTCACCTGCTTAATGTCACACCGGTGCTTACATGCTTTGCTGGATCAGGAAGTGTGTGCAGCACCTGACAGGGCTGAGCCTTGAGGCTCTGATCCAGCGAAGCAATTAAGCATCTGCGTAATTTTAAGCATGCAACTAGGCCCCTTGGATTACTGCCATCCATGGGACTACTTACATGCTTTCATTTACGCATGGGCTTAAGTGCTTTGACAGATCAGGGTCCACACTAGCATTGTGTCGGGACATTTCAAGACTCAGATTAAGCCCCCATTGCTGGAAATCCTGGTTTTCAACTGCATCGGTTAAACACTTTTCACCACTGCTCCAAAAGTCTGAAAACAGAAAGTCAAGTACAGACGCAGGAAGTGCACAGCTGTGGCAGACAGCTGGGCATCAAGGGACGCCATAGACAGAAACACCGGGGCCGTGAAGAAAGAAGTCAACAGGAAAGAGTCTCAGCTGCTAGCTCAGCGGCACACCACGTTAGCAGCCGAAAACTCGGGTTTATGACTGGATTTAGGAGACCCCCCACGGCGTGAGAGCAAAGGAAAAATCAGTGAAGCTACGGAGTCAGCAAGCTCCATTTCTGTGCATCAATTCAGCCTTTAGCACGCCTGTGCCCTCGCCGGAGAATCATTCTGCCATATACAGCAGCCTCACTCGGGGCTGGATTCAAAGCCCACTGGAAAGTGCTTGTGCTATGCAGGGCCCATTTCTGTAAGTAGCTCAGGGAGTCAAGGACCATTAGCACCACCCAAGATCAAGTCCCAACTGACCAGTGGGGTACTGCAACGTATCAATGTCAGGAAATGCAAACGCCCACCTGCAAAAGCCACCACTCACCTCATTCCCACACAGGCTGATGTTAAAGAAATGAAAGAACTTTGTCCCTTTGGATGTAAAGCTGGGTCCATTCATTAATGACCCCACCCCGCTGAGGTTGGTAAAGTCATAATTCAGGGTCTGGTTGTCCCTGAGGTAAGAGAGCGTGCAGTCGCTGAAGCAGGCGGAATGGTCCTTTGGGAAGGAGAGAAGGTAAATATTACAGAACAGCTACTGACCCCAACAACTCCCCTTCCTCTGCTAAAAGTAAAGGGAGAGTCCCTCCTATCTCCCTGGCTCACATCTTCCCCTCTCCTAGGTTGGTGAGGTGAGAGCTCCCACTCCTGTTCCAAACTATTTTAACCACAGCTTATATCTGCTGCAGGCTACCACCATTATATCGCAATCTGACGTGAGTCTAGAATTCCAGTCAGCAGAGGGCATTGGCAAGTGTATGCAACCCCAATTAATCCAGTGTTGGTCTTTGTCCCCTACTGTAGCTAGATAACACATAGCAGTTTACGAGTCCATTACTACATTTTCACTAATGGATCTCGTGCTTTCAGTCAGCCAATAGAAGCTTGGGCTTTTGAATCCCAACGTCCTGGGTTCGATCCCTGCAGATGGACTAGACGGGGGTTTCGTTGCACAGAAACACAAATATAGCATATCATCTCATGTTTACAAACAGAAGTTACACCAGGGATGAATTTAGAGCTATGAAACATTGGTTTTAACTACACTGCAGGACAAGCAACCTGGTGGCATTTCTACAGTGAAGCAGTAAGACCTGCCCCTAGAGTGCTTATACTACAACCTCCCATCTCTGCCTTTAGTCAGGGTTAAAACCACTTTCAATCTCTGTACCTTGTTGCTTTTACTGCCAGGCCCACATGGGATACAAGACTCTTTGCCGTACACCTGATGTATGGACAGATATGTGTTGGCTGGGCACTCCTTGCATTGGTTGGTTTCCTTCTCAATGTAGTGTCCAGCAGGACAGGGTACGCAGGATGACCCAGACTGTTCAGACCCCAGTGCGCAGGCCCGGCAATACGAGGCAACTCCATCCAACACATTGGTCACTGTTATCGAGTAGATCTTTGCCAGGTCGTGTATGAATTGCCTGCTCTGAAACAAGTGCAGAAGAAATAACCCTAGAGCTACTTTCGAGTCACACGTTAAATACTTCACCTATAGTATAGCACAATCAGAATCCGGAATGCTCATCTTCTGTGCAATTGGGTCCCAAATATGGGAACATATTTAAGCATGTAGTTAGCTTTAAACATGTGTGTCACAGGGTGGGATGGCCCTTTAAGGGAGTTGGGCTTAGCCCCTATCTGTGACTAATAAGCTGTGGCTCAGGTGATGGGGCTGAGGCAAGGGATCAGGGGATAGGAATAGGTGACTTGCAGACTAAGATAAAAGGCCAACAAGCAGCTTAGTTGAGCATGGCACCAGTGATACCTGCTCTTCCAGGAGAGCCTGGGTCAGGGGAAGGGGCCTATTTTGTCTGTTTTGATTTAGGTTTAATTGGTTTGATTTGGAAAATGAAACTTAACCCTGAAGTAAAGGGATTGAAATCGTTCTGTTGTTGAGAATGTTATTTAATGCACTGGTTGGTGTGTTTACCCACTGGTTTACAATGGGCCTAAGTCCCATTGACTTTAATGGCACTTGAGCACTTGCTTAAGATGTTTTTCTGAATAGTGACTTGGTGAGTTCACATTTAACAGATGGGGAAACTGAGGCAGGAAGGTTCACTGCCCAAGGTTACAGGAAGAGACAACTTCACAGCAATGACTAAAACTCAGACTAACAGTGTGTGCTCAGACCATTTCTTAACTGACAAATACCTAAAACTCCTGGCCATTCTCCACCTCCACCTCATTCTAGATTACCAAGTTCACAGCCTGTAGTATTGCAAGTCTGTTTCCATCTGAAGTCCATAACGTTGGCTTCTAACAGCATATGATTACCAGCACCTGACTGGTCTAAATGTAATTCCTAAATTCACATCTAAGGGATAAGAAGATCATACCTGAAATGATTTGTTTAGCTAAATCATGTGTTGAGGCTGAAGAAAAGGGAAATGTAATTAGGCAAGGGAGTGTCTTCTTCTTTTTTTTTTTTTTAACTGTTTAAAAAAAATGTGTAGTGACTTTTGTGCTGGGTTGACAGACCTGGTGGCTAAGTCCTTTTTTTTTTTTTTAATTAATTAATGGAGATATCCCATCTCCTAGAACTGGAAGGGACCTTGAAAGGTCATTGAGTCCAGCCCCCTGCCTTCACTAGCAGGTCCAAGTACTGATTTTACCCCAGATCCCTAAGTGGCCCCCCTCAAGGATTGAACTCACAAGCCTGGGTTTAGCAGGCCAACGCTCAAACCACTAGCTATCTCTCCCCCACCCCCAAAAGGCAGCAGCCAGGCATGATTGCTCACAATCACATCACCAAGGTACCCGCTGGAGACCTAGTCTCCATGTTGAGTCAGTCCTATCTCTACTGAGATCACTGACCCTGGTGCCAACTTGGTGATAGGGGCTTTGTGTCTACTAAGAACCGCTTTACCAATTCATTTCACATAAGCTACCAATCAGTCATTTGATGGTGATGACTTGGTCTTAATTCCAACACTGCATGTTTATTCTGTATTATAAATGAAACAATGTATATTTGGTACAGAAGTGGTCCTTAACTAGTCAATATGGACTGCAAGAGCTGCTATAATGAGAGTGGAGCAATCTGCTGGTGTCCTACATGCAGGAGTCGGGATTAGAAGAGAGAGCAGAAAACTATGGCACTTAACTGCCCCTTACAATATTTTCTGGACTGAGCAGGCCTTCATGCTTAATTCAATAACAAAGGAACAGCGTCTCTTGGTTTGTGGTGGAGTAGATGAATGTGCGAGCCTTTTGCTTTCAAAGATCTTGGGATTTGTCTCAAGCCCCTGATGCTATACTTGGTTCCCTCCAACTAGCTCCAAGAGGCATGTGCCTATTATTACAAAACCAGCACAGAATTTGTAACACATCAGCATGAATGGCAGTCTCTGCTGAGCAGAGCTCCAGGGTTGCAATGGTAGATTAACAGTGTTGTGTGTGCAGGTTAGCACTGCACATGCCCACGTTTATGGTTGACTGCTGTCACTCCTTCAGTTCTCACAATTACTAAAATCTAACCAAAAATGTAGGAAAAGGACATCGAAATGAAAATTGTGGGAGAAATGCCTCAGTGTAGATTATACAAAGAGATGGAAATGCTGCCTGGGACACTGGGCACCAGGCCACAATCAGTGAAACTATTTTGAAAACCCGAAAAGAAGAACTATTGGCAGAGGAAGTCTCAATACCAGTTGGCTTATGAACGTGAGACAAGATATGGTGTTACAGTGCCTCATTACTCCAGAATTACCTATGAAGAACACAGGAAAACGCAGAGATAAATACAAAATGAAATCTTCCTTGGGGTGTCCTCAACGAAGATGTTTGTTCAATGGGCTGAGTTTGGTGGAAGAGATGAACCAACTATTAACACATAACCTGTGTTGAAGAAAAGCATTGTGCTACCTTCAGAGGTTAATCTATGCAAGGGGAGTTCATCTGTATATAAAGATTGCCTCCTAACGCTGCCAGGGTTAAGGAGACCTTGGGTTAAGTGCAATGTAGATGCTGCTCACACAAGTTAGAGCTTCCCCAACATGCCTCTAAACCTGATAAAGCCAAAAGCCCCAATTTCAGCCAAGTTCTTAAGCAGATGCCTAATTTCAAGCACGAGATAGTTGCACAGACAATTCTTTCACACTTTTTCCAATGGAGCTGCTCCCAAGGTCAAAGCTAGGTATGCGCTTAAGTACCTTGCTGAATCATGGCCCAAATGCAAGGTGCTGAGAAAGACATAACAGGATGGACAATGTACAAGTGCAAGCACAGGAAGCTTATGCTTCTAACATTTTCTGTCCCCTCAGTTTCCCAAGTCAGCATTTTTCATGTCACTCTCTACCATTATTAAAACAAGACAACACCTACTTTGTGTCAGATGGAAGCAAATTTGGATCTGAAATGAGGGACATCTCTTCCAATAAGGGGGAGTCAATTGGATCAACCACCTTTTTTGGAGATCGCCCAAGATCTTTTGCTTTTAGAAATTTACTCAACTTTTCCAGCTCCTCGCTATTTTCTATGTCATTTCTTCCTTTTTACCCATCCACTTTCCATCTCCCTACTCAGCCACTATTGGAAGTCTGATATATCCACAACCACAAATCCAGATGGCAGAAAGTGGCAGTTAAGTTGGACAGGAGGTCTACCATCTGCCAGCTTCCTCTATAAATGAACTGAGAAACAAGCTGGAGTGGACTGGGAGTTCTGGGCACTTCGAGCAAACGTCAAGAGGAGGCTATGTTGTTAAAAAAGCAAGCATCTAATACTTACATCTTGGCCCTGGTTTGTCCTCTGGAAGGCCCATGTGAATGTGAAGGAAGCATTTTTGGAGATAATGTGAGTGTAAGATTGTTTCTCCTTCGTCTTGCCCCAGGATTCCACCACATTCGTGTTTTTTCTATTAATATCCTAAAAATGTACATAGTAGAATTAACAATACCGTGGAATAAAGCTGTGAAATATTAAATGCCAGTGTGTTACAGTAATAGCTATGAGGCCTTAGCGACTCCCCAGACTTACACAGTGAGTGAGTGGCAGAATCAGGAACAGAACTCAACTTTTCTGAGTGCAATTCCCATGCCCTGTATCCTGAATCACGATACTACTATACTTGAGAGGTCAAAATCCCGATCATATTTTAGTCAATGGGAGTTTTGCCAATGGATTGAATGATGCAGAATTTAGTCCTTTTTTGTATTCTTTTAAAATAATCAGATAGCAGAAAAGAACAGGATCATTACCATGAGTGATGGAGAAGCCCTGCTAGAGCATCAGATAAATACCCCTACAAGGGCACTGCAGATATTAAACTAATGCCACACTTACTCTTAGTGATAATAAACCTAGCGCAGCTAATTCATGCCCATATACAACTATGAAAGAGATATGTGGAAAACCAAGATCATATCCCTCCGCCATACAGATAGAGGTCTCACTTACCACCATAAAGTACATCACGCAATCTGCTGAACAGATGGTCTCAAAAATAAAAGAAATCCGTCCTAGTTCTGACCCGGTTGCTCCCGTCACCGATGTTGGAGGTCTGTTTAACAGACAGGAAATGAAATATTTAACAGGTGCTCTAAGGACACCTAGCAGTCAATTATGCCAATTGGTTTTTTAATCAACAAGAGAGGTGAAGAAATTCACTCACATGAAACCTGTCCTAATGTAACCGGTTTTTGTACCGGTATCACTACTTCAGTTCGGGGGGAGGGGTGTGTGTGTGATTTTTTATTATTTTTTTACAATGAACATACAGTTTTACCTGTCTGGATCCCTGGGGCAGTCCAGTCAGCTGTCAGGGCTCTTCAGGCCTAATGCCTGGGGTGCCCTCTCCAGCCCAGTCTCTATTCAAGCAAAAAAGCATTTGCAGGTTTCCAAGCAGGCTCAGTTAGTGTCTCTCATTGGGCCCCTTTGCACTGGCTTCCTGCCCAGCCACTGCTGCTCCCTATAAGTCCCATGCAGATCCGCACCCAGCTGTGAGGTCTGGCAGCCACCACCTGTTCCACGTGCAGCTCTGTCCACAATTCCTGCGGCTTCTCTCCAGCTTCCTGCTGCCACGTGGCTCCCACCTCCAAACAGAGGTTGGCCACTTCCCCTTTCGGACCTTCCTCCGTGCCTGGCCAGGGGAAGGGGAAAGTGCACGGGGAGAAGGCTGATGGGATACATAATCTCTGCATAGCCAGGAGAAAGGGGATGTACGGTGGGGAGGGGGCTGATGGGAGTTGTAGTCCCCTGGTTTGCAAATCCACCACCTGTTCAACAACAACTTTCTTCCTAGTGAAGGCAAGACCCTAGTGAAGGAGAGCTGACTGAGCATGTCAGAGAGGACACACACATTCAGAGTCACTGTGATCTCTCTCTTAGAGACTGTTCTTGTTTGTTGTCATCCCTTATTCTAAAATAAAAGTCAGCCATATGGCTGCGCGTTGTGTATGGGAATACATCATACCGCTGACTTCAGTAGGATTGCTTACGTAAGTAAGCTCTGCAGGGTCACAACCTAAGGCCGGATTCAGATCTCATTGGTTTGACTTCAATGGAATTGCACTCAATTTGCTCCAGCCTAAGTGAAAGCACAATATGGCCCTTAGCTGCTGGCCAAGGCCCTGATCCTGTTATCCTGTGCAATGACTTCACTCCATACAGCTGTAAGAAGCAGCCTGATTGGAAATTCAAGGCTTATGTTGTCAACAGTCCCAATCACAATAAAACACTGGATAATGAGTTACTTATGGATGATGTAGTACTGGAGAATCAGGCTTGGTCTATGCTACCACTTACATCGGTATAAGTCATGTCACTCAGGAGTATGAATAAGCCATCCCTTTGAGCAACATAAGTTACACCACGCTAAGTACTGGTGTGGACAGCGCTATGTTGGCAGGAGAGCTTCTTCCACTGACATAACTCCCGCCTCTCGTGGAGGAGGATTTATTATGCTGATGGGAGAGCTCTCTCCTGTCAGCATAGAGCATCTTCACCAGATGCACTACAGCAGCACAGCTGCATCGGTGCAGCTGTATCGCTTCTAGTGTAGACTAGCCCATAGTAACTTTCTTTCCATTGTATTCCAAGCATGAGCCAACGTGAAACAGGTACAAGAGGAAAAAATACAAGAAAAATTGACAAAGAAACTATGTTCCTTACTTAAATCCTGGGATATGCAGGTTCAGGATAAGATAATCATTGTCAGAGCCCCCTGCCCCACTCTGGATGTGATCACCAGCCACCTCCCAGCCTGCAAAGGAAAGGCCATTTTTTGTACAAGAAACAGTCAGTTTATTTAAATATGCAAGTCTCTCTATATAATGTATTTTTCAAAATTTAGTTAATTATTTAAAAAAAAAAATCTTTAGACTAAATTGTAAAGTCCTAATAAACTGTTTTAAGACTGGCTGTACTGGGTCAGTCCAATGGTCCATCTAGCCCAGTATCCGGTCTTCCAGCAATGTCCAGTTCCAGGTGTTTCAGAGAAAATGAACAGAACAGGGCAGTTATTGAATGATACATCCCCTGTTGTCCAGTCCAGCTTCTGACAGTCAGAAAGTTAGAGACCCCACAGCATGGGGGTGCATCCCTGACCATCTGGGCTAATAGACACTGATGGACCTATCCTCCATGAACTTATCTAATTCTTTTTTTTTTTTAAACACACTTATACTTTTGGCCTTCACATCCCCTCGCAACAAATTCCACTGTTTGAGTGAGCATTGTGGGAGAAGTACTTCCTTATGTTTGTTTTAAACCTGCTGCATATTAATTTTATTGGGGGACCCATGATTCTTGTGTTATGTGAAAGGGTAAATAACACTTCCCTATTCACTTTCTCCACACCATTCATGATTTTATAAACCTCTATCATATCCCCCCCCCCTTAGTCATCTCTTCTCTAAGCTGAACAGTTCCAGTCTTTTTAATCAGTCCTTGTATGGAACAGCTTCCATATCTGTAATCAATTGTGTTGCCCTTCTCTATAGCTTTTTCAAGTCTAATATTTCTTCTTTGAATTGGGGTAATCAGAATTGTATGCAGTTTTCAAGGTGTGGAGGATTTATATAGTGGCATTATGATATTTTCTGTCTTATTATATATCTCTTTCCTCATGGCTCTTAACATTCTGTTCTGCTTTTTGACTGCTGCTGCACATTGAGCAGATGTTTTCAGAGAACTATCCACGATGACTCCAAGATCTTTTTTTTTTTTTTTGGAGTGGTAAGAGCCCATCATTCTCTTGCATCTCCTGGAAGTTAGCTATTAATTGTCAATTTCACAGGCAAATATTACCATGAAGTCATGATTTATCAAAGCAACTGAAATTCTATGGAGTGTGACATACAAGAGGTCTGACTACTTGATCATAATGTCCTTCTGTCCTTAAAAATCTACAAATCTGTGGAAGTCCATCCCTATTCAGCAAAGCACGTAAGCACTTGAAGTTAAGTCTGTGTTTTGCTGAATCAAGGACTGAATTACATCATCCTAGCAGTTTTAGCATGTAAAATAGAGAACAGTTGTTCACCAGGATCCTTATACAGAACAAGAACAATTCCTCATAGGCACTAATAGAAGGATGGGTTGGAAAATTTTTGAACAAGAATATTTTCATAGGGGTTCTGTGATGGCTCTCTGCTGCCATCTCAGCGCACATGCAGGGAGACTGCTTTGAAGGCACTAGGCTGGCTTGATGCAAAGATTGAAAACTTTGTATGTTTTCAAAAACACTAATAAAATGTCCTTGAAAGTCACAATGATCATGAAGACACAAATGGAAAGAACCAAAAATAGAACTCGGAGAGGACTTTTTTTCTAATATAGACCTTTAGATGCATAACAGTGTACTATGGGCCAGATTCTCAGCTGGTATAAAACGGTGTAGCTCCAGGGAAGTCAACGGAGCCAAAACGTTTACACCAGTTGAGGATATTTATTTTCTCCTTTTTGGTATTCAACAAGTTTTATATCTATTAGAGGTATCAAATCCTTGTGCAGTGAGAGGACGAAAAGGAGCTGCATGTTGGGATGAACTGCATAAAGCACATATATTCACTGGGATAGGCACTCAAATACTATGGTGAGTGGCACCCATGAAAGACAGACAAGTAATAAGATAGAAAGACCGGCTCACCATTCATTCCATCACACTTTGAATTGCCAACATTAAAACAAGAAGTCTTCATATTGACTGGCAGAACGTTCCACCATTTATATTCAAGCCCGAGAGCTGGTTCAGTCCCAGCAGGGCAGGCCTTGCATTCTACAGGAAGAGAAAGGCAGAAAAAGAAAATTACACACAATAAGTGAATATCAAACACAGCGCTTTAAAAAACTCCATAACCATTAGCGTTTCATTCAGGGCAGCTGTGAGCAAATCTGAAGACAGTTCAAAAGAAACAATTAAGCCCTTTAAAAATGAACAGCCAATGATCACACAGAATCAGACCTGCAGAACTTTCTCCCAGCTGGAATGACAGAGGCCTCACTGCGGATGATACTTTGAATCAGATCAGCTGGACTAATGAACTGTAGGGAACAAATAGGCACCAGCAGAGGGATGGACTAGATGGAATGTTTTGTCTGGAATGGTTCTGATTCCATTCTCAGAGAGCTTAAAAAATAACTTTAAATATGTGCATACCAGCCAAGAGACATATCCAGGAGACATCACAGTAAATAACGGCAGCAATACATTATAACAAAGCATTCTGGGGATCAACTGGGACACTCCTGTTCTTTATGTTCTCCATCTCTCCCTCCCTTCCCCAATCCTGCTCCAATGTCATTTAACCAATATCTATTTTACAGACCAGAACACTGACTGACAGGGACATGTCACAGAAATGTAGACCACACACAAACAAGTGACAGCCTCCATAAAAACAAACAAAGTCTGTAGGCGTCTAACTGCCATAAGTTATTGAGATGGTGTATTCACCAGATAATAGACCTCATACCCTTTGTTCCATCCGAAATCATGCCCGGAGGGCAAGGAGAGCAGGAAGATGATCCATTGTTGTAAAACCCAGGGTTGCATGGTGGACAATCCTTCTTCTCTCCAGAAGGAGGCAGTTTCAACGCACCAGGAAGATCCTCCCTGCAGATTTTAGGCTCTATCCATTTGTACATTATCTGAGTCTGAAATTGAAAAGTATTTGAGTCACACATTACATTAGATGGCATTAGGACTCAAAGCTGATTAAGTTCCTAATTAATGTTCACCTGAAGGCGCTGGGTGTTTTCGGTGGGACCCAGACATGACAAAATGAAAACCAATCAGAGAGTTTTGGACAATAATGTTAAGTGAATACAAGGGAGTCATGGGAGGAGAGAGGAGACTGGGGTCACAGATGACTCCAAGATTTTAGGCTATAAGAGCAAAGCAAAGGTTTGACTGTGAAGAGTGTTAGTGGAGTCAGAAACATGGGACAAAGAGAACTTTTTACCTAGGAAAAGGATTCCGTGCCTGAAGCATTCATTAGGCGCAAGTTATGGTGTAGACAGGAGCCGAGAGAGTCAAGACAGGCAGAAAAAGGAGAGTCTGACAAGGTGGGATGTCATTTTATCATACACACTTGCACACACAGACACTCACACACTTGCACACAAGCTCACACACACCCACACTCATCCCTGGGTCATTTGACAAAACTGCTAGGTTCACACTGCTGAAATCAATCACACAAGGACTACTGCAATCCCCTACGCTAGGCTTCCTGAATCCCTACACTCTAACCTCCAGCAGATCCAGCAGCACAGACTGCTTTCTCATTCCAGTAGCATCACCCCATCCCTCTGTCACCTTCATTAGAAACTCTCCTTGCACTTTCTCCACTCTAATCCCATGATCTCATAGCCTCCTTCTGCCCTACGCTTCTCTGTATCCCCTCCCATAAGTTAGGATTCTTCACCACTGGAAATAGGGGGCCTCTTTTGCACTTTGGATGCCACATCTGGAGCTTTCTTCCCCTCCCTCATTTCCTCCTACACATGGAAGCCATCTTCCAGCATGGATGCCTGAAGACAGGAGCCTAAATCCATAGCAAGGCACCAAAATAAGTGACCTGATTTTCAAGAGGACACGCATCTGATTTTATTAATTATTATTTGTTGTTTGTATTGCAGTAGCATGCAAAGGCCCAAATCAAGATCAGCATCCCACTGTGCAAGGTGCTGTACATACACATAAGAATCTACAGCCTTCCTCTGATGAGCTTACAATATAATTTAAAACTAGATGCAAAAAGTGAGTGTAATAAGCAATATGAGGAAAGGACGAGAGTAACAGTAATAATATCGCACAGTTACATAGGCTGTCCATGTGCACAATTTGATAGCTACAAATCAGTTGAAAATATGTTTCTCTTTTATTAACAAACAAATATCAGTTATCTCCGACTACCATTCCCATCAATACGAGCCTGACCCAAAACCCACTGATATTAGTCAGTCTTTTCAATGTGCTTTGGATCAGGCCTTACTTGGTTGATTTCTTTTAGGCACCGCAGCAGATCTCCATTGACTTCCCGTTGGAACATGTCGGCTTTAATCACTTTCCCTCTTTAAACCAGACTTTAAAAACAAAAACTTTCTATTTTCCCTGAAGCATTTTATTGACTTTTTTCTGTGAAGCGTTTGGGTTACTCTGTATAAAGAACACATACAAAAAACACTTCCTTCCCCTCCCCCATTTTGAAAACGGAGCGTATTTTGAGGCATTTGTATATGAGAACTTCACAAGCTGAACATTATCTCAAGACTTGCCAATACTTTGACTCTCCAATCCTTTCAGCGAACACATGTTTAGAAGGGAAATGAGATCAGGTAGCATGAGCTGCCTTTTCCTGAACCCCCAGGAGTGACTTATGTGCAGTGAAATGTTATTTGTTCATTTGACATACAGCTCAGACTGTGCAATTCGATCCCCCATGAGCAGACTTGAGTCCGTGCAAAGCTCAGTTGCCATCCCAAGGGTTCCTAAGGGATAGATCATTGCAGGATTTTGGTTTCAGGATTTCATTAGGCGAGAGGTTCCCAATTTTTTTTTTGCTGGGTCCCCCTTCAGAAAGTCACATCCCACCATGCATGCCCCCCCTCTTTTTAAGAAACAGTGTTTCCACAGATGCCTAGGGTCAGAAGCCTATCCCGGCCAGGGCACCCTGCTGCTCCCCAGCCCAGGGCACATTCTGGGTATGCAGTCCCAGCAGGACACAGACAGATAGGCTTGCACTCCTTTTCTCATGTCCCTGGGATCCCCAGAATCACTCACAGGCCACAGGTTCCTCTGGCCCCTGGTGCAACCTCCAGCACTCATCTGCAAGAGGCTGTGTGTGCAGGGAAGAACTACCTCCCACATAGGGAGGGGGGGCACTTATGTATCAAGCTCTAGAGAGGCGAGCAAACTGGAATGGGCCCCTCCCCATCTCCAACACAGGGAGAGGCCACACCCCCTCCCGCCTCACCTCTCTCCTCCTGTTGTCCCTTGACATTCCTGCGTGTACCCCAGAACTTGGCAGTACTGCACTCAGCCATGTTGTCGCATAGCTAGGAATAATCTTAGGCCTTTGTGAGACAAGGTTAGACAGGTGCATACTTGCAGTCTGTTAATTAGAATGGGAGGATGGGATAGAAAGTTATGGAAGAGACGGAGTGGATAATGACCTTGGTTTTAGGTGCCCCTGACATATTGTTGTTATGGCTAGAAATGCTCGAAATGTTTTGAGATAATGAGTAGTTTGTTGAAATTAGGAGAACTGGTGACCCAGTAGAGGTTATTATGCCGACCCACTAGGAGTCACTGTAGGTTGCGTGTTTTGTTAGAATTAACTATAACAGATTGGGTAAAAGTAAATACCTCACAACAATCCAAGGGAGCTTTTCTTCCAGAAAGGAGCCGACTTCTAAAGAGTGTCCCTGAAAGCCTGGCTGGTGATCACTCAAAACCGTCTCAGGCCGTGGGTAACTATAGCTGGGATGTCCTAAACCTATTGCTTATGTCTGTGTTTGCTTAATATCTAATAAATTGTAGTTTTAGATCAGAGCATGCTTACTTGTATTGATATTTCATCAGGCAGAATTGCTGTGTTCCCACTGATTTATTCCTGACATTGCCTGGAGTGAAACAGTGAAATTTGCTTTGGGTTCTGAAAATCCTGGGTAACAGATTTGGCAAGCCAGCCAGGAGTGGTGGAGAAGAGGGAAGGACTGATGCAAAACAAAAAACTCACTTGTAATAGGAGAAGGGGGTGGTAGAACAGGGCAGCTCAGATAGTAGGACTGCAGAAGCGTGGGGGTGACAGTGAGTGAGAGAGTAACAGGCTGGAACAGGAAGTGTCTGGATTGAAACAACAGAAAACAGAGTGAGGAATCCCATAGCAGAACTCAGGCTGATCACGGGAAATGTCAGAGCCATGTTGGGAGAGCAGAAGGGAGTAGTGATTGCAATCCATGGGAGTCGTAGCCTAAGTGGGGGGAGATGAGTCAGAGGTGGATCTCTGTGGTTGCCAACTGATGCACCAAGACTACTTCTGCCCCTGCTTTCCCTGCCAATTTGGAACTCCAGAACCCTGCCTGGTTGTGCCAGACACGCTTGCCGACTAAAAACACAGACCCAGGTCTGAACTATGTCCCACAAACTGCAGGCTTAACTGAAAGCAGCTTAAGAGTTCCTGACTCCAACACTCAGATGCCTAACTCCCAGTGGTGTCCAAACCCCCAATAAATCCGTTTTACCCTGTATAAAACTTATGCCAGGTAAACTCAAATTGTTCACCCTCTATAGCGCTGATAGAGAGATATGCACAGCTGTTTACCCCCGGCCTCCCCCCCCCCGATATTAATACATACTCTGGGTTAATTAATATAATAAGTAAAAAGTGATTTTATTAAATACAAAAAGTAGGATTTAAGTGGTTCCAAGTAATGACAGACAGAACAAAGTAAATTACCAAACAAAATAAAATAAAACACACAAGTCTATGCCTAATACAGTAAGAAAGTGATTACAGATGAAACCTCACCCTCAGCAATGTTCCAGTAAGCTTATTTTACAAACTAGCCTCCTTCTAGTCTGGGTCCAGCAATCACTCACACCCCCATGGTTACTGTCCTTTGTTCCAGTTTCTTTCAGGTATCCTCTGGTGGTGAAGAGCCCATCTCTTGAGCCAGCTGAAGACAAAATGGAGGGGTCTCCCAAGGCTTTATATAGTTTCTCCTTGTGGGTCTAAGCCCCTCCCTCCACCTGTATAGAATTACAGCTACAAAATGGAGTTTTGGAGTCACATGGGCAAGTCACATGTCCATGCATGACTCAGAACTTTACAGACCAAGCCACATTCCTGGGAAAGCTCAGATATGGATTGGCATCTCCACATTCATTGTTAGCTTAAGTGTTTTTTGATTGAGCACTTACTAGAATAGTCTTTTCTCAGGAAGCTGACCAACTGCTTCATTGAGGCTACTTAAAATTAAACCAGTACACCAATATTCATAACTGTGAATACAAAAATGGCACATGCATATAAATAGGATGAACATATTCAGTGGATCAGAACCTTTACAGAGATATGTTACATGGCATATGTAGCATAAAACATATTCCAGTTATGTCATATTTACATTCATAAGCATATTTCCATAAAGCATTATGGGGTGCAGCATCACACCCTCCTCCTGAACTTACTGCCAGAGACTTGGGCACTGTCCACGATGGAGGCAGTACATGTAAAATCCCTGTTTGTCTTTGGTCACACTCCCTTTCAGTACCTTTAAACCATATGATGTCATTCATAGGTGTTCTAGCAAGGTTTGGGATGCCTGGTCCCCTGGTGCCTGAAAACAGGTTGGGGTGTAGTGTTGCTAACAGAATGCAAACAGAAATATTTGTTAAAGTGTAGGTGTCTTGGCATTTAGCCACCAATGCCATGAGGTGGTGTGCCTCAGTTTCCCCTTCTACACAGCAGCATGAGCCTGTTATGCTGTTGCTGCTGTGCCAAGCTTCCAGCCTGTTTAAAGGTATAAGATGAAGGGTAACAGGATTGTGGGACTGTCTTGTCACCATCCCTAGCATGTACAACAGTTTCTTCCACAAATCAGGTATGGCCCACATCTTTAAAGGGTTTACCACTAGTATTAACTCCTTTGTCTTGACCCATAGATGAAGTAGCAAAAGACACAAGATTAACAGCAAATCTAGGGCAGACAGGCTCTGTGTGATGGTGTACCCCATAAGGCTTCATGGGAATATGCTTATGAATGTATATATGATATAACTGGAATATGTTTTATGCCACATATGTCATGTAACATATCTATGTAAAGGTTATGATCTACTGAACACATTCCTCCTATTTGTATGCATGTATCATTTTTGTACTTGAAGTTAGGAATATTGGTTGTATACTTGCTTGATTTCTAAGCAGCCTTAGTAAAGCATTTGGTCAGCTTCTTGAGAAAGGAATGTGCAAATTAAGTGCCCAATCAAGAACCACTTAAGCCAACAATGAACTCGAAGACACCAATCACATTGGAGCTTTTCCAGGAATGTGGCTTGGCTGGTAAAAAATAACACAAAAAAATAAAAATGTAAAATTTTAGAGCCTTCAAATCCACACAGTCCTCCTTGTTCAGCCAATTTCTCAGACAAACAAGTTGGTTTACATTTGCAGGAGATAATGCTGCCCGCTCTGTTTACAATGTCACCTGAAAGTGAGAACAGGCATTCTCATGGTACTGTTGTAGCCAACATCGCAAGCTATTTTCGTGCCAGGTGCACAAAAGATTCATATGTCCCTTCATCTTCAACCACCATTCCAGGGGACATGCGTCCATGCTGAATGGACATGTGATGCATAGACATGTGACTTCCCCATGTGACTCTAAAACTCCATCTTGGAGCTGGACTTTGCATAGGAGAGAGGAGGGGGTCTCCAACCACAAGAGAAAGTCTACTTAAACCCCCATTTTGTCTTCAGCTGGCTAAAGAGATAGCCTCTCTGCCCCCAAGGATACTTGAAAGAAACTGGAAGAAAGGACAGTAACTACAGGCGGTGTGAGTGATTGCTGGACCCAGACTAGAAGGAGACTAGTCTGTAAAAGGAAGCTTATGGGTGAGGTTTTTATCTGTATTCAGTTTTCTTAGACATAGACTTGCGTGTTCTATTTTATTTTGCTTGGTAACTCACTTTGTTCTGTCTGCTATTACTTGGAAACACATAAATCCTACTTTCTGTATTTAATAAAATCATTTTTTACTTAATACATACTCTGGGTTAATTAATAATACCCAGGCAGGGGGCAAACAGCTGTGCATATCTCTCTATCAGTGTTAGAGGGTGAACAACCTATGAGTTTACCCTGTATAAGCTTTATACAGGGTAAAACAGATTTATTTGGGGTTTGGACCGCATTGGGAGTTGGGCATCTGAGTGTTCTAGACAAGAACATTTCTTAAGTAGCTTTCAGTTAAGTCTGCAGCTTTGGGGCATGTGGTTCAGATCCTGGGTCTGCGTTGGAGCAGACTGGCATGTCTGGCTCAACAAGACAGGGTGCTGGAGTCCCAGGCTGGCAGGGAAAGCAAGGGAAGAAGTAGTCTTGGCACATCAGTTGGCAGCCCCAAGGGGGTTTCTGTGATCCAACCCGTTACACTCTGTTCACACAATTTGTCTTGTTTAGTGTCCATTACCTTTTTCACTTCCTTTGTGAACCATGATAGGTGCCCTGATGCAGATTCTTCTGCCTCTTTGGAGAAGGCTTTTAATTCAGGCATGTGTTTGAGGCTTTGGCAAGGGTGAACTGCAACCATGCTTGCCCTCGGCCCCTCCCTCTGGAATTTCTCTGGGCTGGACCCCACTCCCTTGTGAAGCTTTACCCTTAGCTAAGGGTGCAAGGACTTTGTAACCTCCCACCAGTTCTAATTCTGCCATTTTCCCTGGCAACAAATCCTTGTTCTGGATCAGGTCCCTCCTGACCACAGAAACCTCAGCCCCCGTATCTCTCAATCCAACGCGTAATTTACCATTAAGATTAACAGCATGCATATGCTCACTGCTCGGCTGGGTAGAAGCAACCTTTACAAACCCTGTGTGGAAAGAGGCAGCAGCCAGGCTCTGAGAAGCAGCAGCTTCATGTGTTACCTGCTGCCTGTTCCCTCTTAGCCAAGGACAGTTATTCCTCAATGATAGCACCTTTTGGGCTCCTCTGCTTGTACAGGAAATTTATGACGAGTAATAGGGGAATGGGGAGGCAAATGCCCAGCCTCCTTTTTCCCCAGGGGTAAAATGGTGATTTTGCTTTCCCCCAACCCTGTACCCCTCTGCCAGTGGTTTATGTTTAATTGCAGTTTGTCCTTGCTCATATAGGGTGACCAGATGTCCTGATTTTGTAGGGACAGTCCCGGGTCTTTTTCTTATATAGGCTCCTATTACCCCCCACCCCCTGTCCCAATTTTTCACACTTGCTGTCTGGTCACTCTATGCTCATAGAAGTCTGCAAACACAGCTAATTCACCCACTGCATTCACCTTTTTGTCCCACAAATACGGTTTTACATCATCATTGCACATATTCAGGAATTGTTCCCAAGTAACCAAATCACACATTCCTTCAAAGTTTATAATGCCTTTCCCCCTCACCCACTTATCTACCAAATCTCTCATTTCATTTACATAAGCCACATTACTCAATCCAGATCCCCTCTTAAGACTCCTGAATTTAACCCTGGGGGAGGGGGAGGAGGAGGGAGGCATGCCCCACAGTTTGAAAACTAATGCATTAGGCATTGGATTAGGCCCAAAAAGATTCAATAGCTCAAGAGAAGAAAAGTAGATAGGTTCCAAAGTGGAACAATATACACAGGCCTCAATTTGGCAGCATTTTAAAATTATAGATTTCATGTACGTCTCTTTTTACCTCTCTGGAGAGGACTGTCACAATAGAAGATAACTGCCACGTAGTAATAGGGGAAATCCAAGGTAAATATGCAGCCCTTTTTGTGTTCTAAGCTGCAGTGCAGTTGACACGGCCTTATGGACTTGCCAGCATATTGTTATTTCTGGAGCAGGTATGCATGTCATTTAAAATAAAATACTACTACTACTACTACTACTAGCTCTTGTATAAAGACTTCATGCAATTGAGTAAACATTACACCCATAAGTAATCCCATTGAACTTAATGTGCATACGAACTTAGCCAATCAGGTTGGGATTTTCAAAGGAGAAAGTCAATGAAACCCAAAAGGAACTGGGTGGCTAAATCCCTTAGGCCCCTTTGAAAACCTCAAGCTCATGGAAAGACTTCCATTAACTTCAACAGGCTTTGGAGCATTCCCTTAGGACAGTGGTTCTCAACCAGGGGTAAGCAGAGGTCTTCCAGGGGGTATATCAACTCATCTAGATATTTGCCAAGTTTTACAGCAGGCTACATAAAAAACACTAGCGAAGTCAGTACAAACCAAAATGTCATACAATGACTTTTTTATACTGCTCTATACCCTGAAATGTAATTGTGATGAGTTCATTGGATAGTAGTTTGAGGGAAAGGTTATCAAGAAGGCAGGAGTGGTGGACTTGGAGGTCGGCGTTGGGAGGCTAATCAAAGCAAGTGAGCCTTGAGGAGGGACTTGAATTTCACAGATCAATTACAGTGCAATCTGTAGGAGACTACAATTACAGCCTGCTACCTTGAGTGTAGCGGTAAACGCTATTAATTTACTAAGTCATTAGAAAGAGGTTACTTTTGAATGAAAGGTTCACTCTGGGAGCCAGTGCTCTTCAGAACAGTCACTTTCATATTATCATGAAGCAATTTTAGGACATCCAATCTTAGAGAGTACAGTCCAGAAGGCACGGCGATTCACTGAATCAAAGGCTTCAGTTAGATCAATAAAAGCCATGTACAGTGGTCGATTTTGCTCCTGACACTTTTCTTGCAGCTGCCGTGTTGTGAAGATAATATCCGCAGTTCCATGACATGGTCAGAAACCACTTTGTGACTCTGGTAAAATTTCTTCTGATGGTTCAGAAGGCGGGTTGCAAGGATCCACGCCAGAACTTTGCCTGCAATGGCAAGGAGGGAGATATCACAATAACTTTCACAATCCACTTTATCCCCTTTCTTGAAGAGGGGGACAATCAGGGCATCCCTCATTTCACTGGGCATCTCCTCCTTTATCCAGATTTTAAGGATAAGCATGTAAAACTGCCGAACTGGCTCTGGTCCACTATCTTTAAACATTTCAGCGGGGATCCCATCTAGACCTGCTGCCTTGTTGTTCTTCATCTGCTTGGTGACATTGTGTACCTGTTCTGAGCAGCACTGGCTCCCAGATTGAATCTTTCAAAGTACAAACAGGAGTCAAACAGGGCTGTATCATCGCTCCCACCATGTTTGCGGTTTTTATTGCCGTCATTCTTTATCTAACTGCTGGGAAATTTACAGCTGGTGTTGAAATCATTTACAGAATGGATGAAAAGCTGTTCAGGCTTAACAGGCTGAAAGCCAAAAGTAAGATTTCCACAATATCTACTGTGGAACTTCAGTCTGCTGATGACAACGCAATCTTTGCCCACTCTGAGAAACATCTTCAAACTATCTTGAATGTGTTTGCCGATGCTTACGCGTGTCTTGGTTTCACTCTTAATATCAAGAAGACTAAAGTGCTCTATCAGCCCTCTCCAAATGAGATATTACATGCGCCAGCTATCTAAATCAATGGAGTGGCATTGGAGAATGTCGATCATTTCCTCTACCTTGGACGTCATCTTTCATCCAAGGCAGATATTGATGCAGAAATTCAACATCGCCTGACTGGGCCAGTATAGCTTTTTCTCGTTTATGGCACAGGGTTTTTGAAGATCACGACATTTGAACAGACACCAAGCTTCTTGTTTATCAAGCCGTTATTCTCCCAACACTGTTGCATGGGTCCGAAACTTGGACAACCTATAGACATCACTTGAAACTCCTCGAGAGGCACCATCAATGCTGCCTTTGTAAATTTCTGAAGATCAAATGGGAAGACAGGAATAGGCAAAGCCCACCAGTATCGAAGTAATGATCACCCATCAGCAATTCCACTGGACTGGTCACATTGTCCGGATGCCAGACCATCGCCTCCCCAAACAGGTCCTGTTCTCTCAGCTGAAAGAAGGGTACCGTAACGTGTGTGGACAATGGAAGTGTTATAAGGACTTGGAGGATAACCTAAAAAAGTGTAATATTGACATTAACACTTGGGAGACACTTGCCCAGGATCGCTTAAAATGGAGTGAAGTCCTACGTGATGGTCCCCTGCATTTTGAACTTGCTCGCCAACAGGCTGAAGAGGACAAGAGGTGCAGGAGGAAGGAGAGACTGGCTTCCAGTCATGGTCAGCAACCTCCTGCTGAGCCTGAAAACATCTGCCCTCATTGCAATAGAGCTTGTGGCTCAAGGATTGGCCTTATTAGCCACCTGAGGACCCTTAACGCCCATGGAAGATGATCATACTCGGTAACGAGTGATCGCCCATCATCATCATCAGAAAGAGGTTGCAGAGTACAAGTACTATGTGGTTTGAAATGTGTGTGATAAGTCAAGGTTACACATGCTGCCATGTTCTGAAAGTGAATGTTCTAATATGATTTTTATTAAAGCAGGTGCAGGTACAAAGAGGGGTATAATCGACTGCCAACCTTAAGCTGAAAGGCTCCATCTTGTTAGCAGGTGTTGCTCTAGTTGGGCATCAATTAAGTGGATTTTGAGGACTTGCTGAGGCAGGTCACTTGCTACCTCCTCCCTTGCATCTAAGGGAAGTGGAAGGGCCTCTTGGGGTCAGAGGATCTAGGGTTTGGGCAAAGTAGTTCTGAAGGATCAACTCTCAGATCAGACAAGTTTCTGCAAGAGCTGCAGGGGAAAATGCTGCAATGAGCAGCTGCTTCAACCTCTAAATCCAACCTACAATCCCACAGAGCTTTGGCAAAGGCGTTCCCATGAGACTAGGGGAGAGGGGAATGAGAATAAAGCCACAAAACTGGCACATTCCTAATGCAGCTCACCTTCTAATAGACCCAGTAGATCTGGTTGCCCCTGGCTTAAACTATCTAGCCCTAGTCAATGAATCCTCAAGATGCTCCTATGAGGCACGTATATGTTGTTATTTCTATCAAGGCCCTGATTTTGCAAACATCTATGCTCATGAATCATCCCAATGACCCAGTCAGACTGATCACACATGCAAGTGTTTACAAGATTAGGCTCTTCCATACCACGATGATAGATGTCTTAGAAAAACCTAAGAGCAATGGACATTTACAGGATAAACTGATAAGAGAGGGTGGTTAAGGGACTTGCCCGAGGCCACTAAGAGAGTCAGTGCTGGAAGCAGGAAAAGAATTCAGAAATTCAAGGCTCCCTGTCCCGTGTTCAGGCCACTAGATCACAAATGGCTCAATGAACTGGCGAATAATATGAATCTGAGTAAACATTTGACTTACCTTTCCTTCCTTATCACACAGCGTATGGATCTGGAAAACGTCTTTGTTCGTACAAGGAGGACGTGCTGTACATTGGCTGGAGCCTTCATCTGAAAAGGAAGGATGAGGAACAGAGTGGTAAAGGATTTCCAAAGGGCTGAAAATTGAGGTAACCAGCCAGACTGCAAGATGGGACAGGAAAAATGCTAATTCAGGAACAAAAATACATGTGCTGGGATTTTCAAAGGAGCCTATGAGAATCAGGCACCCCACTCCCACTGAAATCCAGCGGGTTCCTTTGACAAGCTCAGGCATTACTTGTACTGTCCGATACTCTTCTTTGGCACGGACTGAGACAGCCGTACAGTCAGACCGGCACCTAACCCTTTTTCTCTGCGATAACAGTAAACCCCAGTTTGCATCAATCATGCAAGCACTGTGATCAAATTCTTATCTGATAATAAATGAAAACTGACTTGTCTGTCCCTTCAGAAACGTTTTACTTTGCTGGGGCCCGGACTTATTCCCACTGAAGTCAATTGCAAAATTCCCACTAACTTCAATGTGAGCAGGCACAAGTCCCTAATCGATGTCCATACTAATGTTAGCAGTTAAAGTGATAGGAGACATTTCTGGCAGATAATCAGTTCTCTATACAAAACGTTAATCTATAAGAAAAAGAACTGTAGATGCTAATTAGTCTGCAAGAGCATCGAAGCAAATGGGCAGTATTTGAGATAACATCACAGTACTGTGTATGTGCATGCATCAAATATGCTACTTATACACAGTATATGCAACAAACAGACTATTTGACTTCACTTTCATGGCCTATCCCCATGCTACCTATCATTTCTCATATGCTCACAATGATGAGGCCTCATCTGGAGTACTCTGTCCAATTCTTCTGAATCACTGAAGGTTTTTAAGAACAGGTTGGATAAACACCTATCAGGGACAATTTTGGCCGCCCCCCGGTTTTCTTTCTTACCCCACCCCCAGCCCCGCCTCAGCTCCGCCCCTTCCCCAAATCCCCAGCCCTTCCTCCTCCCCACAGGCTCTCAAGCCTAGGAGGGAGGGGGAGAAGCGGCACGCGTGCCGCGGCCACTCGGAGTCTCCCCCTCCCTCCCAGGCTCTCAAACCTGGGAGGGAGGGTGAGCAGCGGCCTGCGAATCAGCTGTTCCGCGCACTGCGGCCGCTCGGGATCTCCCCCTCCCTCCCAGGTTTGAGAGCCTGGGAGGGAGGGGGAGCAGTGGCATGCGAATCAACTGTTTCACGTGCCGTGGCGTGCGAGCGGCAGCAGCGGAGGTGAGCTAGGGCGGCCGGGGCACATTTTTAGGGGCGGCATTCTGGCGCCGGCCATGCTGCCCCTCAAAATGTGCTGCCCTAAGCACCAGCTTGTTTTGCTGGTGCCTAGAGCCGACCCTGCTCATATGCCTAAAGTTAAGCATGTGCTTAGTGCAATGGAGCTATGTCACGGATGAATGTGGTCCATTTTACTTAGTGGTTTCTAGTTGCTATCATGGTAAGGAAACAGAGGAGCTTTGAAGGCTATCACGTGTCCAGTGTGCAGCCAAACCACCATGTGCTCTGATCCAGTCAGATCTCCCAATGCAAGGAGGGGTTGACCAGGTGACTGTTTGAATAAGAGATCTCCAGGAAACACTCGGGTGCCGAAGGAAGCAGTTGGGAGCTGCCAGTGAATCAGTACTGAACCAATGCCTCAGGTTAGCTTGGGGGTTACCATAATTTGGAGGAAATCTAAAACCAGGGCCATTGAAGATCTCATGGTGCTTTCTGTTAGAGCATGGGAGTTATAAAGTACCCTGGCCAAATTCCAGTGTGAGCCATTATAAATTGCAAACAAATTCCCTCTGCAGTTTCAGATCGGCACCATATTAACCTTCTTTTTGTGTCCCAATCTCTTCTGACTACTTTTCAGTGGTGGGCGAAGTTATTCCTATGTATGTATGTATGTACAGAGCTCCATAAAAGCATGCAGAGCTGATAATAATACTGAAGCAGACGCATATTCATGTATTCTTTTTGGCTTATGCCCTGTACCTGCATAATGTGTTTCTTCACTACAGTTGGTACATTCCTTAGCTCCTTTCTCTGAGTAGGTATTTCTGGGACACACCTGGCAATTGGAAGACCCTGGCTTATCACTGAATGTACCAGGTTTGCATGGAAAGCATTCAGATGTATATGCAACTCCTGTAAAGCAAAGCACAAGTTAAGCACATAAATAGGCACAAAAATAGAGAGCAGCAGTACCTGCAGCTCCGGCCTACACAGTTGTTTTGGGAAAAACAGACACCGTATAAGATCACTGAACAGTCACAAACAGTCATTGCTAGTTTGAGTCCGTTGGGCTTTGCTAACGGAGACTCTGGTTTTGCAGTCCTTACCCAGGCCAAACTCCCATTCCCTTCAACGAGAGTTTGATCTGGATGAGTATTACATTATATGAAACTAAGGGCTTATCTATACTTGGAAATATACCAACAGAGCTATTCTGGAATATTAGAGTAAATTTCCAAGTCCTGAGTGTTCTATAATGTAATGGACTATTTTAGAGTAATAATTCTGTAACAGTTATTCAGTATTAGTCTCCACTCTGATTCTGAAATAGCTATTTTGGTACATTTCCAAGTGTAGACAAGCCCAGTTGTAATAAAGGTCTGCTATGCTGTGCTGTTGCAGACAGCCTGAGGGGGTTTTTTTTTCTTCTACAATTCCAATCTTCCCCAGCAGGCGTCACCATTTACTAATTAATTCCATGTATCATATTTCTCAGGACACCAGTGGACTAAATCTTTTCCTAGAGATTTGGAAAAGTAAAAAAGAATGCATGGAATAATTACTTTAAATAAGGCTAAAAAAGAAAGAAAGTTTACTGCGATTATGATGTCAATTTTTTTCTCCAAAAACAACGTATCTGTCCTTAAAGACAGTGGCTGGAATAAAACAATTATTATTGCAATGTACAGAAGACAGTTTAGTTATTAGCTGATAGTATGCTATTCCATACCTTCAATTGTGATGTTTTTCACCAGAACAGGTTTCACCACTTTAGAACCCATAAGAATCCCCGTTGTTCTCCAATATAATATATTAGTTCCTGGTTTCAAAGCTACCTGCAACAACAAAAGAATGATACTTCGCATCAGCATCTTTCGAGCGACCACCTGCTCGACGTTGTTCTTTTATCTCCTAATACATGTCACTCATTTCAGTGACTCATTTTCCTCACATCCTTGGAGCATTTGGGGATTCTGTGGGTCAACTGTTTTGTAAGTCATGGGCTGTAGGAGGCACAGATAGATAAGGAATATACAGCAGTGCCCTCTTTATGGAGGGCAGATGCAGGTATTATGGAGGCAGGGAGGCTCTGACACCTCCCTTGAAGAGGTGCACTGCAAGTCCCCCTGAGCCAACAGAAAGCAGTGGGGGTGGGGCGGGAAGAGTCATGTCCCATCCAGCCAACCCACAGCTGCAGGTGCCCAGTACACCGGGAGTGGATAGCATTCCCCTGGTGCTCATGCGCAATCATTTTAAACTCTACTCTGTTCCGGATCTAGGATCTTAAATCAATCAGTTTTTTTTTTTTAAAAAGCCACACAATTCACCTTTTAAAAAACAGCGTCCAGTATTTTAACAAGCCATACTTTTATGTATGCTATATGGGTTGGGATTTTCAAAAGTGCTCACCGTTGACCTATCTCTGCTCCCATTTACCAAGGACTTGATGGCACTAGAAAGTTGTGCCATTTTAGCTATATCAGTACAGTAAAAGCAGTACCACCCTTTAACCCTCCCACCCTCCAGTGTGGATGAAGTAATAAAGGTGCTTTGTATTGGCATAGTTATTCCCTATGGAAAAGAGAATAAGCTACACCAGGATACGGCACTTGTATACTAGTATCATTGCAGCCACACAAGGGCTGCACTGGTATAACTATCTCGATACAAAATTCACCCTCCTAACTGACAGAGTTAGACAGGTACCATTTTCAAGTGCAGAACAGGCCCAAGCAGGGCTAGGGTTAGGCTAACACTGAGCACTTTTCAAAACCTCATGCTTTGTGTTTGCTCAAGGTGAGGAATTATAAAGGGGCTACTGAGCTAAGAGCCAGTGCCAGTGCTAGCCCATTGGAGGCCCTAAGCAGGAATATTTTGCCCCCTTCCGTCCCCCGCCTCCCCCAACAATACTAAAACAGGCAAGTACTTATAATAAAAAGTGAATAGCCCCCACCACCACCACCCCACTTGAGCTGCTTGGAGCCCTAAGAAATTGCTTAGTTTGCATATGCCTTGCACCGGCTCTGCAAACAGCCCAGCCAGGCTCACAGACAGGTAAACTAAAAACTGCATTCTTGTTACAGTCTAAGCAGAAAGCACTCCAGAGTAAAACCCACCAGTGGGAGGCCTTGTCTACATGAGAAAGGGTTTGCCGCTGGTGGAGCTATACCAGCAAACCCTGTTAGTGGAGACGCAGCTTATACTGGCAAAAAGAACAGCTTATACCAGTCCCCTGAACAAAAGGACTCTTTAGTGTCTACTCTGGGGCTTTTGCCATCATAGCTATGTCAATCAGGGATGTGATTTTTTTAACCCTCCTAACCCATATAGCTATGCCAGCAAAACTTTTTGGGTAGCCCAAGCCTCAGTCTGGGGGCTAATGAGGGATGAAATTTGTTCACCACAAATAAACTCAGGGCTAGTTTACGTGCTCTGGGCACTGACTGAACACAACTCATGTAGAAACCAATTTAGTTAAATGAGTGGGGGCCCCCTATTGGGGACCTCCAATCGGATTTAAGAGGAGCTGCATATGGAGCGGTTGCACCAATTCAACTAAACTGTGTGACACAGGGCCAGAAAGGGTTACACAACTAGCAGGCTAATTGACCCAGATTCAACCTTTAGAGACATATTAGTAGATAATGTTTGTGGTTTTGTGTGTTTACATATATATTGTTAGAGGTTAACAAAATGTAACCAGACAATTCCTGTCTGTTGCTGTATTCTGTTAATTCAGAGATCAAAAGGAGATATTAACATTTAAATGAACTGTGAACGTAGTGATATCACTCTCTTGATTTCTCTTTGAAGTATACAGCAAATCATCTGCAAATGGTGGGAGATAGGCAATTGCCTTATGTTAGTCCATGTAGCTACTTACCGGTGATGTTTAGGAAATAGGAGGTTTCTTAAAAGACACTATTGGTCACCCAAGAACTGCATGCAGTCAAGAGGCTGCCCGGAAAAATGTATAAAGGGCTTTTGGGACCCTGATCCTTTTCTCTCATATCCGCTCATGCTTTGTCAGGGGAAGTTTGAGCCACAAGATTGAGATCTCCAGTTTCATTCTGGGATACCCTGAAATTGAACATTGGACTGAACCTATGAACTA
The DNA here is from genome assembly GCF_027887155.1 of Malaclemys terrapin pileata. Classification (NCBI taxonomy): domain Eukaryota; kingdom Metazoa; phylum Chordata; order Testudines; family Emydidae; genus Malaclemys; species Malaclemys terrapin. Next base: position 16,932,663 of record NC_071505.1, on the reverse strand, counting down.
ATTATGAAAGAACTCTTTGCAACTCTAAAGCTCACCATCTCTGCTACGAAACTCACCTAAGAACTATATTCATGTCTGTATGTATAATGAGTTTTTAACCAATACTCTCTCTTCTTTTTTTAAAAAATGTAAGTTTAGTTAATAAGAATTGGCTGTAAACGTGTATTTGGGTAAGATCTGAAATATTAATTAACTTGGTGGGTAATGTGTCCGATCCTTTGGGATTGGTAGAACTTCTTCATATGATGAACAAGATTTTCAATAATCCTCATCCTATTTGACATGGCTGTCTGGGAGGAAGGCCCAGGCTGGGTTGCTTTAAGGGGACTGGAGTACTTGTGGCACCTTAGAGACTAACAGATTTATTAGAGCATAAGCTTTCGTGGGCTACAGCCCACTTCTTCGGATGCACAGAATGGAACATATATTGAGGAGATATATACACACACATACAGAGAGCATGAACAGGTGGGAGTTGTCTTACCAACTCTGAGAGGCCAATTAAGTAAGTGAAAAAAAACTTTTGAAGTGATACTCAAGCTAGCCCAGTACAGACAGTTTGATAAGAAGTGTGAAAATACTTACAAGGGGAGATAGATTCAATGTTTGTAATGGCTCAGCCATTCCCAGTCCTTATTCAATCCTAAATTGATTGTATCTAGTTTGCATATCAATTCCTGCTCTCTGTATGTGTGTATATATATCTCCTCAATATATGTTCCACTCTATGCATCTGAAGAAGTGGGCTGTAGCCCACAAAAGCTTATGCTCTAATAAATTTGTTAGTCTCTAAGGTGCCACAAGTACTCCTGTTCTTTTTGCGGATACAGACTAACATGGCTGCTACTCTGAAACCTGTCATTATTTAAGGGGACTGTTTTTGGCTTCTGGGTAACCAGTAAGGTATTGTAGAAGCTGTTTTGTTGCTGGCTTGGTAAATCTAAGTATTTGGGGATTGTCTGCCCCATTCTTTGCAGTTCTCCCTAATTGAGCAATCTCAGCCTGGCACCCCTGGAAACCCGGTCACAGCTGGTTTTCAAACTGCTGAGAAAAATCAGTGCAGTCCAGCCCCTAGAAATGCACTTGAAATTAAAAGGCCAAATCCTATCCTCAAATGTGCACACAACGCCCGTGGACTGCAGTGTCATTCACATGGCAGGGAACAATCTTTGGTGCAAGTGAACGAGCAAGCGTTTTGGAAGATATGGATCACAATGAATGGGAGCACCCTGTGGAATTTGGATTCCCATATATCTACTTGATTTCTTAAGGAGCCTGATTCAGTGAAGTCAGTGGGAAGGCCTGCATAGACTTGAACACGCTTTGGATCAGGCCCTTAAAGCACACATCAGCTTGGAGCACACATCTCTTGCTCCTGAGAGAAGCTGCGCTCCTTTCACAGCCACTGAATTCACGGGATGTGGCTCTCTCTCGCTCAAAAGAATCAATGTTAATTTATAAACAAAAGGAAAGCTCTGTGGAGTGATACTTAGCACTTACGGAATGAGAGCCCCATTCGCCGTGGTCTGTTAATTTCACCCATTTGTCGGCCGTGGAATCCATCTCTTTGCACTGATCATTTTGAATCTGTCAATTAAAAACAGTGGCCACAATCAGACATCTGGTTAACGGTCTTGGTCAGGACACACCGCAGAAGGATGCCTATAGACTAAAGGCTGTGTGATTCTGCTGTCTGTCCCCATCTCACAGCATTCAGGACAGGGGCTGTGTTACTTGTTGCAAAGGACATCCGGAAAACACATGCAAAATCACTAGCAGTCTAAGAGGGGGCTTCCAAATATAGTGCTAAATTCCCCTCTCTGCCTGAGGAGAAGGGATTGGAACAGGGATGGGCCACCTCTCAGCTGAGTGCCTTAGCCACTGAGCTAGAAGTATGGAAGAGGATCTCCTCCTCATGCTGCTGCTTTGTGTAGACCTAGGTGGCTCCTATAGAATCCCCCTATAGCCCAGCTGTTAAAGCACTTATCTGAGAAGCAGCAAATCCTTATTCCAATCCCTTCTCAGGCAGAACAGGATTTGAACCTGGGGTCTCCCACTTCCCCAGGGAATACCCTCTAGAGCACCTCCAGGTGCTGCTATTTTGGGTAGAGATAGGTGGCCTCTGAACATACCTGTCAGATTAGGCTCCATGGGTGAGTTAAGGGGAGGAACACCTATTTTTCCCAGGTTTGTGGATCAAACTGAGGCTTAGGCGGGAGACAAGCATCCAGATGCCTAGAGTGGGGCAGCAGTGCACATGCACAGCACAGACTTGGACACCAAGGGAACTTTTACTGTAAAACAATAGGTGCTGAATGAGTTTAGGCACCAACAGGCTAGGGTGGCAGCTGAGCAGGGGTTTTGCCTAAAACTGGGCACTAAAACTGGGGGATAGGCGCCTAAGTGGAGCTGGGCCATTGTCTCTCAGTGCCTCAGTTTCCCATCTTTAAAATGGGGTTAATGGGGCTGCCCTATCTCACAGAGGTGTGGGCAGTTTAAATATGTGAAAAAATTATGAGGTATTTAGATGCCATGGGGGCCATATAAATATCTAAGACAGATAGATTCTATACCCAAACTATAGGGGGATGCTGATGTAATGACTGAAAATATTTAATCAACAATGCATTCTGGGGAAAAGTGCATGCTTAAAGGCCTATTACATATGGAGCCCTGAAGTTCAGAGCATCAGGATGAAAATCTAGCTGCCAAGTTACAATTATTTGGTTAATGGCTTTTAAAATGACAGCCTGCTAATTGATATATATAAAGGGAACGACAGATGTAAGGAGGTGACCAACCATCAGTGCTATGTTGATCAGAGCAAATCATATGTGGGAAGCAGCTTTCAGACCCAGTGCTCAAATAAACAATGTTTTTGCTCCTCTGCAGGAGAAAAATCAATCACTAGTCAGTCAAGAAACCACAGGGAGGATCATATTCTGCTACATGCATCTGGCGGTAAAAGCACATTTTGCTGCTTACTTCTTATGAATCAGGCAGGACATACGATAAAAAGCGAAAGAGGTTTAATAATACAGTATGCACTTTCTATTATCAAAGTGCAGTAGATTTTATTCAAGTAACAGCCGCAGCAATAAAGGGCCTCAGGCATCAAAATCAAGGGTTTTTTTGTCTTCCTCTCTTATCCCTTATTAAGGATAATGGTGCTTTGCACTTAGATAGAGAGGCTCTCATCCCAGCATCTCAAAATCCAGTAAAAACATTAATTAAGGCCTAGCCCCGCTGTGAAATAGCATGACAGTGCTTTGCAGATGGCAATGACTCACCCGCCAGAGACAGCAAGAGAAAGTCGGAGACAGAGGAGATGTACAATTTCCAGCACACTTATTCTGAGCTGCCATCTCTCTCTGTTTTAAGTCCTCATTTGCCCCCTTCTCAACACTCAGCAGCAAATGCAACACTGACAGGCAAAGCGAGATAGCTCAGGGTAGAATCTTTCAAAGCACATAAGTGACTTATAGGTCCCACTGAAAATCAATGGGATCTGCACTCCTAAGTCTTTTTATCATTATTATTTGGATTACAATAGCACCTAGGAGCCATAATCATGGACCAGGACACCACTGTGCTAGGTGCTGTACAAACACAGAACGAAAAGATAGTCTCTGCCCCAAGAGGCTTAGAATGGCAATGTCTGTCACCATGATAGGCAGTGGTCTCTGTAAGTTGTCAAGTTTTTTGTGGGCGTCACAAGGCGAGTTTTAAGGAGGGATTTGAAGGTGGATAAGGAGGTAGCTCTGTGGATAGTTACAGGAAGCAACTCTCAAGCATGAGAGGAAGCATGGAAGAAAGCACAGAAGGTGCTTGTCTGAAGAAGTACCAAGTGGGCAGTGAAAGCTACGTGGAGCTCTTTAAAAAATCCCTTTCTTAAACCTCAGAAATAGCTCACTTTTCATCCTTCTCTCTGCTTGGTAGCGACACAGACCAATCCTTTCCCAAAGATGGAGACCAAGATTTCCAAAAGTGACTAGTGATTTTGAGTTTTGAGTGCCCAACTTGAGACACTTTTCAGCAGAAAGCAGGTTCACAGCTCTTTCTGAAAATCAGGTCCCTTGAAGGTGTCTCAGATCAGACACCCAAAAACAGAGGCATCCAAAATTACTAGCCATTTCTGAAACTTTGGGATTAAGCTGCCACCTGTCTGACACTGGGATTCTCATTTCCAGAATGTCGTAAGGACATTCACATGTTTAGAGTCCCACACAACTGTCTGTGTAAACAATGCTGGCCAAACTAGATTATATTTTTCCAAGTTAAAGGGACTTTGGACAAGAATTCATCAGGAATTTTTCAACAATTTTTTTTTGTGGGGGGGGCAGGCATAAAAGGCCATTCGTTGAAACCGAAACTATTGGCACAGGAGGGTCAGTTTTGATGGATTTCCTGGCTTGAAAACAACATTGAGGAAAAAAGTTTCAAAAAACTGTTTTGTTTCAACATGTTCAAAACTGACCCATTTTTCTGGTTCTACACAACTTTTCGTTTTGAAATTTCAGCTGATCAGACTAAAGAAAAGGGGCTAAATTAAAACAAGACATTTGAATTGTTTGAACCAAAAAAAGTTTGTTTTTCAGTTTGTGAATATTTTCAAGATTCTGACTTTCCATCCGTATTTGAGACGGGACAAAATTTCGATCTCTCGAAAGCATTCAGGATGGGAAAACCATTTCTCACCAGCTCTACTCTAGACCCAAACTTAAGAGCCTTCCTCATGCCAGAGCTCCCACTGGAATCTATAGAACTACCTACATGAGTGAACAGTACTCACATATGGAAGAGCTGTAGGATCAGACATATTATCAAGGCCCAGGAATGTTTTCATGACATTCAAAAGAAATATGAAAAAATGGATTCTGTGAGAATTTAAACATTCCCATTTGGTTCTAGGAACCCAAACGTCCTGGCATTCAGTGGCATGCCATGGCATTCTTAATCAGGCATGCAATTCTACACTTGCACACAAAATGTCCTCCATGAGGCGTGACCTCACATGTACAGTGCATGCATGGTCACATTGTGTGGAGGGCTTCACAAAATGGCATTCTCCATGTGCATTCAGAGGTCAGACGGAATCATCCCATGGGCATAATTGGTCCTGGGACATGCAATGCATGCCTTGCATACACAGATGGCATGTCACTGATAGCACTGTGCAAACTGTAGACAACCTAGCTATGAAAGGGACTAGAAATTAAGGTGACTTTCAATGGGTTTTGTGCTCCTACCTCCCTTAGGCACTTATGAAAAACGTACCATACAGCAAAAGCAACCAGTTTAGGCTTGTTGTCAAAGCTGAATGACATGCAAAAAGTAGACAGGCAGCATAAATGGTAGAGGGGAAATGAGATTTTTAAAATTTGTTCAGATTTAATAAGCTAAAGACATTAATAACTTGGATGAGGAGAAAACTAAGCTGATTCCAAACTAGGTCTTTATCTGGAACACATCTCTTTACTTTGAGGTTAGATGCAGCGTATAAAAGCCTTACAAAAAACTCAAAGAAGATGTTATTGTCAATATACTGGTATTCAAAGAAGACAAAACCAGATTTCTTCAGATGTACAGCATAGATTAGAGAAACAGTGCAGTCATCTCTGTTGGACTCTATGTAATTCCCACGAGGAGTCCACGAAGAGCTGGATAAAGATAAACAAAACAAGGCTTATTTTAGATCACAGGAACCCTGAAGACATTTATAACATTCCTATTTTAAAATATATTGCTCAGTAAAGGACACAGTACCCCACTGTAGCAAGATTCACTCCCCAACCCTTTCACATCGGTTTCCCACATATTTTTCACACAAAGGATTATGAGCTCTCTGTCAAAACGTACCTTTTTGCACATCAAAATTGTGAATGGGGGCAAACGTATGTTGTTTCCTGGAAACTTCTAATGCATCCCAATCAGGAAGGCTTGTCTAGGATACAGAGGGCCATATCCTTAAGAACAGCCCTTCTGCAATCAGCACAGATCATGCCGGGTGTAAACATAATTTTAAGCTACCTTTACTCCTCCTTGATCCCAGAGCCACTCAGGCACAAGTTAAAGCAGTTCAGGGCTGTTCCAAGTTTCACTGGTTGCTAATGATATCCAGGAGGCCATTATGACAGCAGGGGATTGGCTGAAAGTAGTGGCTCGCTAGCCACTCCTGTCATGCTACTCCGCTGGCTCTATGCTACCTGAGGAGTTCTCCAGCACAGAGGAAGGCTCGGGTAGATGATGAAACTAACTTTGTCCCAGTGGACCAGCAGGGTCAAATAGGGCCCATTTTATTTATCCTTTATTCTCAACTATTCAATATCCCTGAAGTGTGCTTCTTGGCAATGTGCAGAGATTGCTTTTATTGCACAATGTATTTTTCTGTACTTACACAGCATAGCAGGTTCAACTGTCCTCTCCGTTAACCAGCTGATGGCATCAAACTCCACGAGCTTTCACTAACACATAACCAGCATTCCATTCTGAGGGGCGTAGTCTACCTGTCACTGTTTTCAGTGAGCACCACCTACATGTTACTATACTACCGGAGCAACTGGTTCCCACAGCAAAATATGAGCTTGATCCAAAGCCCACTGAAATCCATGAGAGTCAAACCAACCCCTTCACCAGTGTGGCCACAGACCAGCCCATAAGCCTCTTACTTGTCACAGCTATCTGCTTTATTCTCAGCTGATTCGACAGCCGTGTCCATGAAAGTTGCCACATTGGAGAATCCTGCTGGCAGGTCATCCCATTCATCAAACTTGATCCCGCTGCCCAAGGAATATGTCCCCGCGGCACATTTACTGCACATTTGATTCTTCATTTCTAGGTATTCACCAGAAGCACATGAAAAAGCTGTGAAGACAATCATTTACAACTGATTAATTGGAAAGGCAATTAGCAGCATCGGTGAGCTGTCACTAAAGCAACCAGTCACCAAAGTCCCACCCATGAAAATCAGGAACACGATTAATTAGCTCAGAAAACCACTGTAAAAATTGAGGTGCAAATTGACTTCTGTTTTTCACTTAACTGACAGCCCTGGAGCCAAATCTCAAATTACGGCTACTGATCATCTTATTTGTCTCCATTAGCAAAGAGGAATTTTTTAAAAAATCTACACCTACAAACTGCAAGTGTAGCTAATCTTTGCAAAAATATATTTGTATCACTGTTGTCACATTCTGCTTCATCATCCTCCCAATTCCTTTCACCCACCTGTTGCATCTTGTGTTGGACTAAAATTGTGAACTCTTTGGAGCAGCACCTGTCTTTCATTATTATCTGTACAGCATCCAATATGGTGCATCTTTATCTTTGATAGGGGCCTTTAGGCACTACTGGGATAAAAATAACAACACTCAAAATAAATTTCAGCTATGTCTAGGGTAAGTACAGTACCTCAGTGTATGGAATAAATGATAGCATAATTTAGTGGTTAGGGTTTCAATTTTTTTCCACCCATGATTCAAAAACCACCAACTTTACTCTTCCACTATCTAGGTACTTTTATGGCCATCATCACTGTAGTGTTCAAACCATTCTCAATTATTAATTAATTTTATCCTCACAACAGTCCTGTGAGGAAGGGAAATGTCCCTATTATATAGATGGGGAACTGAAACTCAGCATAAATCAAGTAACTTGCCTAAGGTCACAATGGAAATGGCTGAGCCAGGAATTAAACCCAAGATTCCTGAGTTCCAGTCCAGTGCTCTGACCACTATTAGACCATCCTTCCACCATCACGTTTTCCTCTCATGATTTAATATCCCAGAATCCTTTTTCAGTGAAAAAATATATGATGTCATTAATAATCTGTTATTGGGTATTTTTAAGTTAATAGTGCCAATATGGCTAACATAAGCATGTATAGCTAAATATGGACAATTTGAACATAAGAACGGCCATATTGGGTCAGACCAAAGGTCCATCTAGCCCAGTAACCTGTTTTCTGACAGTGGCCAATGCCAGGTGCTTCAGAGGGAATGAACAGAAGAGGTAATGATCAAGGGATCCATCCCCAGTCACTCATTCCCAGCTTCTGGCAAACAGAGGCAGGGACACTTCAGAGCATGGTTTTGCATCCCTGCCCATCCTGGCTAATACCCGTTGATGGACCTAGCCTCCATGATCATTGTGACACCCTGACACCCCAATATTCACCACTGTCATGTACTTAGGATATGTTCTGTACAAAGTATGTCTTGTAGGGCATCATTCTAAAAGTCTTCATCTGCTAGACATTAATATCTCGTTGGATTGTATGTGTTATCGTCATATGTGAATTTATGAAGTTTGGCTATGTATGTGTTACTGAAACATGTTGTGAGGTTGAAAATACCCACAAGCAGCCTTTCAGGTACAACAAACAATGTTAATGGCTTATTGAGGAAATGTACACAGTTCCTGGGGTAATCCTTGTGCTTGTGTGCAATAGAAACCTCTCAGAACTAGCTCTACACAATGGGAAATGTTTGATGCACGTCACAGCATAAGAACTTTCCAGCAAGTGGGAAGAAGTTATAAAAGGGGGGACCTCACTCTCCCTGCAACAACACACTTGGAAACACCTGAGGGGCAAGGACTGAACTGTGGGAAGTAATAGTCCCAGGCTAGAAGGATCTTTTGCTGGTATATGAAAACCTGGGAAAGCCAAGACAACTTGTGCCTTAGAAGTCTGCCAGCCAGTTTATCACTCAGGGTGAGAATTTGCTAATTTATATCTTACCTATCTAGTGTGTTAAGATCAGTTTGCAGTTTTTGTTTATTTACTAAGGTAATCAGCTTTGATATGTTGGCTATCCTTTATAATCACTTAAAATCTACCTCTTGTACTTTAATAAACTTGTTTTTATTCTAAACCCAGTTTGTGTAATTCATAACTGGGGGGGCAAAAAGCTGTGCATCTCTCTCTCCACAGTGAGGGAGAGGGCGAATTTCAATTAGCTCATGCTGTACAGTTCTCGGTGCAGAGCAACACAATACAATTTTGAGTTTACTCTCCAGAGGGAGAGTGGGGGCACTGGGCAATTCCTTAGCTGAAAGCCTTCCCATGCAGTACTGATTTCGTTACCTGTGTCTTTCGGAAGCTGGGTGTGTCCCTACCTGTGTGTGTGCTACAGAAGTCTTGAGGGTCTGGCTTAGCAGGACAGGGTGAGGGAGCCCAGACTGGTGGAACAAGTGGGCTCAGTAGTACCCCAGTACATCAGGTGGCACCCCAGAAGGGGGGCAACCTGTCACAATCATATCTTATTTGCACGTCATATCTCCCATTTTAAATGCCAGGCTCTGTGTGGCCAGCTGTGTTATAGGTTTTATATATTATTTATATATTCTTATTGAAAATATCATGAATTTCGTATTCTACAATGATATATATTCAATAAAACTAATCACTACCATGATTTATATCTCCACTATTTAAAAATATATAATGAGGCACCATAACCAAGTGGAGGAATTCCCAAGCCCTTCCATGACCCCTAAACCATCCACTTTTGCTTTCTACCATCCCCAAGCCAGGCATTCTTTCATGGGCAAATGGATTTTGCAAGCCCCATCCTGTGCGATTGGTAAAGCACCATTTATGTTCATGGGGCCAGAGCCTCAGCTAATGTAACTTGGCATAAATCAGTTCAAACCAGCCAAGGATGTAATGCATGATATTGTACATATGTACTGATCTCTATCTCACAAGAGAAGAATCTGATGGACTTAAAACACTTTGAGAAAATTGTTGTACGGTAGCAGAAAGTACAGGTCATATCCAAATCCCAGCTAAGCTTGAATTTCAGGTTCCCACTCATGTATTTGACTCACATACAGCATTCCTTTGTGTAATCATCCCTGACTGGCAGGGCTAGAGGGAAAGATCAGTAGATAGGCCAAATTCTCCTCTCCATAAGTTTGATACAACCTCCATGAATTTGAATGTATGATTTTCCAAACAAACCATTGTATCCATTCTAATACAGTCTTCATACTCATGAAATGGAGAGGAATCTATTTAGGTCTCGAAGTAGGAAAGCATCCCTCTTCAGGAATGATGCTTAATTTTAAACATGTGTTTAAGTCCCACTGAAATTGATTTCAACTGAATTTAAACACATGCTTAAAATTAAACACTTGCTCAAGAATTTTCCTGAACTGGGGCCTTATATTGTAAACTCTTTGAGGCAAAGAGTAACTTTTCAATTTGTGTGTACATAGAGAGTAGCACAATGGCACCCCGATCCCTGATTAGTCATGAAGATGTTATAGCATCATTAATAAATACTAATACTAATACTGGGGGGGAGGGATAGCTCAGTGGTTTGAGCATTGGCCTGCTAAACCCAGGGTTGTGAGTTCAATCCTTGAGGGGGCCACTTGGGAATCTGGGACAAAATCAGTACTTGGTCCTGCTAGTGAAGGCAGGGGGCTGGACTCGATGACCTTTCAAGGTCCCTTCCAGTTCTAGGAGATGGGATATCTCCATTATTTTTTTTTTTTTTTTTTTTTTTTTTTTTAATCTTTCCCTGTTTTGTTTTCTTGAAGAGTGGGAAGAGAAGGCATCAGGAAAAAAATGGCAAGACATATCATGGTGCTGTTTAAGCCCGTTATCAACTCCCAACAATCTTTTTAATGTTTTTGTTAAAAAAGAAATTGAGAATATTGCTGAACCACATGTTCCAAATTTGTGAACTTCAAATAGGGGATCGGTATCCAAGGGAAATTCACTGCCATACTGACAGCACAGCAGGTATCAAAGCCTCCTGTTCAGCTTCTATTGGAGGTGACCGGAGATTCCCGCTTTAATGGAGTAGTATTGTTGCATTCCTTATGCTCTGATAACTTCAGATGAGGAGGAAGGGGGGGGGGAAAAAAAAAAAAAAAAAAAAAATCACTGCAACCTTTTGAAGGAGGAACAGCCTGAATGACAAGACTGACTGCTGTCCCGGAGGCTAAAGCTCATTACCTTCAGCACTAGAGACAAAGACCACTGTAAAGGGTCTTGTCCATTCCCCCTCCCGCCCCAAATCAGGCCTGAATGGAGGCCACGCCCCCTCGCTGCTGTGTCTCTGTAAAGACCAGTGTAAAGGGAAATTAACAGCCTCGGAGGCCCTAGGCAGGGCGGAGCACCAACAGTCTAGGGGCTCAGGCCCACAGGCAAGGCAGAGCACCTAACAGTCTAGGGCCTGCTGTCTTGGCAGGCAGACAAATGCAGGCTTCTTGGCTTAAGATGGGGAGGTAGCCACCCCAGGGGTGGGGCAGCAGCTGGAGGTGTGGGGACCTGGCCCATCCTACTCCACGGGTCCCAGCCCAGGGCCCTAACTGTGGTGGAAGGCTCCGCTACTGGGTCAAGGGGGATCCCACTACAACAAGCTGACCAGTATTCTGGTCACACAACCGGATTATTGTCTGGTGTCCCTGGGGCTACTTCCTATGATCCTCTCACTGGGTACCTTCAGTTCGTGGGGGTCCTCTGTCTCCCCAGGGTACACAGCTAGCAGCAGTCCCAGCAACTCTTCAGCGTCCTTGTCAACTGGCAGCTCTGGCAGTCCCTTTAGATCCTCGGCACTGCAGAGGGCCCCCTCAGGCGCAAGCCCCAGCAGTGGGCAGGAGGCGGCTGTCTCCTTCGCCAGCTCCAGCCCAATTGAGCTGTAGGTCCTGCCTTTTATACTTTCTGTCCTGCCCCACTGTTTCTGGCAGGATGAGCATAGCTTGCTTGGCTCCGCTCTCAGGGCTGGCCTGGTCCCCGTCCTCCAGCCATGACAAGGAGTCCGCACTTGCGTGTTCCTTCCCAGCACGATGCTGCACCGTAAATGCAAAAGGTTGGAGGATAAGGTACCACCACATCAGCCCTGCATTGGTGTCCTTCATGGTTTGTCAGCATTTTAGGGGTGCATGGTCTGTCACTACAATGAAGGGCCCACCCAGGAGGTAATAATGGAGGGCTTCTACCATCCACTTAACTGCTAGGGCTTCTTTCTCAATGACCGAATAGTTGTGCTCCCAGGGGAATAGCTTCCGGCTCATGTAGAGGACTGGGTGTTCCTCCCTGTCAGGACTGAGATTCCCACTTTGAACTTTAGGGTACAAATGTAGGGGCCTGCATGAAAACTTCTAAGCTTAATTACCAGCTTAGCTCTGGTTCGGCTGCCACCATTTTTAATGGATTCCCTCCCTGGGAAACCTTGAAAAACCTTCACCAAATCCCTGGTGAAAACAAATCCAACCCCTTGGATTTAAAACAAGGGGAAATTAACCATTCCCCTCCTTCCTCCCACCAACTCCTGGTGAATCAAGATCCAAAACCCCTTTGGATCTAAAACAAGGAAAAAATCAATCAGGTTTTTAAAAAGAAGGTTTTTAATTAAAGAAAAAGGTAAAAATTATCTTTGTAAAATCAGTATGGAAATTAACCTTACAGGGTAATCAAACTTAAAGAGCTTAGAGGACTCCCCTCTAGTCTTAGGTTTAAAGTACAGCAAACAAAGATAAACACTTTAGTAAAAGGTACATTTACAAGTTGAGAAAAACAAAGGAAAACTAACACGCCTTGCCTGGCTATTTACTTACAAGTTTGAAATAGGAGAGGCTTGTTTAGAAAGATGTGGAGAACCTGGATTGATGTCTGGTCCCTCTCAGTCCCCGAGAACGAACACACTCCCAAACAAAGAACACAAACAAAAGCCTTCCCCCCCCCCAAGATTTGAAAGTATCTTGTCCCCTTATTGGTCCTTTAGGTCAGATGCCAGCCAGGTTACCTGAGCTTCTTAACCCTTTACAGGGAAAAGGATTTTGGAGTCTCTGGCCAGGAGGGATTTATAGTACTGTACACAGGACAGCTATTACCCTTCCTTTTATAGTTATGACACGCCCCCCAAATCACAGATAGTGTTGGATGTTTGGTTCCACACTGGCTGTGATTTCTTCCTGGAGTTCTAGGAGAAAACAGAGTTAATAAGACACATGTACCTTTAGACATACTACTGATTATATAAAAACTAACAATATGTTTTATTTTAAAAACAATTGTTAACCAGTTAACTCTGGGAAACTTTTCCGGGAGAGTGCATCAGCCACTTTGTTAGAAGCTTCCGAAATGTGTTGTATTTCAAAATTAAAATTTTGGAGAGCTAAACTTCACCGAAGAAGTTTTTTGTTATTTCCCTTGGCGGTATGAAGCCACTGTAGCGCAGCATGGTTTGTTTGTAGTTGGAAACGCCGTCCCCAAACATATGGGCGTAGCTTTTTCAGCGCATACACAATGGCATAGCATTTCTTTTTGCTGATTGACCAATGGCTTTTCCTTTCAGACAGTTTTTTACTGAGAAATACGACAGGATGGAATTTTTGATCCGGTCCTTCCTGCATTAAAACTGCTCCCACGCCTCGCTCGGACGCATCTGTGGTTACTTGGAACGGTTTGTTAAAGTTTGGGGCCCTTAGCACAGGGTCAGACATGAGTGTTGCCTTAAGCTGGTTAAAGGCCTTTTGACACTTATTAGTCCACTGAACTGCATTTGGCTGTTTTTTTTTGGTTAGGTCTGTTAGCGGGGCGGCGATTTGGCTGTAGTGGGGTACAAATTGCCTATAATATTCAGCCAAGCCTAAGAAGGATTGGACCTGTTTCTTAGACTTTGGAACCGGCCACTTTTGGATAGCATCCACTTTGGCCTGTATGGGATTTATAGTTCCTTGACCCACCTGGTGCCCCAGGTAAGTTACTTTGTTTTGGCCTATTTGACACTTTTTAGCCTTAACAGTTAGTTCTGCCTGCTGGATGCGCTTGAAAACTTTTTCCAGGTGCTTCATGTGCTTTGCCCATGAATTAGAAAAAATGGCCACATTATCGAGGTAGGCAACTGCAGATTCTCCCAATCCCGCTAGGAGACCATTTACAAGTTTTTGGAAGGTGGCGGGTGCATTTTGCAACCCGAAAGGGAGTACATTGAATTCATACACCCCTGCCTGGGTGACGAAGGCTGACCTTTTCTTAGCGGGTTCATCTAGTGGTACTTGCCAGTACCCCTTGGTTAAGTTTAAAGTAGAGATGAATTGGGCATGTCCCAATTTCTCCAATAGCTCATTTGTGCGTGGCATTGGATAGTTGTCAGGACGAGTTACAGCATTTAGCTTACGGTAGTTCACGCAAAAGCGTATTTCCCCATCTGGTTTGGGAACTAGAACCACTGGAGATGCCCATGCACTCTTAGAGGGGCGGATTATACCCATCTGTAGCATGTCCTGGATTTCCCTTTGTATAGCAGTTTTGGCATGAGGTGACTCCCGGTAGGGTGGGGTTCTAATAGGGTGAGCATTACCTGTGTTAATGGAGTGGTATGCCCGTTCGGTCCATCCTGGAGTGGCTGAGAAAATTGGTGCAAAGCTTGTGCACAGCTCCTTGATTTGCTGTCGCTGCAGACGTTCAAGGGTCATGGAGAGGTTTACCTCTTCCACGCCACCATTTTTTTTTTCTTTGTAGTAGACACCTTCAGGCCACTCCGCGTCATTTGTTTCCTGGGCTGTAAACTGGCAAACGTTTAATTCTCTGGAATAAAAGGGCTTAAGAGAATTAACATGGTATACTTTAGGCTTTATGTTGGAGGCGGGGGAGGCTATGAGATAGTTAACAGCTCCTAGGCGCTCCTGGACCGTGAATGGTCCTTCCCACGACGCTTCCATTTTATGGGCCTGGATTGCCTTTAAGACCATGACTTGGTCTCCTACTTTGAAGGACCGTTTTCTGGAATGTTTATCATACCAGGCCTTTTGCTCTTCCTGAGCATCCTTTAGGTTTTCTTTAGCAAGGGCCAAAGAATGTCGGAGGGTGTTTTGTAGGTTGCTTACAAAGTTTAGAATGTTTGTTCCTGGAGAAGGCGTAAACCCCTCCCATTGTTGCTTCACCAACTGTAATGGCCCCTTAACCTCACGGCCATACACAAGTTCAAATGGTGAAAACCCTAAACTGGGATGTGGTACAGCCCTGTAGGCAAAAAGCAACTGCTGCAACACTAGGTTCCAATTATTGGAGTGTTCATTTACAAATTTACGTATCATGGCCCCCAAAGTTCCATTAAACCTCTCCACCAGGCCATTGGTTTTATGGTGGTAAGGGGTGGCAACCAAGTGATTCACCCCATGAGCTTCCCACAGGTTTTCCATGGTTCCTGCCAGGAAGTTAGTTCCCGAATTTGTAAGGATGTCGGAGGGCCAACCTACCCTGGCAAAAATGTCTGTTAATGCCTGGCACACACCTTTAGCCCTGGTGTTGCTTAAGGGTACTGCTTCCGGCCATCGGGTAGCAAAATCCATGAAAGTCAGTACGTACTGCTTTCCTCTGGGTGTCTTCTTTGGGAAAGGACCCAGAATATCCACAGCTACGCGCTGAAATGGGACCTTAATTATGGGTAGTGGCTGGAGAGGGGCTTTAACCTGGTCTTGGGGTTTTCCCACTTGTTGGCACACCTCACAAGACCGGACATAATTAGCAACGTCCTTGCCCATTCCCTCCCAGTGGAAGGACTTCCCCAACCGGTCTTTGGTTCTGTTTACCCCAGAATGGCCACTGGGATGATCATGGGCTAAGCTCAAGAGCTTTACCCGATACTTAGTGGGAACTACCAACTGCCTTTGAGGATGCCAGTCTTCCTGGTGCCCACCAGAAAGAGTTTCCTTGTATAAAAGTCCTTGTTCTACAACAAACTGGGATCGGTTAGAAGAGCTGAGAGGCGGTGGGGTGCTCCGCGCCGCCGCCCAAGCTTTCTGAAGGCTGTCATTTGCTTTTTGCTCGGCCTGGAACTGTTCCCTTGATGCTGGAGACATCAGTTCCTCCTTGGACTGTGGACTGGGGCTTGGTCCCTTTGGAAGCGATGCAGGTGCTGGGGCTGTTTTCATTGACTGTGAACCGCTGTCCGCTGGTGCACTATGTGGTATCTTAGGCTCTGGCTGAGCCTCTTGGGTAGGGTTATCTGCTGCTTCTGCCAGTTTAGGCTCGCTGGTGCCCTCTGGCGTTGGAGTTGTAGACGGGTTTGCAAGGGCTGGACTCAGGACTGGCAATGGTTCTGGTGCTGGTTGCGTTGCCAGTTCCGGTTCTGGGACTGGCTTTGGCTGGGTCTCTGGGATTGGATCCACTACGGCTGTTGCAGTCGTTGGCAGAGGATCCAGTTCCACCACCTTTGTCTGGGTCTCCGGTAACACAGACGGGGCCCTGGTGGACGGCTCAGGAACAGGGATGGGGGTGAAAACTTGCTTAGCCTTTGCTAGTTCCAGTTTATGTTTCCTTTCTTTTTTTCTTTCCTCCATCTCTTTTTCTTTCAGCTCCATTTCTTTCTTGTGGGCCCTCTCTTTGGCTTTTTTCAGCTCCATTTTTTTTTTATGGGCCTCCTTTTTGGCTTTTTCTTTTCTTGCTCTCTGCTCTGTCTTGAGTTTTGTTAATTGAAGCAGTCTTTGATGTTTTCTTTTATTTTCTTCTGCTTTTAGTTTGGCCAGTTCTATTTTTTTAGCTACTTCTTTGATAGTTATTTTCCTGTTTTTTTGTGCTGGGTCACCCCCTTTTCAGTTGACTGAAACTGGGAAGCTCTCAGCTCTGGCTGCTGCTGAGTTAACAGAAACTTTTTAAGTAGCTACTCGGAGGATGTAAAAAGAAAAAAAAACAATTCAGCTTGTAAATTCCCTTTAGCTTTGTTTGCTCATTTGAACACTTCTCTTAACAAAGGACCTGTTAAAAAAACTTAACACCTCTGCCTTCAGGCAAGGAGAGATAAGATATGCATCTATCTACTTCCAGCTCGGCTTTCCAAGCAGCTAGAAGGAGAAAAAAAAATCTTACTGGCTTTTGGGTTTAAAATAATCCCACCGCTGCCACCATGTCAGGACTGAGATTCCCACTTTGAACTTTAGGGTACAAATGTAGGGGCCTGCATGAAAACTTCTAAGCTTAATTACCAGCTTAGCTCTGGTTCGGCTGCCACCATTTTTAATGGATTCCCTCCCTGGGAAACCTTGAAAAACCTTCACCAAATCCCTGGTGAAAACAAATCCAACCCCTTGGATTTAAAACAAGGGGAAATTAACCATTCCCCTCCTTCCTCCCACCAACTCCTGGTGAATCAAGATCCAAAACCCCTTTGGATCTAAAACAAGGAAAAAATCAATCAGGTTTTTAAAAAGAAGGTTTTTAATTAAAGAAAAAGGTAAAAATTATCTTTGTAAAATCAGTATGGAAATTAACCTTACAGGGTAATCAAACTTAAAGAGCTTAGAGGACTCCCCTCTAGTCTTAGGTTTAAAGTACAGCAAACAAAGATAAACACTTTAGTAAAAGGTACATTTACAAGTTGAGAAAAACAAAGGAAAACTAACACGCCTTGCCTGGCTATTTACTTACAAGTTTGAAATAGGAGAGGCTTGTTTAGAAAGATGTGGAGAACCTGGATTGATGTCTGGTCCCTCTCAGTCCCCGAGAACGAACACACTCCCAAACAAAGAACACAAACAAAAGCCTTCCCCCCCCCAAGATTTGAAAGTATCTTGTCCCCTTATTGGTCCTTTAGGTCAGATGCCAGCCAGGTTACCTGAGCTTCTTAACCCTTTACAGGGAAAAGGATTTTGGAGTCTCTGGCCAGGAGGGATTTATAGTACTGTACACAGGACAGCTATTACCCTTCCCTTTATAGTTATGACACTCCCCATTTGGGCAACGAAGCCATCAGTGAAGTCAGGGCTTTACAGTACCAGTTCTTGGCATAGGTGGTCCTTCAGTGTCCAAAAAGCCTCTTCGCATTTGTGGGACCAGCGTACCCATTGCGGGCTGTCCTTAATGAGTAGGTCAGTCAAGGGTGCGGCAATTGTGACGAGGCTGGGAATGAATCGGCAATAATACCCCACTAGTCGCCTCACCTGTTTTTTGGTGGTTGGGGCTGGGTGGTCCTGTGTAGCCTGGACCTTTCTGACCAGGGGGGGCACACCTTCCCTTGCCCGAGGGTGTAACCGAGGTAGGTGGTCTCTTGCTAATCGATCTGGATCTTCTTAGGGTTTGCAGTCAGCCCTGCCTGCTGGAGGGTCCTCATGACAGCTGCCACCTGGTCCAGGTGGTCCTCCCAGTGGCAACTGTAGATCACTATATCATTGAGATAGGCCACAGCGTACTCAACATGGGGCTGCAGCAGATTGTCCATCAGACACTGGAAGGTTGTAGGGGCTCCATGAAGGCTGAAGGTCATCCTGGTAAATTGGTAGAGCCTGCTGAGTGTAGCAAAGGCTGTCTTTTTCTTCGATCCAGGTTCCAGTGGGATCTGCCATTAGCCCTTGGTCAGATCCAAGGTGTTGATGTAGCGGGCCTCTCTGAGTCGGTCGAGTTACTCGTCAATCCAGGGCACTGGATATGCGTCGAATTTAGAGATAGTGTGGACCCTCCAGAAATCAATGCAGAACCGGAGGGTCCCATCTGGCTTGAGGACCAGCACTCTGGGGCTGCACCACTTGCTCTGTGACTTCTCGATTACCTCTAGGTCTGCCATTGCCTAGACTTCCTGCTCTATCACATCCCACATTCGATGCGGAAGAGGTCTCGTCACCTCACGAACCATTTCCCCTGGGTTGGTCTGGATGGTATGCTGTCCAGGTAAGGCTATGAAGGTTTTGGGAAAGGCCTCCAGCAGCCGTTTTGTCTGCTTCCACTACTCTTTCGTGGGGGTATCCCTGAGCAGGGGCTCTTCGCGCTCCGCCACCACAGGGACCTTGCAGTTGCAGTTCATACTGTAGGAGCCCCTGGGTCCGGGATGGGGCCTGTTCCCAGGTCTCCTACATTAAGTCGAGCAAACCCCAAAGCTCGTGACCGTACAGTAGCTCAAATGGTGAGAACTTGATGGAGGCTTGTGGCACCTCCCTAATGGCAAGCAGTAATGGGGGGGGGGAGAATCAGTTGATCCCAGTGGCACAAGTCCTTAGTTGGGATCTTCCAGAACATATCTTTAAGGGCCCGGCTGAACCAATCCATCCGTTTGGGGGTGATAGATTGATGTCCACAGTGTCTTGATCCCTAGGAGGCCACAGACTTTGCAGAGCAGCTGGGAGGTGAAGTTTGTCCACTGGTCCGTAATGGTCTCCTGGGGTAAGCCCACCCAGGTGAAGATCTTCAGGGGTTCAGCTGCGATGATCCATTTGGTGGCTTTCCTTAGGGGGACAGCCTCTGGAAAGAGGATAGCATAGTACATCACTACTAGAATGTAGCGGAAGCCGGCAACGCTTTTCATGAGTGGCCCCACCTGGTCCATCACAACCCTCTCAAAGGGCATCCCTACCACCGGCAAGGGGATCAGTGGGGCTTTCTGTAACCCCAGAGACGCTGCCAGTTGGCACTCTGGGCAGGAAGCGCAGTAATCCTTGATGTCCCAGTGCATGCCCTGCCAAAAGAACCGGGCCAAGACCCAGGCCAGGGTCTTCTCCTGTCCCAAATGGCCAGTCGCAGTGATGTCATGGGCTAATCTCAGTACTGCCCACCAGTGACACTAGGACACGACCAGCTGGGAATGAGGCTCACGGGTCCGAGGGTCTCAGTCGACCTGGTACAGGAGCTCCCCTGTCAATGTGAACCGTGGCCACTGGGCCACTCACTGCAGATCCGTCGCCATCCCGTTGATATACACTATCTGTTCATAGGCCCAGCTGAGGGTGGGGTCCTCTCTTTGGTCCCTGCTGAAGTTGACTCCCGCGTCCAAGGGGCTTCCCTCCCATCCAACCGGGGTAGCTCGTCTCCTTCTGGGGTGTTGAGGCCCCCAGGTGGGGCTGAGGGGTCACCTGGGTTAGTCTTCCTGGGGCTCTCAACCTTGCCCTCAAGGGGGTCTCCCTCGAGAGCCATCTGCACCAGTAGATCCCGGAGGCTCGCAGTTTGCAGAACCTTAGTGAATTCTGGCCCGTTTCATCTGAGAATGATGGGGTAGGCAGCTTCGGGGCAACCCCCACCGTCATTTCCTGGGTCACTCCGTCCACAGTTAGCGGTACCAGGGCACTTGGATATGACTTCAAGTCCCCATGGATACAGAGGAGTTGAATCTGGCCCGGTGCAAGGTCGCTTGCCGGGGCAAGTCACTGATGCCCTAGGGTTTGCCCACAGCCAGAGTCCACCAGGTCATGCACTTGTTTCCTGCCAAGGCCCCTGGGGACAGTTAAGCGGGCATGGGCCTCTCCAGTGTAAACCTGGCCAGAGGAGCAGTCCATGACTGGGCACTGTCGGTGGAGGTGTCCAAATCAACCACAAGCAAAACAGGAACCAATCTCAGTGTGGCTGGCCCAGCTCTCGGGGTTCTGCGGATGATTTGGAGGGCTCTGGTTCAGGGATTTCCCTCCTTTGCCATGGCCTGCAGGCGTTCCACGGGATATCGGGATGGGTTGTGGCAGGTAGCCGCTGCTGCGTCCCTCATTGTGGCTTGAGCCTGTCCAGGCCACTGTCTTAGGGTAGGAGGGTCTATCCGAGCCCAGGAGGCTCCAGAGTGCCGCCACAGCTATGGGTGCTACTGTGGTTTCTGCGGCCAGAAAATCCTCCATTAGGCCGACCACCATCCTCGAGGTGGTGGGTTGATTTTGAAGGACCCAGGCTCTCCCTCAGAGTGGGAGAATGTGAATGAACTGCTCGACGAACACCTGCTTGGCTACTTCAGTGGTGGAGTGTTGTTCGGGTTGGAACCACTGCCAGCAGATGTCCTTGAGCTCCTGTGGCGTGACCCAGAGTCGGGTCCCTAGCGGGTAGGTCTCGCCCCAGAACTGGCACCAAAAGGTTTCAGGGGTGATGCCAAAGAGGGCCAACTTTACTGCTCTGTAGTTGCAGACCTCATCGTTGGAGAGCCCGCAATAAGCAGCCTGGGCCGCCCTCGTTAGGTAGGGGGCCAAGAGCGTGGTCCATTGGTTCGGTGGCCATCCCGCCACTGAAGTGACCCACTCAAAAGCTTTCAGGAAGGCTTCTGGGTCATCATCAGGCCCCATCTTTGTGAGGTGTACCGGCCTTATGGCAGTTGTTGCTCCTCCAGGAGTGGGGCCGGAGGGGCTGGGAAGCAGGGTGGCCAGCTGCTGAAAGCATTGTTGCTGCTATTCCTGGTGCTGGGTCCCCACCTACCCGATCAACTGCTGCTGCTGGGCCCCAAGTTGCTGCACCTGCTGCTGCTGGAGCTGGACTGCCTGTTGCTGCATCTGGCTCTCCACCCACCATTTTATAAACTTGGCCAGTTCCATCGTAGTCTCTCAGGTGGGCAGCGGGCTAGGAGCACGTGCAGTCCCCTTGTCTCAGGGGTTACCCGTGTTCTCCACCATGTGTAGAGGGTCATGTCTGTCCCTCCCGGTCAGACTTGGAGGGAGGTCGCACCCCCTCACTACTGCGTGTCTGTAAAGGCCAGTGTAAAGGGCCCAGGCTCTGACCCTCTAGGCAGGACAGAGCACCAAACAGTCCAGAGGATTGGGCCCTCAGGCAGGGAGGGGCAACAACAGGCTAGGGGCTCAGGACCTCAGGCAGGGCGGAGCACCAAAGAGTCTAGGGCCTACCATCTTGGCTCAGGCAGATGGCAGACAAATGCAGGCCTCTTGGCTTAAGGTGGGGAGGCTGCCACCCCAGGGTGAGGTTGGCAACAGTGGGTAGGGAGACCCAGCCCCACCCTACTCCACCAGGTCTCAACCCAGAGGGCTAACAGTGGCGGAGGGCTCCACCATTGGGTCTGCAGGGATCCCATCACAACACACTGACCAGTATTCCGGCCACACAACTGAACTATTATCTGGTGTCCCTGAGCTACTTCCTATGATCCCCTCGCTGGGTACCTTCAGCTCGTAGAGGTCCTCCGTCTCCCTGGGGTACACAGCTAGCAGCAATCCCAGTAGCTCTTTGGCGTCATTGCTGGCTGCTCTGAGTCCCTTCGGGTCCTCTGTGCTGCAGAGGACCCCCTTGGGTGCAAGCCCCAGCAGCAAACATGAGGTGGCCGTCTCCTTCACCGGCTCTGGCCCAACTGAGCTGTAGGGCCTGCCTTTTATACTTTCTGTCCCACCCCTCTGTTTTGGGCAGGGTGGAGGTGGCTTGCCTGGCTCCACCCACTAGGGGGTGCGGGGTGGTTCCTCCCATCAGGTGTGGAGGGAGGCCACGCCCCCTTGCTCCACCCACTCTAATTTTGTTTTGAAATTTGCTAGCTTATATCAGCCAGATATTACCTTACTCCACAGGAGGCTGTGCTTCCTGTCAAAACACATACATCTACAAGCAAAACTAGCTCTGTGCAGGCCAGCTGCTTGCCAGGTTCAGTTAGAGGCTGAATGTGGTTAATGGCAAAATGAACCACTTTTGACATTGGAACAGCTGCATAACTTGAGTTTATTCCAGTCAGTACCGAGCGGCGATGGGGTGGGGAGGAATGGGATGAGAAGCGTATTGCTGTGGAAGCATCTGTGTGATAAGCAGAGATATGGTCTCATTGCCTGCAGTCATTAACAAAAAAGGAAAACAAAACAAAAAAAAGCCAACCTATTTTGAATCTAAGCCACATGTATCAAAATGTAGAAGTTCCTTTTAAATCTATTGTCTCCCAGTCAGCTGTTATGGTGATGGGATTATTTTGATGGTGAGTGGGTTATGACTGAACCGCTGGGAATTCTGTAGAAAAGATATCCCCAAACTCTAGGTCCATGAGGCACCTGCTAGTGGTCCACAAAAAGAGAACCAACTGGTTGTAGGGTGCTGGCTCTTCTTGTTGTTCACAGCTGCTAAAAAAATTCATTAAAATACAGCTAAACATACATTCAATGCTTTCCTGTTACTACTTGCTCACATGAATTGCGGCTGTTGCCAAAGCAATGTTACATAAGCATGACTGAGAGAGGTGGGTGATTGTGAAGAGAAAGGAGGAGTCCCCAAGATAATCTCACTGTTAAAATGGGGGTAAAATTTTCCAAAGTGTCCTAGAGGCTTAGGGGCTTAATTTCTATTTTCAAAAGTGACAGGCATTTAAGAGCCTAAATGTGAACTTTGAGTGTGACTTAGATGCAAAAATCAATGGGAGTAAGGTGCCTAAATACCTTTCAAAATCTGGCCTCTAAGTGCCTAAGTCACTTTTGAAAATGGGAATTCAGCTCGATAGTCAATTAGGTACTTTTGAAAATTTTACCCATGGTTCACACTTTGAAAATGTTTGGGCATCCCTGCTTTAGAACATATTCTCCCTGGTATGGAAGGCCACTGGCAGCAGAGAGAGCTTCTAGATATAGTTCAAGGATTAACTCTGGGTATATACCTATACACACACACACACACACACACACACACACACACACACACACACACACCAGCTTATATGTAATAATACAAATTGTGGATACAAAGAATTAGATATCTAGAGACTACTTGCATCAGTCTATTGGAAGTATTTCTAAGACATACGACTAGGCATGAAGGTATCTAAGGGAGCTGTTTTCCCGCCATGCCTAGTTATGGGTATTTTAGATTAGAAAATACTTTCAGTGGCAATTAGAAACCATGGGTCATATTGCGCTACCAGTTACACTGGTGTAAATCTGGAGTAGTTCCACTGAAGCAGCTGGAATTACTTCAAATTTACGGCATGGTGAGAGCAGAATTCGTTCAAACCAAGCAAAGGTAGTTGTAGTTTGTACAGCTTGCTAGTCTCCGGGATAAAAGGCGCTATTATGTATTATTACATATCATCTCTCACTGCCCCACTGTGTCAAGCTATACTGCCAGGGCCTCCTTCTCTGCTGCCTTGCCCTTTAAGTAATTATATACATCTAGGCTAAGTGGATGCAAAGCACCACCAATTCCCTTTGGTAGCATTGACTATACCATGAGAAAGTTGGCAGAGATTCAGGCATGCAACAGTTCACTTCTTACTAAAAGGTTTTTAGGGCCAAATTCCTCTCGTAGTTATACTTGTGCACCATCCATCGTAGTCAGTGGATTTCAGGGTGGAATTTGGCCTTCAGTGACTGTAGTGGTGCAGGTGACCCACTCCAGCAGGGGGTGGGGCAAAAGCAGCCAGGGAGGCTGTGGAAACCTGCAGCTAATTAGGGTGAGGCTTGTTAGGAGCCAGACAGGAGGCAGCTGCTGGGGCAGCCCAGATATAAGGAGCTGCCCAGCAGAGGAGAGTCTCTCCCTGACAAGCAAGGGAGGAGGACTGGCTCCCAGGGATAGCACCTGAGATAGAGCAGTACTGGGCAGGCTCAGGGGAGTGGAGGGTGAGCTCTGGCCTGTTACCTGCTACCTGCTAGGCTGCAAGCCCCTGCCAGAAAGGGCCAAGGAGGTGCAAGGGCCAAGGGGAAGTGGCCCAGGGATGATAGGCAGACAAGGGGAGAGAAGGCGGGCAGAGAGGCTGCCGCTAGAGGGTCCCTGGGTCGGGACCCAGAGTAGTGGGTAGGCCTGGGTCCCCCCCTTGCACTGCACCTGGCCACAGAGGAGCATAGCCAATACAGACTGCAACTTGCCCCTGAAGTGAGGGGCTAGACTTTAGGCTGTGGTTGGCACCTGCAGTGGGTGCAAGCCAAAGGACTGCAGTGACCCTCAGAAGGGGAGTGAAAAAGAGGACACCACTGAGCGGGGCAGCAATGCAGCTTTGAAACAGCGGAGTAGAGCAGATAACAGGCAAAATACCACCTGCGGAGGGTGCTCTGGAGCTGGACTGACCTAATTCCCGGAACAACCACCAGGAGGCGCCAGCAGTGGTGAGTCCACGCCGTTACAGTGACTCACACAGAAATCTAACATTGCTTTGCTTTCTATGGTTAATGGAGGCTTGTTAATGAAAATGCCAAGTGTAAATCGTTCCTAGACTCCAATGTAAATATTGCTATCGCTACTTTCTAGGATCCCAGATCTAAAACATGCTTCATATACATTTTCTCATGTATTTAGGTAGAATCAAGATTAATTATTTTTACTATGGGAGTAGAATCATGATGTGTGAGAGCTCACAGGAAAATAAGAGAGCAATGTAGTACCCTTGATCCTCCCTCACTTATCTCAATACAACAGTCTGCTTGCTTCTTTCCTACTCTGCTCCATCCACTCCATCTACCCAAGGACCCCAGACTCCCAATCACTCCATCAGGCTTACATTAGTAAATTGAATCTTAAGGGCATCAAATATTGCAATAAAACAGAATTTACTAACATTACCCTGCTGTGTCATTTCTTTTATCCCTTCTCATCCTCTTCTTTCACCTCCCAATCTCATTCTCCTCTTACCTGTGTTCCAACTTTTCACACTATAGTCATCTGCCATCCCTCATTGCCTCTTCATTTTTTCTTCATTTCTAACCCACCTGAATCTTTTTCCATCATTCCCTTCTATCCTCTTTCCCTTTCCCCATAATCTCTCAGACTTTCTAATTCTACCCTCTTAAGACTTCCCATCAGGCCCTTTTCCCCAGCCATGACTTGTTTGTGCCTTGACTGAGTGGCAATAGAGAAACATGTATTCTGTTTGGATTTCTGCCTTCCACTGGAGACCATGGGTAGCTCCCACAACCTTGAGTCCAACTATTAAAGACAGAACCCAATTCTTTTCTCACTTTACTAACAATTGTAACAGTGAATGCCCAGAGTAGCACCACTAAAGTCAATGGAGATACACTGGTTTTAATGAGAAGAGAATCAGCCCCACCAACTTCTTTAGATCGCTCCACTTCATTCTCATAGCATTCAAAGCTCATCTGCCTGAGCTCCAGGTAGTAGTCTGGGGTTTTCCACTCTGCCTACAAACCTTCTGCTGAGTTGTCTCACCCTGGTGAGGCCAGGGGCTAAAACTGCAGCTCGGGAGAGGAGTGGTAGGTAGCCAGATGGCAGCAATATGCGGTTGTCACTCAGCTCTTAATGGTTGTTAAGTTTGATTGTACAGATGCCAATGCACAAGCCTCCAAGAGAGGAGTGGGCAAGGCACAGTGTGAAGAGCAGATATATTCTTTTATTTAGAGCTGTCTACAGTAGGGCTTCCTGGCAGTCCAGCTGAGATTCTCTACACCACAAAAGGTCCAAACCACAAGACACAAGGCAGATCTAAGAACCAATGGGAGGGAAGGGAGAGGGGGGGAAGCACAGGAAAGTTAAAAGAAAGCAGGACTTGTTGCTTTGTTATTAGTAATGTTTCCTATAACCTCCGTTTATTGATTCAGAATGTCTGATGTGAATAATTTATGTGAGGCGTCTGCAACAGAGTATGAGTAATTCCTGCTCGTTTTCGCCAATAGTTATATTGGATGTGTTATCAGTGATTAGACTGAATCTTCATTTTAAAAGGATGCTGTCAGGTCTGTGATCACCTTGAAAACTAGTGTAATCTGGGAGGGAATGTCCTCCACATTATAGACATCTCCTCCTCTTAAGGAAAGAAAGCGATACATCACTTTTACCCTGAGAAGTAATACAAATATACTGACATCTCCTCCAACTTATTTAGCAGTCCCTTCTGCCTCCTCTTATAGTCTCCCTCTCTCTCCCTCACATTTACATATTGTCACCCCTCTGCTGAGTACTAGCAGATGTCAGGGCCTAGAGGCTGGCTTCATGCTGGAAGAGAAATTCGTGAATCTGAGACAGGGATTTTTTTATTAGTGTAATTTGTTTATTTATACCAGTCAGACCACAGAAGTGGTCACAAATGTCATGTGGGCAACCTCCCCTTTCAGAAATCTTAGTCTAAATGCCAATTCCTCCCAGAGAATAATTTTCACCACCCCCAATAATTAACTCTAGCAGAGATAAAGGCAGAGAGTAAACTCTCTTCCTGTTTTGGAGAAGCTGTTGCAAAAAATCTACATCACAAATACAGCATTACTTCAAAGACTGTACTCTGCTCATATACTAAAAGAACCTGAAAGACTATTACAGAGACAAGATGGGTGAGGTAATATTTTTTTATTGGACCAGCAAAAGATATTACCTCACCCATCCTGACTCTCTAATATCCTGGGACCAACAGGGCTACAAAACACTGCATACAACATTGAAAGACTATGCATAACAGCACCCTCTGGTGACTCCTCAGATAACAAGATATGTTAGGGGGGAAAAGCCATGTAAACACAGTTTTGAACCCCAGTTAAGAAAAGCATCCTTATTCCGGGCAGCATTTCAACACATGAAGTCAATGGGACTCAGTGAGTATGCTTAAAGTTAAAAACATGCATTAGTGCTGCCCTAGACAGAGATGGAGTTAAGCACGTGCTTATGGTGCTTTTCTGAATCAGGGCCTTAGAAAGCAAATCTTCCTTTTTAGCTAGTGCAGCAGAGCTTCTTTAGAAAGCAGATAAAACCCTCTCACAGGCAAGACAGAGAGAGAGAGAGAGAATGAATGCAACGGTCCAAGTCCTGCAGCCTGTATTTATGAAAATAATCCCTACACAAGTAGCCCCTTTGAAGTAAATGGGATTTCTTGAATCATTAAGTACTTCCCATGCAAGTGAGGGTTGCAGGACTGGGCCACTGAATTATTTCTCAGAGGGGTAGCCATGTTAGTCTGAATCTGTAAAAAGCAACAGAGGGTCCTGTGGCACCTTTAAGGCTGTTAGTCTTAAAGGTGTCATAGGACCCTCTGAATTATTTCTGTTCATCTCTTTCAACAGTTAAAAGAGAAAAACTAGTAAGTCAGGGGCCAAACCTATACGTTAAGCGACCTTCAGTTCTCACTAACTTAATGGGAGCTACCTGTGCTCATCCTCAGGTCCAGATTCTGATACCTTTACTCATGCTGAGTAGCACCTTACTCCCTGAGCAGTTCCTCTGATGTCAATGGGACCATGAGTGGAGACAGGCAGGTAAGAGAGTAAGTGATCAGCTCCAGAGGAGGTGGGATGAAAGGGCATGTGCCTTCAGTACATTTTTAGTGAATAATCTCAAAATATCCAATTTCCTACAACCCAGGAAGCACATTTTAAAATATGGATACCAAAAAGCATGTGTCCTTATGTGTAAGTATTTAAGTGTATATGTACACACGTCATCTCTAGAAGACATGGTGATTAAACACGAGCAGTCATTAACATCTTCTCTACACAAGGGGCCCCAGCACTGCTACCAACGATGGAGCTGCACTGGTGACAGCAAAGATGAAAAATATTGGGGGAACAAAGCCAGTGAAGTCAAAGCCTAATGCTGCAGATCCAAGAGAGGGAGTGTGAATGGACATGCCCTATTCTAAGAGCTTTGCCAATTTCACTGGTGGTGCTCATTCAAAGAAGTACGCAAGGTAATCGTGAGAGACCGGAGGAAGAGCGCTATGTAGCTTGAAAGCTTGTCTCTCTCCCCAACAGAGGTTGGGCCAATAAAAGCGATGACCTCACCCACTTTGTCTCGCTAATATCCTAGAACCGACATGGCTACAACAACGCTGCCAAAAAGTAATCCTGTTCATTTCAAGGTCCGGTAGTGAGAGCAGAAAACCAAATCAGCAAGTGTCAAATGGAGAAAGGTGAAAAAAGTATATTGAGTTCTTATGATTTACACATTTGCTTCAAGGAACCTCTTAAAAACTTGTGAGAAGTAATTCCTATATATGAGCAGTGACCATGCAGTAAACACTTGGTTATGTCGTTCTTTAATAAATGGCCTTTTTTGCTTAGTAGAGGGTAAAAATATCAAACTATTAAAACTACTAAAAGCAATTTTCTATTCTTTCAACCAACATTTGCACAGTCTAAGGCTGGCACTTTACAGCGGTGCAACTTTCTCGCTCAGCAGTGTGGAAAAAACACCCCCCTGAGCACTGCAAGTGTCAGCGCTGTGAAATGCCAGTGTAGACAGTGCACCAGTGCTGGTAGCTATTCCCCTCGTGGAGGTGATTTTTTTTCAGCTATGCCGCGACTACACAAGCCACGTTAAAGCGCTGCCGCGGAGAGGCTGAGGGAACTGGGGTTATTTAGTCTACAGAAAAGAAGAGTGAGGGGAGATTTGATAGCAGCCTTCAACTACCTGAAGGGGGGTTCCAAAGAGGATGGAGCTCGGCTGTTCTCAGTGGTGGCAGATGACCGAACAAGGAACAATGGTCTCAAGTTGCAGTGGGGGAGGTCTAGGTTGGATATTAGGAAACACTATTTCACTAGGAGGGTGGTGAAGCACTGGAATGGGTTACTTAGGGAGGTGGTGGAATCTCCATCCTTAGAGGTTTTTAAGGTCAGGCTTGACAAAGCCCTGGCTGGGATGATTTAGTTGGGGTTGGTCCTGCTTTAAGCAGGAGATCGGACTAGATGACCTCCTGAGGTCTCTTCCAACCCTAATAATCTATGACGAGGGGATCATGGTGGATAATCAGTTGAACATGAGCTCCCAGTGTGACGCTCTGGCCAAAAGGACTAATATGATTCTGGGGTGCATAAACAGGAGAATCTTGAGTAGTAGCAGAGAGTTTATTTTACCTCTGTATTTACCACTGGTGTGACCACTACTGGAATACTGTGTCCAGTTCTGGTGCCCACAATTCAAAAAGGGTGTTGATAAATTGGAAAGCAGTCAGAGAAGAGCCAAGAGGATGATTAATGCACTAAAAAAAACATGTATTTTAGTGACAGACTCAAGGAGCTCAATCTAGTTTGCTTAAAGGGAAGGTTAAGGGGTGAATTATAGTCTGCAAGTATCTACATGGGGAACAAATATTTAATAATGGCTTGTCAGTCTAGTAGAGAAAGGCATAACATGACCCAGTGGCTGGAAGTTGAAGCTAGACATATTCAGACTGGAAATAAGGCGTACATTTTGAACAGTGAGTAATTCACCAATGAAACAATTTACCCAGGGTTGTGATGGATTCTCCATCACTGACAATTTTTAAATCAAAATCGGGTGTTTTTTCCTAAAAGATCTGTTCTAGGAATTATTTGTGGGGAATCCTTTGGCCGGTGCTATACAGGAAGTCAGACTAGATGATCACAATGGTCCCTTCGGCCTTGGAATCTATAAACAAGTTTCCACTCCCAAAAGCAGAGTCAGTTAAAATCAAAGTTGTCCCAGTCATTTGTTTGCTTTCAAGAGTTATAAAATCCTCAACCACTAAAACGGTCATTTATCTCAATTGTTGTCTATAGTGCACTGTACTTGGCAGGGCAATCTATGGCCCCTCCAGTGACTGCCTACAAGTAGATTGCACAAGTCAGAATAAATTCTGCAAATAAACAGAGCAAAGGCACAACTGATAGGATTGCCAGGTGTCCAGTTTTTGACCGAAACACCCGGTCGAAAAGGGACCCTGGCAGCTCCGGTCAGCACAGCTGACTGGGCCGCTAAAAGTCCAGTTGGCCGCAGCAGGGCAGGCAGGTTTCTTACCCGGCTCCACGCGGCTCCTGGAAAGCAGCTGGCATGTCTCTCCAGTTGCTAAGCAGAGAGGTGGCCAGGGGGGCTCTGTTTGCTGCCCCCGTTTGCAGATGCCGTCCCAAGCACCAGCTCTGCAGCTCCCATTGGCAGAGAACTGGGGCCAATAGGAGCTGCAGGGGCAGCACCTGTGGGTGGGGGCAGCGCACTGAGCCCCCTGGCTGCTCCTCCGCCTAGGAGCTGGAGGGACATATCACCAATTCCCAGGAGCCGTGCAGAGTTCCTCCATCCCTGGGAAATGCCAGGGCTGCCTGAGGTCAGCACTGCCTGGAGTCCGCACCCCAAACTCCCTCCCACGCCCCGACCCCCTTCCCCAGCTCAGAACCCAGAGGGAGAGGGTAGGGAGTGAGTGGGGGGTGGCGTCTCGAAGAAGGGGCGGGGCAAGTGTGTTCGGTTTGCTGCAATTAGAAAGTTGGCAACCCTAACAACAGATCAGGCCAAATTCTGCTCTCAGGTCACAATTCAACAAGATTCTTAAGCATGCGCCTAACTTTAAAGAGGGGCTGAAGACCCATTTCATTAAATGGAGCGAGGCACATGCTCAAATAACTTGCTGAACGCAGGCTCAGAACTGAATCATACCATTGACTTCAGTGGAGTTATTTCAGCCTTTCGGGGGTTAAGTGAGCACAGAATTTGGCCCAATTTGTCGTCAACTTCAGTGGACTGCATTTGATCAAATTCTTCTCTGTTACTAGGTCTACAATCAATTTTTTTTCTATTGTCTAAGTTAAAGTCACTTAAACAATTAACATTGTTTGTGCACCACTTTATTAAAAAAAAAGAAAAAACCCAGCTCATTGTAAGTGGCCTTTGGATGCTAGCTGCGACCGATGACTTTACTAAACTTTGCCTTCCTAAATAAAGTGAAATCCACTGCTTTTGTCAGGGTCCCATTTTGCCATGCTTGCTCAGGTTGAACAGTACCCAATGCTGCATACTGTTCCACTGAGATCAGTGGAACTATTCCTGCAAGAAGAAACTACCTACTGCGACTTAGGGCAGCAGAATAAGGTGCTTATTGCTCTATCGAATGAAAGGTTTAATGTTAAAAAGAATTAAATGTCAGAATGTGAACCCTTTACTCCCTCACCGGCGAGCAGCTATTCACACAGGTATGTCAGTGGAACTACTCACATCACTGACAGCTTCAAAGTCTAGGTTAGGCATTCACATGACTAGGCTGATGTGAGCCGTATAAGATGTATGGCTAGATGGTCTATAGTCAGGATTAAGTCATATTATACAAATGTATTACATGACGTTACAGTTGGCAAAAGGCCCAATTCTGCTCCCACTGAAATAAAATGCAATACTCCCATTAATGTCAATACTCCCAATTTGGCCCATAGGGACAAATCCAGTTCCCCCCTCCGTGCTCACTGAGAGCCCCATAATTCACTGCATAGACAAAACTGAGGGTTTCCAGGAGAAATTGAAGCTTGTAGCAGTACTGGAGGTACAGGCAAAAGGCCAGCCCAAAAGGCAAACTACTTCAGTTGCTGATAGAGATAAATATTCTACATTTAAAAAAAACAATAAATCAGGCTGCCCTGAGTGCTAGCCATTCTTATTAGCAAAGTTCTTGCCATGCTATCAGATTCAGAATGAGATCTAGATATAATTAAATGATAAGTTAAAAATCAGGAGCCAAAAAATAAGCAAAGTGTGCTCCATATCAAAAAGGAGGACTGGAAAGGTTCAAACAATATGCAGAAAACCAATGGATTTTTACTAATTAAAGGTCTTTGCCTGCAAGCCCTTACACATAACTAGTCCCTGGGAGGATAGGCATAATGCAACTTTAAAGGTCTAGTAGGAAGCCAGATGGTCAGGTGTCTGGGGAGTGTTTCTTAGCAGTGAGTGTCAGGGGCTGTTTGTGGGCAGTCTGACATAACCGTCGAAGCTCAGAGAAAAGAGTCAGGGCCGTGGACAAGAGTCACACCAAGGGTCAAACCAGAATCAGAAGTCACACCAAGAGTCTAAGCCACAGTCAATAACTGAGGTCAGTATGAAGGAGCAGGACCATGGAGCAAGGTGAAGTAACAGGAACAAGGAGGAGGAACCAGGCAAGGAGATAGGAACTTGGTCTTGGGGCATCTGGTCAGCAGCAGGCCTAGCCACTAGTTGCTCAGACAAGTGGTCTGGCAGAAACAAGAAGCTTAATATTAGGAGGTGACCAATTAGCAGTAAGCTATTAGTCAGCTGATCCCACTGAAGCAGCGGGTGTAGTCTCTGTTTGCAGGGTATCATCTACGGTTTCCCTGTTTGGCATTGCAGCACAGTGCCATAAACAGTAAAGCTCCTGTTTTGGGGCCTGTGTTTGAGACCTGTGGTCCCTGACAGTCCCTTGGGACCAGGTTTTTCAGGGTGATCCTTGTGGAAGGTCCATACTTTTGGAGGGGCATGAACATGATGGACTGGCTCCCAAGAACATTCTTCAGGCCCGTAACCTTCCCAGTCAATCAGATAATACAGTGCTCCTCTGCATATGTGGGAATCCAGGATATTCTGAGCTATGCACTCCTCATGGTCCTGAATTTGAGCCGGGATGATACAGGAGCACACACTGAGTCGTGCCACAGGCACTGGGGTTCCATTGAATAGTCTGCCAGCCTCACTGCATAAATCAGAACCAATGAGGACAGCCACTACCGCTGATACACAACAGCAACCTGTTTCCAAGAGTATCAGACACGGCTGGCTCAGTCACCTATCAGGGGTCCCAGATGCAGTGCATGACTTTCGAGCAATGGGAGGGGAGTTCTCTGAACCTGAGTCACCTACAGTAATTTAATTATAGTCCCATGGCCATTGCAGTATGACACAGTCGAAGGGATATGCAAGGGACTCCACAAAATGGCAGGAAGGAGCCCAAATGTCAATATGCTGGCCCAGCATAGGGCAGGAGCTAAAATGGAATCATGCTATTTTCTGTTGAGCCAAAAACCTCATCGCAGTAATTACAGCTGCTCTGAGTTGATATGGAACCATCCCCAGACAAGGTGGCAGTATGGAGCCTTGAGTGGCTGCAAATAAGCAGGTGCTATTTCAGCACACTAGCAGGGTGAAGGAAGTGATTAACCATGTTCAATAGCTGTGTTGAAGCTGTGTGTTTATTAAGGGCAGACGTTCCTGAATGTACACACACGCTCCCCTTAGTTAGAAGCTGGAAGCTCCTTGCCAATCAGTAGCGAGTTCAATCAAGGGTAGAAAACTGTCACTAGTTGCTCAGACAAGTGGTCTGGCAGGAACAGGAAGCACCAGTCAGATCCAGCCCTGCCCTGCCGAGAGAAGATAGGGCTCCCCTGGATAACCAGACTGAATCTGTAGGCTGGATCTCAATACGGTTTCCTGTAATTTTACAAAACTCATTGGGATTGAGAAAACACCGTAAAGGAGGAATCGCAGACTGGAGGCCAAATGTCTTCGTGAGCTATATTACATCATTGAACCAAAGACACCCTGCCAGCCTAACAGCTACAGTAATTGTCCGTTTTTTCTTATTCACAGTTGTGTTTGTGCTCAATATCATGGATGCTAAAACAACTAGTTGTGGTACAACTACATGTTTTATCTAGTTGTAAATGGGTGAGCCCATGTGAAAGTGTAACCCACACACTTCCTGGGTGTGTGAGTGTGAGAGTGAGAGATTTGCTCTACAGCCTTACCTAACAAGCTGTTGGCTTTTACCTCAGGCAGTAGAGGCTCATACACTGAGCTCCAGAGGTCCCCAGTTCAATCCTGACGACCAGGGTCTGTTGGCGTTACAAGTCGGGGCTCGTCCGGGATTTCAACTGGGAAGTCTCTGAAGATCAGGATGTGCTTCCTCAGCTAGGGGAAGTATGTAACCCACCCACCTCCCGGGTGTGGTGGCACCAAGGGGGGGGGGGGGGAGAGGGAGAGAGAGAGTTTCTTAACAGCCAATTGGCTTTTAGCTCATGCAGGAGAGGCTCATGCACTAAACTCCAGAGGTCCAAGGTTCGATCCCGCCCGCCAACAATGGGGATTTGTCGGCATTACAAAAGCAGAAGATCTCCGATTGTCAAGTCAGAATCTCTGTACTTTCTTGTGAGATTTAAATAGGGTTTGGGCCCTGTGTTATATACTTCATTTTAAAGGAAAATAAAAAAACTCTAGTTAGTGATGTTAGTTTAGCTAGGCTGCATTGTAACTGCAGTGCTGTAACAATTTATCTTTAGAGTGTTATTCAGTAAAAAGAAGTGGGTGGGTGGGTGTATAAGTAAGTGTAACTGAATTATGATAAAGACTGGTACTGGATTCATAAGAAGAAAAACAAAGTGAACACCATTATAATTTCCACTTTTAGTATTTAAAAGGTTCTTATAGAAAATCCAGCTGTAGTTTCTCACAAAGCTATGAATTCCAGGTCTCTGCAAATACTTTGTCAGAGGAGTTCTGTAGCACAGAATTGGTAAGCAAATTTACTTACCTCCCCTCTATGTAGGTTACACTAACTTTGTAGAATGTCCAGAAAGACACAGCGTGAGTTTCTCCTCGTTACAGTATTTTTTGGACAGGCCTTGGGAAAGAATAGCACTAGACCTGTGTGAAGAGAGGGATCATCCCTATCAAAAAGCCACTGATTACTTTTCTAGATGTGTTGAAATTCTACTTACAGACTCATAGAAATGTAGGACTGGAAGGGACCTCGAGAGATCATCTAGTCCAATCCCCTGCACTCAGGCAGGACCAAGTAAACATAGACCTTCCCTGACAAGTGTTTGTCTAACCTGTTCTTTAAAACTTCCAATGATGGGGATTCCACAATCTCCCTTGGAAATCTATTCCAGAGCTTAACTAGCCTTATCCTTAAAGGATGCGTATCCGAGAGGTGCCAAATCTAAGAAGTCTTTAACCATCAGAATTCAGTCAGAAGTTTGTCAAAGTTAAACCAGGAGACCAACCACAGAGAAAACCAAATGAACACAAAAATTGGGCAATACCAGCTGTTCTCACTGAACGGAGCGGCATCCTGAGATCCTTTATAGCTGAGACTGAATGAAGTACTCAGCAGAGGAAAAAAGGGAAAAACAAGTGGCATATCCAGCTGGTTCCCAACCTGGTTGAGTTGCCTTGTGATCCTAGCAGCAATGCTCCAGGAGGGAGGGAGGGAGATAATCCAGTGGAGAAGAGTCCTAAATGTATTAAACAGGAGCCTGCACAGAAGCATGAGCTACAGAGCTGTGGTTGCCTGAGTGGTACTGTGACAGACTCATATAATCTCTATAGATCAGCACAGAGGGGAATGTGTACCACATACTCATCTGTGGGTTACACATAGTAAAAGACAGTCCCTGTCCTACAGTCTAAATAAACAAGACAGGATGGGAAGGGAAACAAAAGCAGTGAGAGGGAAAATGACTTATTCAAGATCACATAAGAGGTCAGTGGGAGAGCTAGAAATAGCACCCATCTCCTGAATCCCACTCCAGTGCACTATCCAATAGCCCACATTGCCTTTCTAACTGAAATTAACCAGTGCCGATGGTTTATGCCAGTGCAGTAACATTAAATCAGGGAAATAATATGCATTACTAATAAAGATAAAATGTTAAATGAAAAGTGCAAACGTACTGCATTCTTTTCCTTTCACAGGGTCGGGTAATCCAGAGCACGCCGCCGACTGATTTGGGACAGCCACCCTCCACCTGGATCCACTGCTATCGCATTCTGTGTATTCATAGTGGTAATCTGTCTGCAAATAATTACAAAGAGTCTCAGTTTCATCATAACATTTGCTCCTCCACTTAACCAGGATCATTAATCAAGAATCCAATATTTTGCCATTTCTTTTATAAACTAAAACATATCATGCATCATTCCCATCACACTGTTCTCATTTATTATTCCATATTGCATGCACAAGTGTGCTAGGCTGTGTACGGAGCTGTCATAACTATAAATGGAAGGGTAACAGCCCTCCTGTGTACAATACTATAAAATCCCTCCTGGCCAGAGACTCCAAAATCCTTTTACCTGTAAAGGGTTAAGAAGCTCAGGTAACCTGGCTGACACCTGACCCAAAGGACCAATAAGGGGACACGATACTTTCAAATCTTGGGGGAGGGAAGGCTTTTGTTTGTGCTCTTTGTTTTTGTGGTTGTTCGCTTTTGGGACAGAGGGACCAGACATCAATCCATGCTCTCCAAATCTTTCTGAACAAGTCTCTCATATTTCAAACTTGTAAGTAAACAGCCAAGCAAGGCGTGTTAGTTTTTATCTTTGTTTTCTCAACTTGTAAATGTACTTTTTGCTAGGGTGTTTACCTCTGTTTGCTGTAACTTTGAACCTAAGGCTAGAGGGGGGTCCTCTGGGCTCTTTGAGTTTGATTACCCTGTAAAGTTATTTCCCATCCTGATTTTACAATGATTTTTACCTTTTTCTTTAATTAAAAGCCTTCTTTTTAAGAACCTGATTGATTTTTCCTTGTTTTTACATCCAAGGGGGTTGGATTTTGATCCACCAGGAGTTGGTGGGAGAAAGGAGGGGGGATGGCTAATTTCTCCTTGTTTTAAGATCCCAGGGGTTTGGATCTGTATTCACCAGGGAATTGGTGAAGAGTCTCTCAAGGCTACCCAGGGAAGGGAATTAGCATTTGGGAGTGGTGGCAGCGGACCAGATCTAAGCTGGTAGTTAAGCTTAGAAGTTTCATGCAGGCCCCCAAATTTGTACCCTAAGGTTCCTAGTGGGGAACCAGCCTTGACAGGAGCAAACAGAAAGATACTGGGGTGGGATTTTCAAAAGCATAAGAGATTCAAGATCACAAGTCCCATTAAAATTGTGCTCCCGCGTCACTGAAAATCCCAGCCACTTTCCTTTCCCCACACAATTTAGGAGATTTGCAAAGCACACAAGGGATAGAAGAGTACAAGCCCCAGTGAAAGTCAGTGACATGCTCCTAAATCATTTAGGTATTTTTGAAAATCTTCCCTTTAAATTCTAATTGAGGCATGACCCTAAGGGCCAGATTTTCAAAAGTGCTCATTTCTCGCCTAAGAACCCAAATAAGTGGCCATTTGTTGCTGAGCTTATGTGGTAATCTGACCATCAGTATCAAAATGGGAGCAGCTGGCTATGGAGCACTTCTGGAAATCTGGCCCTTACACAGGTGCCTAAATGGGAGCTGAACTCTTTTGAAAATCAGACCTCAGTCGTGGGTGCTGAGCGCTTGAAAATCTGACCCGAGCCCTTTGAAAACCTGGCCCAATGAATAAAACAATAGGGTCAGGAAAGATCAGGGTCACAGTAACAAGATCACAGGATCACTCTGTTTTGATGTGGGCACATCTTGTAGACCCATGGAAGTGACAGGTTTATTTTTAGTGGTTATTTCATTTTAACACATCTTGTGGACTACGATCAGGCAGTGAATCAGATTAATGATGGCATAGGAAAGGTACTTGCAGGAGGAATGGCACTCAGCTTCCACGAATTCCAGCCCACACCAGTCCATGCTGCCCTAAAGGTGATTCCTCCAGGCACACTGGCAGGGCATTGTGGGTAATCCTGCACCACTGCTTTCCATGATTCTCCACTGCACCGACTTTCCACTTGGTGTAGGAGAAAAGGGAAGGGATCGAGTCACTTGTTGTGGCTCCCAGATTCCCAGGGCATAGAATCATAGAATATTAGGGTTGGAAGAGACCTCAGGAGGTCATCTAGTCCAACGCCCTGCTCAAAGCAGGATCAACACCAACTAAATCATCCCAGTCAAGGCTTTGTCAAGAAGCCGGGCCTTAAAAACCTCTAAGGATGGAGATCCATCCTGGCACAGATGTAGATCAGATCAAAGCCCAGATGCACAATTGTTTCACAAAAAAAAGAGTTCCAACTTTCCTTCCCGGTTACTTACAGAAAAACAAGCAACACTGAGGTTTAATATCTCTGCTGCTGTTACTGGGAATCTCCTGAAATCTTTGGACAATAATCCAATTCTATTTAATGTTGTTAAAGTTTTTAGTATTTTACACAAAGCTGAAAGTGAGTCTGATTTGCTTTAGAATAAATATGTTTGACTCAACTTGAGTTT
Organism: Malaclemys terrapin pileata; assembly: GCF_027887155.1. Taxonomy (NCBI): domain Eukaryota; kingdom Metazoa; phylum Chordata; order Testudines; family Emydidae; genus Malaclemys; species Malaclemys terrapin. Next base: position 16,894,270 of record NC_071505.1, on the reverse strand, counting down.
TCAAACAAAACATCAACAATGCATTAGAAACTATGGATTCAGGAAAATATTTGTCTTCTAAATGATATAATAATAGAGAATAAGACACTATCTCTTGAGCTGCAAGAGACATAAGTTTATTGCAATCTCAAGACTATGGAACATATTCAGTGTCCATTTCTCCCCTTCTCGTATTATTTTCAAGAAAATAGGCCAGTCCTTGCTCACCTCCTTATTGAAACCTTCCTGTAGAGCAAGCAGAATATATAAATAACTTAAAGGTAATGGATTGAAACCATCTCATGGCTTATATCATGCATGGAAAATTCATTTACAGTCTGAATTAGATATCTGAGACTGGAATAAGAAATGTAAGAGAACATTTCAACCCTATAATTGTCTCACATCTTCAGATCTAATTTTTTGCTTCACATCAGATCAGCAAAATTATACAGAGCAGGTTTAGTGCGAGCCAACACATGTTGGTCTTGTAACATTTTTCCTAGTATAATTGAGTCTCATTGTCTGAATGTTAGCCCACCTTTAGGCAATGACAAAAATAATTTCTCTAGTAGGGAAAATGAATTAAAAATCATAGAAAGGTAATTTTCAGTGCTCATTCTGAAGGCAGGTGGAAAGTCATTGGTTGCCTGAGATCAATGGGCTAGCCCCCACCCCTCCTGCAGAGATCCCTGTGGAAGAGGATAGGGGCAGATGCCTCATTAACTTTTCTGCAAAAGCTTTCTAGGACATGTGCATTTCCCTCACCCTGACCTGCCCCACCACATGTGTGGAAAGCCAGATTGGTGGAGGACTTAAAAAGGTCACCTGTAGGGATACAAAACTTAACTAGTTTCCTAAAGCATCCTCCCTCTATGGCATCTATCACAGAATTTATCAGTTTTCAAGTGAAAGGCAACCCATTCTTGTATTTAAAAATTAATCTGAGTTCTTTCTGGCTCATACATTAATCACCTGTAATAAAAAAATCTGCAAGTAAAATTCTGCCCTCAGGAACACCTGTGCAGCCCTGTAGTCTCCTACATCGCTCCTCTTGTGTGCTCTAGAACTAGCTTTTCCAAGAAGCAAACAATAAACGTGTCGAGAAATATCTTTTTAAAATTTGTTCTTGATATGACATAGGTAGATATTAGAACTCACCCATTATTACTGTTTTAATGGATTCACTTATTATTTATATAGTCAGAGCACGTAGGAGCCCCAGTCATGAACTAGGGCCCTGCTGCACTAGGTGCTGTATAAACAAAGAACAAAAGGACAGACCCTACCCAAAGAGCTTACAATCTAATAAGTATGAGACAAGAGACAAGAAATTGAGACAGACAACACGGGAGTACAAAGAAACAGTAAGACAGGTCAGCATTACAGACTATGATCTCTACACACAAGCAGACTAACCATTGCCAAGATGACTGATTCCAAGGCCAGAAGGGACCATTGTGATCATCTAGTCTGATCTCCTGTATTACACAGGCCAGAGAACTTCCCCAGAATAATTCCTAGAGCAGATCTTGTAAAAAAAAAAAAAAAAAACCATCCAAACTTGATTTGAAAATTGTCAGTGATGGATAATCCACCATGACCCTTGGTAAATTGTTTCAATGGTTAATTACTCTCGCCATTAAAAATGTACACCTTATTTCCAGTCTGAATGTGTCTAGCTTCAACTTCCAGCCATTGAATCATGCTATGTCTTTCTCTGCTAGATTGAAGAGCCCATTATTTATTATTAGCTTCTTGTGTAGATACTTACAGACTGTAATAAGTCACTGTGGGGGGGATGGAGTGGGGAGGATTGGCCTGGGGATGTCGCAGGGAAGTTTTACTGGGACCTTCTGCACTGGGAATGGGATAGCAGGGGGTGACTTCACTTGAGGGATGATACCTGAGCCTGTAACCTGAGCCAGGAAGAGGGTTGGGGCCAGGCGACACCTTTGCCCAGGAAACTGGACAAAGGCTGGAGGAGGAGCCAGGGGGAGGCTGGGTGAGACTGCTGGAGGGGGTTTCAGTTTGGAGCGGTCTGGGGAAATGGAGGGAATCCCAAGGCTGGGAACTAAGCTCCCTCCTTCCCCCCCCCTCCCCAATCACCCTGAGGGACCTGACTGAGGGGTCATAGAATTATAGAATATCAGGGTTGGAAGGGACCTCAGGAGGTCATCTAGTCCAACCCCCTGCTCAAAGCAGGACCAATTCCCAACTAAATCATCCCAGCCAGGGCTTTGTCAAGCCTGACCTTAAAAACCTCTAAGGAAGGAGATTCCACCACCTCCCTAGGTAACCCATTCCAGTGCTTCACCACCCTCCTAGTGAAAAAGTTTTTCCTAATATGCAACCTAAACCTCCCCAACTGCAACTTGAGACCATTACTCCTTGTTCTGTCATCAGGTACCACTGAGAACAGTCTAGATCCATCCTCTTTGGAACCCCCTTTCAGGTAGTTGAAAGCAGCTATCAAATCCCCCCTCATTCTTCTCTTCTGCAGACTAAACAATCCCAGTTCCCTCAGCCTCTCCTCATAAGTCATGTGTTCCAGCCCCCTAAACATCTTTGTTGCCCTCCGCTGGACTCTTTCCAATTTTTCCACATTATTCTTGTAGTGTGGGGCCCAAAACTGGACAGAGTACTCCAGATGAGGCCTCACCAATGTTGAATAGAGGGGAATGATCACGCCCCTTGATCTGCTGGCAATGCCCCTACTTATACAGCCCAAAATGCCGTTAGCCTTCTTGGCAACAAGGGCACATTGTTGACTCATATCCAGCTTCTCGTCCACTGTAACCCCTAGGTCCTTTTCTGCAGAACTGCTTCCTAGCCATTCGGTCCCTAGTCTGTAGCAGTGCATGGGATTCTTCCGTCCTAAGTATAGGACTCTGCACTTGTCCTTGTTGAACCTCATCAGGTTTCTTTTGGCCCAATCCTCTAATTTGTTTAGGTCCCTCTGTATCCTATCCCTACCCTCCAGTGTATCTACCACTCCTCCCAGTTTAGTGTCATCTGCAAACTTGCTGAGAGTGCAGTCCATGCCATCCTCCAGATCATTAATGAAGATATTGAACAAAACCAGCCCCAGGACCGACCCCTGGGGCACTCCACTTGAAACCGGCTGCCAACTAGACATGGAGCCATTGACCCCGACGATCTAGCCAGCTTTCTATCCACCTGGTTGTACCTACAAGCTCTGTTTGGGACTGTGTTCCTGTCCTCTAATAAACCTTCCATTTTACTGGCTGGCTGAGAGTCATGGTGACTCACAGGAAGTGAGGGTGCAGGACCCTGACTCCCCCACACTCCATGACCGTCACCCCTTAAGATTCTCTTGGTTTAGCTAAATAGACTGAGCTCCTTCATCCTACCACTATAAGGTACGTTTTCTAATCCTTTAATCATTCTATTAGCTCTTCTCTGAACCCTCTCCAATATTTCACCAACCTTCCTGAATTGTGAGCACTAGAAGTGGACACACTATTCCAGTAATGGTCACACAGTGCTAAATACAGAGATAAAATAACCCCTCTACTCAACCTGAGATTCCTCTATTTATGCACGCCAGTACTACCTTAGCTCTTTTGGCCAGAGCATCCTATTGGGAGCTCATGTTCAGCTGCTTATCCACCATGACCCCCCATATCTTTTTCTGAGTCACAGCTTCCCAGGATAGAGTCTCCCATCATGTAAGTATGGCCTACTTGCATTCTTTGTTCCTAGATATATATTTTTACATTTAGCCATATTAAAACACAATCGTTTGCTTTTGCACCCAGTTTACCAAGCAATCCTAATTGCTCTGAATCAGTGACCTGTCCTCTTCATTATTTATCACTCCCCCAATTTTTGCGTCACCTGCAAACTGCAAAGTTTTTTGTAGGCTTCACAGCAAAAGAGTTTTAAGGAGGGGTTTGCCTCTTTGCTCTCCCTCAGTACTGTGCACTCCTAAATGTATCCTGATAAAAGTGCAGGAGACCGGACTAGATGACCTCTCAAGGCCCCTTCCAGTTCTATAATTCTATTAGAGTATAGTTGTATTCTTATGACTGGATTTGTATCATATACAAGAGAAACCATGCGCTGCAGGGGAAGGATTCTGGGCAGCCCCGAGGGCTCTGTCCAACCCTAAAGAACTATACAGAGTGATGAGGAAGTTGAAGCAGGGAAATGCATAGAGGTGGGTTTATTATTTTGTCTACATGTATACACTTCTATGCTATTAATTAAAGAGCAATGGTGTTTTAGAATCCTGGGCCAAGTCTGCCTGTCTGTTGCCTTTCCATCATGTGCCCCTAAGGAGGCAAACTGTAAACCCAGAGTAACCACATGCCTATAGTTCTGGGACAGGATGTGCTAAATCTATGGGCGAGTCTGAGGGATCAGCACTAGTCCAGGAGCTAGGCAGCCAGACTGTGGGTTCCCAGCTCCCAGGTGAGGGGGATCTGCACTCAGAGAGTGAGCCTACAGCCCTAGCCAGGGGGAGTGCAGGCTCAAGAAGTTTAAAGACCACAGAGGGCCCAGTGAGCTGAGCTCCAAATTCAACAGACTGGGGAGCACCCAGCCAGACAGGGAGCTCTATTGGGGCTCTGCATGTATGTGCTCAACAATGAGCCACTCTGTCCAAAAGTACTATTGCACTAGAGTCTATGGAATTTTTTAGGCATAGTCCCCCACCTCCCTGACTTCATCTGTCCTTCCTGTGCAGTTTATGGCTAGATATTACGGCATCTCACATTCAGCTATGTTTGCTTTTAAAGCGTCTCACATTTATAGTCTTTACATTTGGCAACGTGCCTATTTCTCTTTTACTCCATAGTCTGACACCTGGTTACTTTTCTGGGATTTACCTCCAGGATGTGAATCGGTCCCTCCTCCAGTTCAGCTGTCATTTCCATCCCGTCTTTTTATTGCACAAAAGGTGGCACATTTGGCTTGAATTTCAGGTATTAAGATTTATAATTAATGGAGATATCCTATCTCCCAGAACTGGAAGGGACCCTGAAAGGTCATCAAGTCCAGCCCCCATGCCTTCACTAGCAGGACCAAGTACTGATTTTGCCCCAGATCCCTAAGTGGCCCTCTCAAGGATTGAACTCAGAACCCTGGGTTTAGCAGGCCAATGCTCAAACCACTGAGCAGATTGTGTTTCAATATGAAAATTTCTCCCAGTATCTACTGAAAACCCACTGTAGGGTTACAAAAAAAAATTCTAAATGGAAGACTGATTCTGGTTGGTTTCTTGGAAAAGCACCAACGTATAAGGTCTGCAACATTAAATTTCAAATGACAGATTAATAGCAACTGGGGCAGTGCGGCCAAAAAATAGGCTTATTCACTCAACACTGTTCATTTATTTCACTCTACATTGAATTTTACCTTGTTCTTGACCGAGAGTTAGTTGAGACATATCTGTGTATTATAAGGCAACATATTTAAGAATGTTATAAGAATCTCTGACAATCATTCGCCTTCTTTGATGGACACTATGTACTGGCAAAAAGAAACCCTTGTGCGCAATCTGTGATGCCAGTAGTGCTAGTGCATAGCACTAATGGGGAATAAAAACACTGCCCTGTGGATGTGTGTGGGAGTATCTCAGAGCAGCAGAGAACAGAGCCTTGTGGCACAATTTGTACAGCAGGCTCTGAAATCTAGAGCTCAACCTCCACACTGGATAAAATACTCCAGTCCGTGATGCACCCTCTTTAAAAAGGCTGAGTTTTAATAGCATGATGTCCTGAAACTTACTTGGGTGAGAGGAAGAGCAGAGAATTAAAACAGAAGGCTCTGTTCGCTGAGAGTCAGCTCCAACATCTGCTGTTGCACACCCTGGTGGAGGAATGTTGGCATGGACGATAGCATTATAGGGCGTGTCTCTCCAGCATGCCCCCTTGTGGCCTGTCGTGGCCCTGCAGGCAACTGCACACAGCACCCCTTGGGTCTTTACAGACAATTATCCAGATTAGTTCAACCTCTCCTTGCGGGTCTGGTTTATTCACGCATTCTGGAGAGGGTAACTCACTTATTTAGCTGCACTTATTCTAGTACGTAGCTTTGGCCTCACCTTCTCAGCTAGTAACTCTCGGATCTTGCCAGCCTGAAGACTGAATTTGAAGAGCTGGGTTTCCCATGTAAGAGTTCTGGGCAGTTTCCTCCTCTGTTCACGAGGTCCCACCCCTTCTCCAAGGGCTGGGTTGTATTTCAGACAATCCCTCTGTCCCTCTCCTTAAGGCAGGAGCCTCCTCACTCTCCTCCTTGGGGTGGCAGTTGTAATTTGCACCAGATGTAGAGCCTCAAGCAGCTTGTCCCCCAGTTGGCCCTTTTCCCAATCAGTCCTTCCACCCTCAGGCAGGGAGGGTTCAGCAAGCAGACCCTCCCCGATAGCAGTCCTGCTGCTGTCTTCTCCCGGCTAACTCAGGGCCCTGCAGGAGCCTTCTTACTCCCTGCAACAGCTACAGGCATCTACCCTGCTGTGAAGGAGGGAGCCAGCATTTATGCTGGGCCCTTCTCCCAGCTAATTCCTTATTGGCTCAGTGAGAGGAAGCCCTACCCCTACCCTCTCTGCAATTCTCCAAGTCCTAAAGATATAGTAACAAGATTCCTTCTAAATGCTACTTCTTCCTGGGACCCCTTTCCTCTCTCCCCATATCTCCTCAGGCTTTGTGTATCAGACCACCCCAGTCTCTTAAAGAGCCACACCATATGATGGGGAGGACTGATCAGTAAGCGGTACTGCCCTTTAGAGGCAGACTACCCTGTCACAGCTGGTCAATGTGGCACAAGGCAACCATAATCCCTGCTGCACTGGGAGGCCCACAGCTAAATAGTGCCACCCGACAAGTGCTTTGTCCAGAGAGCAGGGCTTGGCCAGCAGACTCAGAGGGTGCACTGATTCAGCACGGCCCCCTGTACAGGCTGTCAAATGGGTTCCTGTGTTCTCGTGTCTTCAAGTGGCTGGCTTGGTGGAACCCCCAGGGAGGGCAGTGGTGAGAATATCCGATCATAAGAATGGCCATGTTGGGTCAGCCCAATGGTCCAACTAGACCAGTGTCGTGTATTCTGATAGCAGCCGGTGCCAGATGCCTCAGAGGGAATGAACAGAACAGGGCAAGTTATTGAGTGACCCATCCCCTGTGGTCCAGTCCCAACTTCTGGCAGTCAGAGGTTTAGGGACACCCAGAGCATGGAGTTACATCCTGACCATCTTGGTAATAGGCACTGATAGACCTGTCCTCTATGAACTTCCCTAATTCATTTCTTGAACCCAGTTATACTTTTAGCCTTCACAGCATCCCCTGGCAGCAAGTGCTACAGGTTGACCATCTGTTGTGTAAAGAAGTACACCTCTACCCCAATATAACGCTGTCCTCGGGAGCCAAAAAAATCATAGGTGAAACCGCGTTATATTGAACTTGCTTTGATCCACCGGAGTGTGCAGCCCCGCCCCCCCTGGAGCACTGCTTTACTGCGTTCTATCCAAATTCGTGTTATATTGGGTCGCGTTATATTGGGGTAGAGGTGTACTTCCTTATGTTTCTTTTAAACCTGCTGCCTATTAGTTTCATTGAGTGACCCCTGGTTTATGGGTTATGTGAAGGGGTAAATAACACTTTCTCCACACCATTCATGATCTTATAGACATCTCTCATATCCCCCCTCCAGTCATCCCCTTTCCAAAATGAACTGTCCCAGTCTTTTTAATCTCTCCTCATATGGAAGCTGTTCCATACTCCTAATCATTTGTGTTGATGTTCTCTGTACCTTTTTTAATTCTAATATGCCTTTTTTGAGATCAGGGGACCAGAACTGCATAGAGTATTCAAGGTGTGGGCACACCATGGATTTATATAGTGGCATTATGATATTTTCTGCCTCATTATCTATCCCTTTCCTAATAGTTCCTAACATTCGCTTTGATTTTTTGACTGCCACTGCACATTGAGCAGATGTTTTCAGAGAACTATCCACGACTCCAAGATCTCTTTCTTGAGTAGTGACAGCTAATTTAGACGCTATCATTTTGTATGTATAGTTAGGATTATATTTTCCAGTGTGCATTACTTTACATTTATCAACATTGAATATCATCTGCCATTTTGTTGCCCAGTCACTCAATTTTGTGAAATCCTTTTGTAGCTCTTCACAGTCTGCTTTGAACTTAACTATCTTGAATAATTTTGTATCTGCAATCTTTGCCACCTCACTGTGTTTACCCCTTTTTCCAGACCATTTATCAATATGTTGGACGATCCCTGCCCTCCCTCATTGGTGGATTCCCTCTAGGATACAGCTTCACATACTACACTGAAAGAAGCCAGGTAAATATCTAGATCAGCGGTTCACAAACTTTTCCATAGTGAGACCAACCAATAATCACTTTCCATCCAGCTGGAATATAGCCAGGATCCTGCTCCCGTTTAACAATATAAGGAGGGCTGGAAGGTCACGACCCCTTGACACCACTAGGGGTCATGACCCTCAAGTTGAGAAACTTTGATCTAGACCAGGGGTGGGCAACCAATGGCACATGTGCTAAAGGCGGCACGCAAGCTGATTTTCAGTGGCACTCACACTGCCCGGGGCTTGGTCACTGGTCCGGGGGGCTCTGCATTTTAATTTAATTTTAAATGAAGCTTCTTAAACAGTTTAAAAACCTTATTTACTTTACATACAACAATAGTTTAGTTCTATATTATAGACTTATAGAAAGAGACCTTCTAAAAATGTTAAAATGTATGACTGGCACGCGAAACCTTAAATTAGAGTGAATAAATGACAACTTGGCACACCACTTCTGAAAGGTTGCTGATCCCTGATCTAGACAGACAGGGTGAATCAAGTCCAGAAGCCATAAATGTTACCAAATCTATAAGGATTTATACTGAAAAGAGCCTCTATACTCTATTCTCTGCAGGCTGCTTTGCTCATCTTACCTTCTGATCACATTGGCAAGGAGCCAGAGTACGCTGCCATCTTACCTGCCACCCTGTTACTGTAACACAATTCACCCCAAGAATACTGTTTCTTCCTTCCCTTTGCAGGGTGCATGAATTTGTGTTACCTGTTTCAGAAATACTTTTGCTGAGCTTAATCCAATTAAGTGCACCCTATGCTATTAAAAGATACAGTTTGCCAAAAGGGGCATCCATAATCTTTAGAGACCCATGAGCTATCTATATTTACATGTGAAATAGGGATTAGCTGCGCATTAAAAAAGCCTCTTTGAGGAAAGAACAAAGTCAGAAGGGATTAGTAGAGATTTCAACCTAGTCAAACACTCTAGTGATCCCGCCAGACTGAAAGAGAGAAGACACTTTCACTCCCTTTGTGCACAAGGATGTGATATCCCAAAGGATCACAGGAATCAGAGAAGGGGAAAAGATTCATTTGGTCACCCCAGTCCGCCTACCAGGTCAGGAGGTTCCCTGCAATGTATTGTGTAGTGCTCTGTGCAGTCTAGTTTTAATGTGTCCAGGGATGAGGCTTCTAACATTTCCCAACAGGAGACTATTTCACCTGTTACTTGGGGCTTGTCTACATGGAGAGTTAGCACACAGCAAGCTGGGTGTGAATCTACAGCGCGCAAGCGCTCCATACACTAACTGGCCATGTGGACCCACCAGAGGTTCTTCAGCACGTTTTGACATACTGTACTCCCCTTTCAAACTACAGAACTTCTAGTGCGTGGCAGCAGGGTCCATACTGCCAGTTAGTGTGCAGCAGGCTGGTGCGCTGCAGATTCATACACTGCCTTGCTGTGGACTAACTCCCCATGTGGACGAGCCCTTATAGGTATTTTATGTTTTTCCTGCTATTCAGGGCTTGGAAGGGGAGATGCAGATGCTCAGTTCCTCTCAGGATCCAGCCTATGTTCTTCTTTCCTTAACTGCATCCCATTACTCCTAATGATAGCCTCTTGTGCAGTAAATATTTCCTCTTCTCTCTTTATGTTTACACTCTCCACTGTTTGTGAACGAGCAGCATGTCCACCCTTGGCCACTAATCAGCCATAACACACAGATTTAGGGCCTGATCCTGGAGCTGTTACTCACGTGGAGTAGTTCTTGGGCACACAAATACAATCATTGAAGTCCATGGGGTTACTTATATGAGTAAGTTCTATTCAGTTGAAGGCTGAGTCCATGGTTATTTCTGTCTCTCCCCCTATGTCAGTCTCTCCATCCCCTTCTGCTGTGCTTCTCTGAGCTGGCTCCAGTTTGTTTAAGGCTTTAGGCAATGAGACGCCCAGAAATGAGTGCAGCATTCCAGGCAATGTCAATGGCAGCTGTACAGACTCAGAACTTCTGAAAAATCAGCCCCACTTATTACGTAGAGCCTATTCTTAAGCAGCAAGTTTAAAAATGTTGGCCTAGGCCTACGGAACTGCCCCATCCATCCCCTTTCTGGAGTACTGAGATCCCGTTCAGCAGAGCCCTTTAGCATGTATTTAACATTAAGCACATGCTTAAGTACCATTGACTTGAAGATGAGAATATGCATAAGCACTCTGCTGAAGCAGGATTTCTATTCAATAAAATACATTGTCATTTACAGGTCAGAATGATTGAGTAGCAATCGCTCGTGCAGTCATAATCTTCCCCTCCTCGTTAGCCACTTCTCCTTACTGCAAGTGGATCAGGCAGCATCTTTGATATCTTCCCGGTATTCACACCCCCTGACATGCCGATAAATGTTTAGTCCAAACAGGCTAATGGGCGCTAGGCTTTCCCTTGCAGAAAGAAAGGGTCACTCAAAGGGCCTTGAGCTGCTCTAGAAGTAGGCAAGAGGACAGAGATAGATTGTCTTTATCAGTATTTAGAAACAACTGGTTCAGAGAAAAACATTGGAATATTTTGACCCAGATAAAATGGAGAGAGCTCTATAATTAGCCAGTTCTCATATAAACTAGGTCAAAAAAACTGCCCTAGCTTTGAGAAGTGGCTCCAGTCCATAGGCTTTGTTGCCTTATAGACCAGTGGTTCTCAACCAGGGGTATGTATACCCTTGGGGGTACGCAGAGGTCTTCCAGGGAGTACATCAACTCATCTAGATATTTGCCTAATTTTACAATAGGCTACATAAAAAAACACTAGCGAAGTCACTACAAACCAAAATTGGATACAGACAATGACTTCTTTATACTGCTCTATATACTATGCACTGAAATGTGTACAATATTTATATTCCAATCTATTTATTTTATAACTACATGGTAAAAATGAGAAAGCAAGCCATTTTTCAAAAATGGTGTGCTGTGACACTTTTGTATTTTTATGTCTGATTTTGTAAACAAGTGGTTTTTAAGTGAGGTGAAACTTGGGGGAACACAAGACAAATCAGATACCTGAAAGGAGCACAATAATCTGGAAAGGTTGAGAGACACTGATATAGACCATCAAACCATCTGTAAAGCTTCTCTCTTAGGTACTTATACAGCCCCCATCACTGTAGTATCTGAGCATCTCATAATCCTGTAATGTGTTTATCCTCGCAATACTCCTGGGAGGAAGGGTAGTGCTATTATCCTCATTTTACAGATCAGAAATTAAGGCACAGAGAGGCTAAGTGACTTGCCCAAGGTCATAAAGAAAGTCTGTAGTGAAGCAAGGTCATGTGGAGCAGAACACAGGTCTCCCAAGTCCTAATCTGGTGCCCTAATCACTGAACCAGCCTTCATAATGCTACCTCTCCACCTCTCTTTAAAAATCTACCTCTGCTATGATGCCTACAGCTCATTGCCATCTGCCACTGGTTAGGCAAATGACAAGCTGTGATTCCTGCTTAATTCTGTACTTTTTACCATCCTCCCAATCCACCCGCAGCCTTTTTGACTATTTTGTCCACCTGTTACATCCTGACAATCATTTAGATGGTGAGCTCTCTGGGGCAGAGAATGTCTTTGTTACACATCTGTACCGCGCCTAACACAACGGGGCTCTGCATCTTGATTAGGTTCCTAGGTGCTTCCTAATAACAATAATATATAATAATAATCCTCAGATATTTAATGACTCGGATATAATGATAACTATGTGCATGGATCACCCACCCAGCAGATAACGACGGGAATTTACTGTAATCCAGTGAATTCCTAATCACTAGGTTCAGGATGCATGCCTGGTAGTGAATGCTATCCACGTCCCCATCAGAAACAACATTTGCTGCCCCTTGGCCATTACTTGTTAGGAAGTATCACCCCCCACATAACTTGGCATCACAGAGCCAGGTATGAAGCATTGTGTGTACACACTGCACAATGTCTTCATTTATGTTTCACCAATTCCAACACCCATTGAAATCAGTGGAATTTTTCCATTGACTCAATGGACATGGGACCAGATCCCAAATAATCAGACACGGTTTGCTTTGGCGAAGATGCTGCTGTTTGTCATAGTGACACCTTCAGCCTCTGCCAAATTCTCTTCAGCAGCAGCCCACTAGTGACTACTGGGTTTATTTTATTTCATTTTTCTCTTAGTGGTCATTTTCAGTATAAAAAATTCAAATTAGACAGTGGGCCCTTCAGCTAGAAGAAGTTTTTCCTTTTACAACAAAACATTACAGACAAGCCACACATGGCACTATCATCTGGGGCCTGATCCAATGCCCACTGAAGTCAGTGGAAAGATACCACTATTATGGAGTGTGGAATGGGCCCCAACGGAGCAGTACATATTCTCACAACACCATATATATATTACACAACAGAGGGTGGATGTTGCCATCCTTGTGGTTAAGAATCCTATAGAAAAAGATACACTTTCTATACATTCTCTAAATCCATCCTATTAAATTGAATAGAGAATTATATCCTTTATAGAATTCTGTAGTGTGGTTCAAAATCCTATCAAAAGCTTAACATTTTCTATTTAAAATTCTGTGTGTGTATTTTAGAGTCATTTCTAGAGAACCTCTTTACATTTCTGCATAAGCTTATTGGTTTCACCCCTATTATATTCTATAGGGCTTTTCCTAAAGGGTCCAATGAGTTCCTAATCAGCAGATTTGGGCTGAGGCCTGAGTCTGGGATCACCTGCCGCAGTTTTATAACCCTGCAACTCCAAGGACTTTAATGGAGTTACTCCCAATTTACAGATGCAAAGGTGAGAGAAGACTCAGGCCGTGTGTATGTGAGTGTGAGAGAGAGAGTCCATGATGAGTGACCCTTTGTGCATTTTCAGCATTATTTCAGTGCTTGGTGACAGCACAGGAACAGAGTGGTACAGGAATTCCCACTACTACCTGATTTTGTCTGCCTCAAGGCAGGGGTTATTTCTTCATAAGGGCCCTGCTCTCCTTTAGGACCTGATCCTGCAAGGTGCTGAGCACTTCTCAGAGTTGGGACTTCCAAAATGGCAGTTGAAGATGCTCAGCATCTCTCAGCACCTTCCAGGACTGGCCCTTAACAGAGTGCTGGTAAACACGGGGATTTCCCCCTTAGTAGTAGTCAGTAGTACAAATGTATGTATGGTGGTGCCCAAAGGCCATAATCAGGGCTGGAGCCCCATTGAGCTGGACGTGGTACCAAATAGACAAGGGAAAAACCTTGAACTAAGGGGTTAAATCTGAAGACACGAACAGATGAAAGGTAGGGAATTGCAAGTAGGGTTGCAGCATGAGTATGGTGAAGAATTGGCACAGCTTTGTTAGTTACATGGATTGTGTGTGGCTGAGGGGGGTGATTTTTAGTTGGGGGTAGAGGTAGGAAGTAAGGGTGTAGGAAAAGGAAAGAAGAGGAATAGTTATTTCACAGAGCCCCAAAGGCTGGATTCACTGAGCTACAGGCCTCTACTGGAATCCCACTGAGCACAATATGAAAATGGCTTTATGGTGCTGAAGAACTATTACGGAGCCTAGTTCTCTCACTGGCTGTGCCAGAAGTCTGGCCTTTGTCTGCTCACTGCCATGATTAGGGATCACATTCCTAGACCAGGAAAGGAAGTTACCCCTAATCCCAGGCAGCAGCGGCTCCAGGCACCAGCGCTCCAAGCACGTGCCTGGGGCGGCAAGCTGCGGGGGGCGCCTGCCAGTCCCTGCGAGGGCAGCAGTCAGGCAGCCTTCGGTGGCTTGTCTGCGGGAGGTCTGCCGGTCCTGCAGATTCGGTGGCAATTCGGCGGCGGGTACGCTGAAGGCGCGGGATCGGCAGACCTCCTGCAGGCATGCCGCCAAATCCGCGGGACCGGGGACCTCCCGCAGGTGCGCCACCGAAGGCAGCCTGCCTGCCGTGCTTGGGGAGGCAAAAAAGCTAGAACCGCCCCTGATCCCAGGAACAGGAAGAGAAGTGCACCCACACATTTGGGTTTACAAGAATACTGGTGTGTTCAGCTTTGTACAGCCTCAGAGATTTGTGGCCTTAATGACATGAGAGACTAAGACATTCTCTAAGGACACAGGTCTCCATAGCTGGCAAACTACAGCAACAGAATTCCCAAACGAAATTCTAGTCCCTAGCAAGGAAACCACTCACATCTGTAGCTAAAAGACACTTTTTTGATGCCAGTCAGGCTATAAAAATAAAATTAGGGAGTTAATTATTTAACTTGCAATTAGACTGTGTCTTTGGTGAGACATTGATCCTGCTTCATTATCCTGCTTTATACTAAGGAACTGCCAGGAAACGCAGAATATTAAAGGCAGGCATGGTGCCTTCCATCCCTAGACTCTAAAATGCCTGGCCCCAACATAGGCGGCAAGGGAGTATGGGGGAAATAGGCCTTCCCCCGCTCCCTCCCCCCTGCATGGCTTCCCCACATCTTAGTTTGGGCATGGGGGTGGAGCAGAAGCTGCATGTCAAATATGCCTCCCCTCAAATAAAGGTGCAATAAGTAATCTGTGCCTTGTAAAAGGGTAGCACAGATTAACCACGTAGGAGCACGAGTAGGGAAGGAACTGTGGATCTTTTATACTTGGTAGGCAGTTGTCACAGGGTGGCTGGCCCCAGTAAATGAAGTAGATTGAGCTCCCCTGTGCTGGAACAGGTGCTCCCATCTGGCCAGTTAAAAGGATGGGCCAGTACCTGGGGGCTATAAAAGAAGCAGGGAGAATTTGAGAGGGAGGGAGACCTGGTGAGTCAGGGTTGCCTGAGAGCACAGAGTACAGGAGCTGCCCTGGGTCAGTCAGGGGTAGGTGAGAACTGCGAGAAACCAGGCAACTGGAGGAGGTCTCAGAAGGTGTTTTCTGGGGAAAGGCTGAAGGCAAGGAGAGCATCAACAGGGGTTTACCAGCTAACTTCCCCAAGCCAGACAGCCAGAGCTGGAGAGGACTGAAGGCAAGAGGAGCAGCAGCTGAGGGAGTTGCCTGCTGGCTAAACCAGATAGATGGTGCCAAGGGCCAGAGAGGACTGAAGAAAGGGGAGCAGCAGAGGGACTTACCCACAGACATCTCCACACCAGAGTGCTGGACCCAGGGGAGTGAGGGATGCTCCCCTGGGAAGGATGGTCTCCCACCAACGAGGTTGTGAGGGTTCCTGCTGGGAAGGACAGTGTTGTACTCTGACTGGGAGAAATGGCAGTCCTGGCAGAGGAATAGGGGAGGATGGACAAGGAGCCTAGGTGTGGTGGAAGACATTGGAGTATAGTGAGGGGGTATTCCCAGCAGGGAGGCTGTAGGAGGTTCCTGCTGGAAAGAGTGGGGTTTTAAGGACTACATGCATTGTGGGAGGTTATTTGGACTTTGCTTTGGGACTTTTGCTATAGGCTAATCGCACTATGTTTGATGATAAACTGGTTCCCCAGGAGGGGTTTTGTTTACGCAAGAGTCTGAAGTGGAGCTCGTTGGGTTACCTGAAGGGGGAAACTGAGGCAGACATGCCTGTCATATCATGACCTGCCACAGAAGGTCGCTCCAGGTGTGGACTGCCTTCTCACAACGGTGTAATGCAGTCATTGGAGCAGTGCAGGGCTCGAGTTATGCTGGAATGCTCCGGAATGTTGTTCCCGCACATTTCTGAAGAGCCGGAAGGGCATTCTGGTACTTCCAATAACTGAAGTGAACTTTACTTTCCTTATCATAAGGACTGGATTGTCATTCTGGCACTGCTGTTTTAGGACTCAAGTGCTGACTGGGATTCAGGAGACTGGGTTTGGTTCTCCGTTCTGCCACTGGCTTGCTAGGTGACATTGAGCAAAACACTTGCCCTCTCTGCACCTGTTTCCCCGCCACACACACACCCATACCTGTAAAATGGGAATAACAATACTCACCCTCCTTTGTAAAATGCACAGCTGTGTGGAGAACAGAAATTCCATTTGGAGAAGGATTATGAGATTTTTAAAAATGGTTTGATTCTCATGGGACCTAAACTGAAAAATTTAAAAATTCACTGCGAAAGAATATTTATAAAAATTTCAGATTGATTTTTTTCCTTTTGAAATGACGATTCCTTTTGAATGTAATACTTTTTACTCTTGCATTATAAAATTTTTAAAAAGTCAAAATTGAAACAAAATATTTGAATGTTTCATTTCAAAAGTGTCAGAACAGGACGTTTTGATATTATTGGGGGGGGGGGGGTCACCTTTTTTGCCCTACATTAAATTTCAGTGAAATTGTGTCAATTTTGCAAAGTGTTTTGATTTCAATGGAACTGCATTTTCTGATGCAAAATAGTTCCATCAAAGTTTTTTCAACTAGCTCTAGTAAAGTGCTAAGTATTATATTTCTTTCACAGAACTGGGAGTAGGAACTGGTCTACACTAAAGCTGCAAGTCGACCTAAGTTACGCTACTTCAATTACGCAAGTTACGTACTGAAGTCGACGTAACTTAGCGCAGTGTAGATACCGCTGTAAGTTGACCTATGTCGACGGGAGACGTTCTCCCGCTGGCTGACCTTCCACCTCTCAGGAAGGTGGAGTACAGATGACGATGGGAGAGTGCTCTGCCATCGGCTTAGCTTGTTTTCACCAGACCTGCTAAATCAAAACCGCTGCATCAATTGCATCAGTGCCGATTTAGCCGTAAGTATAGACAAGCCCTCAGTCTAGCCTCAATTAAAGCCTCCACAACTCCACATATTGCCTCCTTTTTACATGTGGAAAAAATATAGCACAGGGAGGTTAAAGCCTGACATGCAAAAGTAGAGTGACTATGTAAAAAAGGCAATGTTCACTTCTGTCTTGAGAAAATATGAGCTGGAAACAGCTGGGAGAAAAAATGTGGAGCCCCATGATGGTCTCTCTACAGCCCCTTCATGGACTATGATTTACCTAAAGTCAAATTATGAGCAAAGTCCGGGATAGAACCCTGGAGTCCTGACTCCTAATCCCCTGTTATAGCCAAACACCACATTGACTGCCCTTTTGCGTAAAGAGAAAGGGGCATAAATTAAATACAACTCTACAATGTTTCAGACATTACCAGTATAGCAGCGAATCTATCAATGAAAGGTTCAGAACATCTGTTTTCCTTGTGTGGAATTTTAAAACAGCCTCAGTGCCAATAGGTTGCGGAAGTCTATATCAGGAAAGATCTCTATGGGCATAAGTTTAAAATATGAACTTTAAGTCTCTATTGAAATTTTTCCTCTTTCCTTTGAGTTTCAAGGGTGGCTTTACTGCTTGTGAAGAATGTTGGAACCACCACCCTGGAGAACGAACTCTCTCTAGCCATAAACTGGGCATAGCGTAGCCAGCAGCAATGCAAAAGCCTCCCCACACTACTCCACCAGTCCTCAGATGGACAGGGAAGAGGAAGCCACCTATAGAGGTTGATAGTTGTCTCTCCACATCCATTCACTCCTTTGCCTCTTCTGCCTGAGACTGAACAACGGTGCTAGGTAATGCCAGTTAGTTGTGATGTTGGTTTTATAATGGGATACCAGCCACCTGGAAGCTGAACTGGCAACACCAAATCCAGTTCACGCAAGCCACCAAAACAGCCATTGGACAGTAACTACTGACCTGGAAGGAAAGCATGAGCCTCATGTAAGAAGATGTCTTAACCCCTGTCCATTACCAATAGCATGAGCAACACCACTGAAGTGTTTTGCTGCAAGTTAACAGGATTCCTCAAGTGTGAGATAGGCTCTCTCAGATTTCTGAACTATGGCTGTGTGCTGTATTCCCAATGACAATGGTGGGACAGAAACGAGAGAGAGAAACGTTTGATATATACAGCTTCTGTCAGGAAAAACCATCTGCTAGACACGATCAATTAATTCACTGTAATGAAGAGCACTGCAACCTGCTATCGATCCTCTTTGTCCTGTGTTTTACACTACATTGATTTGTAAGATGTTGGGCGGGGGAGGGAGTGCATTTTAGTGTCAGGATTTTGACTGGCTTTTTTCATAACAAAAATTGTCCCATCATTTAACAAGCAGGCGCATCTATTATGCTCTGTTGCTATGTCACTTACTGTTTTCATTTATGTAGGATACCCAAGTACAGCTAATATAAATGTAGAAATAAATACACAGTTATCCCCAGCTGTATGGGTATGCATGCATGTGCATGCAGCTACACCAGGAATTCTCAAACTTGGGGTCGTGAGGTTATTACATGGGGGGGGTCACGAGCTGTCAACCTCCACCCCCAAACTCCTCCAGCATTTATACTAGTGCTAAATATTTTAAAGCGTTTTTAATATATAAGGGAGGACACACTCATAGGCTTGCTGTGTGAGCGGGGTCACCAATACAAAAGTTTGAGAACCACTGATCTACACACACAAAATCTACCTTTTGTTTGCATTTAACTTGTAGGCCCAGACCCTCTTCATCTGGTGAAATTTCAAGAAGCTCCAGGAGCTTCAACAGAACTACATTGATTTAACCAGCTGAGGATCTAGCCCCTTGTTTTTTAAAGAAAGATCAGACAGTTGAAAGGTGAACAGTAATACTAGCTGAAAAGGAACAGAGAGACGTGTAGACTCAAAGGTCAGAAGGGATCATCATGATCATCTACTCTGACCTCCTGCACATCGCAGGCCATAGACCTTCACTCACCCACTCCTGTAAGAGGTCCATAACCTCTGGCTGACTTACTGAAGTCCTCAAATCATGATTTAAAGACTTTGTTACAGAGAATCCATCATTTACACTAGTTTAAACCTGCAAGGGACCTGTGCCCCATGCTACAGAGGAAGGCAGAAAACCCCTAGGGTCTCTGCCAATCTGACCTGGAGGAAGATTTCTTCTCCACCCCAAATATGGTGATCAGTTGGACCCCTAGCATATGGCAAGACCCACCAATCAGACACCTGGGAAATAATTCTCTGTAGTAACTCAGAGCTCTCCTCATCTAGTGTCCCACCACCTACCGTTGGAGATATTTGCTGCTAGCAGCTGCAGATTGGCTACATGCCATTGTAGGCAGCCTCATCCCTTCCATAAACTTATCAAACTCAGTCTTGAAGCCAGTTAGGTTTTTTGCGCCCACTGCTCCCCTTAGAAGGCTGTTCCAGAACTTCACTCCTCTGATGGGTAGAAACTTTCATCTAATTTTAAGCCTAAACTTGTTGATGGCCAGTTTATATCCATTTGTTCTTGTGTCCACATTGGTGCTTAACTTAAATAACTCCTCTCCTTCCCTGGTATTTATCCCTCTGAGGTATTTATAGAGAGCAATCATAACTCCCTTCAGCCTTCTTTTGATTAGGCTAAACAAGCCAAGCTCTTTCAATCTCATCTCACACGGTAGGTTTTCCATTCCTCTCATCATCCTAGTAGCTTTTCTCCGCACCTATTCCAGTTTGAATTAATCTTTCTTAACCATGGGAGACCAGAATTGCACATAGTATTCCACATGAGGTCTCAGCAATGCCTTGTATAATGGTACTAACATTTCCCTGTCTCAACTGGAAATACTTTGCCTGATGCATCCTAGGACTGCATTAGCCTTTTTTCATGGCCACATCACATTGGTGGCTCATAGTCATCCTGTGATCAACCAATACACCCTGGTCTTTCTCCTCCTCTGTCACTTCCAACTGAAAAGTTCACAGTTTATAGCAAAATTATTATTGTTGTTAGTCCCTAAGTGCATGACCTCACACTATGCACTATTAAATTTCATCCCATTTATATTACTTCAATTTTCAAGGTCGTCCAGATCATCTTGTATCATCCAGATGGTTCCCAGGCTACATACATAGCCAGAGAAGTAGCTCCTACTCTCTGCTTTCAACTCACTCTACAGAGGCTACTTCACAACAAACTAGGTATTGCAGCATTTGCTCATATTCTTCTGGGCCCACCCTTCTGGCTCACTGTGATTGGCCACTCACCTCTCGTGAGCACCTCCATCGGGTGTGTGCAGACTTGTACCCTCTCTGCTTGCTGTGCCTCCTCCCACCATCAGCAGTTAACTTTGTCAGGTGGGTCTTTGGGGACTCCGCCCTCTGGCTAAGCCACACAGTCTATGTGCCTGGAGGCACAAACAAGCTGCCCTGTGCTCTCAGTAATGTCTTTAGCCCTGTCTCTGGGATAGTTTCCAATCTGTCCCTGCCCTGTTACAGAACAGTGCCCCCAGAACCCTATGACCCAAAACCCTGAGTCCTTTAGTGGTCCTGTGATGTCCCCAGCTCTCCAGCCAAGTCACGCCTTCACTTTTGTCTGCTTCCAGGGCTTTGGCACCTCTGCCAGTGGCTGATGGGGGGACCTGAAAGGCACTCACTACTCTGCATCCTGACCCAGGGTCCCTACAAATAACAGCCCCATGCTGCTTCCTTTAATAACTGCTGCTGCTATTCCCTGGGCCACTTCCCACATAGCCCCTCTGCTTCACCCTTCCCTCAGGGCTGAAGATCTCACTTGAGCTCCAGCAGCCAGCAAGGAGCACCTTCTTTGCTCCTCTGGTCCCAGCCTGCAA
The DNA here is from genome assembly GCF_027887155.1 of Malaclemys terrapin pileata. NCBI lineage: Eukaryota > Metazoa > Chordata > Testudines > Emydidae > Malaclemys > Malaclemys terrapin. The sequence continues at coordinate 16,873,476 of NC_071505.1, read as the reverse complement.
CTGATCTGCTCGGGCCCAGCAGTGCCATTTAACTGAACCTGCTGTGTGCTGATTAGCCACTTTGCTGCAGCCTCTTTAGGCAGACTAGGAGGACCCACCTTTACTGCTCCTTTTCTAGGGTGGGGGTGTGGTAGGACCATGAGGCCTCCCGCAGGTGACCTCAAAGGGCCCAGTACACCCCGTCACATACCTCCCCCTGCAGAAAGGATTGGGGCAGTGAGTACTGTGGGTAATGTCCCTTCCTATAGAGTCTTTGCCTTTCTTAGTTAGGCCTTGTCTACACTACAGAGTTTTGTCGACAAAAATCAGGTTTCATCAACAAAACCTTGGAGGTGTACACACAACAATGCTCCTCCCACTGATTTAACTCTCCTGCTTTGCTGACATAATAAAACCACCTCAATGAGTGGCATAGAGCTTTCTGCAACCTACACAGGGTGCTTGCAACAGAAATTCACATACGGTAGCAATCGGCACATTTGCCGACTACAATTAATGCTAAGGCAGGAATCATTACAGGGGTCATTCAAGGTAGCAAGTAAATAATGCCTGGCTCAATTCATTACAGAATGACACATTACTAGTGCTCATTGTCAAAATGCTGCTTCAAAATCTCTCTGATTCGAATCCCCCCTGCCCATTGACCCCCTCTAATAGCCCTGGTGTATGGCTGCTCAAAATCAGCTGCCAGGCGATCCACTTCAATGCTCCACTCCTGGGAAAACTCCCCTCCTTGGCTTCACAGATGTTATGCAGAGCACAGCAGGCTGCTATGACCATGGGAATATTTTCCTCAGTGAGGTCTAACCTGCCAAAAAGGCAATGCCAGCAACCCTTTAATTTGCCATATGCACATTTTATGTCACTCTGCACCTGCTGAGCCTGTTGAAGTGCTCCTTGCGGCTGTCAAGGTTTTCAGTGTATGACCTCATGAGTCACGGGAGTAAGGGGTAGGCTGGGTCACTAGGATCACTAAGGGCATTTCCACATCCCCTTATTTGGAATTTTCTGGTCTGGAAAGAAAGTCCATGCATGCAGCTTTCTATACAGACTGGCAGTATCCCTGAAGATGCATATGTTATGCACCTTCTCTGACCACCCCCGGTAGATGTCAGTGAAATGACCCCAATGATCCACTAGCGCCTTCAATACCATAGAGAAGTAGCCCTTTCTGTTGATGTACTCTGTCGCAAGATGGTCTGGGGCCAAACTTGGGACATGTGTGCCATCTATTGCACACATATGGTATCTTCTAGACTGAGCACTGAGTCCTGTTGGGTAGATAGAAAGATTAACCTAAATAATCTATACAGAAGCCTGTGGAACCCCATAAGATTGGGTCCCTAATCCATGAACTATTGGAACTCATTTACAAAACTTTTCTTAAACATTACATGAATATATTGTCTCATACTATAGAATTAGAATTTATAATCCCTATTCCATGATGAGAGATCTTTGAGCTATAATGTATCTTAATTAAAACTATCTTTAGATTGATTTAAAAAAAATCAGTTTTTTTAAATTTAAATTGGAGTTTTTATGTAAAAATCTTTGATTTTTATTCACCCTAGCATTTATCCTCATAACACCTCTGTGAGGCAGGGAAGTACTATTAACCCCATTTTACAGATGGGAAAGAGAGGCACAGAGAGACTAAAATACTTGTCCAAGATCACATAGGAAGTGTATTGTGGAGCAAGGAATTGATCACTGGTCTCCTGAATCCAAGGCTAGCGCCTCCATACTGGACTATCCTTCCTCTTTAAATCCTCAGTAAGTCTTTAGTACAAAGCTACAGCTGACCCTGCACAAGTGAACTATTAAGGGAGAAGATGCTTTCACTCTGGGAATGAAAGTCACCCCTGGACAAAGGGCCAGAATAAGGCCTAGGCACCAATTAAGCCCCACGAAATAGGACTTAAATGGCACTTAAGTGATGCATAGCCTATGCTAGTCCTTGACACAGGTAAATTTCGCCCCAGGAGATCAAGGGCAGGAACCCAGCTAACACTACTGGCAATAACACATTGTCCCAAAGGAAGCATGTCTGAACAAGACAGGGACCTGTCCATGTCACAGTTGCCATGGTACTGCAGTGGCTGGGAGTGCTGTTATACGGTGTCACTTGGGCAATCAGCAAGCGCAATCCCTAGACCATAATACCTTTACTGGTCTCTGTTTGCTACACCTCATCCATCCCCCATTTTCTGGTGCAGGTCCCACTGCAGGAACCTCAATTTACTCCTTAAATTATATACAGGTTTGATCTTGATATTTACACCACAGTAGCAGTTGGGCCGGTTTCTTTAGTTTTCCAAGGTTTGCGTAAGCACATGTCTAATTTCCAGCCACGATCATTATATAAAAGCAGGCCCATGGACTTTCTAGTCACTTATGCATACCTTGCTTCTAATCCTGCATTCATAGTGCAAACAAAATTCCTCCAACTGAGGTCAATGGGAGTTCTGGTAGCACATGAATGCGGACCATAATACCCAGCTCACAGCGGCAGTCACCATCTATCTTATAGCAGTCTGCATCCTGGAGCCAGCACAAGGTTAATGTAGTCTAGATGTGTAAAAAAATACCACCACCACAAAGGAAGTTTGTGTGCATACAAAAGAGGCCGGGACTTTTCAGCTTGGAAAAGAGACTAAGGGAGGATATGATAAAGGTATATAAAATCATGAGTGGTGTGGAGAAAGTGAATAAGGAAAAGTTGTTTACTTGTTCCCATAATATAAGAACTAGGGGGCCACCAAATGAAATTAATGGGCAGCAGGTTTAAAACAAAAAGGAAGTTGTTCTTCACACAGTGCACAGTCAACCTGTGGAACTCCTTGCCTGAGGAGGGTGTGAAGGCTAGGACTATAACAGGGTTTAAAAGAGAACAGGATACATTCATGGAGGTTAAGTCCATTAATGGCTTAATGGTTCTTGCTTTGTATTCCTCCGTTGAAGTCATTTCGGGGAAGTGACCCTCACTTAAGAGTTACCTAGTTCTCAAAGTCACGTGAATGGTGTTTGGTGTGTGTCTGGGAGCTCGTCATGGTGAGGTAGAAAGCAGTTGGGGACAGAGGGGCTACCCAGGATGGGTAAGGAATGGTGTCCCTAGCCCCTGTTTGTCAGAGGGTGAAGATGGATGGCAGGAGAGAGATCACTTGATCATTACCTGTTAGGTTCACGCTCTCTGGGGCATCTGGCATTGGCCGCTGTTGGTAGACAGGATATTGGGCTGGATGGACCTTTGGTCTGATCCAATACGGCCATTCTTACGTTATGTTAAAACAGCGGATTCCCAAATACTGTTAACTCATCATTTCATAGGATAATACCAGCATGTGATTCTACATCATCTGTCAGCTAAAGATCTCACTGCATTTTACAAACATTAAACAAACCTCACCACACCCATGTGTGGCAGGCAAGCATTAGGCAATATAACAGGCCAAGGTTTTCAAGTATCTTATAAGTTTGGGCACCTCATTTTTGAGTCCCCATAGAAGGCCTTATTTTCAAAAGGTGCTTGCTCATCGTCTCTGAAAATCAGAATCAGATGTAGCATAATTCAGCCTTAGCTGACCTTGGGGGCAATAACTTTTTTATTGGTGTCAGCTCTTCCCCACCACTCAAGGTTCAGGGGAGACCACTGCCAATGTGCTTGACACAATCTGGTGTTCCCTGCGCTAGCACAATACTTAATATCAGGATATTTAGTTCTCTAGGCAGGAGGAGAAGGAAGGCACAACATTTTTCATTTCACAATGAAAAACACTGTTTCATTTCCAAATGTCAGTTCAAAACATGGTGTTTTGTTTAATTTCTCCAAATCAGAAAATTTAGTCAATATTGACATTTTCTGATGGAAACATTTTTTTGGACAGAAAAGTTCAGCCACCTCTATAGTCATAATTATCAAGTTCTTCCCAGCCTCAAATGTATTTTATATCTCAAAATTTGTCCAGATTTTTCACTAAGGACTGTCACAAGCTGTCATTCTGGACCCACTGTCATGCTAGGGACAGGGATGCTAGCCAAAGAATTAGCACATAGAATGGAGATATAATCAATACAGTTTTAGCCACCTTAATACATATTAGATGCAAACCCCATTCAACAAGATTTAAAGGTCTTCTGCAGCATCCCGGGAGATGGCTGCAGATCTGCTACTCAGCGCTTTAGCACAGTGAATCAAGTCACAGAAATGCCCTGCCCTTTCTGTATTGCATCTATTATTTGAAAATCTGACCTGATGGGTTTAGTGTGTATGTGTAATATTCTTTTCTATTTATTTTTCATTTATAAAATATAAAGTGATTGCCCATCCTTGCTCCGGGGGCTTTACATAATTTAATGTTCACAACAAAATGTCAGAATTAGTCTATTCGATCCCCAGCAAATCAAAATACAACTACGCGCTGACAGGCATAGTAATAAAAGATAACCCCTCCACCACAAGCATGATAATAAATATACATAGCTACGCCCCCTCACGCATACACAGAGATTCATGGAACCTAATGCAGCGAGGAGTAAAATGACAGCCCCTTGCACAAACCTGGCACCTCCTGCAGAAATGAGGAAAGGCAATGCCACCTGCTCTCCCTTGGGGTGTCAAACAGCTTTATGTCCATAGGAGCCACAATGCTGGAGACTGATGAAGGGAGAGGCACTAAATCAAACGATCTCCTAGCAATCTGGGCCACATCCCCTTGCAAACCAGCACTTCCCACTTTCTGAGCAATACTAACCCCTGCAGCCTCCCCAGTTGGTCTCTATCAAAGTCTATGCCCAGCTTCCCCTGGGCTGAATTTAGCTTGCTGTATATTATCCTAGATGGGCGGGTTGAAACACTGCATATTAAAAGGGGAGGTCATTTTAAAAAAATAATGGAGTACAAAGCATCCAATCCTGATAAACTATTTAGGGATTAACTCCGCACACACACTATTATATTTAGTTTAACCAAATAATAATTCCCTCATACTGTACTGGGCCTTTGTGTGAAATGTTCTAGTCTGAAACAAAAATGATACGTTCAGTTTACAAACCCTGGAAAAACCATTGTCTGTAAATGGAAAACACTGACCAATGCAGACCTATATCAGCCCTAGCAGGCACCATTACAATGAAGGATTATGAGCACAGACCATCTGCCTGTAGATTTTTTTTTTAATTGTATAATGCAGCAGCAAAATGATTGCAAAATGAAACCCAAGAGTGACCTATCCTTTGCCACACGACGCTGCCATTGAGAGAATTACCGTAGAACACCAGCATGTGGGTTTAAAAACAAAATGCAAATGAACTTTGCGATTTATGAATGATAATTCAGCAGGATTTGAAATATGCAATTTAAAACAGATCCTGTTCAACATGTAAATAGCATAAAATATAAACAGGAGGATTAAATCAATCGGATTGATTTAAGCTGCTGTGTTAACTCAGATTCCTCCCACCACACAACAATATTATGATGATTCATTGAGACAGCCTCAAAGAAGTGAGCTACTCTGGATCCTTACATATCACAGTGACAGGTGCTTTGGAAATACCATATGCAGACAGATGGTATTAGCAATTTAGTTTGCTCTTATAGATAGAACTAATAGGAGTAGTGACAAAAACAGAGAATGTGTGATGGGATGTGCCGAACCCATTCTGTGGGCAGCAGGGAAAGGGTTAACATGCTATCCCTGAGCACAGAAAACAACACAGCTGTTCACTCAGTGAAGAAATTACCAGGGAGTTCAGTCATTGGGGAAAATGAGGCTGGGCTCAGCTGGAGTGAGTCAGTGAATCCCAAAGGAACTATCAGAGCAGCACACACTTGGGGTAGATTCTCTGTTTGGTCCCGTCTGTATTAAGAGCTGCATTCTTCTTGTGGAGATGGGGAAAAATATTGATCAGGAGCCTTTCAAGTGTATTACTGACCATGCGGAGTCATTGATGCGCATTATGGTATATGAAGGAATAAGAGAATATGTCCCCAGCACATCAGTCAGATAATGAGACAGGCTATCGGAGTGCTAGTGAAACAGGGCGACAACAGAGATCAAGGGAGAATTGCTCTAGGAAAGCATCTGGCAAAGGGCTAAGAGTGTATTATTAATTATTATTTGTATTACAATAGCATGTAGACGCCCCACCCAGATCAGGAGCTCATTATTTGAGGTGCTGTACACACAACTAATATGAGACAGTCCCTCTCCCAAAGCCCTTATTATCTCAGCAGAGAGACAAAGGGCCGGTGGTGTTATTCATCCCTATTTCAGGGAGAAGGCCAGGGAAGAGCGTGAATCACTGTGAACAGAGGTGAGCACAGCCTGGAAGGCAAGGGTGAGCAGTTTAACTTGGCACAGAAGCAAGACAGGATGCCAATGAAGGGGGATTGAACTTTGGCTGCAGAACTTGACTCAATTTAATGTAGACATCTTGGCTGTGAGAAGCCTTTTGTTTTCTTACATTACTGGACTGCAGAAAGCCTGGTCACTCAGTGGAGATGGTCTTAGCTACAGTTTACCTGCCCCGTCATGGAGATGGGGGGTGGGGCTGTTATTGTCACCAAGAAAGCATCAGTTTCTCATTGTAATTTCATTCTCCCAGGTAGCTTGTAACAGACACTGGGTTGGATCCTGCAAAGCCCTGGGAAGGCTCACCTCCCATTGGCTCCAAGGAGCTGAGGGTTCAGCACTTGGAATGACTGGGCCTACAGTAATTACTTCCAAGTGTACACACACAAAAAGCCAAGCTGTAGAGCAAGATGAATGTAAATGGAATATTAATGGCAATTCTCACACCTTTCAACAGAAATCTGTGTTTTGAAGCTAGTGTGGGAGTTACTGGCTTAGCAGTATTTTGCAAGGTCACTGCATTCTCACTCCCAATATAAGGGCTTTTTGTTTTGTGTTTCTTAATTAGTGTGAATTCTGAAACTAAGTAAGAAGTCAAGTGCTGGGTTTTTTTTTTTTTTTTTCTTTCAAACCTGTGTCCCTGTTCTTTTAACAACTCCAGGTCCAAACTGAAATACTGTTAATCACATGGTAGAAGTCACACTATAATATATTGACTGTGCACAAGAGTATTTGTTGACCTCAAAGGTAAAGGAACCTACTACATACTAGGGTAGATCACATTTAGGTCAAATGGTAAAGGCTTGTGTTCTTAAACCCCCAGTACCAGGGGTCCAGTCCTAGGACCCTGTGAACCTTTATCTAGAAATCACATCTGTATGCAGGACAGAGGGATTTTAGTGAATGCTATTTCTCCTACGTCCCTGATTAGTTGAGATTCTCCTATCTCAGGGGTAGGCAACCTATGGCACGTGTGCCAAAGGCAGCACGCGAGCTGATTTTCAGTGGCACTCACACTGCCCGGGTCCTGGCCACCAGTCCGGGAGGCTCTGCATTTTAATTTAATTTTAAATTAAACTTCTTAAACATTTTAAAAACCTTATTTGCTTTACATACAACAATAGTTTAGTGATATATTATAGACTTATAGAAAGAGACCTTCTAAAAACATTTAAAGGAATTACTGGCACGCGAAACCTTAAATTAGAGTGAATAAATGAAGACTCGGCACACCACTTCTGAAAGGTTGCTGACCCCTGTCCTATCTGGTCAAGAGGCCCAACTCAGCTGATAACATTTTCATTGGGTCTCTCAGTGAGAGGAAATTCTGTGATCCAGCTGCATAAATTTAAAACACAACTTCTCCTAGTCCCTTTGTTGGAGTAGTATCTGTCCCTGTATCTAGCAGCAATTTGCCTACTGTTCCCCTAATTGTCAGGAATGGTCTCATTGTGTATTTCAGTTCGCATGATTATAGCACTCTGTTATAAAAACAAGCTTTCTGTTTCCCCCGTGGGATCAGAGTTCTGTTACATCAGGCTAGTCTCATTTCCAGTACTGATGAACCAGCAAACCAGTGTGAATTAATTGAAGCTAACATGAACCCAACCACCTGAAATTTCACCTACAGGTTTGGCATGAGAAGCGGAGGGGATGGGAAATGGAAACGTTTCATGAGAACATTGAACCTTTTTGAACATCAGGGCATGCAAAACACATTTCCCAAAAATTTGTGAGCTACTTTTGTAACTTTTTATGTGTTTCTTAAAACCCCAGCTCCTGGAATCATGTGAGAATCTCCGATTTCCTCTTTAAAAAAAGTATTTCATGGCTGCTGAGTAAAGCTGGAAAATGTGAACCTTAAAGGCTCAAAACCCAGAAGGGAAATAAAAAGAATCTAATTTTTTTTTTTTAAATCCCCTGATTTTTGAGCCAATCTATGAGGATCCACAAGCCTAGAACCCAGCTCTTCTGGCTTCTGCCATAACCACACTACCAACCCTGGCAAAGTAGGAAACAGCAGCCTATGAGCCCTATGGGTTCAAACACCACTGGCTGTCCTGCCTGCAGAGGTCCTGACTGATGTAGCCTACTGCATTCCCTGAGTGGCTCATGTATGCTATTTAAGGCCTAGGGGAAACATCTGGCGGCTGTCTGTGTCGCTAGGCATATCCCTGACTTGATGCTGCAAATAGACCCTTCTGTGCATTCCTGATACCTTGCCTTGCTCCTTGTTTCTGGCCCCAGCCCTGCTCCGGATATCAAGCCTCACTCCTGGTCCCCTGCTCTTCTCCTGACTCCGCACCCTGCCTCCGTTCCACTAACTCTACTTCAGCTGAGTCACCTGGCTCTGACTCAGCACAGCTCTTCAACCTGATCCTACCGCATGGTACTGGTACAGACTGCAGCTTCTGGCCTTGACCTTCTAGACTGAACCCTGACCATGTTCAAGGCCCCATCCAGGCTACGACCTCAACCCACGGCCTCCTAGCTGGGGTCATGACACAGTCTCCCAACTCTGGGGGACCTGCCTCATGACTATTGAGCTCCTGGTGTTGGCATCTGCACAATTCTAAACTCGGAAAGTTGTTCTAGTCACTTTCACTAGCTATTTTAGTGGAGAGGCCAAGGGCTGAGCTCACATGCAGACTAAGGGCACATCAGCAGAACAAAAGCTTGCATGGGCTAGCTTACCCAAGGTAACTTGAACTCAGCTAGGAGGGGTAACAATAGTAATGAAGACAGCACAGTGGTACAGACGCTGGGTACATTCTTGGCTCCCTAGCCTGCTCTGGAGCCCATGTTGTTTTCAGTGATATTGTTACCTGTAGGACCTGAATTTAGGCTAGCTTTGGTAGGTGAGCCTGGGCCACAGCTTGTGCTGTGTAGACATACCCTGAATGTCTCTACTGCTCTACAGCGCAGGGTTAAGGCACATAGTGAGTTGGGGAAGTGCAAGGAAGTGTGTGCTGGCAGGGCTTGTACCTGTTTTACAAAGAAGATTAAATTCCCCTACAAACAGACTAGCTGGCATGTTTCAAGAGCACTAAATTCATTTCAGCAAAATAACTGAAGTGAAGGAAGGTCACGAAGATTAGAAGACACTGGTGAAACACCAGAGCCCTCCAGCATGGGGGAAGTGGTCTGCTCAGCACAACGCTGTGAGACTTTCTGGAGTACTGAGTTTTATGGATTTAGAGCAAGCTTTCATCTGTAACCACACACAAGAGAGAGTCCGGTCTTGGGAAAGATTAACGCCTCGGGCCAAAGAAGACTTAACACATGACTAAGGATTCTCTGAAGATTAATGCCAAGGAGAAGGAAAAAAAATGGTTTCTGCAGGCCTGCGGGCACTGCTACTGAATTAGATTTGCCCAACGCTTTGGCGAATTCTGTAGCCTCAGGTGAACATTCTGTTAAATAGATTATATTCAGCACAAATACGGTGCATTCGTAAATGTAATGCTTAGAGCCCACCCCAAAAAATTACATTGTTCTGGGAATGGGGAGTATCCGGGAGGCTAGGTGGCTGTTTCTAAACTTGGGTGAGAAGATTAAAATAGTATTCATAGAATATCAGGGTTGGAAGGGACCTCAGGAGGTCATCTAGTCCAACCCCCTGCTCAAAGCAGGGCCAATTCCCAACTAAATCATCCCAGCCAGGGCTTTGTCAAGCCTGACCTTAAAAACCTCTAAGGAAGGAGATTCCTCTAAGGAAGGAGATTCCTGCTTTGGTATAGACGACAGTAACCCTCCCCTCTGCCCCTCCCCCCGACAATGTTCTTGCTATATGACAATGCTAACTGGATTACAGCCAGATTCCATCCTGGGTTTTGGTAGAAGGGTGGATGTCAGTGGCATGGCCTGGAAATATGGGGCATGCCTGCAGCACTCTGGTGATCTCTGGCTGTTGGTGAGACCCCTTGGGGAAACCCTTGCAGTCAGATGCAGCTTAGAGTAGTCCTGGGACTGCTACAAATTGTGCTGGGTTTGAGGGGAGTATTAAGGTGGAGTGAAGCCATCTATGACCCCACACTCACACTTGGCTACACTGGGCACAGCGCTGACACAGCTAAGAATCTGGCTACGTATGTTTAATAAATGCAGACAGGGCCCAATCATTACAGCTGGTCAGGAATTGTTCAATGAAATGTTTCTTCAACCAAAAAAATGTCAAATTTGTCAAAATCAAATCTTTTCAGGGAAAAGGGTCAGATTTAAATCACATTTGACAACTCAAAATTTTGAAAAAAAAATGAAAAGTTGTTCAAACATCTCATTTTGACATTTTTTAAATGAAAAATTCCAGTCTCCTACTTGAAAATGTCTTTTTGTTTAGAAATTTAAGCTAACTACAGTAGATACAAATAACAAGCGGTTGAAAGTAAAATGAAATGGTTCAATGGACCCGAACTGACATTTTGGATTTTTGGTTCATGACAGTTTTCAAGATATTTATTCTTGATTCAGGGCAGGACATTTTTTCAAAATCTGAGATTTTCATGGGACAGGAAAACTGTTTCCTGTCCAGCACTTTCAGTCACGTAGTCCTACTCAGTTCTTACTCTGACACAACTCCCATTGGACTATAATAGATATTTTGCAAGAGTAAGGACGTTGGAGCCTTATTCAAAGCCTACTGATGTCAACTAGTATCCTTCCATTGCCTTCAGTGGTCACTGGATCAGGTCCTGAGTTCTCTCAACTCCGACTGTCTCAAGAGGCTGTGCACCATGTAGGCTCATACCCTGAATAAAGCATCCAGGATCAGGGCCAGTGTTCTTACTGCAAGTGAAGATTTAGCACTCTTAACAGGCAAGAAAAAGTCCACCATGATGTCACCTTTGAGACTACAGCACAGAAGCTATCTCAAGTAGCTGGAAAGTTACTATTGCCTGCCACAGTGCAATCCACACTTCACTTCCAATTTTCAGTATGACTGTGTTTGTCACATTGGTATATTGCAAGTTCTAAGCAGCAAACCAAAGTGAACAGCACAGAGCTGACAGAAGTGTCCCAGCTTTGACTTATATAACCTACAGCAGAGGTTTTCAAACTGTGGGGCGCACTCCCAGGGGAGAAGGAATGGAGGAACATTCAGAAGCGGCAGCCACCACTCCCCCAGGGCTGACAGCGGGAGGCCCAGCCACCGGACAGCTCCTGCTATCAGCCCCAGGCAGCTAGCGGCCGGGGCTCCCGCTGTCAGCCCCACGCATGGCAGGACTCCCGCTGTCAGCCAGGTGGCTGACAAAATTGCGGTGGAAGCCACAATCATTTCCAGAGCAACAACTACTTTTTCTGCCTTTCCGGTTTCATATATCATATCCTGTCGTTACAACAAGCAGTTGTGCAGGGCTTATTTGGCCGGTGAGTTGGATATTTTTTCATATTATGTGGTGAAAAATGGGTCTGAACTTACTGCCAAAAGATGGAAGTGTTCTGAAACGAAAGACAGACACTGAAACAGCTACAGTCAATACACAAGAAAATATGGTGAAGCATATTTAGATTTTGGTTTCGCGTCCATTGCAGTTAATCGAGAAATTAGGCCTCGATGTGTAGTGTGTGCAGTAACTTTAGCAAACGATAGCCTGAAGCCAGCAAAATTAAGATGCCATTTAGAAACAACACATGGCAATCTAGTAGGAAAGAACAGAGATTTTTTCGAATGAAAGCTACAACAAATTAACAAAGAAAAATCACAATGAAATGTGGTATCCACTCTTGCAAGTGCTTTACAAGCAGCATATCAAGTTGTGTACCACATTGCCAAGAAAAAAAAGCCTTACACAACTGGGGGAAAAACTGATTCTCCCAGCAGCAAATGACATTTGCAGGATGATGCTTGGTGACAGTGCGGCAGAAAAGTTAGAAAAAGGCCCCGCTGTCAGACAACACGGTCAGCCGCCGACTCTCTGACATGTCAGAAAATATCAATGCACAGCTGATCTCGATTGCAATCTAGTTTATTTGCAATTCAGTTGGATGAAGCAATGGATATAGCAAAAGAAGCTAACTTAATTGCTTACGTTCAGTACTATTGCAAAACATCAATATTGGACGATTTTTTGTTCTGCGAGCCAATTAAGATGTGTACAACTGGATCTGAACTGTTCCATTTTAAATTACTTCCTAACTTCTCACAAGTTGAAGCGGGGAGCCTATGTCACAATCTGCATGGATGGAGCCTGTTCTATGTCTGGAGGTAGAGCAGGCTTGAAAGCCAAAGTGTTTGAAATTGCTCCACATATATTGTGGACTCATTGAATGCCACATGGCGAAGCCCTTGCTACTCAAAACATGGATCAAGAAATTACTCGTATTCTGAGTTCTGCTATTAAAATCATGAACTTTATCAAGACACAGCCCACAAAAGCTCTTTGCAATGTTTTGTACAGAAATGCGAGCGGAGCATGATACTCTGTTGTTTCACATGGAAGTCAAGTGGCTAACGGGAGGAAAGTGTTGCAACACCTTTATGAACTGAGAAACAAAGTTCGATTTTTTTCTAGTGGATTTGAATTTCAGCAACATAGAAACACTGTGTGATTCCTGCTGGCTTGTGCTTTTGGTTTACCTTGCTGATATTTTTGTCAAACTGAATTCTCTAAATGTCTCATTGCAAGGAGCGGAAAGTACTATTTTTGACCTGCACAACAAGATATCATCATTCAAGAGAAAGCTGGATCTCTGGAAAACAAAGATCAAAACTGGTTTAAGCATTGTTAACTGAAACTATCGGTGAAAGGGAATCTAAACTACTGAGTGTTATGAAGCCAATCAAGAATCACTTGACTTCTCTCAGAGAGAGTTTGGATAAATAGTTTCCTGAAGGAAATGCACCCCTGAATGACTGGATTATCCAACCTTTTGTAACTGAGACAGTGATCTTGTCTCATCTCATAAATGACAGTCGGGAGAAGCTAACTGAAGGTCAGAGTGAGAGGACACTGGACATTCAATTTAAAAAAGTCTTGGGGGGGATTTCTGATTGAAAGTTGTCTCAGAAGATCCAGCTTTGTAAAACTGTGCGATCAAAGCTCTTTCACCATTTGGTTCATCTTATTTGTATGAGATCAGATTCTACGCACTGGCTGTACTAAAGACAAAGTACCATTCAAGCGTGGAAATGCAGGACAATGATTTTATGATTCCACAGAATATGAATAGCGCAGTGGTTTGAGCATTGGCTTGCTAAACCCAGGGTTGTGAGTTCAATCCTTGAGGGGGCTATTTAGGGATCTGGGGCAAAAATTGGGGATTGGTCCTGCTTTGAGTATGGGGTTGGACTAGATGACCTCCTGAGGTCCCTTCCAACCCTGATATTCTATGACAATTTCAGAGTGTCAGTTTCAAAAATCTCCCCACAAATTGATAAACTTTTCCCAGAGAAACAGGCACACCCCCTTCACACTAATTAATAAGTATTTGTAACTTACAGGGGTAGGGTAATTTAATTAAAGTTGTTTTAAAGGTCTCGGTTTCTGAGCAGGCTATCAAGCATACTTTTTACATGCGTCTATTTTTGTCTGGATTGGGTGGGTGCAACCAAAAATTTTAACTCAGAGTGGGGGAGTCAGCTCAAAAAGTTTGAAAGCCGCCAACCTACAGCGATCACCACAGAGAAGACATTAAAGGCGGGGGGGGGGGGGGGGAGCATCTAAAAATTATGCATGCAACACAAAATTTTCTTTACGAAAAGAGTCACTGCAAAGGAGACTATTTTCCCCAACTTTCAGCTCAGAGCCGATGTTTATGACTGAGTTACAAAGCCCAAATATCAGGGATCCAGGATAGAATTAGTGCCACAAACTCAGATGCAGTGAACTATGTCACATGCAGCAGCTCTAATTTGCTAACAGAAAAATCAGTAATGAGTACTCCCACGTAGCTGTCACTTCAGCCGCTCCCTTTCCCAGCACGCTGAAATGGAGACAAAGGTTACGAAATCAGGCTAACAAAGAGTGACAAGCACTTAAAGCACCCACACACATATGGTCAACATATAATTTCTTAGGAGTCTCTCCATGTACATATGTAATTCTTGTTAATGTCAGTGTGAGTTATGTGACCATATAGAGACCAGGCGCATCAACTGTAAAGTGCAACAGTGACAGGACTGGGAACGTTATCCAAATAATTGTAACAGGGAAAGAGACTCATACCTGGAAACGAAGGTCTAGATCAGGGGTGGGCAACCTTTTTGGCCTGAGAGCCATATCTGGGAATAGAAATTGTATGGCGAACCAGGAATGTTCACAAAATTGGGGTTGGGGTGCAGGAAGGGGTGAGGGCTCTGATTGGGGGTGCGGGTTCCATGGTGGGACCAGAAATGAGGAGTTCAGGATTATGGAGGGGGCTCCGGGCTAGGGAGTGAAGTGCGGGGGGGGGGGGGGGAGAAGGTGAGGGCTCTGGCTGGGGGTGTGGGCTCTGGGGTGGGGCTAGAGATGAGGGGCTTGGGGTGCAGGAAGGTGCTCCGGGCTGCGATCAAGGGGTTCGGAGGGCTAGAGAGGGATCGGGGCTGGGGGAGGGGGTTGGGGCTGGGGCTAGGGGAGGGGGTCATTTCTGGTCCCACCCTGGAACCCGCACCCCCAACCAGAGGCTCAGAGGTCCAGACTCCGGGCGACGCTTACCTCAAGCAGCTCCCGAAAGCAGTGTCATGTCCCTACTGCGGCTCCTACGCAGAGGCATGGCCAGGCAGCTCTGCACGCTGCCCCGTCCACAGGGACTACCCCTGCAGCTCCCATTGGAGCACCGGAGGGGGCCACTGGAGCGCATAGGAGCCGGAGGGGAGCCATGCTGCGGCTTCCGGGAACCGTGTGGAGCGGCCCCTGACCCTGCTCCCTGGCTAGAGCACCTGAGTGGGGCAAGCCCCAGACCCTGCTCCCCAGCGGGACCTCGAAGGCCAGTTTAAAATGACTGGCAGGTTGGATCCAGCCCACAGGCCGTAGTTTTTCCCTGGTTTAGATCATTCCAAAAGAAACTCGTTACTCTTAGAGGTGCAGAAGGAGGAGAGCTGCAGGTCATCAGCCTTGCAACCCAGCTCCCAGTGGAAGCTCTCACATAGGGCCATCTTGGTTGGGGCCTCTCGCCATTACCAGATTAATAATACATAGGAACAAGTTGCAAGTTAGGGAGTATCTGGGAATGGACTAGGGTTCAGTGAGGAAGGAACATCATTCACTATGATCAGAACAGAACAGGCCAAACCAAAGAGGAAGTTCACACCCTGAGTTCATTAGGAATTCAGGGCACTCAGCATCTTACAAAATCAGGCCCCTTGGTTTGCTCAAGTTATAATCTGGTACCTCTGGACATTTCTTTAATTTAGTGGTTAAAAGCCTAACTAAAATCAATGGCTGGGAATTAAAGCCAGACAAATTACATCAGAAATAGGGCACACGCTTTTACCAGAGAGAGTTATTAACCACTGGCATTAAACTACAAAGGGAAGTCACGGATTCTCCATCTCTCGAGATCTTCAAGACTGGATGCCTTCTGGAAGATACGCTTTAGTCAAAGACAAGTTATTAGCCCCAATACAAGAGTAACTGGGTGAAGTTTTATGGTCTGTGTTATACAGGAGGTCAAACTACATGATCTGATGGTCCCTTCTTGTCCTTAAAAAAAGAATCTATGGAGTCTGAGAACACACCATTGAAACCAATGGGAGGTCTTCTATTGACTTTAATGGGAGCAGGATTGTCCAGAACTTTGTACTCCTACTATAGAATTTTCTGCCTAGTGACTGTGGAATGCACAGCCTGGCTTGCCATTTAGAAGAGACTGCAGAAGAGCTTCAGTCTAGCTTGTCACTTTCCTAAGTGTGGATCATTTTATTATTGTTTGTTTTACGGCACCCTGTAAAAGTGTTCTCTAGAAAGAAAAGCTGCAGTAGGTGTAACATGAGGAATCAGCTATACAGGTAATGAAAATGCCAGCCAGGGGTCAGGGCCGGCTTTAGCAGGTGTGGGGCCCCACGCTGGGACGTGAATTGTCTCGTGCCACACACCCCCCGCCCCAACTCTGCCCCGGCCCCACCCCCTCTCTGCCCCATTGGATCCTTCCCCAAATCCCCGCCCTGGCCCTGCCTCTTCCCCAAGCACGCCGCATTCCTCCTCCTCCCCCCTCCCTCCCAGGCTTGCACTGATCAACTGTATGACAGCGCAAGCGCTGGAGGGAGGGGGAGAAGCAGGACGTGGCCTTTTTTTTTTTCGCTCCACCGGCAGCCCCGGACGTTGCGGGGCCCTCTTAGGCGCGGGGCCCCATTCCGGGGAATCGGCCGAATCGGCTTAAAGCCGGCCCTGCCAGGGGTGATGTGTGTAATGAAGGAGACAGAGAAAAGAAAAGGGATGAGCCTGTTCCAAAGGCCATTGAAGCTAATTGAAAGATCCCCATTGACTTCAATGGGCTTTGGATCAGTCCCTATTTGAGTAGGATTTAAATCGGGGTGTTTTTTTTTCCTCCTTTTAATTTTTTTTTTTTTTTTTTAAAAGAACTAAAAATATTGTGACAAACTTTGACATCTCTTGGGGCTCACTCCTGTGACATACTGAATGTTCTTAACTCCCACTGACTTCAGTAGTAATCGATGGAAATTCAGACCCTTGTAGGACTGGGCCTTTGAAGCACATTGAGATTAGCAAGGATATACCAATTTGCAGGAATTCCTAGTCTAATTTTCCCTTTACTTTTGCTTTCTTATCCGTTTCCTGCTACGCCAACAATTTCCTTCCTTGTTTTTCCGTCGTGTGATTTCTTTTCAACTCCAAACATGATTCCATGTGCAAATGATCATTTCAGCCCTTCTCAAAATTCCTGTTTATTTTCATTTTAATATAGAATTTACATAAAAAGAAAATAATGCATCAGTTTTGCAATAATTTCAGGCCTGTAACTCTTTACTCTTGAAACATTGGTAAAATTGTTCTTAATAAAGCAAGAAACTATTTCCTGAAATAAAATTCAACTATTATTTTAAATACTGCAAAGGGCTTGTTTGTTTTTTTATGTTGGGCCACCAGTGCATTTAGATGCTAGGGATTCAACTCAACTCTGTTACACAACCATAAATTGAACCTTTTCTGGATTTAAATCAATGAAATGATTTTAAATTTACCCGTGTAACTGAGAGCAGAATTTGGCCCACTTTTTTTTAAAATATATCCTAGCTATCTGTTTTCCTGTCTTAAGCAGATGGCTAAGTGTATTTTGATAGCTCAAAGATGATCTGTAAACTAACCCTCTAGTCATTTAATTCTAATTTTCTGAAGCCAATTTGACTTCTACACCAAGGACAGTAAGCAATACAAAAATTAAAATGGAAAGGATTTCTTAATCTCTCGATTGAAAGAGCCGCCTTTCCTCTTCAGTGATCCTTCTTTAACATTTGCAGCAATTCTGTTTTTTTCCAGTAGATGTATTGTCCTGGAAAACATCCCACGCCAATGTCAATACAATTCAAAGGGTAAAAGTCCAATTTTGCACCACTGTAGTCAATGGAGTTAGCATAACCAAGAGCAGAATCTGACCCAATGATGCATTTTAAAAAGAGAAAGAGCAGGGAAGAAATAATCAGATGCAAAACTAAATGCAACCTGAAACTTATAAATATTAGATCTCTCCCACAGATCCATTTCAGACCCGATCCTGAAAATCAATCTACACACACAGGCCTTACAGGATCAGGCCTTTATCTCTGAAAAGCTTAACTCATATCTGCTTTATAAAAGCCAATGGTTTCCAAATCCAGGTGTGGAACGTCTTAGAATGAAGCACACAGCTGAAAGGGGGAGGAAGAGATAAAAGGGTTGGTAAGAGGGAGGCTTGAGATGAGTACAGGCAGCATGGGAGGGAGGGAATGAGAGCAGAGATGGAAACAGGAAAGAGGCTATGGCTTCAGTGCAAAAAGGGGGTGAAGTGGGGTTACAGCAAGATGGCTAATGCACATTACCTATCTCGCTGTAAAATCCTAGGAGACAAGGCACAGGTAGTTTTTACCACAGTGCAGCTATGTGAAGTGAACATAATATTCCCTGATCTGTGCTTGACCTCTTCTAGCTCCATAGTGATAAAAACTGCAGAGCCTCTTCTGCACTAGGATTTTACAGTGAGGGTTCTAACTTGTGTTACTTAACTTGCTGTAACAACACACCCTTTTGTCAGTGATGATATAGCCTAAGGGTACATCTACACTACAGCGGGGAGTCGATTTAAGATACGCAAATTCAGCTACGTGAATAGCGTAGCTGAATTCGACGTATTGCAGCCGACTTACTCCGTTGTGAGGATGGCGGCAAAATCGACTTCTGCCGCTTTTTGTCGGCGGTGCTTACTACCACCTCCGCTGGTGGAGTTAGAGCGCCGATTCGGGGATCGATTGTCGCGTCCCAACGGGACGCGATAAATCGATCCCCGAGAGGTCGATTTCTACCCGCCAATTCAGGCGGGTAGTATAGACCAGACCTAAGACAAAGGACAGTCCAGTAGAAAAGGCACTAAGCTCGGATTTGGAAGACATGGGTTAATTCCCTGCTCTAGCACAGACTTCTTCAGGCAAGTCACTTGGGGAACTGTGGCACCATTCACCATTTGTAAAATAGGGATAACTGCACTTCTCTGTCTCACCGGGGCCGCCCAAAGGATTCAGGAGGCCTGGGGCAAAGCGGGGGAGCGGACATAAAAAAAAGGCGCCACCTGCTGCGGCGCTTGTACTCACTGGCGGCGCTCCGAGTCTGTGGCGGCAGCAGTGGGTCCTTCACTCGCTCCGTGGCTTCGGCAGCACCGAAGACCCGGAGTGACTGAAGGGCCTGCCGCCGAAATGCCGCCGAAGACCCGGACCGCCACCGGGTGAGTAGCCAGGGACGGGATTCTCGGCCAGGGCTCGTGGGGCCCCAGGCCTGGAGCAAATTGCCCCACTTGCCCGCCCCCAGGCGGCCCTCTACCTCACCGGGGTGTTGTGAAGACAGATACACTAGAGATGGTGAAGCACTCAAATACTATGGTAATGAGGGTCATATAAATACATTAGGCAGAGGCAGAGCTTTCAAGAACCATCCTTCCATAATGAAATGACAACTGAACACAGTGAGATGTAGGGTATAATGCAATTGCATGCTTTACCAAATCTTTGAGTCCTAGAATGATGGCCAATAAAAATATTCTGATGAGGTAACGTGAAAGAGGCTGGGAAATGGAGCTAAGAACATTTCAATAATATCTGGCCTTGCTGAGTGGGTGTTGTTTTTAAAAGTATTCAAATGAGAGCAGTTCCATCATCAGTTTCCCAGAGGGCATTTACATTATATTAGAAAGTAAAAATTCTTCTTAGGAAAATATTGATATGTTGGGCCTTTGTTCCCAAAGGAAAAAGATCCTGAGAACTGAACAGGCTTTTCCTTACGATTTACGAAGACAGACTCAGGAAGTCTTAGAATCAATCAAGTTAGAGATGGAACAGAACAACTAGGTCATCTAGGTCAGTGGTTCTCAAACTAGGGCCGCTGCTTGTTCAGGGAAAGCCCCTAGCGGGCCGGGCCGGTTTATTTACCTGCCGCGTCCGCAGGTTAGGCCGATTGCAACTCCAATGGCCGCGGTTCGCCACTCCAGGCCAATGGGGGCTGTGGGAAGCGGCGGCCAGTATGTCCCTCGGCCTGCGCCGCTTCCTGCCACTCCCATTGGCCTGGAGCGGCGAACCGCGGCCACTGGGCGCTGCAATCAGCCGAACCTGCGGATGCAGCAGGTAAACAAACCAGCCTGGACCGCCAGGGGCTTTCCCTGAACAAGCGGCAGCCGTAGTTTGAGAACCACTGATGTAGGTCTCTCTTGCCAGGTAGGATTGTCCTCATAACACATTTAGTATTTCAGACAGTCTAGTTTGCACCACCACTCTTGGGAGATTACACTGCAGCAGAATAGCTCTCACAGTTGCATTCTCCCTCTTAGTTGTATCCAGTTAATCCTAGTTGAATCTCTTTGTACTTCCCTAATCAACAGCCATCCTTGGTGTTCATACCCCTCAAATTAGCATGCTCCCCTCGCAGACATTGCTTTGCCAAGTTATACTTATTTAGGGATTTCAATTTCTCTTCACACGTCAACCTGCTATGGGTGGTAGAGATCCAAAAGGGGGCCCGTGTGGTTTTAGTCCCCCCACCCTCACTTCAGTTTCCCTAGCAAAGCATAGCAACATCTAACTGTAAGGGGATGTCTGGATCCAAAGGGATCTTCTCAGGTGTTCCAAGAAGAGAAGGCTACACCCAACTGAGCTTTATATAAGGCAGCCATTATGGTAACAGGATGGCTGCTGCTGCTCAGGGAAGATCAGCTCTTTGCTCTCTGAAAGGGCTCTTTCAAGAATAGACATACATTTTGTTTTATATGTTTTTGGGTTGTGAATTCTTTGATGACAGCCAAGACCTGAAGACCTTGGGTGAAATCTGGATCCTACTGAAGTCAATGGCAAAACTCCCATCGACTTCCATAGGGCCAGGATTTTTGAAGGCATTTATGTTCTGCTGGCTGTCAACAGTCTTTATGAAATGAGGTTGTGGGTTGATATGAACATATAAAAATGAGCACGTCTGACTCGTACATGTTCTATGGTGTGAGGAGTTTGGTCAATGAATCAGTTGTGAAAAATCTGGAGAGCTTGAAAAAGGCAAATGAGGTACCAGTATTTCCCACCCGATACATTTGTAAAAGCCCTTCCAAATTCCCTGATTCATTTTGGCCAGAATTACATTTTATGTCTTGTAATGTGACCGTTTCCCCTTTTTTGGTGCTATTATTTTTTCCCTAATAGCCAGGGATGACCCTCTATATCCTTGTGTGCTTGCTTTTTTCCTTTTCCATTTCCAGTACAGTGATTTTTATCCCCAGGATCTCATGTGAATCCAGTTGGACATTTTTTGTTTCTTTTTCAGAGGAACTCTAGTCTGCTGGCCCTTACTAATATGGTGTTTAAGATCCTTCATCCCGCTGCCACACTAGGATTTTGGAACCATCCCTTTGATTACACCTTACTCATTAAGGCACTGACTCAGTAAAGCATTTAAGCACGTGCTTAAGCATGTGCTTAAGTCCCACTGAAGCCATGAATGTGAATAGGGATGGATCTAAGCAGGTGCTTAACTGCTTTCCTGAATCCAGGTCTAGAAGAATGGCACCATCAGCACCAATGGAATAGGATCAGGTCCTACTGCCCAGTCTTGTCAGTCCAGAAATTAAAAACTGTTTGTAACATTATTAACCCCTCAGAACATCTGGAAAGTGTTTCAAAACATTTCATATTCTGGTGCATATGCAACTCTTGTTGGAAGGCATATTCTTCTGAATGTTAAGAATCACCTATTGAAGCTCACTATGCTACAAATACTAAAAGTCTGCTGAACTCAACCTCAAAAGGGAATAACAATGAAATTAAAGTGCAGCAAAGGTATTAGGTTCACAGGACTATGCAAAGCAAGTCTTTTTCAAAAGAATAGTCCGTCCCTTACCAGCCTGATTATTCAAACAGGCAAGTCACTTCCGGCAGTAAATTGCAACTTGAAGCATGAGAGAGAGAGAACTGCACCTAAAGCCCTCTGAGATTAATTGGACACGTCGCTATAATCATATGTCCCGGGTGGCTTTTATCCCATGCTCACTTTCGAGACACTTCATGTAGAATTATAGAACCGTGCCACTGTGTGCCAGTCCATCTGCACCATTTGCACCTGCTGAAGAAATTGTGACAGAATCAACAGCGCAGCACATTGACTTCAATGGAGGGATGTTGAGTTACACCAGCCCAGGATCTGGCCCCGAGATCATAGGTGTACAGCACCCAGCAAAACACAGAACGGCTCCTTGCCTGGGCTCTCTGGGCACTGCGCTAGTACAAAGAAACACATAATGGAAACCTCTTCCTGAGGCAGTTTTTCCATCTCAGTCCCTTAGTGTTAATTAAAATTTTCCACCAATGGTCTGACGCTGAGAGATGCTGAAGACCCACAATTCCCATCTGTGCAGTGAGTTGTGGCCACTCAGTTCCTCTTAGGATCAGGCCCTGAAGGAGCAGAAACCTATTAAAACAATTCTACTTTCACTAAGCCAGTCAGACTTAAGAACCAGTGACCTTGACTCTGGTGAGTCATCCCATTGACTTCAACGGGAGGATTCATCTGAGTTCATGGTGCAGGACAGGATTTTATTCTACCATTATTTTTTTAAACATAACCTTATTGTTATAGCTGCTCCCTTCCCTTTCACCAAGTCATTTAGTGATGGGGATGCTAAGGATACAAGTCAAGGATTGACAGCCTTGGAAGGTCAAGGCCTCTATCTATCCACAGACCAGATACAGCATGGGAGCAATAGGGCAAGCTTCCCACACATTTAGTGGCCCTGAGCATCCCCTAAGTGGAGAGGCCCTAGCATAGGTGATATTTCCTCCAGCCGCCTTTTAATGCTTAAAGCAGCATTATTTTTTGCACAAACCCCTCCACACTCCTATTGCACAGCCAAGGGAGACTAAGTCAACTGCAACATGGCAACCCTACTGGAGCCAGGCCACCAGGAGAAGGGTGTAGGTCAGCCATCTAGAGGTACAGCTGACCATGCAGGTTAGCTCCTCCCTCCATGGATCTGGGGGTATCGTACTCTAAATCTGTGTGGTTGGAAAGCCCCATCCCTGCCCATTCCATGGCCACCCAAGTCCCTCCCAACAGAAGCAATTATGTCCAGCAAACGTGGAGGCCCAGCTGAGTTTTTATCCCCTCCCATGTTTTTCTCCAAAGGAAGGTGCAACTATGCAATATGAAAGGGGGGAGGGATAGCTCAATGGGTTGAGCATCGGCCTACTCAACTCAGGGTTGAGAGTTCAATCCTTGAGGGGGCCACTTAGGAATCTGGGGCAAAAATCAATACTTGGCCCTGCTAGTGAAGGCAGGGGGCTGGACTTGATGACCTTTCAAGGTCCCTTCCAGTTCTAGGAGACAGGATATCTCCATTATTAAAAAAAAAAACAAAAAATAAAAAATTAGCAAGGGCTGTTCAGACTTCATATCCATTCACTCCTTGAACTTTCTCCTGAGAGTGTTTGCAAGAGTGCCAGTGGGGAAGGCACTGTATCAAACTAATCAGGGGTGATCCTAAACATCATATGTATCACCTGTTGATGTTCAAATTAAAATAAGGATTTTTTGACACATGCAGAACATGAAATGAGAAGTAATATTTATCATCATCTTCATTAGATGCATCCACTATAGAAGTGTTTATCACTTTAAAAGGAAGATTATTTTAATGCAGTAAGAAAATTATGCATTTCAATCCCCTATTATTGCCAACTTGGATCAACTAAAAAAATTTAATGATTTTTCACACCTTACTTAGAAGGCCATCCAAAAATCTTTATATAGAGTTTAGTGCAGCAGGGCTAGCTAACTATGAAATGATCTTTGCTAATTAAAATATATTATCATATACTGAGAACTCACTAGCCTTTTAAAGACAATAGGCATCTCAATCTCTTAACAGAAGAGCTGACTTTACCTTGACATTTATAATTAAGAAAGAAACATTGCTCACAGATTAAATAATGACTGAGTTGGCAGATGCTAGTTTTTGTATAGTAGAAGGGAAAAGGGAATTTATCATGCCAAAATTAAACTACTAGACCTGTCCACAGTGTTCACATCCCAGTCCTGTAACAATTAAGAAGTCATTGACTTGGTACTACTCAGGGTATGTCTACACCAGAAATGTTACAGCTGCGACGCTGTAGTGCTGTATTGTAGACACTACAGCAATGGAAGGAGTCTTCTGTCCCTGTAGTAAATCCACCTCTCCGAGAGGCAGTAGCTAGGTCAATGGAACAATTCTTCCATTAATCTAGCGATGTCTATACTGGGGCTTAGGTCAGCTTAATTACATCACACAGGGTGTGAATTTTTCCCCACAGCCCCGAGCTATGTAGTTAAGCTGACGTAACTTTCTAGGTAGTATGCAGTGTAGTTGTAGCCATGTTGGTTCCAGGATATTAGAGAGACAAGGTGGGTGAGGTAATAGCTTTTACTGGACCTTGCATTTAACTTTAACACTCATAATACCTTTCCCAGAACTGAAGAAGAGATCTGTGTGGCTCAAAAGCTTGTCTCTCACCAATAGAAGTTGGTCCACTAAAAGTATTACCTCACCCACCTTGTCTGTCTAACTTTGGTAGACCAGCCTTCAGATTCTACAATTAATGTACCTATCTCATAGACCTGGAAGGTCATCGAGTCCAGCCCCCTGCCTTCACTAGCAGGACCAAGTACTGATTTTTTGCCCCAGATCCCTAAGTGACCCCCCCAAGGATTAATTCACAATGCTGGGTTTAGCAGGCCAATGCTCAAACCACTGAGCTATCCCTCCCTCTCCAGCTCATCAGTTACATATTTTGATTTCTCTTCCACAGAAGTCTACTAATAATTAAGCCTCAACCATTTAGCTGAAACACATCCACTTCCCACCACTGGATCCTTTTGATCCACTGGTAAGTCTGGCAGTTACTTTTAACTACGCATTGATTTCACTTTGAAGCTAAGAAACTACTACAGCGAATCTTGAAAATGTTTACACCATTGTGTCAGCGTGGTTACTCACAGATGCACAGAAAAGTGAATCAAGCCTGTGGTTCTGTAATAAATCGTAGCTCCTAAAATACTGACTGAAAGTCATGAAAATAATTTGTTTACAATATTGATTTTGAGTTATAGGGGGTTAAAGATTTTCTCAGCAGCATCAGCATGAGAGCAGATCAAAACATTGACAACCCTGGAGCCAATGGCAGCATGCTGCATGATTAAGGACAGTCCTCTGGAGTTCATTAGGAGAAAGAGAATGTCCCTTAGTGTTTAGAGTGGGGACTAAAAATAGGGATTTCTAGCTTCTGTTTGTCTTGCCACCACTGATTCATTGTGCGATCAGAAGTGAATCACTGAACCTCTCTGTGTTTCAGTTTATTCACCTGTAATACTGCTGTAGTAATATTTACCTATTTCATCGGCATGTTGCGAGGCTTAAGGTAAGATCCCACGAGCCGGGTAGGTGAAAAATTCCCACTCAAGTTCCCCATGTGTAGGTCTTGCAGGACTGAGCCTTTAACTGATGTTTTACAACAGCTTTGGGAACCTCAGATGGAATGCACCAGGGGTCTGATCCAGTTTCCATTGACTTAGATAGATACAAAATATTTTTAATAGAAGATTAAAACACGTTAGCCTTAGTCCAAACCTGATGACCCTTCAAAAGTGCTGTAAAATGCACCTCCTCATTCAGGTTCCACTAGTGACATAGCTAAGATTTTCCTTTCTCTAGTAGCAAAGCTCATTGAAAATAAAAAATGAGTTTAATGAAAAAACCCGAGTTATTTTTTGAGATGTAAGAGAAGGTTTGGAACAAATTGATACATGAAACAGTATTAAGTTACCAGGACCAGATGGTATTCACCCAAGAGCTCTGAAGAAAGTCAAATAATTGCAGAAATATGAATTGTGGTATGTGACGTATCACTTAAGTCAGCCTCTGTACCAGAGGACTGGAGGCTCCAGATGTGATCCTGCCAATTACAAGCCAGTAAGTCTAACTTCAGTACCAGGAAAACTGGTTGAAACTATAGTTAAGAACAGAATTATCAGACATTTAGATGAACACAATATGTCGGGGAAGAGTCACAGTTTTTGTAAAGGGAAATCATGCCTCACCAATCTATTAGAATTATTTGCAGGTGTCAACAAGCCTGTGAACAAAGGTGATCAAGTGGATATAGTGTACATGGGCTTTCAGAAAACCTTTCAGGAACCCTCTTACACAAAGTAAGCAGTCATGGGCTAAGAGGGAAGGTCCTCTCATGGATCAGTAACTGGTTAAGAGATAGGAAAAGAGTAGGAATAAATGGTCAGTTTTCACAGTGGAGAGAGCCAGCCCCCCCACCCCTCTCCCACCAAGGATCTGTACTGGGGACCAGTGCTGTTCACCATATTCTAAATGATCTGGAAAAAAGGGTAAACAGTGAGGTGGTAAAGTGTACAGATGATAACTATCTTGCATAATTTTGTAAGTCCAAAGCTGACTGCAAAGAGTTAAAGGGTTCTCACAAAACTCAGTGACTGGACAACAAAATGGCAGATGAAATTTCAGCGTTGATCAATGCAAAGTAATGCACAGTACAAAACATAATCACAACTACTCAAACAAAATGATGGGGGTCTATATTAGCTGTTACCACTCAAAAGAGAGATCTTGGCATCACCATGGACAGTTCTCTGATAACATCTGCTCAATGTGCAGCAGCAGTTGAAAAAACTAAGAGAATGTTAGGAACCATTAAGAAAGGGATAGATAATCAGACTGAAAATATCATAATGCCACTATATAAATCCATGGTACGCCCACACCTTGAATACTCTATGCAGTTCTGGTTGCCCCTTCTCCAAAGATATTAGAATTTAAAAGAGTGCAGAGAAGGGCAACAAAAATTATTAGGGGCATGAAACAGCTTCCATATGAGGAGAGATTTAAAAAAAAAAAAAAAAAAGACTAGAACTGTTCAGCTTACAAAAGAGATGACTAAGGGGTGGGGGAATGACAGAGGTCTATAAATCATGACTAGTATGGAGAAAATGAATAGGGAAGTATTATTTACCACTTCACATAACTAGGGCCCAACCAAATTCACAGCCATGAAAAACGCACCACAGACCATGAAATCTGGTATTTTGTGTGCTTTTACCCTATACTATACAGATTTCACGGGGGAGACCAGCGTTTCTCAAATTGGGGGTCCTGACCCAAAAGAGAGTTGCAGGAGGGGTCACAGGGTTATTTTAGGGGGGTTGCGGTACTGCTACCCTTACTTCCGCGCTGCCTTCGGAGCTGGGCCGCCGGGAGAGTGGCATCTGTTGGCTGGGCGCCCAGCTCTGAAGGCAGTGCCTCATCCACAGCACCTCAGAAGTACGAATGGCAATACCATGCCATGCCACCCTTACTTCCACGCTGCTGCCTTCATGAAATTTATTTTTTAAATCCGATGACCGTGAAATTGACCAAAATGGACGGTGAATTTGGTAGGGCCCTACACATAACACAAGAACCAAGGGTCACCCAATGAAATTAATAGGCAGCAGGTTTAAAACATAAGGAATGCACAGTCAGCCTGTGGATCTCATTGGTAGGGGATATTGTGAAGGCCAAAAGTATAACTGGGTACAAACAAAAATTAGATAAGTTCATGGAAGATAGTCATTTATGGACCTACTAGCCAAGATGGCTAGAGATGCAGCCCCATTCTCTGTGTCCCTAAACCCAAGCTAAAAGCTGGGACTGGATGATAGGGGATGGATCACTCAATAAATTGCCCAGTTCTTTTCATTCCCTCTCACCTATCCATATGGATTCTGAACTTCTGCTGCGGTGCATCTCATTTAATCATGTAAACCACTGCAAAGTGGGTCTAATATGCTACCATTCTAACCTCAGAGCATTTTCACTCACTTTGCAGTGGGTGTGATTGACTACAGGAGGTGAGAGGCAACAGAGAATGGAGCCCACAAGCTTTACATATTCTATACTTCAGCTGAAGGGTGACTAGAGGTCCCGATTTTATTGGGATTGTCCCGATATTTGAGGCTTTGTCTCATATAGGTGCCTATTAACCCCCACCCCATCCTGATTTTTTGCACTTGCTATGTGGTCGCCCTATGCACACGTCAATATTGCACAATGGGGTCCTCGTCCACAACTAGGGCACCTAGGCATGACGACAATATGAAAAATAAAAAAAAAATAGTAATAATGAATAGACACGGAGAATAGCAATTAAGGGATTAAGCAATTGAGCTTCTTGGGAAAGGCTTACAAATAAACTAAGAACACCAGAATTTTGCAAGTATTTTTGTTAATCATGCAGTTGCAAGAACTCAAGGAGACCTCATCACAAGACAACTTCCATATGCAAGATCACCTGTGTCCTTTTGCATTGAGGGCAGTCATTTTTGTGCCTGTTATTCACAGTCAGTGAATACTATAAGTCATCTACAGATCACAATGTGTGCGAGTTCACACAAGATGAAAGCTCACACAAACTGTCAATACAGTGTACAAAAAGTTACACATGCCAGGACTGGAACACACTTTGGTTTATTATACAGGCTTAATGCTCATCTTCTAAATAAAGAGCCAAACCATATTTGCAGAGCTATTATAAGACGGTTGCAGCTGTCCTTCTGTCTGTCTGGGAGGCCACACCCCCTCACTACAAATCCTCTGGAAGATCACAGTTCAGAGGGGAATTAGCACTGGGTTCACTGCCACTCAGCAGGGTAATCCAGTACTGAGTCTCGGGGCCCTGGTCCTCCAACTGGACAGGGCACCAAACAGTTAGGGGGCTCTAACCTACAGTCAGGGTAGAGCAGGAATGTCCACAAGCCCCGGGCCTCCGCAGGGTGAGACAGCAAGCAGTTAGGTGGCTCAGGCCAGTATTCAGGACAGAGCAAATGAGGAATCTATTAGCCCAAGCCCTCGAACAAGGTGGGCAGCAAAGTCAGGATGCTCAGGGCTTGTACTCAGGACCGAGCAATAATGAGTCTCTACGCCCAGGCTCTCAAACAAGGCGGGGCAGCAAACAGTCAGGGTGGGGTGGCAGTGGTAGGGGAACGCAGGCCCACCTGACTCCACTGTGTCCCAGTTCAGGGCCTTAACAGGGGCAGAGTGGTCTGCCACTGGGTCAGCAGGGAAATCCGGCTGCAACACACGGACCAGCGGTCAGTCAGCTACACAGCCAAACTATATTCGGCTCTCCTGGGCTACTTCCTACACTCCCATTTGCGGGGGGTACGTGGGTTCTGGGGTCATCGTCCGTCTCGCTGGGGTAAACAGATAACAGCAGTCCCAGCAACTCCTCGAGGTCTCCGGCGACCGACAGCTCTTGCAGTCCCTCCAGATCTCAGGTGCTGCAGCGGTTGCTGTCAGGTCCAAGCTCCAGCAGCAGGTGAGAGACGTCCTTTTCCTCCGGTGGCTCCCCTCTAACGGAGCTGGAGGGCTGGCCTTTTATACTTCTGGTTCCTGTTCCGCCCTTCTGCTTCTGATAGGGCGGCTGTGGGTGTCCCGCCTCTGCACACTGGGGGGGCTCGCAGCTGTCCCTCTGTCCATCTCTGAGGGAGGCCATGCCCTCTCACTACGGTTATATCATCATTACCATCAAAAAGGCCAGGCAATATTGAATGCAATCATAATTTTAATCAGAATGCCAATATGCTGCATCTAATTCACTACTTTCCTTTCAAACCTGTTGATCTCTCCCCTAATGATGGGGGAGGGGAGGGGATTATTTGTTTTCAAAAGACAGCAAATGCAAAAAAAAAAAAAAAAAAATCTGTCTGCATTATGACTTCAATAGGAGTAATATTACCCAATTGATATATAGCTGGGGCAAAAGTTACAACAAATGTGTGTCACTTATTTAGGAGGATTCTACAATTTGAATGATCCATTTATGGCAACATGAACATCTTTTTTGGCTCACATGTGTGTGTATATATTACAAGATGTGTATCTCTTTCCATATGTTTGTTAAAACAGTGATTCAGTCAATGGTCTGAATAAAGTTTAATTTCTACAGTTACAGTATCTGAAGGAAAATCAATCTCCAATGATTTGCTGCACAAAATATTGCCAAACAAGCCTCATGTCTCATTCTGCACTTACGAAGGCTTGCAGGGTATTTATCTGGAACAGTATAAAAGTAATATAATTTAACAAGTTGTCCTTTTTAATCTAGCGAGACTCTGAACCAGTGCCAGCATTAGTCATTTGAGGAATCAATGCAGCCCTTTTCATTGCATTTCCTCTATCATAATGCAGTCCCAAAGAAACAGGTCCAATCTGCTACACAAATTAAAATTTAAAAGAGCATTTAGAGGGACATAGTCAGTTTTAGGTCCCCCATATGTAAAAATCAAAAAAAAGTGTCTTTTGCCAAAAACCCAGGATCAGCCAAAAAGTTTTCAAGACATTTAAAAGAGAAGGATGTTTTATGATTGAAATCAAGGCAAAGGTGTGATATTAAGCTGATGTTTCTCTAAATATTTCAATGGAACTACTCAGGTGCTTAACTTTAAGAACTCACTTCAATGCTTTGCTGAATGGGGAGCTTTGCAAAGCATCAGTTTCAATGTTCCACCTGTACCAGCAGTTAGTCAACTTCCCATTGTTTGTGTGGGTTTCTCATACCAAAGCAGGGGACAGAAAAACATTTCAAAGCAACAACTTTGTTACCAGAGGGCAATTCTGCATGGTGGTCACCTGCCTCCTATTGTGCCATTTTTATACACTCTCTTCTTTTCTAGGATGTTCTTCAAAACACATTTTCTTCACCTTTCCTTTATTCCTCTGAGAAACGCTAACAGGTTAAAAAATCAGGGTCCAGATCTTCAGCTGGTGTAAACCGGTATTCCACTGACTTCAATGGAACTGCCAATGTATATATACTCCGGAATCTGGCCTGAATTTCTTTGTCACTATTTACACAGCTTTGTTTAGTTTTGGTGTGTCCCAGAGCTCAAAACAATAGAAATAGACTAATCAGTTTTACATTTCCTTCCATTCACTCTCAGCCCTTGTCTACACACAAGAGAGTTATACTGTTTTAGCTACTCCAGTATCGGTAAAGCAGTACAACTCCCCTCGTGTGGAGCCAGTTATACTGATATAAGTGTGCTTATGTGTGTATAGCTTATTCCTGTATGGGAAGGGGAATAAGATTGATCAGTATAACTGCATCCACACGACAGTGGTTGTGCTGGTATAAATAATTATATCAATAAAAACTCATCACACCCCTAATCAATTGTTATACCAGTACAATAACTGTGTGCAGACCAAGCTTCCTGTTCCCAAAGGCTACAAAGTTAGGGTGCTAACATATCAAGAGAATAGTTTGGTTTGTTTGGGTTTTTTTAATTTGTTTCTTTTGAAATTAAATAAAAGCCCAAAAACACTTCTATTGACTTTAGGGTTTGTGAAAGCCCAATTTTGCAAAACTGAAGGTCATGACTAGATCCCGATTTCTGCAAACATATGCTTTATTCATAAGTATTTGCCAGTATTTTATGTAAGAATAGTGCCAGATTATAGATTGTTTGGGAACTGTTCATTTAGCATATTTGCTATTCATTACTTTTAATGAGTGACTGGCTGCCAGCATCACATGGGACTTTGTCTGCTCCCAGACTGGATGACTGAATGTTTTCAAAGAAGAAAATAACGGATAATATAGAAAATAATGCACTTCCTACAAATTTTCAGATGATTCATTCAAGCTAAACTTGGGAAATTCTGGAGATTTGTGAACATTTTCATGACTATTTCATTTTCACTGGTGCACGAGATGTGATAGGACCCCCTGTATATCAAAGGCATGAATTACTTGTCAAGTGTTGGTGAATCACTTTTTGTATTCTCCTACCAGCCTCTAGGCATGGGTAGGTTGCAGAATTTAGCCCAGTAACTTCAATCGGCATTATGCCTGTGTATCTGAGGGCAGGACTGGGTCCAGTGTGAGTGCATAACAACTGCACATACCTGATATTAAGCAGCCAAAAGCACAAATAAAAATTGGATGCTATCTGGTTAAGAATAATTTGTAGCTTAAGGAGTAAGAAGGATGGGTGGATGGTTTAGGAGAAGCCCTCTCCTAAGGCTTTTCCCTCTCTTTCACTGCCATCCAACCCATAAAACTAGCTCCGTTTTTAGGCAGTAACAAATTCAAAGCTTACTACCAGCTACATTGTGACTTGGTTTACAGGCTTATGAAGGGGAATGAGAAATCCCACTAACATCCCTACATGTTACTCAGACCTTGGGTCCAGATGTGAGCAGGTGTCGTTCCTTGCACCCACTTTCCCCCCTCCCCAGAGCAGTCAGGCAAGGAGTGATGGAGAATGGGTGGAGCCTTGCCACCAACCCTCCCTATTCCATGACCAGCACAACTAAACCAACGGGAGTGTGAGTGGGTCAACAATTTGTAACAGCATCATTTCAGGAGGTTAAAAAATCCAAACCCACTTTGTGTTATCAATCTAAATCCATAAAGAATTCTAGCTTATTTGAAAAAAATGTGTCAAACTAGAATCAGACTATTTACACGGGAATGTACATGTCCAATTTGCTCTGGTACACACCACTGGCAAAAATTTACTCTGACAGAAAGCTGCCAATTATTTCTCAGATATGAATGGATCCTGCAGTGCCATATTGTGTCTTTGGTAGTAAGCCGTCACTAAGAAAAACCATTTTACTAGGGTTACCATTCGTCCGGATTCCCCCGGACATGTCCGGCTTTTTTCAGTTAAAAATAGCATCCGGGGGGAATTTATCAATGTCCGGATTTCCTCCCCCCCCCCCCCCCCATGCAGAGCGTGCGGGGCTTACAGAGCAGCCGGCCGGATCGTGCCACTCGCACGGGGCTCCGGCAGCCAGAGCCCTTCCTCCACTTCCCCCTCCTCTCCCCTGCAACTTGACACCACTCCACTCCCCTCCCCCTCTCTCTCCCCCTCCCTACTGCCGGCGATCTGCGAATGCAGGGCGGTGTACACCTGCTGTTCGCCTCGGGCCTCCGGCAGTCTGGAGCTCCAACCCTGCTCCCCTCCCCCGCTGCCGAGCGCGCCGCTCTGCAGCACAGTAAGGGGGTCAGAAGCGGCAGGGAGGTTCTGGAGGGGGTAGTCAAGAGACAGGGAGCAGGGGGAGGGTTGGATGGGTCAGGAATTCGGGGGGGGGCTGTCTGGGGGTTGGGGGTGTAAGGTTTTGGGCAGAGTACAGGTGGGGGGGGTCTCAGGAGGGGGCAGTTAGGGGACAAGGCACAGGGAGGCTTAGGTAGGGGGTGGGGTTCTGGAGGGCAGTTAGGAGCAGGGGTCCCAGGACAGGGCAGTCAGGGGGACAAGGAGCGGGGGGGGTGTTTGGGAGTTCTGGGGGGAGGCTGTCAGGTGCAGGGGTGGGGAGAGGGATCAGAGCAGTCAGGGGACGGGGGTGTGGATAAGGGTTGGGGCAGTCAGGGGACAGGTAGGGTCCTAGGGGGCCAGTTAGGATGTGGAGAAGGTCTCAGGAGGGGGCAGTTAGGGGACAAGGCACAGGGAGGCTTAGATAGGGGGTGGAGTCCTGGGGGGCAGTTAGGGGCAGGGGTCCCAGGAGGGGGTAGTCAGGGGACAAGGCGTGGAGGGGAGGGTTGGGGGTTCTGAGGGGGCAGGAAATGGGAGGGAGTGGAAGGGGCAGGGGCGGGACTAGGGCAGGACAGGGGCGGGGCTAGGGCGGGGCTCCTCCCATCCTCTTTTTTGATTGTTGAAATATGGTAACCCTAATTTTACTATTTACTCATTAAATTAGCACTTCAGGATCAAGCTAGCCCAACTGTTTCCAGACCTTTCAGTAGTTGAGAGGCACACACTTAGATCCCATCTACAATGTAATTATAGCCTATGGGAGGACCTAGTTACAATGTTGTAGTCTGCCAAACTGTTAGAACACAATTCAGTCTTGTGGCCTAGAAGGTTTCGCAGAGTAGCTTTAGAGCAAGTGTAATATCTAATGTAACTCCACTGACATGAGCCCACTGACTTTAATTTGACACTTGAGGTGAAGACCAGGCCCTGTTGAAGTCAATGGCAAAACTCCCATTGATTTCAATGAGATCAGGACTTCACCAAGTGTTTTGCAATTACTTCCTGAAAGTGTGTGTTTCCAGGTGAAATGCCAGTGACCGTAAACATTAAACAAGAATTACAGCAAAGTTTGCTTATCATAGTGCACCTTCAGTATTTGACACCAAGCATTCCAAAATCATGAGTCAGGCCACCACAAATCATGAGACATGTTTAAAAGTTTGGGTTCCTTTTATTTACCACCTTGGTTTTGAGCTTTTAGGGTTCACATTTTCCAGGTTTTTTCCACAACCAGGAGGGCCAGGGTGACAGACCCAGGCACAATCCAGACTAATGAGTAGCTGCACCACCCCTGCCCTGCAACCTTGGGTGCCTTACAAGGTTTTGTTGAAGTAGCTCCCACCTGGGTCGCGCACAAACAGCCTTCCAACATGCAAGCCACACGCTGAGTGCCTACAACACAGAGGATAAAGATATGGGGCCTGATTCCCATACACTAAGGCCCATTTACACTGCTCTGGCTGTGTAAAAGTATAAATGGGAATCAGACCCTGGAGAATGACATTTCAGGATTAGAGGACTAAGCATTCAGCTGCACATTGTAGCTGGTCTGCAGGTCTCAAAAAGAAATCCAATCCATAAAGTAACTGGGAAGGCATTGTCTTGGTGAAAGATTGAACCCTGGCAGTGGAACTTCTTCCCTCATGAAATCAGAATAGGTGTAAGTCTTTCCTTTTTTAGAGCCCAATACAAAACAGGCCAATTGAGAATTCAGAGTGTCAATACCTTTTATATCTCCCCAACCCTAGATATATGACCCAACCGGAGGAAAGGAAAGAAAGTGATCCATATTTGGATAGGATAATGCATTTTTAAAAATCCTGTATTCAGTGCCAGATATGGGTGCTAAGAGACAGACCCAGCCAATCTGGTCTATTTGTCTTATTCTCACTGAATCAGGAAATATGTTCACTATGAACTGTTTGCTACAGTCCAGCTATTATTTGAGCAGCTTGGGTGGAGGTAGTTATTGCCTCGCTAATCAGAGTACTTAAAAATAGGCAAGTGCCAGGACCGGGTGCTTATCTACTAATATGGTGTGCAGAGAGGAAGCCTGTCAAGAAAAGTAAAGTTCTAAGAGCTGAGTCATCACTCCACTACACCAACATCAAACTGGTGTCGCTTAACTGAGTTCAGGGCAGCACAGTCTTTCCATTGACTTCATGGGGCCTTGGATCACACTCAAACTGCATATATTAATCATAAGTCCAGGTGTAAAAGAACTATTAATAGGACACCTGCATTTTCTCTTTAAAGGAAGGTTTGTCAACTTTAAAGATTTGGCTAGAACATGGTGAGTAAGGGGAGAAGAATGTAGCTGGCTCAGGAAATCTTATTTTCTTTTTTCCTCATTGGCTTTAAGGAAATGCAGAGCTAGAGGTCAGCTCACCAGAAACAAGCAGCATTTGATCAGGACGGTACTTAGTCCTGCTGTGAAGGCAGGGGACTGGACTCTATGACCTTTCAAGATCCCTTCCAGTTCTATGAGATAGGCATATCTCCATATAATAAATAATATTAACCTGCCAGCAGAAGAGAGCCCTGAGTGAAAAGGCCTGAGAAAAAGTACATGTCATAGATTTCTGATTTAAGGTTTTTGTTTTGCAGGTGGGGGAGGGAACTGTTGGTTGGTAGTTTTTGCAAAATGTAGTAATATTAATACACTTTATAAGGAAGGTGTGATCTGTGCGAGGATGACCATCTGAGAAACTTCAAGACAGGGGCATCATTATGGACAGTCCAAGGAAAACATCACCTCAGTGTGCAGATATGGTCAAAAGGCCAAACAAAACTTTAGGATTATCTTTAATCATCATATCAACAAATCTACCTGGTACTCCAGAAAGGCTAACTGGTTTATTCCCAGCATCATACTTAGCACCTATTTTAAATATAGGTGTAACATTTTTTTGCTACCCTCCAGCACAGTGGCTATTTTTATGAGATTGCACATTTTTGTTAGCAGCTCAGACACTTCATTCTGTTTTCTGTTCTATTTAGACTCTTATGCTATACTATTGCTATAGTATCCGAGTACCTAATGAACACCACTATCTAGTTCTGGTAACTTGTTTTTGGCTGAACTATCAATTTGTTCTAACATTTCCTCTTTAGATACTTCAGTGTCTAACAGTGCCTCATCTTTATTCCCTGAAGGGAACAGATCTGGGATAGCTCTCTCTCTCCCCCCAACATCTTCTGTGGAGAAGACTGGTGCTGGTGTCATTTAATATCTCATAGACTCAGACATTAAGGTCAGAAGGGACCATTATGATCATCTGGTCTGACCCCCTGCATGCTGCAGGCCGCAAGACCCTTCCCTGGACTCTACCGTTGAAGTCCCCAATCCTGTGTTTTAGTGACTTCAATCGGCTGAGACCCTCCTGCTAGTGATCCCTGCCCCATGCTGCGGAGGAAGGCGAAAAACCTCCAGAGGCTCAGCCAATCTACCCTGGAGGAAAATTCCTTCCCGACCCCAAATATGGCGATCAGTAATACCCCGAGCATATAGGCAAGAGTCTCTAGCCTGACCCTTGTTGGCCATTATGCTGTTCATGTACCATTGCTTGGTTTTCCTTGGCTACTATGTTTTATCATTAAACCATTCCCTCCATAAACTTATCCAACTTAATCTTAAAACCAGACAGGTCCGTCGCCCCCACCGTTTCCCTCGGAAGGCCGTTCCAATATTTCACCCCTCTGATGGTCAGAAACCTTCGTCTAATTTCAAGCCTAAACTTCCCCCCGGCCAGTTTGTATCCATTCGTTCTCGTGTCCACATTAGTACTAAACTGGAATAATTCCTCTCCCTCCCTTGTATTAACCCCTCTGATATATTTAAAGATAGCAATCATATCCCCCCTCAGCCTTCGCTTTGTCAGACTAAACAACCCAAGCTCCTCTAATCTCTTTTCATACGACAGGTTTTCCATTCCTCTGATCATCTTAGTCGCCCTTCTCTGCACCCGTTCCAGTTTGAGTTCATCTTTTTTAAACATTGGAGACCAGAACTGCACACAGTACTCCAAATGAGGTCTCACCAGCGCCTTATACAACGGAAGCAGGACCTCCCTATCTCTACTAGATATACCTCGCCTAATACATCCCAAGACCGCATTGGCTTTTTTCACCGCCACGTCACATTGTCGACTCATAGTCATCCTGCGGTCCACAAGGACCCCTAGGTCCTTCTCCTCTTCCGTTACTTCTAACCAATGCGTCCCCATCTTGTAACTAAAATTGTTATTATTCGTCCCCAAGTGCATCACCTTACACTTTTTACTATTAAATTTCATCCTATTTCTGATACTCCAATTCACAAGCTCATTCAAGTCTCCCTGCAGAGTATCCCTATCCTCCTCCGAGTTTGCAACTCCTCCCACCTTCGTATCATCCGCAAACTTTATCAGCCCACTCTTGCAATCGGTCCCGAGGTCAGTTATAAATAGATTAAATAAGATGGGTCCCAAAACCGAACCTTGAGGCACTCCACTAGTAACCTCCCTCCAACCCGACAATTCACCCATTAATACGGCCCGCTGCATTCTCCCCATTAACCAATTCCCTATCCACCTCTGGATTTTCCTATCGATCCCCATGTTTTTCATTTTAACCAATAGTTCCTCATGGGGTACTGTATCAAACGCTTTACTGAAATCCAGGTATATTAGGTCCACCGCATTTCCCTTATCTAATAAGTCCGTTACTTTCTCAAAGAAGGAGATCAGATTCGTTTGGCACGATCTGCCCTTCGTAAAACCATGCTGTAATTTATCGCATTTGCCATTAACTTCAAGGTCCTCAACTAGTTTCTCTTTCAGAATCTTCTCCAGCACCTTGCACACTACTGATGTTAAACTAACAGGCCTATAGTTACCCGGGTCACTTTTTTTCCCCTTTCTTGAAAATAGGAACCACATTGGCTATTCTCCAGTCTAACGGGACTACCCCCGAGTTTACAGATTCATTAAATATAGTCGCTAATGGGCCTGCTATTTCCCGCGCCAATTCCTTCAATATTCTCGGATGAAGATCGTCCGGTCCACCCGACTTAGTCCCATTAAGGCGTTCTAGTTTTGTTTCTACCTCGGATGCGGTAATCCCCCATCCCGTATGCCCCTCTGTAACGGTGCTAGTATCCCTAATACCTTCATTGGCCTCATTAAACACCGATGCAAAATATTCATTGAGATATTGCGCCATGCCTAGATTATCTTTAATCTCCTCTCCGGCTATAGTCTTCAGCGGTCCCACTTCTTCTTTCTTTGCTTTCTTCCTATTTATATGGCTGTAAAACCTCTTACTATTACTTTTAATTCCCCTTGCTAAGTCCAACTCTTCCTGGCCTTTGGCCTTTCTCACTCTATCTCTACATTCTCTGACTTCACTAAGGTAAGTTTCCTTACTGATCCCTCCCCTCTTCCACTCTTTGTACGCTTTCTGTTTTTTCCTAATCGCCCCTTTCAGCCGGTCGCTCATCCAGCTCGGTCTAAGTCTCTTGCTTAGTAATCTTTTCCCCTTTTTGGGGATACAGGCCTCTGACAGCTCTTGCATCTTTAACTTAAAGTAATCCCAGGCTTCTTCTCTGCAATGTCTTTATCCTCCTTAATTGCCTAGTAGCAGTATTACCTGAGATTGTCTTGAAGAGCATGCGGGAGAGGAAGGGGGTAAATACATTTTGGATTCTTTTCCTTTGCCTTCTGGTCTCTGGGCCTTTAGGGTGCAGTCACTTCAGGTTTTCCTTCATTATGAGGGTGAGAAACTTATTTCAAATGAAAGCTGAGATTCTCATGCAATCTCTTTAGTCCAGAAACTGGGGCTTTAAGAGAAAACAAATCACCAAAAACTGCAAGACTTGCAATAAAAAAATCACAAGAGTCGGCAACTCTATCAGCAGTTCCAGGTAGAGCTGGCCAAAACTTGGGAATTTCGATATTTATGAATTTGCATTCATTCCGATTCAGACCAAAAGCAAAAATTTACCAAAGTTACTTGGCAAACTGAAGA
This sequence comes from Malaclemys terrapin pileata, assembly GCF_027887155.1. Lineage (NCBI taxonomy): Eukaryota > Metazoa > Chordata > Testudines > Emydidae > Malaclemys > Malaclemys terrapin. The sequence goes on along the minus strand of NC_071505.1, from coordinate 16,834,379 downwards.
CAGCTGAAATTTTTGTTTCAGAAACACCGAAATATGGTGTTCCTGAAACTAAATGTGCTGCTATTCACTGAATAAGGCTCCCTGACAAAGTTATGGACCCTGAAACATTGGCAGATTTCCAATGGAAGCCTGCATGTTTCAGTGAGCTTTTGTCAAATCTGAAATAAATTCGGCTAAACAGTTCATTACAACAAATCGGCATTTTCCAACATAACAGTTTCATCAGAAAGTTTCCAACCTGCTCTAGTCCTGGGGACCCATTTTGCCTTTCATTGGATTCCTGCCTCTGCAATAACCACCATGGCCCTGCTCCTGGGCTTATGAGTAAGTAGCAAGTGTATTTCCTACTCATGTGAATGGACTCATTAACATCAGTCTACCTTAGGTACGTATATGGCCCCCCCCATCACTGTTGTACCTGAGTCCCTCACAATCATTAATGTATTTATCCTCATGACACTGTATGAGGTAAGGAAGTTCTATTAGCCTCTCTGCCTCAGTTCCCCCATCTGTAAAATGGGGGCTAAGAGTTGAATGCTCAAAAGGAGCTAGGTTCCTAAGTTCTATTGCCCAATGTCACACAGCAAGTCTGTGGCAGAGCAGGGAATTAAACCCAGGTGCTAGGTTAGTACCTTACCATTGGACCATCCTTCCTCTCAGTGAAGCTATTCACATAAGGATTGATCATGCAAGTAAGATTTGCAAGATAAGGTCCTATAACTTATTTCCATGTCAATAAGACTACCTGTGTGAGTAAGCATTTCAAGCTCAGGCCCTAGAACCGTAGTGCCAAGCTTTAAAGTTTCCTTGGCGCTCACTGTACTTTATCCGATGGACTACTCTCTCTGTTACAATTCTCCAGCAAACAGCAAACACTACAGAGCACCCATTTAAAAAAGATGAACTCAAACTGGAACGGGTACAGAGAAGGGCCACTAGGATGATCAGAGGAATGGAAAACCTGTCGTATGAAAGGAGACTAGAGGAGCTCGAGTTGTTTAGTCTGACAAAACGAAGGCTGAGGGGGGATATGATTGCTCTCTTTAAATATATCAGAGGGATAAATACAAGGGAGGGAGAGGAATTATTCCAGCTTAGTACTAATGTGGACACGAGAACAAATGGATATAAACTGGCCGTGGGGAAGTTTAGGCTTGAAATTAGACGAAGGTTTCTGACCGTCAGAGGGGTGAAATATTGGAACAGCCTTCCGAGGGAAACGGTGGGGGCAAAGGACCTGTCTGGTTTTAAGATTAAGTTAGATAAGTTTATGGAGGGAATGGTTTAATGGTAAAACATATTAGCTGAGGAATACCGAGCAATAGCAGGTAAATAGTATAATGGCTAACAAGGGTCAGGCTGGAGACTCTTGCCTACATGCTCGGGGTCTTACTGATCGCCATATTTGGGGTAGGGAAGGAATTTTCCTCCAGGGTAGATTGGCAGAGGCCCTGGAGGTTTTTCGCCTTCCTCCGCAGCATGGGGCAGGGGTCGCTAGCAGGAGGGTTCTCTGCCAATTGAAGTCACTAAGCCACAGGATTTGGGGACTTCAACATCAGAGTCAAGGGAAGGAGTAGGGACGGCTTTGTGGCCTGCAGCATGCAGGGGGTCAGACCAGATGATCATAATGGTCCCTTCTGACCTTAAAGTCTATGAGTCTATGAGGTTAACACCACATCAGCAGCCCACATATTTTACTGATTTTGCCTGACCAGAAGACAAAGTGGGGGAAGCAATTCAGAAAAGAACAACAAAATGTTTAAGAGGTTCAGAAGAGATTAATTTATGAAGAAAGGTGAACAGTAAAAAAAAAAAAAAAAAAAAAAAAAAAAATGAATCCCCAAAGGTGCTGAGCCCCCTCACTCCTGATGAGGTCAGTGGTACCCTGTAGGTGATGATCAGGACCTGGCCCCAACTATATAGAGCTTGGCTACAAGACAAGTAAGAGGGGAGGCACCACATTGTACCTTTTTCAATGAATCTAAACACCTATGAGGGAAAGAATAATTTAGGCTGGTGCAAAGGTCAGTAACTAGGAGAGATGAGAGGAAATTAAGAGGAGGTCAATTTAGGATGACTATTAATTAACGTTTCCTAACAATGATATCTTCATCAAAAAAGATATCAAGTTAGTTTGACAGGATCTATTTTCCATAAACCCATATTGATTTGCATTAATTACATTATCCTCCTTTAATTCTTCATTAATCAAGTCCCGTATCAGCAACTCCATTATCTTGCCTGGGACCAATGTCAGACTGACAGGCCTATAATTACCGAGGTAACCCCATTTACCCTTTTTAAAAACTGTCTCAACATTAGCTTTCTTCCAGTCTTCTGGAACTTCCCCAGTGCTCCAAGACTTATTGAAAAATCAACACGAACAGTCGAACGAGCTCCTCACCCAGTTTGTTTAAAACTCTTAGATGCAAGTTATCTGGGCCTGCTGATTTAAAAATGTCTAATTTTAGTAGCTTCTGTTTAACATCCTCCAAAGATACTAGTGGAATGGAAAAAACGTTATCATAGGCATATCATGAGACTGTGTCATCTGTTTTTCCCCCAAATACAGAACAGAAATATTTATTGAACACTTCTGTCTTTTCTGCATTATTATTGATAATTTTATCATTTCCATCTAGTAATGGAACAACGCCATTGTCAGGATTTTTTTGTTCCTACTATATTTTTAAAAATATCCTTCTTATTGTCCTTAACTCTGCTGGCCATAGATTTTGCCTTGTGTACTTTGGCTTCCCTTATCAATTTTCTACAATTCCTAACTTCTGATTTACATTCATTACTATCAACTTCCCCTTTCTTCCATTTGAGAGGATAGATTTTGTTTTTACAGATACCTTTGCTTCCCCTCTAAACCAGGGTGTTTTTTTAACAGCACAGCTTTCTTCCTCAGTTGTGGCTTTTGGGGCAGCTGGTAAAATGTTCTTTAATGATTCCCAATTATCAAATCATATTTTTCTGATTAAATTCTTCCTCTCAGCTGATTTAGCTCAATTGTTTTCTGCTTTGTGAAATTAGCCCTATTAAAGCACCAAGTATATATATTACTGGTCTGGACTCTATTCTGGTTGCATATTATAAATGTGACCAAATCATGATCACTTGTACCTAAGTTATGATTAATTTGTAGTTTTGTGATCAGTTCTTCTAGATTAGCCCTTATCTTAACAGATAAAGAATTCCTGTGTTGTCTGCCCCACTGAGTTAGGAAATTCCATCTATAATGTTTAGCAATTTCAAGGATGTTTTAGTACATGTAGTTATTCCTGTTTACGCCAGCTGTAATTTTGGCCCCTAGTCTATCATAGCTCTAGTGCCTTGCAGGATGATTTCCTGACTTCTGCACTCTTCTTAAACTCAGTTCATTTAACTAGTTGATGCCTCACTAGAAAAAAACAGTGTTACAGATAACTTTTTAAGTCTTTAAACCCCAGGATGTCCATTATCTATATTTAAAAAATTACTGATATTGTAATATATACTCTCACAACAATGGGCGAGAGTCTATTTCTAGCAGAGACCAAGGACTTGAAGCTTTAGGGGACCAAAAATTGGAAAAATGTTGCTCCTCTCCTACAGAAGGGGAGTAATAAAAAAAAAAAAAAATGGTGGCTGTAGCGGATGGAAAGGGCGTACACAAATTTCAAAATGAACTGTATGTCTGTGCATTAAGACGTGCTTTTCAAGCCCTTGGGATAGCCAGTGATAATGCCCCTATCAAGTCTTTGATTTTGACATGCATAAAGAAAAAAAAAAAAAACTACAATACTTTCTAATGACAGCCTGAATCTTTTGATTCAGAAATATGGTGCCTAATCATGCAGTGACTGAAGTAAATCACAATCGGAGCTGTGACACTGATTTAAAGAGGAAAAGAACTGGGTGCATAAACTTAGACTGAGCTATGGTAAAACATGAAGGATTGAGCCTTAGGCATATCCGCCAGAACTAGACTAATTATAGATAAACCACAACTTTTCTGCTTAGGACAATGCAAATCAGCTGATCTGTCACACTGATTCACTGCAAGCCTCCTAAAATGGGATGTCTCTTTCCTCCCACTCCCCAAAAAAATGTTCAAAATTATATTTTGCAGCATATCGCGTCCACACAGGTATGCATGGTGTCTTATAAACATGTAGGGAGGAAGTCTCTATTCCAAAGAGCTTGCAATCTGACTCAACTTTTTTTTTTTTTAAACTAGCATTATCTGCCATACTTTAAAAAAAAAAAAAAAGAAAAAGAAAAACCAATAGTCTCTGCTCAAGAGGAAATTAAAGTCACCACTATTCCTGCCTCAAAGCAGCAGCAAAAGATGAGTTAACCAAAATTTGTATCTTTCCCTACGTGAATGTTCAATCTAGAACACAACTACCCAGGGCCGGCTCTAGGCACCAGCAAACCAAGCACGTGCTTGGGGCAGCACATTTTCAAGGGCGGCATTCTGGCCATTTTTTTTCCCCCCCTTCTTTTTTCTTTTTTTGCTTCGGGCGGCAAAAGCCTAGAACCGGCCCTGGCAGCAGCAGCACGTCGCCCTGGGGCCGCTGCTGTTTGCGCTGCGGGGGAGCAGCACCCGCACCTTGTGGCTGGGCAGGCTCCTAGCGGGGGACACTCGGACTGGGGGCCGCCCCTCGGGGCACACGGAGCCGCCTGCAGATGCCACAGGGCAACTGCCCCCCCCAGGCGGCAGCCAGGGCTGAGCGAAGCAGCCCGAGCCACCCAGGGACTGCGGCAGGGCGGCCAGAAGCAGCAGTGGGGCCATAGAGGGCGGGGCGCTGCCGTGCCGGGCCTGCATCCCGCTCCCTGGGACTCCTCTCCCTCTGGGGCTACCCTGCCCCGGCTCCTCAGCCCCCTGCCGGGGCAGTACCCTGTCTCTGCCCTTCCAGGTCCCGGCCAGTCCTGGAGGCGGGAGCCCTGGCTGGAGGGACCCTGGGCTGAGGCGCGGCCCGGTAGCACTGCTGCTTACCCCGACCCTGCCAGTGCCAGACCAGCTGGAGGCAAGGGGGGAGCAGGCAGAGTCAGCACTGGTGGGGGGAGCCCAGGGCTGGGGCGGCAGGGAGAGCCCAGGACTGGGGCGGCAGGGCGTGCGGGTGGGGGTGAGAGCCCCGGGGGCGGCCAAAGTTTTTTTTTGCTTGGGGCGGCAGAAAACCTAGAGCCGGCCGGCCCTGCAACTACCCCTGCAACTCCAGGCAGCCAATTTAGCATCAGCTAAAGACCGTGATCTCTTCTCTCTTCATAATTTGTACCTTTCTGCTGATTTGCCACAAGTATTTGACACAGTGACAATAAATAGCCAGAGACCTGCCAAATCTCACTTGTTTAGAGGAAACCTCTGTGGTTTTGGATTCATTTTGAGGCTTTTTTTTTTTTTAATCAAGCATCTCACTCTTGGGTTTGGTTACAAATGTTTCAACCAAGACATTTCGAGAGCTCCCTCATGTTTCCTCTGCCATCCCATTATTACAGATTGCTGTCCCGTGAAACAGTGCTACAAGCCAGGGGAGAACAGAAAGTCCTTGAGAGCCTAACGCAGACATTAAATAAAAAGAAAGAGCTCAGCATTCAGCAAAGCATTTTGTTTTATAACGATGCTAAGTCAAGCAGGCCAGGCAGCCAGACCTCAAAACCTAGCGTGACTTGATCCAGAATGAAAACAATCATGTTAAGGCCACAGCCTTTATAACTACTTATGAGAGCACAGGGAACGGGTTAGAAGACTTTGTAACTGCATTCTCAAAGGGCTCCCTTGTTTAAAAGCATTAAAATACAGACGGCACATCGCGCCTCTTTCACAACATTAAAGAGGCATCGTTACCAGTGGGTGGAGGAACAAAACCCACTCGCTGCTCTGCAACCCGGAGCATCGTGCCCCGTATTGCAACAACGGGAAGAGTGTGAAGTGGCTGCTTTGCAAGGAAAGCAGCGGGTCTCACTGAGCCAGACAGGGGGGGTAGGAAATCTCACCTCCTGACACTGAGGCAGCTGCACGCCGGAGGAAGTCTCAGCAGCATCCCCCGTCCGCGCCGTTTGACAGCAGATTAGAGCCCAGCAGCAAATCCAAGAGGGGAAGCAAGAGCGCCAGGGAAACCCCGAGCAGCCGGGACCACAAAACCACCTCTTCTTCGCTGCCATGCACGGCATCTTCTGCATGCCGGACTCTTCCCTGGAGCGGGCAGGACGCCCCTCCTCCTCTGCACCCCAACTTGCTCGCCGGCCGGCCGGCGCACACCGATGGCCGTGGGCTCCCCGCTCCCCGCCCCTGCTGTCTGCTGATGGCAACGGGTTTCCAGCCCCTCTGCCTACGCTGCCAGCTGATGGCAGCGGCTCAGAGCCCGCCCGGCTCTTTGCTCGCCGGGCGCAGTGGGCGTCTCGCTCTCCGCACCGCAAGGGCTGGAAGCTGCCGGGCTCCCTGGGGCTCCCGCTAGACGACACCCAGGGCAGGAGAGTGTCCACGCTCGGGCTCGTCGCGTCCCTGCCCGGCTGCCCCCGCCGCTCGCCGGCCGTAGCGCCCTGGCTTGCAGCCGGCTCTCCAGGCAGTCCGCGCGGATGGAAGCGGCTCCCACCCAGCCTGCGCCCCGGCTGCTCCCTCCCCGGACCGCCAGGGCAGGGCTGACAAAGCCGGTGAGCGACACCGCGCGGAGAGAGGAGGGGCCCGGGGGAGGAGGCGGAGGCAGCGCAGGCGCGTGCCTGGGGAAGGCTCTCCAGCCCCGGGGAGCGCGGAGCCTCCGCGCCTGCAGCGGCCCTGGGCGCAGCCTTGGCTCGCCGGCTGCAGTGCTCCCCTCCGGGGGGTTGGGAGCGACGCGCTGCAGCGGGGGAAAGGGCCACCCCCTCCCCCTCTCGCTCGCAGCCCAGCCGGGGCAGCGGGCTCCTTCCAGTGGCCCTGCCCCCGGGGAGATGAGGGCCACCGGCTGCCTCCCCACGGTGCATCCAGTCTCCTGGGCAGGGCCCGCCGGTGAGGCCGAGCGCTCACATGCTCCTCCCGGTAGCTGCATTAGGGGAGCCCCTAGAGGCCAGGGCCCTGTGGTGCTGGGCACTGTCCACATCGATCCTGGACCTCTCTGCTGCGGTGGCGGAGGTTCAGGCAACATGGATTTTTCTCAGCTAGGCACTGGGAAGAGACCCAGAGTTTATTTCACACACACTGTCAGGGCTGGAGGTTGAGCTGCTCCCCCGGGAACTATGCTCTAAGCTGACTTCGGTTCTGTTTCCATTTAGTGAAAAAGGTGTTTGACATTTTTGGCAAGGGGAGGTAAACTGGTGTTTGCTAAGGACCTGGTTTTCATAACTCATCAAGTGTATGCCAGCATCTTGCCTGTCATTGTCATCGACCTAAGTGCTGCTTCTTCACCTATCTTTGTCTACTCATACCTGTCTAGTGCTCTTATTTAACTTTCAGGTACCCACTTAAATAACCCACCCCCTAGGGCAGCAAACTGAGTCAGGTGTGATACAGACTCACCTGAAGAACTGCTCTGTGTATAGCTTAAAGTTTGTCTCTCACCCACAGAAGTCGGGCCAATAAAAGATATTGGCTCACCCACCTTGTGTCCCTAATATGCTAGGACAGCTACAACTACACTCCCTACAACAGTCTCACCCTGTCTGTGATGGTCTATTTCCTTTTCCATCCTTCCATTTTGCTGAATGAATTTGTTTGCCCTCAACTATTGTTACTACACCTCTGCTCATTAAGGGAGACATTGTCCCAGCCCTTACCCACCTGTGCAAAGGAGGACAGGACTATGTCTCCTGCTTCAGTAGGCTCTGTGTGTTTGCAGGTGTTTGTGAATCAGGAAGTGGGCAGGGAAGGGGAATGAGTGGAGCCCTGACACACACACCCCTCCTTCCCCCCCCCCCAACCAGCTACAGTAGCTAGCAAGTTGTACAGGAGACAGAACTACTCCCCATAAAAGGTGAAGTATCTTATTACTCCCCAAAGCACGTGAGGAACAAGAAAGGAATTGTGATGCTCACTCACAGTTCATGCTCCTGTAAGGTTATAGTCTAGCCCCTGAGGGCCCAAAATTTCCTATTGCTTCAGTATACATTAGATAAGTCCTAGGGTGAAATCTTGGTCCTAAGTCAATGGCAAAATTCATATCAACTTCAAGCAGGCCTAATTTCTAAAAATAAAGTTTGAGAAACACCTAGCAACAAGGGATGCTATAGGGCATTCTCTCTACCAAAAAAAAAAAAAAAAAAAAAACTACAACTATTGTTGGATTCAACATCTCCCCTGTATCAAGAAAGCCAAATACTAATGCAAAGAAGATTAACACGCAAGTACTGCACACCTTTCTCCAGCTCTTGAGCTGGGCTACATAGTGGAAAGAAGGTTCTTGAGATTTTTGCTTGCAGGATTGTTCTCCACTACTTGATTACTCCTTCACAGGAATGCTCAAGGAGGCACAACTGAAAGTCACTAAATACAGCAACAGCAGGAGTGCCATTTTAGCAAGCAGAGCTCCCGGCTAGTCATCATACTGGTAGCACTGGTGATAACTCTTGGAAATGGAAGGCGCTGTGCAGCAGCAACAGCTGCTGCCTTTTCCTTTAGTATCGTTCATTAATTTATTTTTGCATTTAGGGAAAATGGGGAAACTCAACTGACAAAAGACTAGATGCTAATCTCAAGTGCTTAGTACATGTTGCCAAAAAAATCTCAAATATCCCCTATGGTAGTTGCTAATTTCTTAGCAAGAAGAAAATTTATATATATATATATATATATATATATGAATTCAGGTTTTTTGCTACTATATTTCAAAGCAAAATTTCTTTTCATCTTTAAAATTGAGGCTGACATAGTATTTACTGTTTCATTTGAATATGAGCTGATGTGACCCAGGCAATAAATCCTTCAAATCTTATCTGCAGGTATAAGGGCAGGCATTCTGTACTTTATTTGGAAGAATGATGTCTGAAGATAATTTGTCTGCAGTATTTGTAAAAGTAATCACCTTAACCTAGATAGATATAGATAGAGATATAGAGCTGAGGTTGTAGAAAGCATTGTTGCATTTGAGAATTAGTACGTGATCACACAAAAATGTATCTAATGTATATACACAAGAAAGCAGAGTTAAGGTTGCTGGTTCAACATGAACTTTTGTAACCCTCTTCCAGGAATCGGCAGCAACGAGGACCAGGTTCAATATCTAGGGGTTCCTTTTCAACAACACAACACAGAACCAGCTCAAGCCCTGTGACAGGATTCCTGGGTTACAACCTGGAATTGGGATATCGCTGTGCCCTCTTAACTCTCCAGCCTGGGCTGTCCCTCACAATGCTTTGCTAGTGACAAGCAGCAACCCCCTCCAGGTGCAGCCCCACACCCAGCTAGATTGTATGAATGCTCCCAGAGCCACTCACAAAAATCACACAGAGAAAGGCACCAGCAAATCTCCCAAGCCCCAGCCTTGCACTCCAGTACTGTACTGTCTTGCCCTGGTCAAAAGCCTGACCCCATGTAAATTTGTTACCCAGTCCGTCCCTCCCTTGATGTGGAGAGGACACACACAAGCCTTTGTAAACCGAGCTGAGATGTCTCAAGCACTTCAACCAAAACACTGTTTTAGATAAAATATAGAACAGATTTATTAACTATAGAAAGATAGATTTTAAGTGATAGGCATAAAAAGGTCAGATATTGTTACCAAAGAAAAATAAAGGTAAGTACACAGTCTAAATCTTAAGTCTTATTACACTCGGCAGTATTTGGATCAAGCAGTTCTCTCACTCCACTGGATGTTACAGTTCTTAATACACAGGCTTCCCCTTTTAAGCCTGGGACTAGTCTCCTCAGTTGAAGTCTGTCTTCCCACCCTTCTTGTTGCTTCCAGTGTAGATGGGGGAGAAGAAAGACCAAGGTATGATGCCAGTGTCCCTTATTTTATAACCTCAGTCCATGTGCCTGGAAAACACTAGCCCAGACATGTCCTGGTGGGCTTTGTTGCATCACAGAATTGAGCAATCCCCCCCTCGTGTGGTGCTTGGGCAGCCCTCTTGCAGTATTGTAAATCCCTTGTTTACAACTCCCCTGCTGATTAATGGTTGTTTAACACCTTCCTGGATGCAGATCACCTCCTTTGTCATCACTAGCAAACTTACCGCATATTTCACTAACAACTATACAGCAAAATCCCATAACTTCACACACTAATGATATACATATTTTGTCAGATCAGATTTCAGCAGATCATGACTTTTCATAGGATCTCTTATATGGCACGCTTTGTATGAAATATATCATAATCATATAATAGGATGAATATGGGGATTCCAGGGTGCTACTTTGAGGTACAGAGTACCACAAGCCCCCACCCAGTAACCTGGGAAAATTAGGGGCACCCAGGGGTGGTGTGTAAGAGGCACTACTTCCCCACTCGCAAGCACAGAGTCTGAGTGTAGAAAATAAACTTTTCATGAAAGGAGGGAAGACAACACCTGACATTAATTTGGGAAAACGCTGCAAGCTGGATTCATTTAAAAAAAAAAAAAAAAAAAAAAAAAAAAAAAAAAAAACTGAACAAGACAGCCAGAGTACCTTGGGCAGTGTCCTTTGCCTCAGGTTCTTGAGTTCTACAACCAAAAGTTCCTTTAACTCTCTTCTCCCTCCACCACACCCCACTCCCAGTGGTTGTCCTTGTTCAATGAAGAACCAGGAGTTCAGAGGTCCATCTGTGTGATTTTACCTTCTATTCTGTGTGGGGGAGGGAAGAAGGCACATGCTTGCTTGCTTTGCTGCCGCCCCGCCGGGTGTCCTGCTGTCACCGATGCACACTATCACTTTCTACTGCAACCTGCTTCTCTACTGTCACCTCTGCAGGTCAGTCTCTTGAGGTCCCACCCAGCTCTTAGGGTGTCTACACTGGAAACTTCCAAGTGCTGCCATGGCAGCGCTTTGAAGTGCGAATGTGGTCGCGCGCAAGGGCTGGGAGAGAGCTCTCCCAGCGCTCCTGGTAATCCACCTCCACGAGGGGGTTAGCTCTGAGCCGGTCTACACTAGCGCTTTAAAGCACTCAGACTTGCTGCGCTCAGGAGGGTGAGCCAGCAAGTTAGAGCACTATAAAAATGTAAGTGTAGACAAGCCCTTTGTGATTTTCAGTTCTGAGTGGGAGAACTTCATTGCTAAAGCTGGCTAGGCAGAAATGCTGTCCCACAACAAATGATTTCAGCTTAGGGTTACCATATTTCCACAAGCAAAAAAGAGGACACTGGGGGGAGGAGCCCCGCTCTAGCCCTGCCCCTGCCCCGCCCCCATCCACTCCCTCCCACTTCCCACCCCCTGATTGCCCCCCGCAGAACCTCCAACCCCCCCCCCGCTCCTTGTCTCCTGACTGCCCCCTCCTGGGACCCCTGCCACTAATTACCCCCAGGACCCCACCCCCATCTAAGCCACCCTGCTTCTTGTCCCCTGACTGCCCCCTCCTTAGAACCCCCTACGACCCTACCTGTCCCCTGACTGCCCCTACCCTTATCCACACCCCCACCCCATATTCACACCCCTGCCCCCAGACAGACCCCCAGGGACTCCCATGCCCTATCCAACTGCTCCCTGCCCCCTGACAGGACCCCCAGAACTCCTGACCCATCCAATCCCTTCTGCTACCTGCCTGCCTTGACCCCTCTCCACACCCCTGCCCCCCGACAATCTCCCCCCCCAAACTCCCGACCCATCCAACCGCCCCCTCCCTGTCCCCTGACCAGGGCCGGCTTTAAAGAGCCCAGGAATCGGGCTGCACTCCGGCCGGTGCTGCAGGGCTTGGGGCTGGGCCTGCGCTGCTGGGGCCCGGGCCGGGGGTGCTCGGCCGGAACTGGGGTCGCTGCCCTGGGGCCGGAACCGGGGCCGCCGGGCTGGAGCCGCCAGGCGCCGCTCGGCCCAGGCCGGAGGGAGCTGTTCGGCCCAGGCCACGCCTCCCCGGAGGGCTCCTCCTTGCACCCCCCGGCCCCAGCTTACCTGCTGCTGCCTCCTGCTTGCCCCTGCTTCTTTTCAGACTTCCCGTGAAGATCTGATTCGCAGGAAGCAGGGGAGGGGGAGGAGCAGGTGGGCGGAGCATTCAGGGGAGGGGAGGAGGGGGGAAGACAGCTGCGGGGCTGGACAGCATGGTAAGGCTGCAGGGGATGGGGGGAGCCGGGAAGGGGCTTTGGGTGCCCAGCGGCGCTTGGCCGCTGCTTTTCTGTCTGTAAATAGCCGACCGGGGGAAATCCCGGACATTTTTAGATTTTTAAAAATCCCCCCCAGACAGCTATTTATAGACCAAAAAGCCAGATATGTCCGGGGAAATCCGGACATATGGTAGCCCTATTTCAGCTGTAGTGATCACTTAACAAAACAAAAGACTCCTAATAGAGCTAATTAAGGCTCTATCTTTGAACAGTAGGGAGGGATAAGTTAAACCATACCTAGGACTCTTAGAGCCCACACCTCCCAGCAGGGACATCTGTCCCCACCCCCTCTCTCTTTCACAGGGGTCTGACATCTGAGCCCCCTGCTTAGCAAGTTCAGTCCAACTGAGGATGCCCCCTCAATCAGGACAGGGTAAGTACAGTTTTGCTGCCTTTTACTCACACAATAAGGATAACCTTTCATTAACCCTGCATTCAAGTTTAAAATGGTTTTATTAACGCTAATGTTAAAATTCTATAATACACAGGTTAAGGAAAGAGTGGCTGTACATCTGGGTATAGAGTTTAGATTATCCCAAAGTACAAAATCTGGTTTAAAAGTCATAAAATACTTATAGTACAGAATCTGCTATAACCTAAATTGAGTTGAATACGTTTAACAATACAGTTTAGATATTAGAAGCCGAATACACGGGTATGTCAAAGTCAGACTCAGGACTCACAATTTGTCAGACCACTCTGTTTATTAGCAAAAGCGCTCTGCTAATACACCCAGAAAATGTGAGCACCACACAAGGCTCAAACCACCTTATTTATACAGATAAAAGGGCGCGAAATTAACAAGATTACAAAGTGAGCAGAATCGATAAGTTTTCCCGGGGCTAAACACATATCATGCCCTTATTAACTCTCACCAATCTCCTGTTAATGTCCCACCATCAGCTTAAGTGGACCCATTGTTCAATACCTTAATGTTCCTCTTCCTGACAACTTTATCTCAACATTCCTCATTCCTGCGTAAAGGAACATACAGCATTTCTTGAATTCATTCTACTTCTACAATATAATTCATTTTACTTTCAGAGGTACATCACTCATGAAAGATTAGAGAGAGTTGGTTGTAGAAAGCAAATATAGGAATGAGTGTAGATTGTCCCTCAGTAATTGAGCATTTAGGATAGGTTGTCCCTTAGTAAATATAATCCAGAGAAGTATTTCAGTTACTGTACTTTCCAATTTGTAACCCAACACCAGCCAAAGTTGACGACTTTGGCAAAACAGCTCTGTCTGCCGGATACCTAGGCAGAGTGGGTTGTTCATGTAACTACAGTCTGGTCCTGACGCTGTTCCTTTCCCCAGCTAGCTGTCAGGGGAGAGCTCATTCAGACCCAAGCAGGGTCTTTCACTTTCACGTTTCCTGATTTTTGTCTGCTACGCTGTGCAACCTTAACAATGGGTTACCTCCAGGTCCGGTGGCAGGCAATCGATGTTCTGAGATCAATTTATCGCGTCTGGTTTAAACGCGATAAATCGATCCCGGAAGTGCTCGCCGTCGACGCCGGTACTCCAGCTCGGCGAGAGGAGTACGCGGCATCGACGGGGGAGCCTCCCTGCCGCGTCTGGACCCGCGGTAAGTTCGGACTAAGGTACTTTGAATTCAGCTACGTTATTAACGTAGCTGAATTTGCGTACCTTAGTCCAAAGTGGGGGGTTAGTGGGGACCAGGCCAATGTGTTAGTGCATGGGAGTTGCACTTAATATAATAAAACGCCAATATAAACAGATACTAGACAAATTAAGACATGTAGCTGAAATCTTTCAGTTGACTAATAGCTTGATTCAAACAAGAGGATAAGGAGGCAGCTGAGAAGAATCATGTAATTTGGGTTAAAATAATTGCCCTGTTATTCCATTTTAAAGCACACACACAAAAAACCATCAAGTTTTAAGTAATAGTTTATACTGGAGCAACTTGGAGAAATATTACAAACAATTTGCCTGGAACTGCTTTCAAATATCTATCCATTAGTGCGATATAAGACAAAGAAGCTCTTAAAAGTTTCATCTTTGTATTTTTGTTGCTACGCTAGTAAAATCTATGCCTAAAACTGGTCAGCTTTTAAAGAGTTAGGGGCTTAGGGCTCAATTTTGCAAATGCCCAACATGCATACCTTAAAATACAGGAGTAGTCAAAATAAAAAGTCAATGTATCTTCACATTAAAGTTAAGCACATAAGTAAGTGTGTGAAGATTCTCCATATATTCAGCAGAACCAGGGCAAAAGAGGCAGTCATGTCTCTAATATTAAAATCACACCAGCAGAAAGGTAAAAATAAATAGATGCCAACTTCTGTTTAGATGATAACAGTTAACTACCCTGAGGATTAGTCAGACCTCTGGGAGGAGAATATCTTGCATGGAACTATATCATATTGTAAGTGAAACCATTAACCCCTTTCCACTATGCCTGCCTACAGTGGCAAACTGAAAAGTGTATTATTGTAGATATACACACACACACACCTTTCCCTCTGGTTTGGGGGGAGGGGAAGAATACCAAATACATTTTAGTCAGTTTTCTTTCTTAAAAAATATAGACACACACACACACCAGGAAATTCTACAGACTCAGATATGTAAGGCTGGAAAGGACCTCAAGACGTCACCTAGTCCAGCCCCCTACATTGAGGCAGGACCAAGTATACCTAGACCATTCCTAACAGATGTTTATCTAACCTGTTCTTTAAAACCTCCAGTGACGGGGATTCCACAGCTCCCCTAGGTAACCTGTTCCAGTGTTTAACTAAACTTATAGTTAGGCAGTATTTCATAATATCTAACTTAAGTCTACCTTGCTGCAAGCTATATCCCCTACTTCCAGAGAAGAGTGGAATTGCAGAATGTCAGGGGGCTAAACTAAATTTGGGCATAAACAGGCACAAGTCACTCAATTCACCAACACCAGCACAGCTAATTTGGCTCAAGAACTCTGTAAGCTGCTTAAACTCTCTAGTCTTTCAATAAAAAGCAACAGAGGGTCCTGTGGCACCTTTGAGACTAACAGAAGTATTGGGAGCATAAGCTTTCGTGGGTAAGAACCTCACTTCTTCAGATGCAAGAAGTGAGGTTCTTATCCACGAAAGCTTATGCTCCCAATACTTCTGTTAGTCTCAAAGGTGCCACAGGACCCTCTGTTGCTTTTTACAGATTCAGACTAACACGGCTACCCCTCTGATACTAGTCTTTCAATGTCACTTTTGTTATTGGGATACATATGGCACCAAGATTCTGAGTTTTTGGAGATAGTCTTGAGAAATCCCTCAAAAGTTGGAGTCTCTGGCAAAAAAAAAATCCAAATCTCTTTTCAAAGGGCTATTTAGCTATCCTATGGGGTGTGGTGCAAACCCAGTGAAGACACTTGGGGGGGTCTTTCCACTGACTTCAGTGGGTTTTAGATCAGGCCTGTGGCTCCCACCACTGGATCTGTATGAATGGAGTAACATAAGACTGATACAGAACATTCTGGTTTGTAACAATCATAACCATGAAAAGAGACCAAAGTTCTGGCTGGAGAAGAGACAGCGTCCATCTGCACTGTCATGTCAGCATTCTCACCATTTCACTTAACACTCTCCCTGAACTGATTCATTTCCCCCCCTCTATTTTAACCTGCTTGGTCCCTTCCATCATCTTCTCATAGTCTTACCAACATTCATCCATCTATTACTATTTCTGAATACTGGGTTTTCCTGTCTTCTAACTGCAGCTGTTTGGAACTCCTGCCTTTTGCTTTTTTGACCAACTTCATCATTTAAAAAAACCCGCTCTTTTCCTCTGCTTAATGCTATTTGTTTAGTAATCTAAATTCCCTTCTCTTTCATAAACCTATTTTTTTTGGTAAACTGAGACACTCTCAGGTGACCTACTCGTTGGTCATTGCTCTCCATTGTGATCTGTTGTATTCTTCAGTAAACTTTTCCCACTGCTTTTATATTAAAGGTGGTCTATAAATATATAGAATTTAACATTGTCTATGAAATGATAGACATAAAAGATCCTAGACATCCTGCATCATTTTTATCCATGGTTTTGGAGAGCTAGATTAAAGAATTAATGTCTCCTGCTGAAATCTGAATCAGAAGAAGTTCAGCCATAGGAAGAGAGCTTCTCCGACAATTGTTAAGATTTGACAGCTACTTGTCTACAGATTAAAAAAAAATCCTATTTAACTTCAATTTTAGGATACATGGTTAAGCTCTCTTTTCTTTCAGTGGATTTAGCATAAAAAGCAAACCGTTTTTGCATTGAAATTAGGTTGTGCGTTTGTTAGGAGTAAAGAACATCAGCATTGCTACAACATTTGAGAAAACTGGTGATAGGCAGATGTGATGACATTCCTTTTACTGCTGACTGAGCTTTATAACAATTCGCTAGCATACAGAGTATTCCCACCACACCTCTTTATCTGATGTCAGCCACAGTTTGATTAATGAGAATGCCCTGACTTTGCATGCAGAACCAAGGCCTGGTTGGATGACCCTTCAGTATCCTTGTTGGCACAGTTGTCCCCACAGGGATATACAATCTAGCAGGAAAGGAAGCGGGGGGGGGGGGGGGAGGAGGAGAGAATCACAAGAAGGGTGCAGCTCTGTTTTTTGTATTCAACCTCAAGTGCAGGCGATCATCTATCCCAAAGCAATATCAGATTGACTGTGTCCAGCTGGTGTCTGAGCCCCAGGACAGGGAGAGGGTAGGGTTGGTGCATAGATTGCCCTTCTGCAACGCAGAGGCATTATCTGGGCTGGTCAGGTTTCTTGTTACAATGATCCTGGAGATGAGCCCAATAGTCTTTAGTGATTTCAATGTCCCTGCAGAAGATGATTCTTCTGGATCAGCTCAGAACCTGCAGCTCTCCATGGATCTCCAGTTCTGAGAAGCAGCTGGAGGCTAGAACCTTGGAAGCCCAGCTCAATGAGGCAGGGCTGGGGAATCCACCATTATTCAAATTCATACATGGCACTGAAACATCAGCATTGCCCCCCATGGCTGGGTGGGAAGGATTCCCTCTGCCACTGAGACCCTGAGTCAAATCCAGTTTCTTGAGGTTGGAGGAGAGGATTTGGTCCTTAGAAATTTCCAACTCCTCCTACCCACCCTATCCCCATATAAAATCTAAATGACACAGCTCTGACATTGGGTCAGGCCCAAAACAGGATAGAACAATGATCCTGGAAGTCGATGGGAGCCTTTCCATTGACTTCAGTGAATGCCAGATCATGTCCTTTATGAAAGGAGGATGGATTTTCAAAAGTGCTTGGCATTGATCTAACTCTACTCCCACTATAGTCAATGGTAAGATTCCCACTGACAACAGTTAGGCCAATGATGAGCACTCCCATTGACTTCATCAGGAGTAAAGCTAAGCCCATGTTGAATATTTTTGAAAATCCCACCTGAAATGTTTGTCAGATTTACATGATTCCCTACTTAACCATATTTATTCCCATATTGTGGTTATGGAGGACAGTAAAATTAGTTGCACTGCACTGATGCACATAACAGCAGAAAATGACTAATAAAGTATTAACATCAGCATTGATTTCTTCTAAGGGATGCTTCATGTAATTTCAGCAAAAAAAATTTACCACAACAAATTTTGAAGTAAACCTCAGAGCTTATAGCAAAGTCATTTTAGAAAACAGCAAAGATGCCATTTTTCATGGGAATAGCCACATTTTGATTGAACTTACCCTGGTGTGACTCAAGAATATCTGAATTCAATGTAGTTACCCCAGAGTAAGTGAGATCAGTATCAAAGGACATCAAATTCATGTCATCTGATGCACATAGGTAGACCCATAAATCTACACGTAGTTCCAATCAAATCAATGACAGAGGTATGGCACTGCAAATCAGATTGCAGCATCATGATCTTAATGATAAAGAGTTATGCCCCCCAGCCATACAGATACACTCAGAGAATGAAAACAATTAAAATTGACATAGTCATTAGTTTAATTATGAACTGCAGATACCACCAAAGGAAGCTTTGAACTTACAATGCTGTTGATAATGCACTCTGAATGTCCATAAGTCTCACTGCCATCGCCAACAGATACCCCAAAATGATACATACACAAGCTTCATCAAACTTGCACTGAAATGCAAAAACTTAACCGTGAACTTATATCAGCTGTAGGAACTGATGAGCAGATCTGACTGTTCACACACTCCATGCATTTGGAAAGTTATTCTGCTTTAACATGGCTATGGTCACTGTTAAGATTTCCTTTTTCTCTGTTGCCTAGCTGTATTTGAGGAATTGGCTGGTTACTTTGGGCCATTGGGCCCAGTTTTTGTTTCATTTCTGTATTACAGCACACCAGATGCGGTGGTGGATGCCTTATACCTTCAGAAATAAAGAACACGAACTGTTCACCTGCCTTGCTATAGGCCAATATACCAACACTGCTCTTGTAAAACTCCACCACATTTTAAATGAATTGAACTCGATTCTTTGTACCCTTATTGAAGCTGAGCTTCCAAGAAGAGAGATGGGCCTGAGGCAAAACCCCCATGTGGCAGGGCAATGACTCACCAGCATAGCACCTCCTGCTCATCATCCTGGGAATGAGCTCTTCCAGCCTCTGGAGTGCCCTCTTCAGGCCGGTGTCTCACCTGCCGCTGGCCCCCATGTCCCTCCTGGATCCCAGTGCTCTTTACATCAGGTTCTGCTCCCGCAGTAACCCACAATCTGGGTCTCCCTATCCAGGGGAAACCCCAACCCCCCATCCCCATCTCGCCTCAGTGGCTATTGCCAGTCATCATCTAGCCCCCACTCCGCGGGGCAGACTGCAGTCTGTAAACCAACCCTCTTGCCGATGATGAGTGGACCAGCTGCCTCTATCTATCTCTGGGCTGCCCATCTGCAGCCCCAGTACCCCTTTGTGGGCCCTTAACTCGGCCTGCAGCTTTGCTAGGCTGGAGCTCCCCAGCTCCCTCTGCCCTTCCCCAGAACTGCTCCACCCTAGATACCCTTCTCAGCTTCCCAAGCAGCCAGGTCCTTCTCTCTCTGAAGCTAGAGAGAGGGGGCCTTTCAGCCTCTGGCCCTCAGCCCTCTTATAGGGTCAGCTGTGGCCTGATTGGGGCATAGCCGCAGCTGCAGCTGCTTCCCCCAATCAGCCTAGCTTTTCCCCCACCACAGCCCTCTCTGGGGCTACTTTAACCCCTTCAGTCCCAGAGTGGAGTGACCACCCCGCTACACATGGATATAAGCAAACCCCACAATCTAGGAAAGTTCAGTTCCAGATCTAAGCTGTATGGCTTGGGCCTATTTCAAGAAAGAAAGGAAGAAAAGCTCAGCTGGGGGAGAGAAGTGGTAGAGTTACAGGTAGAGTGTGACTAGCCCTTATATGCTTGGTCGGGGGAGTAAGGAGTAATATGACCCTACACAAACACACAACCTCCCCACATCTCTTCTATTGACATTAGGGAGAAAGCAGGGTCTGCATGCCCAGAACTTCCACATCTCCACACATTGGAGAGGAGCAGGGAATGGTAAGAGCCTCTTTACAGTGCAGAGCCATTGCAAGGTGGGATGATATAATCTATGCCTGGTCAGGGCAGTCACCAGGGCCAGCTCTAGGCACCAGCAAAACAAGCTGGTGCTTGGGGCGGCACATTTTTAGGGGCGGCATTCTGGCGCGGGCCATGCCGCCCCTAAAAATGTGCCCCGGCCGCCCTAACTCACCTCCGCTGCGCCGCTGCTCGCCCTCCCTCCCAGGCTCTCAAACCCGGGAGGGAGGGGGAGATCCCGAGCGGCTGCGGCACGCGAATCAGCTGTTTCGCGCGCCGCGGCTGCTCAGGATCTCCCCCTCCCTCCCAGGTTTGAGAGCCTGGGAGGGAGGGGGAGACCCCGAGCGGCCGTGGCGCACGCGCTGCTTCTCCCTCTCCCTCCCTCCTAGGCTTGAGAGCCTAGGGGGAGGAGGCAGGGCTGAGGATTTGGGGAAGGGGCGGAGTTGAGGCCGGGCCGGGGGTGGGGTAAGAAAAAAATGGGGGGGGCGGCCAAAATTGTTTTTGCTTGGGGCAGCAAAAATCCTAGAGCCGGCCCTGGCAGTCACAGGTTACTTTCCCCCGGAGCAATCAACTGCTACTGGGGTGGCAAAGATACATGCCACTCTATACACAGGGCTGCATGTAAAGGCACATTCTTACCTTTATATTGGCCAGTCCTGCCCGCCAGAACCTGAAAGGAGAGCCATGTACCTTCTGAGGGCAGCTCAGCTGTGCTGCTTCCATGCTGCCTTTCTCTTCTAAAGCAAGGCAGTGTGGGTCAGATGTGAAAGCTTCTCTCTAACACCCTCCTTTCCTTTCCTGAAGGAGAGCTCTGTGTAAGCCAGAAAGCTTGTCTTTCTCACCAACCGAAGTAAAAGATATCTCCCGCACCTTGTCTTTCCTTTCCTTTTAATCAGTCACCTAAACATTCAAGAGAAGACTCAGTCAGTCTTGGTTGCTTCACATATGGGTTTCTCAACTAATTATCTCTTAAACAGCTGTTCTGTCTTCCATAGATTAAAAAGCATTATACAGCATCTGCTTTTAGGAGTCTAAAACCATTACATGAACAGAGAATCTAACAATTTTATACCATGGACTTCTCCTTTGCCTGTGATTGTTTACTGTACCATATCCCTCGGGATGATATTATTTTGACATAGAATCTCAATACATTAAGGTGATTTGATACCGGAGATACAGATTATTCTGTTAGCTTCAGGAGCCCTTTATTAAACTCCTGTAATACCTCATAATATTCAGAACACATGCATGCAAATTTGCAGTTTAAGGAGTACACTGAGTATATTGCAATATAAATATCCAGCCACATTAACACACAGTGTGTTAAAATAGCACTGAGCAAAATAGGCTAGTTCTGAAGTTAACTTTAATGTGTCATTAATCATTTCTCATGATTTTGCTTGTGTCTTTCCTACGTTATTTTCTTAATATTGGATTCACCCTGACCACTTAAACTACTGCTTTATTTATTACTTTAGCTAAAGAGGCATCAACCCCTTCACCAAAAGCATTTCCCTAATAACCTTCTTTCCTGTCAAAAAAGTTGAACAAAATATTATGGATCTGTCTCTTGCTGTAAAAAGTTTCTGAAACATCCTAGATAGCAAGAATAATGAACCAGTTGCATGCTTAAGTTTCATTGATTGTGAACAAAGTTTAGCATTTCAGAATAGAATGAACCTACTGAGAGACAGTGATGTCTCTTGAGAGATCTCTAGTCTACCTACTAGACATTTTCTATTCCCCAGGCTCTTCCACTGACTCAGTGTGGGTGAAATTCTCTCTTCTGCAGAGTGCCAGCACAAGGCTTATATGCCACTTACGGGCTTAAAATGGGGCTTAAATGGGACTTAATGCAGTGTCCTTTTCTGACCTGTTTCACAGGAGTGAATCATCTTTTGTAACCTCAGGCAAATTGCTTCACATTTCTGTGCTTCAGTTTCTCTCTGTAAACGGGGAATATTTACCCACTTTTCTAGAGAAGTTTCAGATACATGGATGACAGGTGATTCTAACAGGACAGCTGGGTTTGTCTGTTGACCTGCTCCATTAGCAGGCGGTAGACATATAATGAGGAGGAGAGGAAGAATGGTGCAGTGATTATAAAAGCTAGCCTGGGACTAGCTAATTCTGCTCTGCCACAGACTTCATGTATGACCTTGAATAAGTCGCTTAGTCTCTTTGTACCTCAGAGGTGCTCAGATACTATGACAATGGGGTATATAAATAACTAAGATAAATGCTGCAGGTGGGTGCTATTGGATCCCTACTGACTCAATGTGGCAGGTGCACATTAACCCAGCATCTAGATTGTTCTGGAGTAGAACAAAAGTACAAACTGCTCATAGTGCTTTATAAATAAGAAGTATTATTGCTATCCTGTAGAAATTAGTCTTGGAAACCTTTCAACCTCGGGGAAGCAATAGACTCCTTCATGGTCTAGTTGAATGCTAGTAAGTGAATAGAAGTGGTCATATCAGTAAAACAAACTAACCAACAATTTCCCAGAGACGGCTGCTCTTCAACAAGTCTAAGGAGCTGGGAAAGATTGAGGATAATTGTTCTTGTACCCTAGACTTTATGAATGCAAATTCTAATGTCATTAAAATCCAGCAGACCTGCAGGGGCCTAGGCCGTTGTACAGCATATAAAATGAACCTTGCAAAGTAAACAGTATGTATTAATCAATCTCTAAAAATGCTTTGTCGTGACGGTAAGGTAGGAATAATGTCAGCCTGCAGTTAACAGCCTCATCTGAGCGATCTCTGCTTTGGAAACCAAAGTGACCTTTGATATTTATCAAGGCAATGAAAATACTACAGGTATATTCAAGAGCTGATGAGAGCCTTAGTGAACAGGACAACTCTGTCGCTTTCCAATATGAAACACCAAATCCTGTAGCCTCCTATTTATAGTCCGATAGCACCCAATCAACACAAGTAATGTGTCAGAAGTACAGATCTAGTACGCGATAGTTTCTCTCCACAAGCCACACCCCCTCTGACCAGCTTCTATAGCTAACCCACACTACTATGAATCATCCCAAGTGCTCTCCTCCCCAGGCCCCAGTGGAAAATATGCAGCCTCAATCTGGAAGAAAATTAAATAAAAAAAGAAAACATCTCGTATTCCACATACTCAGAAAGCAGGCTCATGGGGCAAGGTAGAAAGGTTTTATTGGCAGTTATTTAGGATGATCTGAGGACTGCATTCTATTCTGTTCCTTATACTGCACAAAATAGGTTTTACTTTTGCTGGTGACAGGTCCATTGTGCTAATGGAGTTGTTGAAGGCAATCCATACCCCAGCTTCATTACTTGTAAGTAATGTGGCCACTTCAAACTTGACGAGCTAAGGAAAACTTGCCACAAAAGAACAATTCTTGAAGCTGTGTCTTTTCTATCAGGATATAGGATATAAACTTGGAATGTGCAATCTGTCCACTAGTCTTGGTATAGCGCACTCATCACCATTTGAATATCCCTGCACCAAGGAAAAGAGCTTAAGTCCATAAAATAGGCCTGTGATCAGGGTTCTTGCTTCTCATAAGGTTCCCTTCCCCATAGACTCATAGACTTTAAGGTCAGAAGGGACCATTATGATCTTCTAGTCTGACCTATGCTGCTGCAATTTGTCATACAGATCCCTTCTGCCTCTTCAAATGCTTGTCTTAAGGGAAGAGTTGACATCAAATTTTGCTTTCCATTCTAAGGTCCAAGGCAATGTTTCAATAGCATAATTACACTCTCCCACACTGAATGGTCCTTTTGGCAAACAGATAAGAATATCATAAAAATAAATAAGGCAAGATCATAAGATGATGTAGTTCTGTTGACTTTAGTGGAGCTCTGCCCCATGAGGATCTGGCTCATTGTTTGATAACTGACAACCCAGAACCTGTGCTTAGATTAGGAATCTTATAACATTCTTAGATCAATCACAGAGCAACCGAGTGTCTTCTACCAGATAGCAACTGAGTGTCTTCTACCAGCTGCAGCTCTTGATTGAAACAGATTGTGACACTCTATATCTTGGGGGCATATGCGCCGACTCCATGGGTGCTCTGAGGCTGGAGCACCCACGAGGAAAAATTGGTGGGTGCTCTGCATCCACCGGCAGCCAAGCTCCCCACCCCGCCCTGCCCCCCCACCTTAGCTCATCTCTCCTCCACCTCTGCCTCCTCCCCTGAGCGCGCCATGTCCCCGCTTCTCCCCCTAACTCCCAGGGCTTGCTGCCGCGAAACAGCTGTTTTGCGGCATAACAAGCTCTGGGAGGGATGGGGAGGAGCGGGAACACAGCGTGCTCAGGGGAGGAGGTGGGGCCGGAGTAGGGATTTGGGAAAGAGTCCAATAGGGGCAGGGAGGGAGCGGAGTTGGGGCGGGGACTTTGGGGAAGGGGTTGGAATGGGGGCAGGGCAGTAGGGGGCGGGGCAGAGGTGGAGTTGGGGCAGGGCCGGGGGCAGAAGCGGATCGAGCACCCACCGGCGCCGGCAGAAGTTGAGGCCTATGCTTGGGGGAGCGTCTTGTAACCCCCATATTCCTCATTTATTTATATAATTGTGATATTGCATATAAAGCAGGCTGTATGAGGTATCAGGGAAAAGGTTATGATCTGCTGAAAGTCACTGTTCTATCAAAATATGTATATCAGGGGTCGGCAACCTACGGCACACGTGCCAAACATGGCATGCGAGCTGATTCTGAGTGGCACACAGCTCCCTGCTGCAGTCCCGGCCCCCAGCCCCACTCAGCCTCTGGTTCTGCGGCAGCCAAGCTTCCCCCCTCCCCCGCTTCTTCCCCCAGCGTGGTGCTTTCCGGCCCCTCCTCCTCTCCTTCCCTGCACCAATCAGCTGATGGCCCTAGCGAGGGGGAGGGGGAAGAGCGGCAGCGTGCACACAGCTCCGTAGAGGAGGCAGAGAGAGGTAGGGACGGAGCTTGGGTGAAGGAAGTGAAACAGGGCATATCCCTTCCAGCCCCCTGCCATGAGCCGCTCAGGGCAGGGGGCTGGGAGCACCCCCACAAGCCGAGCACCCCAGCCCTCTGCCCTGCACCCCCTGCCCCTCTCCACTGAAACCCCCCACCCCAACACACAGCCATCCCTCTGCCCTGCACCCCCACAGCCCCATCCCTCTGCCCTGAACTCCCCCACACACACTCAGCCTTCTGCCCTGCACCCCCCATACCCCAACACACACCCAGCCTTCTGCCCTGCACCCCCCCAGGCCCCAGCCCTCTGCCCTGATCTCTGAACCCCCCCACACACACACCATCCCTCTACCCTGAACCCCCACACCCCAACACACACTCAGCCTTCTGCCCTGCACCCCCACACACCCCCAGCCCTCTGCCCTGCACCCCCACAGCCCCATCCCTCTGCCCTGAACCCCCACACCCCAACACACACCCAGCCTTCTGCCCTGCACCCCCCACGCCCTCCAGCCCTCTGCCCTGCACCCCCCACACCCCAACACACACCTAGCCTTCTGCCCTGCACCCTCCATACCCCCATCCCTCTGCCCTGAACCCCCCACACCCAACACACACCATCCCTCTACCCTGAACCCCCCACACCCCAACACACCCCCAGCCTTCTGCCCTGCACCCCCACACACCCCCAGCCCTCTGCCCTGAACCCCCACAGCCCCATCCCTCTGCCCTGAACCCCCACACATACCCAACCTTCTGCCCTGCACCCCCCCACACACCCAGCCCTCTGCCCTTACCCCACACACACACACTCAGCCTTCTGCCCGGCACCCCCCATGCCCCTCAGCCCTCTGCCCTGAACCCCCCACACCCCAACACACACCCAGCCTTCTGCCCTGCACCCCCCACGCCCTCCCGCCCTCTGCCCTGCACCCCCCACACCCCAACACACACCTAGCCTTCTGCCCTGCACCCTCCATACCCCCATCCCTCTGCCCTGAACCCCCCACACCCCAACACACACCATCCCTCTACCCTGAACCCCCCACACCCCAACACACCCCCAGCCTTCTGCCCTGCACCCCCACACACCCCCAGCCCTCTGCCCTGAACCCCCACAGCCCCATCCCTCTGCCCTGAACTCCCCCACACACACTCAGCCTTCTGCCCTGCACCCCCCATACCCCAACACACACCCAGCCTTCTGCCCTGCACCCCCCCAGGCCCCAGCCCTCTGCCCTGATCTCTGAACCCCCCCACACACACACCATCCCTCTACCCTGAACCCCCACACCCCAACACACACTCAGCCTTCTGCCCTGCACCCCCACACACCCCCAGCCCTCTGCCCTGCACCCCCACAGCCCCATCCCTCTGCCCTGAACCCCCCACACCCCAACACACACCCAGCCTTCTGCCCTGCACCCCCCACGCCCTCCAGCCCTCTGCCCTGCACCCCCCACACCCCAACACACACCTAGCCTTCTGCCCTGCACCCTCCATACCCCCATCCCTCTGCCCTGAACCCCCCACACCCCAACACACACCATCCCTCTACCCTGAACCCCCCACACCCCAACACACCCCCAGCCTTCTGCCCTGCACCCCCACACACCCCCAGCCCTCTGCCCTGAACCCCCACAGCCCCATCCCTCTGCCCTGAACCCCCACACATACCCAACCTTCTGCCCTGCACCCCCCCACACACCCAGCCCTCTGCCCTTACCCCCCCACACACACTCAGCCTTCTGCCCGGCACCCCCCATGCCCCTCAGCCCTCTGCCCTGAACCCCCCACACCCCAACACACACCCAGCTTTCTGCCCTGCACCCCCCTCAGCCCCCAGCCCTCTGCCCTGATCTCTGAACCCCCGCCCACACACACCACCCTTCTGCCCTGAACCCCCTTCCTCAGCCCTCTGCCCTGACCCCTGAAACATCCCCTCAGGTCTGGGCTCCCGGCTGCAGGCCCTGATCAGCCCTCTGCCGGCCTAGGTGAACAGAACTCCCGGCTGGCAGCGAGCTGAGCAGGCTGGTGGCATAAGATCAGCATTTTAATTTAATTTTAAATGACGCTTCTTAAACATTTTGAAAACCTTATTTACTTTACATACAATAGTTTAGTTATATAATATAGACTTATAGAAAGAGACCTTCTAAAAATGTTAAAATGTATTACTAGGATGCGAAACCTTAAATTAGAGTGAATAAATAAAGACTCGGCACACCACTTCTGAAAGGTTGCCTACCCCTGATGTATATCATTAATGCATATGAATTTATGAGAACTGTGTTGTAGGGTTTTAACTAAAATATGCTCTTGCTTTGGGAAGTGCCTAGATACTAGCTCCCCAGAGACAATGCCAAGGAAAGTAACCAACACTGGGGCGGGTGTCAAAGAACCATTAACAGCCATTGTCCAGCAAGGGAACTACAATTCAATGACTCACCTGCATAAGGCCACACCAGGGAAATTCTTCAACCTTGCCTGGGGACTCAGCAATGATGCCAGACATGCCTGGACTTGTGTTCTTCAAGCACATGGGAGTGAGGGAATAAAACAGAACACGGTAGCCCCAGGCTTGGCCTTTCTCCTGCCCCCACCTAGGCTGCAAGCAACAAAGACACTCAGAAGACTGAAGACTCCAACAGAGGAGACTGGTCCAGGTTGAAGGGACAAACCTGTATATTAAGGACTGTAATATCTAGGGTTACCATATTCTAAGGCCTCGTCTTCACTTATCGGAGGGTCCGGCGGCACGCAATCGATGTTCTGGGATCGATTTATCGCGTCTGGTTAAGACGCGATAAATCGATCCCGGATCGATCCCGGAAGTGCTCACAGTCGGCGCCGGTACTCCAGCTCGCCGAGAGGAGTACGCGGCATCGACTGGGGGAGACTTCCTGCCGCGTCTGGACTGCGGTAAGTTCGGACTAAGGTACTTCGAATTCAGCTACGTTATTAACGTAGCTGAATTTGCGTACCTTAGTCCGAAGTGGGGACTTAGTGGGGACCAGGCCTAATAGTCCAAAAAGAGGACACTCCACGGGGCCCCGTCCCCGCCCCAACTCCGCCCCTTCCCCGCCCCCAACCCCGCCTCAACTCTACCCCTTCCCCGTCCTGGCCCCGCCCCAACTCCGCCCCTTCCCCAAAGTCCCTGCCCCAACTCCGCCCCCTCCCCTGAACGCTCCGCCCCCTGATCCTCCCCCTCCCCTGCTTCCCATGAATCAAATGTTCACGGGAAGCCTGAAACAGGCAGGCAGCAGGTAAGCTGGGGCTGGGGTGGTGGGGGTGTGTGAGGAGGCACGGCCCAGTCTGGCCCCCCGGGACTGAGCGGCTCCCTCCGGCGGCTGGCCCCGGCCAAGAGGCTCTGGCCCCGGCGTCTCCGGCCCGGCTCGGCTCAGGCCCTGGGGCGCCGGCCCCGGCCCTGGCCGAGCGTCGCCGGCCGGTGGCCAAGCACTCCCAGCCCCAGTCCCAACGGCTCCGGCCCAGCTCGGCTCGGGCCCAGGTTCCAGCCAAGCGGCTCCAGCCCGGCCCTGGCCCTGGGCGAGCGGTGCTGGCCGGTGGCCGAGCACCCCCAGCCCCAGCGGCTCCGGCCCCAGTGACTCCAGCCCGGACCCAAGCCCCACGACCCCTCCCTATTTTCCCGGACATGTCCGGCTTTTTGGAATTTCCTCCCGGACAGGGATTTGAGGACCAAAAAGCCGGACATGTCCGGGAAAATCTGGACGTATGGTAACCCTAGTAATATCCAGTGGGGTGAGAAAAACTGCTTAATCTAGATGTTGCCCAGTCTAATAGCGTTGAGAGTTTAGACCGCGTGCTTATATTTTATTTTATTTTGGTAACCACTCTGACTTTTTGCCTATCACTTATAATCACTTAAAATCTACCTTTTGTAATCAATAAATTTGTTTTACTGTTTATCTTTACCAATGAATTTGCCTGAAGTGTGGTAAATCTGCTCAGGTTTCGCAAAGGTTGGTGTATATCCCCTTTCCATTGATGAAGTGGTGAACCAATTAATAAATTTGCATTGCTTGTCTTGAGCAGTGCAAGAGGGTATATTCCTGAGGTACAGTGCTGGGAGCTGAGGGGGATTTGGCTGGTGCCTTTCTCTCTGTGATTCATAAGTGGCTCTGGGAGCATTCATACAATCTAGCTGGGTGTGAGGCTTCACATGCTGTTGTGCTGACTGATAGCAGTGCCTGGAGGGGTTTGCTGCTTGTCACTAGCAAAGCATTGTGAGAGACAGCCCAGACTGGAGAGTTAAGGGGGCACTGCGGTCCCACAGTTCCAGGTTGTACCCTGGGGATCCTGTCACCAGTTGCACTGATTTTCTAGAAGACAAAGAAAGCCAAGCTAGAACTTCATATATTATTTAAGGAGGAGAAGCAAAAGGAGATAATACAAAGCCATTTACAGCATTAAAAACTTTTTTAATCTTTCAGAGAGCAAGAATATTGAACTGCACGGTACTGGAATGCGTAGTGCAAGTGAATTGGCACAATGCAAGCTTGGGAGCAGAGCCTGGAGTTGAAAACACTCAGGGTTCTTATTACAAGACTGTACACATGCCAAATCCATACTCAACACTAACATCCTCAACCCCATAAATAACAGCTGGGCAGGAAATGGCAAATGGATATACAGCATTTCACATCTAGGTTCTAAATTACTCCAGGTTGATAGTGGTGAGTGTGAAATGAGTTGTGGGTTTCAGGGCACAATCTAAAGCCCGTTGAATCCAATAGAAGCCTTTGAATTCAATGGACTTTGGACCAGGCCCTCATATAAGTTCCGGCTATAACTTGTTCCAGCCCCACAATTAGCATTTGGTAGAATGTTGGCCATCAGACTCACCAGGAGGGGATAAGAACATGAAGACTTATCGAGCTTTTCAACCCTAGAAGCCACAGCTGAAAAATCATGGCCGGGTAGCATCGAGGAAGCATGAAGTGCCGTTGCCCAAGCTGTAGATAGATAGTTGTTCATTCTCTAGGATTGTTATTCCAGCAGCTTTCACCTGCACTAAATTGACTTTAAAATGGAGTTTTGTGTTTGTCAGCAAATGTAACATTTATTGAATAAAAACAATGAGGAGTCCTTGTGACTCCTTGTTGTTTTTGCTGATACAGACTAACACGGCTACCACTCTGAAACCTGTCATTTATTGAATAGTATTTCAAAGGGATCGTGTAAAAAGGTACGGAACTGTCATGGCACAGTGATAGGTTGCTGTACCATTATATGCAAGAAAAACTAAAGCAGAGCCCTTGTTAATCTCAGAAATGCAGGAATGGAAACAATCTCTCGAGCAGTGGCTACCTACCTCCGCTACCTTCTAAGCATTGAAACTCAGCGTTGTGCAGAGATTTTAGATGCTGCTTTTACTAAGATCATTATCTTTCTCAACCTCCATGAAAAATGTATAGGAATGAAGAGTATATAGACTCAAGGGTCATTTTGCATCAGTCATGGTAACAGCCTAACAGGTCCTGCAGGCCTTAGCATTCAGTGCTGCACGAAAAGTTTCACTTTTCATCTTGCTGTCCAACTCCTGGCCCATGAGCCAGATCCACCCTGCTTAATTCATATCACTGGCCCAGATGTGAGTCAGGCTCACTGTGATGCAAGTTCACATTTATTTTCAAAACATTGAGTTTCCAGTCATTATGATTTGCCAGGACCCCCTTTAAGATCAGATACAATATAGGAGCATTTTAGATAGCCTCAAGAAGTTGTACGAGGAGAGAGAAAGGTGTGAGTTGTTCCTGTTCTTTTTCTTCCACTTGGCAAACTTGAAAAGCAGTACTAAAGGCTGCTGTCCACGTTTGTCATCCATTCTATGGCTTCTGGTAACATGAGATGAATCAAGAATGTTCCTCCAAAGAAAGATCTTAGAAGGCGGTGAATCACTAGATGATCCATGGTTTGGCTATCTTTCTCCCCTTTTGCATATCAGGCTCTCCTTCATTTTCCATTTATGTTAACTGCCCTATTTATCATTGGTGTTAACCCTGGAGCATAATATGGAGATATACCTATCTCATAGAACTGGAAGGAACCCTGTAAGGTCATCAGGTCCAGCCCCCTGCCTTCACTAGCAGGACCAAGTACTGATTTTGCCCCAGATCCCTAAGTGGCCTCCTCAAGGATGGAGCTCATACCCCGGGGTTTAGCAGGCCAATGCTCAAACCACTGAGCTATCCCTCCCCCCATTATGGCACATTGTTTTCAACTAAGTTAGATGCACACCCAATTTATACAGACAGTTACTGCATGGGCACACAACTCAAGTAATGCATAAGCAAATGAACAAATAAAATAGAGCAGAAAGAACAGTGGTCCTAAAGGAGTCTAGCCTGAGCCTCTGGGGGTTCCTACCCTATGGACTACAACAATAATGGCTACCCAGAGTCCTCTGACACCATTTCCCAGCATGCTTGGAGTCAGAGGTTGGGGCAGAATGGAGTAGGCTTCTGCATTGGGTGATAGGGACAAGCAATTTGCTGGGTTAATGATGTGTCAGGCCTGGAATTTGGGAAGACTGTTGTGAGAGCAGCCTCCACCTGGCTGGCCCTCACTGGAGTTCCCAGCTGTGCAAAGAGGTGCAGTGGGGAAACTATACCTCTAGCTCATCGAGAGGAGACACAGCAAGATCCCGGGCTCCAGGTAGCAATGACTGAAGTCTGGGAAGAGGAAGCAACAGTCTGGGTGTACTCTGATGCTTTTTGTCTAGGAGAGAAAATGGCTCCAGTCTCCTGGTAAATCTCTAGCTCTGTGCTCATTTGTGGCCTAGTTACTTATATTGTGTTTATGATACGAATGATTAGGAAGAAGTAAAGGGAAGGAGGAGGAGAAATCAGAGAGTGTGTGAAGGCAGCTTGAGCAGGAACCATTTGGGGTCTACCAGGTTCCTAATAAAGGCCCAAAAAGAAGTACTGGGTAAACCAGAATAAAACTTAGTTTCTTGGTATTTGTGTTTAAGTTTTCTGGACACTTTAATGCCCTAGGGAACCATTATGGGGCCAAAATAATAATAAAATCTGGTTTTCTTGTGTTCAGAACATGAACCAATCATCAAGAAGCTGAAATGTCATGAAAAGGCCAGTTTTATGTTATTTCAGCTCCATAAACAGCTCCCTGAGGTTTAAAAGCAGCCCATGAAACATGTAAACATAACGAATTCAAAGGGCTTGACTGACAGCTGAATTACTCCAGTTTTATACCGGTGAGATCAATTTAGCTCTCCTGGTAAATCTCCAGCTCAGAGCTCATTTGTGGTCTAAGATCAATGTAGTTGCCGAATGAGGGAAATATTTTTTACATTTGGTAGGGCCAGAGTGGCATGGGAGGGACAAAGACCACAACACAATGTTTTCTGCTTTCCAAGCTTCATTTGATTCAAGTTTTGTCGGTGGCCAAAAAGCAAAAACCACAAAAAACAAAAAAAAAGTTGGAGACAACTCTGCTCTGTCTTCCTAGCTTTGCACCAAATGCCTTTGTTTATTATAGATTCTCGCTGGTTACATTTTTGGATGCTTTAACTACTTAAAGCAGTTCTAATGAATTACTATAAGTGATTTCAGCATACACAGGCTCTCGAGTGCATCATATAATTTGAATGGTTAGAATAAAGGACTTGCCTTTTTCAATGCAAAACTTTTCCTGAAATCTGGCAGTGTAGATATTCTGCTTACAAACTGTCCTCATGAATATCCATCTGTAAAAAGAATTGGACCAATTATTTAAAAGACTACTTTGAGATTTTGGGCCAGATCCTCGGCTGGTATAAATCAATATAGCTCCATTTAATTTAGAGCTATGTTGATCTACACCAGGTGAGGATCTGAGCCCTGGTTTTTAATTTATTCTTTAAGAACTTTATAAGCAGATGTCTTCAATTTGTTGACTTAGAAAACTCAGGGGGATGTTTCACAGACACTAAAAATGATGTTCTTAAAAATCTCAGTATGATTAGATAGGAAACAACATATCTACTTTTAAAGATGTATGGAGGAATCAGGGAGCAAAGAGAATGCATGTGATATTTGAGAAGTGTTAAGTATAAAAAGTAATCAGGGCAGACCTGTTGGTTTGGAAAAGTAAATCTAGGCTGGTCTACCCTAGAAAATGTTACTGTGTCTGACACAGTTGTCCGCAGTCATGTTAGCTGGAATGATGCCAAACATGGGTTGTCCTGGCCTACAATGACTGCTAAACCAGTCAGCATCATGTTAGCTATCACAACTGTAAAGAACTGTCTTCAGGCATAGTGGAGAGACAAGGTGGGTGAGGCAATATCTTTTATGGACCAACTTCTGTAGATGAAAGAGACAAGTTTTTGAGCTTATGGAGAGCTTTTCTTCAGTGTAAGCTTGAAAAATAAATTACCAAAATAATTGAAATTGGCATGATTATATTGTGTTATTTTGACAAATAAAATATGCAGAATTTTGCAGAATTTTAAAATATTGTGCACAGAATTTTTTATTTTTTGGTGCAGAATTTTCCCAGGAGTACCTAATACTGGTTAAATATGCCTTGCATGGTTCAGTGGAGACTAGACAAACACATGTTAAACCTGATTCCTGCCCCTACCTTGTCTAGAAAATAGATTTAACATGGAGAAACCTGGGTTTCAACAGGAGAGAGGCATTGTTCTTCCATAAAGGAGAGGGGATGTTTTCAGCTTGTTTTTGATTTACAATAAAAAATCTCATATATATTGTTGCAGTTATGGTGCTGCACATCTGATTTTGTTTTGTAACTGTAGTTGAGAGCGGGGAAATGTGAATGTGTTTGAGGCACTGTGGAGTTGGTGTGCATTTGTAGAATCTTTTTTAACAGAAAATCGAATTCCAGATAAACAGGATTATAAAAGCCAGATTCTGATCTCAGTGACACTGGACTCGGTTTTGACTGAGTGTAGTGGTGTTACTCCAGATTCATGTAGGTGTCTCCAAGCAGAATTGGGTCCTTTCTTGTGAAATATATTAATCTGAAGCTGAAGTTTCTAAAAATTCCAACATAACCCCACCCTCCATTTTATCTTTTCTACTCAGCTCTTACCTTGAGGCCCCTGTGGCTTCTTTGTGTGGCTGTACCACACTCCCTCATATGTACGGAGAGTCATTTTTTTTTGTCCTGGGAGAAGGAAAATATCCCTTTTTTCATTCTCAATCAATTTCCAGGGTAAGGATTAATGAGCAGTTATGGTTTTGCAAAGTTGGTCTGGTAGTATAGATGGATACTAATCTAAAACTTTTCAATTCACATTAAACAGCTGATCAAAGTGTTTGGGGTTCAGTTATCATGTTTTTTTGTTTTTGTTTTTTAAATAGAAACAGATGGTGTTTTACTAGGTAAGGGCCATCAAGACTTCTTTCCCTCACGTTTTAACCAAGGGGGATTCTGTTTATATGAATTCTTCTGCAACACCTAAAAAAGATGTTAACCCCTCCCCCCATCTTGATGCACTGAACACTTGTGTAATAAGACAGCTAATCCATCTATGCATCATTGTCAAGTACAGTACAAAAATGGTGACTTGGAACTCCCTAGATACTGATTAAAATACTGGCATGGATGAACCACCCTTTGGTTCAGCAATATGTGCTTCTTACAAATCTAATAAAATTAGAGCAGAAAACTGACTATCCTAAGCATTCTGTGAGACACAAAGCAAATCTGAGTCAGAACGCACGACCAGGGCCCCTGTCTCACAATTTTAATAATGCAGCAGGACCCTTATGCCTGAGCTGAACTCCACTTAAGTCAGCGGGGTTCTGCCTATGTAAATCAGCCTGCAAGCCGGGGGCCTAAATCTGATGAGATGTGTATATATTCTATGTATTTTTCATAAACTTTCTCTAATCAGAAAAGAGACGGAGGACTCCTTTAGGACCACTGTTCTTTCTGCTCTATTTTATTTGTTCATTTGCTAGAGTTCCAGAAGCTAGCAAACATCACGTGAGGGTTACATCACTATATCACATCAACAAAATTGTAGTAAGGGGGATGACTTTCCATAAGCTCCTGGAGTCTCAGCTCATTCAATTAATTCCTGTTTTAGGCCTTTTTTAATCAATATGAAAATCATCTAATTCAAACCACAGCAGCAGCATTGCTGGATGTCTTCAATGAATCAGATATACACAGCCACCATGAGTGTTTATACACTGGTTTGTACATTTCCACCCTTTCCACAGGATAGTCATAGGGACACATTTCCAGCCCAGCCTTAACCAGGTCTCTTTTTATGAGGCTGTGAATATGCAATTTGAGCCTGCATATAGATATCCAAGTCCCTGATCATGCCTGTAAATCAGGAAATTAAACATCTAAATTACCTAAATTGGTCTGGAAAACGTGACACATAGTGAGAGATTTAAGAGGTTCCATCATTCAGTTTATCCAACAGAAGGTTAAGAGGGGAGTCTCCAAGCACCCACATGGGGAAGAGATTTCTGATAATAGACAGATCTTTAATCTAGCAGGAAAAAGCATCATATCCAGCAGTTGGAAGATGAAGCTAGATGAATTCAGTCTAGAAATAAGGCACAGATTTTTAACAGTGAGGTTAATTAACTATTGGAACCATTTACCTAGGGACGTGATGGATTTTCCATTACTTGAAATCTTTATATCAGGACAAAATATATTTCTAAAAGCTATGCTATATCTCAAACAGAAGTTATGGCTTGTTGCCGAAATTACCGAGTCAGGTTCTTTGGCCTGTGTTATACAGGAAATCTAGGTCATCAGAATGGTCCCCTCTGGCTTTAAAATCTATGAAACTGTAGATAACAAACAGGAGGTGCAAAATGACCCCAATAGAAATTGGAGGCCAAGGTCTGAAAATCTAGCCCATAATCTCTCACACTACATAGGTCATTGCATGCAATCTGATCTCTCACATAACAGGTGTGCTTTTGGGAGATCTAGTGATGTGTTAGCAAAAGACCTGATAGGGAAGACACAAAACCTGCCAGACATGACTGCAAGTAGTGACCCCCCCCAGACAACTGGAAATTGTGCACTATGGTGAATGCCTGCCTCCACCCACTCTACATGTGTACAGTATGTCTTCCCCATCCCAGACTGCCTGAAGAAGAAGAAGCCAATAAAACCCCTACTGCCAGTATGCAAATCCAAAAGACAAACAAAAGGCAAAGTAAACAGTAGCTAGAGAGTCAATGAAGAGTTCACTCAACAAATATGAATTTTAATTAACGTTCATAAGCTGTAAGACCTAGAAGATAAGGAAATGAATCAAGATCAGGAGTCCATTCCTGCTGTCCTAACTCATCTGAGTATTCCCATTGCCTTCCGTGGGACTATTTGTGTAAATAAGGCAAGGCAATTTGGTCCAAAGGGCTGAAAATCTAAAAATGTTTAATTTCATAAGTAATACAGACATCCCCACTGCCCCCAGAACTCTCCCAGCTTGAAACATGCCGAGTGCAGAAGCTCACCAAAAAATTGGCAGTGGTTAAGTTGCTGGTTTGCTGAGACCGCAGCCTAGCCTGCTGACCAATATTGCCTCGCTGTTCCCTTGTGTTCCCCTGTCTGTCTATGTCCACTTACTGTCTTTTCTTATCCTTAGATTGTAAGTTTGGAGCAGGGACCGTCTTTTTGTTCTGGGTTTGTACAGCGCCTACCACAACGGGGTCCAGGTCCATGCCTGGGGCTCTGGGTGCTAATAAAGGAGTTGTTCACCTGAGGCCTGATCCAATGTCCATTAAAGAAAATAGAAAGACTCCCATTGACTTAAGTTGAACCAGGCCCTTGCTGTTGGAAGTGTTAACAAAAAGGA
Source organism: Malaclemys terrapin pileata (assembly GCF_027887155.1). Classification (NCBI taxonomy): domain Eukaryota; kingdom Metazoa; phylum Chordata; order Testudines; family Emydidae; genus Malaclemys; species Malaclemys terrapin. The sequence goes on along the minus strand of NC_071505.1, from coordinate 16,797,905 downwards.
GATCGGACATTTATATGGGTATCAAGAATTTACCTTAATTAATAACTCAAATGTTGTTGGAGGGATGTTAAACCACATGCTTGAGGGCTTAGATTAACCTCAATCAGGATGAGGCCGAGTGGTGGGGGCAGTTTACTCCACACCTGCCTACTATGTGGCTCTTATCCCTTCCTCTGAAGCAACTGGTGCAGCTGGGACAGCAGACCTAGGGAGCACCCCCACAGTGGAAATACTGGAAGGGCTGACGTATGTTGCTGACCTCAATGTTTTTCGCCCCCTCAATATCTCGCGGAGGTGAGGGAGGGACCCGACTATGTTTCCATCCCTGCATATGAGCACCAGGGGGCAGAGGCAAGAGCGGGACTCAAAGGAGAAGCTGGAGTGGCCACCACGGCCCATGAGATCAGGCCAACTGCTGGGGAGTAGATAGGAACAGTTCTCCTCTCCCCACCTTCCAGCCACCACAGGTCCCAGAAGACACTCCCAGCATGGGGGAGGGGCAGAAGCATGTGCTCCAGTCGCTGGGGTAGAGTGAGGAGTATTAGTATCTTCATCTCAAAGAGGGAGAAACTGAGGCACAGAGAGGCTACACCACTATGGATGGTTGGAGCACTGTGTTGTAACATGTTCGTGGCTGGACAACATGGCACAGTTTGGTCTTGTCTCTTTGCATGGAGCCATTATAATCATGTTATAGAAACATACTAAAGCCCTGCAGGAGACCAAATTGAGATTATGTCACCATGTTGCTCCCCAGAGGTACCCAGGGCACCCTTACCACGAAGTGGCCTTGTCTGTGCCTGCTGAAGCTCAGCTCCCTGAAACCAACAGCCTCTGACAACCTCACTCTCTCTGCGCAGGCTAGTGATAGGCATATACCCACACACCACCCCGAGTCCTTAGAGCGCTCCCTGCAGTGCCCAGCCCTTAACATCTGGACACTCACAGATCTTACCATGTTTGCTATCCCCAGGGGGACAGTGCATACACTAGCTTGTTTGAGGCAACTAAGGATCAACTCCTCTATAAAATCACAGCACTAAGCTATATTCTCAGAGAAAACAATCATAAGTATTATCAAAGACTAAGATACAAGAGACAGTGAATAAGGATAATTAGAAACAAAATGGATATGCATAAAACAAAATCATAAAATGCAAATCTGGGTCTATGCTTATCAATGGTTACCTTTCCTTTATAATAAAGTAGGTTTTTCAGTCTTTTGCAGAGCTAGCTGGTTTCAGACAAACCGGGATCCAAGCCTTCCACCACAAATTTTGCTCAGTGAATAGATAACAAAATGTCTTTATATTCCCTGTTCTGTTAAGGAGGATGAAAGTCTCAGGGCAGGAGAGCATCAAGCTGGAGCAGAGGGAAACGATCCCATAGTTGGGACCAACCTTCCAGATGATGTCATGATTTCTTGCATTGAGGATATTCCTCCAGGAACAGGGAGACCAGTGAAAAGGAAGAGACTGTGCATCTGAAGAAGTGGGCTGTAGCCCACGAAAGCTTATGCTCAAATAAATTTGTAAGTCTCTAAGGTGCCACAAGTACTCCTGTTCTTTTTAATAGTAGCTGGGGGATTCTATTATTAGAAATATCGATAGTTGGTTTGTGATGATCGGGAGAACCATACAATGAATTGCCTGCTGGGTGCAAAGGAGCAGATCTCATAAGACATCTAGATAACCTTCTAGGTAGTACTGGGGAGGAGCCATTGGTCACGGTACAAGTAGGTAAAAGTGACACAGAGAAAAGTAGGAAAGAGGTTATTTAGGCTGCTAAGTAAGAGATTAAACTCTAGGACTTCCTTAATAGCATTCTCTGAAATGGTTCTAGTTCCATGCACAGGGCCAGTAAGACAGGCAGAACTGCAAGGTCTCAAGGCGTGGATGAGATGATGGTGTAGTGCCCTATACAGAAGGGATAGGCTCCATCTAAACCAAAATAGAACCAGATTGCTGGCACATAAAATTAAAAAGATCATAGAGGATTTTTTAAACTAAGGACTGGGGGGAAGCTGACAGGTGTGGAGGACTACATGGTTTGGGCAGAGACATCCCCTGGGGATGAATTATTAAAGGGGGATCTCTATATCCTAGTATGAAGGATAGGAAAGAAGTTGGTAAAGTACAAGTAGGAGCTAGTGAAGAACAGTTAAATGACATAGAGCGAGTCCCATTTAAATACAATACATGAAGGCAAGCAACTGAATACTGACAAAATGTACCAGTGCTTATATATGAATGCTAGAAGTCTAAATACAAAGATGGGTGAACTAGAGTGCCTGATATTAAATTAGGATATTGATATAATAGGCAACATGGAAGGTTGGTGGAATGAGGATAATCAATGGGACAGAGTAATGGGACAGAGTAATACCAGGGTACAAAATATATAGAAATGACAGAGTAGTTTGCACTGGTGTGGGACTGGCATTATATGTTAAAAAAGCATAGACTCAAATAAGGTAAAAATCTTACATGAAACAAACTGTACCATTGAATCGGTATAGACAGAAATTCCATGCTTGAATAATAAAACTATAGTGGTATGAATATACTATTGACCACCTGACCAGAATGGTGATGGAGATTTTGAAATGCTCAGGGAGATTAGAGAAGCTACAAAAAAACCTCAGTAATAATGGGGGATTTCAACTATCCCCATATTGACTGGGTACATATCACCTCAGGAAGGGATGCAGAGATAAAATTTCTAGACACACCAAATGACTGCTTCTTATGGTCCTGGAACCCACAAGAGTAGAGACAATTCCTGATTTAGTCCTAAGTGGAGCACAGGATCTGGTCCAAGATTCTTTTTAAGAACATCAGAAGCAGGACATCTGCCAAACCAGCAGTGGAGCCATTAGATGACCATGGTATTAAAGGAGCACTCAAGGAAGACAAGACCATTGCAAAGAAGATAAATAAATTATTTGCATTGGTCTTCACTGCAGAGGATGTGGGAAGATCCCCACATAAGAGCTAACCTTTTGGGATGATAAATCTGAACTACTGTCCCACACTGAAGTGTCAGTAGAAGAGGTTTTGGAACAAATTGATAAATTAAACAGTAATAAGTTACCAGGACCAGATGGAATTCACCCAAGAATTCTGAAGGAACTCAGATATGAAATTGCAGAACTACTAACTGTAGTATATAACCACATCTCTGAAACAAACCTCTGTATCAGATGACTGGAGGCTAGCTAATGTAACACCAATTTTTTTAAAAGGCTTCAGAGGAAATTCTGGCAATCATAGGCCAGTGAAACTAACTTCACTACCATGAAAATTGGTCAAAACTATAGTAAAGAACAGAATTATCAGACACAGATAAACACGATTTGTTGGGGAAGAGTCATTACAACTTTTGTAAAGGGAAGTCATGCCTCACCAATCTATTAGAATTCTTTGTGGGTGTCAAGAAGCATGTGTACAAGGATGATCCAGTGGATATAGTGTATTTAGATTTTCAAATAGCCTTTAACAAGGCCACTCACAAAAGACTCTTAAGCAAAGTAAGGACCATGGGATAAGAGGGAAGATCCTCTCATGGATCAATAACTTGTTAATAGATAAGAAACAAAGGGTAGGAATAAATGGTCAGTTTTCAGAAAGGAAAGAGATAAACAGTGGAATCTCCCAAGGTTCTATACTGGGACCTGTGCTGATCAACATATTCATTAATAAACTGGAAAAGGGAATGAACAATGAAATGGCAAAATTTGCAGATGATGCAAAATTATTCATGATAGTTAAGTTTAAAGTTGACTGTGACATGTGACAGGGGATCTCACAATACCGGGTGACTGGGCCACAAACTGGCAGATGAAAATTAATATTATAATTGCAAAGTAATACACATGGGAAAAAATAATTCCCACTACACATAGCTAATTTAGAACCCATCATTATATATAACCACTCAAGAAAGAGATCTTGGAGTCACCTTGGACAGTTCTCTGGAAACTTCAGCTGAATGCGCGGCAGTGGTCAAAAAGGCTAACAGAATGTTAGGAACTATTAGGAAAAAGATCAAAAATAAGACAGAAAATATCATAATGCCACTATGTAAATCCATGGTGCGCCCCCACCTTGCATACTTTGTCCAGTTCTGGACATCCCATCTTGAAAACGATAAAGTGTAACTGCAAAAAAGGTACAGGGAAGGGCAACAAAGATGATCAAGCATATGGAATGCCTTCCACAGGATGAGAGAATGAAAAGATTAGGGCTGTTCAGCTTAGAAAAGAGACAACGAAGGGGGGATATGACAGAGGTCTATAAATTCATGAATGATGTGGAAAAAGTGAATAGAGAAGTATTATTTACTAATTCCCACAATACAAAATTCAAGGGTCACCCAATGCCATAAATAGGCAGAAGATTTAATACGACGAAAGGACATAACACACAATTTATCTGTAGAACTTATGACCATGGGATATTGTGATGGCTATAAGTGCAACTGGGTTCAAAAAAGAACTAGATAAATTCATGGAGGATAGGTTCATCAATGCTAAGATGGTCATAGATGCCACCCCATGCTCAGGGCAATGCTTAACCTCTGGCTGCCAGAAGCCAGGAGGGGAAGACAGTGATGGATCACTCCACGTGCCCTGTTCTGTATACTCCACCTGAAGTTCTGTTATCAGCCACTGTCGGAGATAGGATACTGGGTACATGGGCCATTGGTCTGACCAAGTCTGGCAGTTCCTATAGTCTTCAAAGTTCATTTTTTGTCCCCAAAGACAGGCCAACCCTCTGTGGTTTAGTCTCTGGTGCCTTCCCATCCCCCTTTGACTTCATATGTAAATTGGGCTCCCATTGTGATGGCTTATAATGTTTAATTTACTTGTGAACTGAGATAAATAAGTGAATATACATCCCAACTCTGGAAGAAACCTGTTTTTCTCTTTGGTTGGCAACAGACTTTAAAGTACACCTCTACCTCGATATAACGCTGTCCTCAGGAGCCAAAAAATCTTACCGCATTATAGGTGAAACCACGTTATATCGAACTTGCTTTGATCCACCGGAGTGTGCATTTCTGCCTCCCCCCCCCGGAGCACTGCTTTACTGCGTTATATCCGAATTCGTGTTATATGGGGTCGCGTTATATCGGGGTAGAGGTGTATATTTTCAGTGCATATACACAGCCCCTTAAATAGCATCCAAACATATATCGTGCAATGATTATGAGGATCATAATTATGATTATGAGACATAGGTTTGATACAGGAGTGGGTGGGTGAGATTCTGTGGCCTGTGTTGTGCAGGAGATCAGACTAGATGATCATAATGGTCCCTTCTGACCTTAAAGTCTATAAGCTTTTATTAGGGTCCTTACATGACATTCTTTATGGGTAAATACTATGAAAGCTGTGTGCTAGGTGTAATGAGTTTGTCAGGACTCTTAGGAGTTACCGTTACAGAATAGTGAAGCCTTTGCCAGCTGGTACCAATGGGACTCTGTGTTTTTGGCAACTGAAATTTTTTTGGTTTTAAACTAAAAAAAAAAAAAGTTTTTAGGTTTTGCAATGAAAACCTGAATATTTTCATCAAAAAATATTTTTCCACCAAATGTCTTGTTTTCAGTTAAACTTCATTTTTTATTAAAAACTTTTAATTGAAAAAATGTCAACCAGCTCTAATTTTGAGTAAAGATGGGGCCTAAATAACTTTCCAAGGGTTACTCAGTATCTCAGTGGCAGAGCAAGAATTAATACTTGGAAGATCTTGATTCCTCCTTCATGCTCACTCCACTAGACTATGCTTCCTCCTAAGATGTAAACTGTTCATATTGGTGAAGGGGTTATTCAAACACTAAGAATAAGTCATGAATTCAGGCAGAACTATTTCACCAAAGTGTACTAAGCATATGGAATAAACTACCTGGGAAGGTAACTGAAGCAAAGCACATACATTATGTTGCAAAAAAGGGGGTTGAGAGACATGGCAATAAAGTAGAAAGTGGATTTAAGACCAGTCAGAAAAACAGATAAGAACATAAGAATGGCCATACCGGGTCAGACCAAAGGTCCATCTAGCCCAGTATCCTGTTTATCGACAGTGGCCAATGCCAGGTGCTCCAGAGGGAGTGGACCAACAGGCAATGATTAAGTGATCTCTCTCCTGCCATCCATCTCCATCCTCTGACAAACAGAGGCTAGGGAAACCATTCCTTACTCATCCTGGCTAATGGCCATTAATGGACTTAACCACCATGAATTTATCCAGTTCTCTTTTAAACGCTGTTATAGTCCTAGCCTTTACAACCTCCTCAGGTAAGGAGTTCCACAAGTTGACTGTGTGCTGTGTGAAGAAGAACTTCCTTGTATTTGTTTTAAACCTGCTGCCTATTAATTTCATTTGGTGACCCCTAGTTCTTGTATTATGGGAATAAGTAAATAACTTTTCCTTATACACTTTCTCCACATCACTCATGATTTTATAGACCTCTATCATATCCCCCCTTAGTCTCCTCTTTTCCAAGCTAAAGAGTCCTAGCCTCTTTAATCTCTCCTCATATGGGACCTGTTCCAAACCCCTAATCATTTTAGTTGCCCTTTTCTGAACCTTTTCTAGTGCCAGTATATCTTTTTTGAGATGAGGAGACCACATCTGTACGCAGTATTCGAGATGAGGGCGTACCATCGATTTATATAAGGGCAATAATATATTCTCAGTCTTATTCTCTATCCCCTTTTTAATGATCCCTAACATCCTGTTTGCTTTTTTGACCGCCTCTGCACACTGCGCAGACATCTTCAGAGAACTATCCATGATGACTCCAAGATCCTTTTCCTGACTTGTTGTAGCTAAATTAGCCCCCATCATATTGTATGTATAGTTGGGGTTATTTTTTCCAATGTGCATTACTTTACACTTATCCACATTACATTTCATTTGCCATTTTGTTGCCCAATCACTTAGTTTTGTGAGATCTTTTTGAAGTTCATCACAGTCTGCTTTGGTCTTAACTATCTTGAGCAGTTTAGTATCATCTGCAAACTTTGCCACATCACCGTTTACAGGGCTGGCTTTAGGAAGTGCGGGGCCCGATTCGAACAGTTTCGACGGGGCCCCGACAGGGATGACTTAAAAAAAAAAAACACGTTTAAAAAAAACACGTGGGGCTTGTACTCCCCGGGCCGCGCTCCTAGTCTTTGGCGGCGGGTCCTTCACTCGCTCCGGGTCTTCGGCGGCACTGAAGGACCCGCCGCCAAAGACCTGGAGTGCCGCCGGGTGAGCAAAAATTAAAAAGGTGCCTCTAGCCAGGGAAGGGATTCTCTGCCACTTGCCCCCCACCCTGGGCGACCCTGCCACTGGGCGCGGGGCCCTCTTAAGCGCGGGGCCCGATTCGGGGGAATTGGTGGAATTGGCCTAAAGCCGGCCCTGACCGTTTACCCCTTTCTCCAGATCATTTATAAATAAGTTGAATAGGATTGGTCCAAGGACTGACCCTTGGGGAACACCACTAGTTACCCCTCTCCATTCTGAGAATTTACCATTAATTCCTACCCTTTGTTCCCGGTCTTTTAACCAGTTCTCAGTCCATGAAAGGACCTTCCCTTTTATCCCATGACAACTTACTTTACTTAAGAGCCTTTGGTGAGGGACCTTGTCAAAGGCTTTCTGGAAATCTAAGCAGGGCCGGCTCCAGGCACCAGCTTAACAAGCAGGTGCTTGGGGCAGCCAAAGGAGAGGGGCGGCACCTGCGGCAATTCGGGGGCGGCAAGTCCCTCACTCCCTCTGGGAGCGAAGGACCTGCCCGCCGAACTGCCGCCGCCGATTGCGGCTTCCCCCCCCCCCCCCCCCCAATTGCCGCCGCCGATCGCGATCGCGGCTTTTTTTTTTTTTTGCTTGGGGCGGCAGAAATGCTGGAGCCAGCCCTGAATCTAAGTACACTGTGTCCACTGGATCCCCCTTGTCCTTGTCCACATGTTTGTTGACCCCTTCAAAGAAATCTAATAGATTAGTAAGACACGATTTCCCTTTACAGAAACCATGTTGACTATTGCTCAACAGTTTATGTTTTTCTATGTGTCTGACAATTTTATTCTTAACTATTGTTTCTGCTAATTTGCCCGGTACCGACATTAGACTTACCGGTCTGTAATTGCCGGGATCACCTCTAGAGCCCTTTTTAAATATTGGCATTACATTAGCTAACTTCCAGTCATTGGGTACAGAAGCCGATTTAAAGGACAGGTTACAAACCTTAGTTAATAGTTCCGCAAACTTCACATTTGAGTTCTTTCAGAACTCTTGGGTGAATGCCATCTGGTCCCGGTGACTTGTTAATGTTAAATTTATCAATTAATTCCAAAACCTCCTCTAGTGACACTTCAATCTGTGACAGTTCCTCAGATTTGTCACCTACAAAAGCCGGCTCAGGTTTGGGAATCTCCCTAACATCCTCAGTCATGAAGACTGAAGCAAAGAATCCATTTAGTTTATCCGCAATGACTTTATCGTCTTTAAGCGCTCCTTTTGTATCTCGATCATCAAGGGGCCCCACTGGTTGTTTAGCAGGCTTCCTGCTTTTGATATCACTTAAAAAACATTTTGTTATTACCTTTGGAGTTTTTGGCTAGCCATTCTTCAAACTCCTCTTTGGCTTTTCTTATTACATTCTTGCACTTAATTTGGCAACGTTTATGCTCCTTTCTATTTGCCTCACTAGGATTTGACTTCCACTTTTTAAAGGAAGTCTTTTTATCTCTCACTGCTTCTTTTACATGGTTGATAAGCCACGGTGGCTCTTTTTTAGTTCTTTTACTGTGTTTCTTAATTTGGGGTATACATTGAAGTTGGGCCTCTATTATGGTATCTTTAAAAAGCGCCCATACATGGTTGCAGTTGGATTGAATGGATGGCTTCTATTTTCCTATCCTGAAAATTCCTATGCTCCTATGTTCCAATTTAGGTTCTCACCCTGCTCCTAGTTAATGGTTTTGATATTCCATTGACAAGTTCAAATTCATACAGCAACCATACACTTTGCTGTCACACCACTCAAAGACACAGCCTTCCATCAATAGGTTGGGTGGTTAGTATAAGTCTGGTGGGGCAATAGTGAATGAGGGTGGATTATGGCAGTAGAAATGTAGGTAGTTCCCTGAAATGCTGATTTCTAGGCTTAACTTTGGGTTTTCTAAAGGCATAGAATGTTTGTTGACAAAGTGCATTGTTCTGGGGGGAATCAATTGGATGCTAGCTAAAACACACTTACAAACTTAATTCTTTTAATGAAGTTTGCTGTCTGGGGTTTCATGATTATACTCGTAAGTGTTAACAAGTCACAAGTTCCTTTGCTGTTCTTTTAAACACTTGCTGGCACATTATCTTGCATCAGTCTCCTCTCCCAAGGGTCCCGAATGTTCTGCCCAACTTGAATGCAACAAACATTACCCTCTTCACTGTTCTAGCAGCCACACATCAATCTCTCTGTGTTTGCAAGATCTTCTCATTATCAACTATCTTTAAGCTGTTTTTTTTTAAATCCACAAAGAACAGCAATTCTCTCTTCAACCATCTTTCTAGTGCTGGTGAAGAATAAATAATGTAATAAAGTGGCAAGGAAAGAACTATTATGAAAGGGCATGTAGTGCCTTTGTCACTTCTTCAGGGCTGTGCTTCTTTTATTCATGTTGTGGAATATAAAAATCCCTTTATTCACATATCCATCTCAACTATTCATGAATGCGTAATGCAACTGCTGTATACTGCATACTGTCAGTTAAACAATGGCTATCTAGAAAGAATGCAGCTGCATTCAAAAAAAAAAAAAAAATCCATGCAGGCAGTGGAACCAGTTACTTCCTTTCACAGTCTCACTCAGTGGTTCATGTAAATATTTAACTGACTGATCTTAGAGATTGGCCCAAACCAAACGCCCTGATCTGGACACTGCCACATTTGAGGGAAGTTTGGATTTTCAGTGTGAACTTCACACCTGGTCCCTACTATGGCTGAACCAAAATCTCAGATATGAATATCCTCCAACTTTGGGATGGATCCCACTCTGTACCCTATCTCTGTAAACTTATCTCTAAGGGTCAGATTCCAATACCCTTACTCCAGATTATCAACATCTTACCCCACAGCTAGTTCCATCAACATAAGACCAGAACATAAAAGGGCCAGATCCTCAGACATTGATGTAAATCGGCATAACTTTTGACTTCAGAGTCTCTATAGGAGAGAGAGAGAGAAGATTCCCGGTGTAACATTTTGCATCAGACCTGAAATATTACACGGCCATTGACTCATAGCTGCTCCGGCAGCAAGCAACAAAACAACTCTACATTTAAAGGTGCAGTACACAAAAAACAGAATAAAAGCGTCTTAGTTTTAGTCACATGGCTAGATACACCTCAGTGATATTTATTATTATCTGTACTGATTATAAAACTTCAACAGTGATTTATTTTTACACAAATCCTTTGTTTCCATACATTTCAGTTTATTTCTCCCTTGTTTCTGTTATTTCTAATTTATGCTACAAGTGAATGTGGCAAAATTAATTTTTAAAACCCATCTTTGCAACAAATAAAAGCATCGGGGAACTGCATGATACACTCAGTGGCTTCTATTAAAAACTAGACTCCTTTTCCTGAGGTGGGGTTTTTCTGTATATTTTTGAAGTTTATAACAAAAATTCAAATTTCTTTTAAAAAGAACCAGAATTTACCAGCCATTCTAATCCCATGGCTAAAGAGGCTGTGGAGTGCTCCCTGCTGTTAGATATACATTGGAAGCTGCAATTTTCAAAGGAGCCTAAATCCCTTCGAATTCTTTGATAATCCCAGCCCAAGAACCTGATCCAACACTTATTAAAATCAGTGGAGATGTTGATGTTAGTGGGCTTAGGATCGGGTCCTAAATATCCAAATGTCAGTTAAAACAGAGAGTGTATTTAGGCCATGGTTCTGTGAACATACATGCACTTCACTATAAGCACATGAGTAGCTCCACTGAACTCATGGGACTAATGTTTAAAGTTAAGCATGTGCTTAAGTGTTTGCAAATAGGGGACCCTAAATATGCTTATTTTTAACCTCTCACAGGAGATTATTTTGATCAGTTTGCCCCCGCTCCTGCAGAGACTTACGCACGTGCTTAATTTTGCTCACCTGAGGCTTAACATGAGCAAAATTAAGCAGGTGCATAAATCTTGGCTGGATTGGGGCCTTAAAACATGGAACAAATTCCACTTCAGTTCCAAATCAGATGAACATTTTCATTGGATTACTTTTCATTTGAAAAACCTATTTCATTTCTTTTCTTTTCTTCTTGTTGGTCCTGTAACCAGAGATGCCTTTTTGCCTTGAACACAGATTTTCTGATCCTTGGTGACATTCCTCATCAGCTATGGGGATGAAAAAGAATTTCTTGAACAGACAGCTCAAAATCACCTGTTAAAAGTAGGCTAGATATGCTTTCACTGTGCATCAGCTTGATGGGTAATACTGTTTTTTTCAGGATTTAATGACTTCATTTTCTGCTGACACCTTTTCCATTTTCTCATCAATGTTTGATAAGTCAGCAGTTTTTAGATTTCATGTACGTTTTGGATTTAATAAGGAGAGAAGTTACAACTATAAGGGGAAATTCTAGATCTACATGAAAGACTCCATTCCTCCCTGTTATGGGCATACATATAGGCAGTCAAAGCAGTGTTAATCCCTGATATTGCAAACACTTAAGCGTGTACTTAACTTTATGCATGTAAGTAGTTCCATTGACCTCATTAAAGGCAATGGGACTATTCATGTGCATAAAGTTAAGCACATGCTTAACTGTTCGCAGAATCAGGGCCTTAATGCGTCTGGCTGTCACCAAAATATTCTTAGGGCCTTGATCCAAAACCCACTGAAGTCAACGGGAGTTGGATCCAGGCCCTTAATGTAGTTTTTTGATGGAATAACTAAAACCAGCTGATTTTTAATTGAATAACTACAAATGGCTAATGCTGTCAAAAAAGTTAAAATGCAATAAAATAAATTATTTATATTTGGGCTGAGACTGTGGGAAATTTCATTCAAAAATTGATTTGTTTCAGAAACTTAGGAGTAGCTGAAAAAAGCAATTAGAATGGGAACTGGAGCTCACAGATGACTGTTGCTATCTGCTGCTGACTGCTACAATACAGGAAATGTGATCTCAAAATCATATCGTTATTCATTTTTATATAATTTTGAATATTTCAAAAAGGATTAGGAAAACTTTACCAAAACAGCTAGGGGAATGAATCATTTACCTTAGGGCTAACTCCTGCTTAATTAACTCATGTGTACAGTCCTATTGGTTTGGTCCTTAGTCTTAAAGTGAAAAACGATGCTGAAAAAAACATTGGACAGATTCTGATCTCAGTTACACGTGTAAATATAAAGTAACTCTACTGACGTCAGTGAGATTGCTCCAGATTTAAGTCAGCATAAATTAAGAGAATTTGGCCCCAGGCGTACTGAAGGCAAGAAGCAGATAAACAGATACAATGAAAAGATGTTGCTACTGCATTAAATCATGAAAGGATCACTCCTTTCTCTTCAGAAAAGTGAAGGAATAACGTATTTCAGTCATGTAGAGTGATAAAAAAACTTTATTATTATAATACTAATAGAAAAAATCATAATATAGTGAATAATTTGCAAATTTAAAGCAAAGTTTTCTGCTTGCATATGATCTGATTTACCTTACAGACAGTGTAGATATTTCATGGTACTAAATGAATTAGGATATAATTAAGGCCCTAGTTAATTTGTGATATTGCGGAAATTGCAGATCCTGCAATATTAGGCTTCCACTGCCATTTTGATTTTAATTAGCTTACTTTGCACAGTCCACAATTTTGCATACACACACTTTTCCCCATTAGTACAACCCCATTTATCCGAGCTGATAGCGGCGGGGGCGAGAGCTGTCAGCCCCACACACAGCGGTGCACTCACTGTCAGCCCCGTGCTTTAATGACTGAAAAATAGTTGCAACAAAATGTCTGGTTATCAAAAAATTAGCAGGCATAAAACGTAATACTTGAGTGTTTATATTGTTCCAGCAAATTTTTCTGAAACAAATAGGTCTTCTCTGGCTTTTCCAAATTAGCACAATTAATAAAGATCCACTATTAGTTTTCCACAATTTTCCATGTCTTGTTCGCAACTCAGCCACAATTGACAATCATCCCGCAATTCAAGTAGGGCCTTAGATATCATTCTTTAATGTAGTGCAAAAGTACTATCGTGTAGTCCCCATGCACACATAATACCCATTGAAATAAAGGTTCTGTGTATAAAATCTGCAGAAGAATCAAGTCCGAAGGTGAACTGAAAAGCTTTTTTAAGATCTATATCTACTACATTATAATCTGGTTGCTGGTCCTGTCCAACACTGACAAGTCGCCTTCCAGACGCTGCTCCTTAAGGTTCAAGAAGTGCAATATTTACCCCGTTTAAAGATGTGTCTAATCCACCAACCTACTGTTTTAGTTCAAGACACCTTGTCTGGACAATTCCTTTAAAGAATCTAGATGTCACCTCCATATGGCATACTAAGGCCTGGTCCACACTAACCCCCCACTTTGAACTAAGATACGCAACTTCAGCTACGTGAATAACGTAGCTGAAGTCGAAGTACCTTAGTTCGAACTTAGCGCGGGTCCAGACGCAGCAGGCAGGCTCCCCCGTCGACTCCGCGTACTCCTCTCGCGGAGCAGGAGTACCGGCGTCGACGGCGAGCACTTCCCGGATCGATCTGGGATCGATTTATCGCGTCTAGACAAGATGCGATAAATCGAACCCAGAAGATCGATTGCTTACCGCCGGACCTGGAGGTAAGTATAGACGTACCCTAAGTGGCAAGGACAAGCTGCAAACATAGCCAATGCCTGTCTCATGACAGATCCAACTGTCCAGTCCCTGGTTTGCCCTTCCATGCCATCTGCAGGTGAACCTCAATCACTTCAGATGCAGTGTGATCAGATGTGCAGCAAAATGGCTATAAGTGAGACCTTCATGACTCTCCCTTTTGCCACTGTGACCAGTTAGAAGATGTAGATCGGGGTTCTAAACCTGGGGGTCAGGACCCCTCAGGGGGTCGCGATGTTATTACATGGGGGGGTCGCAAGCTGTCAGCATCCACCCCCAAACCCTGTTTTGCCTCCAGCATTTATAATAGTGTTAAATGTAAAAAAGTGTTTTTAATTTATAAGGGGGGGGGGTCGCACACAGAGGCTTGCTCTGTGAAAGGGGTCACCAATACAAATGTTTGAGAACCACTGATGTAAATCATATACTTGCTGCCTGGTATCCATTGGCAAAAGTTGCCTGATTCCCTCATGGACTTGCACAATGTCCCCCCCCACTCCCCGCTCGGCTATTGAATGGTTAAGACATTTAGAGTAGCAAGCTTGACTTGAACGTCTGTGTAAATGCAATCACAATAAATAAATAAATAAAACTCCCAAATAAATGTGTGAATTTAAAAATAAAAAATACCGGGTCAGTTTTGCTCTGCACTGAGGCAGCTTTACGCCAAACAGTAGATGTAAACTCAACCTAGCCAAACCTTGGAGGTTAACCCATGTGTGGATGGGACAACCCTTGGGTGGTGTATCTCTGTGGACATGGTACAGGATGTGATTAGGGAATGTGATCGGGATGTCCCTGTGCCCTGGTGATCCCCAGCTGAATAGCCCCTTGGAGCTATTGGCAGCTGAAACAAATCAGAGCAGTCCAAGGACTGCTCTAATTTAGGCGGCCGGACCAGACTGCTGGAAAAACAGCCTCAGGATCAGGGGAGTGCAATTGTGGTTTAAAGCCACTGGTGTGCCCTTTTTCCTGAGCTGAGTGATCACTCCTGAGCCACAACCAAGGATCAGAGCCACAGTATATTAATGAGTTGAAAGGCTTTTTATTGCCAAGAGCTGAGTTCAGGGCTCTTTTTCTCCTTAAATAGCTGATGACTTATTTATCATCTCTGGATGCTTCAGTGTAGCATCATTGCACAAAGAATTACACCCCAAACCCTGGACTCCAGTCTTGGCAATTAAGTAAATGAGGAATTGGTTGTCAGTTCATTTGTATGAAGTGCATCTATTTGTTAATTGTAAGTATAAGCTTATATTCTGTTAGGCCCATATCCTGTCCCTCCTGCCCCTGATTCTGCAGGAGAATAGTGTCCAAGAGGCAGCAGGTCTTGTGTGGCTCCATTGAAGTGTGATTGCCACAAAGTGAGGATGGGTCATGATTACAGAGAGCTAGTTCAGAGCAGTCCATGAGCCACTGGAGGTCCATCCATGCAGCTCAGAGCTGAGTTCCGGAGTGGACGAGGAGATGGGATGTGGTCAGTGGTTCTATGCCTACCTGGACAGAACAACTTCGTCACCACCACCTCAAATACACATGTGGCTAGGTCCTTCGCTGCTGTAAATCAGTATAGCTCTATTGATTTCAATGGAGCTGAACTGATTGACACCAGCAGAAGATTTGGCCCAGGAGGAGTAAAGGCTACTGAAATCACAAAGCAACGCTGTTACTAATCCACAGCTTGGGAAATAGGATCTATCCTTCCAACGTCTTGTCACAGGGTGATTGGCCCCTTTTAAGAGGAGATGGGGCAAGCCCCACCTGTGCCACAATTAACTGCTTCTCAGGCTTGGGGAGGAGGGGCAGAAGACTAAGGAGGGTCAGGTGATAACTTAATGGATGCCTGGGACTTATAAAAAGGCTGAGTGAGCTCTCTCTGGAGACTAGAACCACAGGGGTTGGGTAGGGTTCTGTGGAAGGACTGGAGCAAGGGTCTGTAGGAGGCTGGGTGCTCCAGGACAACCAGACTAGGGGCTGAGTGCTCTACCCCATAGTCAGAAAGGCTCTTAAAGGTAGCTCAGAAAGGGGCTGGGAATGGAGCCGAGCAGGCAGGCTGAAGAGAAGCCCTGAAGGGCAGAAGAAACTATTTGTTTGTTGGAACTTTTCAGTTGGACTTTTGATGCCCCAGAAGGGGATGTTGTTTGTGACGTGGCCAGATGGCTAAGCCACATCTCCAGCACAGTCCAATGACTGGAGAGCTGACGAGATCCACCTTGGGGAAGGAAACTGAGGCAGGGAGTGCTGGCAGTGCTATGCTCAGCCGGCACAAGGGTGCTTCAGGGCAGCCAAGCCCTATGCCACTTCTGCAAAAAAAAAAAAACAGAGCAAAACCCATTTTCTTGGGCTTGATGAAAAGAGAGAGAACTTAGGCACGGATCACTGAACTCAGATCTGGGAAAAGAACTATTAGCACATCTAGTTCATCCCCTTGCCAGGGTAGGATGAGTTTGCGATCTGAAGCAGTAACCTGTATTTCTCTTTCATAGAGCATTACATTTCACCTTTAATTCGGTGGCAAAAGTGGAGTGCAAACTATACAACAGAGCTGTTTACAAATGCTAGTGAAGCATTTAGATGTGATAGACACTGTGAAAAATTCTTTAAATGAGCTAGAACACACACTTAGCTGGGTGATTTGAAAGATGCTAAAACTTTCTCGGAGGCAAGCACGGCACTACTGAAAGATAGGTGCGTAGGGACACATTCTACACTCCTCCCACGCTTAAGGCTCCCTGTGACGATTGAATCCATTCTTGCCGACGGCAGTTCCGCTTTGGAACAAATTCAGAAGCTGACCCTGAATAAGCAGATTTACATTAACCTGATTATTTCATCCCAACTCTTCTGCAAATGAGTCAGATTTAGTTAATTCATTGGAAAGAATCTTATTTCAAAAAAGCAATTAATATGACCACTTCAGTTTCGGACCCTGATGCCATTAATCAGCTTACAAGCTGTCCAAAGAGCGTAATGCATCATCATATTTATAACTTTAAAATCTTTCTATTTTGTTCACCTCTAAGCAGTACATATTCAGAATACGTAACTAGGTCCCTACCAAATTCACGGTCCATTTTGGTCAATTTCACAGCCAGGGAGTTTTAAAAATAATCAATTTCACATTTTCAGATGTTTACATCTGAAATGTCACAGTGTTGTAACCGTGGGGGTCCCAACCCAAAAGGTGGTCAGGGATGGAGGGTCCCATGGCTATTGTAAGGGGTTCGTGGGATTGCCACCCTTAAA
Source organism: Malaclemys terrapin pileata (assembly GCF_027887155.1). Classification (NCBI taxonomy): domain Eukaryota; kingdom Metazoa; phylum Chordata; order Testudines; family Emydidae; genus Malaclemys; species Malaclemys terrapin. The sequence goes on along the minus strand of NC_071505.1, from coordinate 16,780,774 downwards.
TCTGCCCTGCTGCTGGCAGGGGCACTGCCTTCAGAGCTGGGAAGCCAGAGGTGAAGGCTGCTGGCTGGGCTCCCAGCTCTAAAGCCAGCACCACCGCCAGCAGCAGCACAGAAGTGAGGGTCACAGGGATGGAGGAGGTGAGTTACCATATGTCCAGTTTTCCCGGCAGTGTCCCGCCCAAGTGGGGGGCTGACAGCAGGAGCCGCAGCATCCGCCCGCCGGGAGGTGACAACTGGAGCCGCAGCCCCCTATGATGGAGGAGTGACAACTGGAGCTGCAGCCTCCCACCCTGGTCATGGGGCTGACAGCTGGAGCCACAGAGCTTCCTGCAGCCGGGAGAGGTTCCCGGAAGTGGGTCTGACCTGCCCTGGGAGCAGCTCCTGCAGGGGAAGAACAAGTTCCATCCGTCCCCAACCCCAGCCAGGACTTGCAGCTGGAGCCCTGTGCAAAGTAGAAGCTCCTAGCTAGGTGCCAGATTTCATGGGGGAGATCAGATTTCACAGTCTATGACACGTTTTTCAAGGCCATGAATTTGGTGGAGCCCTGTACATAACATATGTTCTTCAGCCAATCTTATCTCTAGGCAGCAAATAGTTACTCATTTGACAGCTGTCATGTAGCAGTATTGATTCAGTTAACCACTTTTTCCTTGGTCTACGACTAAAACTGAAGTATAAAATATTTTCTGTTAAACCTCATGGAAATACAGACCTGCATAAAGTATAAATGTGTCACTTATGCAGACAGGTGTTATCCTGGCTGCACTATATAGTGTTTTATTTTCTTTTTCTTATTTGCTTAGTTCTGAAGCTCTTTCTCTCCAACTTTGCCACACCTCCATCTGCGCACAATAGATTGTAAGCTCAGTTTTCAAACTCTGGGTGCTTGAGGCCCCAATCCTGCAATGAATTTTCCATGTGGGCAGACCCCTGCACCTGCACAAAGCCCCACTGAAGTGAATGGAGCACCTTGTGGGCACAGGGGTCTATCCTCATAGAGCTCATTGCAGAATGAAAGCCTAAACTAAAGTACATGAATCCATCAGAGCACCCCAAATGGGGGATTGGAGCACTCAAATTTAGCGACCAGGTTAGAAAATTGGCACTGGGCACAATCTTGTGTTAAGTACCCTCAACTCTCATTGTGTTAATGGGGGTTAGAATCAATGGAAGAGGTGCTCAGAACTTTGCAGAACTGGGTCCCAAGTGTCTGATTAATTTGTTTGTTTGTTTATTCGGCATTCAAATTGAGTTTTCTCCAAGATTTACTTTAATTATTTACAATAACTTTCTCCCCAGAAAAAAATCCATCAAGATGTCTCTCTTACCCCACCATGTCCTATAGCAAAAACAAGTGAGAAGTAGCAAATCCACAGTATCACTACAAGTAAGATAAATACTGTTATACACACTGAAAACAATTCCAAACAGTTACTAAAGGCAAAAACAACGAGGAGTCCTTGTGGCACCTTAGAGACTCACAAATTTATTTGGGCATAAGCTTAAGTGGGCTAAAACCCACTTCAGACGCATCTGATGAAGTGGGTTTTAGCCCACTTAAGCTTATGCCCAAATAAATTTGTGAGTCTCTAAGGTGCCACAAGAACTCCTCGTTGTTTTTGCTGATACAGACTAACACGGCTACCGCTCTAAAACCAGTTACTAAAAGAACACTCTCAGGTCAGCTTAGGCCCAAAGTACTGGTTTTGTGAAAACAAAGGGAAATCTAGGATTAGTAGAAATAATGCCATGAATATGTTCCCTTCCAATGAAAAATTTGGGTTTAGATTTAAAGATTCTCTGGCAATGATTGCAACTCCAACACTGCAGCATTGTGCTAATGCATAAGAGTCAGAAATAAAACTGACCTGTCTATTTTAATTGTGAAAGCTGAACGCAGAACAACAAACAAGCCAGGAATATGTATGGTGACAAATTAGAGTTTTAAAAATGATTTAAAAAAAACCCTAAGATTTTATTAATAAGATTTTTTTTAATGTATTATTTTAAACCTGCCAATGTCCCTTTATTTCTTTGGAATGTTTGGTTGTAAATTCTGAACACGTAGCAGCACCACCTGCTGACAGAGGATAAAAATTCTATGATAAATGAAACTAAAGGATAAATCCTGGTCCCTTTAAAACCAATGGGAGATTTGCCATTGATTTCACGGGATGCAACATTTATCACTGACTGACAAAGGGCCAAGCCTACACTTAGGCTGAGCAAATCTTAAACAGTTGTCAGTGTGTAGCTCTAAAGCAGGTGTTCTCAAAGTTTTTTCACAATGTGCAGCACATCTTTTATTATAGATACCAGGCCAGCTCCTCAGTGGGTAAATCACTGTTGTTCCATTGGAACTATGCTGAATTACACCAGCTGAGGATCCAGCCTCATTCCCATGGTCTAACTCCCCTCCCATACTCAGCTGCACATACAGCTTCTCCTTCCATTCACAATTATGCAAAATCCCAGTGATGATTACAGGGGAAAGTACTGATGTATTTTTCTGTCTTTAATGCAATAAGGGCCAGATTTTGCCATCCTTTATTCACATTGAGCACTGCTTTACTCTGCAATTACTCCGTTTGCTTTCAGTGGCAATAGTAAATTACTTCCCAACATGAATAAGGGTGGCAGAATCTGGCCCTAAATATTCTCTTTTTTAAAAAAATATTGATCACGCTGTCTGCCTTTTGCTCTTTATTCCATCTGCCGCTCCCATCTGTTCTGTACCTTTCTCTCCTTTCTCCTCTCTATGTGATTCTCTGCCGTCTGGTCCCTCCTCCGTCTCTCCCACTAAGCACGTCCACTGATTCCTCTTTTCCCTCTGCTCATGCTGTTCTGCAGCTTGGTTGTCTCCTGCTGCTCACCTAGACATTCTATCCAGCCATCCTTTCCATTTGCTACTTTGGATGTACTACCCAGCGGCCTGGTTCCCTTCTTGCTATCTCCTCTGGACGTTCTTCTCCCACTGGCAGATCCAGTCCAACTAGCAGCACTTCTGATGCCCTCTTGTTGATGGCTCCAGCTGGTGCCTGACAGCTGCAGTCCTTATGGGCAGCCCCTGTTTTCTCTCCTCCTACTCCTCCTTTAGATGTACGAATACAGACAACCTCTATGCAGGCACCCCAACCATCTAGGTGCCCTTGACAATCATCTAAAAGCACCGTTAAACTGGAGGTAAAACCGGCAGCAGCTTCCGCTGTCTATATACAGTTGTGCTCAATTAGACCTTCAGCAAAAAAAAAAAATACCCTCCCCTCAGCTCCACAGACTGCAGTGGGAGATTTGCTAAGTGTGCTGAAATATGGAAATGTTTTCCCAGAGCACTGACCTTCCAGACTGGGAGGAAAACCAGTTTGCCCCATGGTATAAATTACAGCAAGGAGCAGTAGAAGGGCAGTGCAGAAGGCATTGCTGACAGCATCAGTCCTTTTAGGATAGCACTGAGAGGCAGCTGAGGGAACATGTGTGAAACTGATTGTCCATGGTTGGGGGCAAAGTCTGGGAGACCATTTCCTAATGGGATTGAAAATGACCCACAACTTTTTCCAGGCTCCTTCTCAGCCTGGCTCCCATGCAGCCAAGTTAATAGGGCTTTATTTGCCAGTCACAGTTCCTAAAACCCCCCTTAAAGAGAGGTTCCACTCTGCAGAGGAGAGTTCATACAACTTCACTATCTACTATTGCCGTTCCCCTTTAGACTGTGAACTCCTCAGAGCATGAACTATCCTTAAAGTTTCAGAGTGGTAGTCATATTAGTCTGTATCAGCAAAAACAACGAGGAGTTATTTTTCCTCCCTTGGTATCCTGCTGTCAATTGAATTGTCTTGTTAGTCTGACCTCACACTTGGTAAGGCAAATCACATCTTTTCCTGTATTTATACCTGCTCCTGTATTTTCCACTTCATACATCTGATGTAGTGGGTTCTAGCCCACGAAAGCTTATGCCCAAATAAATTTGTTAGTCTCTAAGGTGCCACAAGGACTCCTCGTTGTTTATCCTTAAAGTGTTTGCACAGCACCTACCACCAATAGATAATAATAATAATACCCTAATACTGAGCAGATTCTCTACAGGACTGGGTGGAAGGGAAAGATGTGTTTTCCTCCCAGCCCTGCCCTTTGCCCTCCATCTCCTACCACCTGCTTGCTCCTTCCCAGTTCCCCACTCATGGATCCCCAGCCGTAGGGGGTGCCCTCAACAGGTATGGGGAAGGGCAGCACAATTCCTCAGAGACAGCTAAGCTAATCCATATCTCCTATTCAAGAAAATGGGTAGGACCACACACAAAAGACCACTCGCAGGTGCGAATCCACAGGGTACAATCTGTGCCTTGTATAGTAACTTGCATTTTGCCTGGAGCAAATTGTTATCACTCACAAAAAAAGTTTTTATCATGCAAAACCTGACAGACCCTGGACTACTGTATGGAACCACGGACACCTGTCACTTTAATAGAGACTTGATGGAGATGCACTGTCAATCATTTTGCAGGTCAGATCGGTGATTTGGCTGAACCAGTCCAAAGTGACAGATGTAGCCTCTCATGCTAAAGAGATACAACAGATAAATTCTCATCAGTAAACAAAGAAAATCTCTGAAAATGCAGATAGCAGCTGGCTGTAAAAATATAAGATTTGTCAGAGTATCTCCCATGAAATCCGTATCCCAAAATAACAACTAAATATAGAGTTAACCTCAGAGGGAGAGAGAAATAAAGAGGTGTTGCAAGATACCCAGCATTTCAGTCTGCCGCTCAAACTTCTCTTCCGAGATATTACCCTGTCAAACCTTCTCCACTATGCCCTTTCTCTATCCCTGCTGACAATACCACCATCCCCCCTGTTGCTCATGCTTATAAAATATATGTCACCTTTGATTCCAGTCTCTGTCTCCTATCCCAGGTTGAGGCAATGTCCAAATCCTGCCACTTCTTTGATAATATATCCAAAGATCCAGCATTCTGACCTAAACCATCTCCTTCAGACTCCTATTATCTCCTGACTTAGGGTGACCAGACAGCAAGTGTGAAAAATTGGGACGGGGGTGGGAGGTAATAGGAGCCTATACAAGAAAAAGACCCAAAAATCGGGACTGTCCCTATAAAATTGGGACATCTGGTCATCCTATCCTGACTTGACTATCACAACTTCCTATTCTGTTGCGTCCTTGACACTGACATCACCCTATCACAGGTCCATTACAAAAGAAGCTGCTAAGATTATCTTCCTTGCCTATCATCCTGACCATGGCCCACCCCCTCACGCACACTTCTGATCTCTACTGCATCAGCTGCAAGGCCCCTTCATAACTCTGTTCCCTCTACTTATCCACTCTTGTATCTTATTGAAAAAAGCATATGCTACTAAAACAAAAAGTAGTGTATAAATCTGTACCAAACTCTGTGGTTTGTAGTACATTCTGCCAAGTCCCAAGTAACCAGACTTTGGATTAAGTTTATTAAAGTTTCAGGGTGGGTTGAATTGATTTATTATGCTTTCAGACCATCTCAAAGCACCATGGTGAGTCATCGACATGTTGGTAATCCTCTGTCCTGTATCTCCTTTTCATCAGACCCAGGTTCTACAGTCTCAGTGCTCTCCCAGTGTCTGACAAAGCTAGGGAACTGGATTAACAGACTATCTGTGCAAGGTGAAGAGCTCTGTAATTGGAGAGCAATACTCATTTATCTCTAACATCACCTAGGTGAAAGAAGACAAACACAAGTGATGGGCTGCAACCAGTGGGTGAAGGATATGACATCTGATGGCTGTTATGGAAAAGCCATCAGAAGAAAAATTGCTGAGTACTCAAGGGGAAAACAAACCAACCAGCAAAAAACAACCCTGCAAAGGTAATACTGGAAGCCTGATTCTCCCGTCACCTGTGGTAGTTTTATACTGATGTAACTCTGTTTATTCAGTGTTAGAGGAGAATCAGGCTCTCAGAATTGAATATAAATCCATAGAACCAAGAAATAAATGTAAGACTATAAGGTTCTATCACTCTCAGTGAGCCCTGGTGGACCTAAAGATTCTCCATATAATCCAAATCTTATTAGCCAACTTTTTTATTGGAAATCTTTCTTTCTTTGACGCAATCTGGATGTGCAATATGCAATTATAAACTCAGAACATATAGATCTAAAAAGTGTCTCTGATTTTTCATATCAATTAACTGATGATCAATTGGCATGACCCACATGGGGATTTCTTTACTTATTCTTTCTGTTGGATCAACCACTATAGAGTGACCTGATCACAGAGAGAGAGGAACGCACAAAGACAGTCCAGTTTATTACACAAGAGCCAAACTGTCCTCTATGTGGATTATTCTGACATAAGGAACAAGAAAGCCCACTCAGAATTTCCACCTGATACTTCTGTCAGGCCATAAGGGGCACCCCGGGGAATAGACAAGGGCCTCTGGCCCATCCAGAAGCAAAAGGGAATATTTGGCCCCAAATCTCAGTACTTAAAAATGAATCAACACAAAACAACAGCAACATAACCCAAGACATTTCTGGTCAAAGAACAGCAAAGTATTAAAACACCATGGCAGGGTAACCTAGTGTTGGACTGGGACTCAGGAAACCTGGGTTGTATTCCTTGCTTGGCCACTGGCCTGCTGAGTAATCTTGAGAAAGTCATGTCACCACTCTGTGCCTCAATTTCCCCATTTGTAAAATGGGAATGATATGCTGACTTCCTTTGTAAACAGCTTTGAGATCTACTGATGAAACATGCTGTTTAAGAGCTATATCTATTATTACATCTAGTGAAAGTTTTTAGACCTCAGGAAATATACAGATTGGTTAACTTGAGCCTCATCTACCATGGAGTTTTGGTGAAAATCTCCCACTGTTGCTGCAGTGCCAGTGTAGCTCCACTGCAGGAGAGCTAGAGTAGATCAGCAGCCAATTACTGAGTCATCTACACCCTCTCTGAAGAGAGTTAGACAGCATGGTGCTCAAAATGCTGTTCATGGGTACACACTAACGCGCACCACAGTTGCCAGCACTAGTGTTACAGTGTTGGTGGGAGAGTTTCACAGAAGCTTCAGTGTAGACACAGCCTCAGTGATGATAAGCATCTGATATTGATGGTACCCATAAAAGAGTCATTGCTTGTTACAAAGGTAAATTGTGGTGACGACGCAGGAAAGGAAACAGAACGCCAGGTCTGTGGTAGCTAGAGAGCTTTACAAGCCTCTTGCAAAAAGCCTCTCAGGAAAACTTTTCCTGGGGTTTTTATTTCTCTCCTTACTTTGTTTACAACTCTTCTTAGTGGTTACATTCTTGCGCATAGAAGAGCCAGGCAGTATACATGCACATAAGATAACGAACCCATCTCTTGAGCGCGTGAACACCAGCTGCGAGGGTACAATCAAATCAGCCAAATAAGTTTCCCAAACACAAACGCTGGATTGAAGGTCACTCCTGCCTCGTAGCCATGGGAGCAGTTTGCCGCGCCTGTGGACTGGCGATTCGGGAGCTATGCATCTCTACAGTAAATCTATTGTTTTCCCAAGATTCAGCTGTGCTCTAGAAGCCTCAGCAAAATAAATAAATACATACATACATAAAGTCCATCCTTGACTCCAGCAATTCTCTCATCTACTGACACGCTCAATTGAAACAGGTCCTGTCTATAGTACTGATACTAACTGGTCCTGCTTTTAGGTCAGGATTACCTGCTATCCAAATAGTCACAGGACAATTCGGATCAATACTGAGCTCTTCTGGCCTAGGATCTAGGCTTTTCTCAAGATCAGGTCCTTTAAACAGTTCAAAATTAATTTTGGGCTTCATCATGTTGCAAAACTCACCTTCATAATCAGCACCTTTTCCTGTGTACCTTGATGCTGTAACAGTATTTTAAAAGCATTAATGAATGAGGTCTTGCAACACTCCTGTGAGGAAGGTGGTATCATCCCTATTTTAGACCCGGAAACTGAGACACAAAATGGTGAAGTGACTCGCCCAAGGTCATTCAGAAAGTCTTTTGCAGAGCTAGGAATAAGATCCAAGGGTCTTGACACTCAGTTCACTATACTACACATCAAAAAATGCTGCCACATAATACTGGCATTATAGCACTATTGCGCACTGGTATGTCAGCATTACCAGCAGGTGCACATTTTGCAATGCAGTTGTTTCTCACAGAGTAAATACAGATACACGAACACGGGGCAGTAATGGCCAAAAAAGGGGGAAACACTAGAGTAAAATCACAATTTTAAATCGCTCACAAAGCAGGAGTTAAAATATAGAAAAGATAAGTATGGTATTCAAGTAGTCCTTCTCTTTGTGCTAGATTGTTGTCACTTCCCACACAGCAGCTTTCTCACCCTGATAAATTTTGACACAATGAAGAGCAGAGTACTAACTCGTGATGCCATGATAAATTTCTCTTTTTTCTCATTCCCTCCTTAGCGCCTACAAATATTACTGCTTAATTTATTTGAAATATTATTACTTCATAGTATAATGGAAATCCTTTTCTATATCTGTTCTGTATACTGGGAAATTTTTAAAATTAAGATCCAAGATCAATCCTACTGAATCCACTGAAGACAATGGCATTACTCATGTGCTTGAGGTTAAGCAGGGGGAGGGATAGCTCAGCGGTTTGAGCTTTGGTCTGCTAAACCCAGGGTTGTGAGTTCAATCCTTGAGGGGGCCACTTAGGGATCTGGGACAAAAATTAGTACTTGGTCCTGCTAGTGAAGGCAGGGAGCTGGACTCAATGACCTTTCAAGGTCCCTTCCAGTTCTAGGAGATAGGATATCTCCATACATTTAAGCACATAAATTTCTGCAGGATTGGGGCCTAAGGGTAAAATTCACTTCTCAGATCCAGTCTACTTTGATATTCTGCTCCTCCACTATGAGTGGCACAGAGGTAAAGTAGGGAGAACATGACATGTACAGAGAGGAGAAGCTTTGCTCTCTGTAACTGGGATCTGAATCTATGTTTCTTGTGCACCCAAAACTCCCACTGACTTCTATGAAAGTTATGAGTCTATAGGACTGCAGGTACAGGCTCTTAATAATATTACTTCTAAAAAACTATGTAAAGAAAATATTAAGATTGCAAAGTATAGCACTGAAAAGAATTAACATGGTCTATACAACCTGAATTTGCCCCTCTTTATGCTCATGCGTTCTTATACAGACTCCCTGTTCTCAGTTCCTGTGCACTGTGCCACACCAACTCCTGGCTCCAGGGAGGAACAAAGCAGGGAAACTCCAGCTAAGCCTGAAGCCTGGAGCCTGGGCTGGAGCATGCTCGATGTAGATGGAATCTTTGGAGAATTTAGCTGCTGAACTCTAAAAAATCTCTACTGAAAATGTGCAAGCTGAGGTGTTTCAGAGGCTCATAACTTGGCTAACTTTGGGCATATTTTCATGGGAATGGCAAAAGAACATCCCTGTCACTTGGGAAAATCCTCTGGCAAATTTCAAGTCCCTACTCCAAATGATGGAGGCACTAAAGCTTCTCAATAAAACTGTCGTAAGAACTTTTTAACATGCGTGAAACAATGTTTTCCTTAACCTCATTCTGAGAAACAGCTGAATCACTTTTGCTGACATTTCCCCAAAGTATTCAGCCTGAGGCAGACACCTGGCACGGAAAACTTCAGCCTGAACAGCTAAATCTGGCAAAGTTATAAGCAGTCGACAATAGGTTCTTATAATGGGAAGTGTCAGGCACCCGTAACTAGGGGAGAAAGTAACTCCAGACACTTACTGGTATGGGGCATGGGCCGTCTCCGGCCCCAGAAGGGGCAGGGCCTCAGGTGGAAGGGGTGGGGCTGAGGGTCAGCATCCCCCAGCCAGCCCTTCCAGAACCCCTGACCTGTGTCGCCCAGGGCTCCAGTGGTGATTTAAAGGGCCCGGGGGCTCCGGATGCCGCTGGCGTTGTTGGTGTCACTAGGCATCACCCTAGGTAACTCGGGGGGGGTGGAAGACCACGAGAGTCAGTGAAGCCCCCCCCGCTCTAGGCCAAAGTGAACCAAAGCCCCTCCATGTTAAACTTTATAACCTCAAAGGCCAGCAGCTGGAAAGCGGTAGTGATAAGGGGAACCTACATGCTTCTAGCTGAAGGACAAAATAACTTGCAGAAGGGAACATTGCGAACAAGCTACACAGCCAAGGTCGTTTAATGTAACTGCTGCAGGGGGAGGAAGGCGGGGGAGGTAGGGAAGGAAAAAAGAGGATAAAAAGGGAAAAACTGTTTGTATCAGCACGCTTGATTTGAGACATGCTGGTCTCCTAGTGCCTATTCAGAGCTCTTGAATAAACTTTGTCTGCTTCTCCACCCTGGTGTGTTCATTGGCACGAAGCACACCGGGCAACGAACCCCGCTGTTGCCCCCCTCGGGCCCTCTGTGCCAGCAACAGCGTGGTAGTGGCAGCACCGTCCAGAGCCCCGGGCCCTTTTAAATCACCGGCTCCAGGGGAGCTGCTCCCTTCCCTGCCCGTTGGCAGCCGAGCTGGGACAAAAGGGGCAGGGATGTTAAAGTGCTGCAGGGTCCTTTGCCGCGGCAGTGCTTTAATGTGGGCTGTGTACAGGCCGGTGCGGGTTCTTACCGGTACGCCGTACCAGTTGATACCAACTCACTTCCACCTAGGGTGACCAGATGTCTCGGTTTTATAGGGACAGTCCCGATTTTTGGGACTTAGAATCATAGAATATCAGGGTTGGAAGGGACCTCAAGAGGTCATCTAGTCCAACCCCCTGCTCAAAGCAGGACCAATTCCCAACTAAATCATCCCAGCCAGGGCTTTGTCAAGCTGGGCCTTAAAAACCTCCAAGGAAGGAGACTCCACCACCTCCCTAGGTAACGCATTCCAGTGTTTCACCACCCTCCTAGTGAAATAGTTTTTCCTAATATCCAACCTGGACCTCCCCCACTGCAACTTGAGACCATTGCTCCTTGTTCTGTCATCTGCCACCACTGAGAACAGCCGAGCTCCATCCTCTTTGGAACCCCCCTTCAGGTAGTTGAAGGCTGCTATCAAATCCCCCCTCATTCTTCTCTTCTGGAGACTAAACAATCCCATTTCCCTCAGCCTCTCCTCATAAGTCATGTGCTCCAGACCCCTAATCATTTTTGTTGCCCTCCGTTGGACTCTTTCCAATTTTTCCACATCCTTCTTGTAGTGTGGGGCCCAAAACTGGACACAGTATTCCAGATGAGGCTTTTCTTATATAGACTTTTTCTTATATAAGACTTTTTCTTATATAGGCTCCTATTACCCCCCACCCCCATCCCGATTTTTCACATTTGCTGTTTGGTCACCCTACTTCCACCCGTGCCCTTAACTGTACCTATTGCATTGCTACCTCTGCTACCATAACCACGAAATATTTACAGAGAAATAATGTTACTGAAGCAGAAAATGACTGAGGAAATTTGGGAACCTAACAATTACAAACTAGATCTTTCCTTCTGGATTAGCAGACATCTCTAGTTCTTGACTGCTGGATCCAGATAACAATATATCCAGTGCATAACCCTTCCCCGATCCTCTTCTTGCCAAGCTATGTGAAGCTTAACAAACATTAATGAAGCCTTTTAACACCCTTACAAGACATGATGTGATATTATCCCCATCTTACAATTCACTAAATGGAGACAAAGAGAATTCTCTTTGACAAGTAAAAATGCTTAGTTTTAAAGCCCCTCTGAGACACAGTGAGAAGAGAAGAACAGAATCTAGCTAATTTGCACATTTTATAATTCACACAAAACAAATGTGATCTCTCCCCTGTTCTCTGCAAAGCGCCATAGTGGAGTCTCATTTTCCTTTTACTGAATATATTACAGGACACTTAGTACAATGGGGCAGATCCTGCAGCCCATTTTCATGGGTGCAAATAGTCTTTATTCATACAAGTCGTCCCACTGTCCTCAAAGGAACTACACAGTAAGTAGGAGTTGCAGGAATGAGCCCATTATGAAGTACCATACAGGATTTTCCTAAATAATTAAGCTACATAGATACAAACTAAATGCACAAAACACAGTTTGGGATCCAGTCCCTTGGCTGGTTTTGTGTTGTATCTGTTTCATTACTAATTTGCAAAATTCACTCATTCACTGTAGGTCCTCCAGTCATTAAAGCCAAACAGCGAGGTTTCACTGTATTAGATAAGGAACCCGATGCACCAGTACAGTACAAGTGTGAAGAGGGAAATGCATGAGTCTATGAAATGGGACAGCACTGACAGAAAATGGATATACATCACTTTTTTCACTAGCATAGTCCCATGAATTTCCATGGAGTTATTCCTGATCTATGCAAGTCCACATGAGGGGAGAATCAGGCTCTATGATGACTTCCTGGAGAGCTGAAGTCCAGTATTTCCATAATTCTTACATAGCACCAGGAAAAAAAGTTTCCTCTGGAAAGAGATGAGAGTTTGTCTGAAATGTTCCTCTTCCTTTATTGATCAAGGGCAAATTTTAAGGGGCATATTCTGATCTCAGTTAAACAAGGAGAAATGCAGTGACTTTTGCCAAGAATCAGGGCACTTAAAAGCATCATCTTGCCAACAGGCAACTTCATAGGTGATGGAACTAGTGGAATAGGGTGCTGCAGCACCCCCAGGCTTGAAGTGGTTTCCATTATATACAGGGTTTACAGTTTGGTTCAATGGCTCTTAGCACCCCCACTAGAAAAACTGTTCCAGCACCTCTGCACATTGGTTAGTGGTAAGGGAACAATTTGTACAGTGGGGGTGCGGAGACCTATTGAACCAAACTGTAAACTCTGTATATGCTGGAAACCACAGCATCACCCCTAGTTCCAGCACCTATGCACCCAGGGGTGGGGTGGGAGCAGGGCCGGCTTTAGGCCAATTCAACCAATTCCCCTGAATTGGGCCCCGCCCCCTAAGAGGGCCCCACCTCCAAGCCCCGGTATGGTGTACCGGCAAGAGCTGGTGTGCTGTACCCGGGTGGCCCGGCTTCCCCAGGGGGCAATTTAAAGGGTCTGGGGCTGGAACCCCAGGCCCTTTAAATTGCCACCAGAGCCCCACTGCTGGAGCCCTGGGGTATGGCTGCGGGGCTCTGGGGGCTATTTAAAAAGTCCGGGGCTCCTGTTGCTTCTACCGCCCCGGCCTTTTAAATAGCCGCTGGAGCCCCGCCGCTAACCCAGGGGTAGCAGCAGCAGCCCGGGGCTCGGGGACTATTTAAAGAGCCGGGGCGGTGGAAGCAGGGTAGCCCCGGGCCCTTTAAATAGCCCCCGAGCCCCGGGCTGCTGCTGCTACCCTGGTGGGAGAGGGAAGAGGAGGGGGCACTTACCATACAGAGTGGGCTGTACCCGCACCCTCTGCCCGCACCAGCCCCGCACCCCGTGCCCTGCCCGCAGCCAGCCCCTGTCTCCGGCCAGCCCTGCATCCCCTGCCCTGCCCGCAGCCAGCCCCTGTCTCCGGCCAGCCCTGCACCCCCTGCCCTGCCCGCAGCCAGCCCCTGTCTCCGGCCAGCCCTGCATCCCCTGCCCTGCCCGCAGCCAGACCCTGTCTCCGGCCAGCCCCGCATCCCCTGCCCTGCCCGCAGCCAGACCCTGTCTCCGGCCAGCCCTGCACCCCCTGCCCTGCCCGCAGCCAGACCCTGTCTCCGGCCAGCCCTGCATCCCCTGCCCTGCCCGCAGCCAGACCCTGTCTCCGGCCAGCCCTGCACCCCCTGCCCTGCCCGCAGCCAGACCCTGTCTCCGGCCAGCCCTGCACCCCCTGCCCTGCCCGCACCAGCCCCGCACCCCCTGCCCTGCTGCTGCCCACAGCCAGCCCCGCACCCCCTGCCCACAGCCAGCCCCTGCCACACCCCCGGCCCTGTCTCCAGCCAACCCCTGCCGCACCCCCCTGCGGCCCTGCCCGAAGCAGATGCATGGATTGAAAAATAAAGGAGCAGGTATAAATACAAGAACGGATGGGAGTTGCCTTAACAAGTGTGAGGTCCTAGCTACTATGAACAATAATCCCCGAATCTTTGCTATAACATGAACTATATGGCAGTATGCGGGTAAAATAGACTAGGAGACATACAATTCTCCCCCAAGGAATAGGTTTGCTGTGTGAAAGGGGTCACCAGTACAAAAGTTTGAGAGCCACTGAGATAGAATCTCCCCTCAGCAGGGCACCCAGGGGGGGATGGTGGGACCTTTCTCGCGCTCTCCCCCAGGCCGCCCAGCTCCGGGAGCTTTGTGGCGCCGCGCCTTGGCGGAAGCCGGTGGGCGGGGCGGCGGAGGCTCTTCCGGCGGCTCGCTGGCTGCCTGCGCCCCGGCCCCGCTGCTGCCTCCCCCGCTCGCTGCCGCTCTCGGCGCCTCCATCCTGGTACTTCAGAGTCTCCATCCTGGTTTCTCAAGTGCCCGGACCCAAAACAGGAAGTAAGTGCGAGGGGACCCGCGGGCTGCCGGGGCCGGGAGCAGCCGGCTGCGGGGCGCGGCGCGGCGGGCGAGCCCGGTGGCGGGGCGGGAGCGGCTCAGCCCCCATCGCCCCCCTTCCGCTCACTGGCGGGGCTAGGGAGCGGGGCGCGCCGCGGCCTCAGCTGCCGCCGCCGCCGCCGCCGGGCGAGAAGAAGCGGCGGAGACAGGAAAATGGCGCCGGAGCTAGACTGGGACCAAATGGCGGCGCTGCCGGGCGGGGAGCAGCGGGAGCCTGGCCCGGGGGCAGAGGCGGTTCCCCCCCCCCCAGCAGGGAGTGTGGGGGAGCAGCCCCTCCCCCATGGGGCTGTAACTCCTCGCCAGGAGGGAGGAGCTGGTGCACATGTGGGCGTGATTGCCACGGGGGGCGGGGGCGTGATTATTGCAACTACAGCACAGTGACAATGGCGAAGCCGGTGAAATATAACCTGAACAATGCCAAGGGGTTTTAAAACGTCTGGGCGTGAAAGCGGCCCAGAGGAGACGCATTGTGCGGGGGACAGGCGCTTGTGAATTATTGTTCGCGCTTTAAAAAAAAAATTTGGTTTGGCCTTTTTCTTAGTTTTTTAAACCCATGTGTTTAAATGTTCAAAGCCCAGCTGCGAAGCATGAGGGATGTGTAACCTTTCTCCTTTCCTGGGTCTGGTGTATTTAAAATGCATGGGCTTTTATTCTGGTAGGTGACATGATTTGGGATTGGGTTTATTTTGGCAGTGGGTGTTAGAGTGGGTTTCTGAAAGAGGAAATTTACGAAGTGAGGATTTTCACTTAAATATGGAAAATTGCGAGAACTTATTTTTTTCAACTACCTTGATAGTTATGCATTAGCCATACAACATAATGCATCCTGTTAGAACATATGTATCCCTGTTTTATGGAAGTAATTGTGCTTTGTTTTAGTTGTGTCATGAGTTCTGGCTATGATGGTGCATAATAAATAAATTCACGGTAAATGCAAGTATATTCCTCACACAGTATATTCCTCACACAGTATATTCCTCACACAGCATATTCCTCACACAGCATCTCATTAAGCAATTCAAAGAAACTACAGCAAATTATACTGTACACTGACAGAGTTACTGAAATTTTAGTTCCCAGTTAGAAGTAGATAAGGACATTCATATAACCTGATAAAGGTTATTTATTGACAAACTTACTGACAATGTAATGTGTAGTTTGATATATTGACAACATTCAGGTAATAATCATCTTACAAACATGAAAGATGTGGCGAAGTGTCTTCATAACAAAGTAAAAAGATACAGATTGACAAGGACTTTGCCATATAGATGAAGGTAACTGTAACAAAAAAACACTGGAGTTTGGATGGCATATGCCATCTGAACTTTATAAATATAAAAACCCTTTCTTCTTTGTAAACACTTGTGTTGTCAACTAAAATCAAATTATTTATAGTTGGTACTGTAAATAATAGGACTATCAGCTGAATCAGTAATACCCCACAGAGGTGTGGATCTTGCAACAGTTATAAGGGCTGGAACCTGAAACTGGCTTCCTGCAGAGACAGTTGTAGGATCAGGGCTGAAATATTAACCATTTGTGTCAATATTTCAACATAGGTCACAGGACTCTTCTTATTTATAGAAGTTAATTCGTATGTTCAGCTATGCCTCTCAAAGCATTAGAGCTCTGGCTTTCCATTATAATTACAGTAGGTATAATACTGAACAACTTTTCATATTTCAAAATACACTGGCAAATATTAATGTATCTAAAGGTGAAGAGACAATTTTGAACATTAATAAAGAGAGGGAATTTAAATGCTTTTTCTTTAGTGTTTATTAGTGTATACCAATCTATCAAGCTTTTTATCCACACCTATCCCAGTAGTTTTTGAGAACCTCGGAAATGGCCTGTGGTCCAATTTTCCATTGTTCCATATGACGGATGAAGGTATGCTCTCCACTTCATATTGCATTGGTTGAATAAAACTGTACGGGCACACCAGTACATCTTGTCATCTACATCATAAGAGCGGCCATATTGGGTCAGACCAATAGTCCATCTAGCCCAGTATCTTGTCTTCTGATGGTGGCCAATGCCAGGTGCTTCAGAGGGAGTGAATAGAACAGGTAATCGTCAAGTGATTCATCCCTGTCGCCCGTTCCCAACTTTTGGCACCATCCCTGCCATCCTGACTAATAGCTTTTTCGAACCCTTCTATAGTCTTGGCCTTCACAATAGCCTCAGGTAAAGAGATCCATGGGTTCACTGTGTGTTGTCTGAAGAAATACTTGCTTTTGTTTGTTTTAAACCTGCTGCCTATTAATTTCATTTGGTGATACCTAGTTTTTGTGTTAGGAAAAGGAGTAAATACTTCCTTATTTACTTTCTCCACACCTGTCATGATTGTGTAGACCTCTATCATGTGTCTCTTTTCCAAGCTGAAAAGTCCCAGTTTTGTTAATATCTCCTCATATTGATAATTCATCTCTTCTCATTCCTTCTTTGACTTCATGAAGTTGTCAATGCATGCTGGTGTAAATGAGAACAGTTTGTTCCAACGTGTGTCTACTGTACCTTCTATCTCTTATGATAACCCATCTGTATAAATGTTTGCTATAAATGTTGCTTTTGAACTCAGTCGACTTCATTTAAAATAATTTAAAATAAATCGTGACATAGACTGAATTTCCATAGAAAACCTCTTACGTGGCATCTGTGTGTTTGGGCTGATTTTTTTCCCCCCTTTAGCAGCTATTTAAGAAGATTTCTTTGTGACAGATTTTTTTGAATGTGAAATACTTAACTGCTGGGTCTAATTTTGCTGTTACTGCAACATATGCTATTTGGAAAACCGGAAGCAGCCATTGTGAGCGAGAAGTCATCTTGTTTATGAAATAACTTCCAAATGTGTGCCAGGTGACCAGTGAAACCTGCTGATTATGATTGTATATGTATTTATTAACTTACTGACTTTTTAATGAAAACACATTCAGAACACCTCAAAAGAGTTGATATAGCTTTAAAGTACAAGGTGTTGTAGTTTGTGTTATAATTAGGGCTGTCAATTAATCACAGTTAACTCACGCAATTAAAAAAAATTAATCACGATTAATCGCAGTTTTAATCAAACTGCTAAACAATAGAATACCAATTGAAATGTATTAAATATTTTGGTTGTTTTTCTACATGTTCAAATATATCGATTTCGATTACAACATAGAATATAAAAATGAGGAGTCCTTTTAGCCCACAAAAGTTTATGTCCAAATAAATTTGTTAGTCTCTAAGATGCCACAAGGACTCCTCGTTGTTTTGGCTGATACAGACTAACACGGCTACCACTCAGAAACAGAATACAAAGTGTAAAGTGCTCACTTCATATTTTTATTACAAATATTTGCACTGTTAAAATGATCATGTGCCAGCAATGCCCCTCTGCCATGTACATTGGCCAAACTGGAGAGCCTCTACGCCAAAGAATAAATGGACACAAATCAGACATCAAGAATTATAACATTCAAAAAACAGTCGGAGTACACTTCAACCTCCCTGGTCACTCGCTTACAGACTTCAAAGTTGCAGTACTCCAGGAAAAAAACTTCAAAAACAGACTCCAACGAGAAACTGCAGAATTGGAATTTGCAAACTGGCCACCATTAAATTAGACCTGAATAAAGACTGGGAATGGATGGGGTCATTACACAAATAAAACCTATTTCCCCATGCTAATTTTTCCCCTACTGTTACTCACACCTTCTTGTCAACTGTTTGAAATGGGCCATCTTGTTTATCACTACAAAAGTTTTCTTTCCTCCTCCTGATGATAGCCTATCTGAACGGATTACTCTTGTTATAGTTAGTATGGCAACACCCATTTTTTCATGTCCTCTGTGTATATTATATATTGTCCTACTGTATTTTCCACTGCATGCATCCAATGAAGTGGGTTTTAGCCCACGAAAGCTTATGCTCAAATAAATTTGTTAGTCTCGAAGGTGCTACAAGTACTCCTTGTTCTTTTTAAAAGAAATATTTTTCAATTCACCTCATACAAGTACTGTAGTGCTATCTCTATCGTGAAAGTGCAACTTACAAATAAACATTTTTTTTTGTTCTATAACTCCACTCAAAACAAAACAGTGTAAAACTTTAGAGCTTATAGTTTCACTCAGTCCTACTTCTTGTTTAGCCAATCACTAACAAGAGAAACAAATTTGTTTACATTTACGGGAGATAATGCTGCCCACTTCTTATTTACAATGTCATGTGAAAGTGAGAACAGGTTTTCACATGGCACTGTTGTAACTAGCATTGCAAGGTATTTACGTGCCAGATATGCTAAACGTTCATATACCTCTTCATGCCTCGGCCACCATTCCAGAGGAAGTGCTTCCATGCTGATGACGCTTGTTTTTTTTAAAAAAAAAAAAAGGCATTCATTAAATTTGTGACTGAATTCCTTGGGGGAGAATTGTATGTCTCCTAGTCTATTTTACCCATGTACTGCCATATATTTCATGTTATAGCAGTCTCAGATGACGACCCAGCACATGTTTGTTTTTAAGAATACTTTCACTGCAGATTTGACAAAACGCAAAGAGGTCAGCAGTGTGAGATTTCTAAAGATAGCTACAGCAATCGACCCAAGGTTTAAGAAGCTGAAGTGGCTTCTAAAATCTGAGAGGGACGAGGTGTGGAGCATGCTTTCAGAAGTCGTAAAAGAGCAACGCTTTGATGCGGAAACTACAGAACCCAGCCACCAATAAAGAAAATCAACCTTCTGCTGGTGGCATCTGACTCAGATGATGAAAATGAACATGCATCGGATCATTATCAAGCAGAACCCATCATCTGCATGGACACATGTCCTCTGGAATGGTGGTTGAAGCATGAAGGGACATATGAATCTCTATCGCTTCTGGCACATAAATATCTTGCGACACCGGCTACAACAATGCCATGCGAACGCCTGTGACATTGTAAACAAGAAGCGCGCAGCATTATCTCCTACAAATCTAAACAAATTTGTTTGGGCAATTGGCTGAACAAGAAGTAGGACTGAATGGACTTGTAGGCGCTAAAGTTTTACATTGTTTTATTTTGGATTCTAGTAACTTTTTTTGTAGATGATTCAACATTTGTAAATTCAACTTTCATGAAAATGAGATTACACTACGGTACTTGTATTAGATTAATTGAAAAATACAATTTTTTTTAGAGTGCAAATACTTTAGTCATAAATATAAAAGTGAGCACTGTACACTTGGTATTCTGTGTTGTAATTGAAATCAATATATTTGAAAATGTACAAAACATCCAAAAATATTTAAATAAATGGTATTCTATTATTATTAATCACATGATTTTTTTTTTAATTGCGTGATTAATTTTTTTAATCGCTTGACAGCCCTACTTATAATCTTGGTTACAATGGTGATAGTCTTGAATAACTACACTGATGTCCTATCGATTCCAATGTCGTTGCTCCAGTTTAATTTCACTGTATCTAATAGCAAGAAATCAAACTTTAAAAAGGAATACATTTTTACCCGGTGAAATTAGCAGTGTGGATCCATTGAAAAAGGACCCATTTGTGGCACTTGACAGGGAGGACTAGATCTGAAATCAAGTTAGTAGGTAGAGAGCAATTGCCACTGCTTTGTTCATTTGCTGCTTAATATTTCTTCTTAAATTAGTTCAGACTAAGCATTAGATCCAATAATGAGTGCATAAAAACAGTTTCCATAGAACTTGCTTTAGTCCCAGTACAGTTACATAGTGCAAT
This sequence comes from Malaclemys terrapin pileata, assembly GCF_027887155.1. Classification (NCBI taxonomy): domain Eukaryota; kingdom Metazoa; phylum Chordata; order Testudines; family Emydidae; genus Malaclemys; species Malaclemys terrapin. The sequence continues at coordinate 16,760,584 of NC_071505.1, read as the reverse complement.
CTCATGACTGAGGGCTGTTCCACACTAAGCCCCCAGTTCGAACTAAGATACGCAACTTCAGCTACGTGAATAACGTAGCTGAAGTCGAAGTATCTTAGTTCGAACTTAAAGGTACTTACCGCGGGTCCACACGTGGCAGGCAGGCTCCCCCGTCAACTCCGCCTACTCCTTTCGCGGAGTAGGATTACCGGCGTCGAGGGCGAGTACTTCCGGGATCGATTTATCACGTCTAGACAAGACGCGATAAATCGATCCCAGAAGATCGATTGCTTGCCGCCGAACCAGTATAGATGTACCCAGAGAGCACTATAGAACTTTTGTTACTGAAAATCACAGTTTACAATTTTGATAATTTAATGTAAAATCAGCATTGTCAGAGATTAGGGGAACCCTCTGTACACCTCATAATTTTCTGAAATAGGTTAATATTACTGCACTGTGTAGTTTCAGCAAAAAACACGAGGAGTCCTTGTGGCATGTTAGAGACTAACAAATTTATTTGGGCATAAGCTTTCGTGGGCTAGAACGAATCAGATGCATGGATTGAAAAATACAGGAGCAGGTATAAATACATGAACGGATGGGAGTTGCCTTAACAAGTGTGAGGTCCTAGCTACTATGAACAATAATCCCTGAATCTTTACTATCCATATTAAGAAAAAAACATTAAAACAGTCTGCCCATAAGCATTGTTTAACCCACACAATGTGTTCGGTTTCATACAGAATTCTGTTGAAATCCCATATGATTTTTAATTTACAGCAAAGATTGTTCAGGTGCACTTCCTAACAAAGCAATCCATAAAAATGTAGGAAATCACTCATTTAGGGAACATTAGGATCCAAACCATTCACATACTATCTGTCTTCACAACCACTCATAATAAATATTCACACTATTCCCCTTAATATAATGTTCGGGGGATAATCTTCTAGTACAAACCTACACCCTTCCACATAGCACACACCATCAAACACAATATGTACTCAGATTTCTTAAGTTTGTTTATGGAGCATGCATAAAAGGATGAGCAGTGTAGCAAACTGTATGAGAGACTAAAAAAGTTGTTTTGGAAATAGGGAAATTGTATGTTGGTAACGTCAAAATTGTAGATTATCAGAAATAATGATAGGGCCATGATTGTTTGTGTATTTGACTTTTTTGAGTAAATGGATTGTGGATGGAAGTAGTTTTTGTGTTGGAAGAGATTTATGTTGCGTGTGTGCTGAAGGAACCTTAACTGTGGTGTAGTGCAAATGGTAAGATTCAACAGTCCTCATGTGATAAATTGAAGACCTCCAGGAGGAATGTTTTCCCTGCAATCAGTATCAATGAAGTCTTCGTTAGAGAGCTCCTGCAGCAGCTCTCTGCACTCTGCTGTGTTCTGTATAAGAATGGTAGTCTGTCAGTGAATTGTCTGTTGGGGTCATTATTCAATTATAATGTACCCATTCCTATAGTATCTGAGAATATCAAACAGAGGAACTTAGCCTAAGGTTTAAAAAAGTAGTCATTAAAGTTCTGAAAGCTGTTTATTAAATAAACAATTTTTCAGAATTGTTTAATCTTGAATTTCTGTTAAATTAGCTACCTCATGCCTGTGGGTATGTACACACTTGCACTCTATTGTCTCTGTCTAAATGTACATACAGGAACTCCTCACTTAACGTTATAGTTATGTTCCTGGAAAATGCGACTTTAAGCAAAATGATGTTAAGTGAATCCAATTTCCCCATAAGAATTAATGTAAATGGGGGGATTAGGTTCCAGGGAAAAAATTTTCACCAGACAAAAGACTAACCACACACACACATACAGTATAAGTTTTAAACAAACAATTTAATACTGGTACACAGTGATGATGATTGTGAAGTTTGGTTGAGGTGGAGGAGTTAGAGGGTGGGATATTTTCCAGGGAATGCATCACTGCTAAATGAACTAGCAATTGACTGAACCCTAAAGGGTTAACTCTCACACTCAGAGGCAGCAGGAAAGGAGGAAGAGCAGACAGAGACACATACCCTGTGTGTGAGAAAAATGCGCATTTCCCCTTTAAGTAGCTGACCCCAGGCTTAAGTACACTGCCTTGTTAATTAAATCAGCTTGCTGAGATCTCCTGAGACAGCAGCTACTGCCTAGAAGCTCCCTCTGTAGTGTGTTTCTCCCCTCCCCCCTGTTCTATGGAAGATGGGGTAAGCGGGGTGCAGGAGCAGGGGGGAGGGGGGAGACACCCTGATATTAGTCCTCCTCTTCCCCCTCCCCCCCGTACTTCAAGCAGGAGTCTCTGGGAGCAGCTCCAAGGCAGAAGCAGCACATGGCAGTGGGGGGAGGGACACAGCTGAACTTCAGGCAGCTGCTGCACTTGGAACTTAGGGGAGCTGATAGGGGGGCTGCTGGTCCACCCTGGTTCCAACCACCCACCAGCTAGCTGCTCTTCCTGCAAGCAGTGGACAAAACAGGCGGCTGCCAAAGACGTTAGAAGGGAGCATTTCACAACTTTAAACGAGCATGTTCCCTAGTTGATCAGCAACTTAACATCGAAACAACGTTAACCGGGAGGACTTTAAGAGGAGTTACTGTATCTCGAAAGAGTTTCCCTCACTTTCCCATCACCCTTTAATCCACAGTCTAAAAGAGTGCACTGACGGGAAGTGTTTCATGATATTCAGCTTTGATTTTCCTTTCAAGTTGCTTCTCAATAATAGTTTTGCTACTGGGCCCTGATCCAAAGCCTTTTGAAGTCAATGGGAGTCTTTCCATTGACTTCAATGCTCTTTAAATCAGGCCATTGTTACCTATGATCAGAAATTATGATTTCACATGTGCTAAACCTGAAATAGGGATGAAACTGAAAGTTAGTAAAAAAACAAAACACCATCACCAACATAATTTTCTCTAGATCTGTGCCTCAAGTCAGTGTCTCCCCATCTCTTCTCTTTAACCTTGACTTTGGCATACATCATTCTCAGGGGTAAGACGTTTGGCAACAAGCATGGTATTCTGCTGGGTCTGGGGTTTATGTTGGGGAGTGCTACCTTCATTGCATAATCCTATCTTGTCTTGTGACTCAATGGGGATTGGGCTCCATGGGGGTTTTGTGGTAGATAGGGAGTAGCTGGGAACTCTGATGGTTTCTGTAGCATCATCTTTAGCTGACTCTGAAGGTACCCATGCTGATATTTCAGTGGGAGGAGATGCTGTCCCAAGCTTTATTAACTTCTCTTATGGGGTATGTCTACACTACGGGATTAATCCAAATTTACAGAATTCGAATTTTGGAAACATTGTACAAAGTCGAATGTATGCGGCCACGCTAAGCACATTAATTCGGCGGTGTGCGTCCATGTACCGGGGCTAGCATCGATTTCCGGAGCGTTGCACTATGGGTAGTTATCCCATAGTTCCCGCAGTCTCCCCTGCCCATTGGAATTCTGGGTTGAGATCCCAGTGCCTGATGGGGCAAAAAACATTGTCGCAGGTGGTTCTGGGTACAGCTTCACCCCTCCCTCCATGAAAGCAACGGCAGACAACCATTTTGCACCTTTTTTCCTGGGTGAACACTGCAGACTCCATACCACGGCAAGCATGGAGCCCGCTCAGCTCAAGACAGCAGTCATGAACATTGTAAACACCTCGCGCATTCTCGTGCAGTTTATGCTGAACCAGGACCAGAAAAACGAGGAGAGAAGGAGGTGGCGATAGCAGCGCAGCGACAAGAGTGATGAGGACATGGACATGGACACAGAATGCTTTGGAGATCATGTTAATGGGGCAGGTTCTATCCGTGGAACGCTGATTCTGGGCCCGGGAAACAAGCACAGACTGGTGGGACCGCATAGTGTTGCAGGTGTGGGACGATTCCCAGTGGCTGCGAAACTTTCGCATGCGTAAGGGCACTTTCATGGAACTTTGTGACTTGCTGTCCCCTGCCCTGAAGCACCAGAATACCAAGATGAGAGCAGCCCCCACAGTTGAGAAGCGAGTGGCGATAGCCCTGTGGAAGTTTGCAACGCCAGACAGCTACCGGTCAGTCGGGAATCAATTTGGAGTGGGCAAATCTACTGTGGGGGCTGCTGTGATGCAAGTAACCAAAGCAATCACTGAGCTGCTGCTACGAAAGGTAGTGACTCTGGGAAATGTGCAGGTCATAGTGGATGGCTTTGCTGCAATGGGATTCCCTAACTGTGGTGGGGCGATGGATGGAACCCATATCCCTGTCTTGGCACCGGAGCACCAGGGTACCCAGTACATAAACCGCAAGGGGTACTTTTCAATGGTGCTGCAAGCACTTGTGGATCACAAGGGACTTTTCACCAACATCAACGTGGGCTGTCTGGGAAGGGTTCATGACGCTCACGTCTTCAGGAACACTAATCTGTTTAAATGGCTGCAGCAAGGGACTTACTTCCCGGACCAGAAAATAACCATTGGGGATGTTGAAATACCAATAGTTATTCTTGGGGACCCAGCCTACCCCTTAATGCCATGGCTCATGAAGCCATACACAGGCAGCCTGGACAGGAGTCAGGAGCTGGTGAACTACAGGCTGAGCAAGTGCGGAATGGTGGTAGAATGTGCATTTGGCCATTTAAAAGGTCGCTGGCGATCGTTACTGACTCGGTCAGACCTCAGCCAAACCAATATCCCCATTGTTATTGCTGCTTGCTGTGTGCTCCACAATCTCTGTGAAAGTAAGGGGGAGACCTTTATGGCAGGGGGGGAGGCTGAGGCAAATCGCCTGGCTGCTGATTACGCACAGCCAGACACCAGGGCGATTAGAAGAGCACACCAGGAAGCGCTGCGCATCAGAGAAGCTTTGAAAACCAGTTTCATGACTGGCCAGGCTACAGTGTGAAATTTCTGTTTGTTTCTTCTTCATGAAAACCTGCCCCCTTTATTGACTCATTCTCTGTAAGGAACCCACCCTCCCCCTTCCCCCAGCTTGCTTTCAAAGGAAATAAAGTCACTGTCCTTTAAAAATCATTTATTTATTAATTGATTATAAAAAGAGGGAGAGAACCCAAGCGGGATTTGGGAGGAGGATCGGCGGGAAGGAAAAGGCCACTAAAAAAAGGTTAAAAAAAATGACAGCCTTTTGCTTGGGCTGTCCACTGGGGTGGAATGGGAGGGTGTACGGAGCCTCCTTCCTCCTCCCTCCCCCCCGCGTTCTTACACGTCTGGGTGAGGAGGCTATGGAACATGGTGAGGGGGGAGAGGGGTTATACAGGGGCTGTAGCGGCACTCTGTTATCCTGCTGCCGTTCCTGAAGCTACACCAGACGCCGGAGCATGTCTGTTTGCTCACGCAGCAGCCCCAGCGTTGCATCCTGCCTCCTCTGATCTTCCTGCCGCCACCTCTCATCTCGAGTGTCCCTCCTGTCCTCACGTTGATCCCTCCTGTCCTCACGTTCACTGGCTTCTTTCCTATACTTTGAAACCGTTTCCTTCCACTCATTCAGATAAGCTCTTTCATTGCGGGTGGATTCCATGATTTCCGCGAACATCTTATCTTGCGTCTTCTTTTTCCGACGCCTTATCTGAGATAGCCTTTGGGACAGAGGAGGGAGGCTTGAAAAATTTGCAGCTGCTGGAGGGAGGGAAAAAAGGAGAGAATTTTTTAAAAAGATACATTTTACAGAACAATGCTTATACTTTTTCACAGTGACCAACACTATTCACATTACATAGCACGTGTGATTTCTGCGCAAGGTTGCATTTTGCCTCTTAATATTGAGTGCCTGTGGCTTTGCTGCTAGAGATCACAGACGTAGGTCTGGGCAACAGAATTTGGCTTGCATGCAGCCATGGTAAGCCATTGTCTTTCGGCTTCTGCGCCCTCCTTTCCCACATACCAAGCAAAGCCCGTTGAGTGCTGCGGTTTTCCTGTTAACCTTCAGCAGCAGAAAACAAACTAAGCCTCCGCGCCCCCCCCCCCCAATCCAATTCTCTGGATGATCACTTTACCCCTCCCCCCACCACGTGGCTGGTATCAGGGAAGATCCTTGCTAGCCAAACCCGAAAAGCTCAGGGCCAATTTCCGCCCCCCCCTGCGCTTGGCTAACTGCAGGAAAGGATTTCTTTTCAGCCACAGGCAAACAGCCCAGTAGGAATGGCCACCTCTGTCCCCTTAATTAAATTCCCATATTTCAACCAGGTTACCATGAGTGATATCTCTCTCCTGAGGATTACACAGCGAGATAAAGAACGGATGTTGCTTGAATGCCAGCAAACACCGGGACCATATACTGCCAGGCTTTGTCATGCAATGATACCAGATTACTTGCTACTAGCATGGCGTGGTCAAGTGTCCTACCATGGAGGACGGAATAAGGCTGCACTGCCCAGAAACCTTGTGGCAAGGCTTTTGGAGTACCTCCTGGAGAGCTTCATGGAGATGTCCCTGGAGGATTTCCGCTCCATCCCCAGACACGTTAACAGACTTTTCCAGTAGCTGTACTGGCCGCGAATGCATCCCAAGTCCTCAGGGCAAAGTAATCATTAAAAAACGCTTGCTTTTAAAACAAGTTTTATATTTTAAAAGGTAAACTCAGCTGAGGTCCCTTCCATGGGGTCATGGTCTTGGATACTGGCTTGGGAGGGTACTTCAGTCAGGCTGAGAAAAAGATCCTGGCTGTTGGGGAGAACGGAGTGCTGTGTGCTCTCCGCAAGCTCGTCCTCCTCCTCCTCTTCCCCGTCCGCAGAATCCTCAGGTGTAGCTGATGAGATTACCCCTGCCTCAGAATCCACGGTCAAAGGTGGGGTAGTGGTGGCGGCCCCCCATAGAACTGCATGCAGCTCGGCGTAGAAGCAGCATGTCCGCGGCTCTGACCCGGAGCGACCGTTTTCCTCCTTTGTTTTTTGATAGGCTTGTCTGAGCTCCTTGATTTTCACGTGGCACTGATCTGAGTCCCTATTGTGGCCTCTCTCCATCATGCCCTTGGAGATTTTTTTCAGAAGTTTTGGCATTTCGTCTTTTCGAACGAAGTTCTGCTAGCACTGAATCCTCTCCCCATATAGCAATCAGATCCAGCACCTCCCATACGGTCCATGCTGGTGCTCTTTTTCGATTATCGGCCTGCATGGTTACCTGTGCTGATGAGCTATCTGTGGTCACCTGTGCTCTCCACGCTGGGCAAACAGGAAATAAAATTCAAATGTTCGCGGGGCTTTTCCTGTCTACCTGGCCAGTGCATCCGAGTTCAGATTGCTGTCCAGAGCGGTCACAATGGTGCACTGTGGGATAGCTCCCAGAGGCCAATACCATCGAATTGCGGCCACATTAACCCTAATTCGAAATGACAATATCAATTTTGGCGCTACTCCGCTCGTCGGGGTGGAGTACAGAAATGGATTTTAAGAGCCCTTTATTTCGAAATAAATGGCTTCGTTGTGTGGACGGGTGCAGGGTTAATTCGATTTAACGCTGCTAAATCCGAATTAAAGTCATAGTGTAGACCAGGCCATTGTTGCTGCTGCATAGCCATGAAAGATGAAGCAACAGTGGAGAGAAAGTGGCTGTCTCCTGTCTCTGCTTACCTTGGTGAAGTTCCATTTCTTGAGGACTGTTGCGTTGGAAGGCTGTACCCCACTCCAAGATATTTCTTTCTTTCTCCTCCCCCACCTTCCAGACCTTCAGCTTGCTAGCTTCTCAAACACCTTCTCTACAATTTTTCAGTAATTTACTGAGACAATAATGCTAACTGCTCTGCATTCTCAACAATTACTCTGTACTACCAATGTTATATTGCCAACTTAGGAGCCTACCCCCATGCCAAAATGTCTCAGAGATCTTTCCACTGCACTCTAACCAGTCCTAAATGCCCGTGGGAAAGGAAGGGCAGAGGAAAGCTCAGCTGTCAGATCTCTTTATTCGGTTTTCATTGTGGATGCCTACAGTAAAAACCCTGTCCTATATTTCCTAGCATTTATAGTGCTAGAACTTCCTCCCCCTCCAAGATCAATAAAAATGAGCCTTTAGTGAAATACATGGTTGAAATTTGCTTTTATAAACAAGTTTGTCTCATCTGTCTTCCACACTGTAGTGGGATCCAGTGAAGTCCTGGAAGGAAAAACAGCAGACGTGTGTGTGTGTGTGTGTGTGTGTGAGAGAGAGAGAGAGAGAGAGAGAGATGGGGGGAAATAATCCTACGCTAATGGCTGCTAAATAAGGATGCTTAATTTCAAGACACTTTTCCGTGAGAATTGTAACTGCAACACTCCCATGTGATTCCATGCCCGTTGAAAACTGTCTAGAAAGCCTTGCATCTGAAGAAGTGAGGTTCTTACCCACGAAAGCTTATGCTCCCAATACTTCTGTTAGTCTTAAAGGTGCCACAGGACCCTCTGTTGCTTTTTAGAAAGTACAAATGTGCTGTGGCAATAAAGGGTCCTATTCTCCCTTCCATCAAAAGAACAAGTGAGGAATTTTCCTCTGCTTGCCCACTTCTCAAACATTAAACTAAAGAATCAAGGTTCAAGTCTAAAGAAGATATAGTCCACCTATTAGTAAAACATGTTGAATATTTCTCAATCTCCACGTGGGCTAAGGATGCATGTTCCAGTCCCTTAAAATCAACAACATAACTTTTTCAACAAATACTGCTTGCAGTTTAGTTTGCTCTAGGTCAGGGTTCGGCAACCTTTCAGAAGTGGTGTGCCAAGTCTTCATTTATTCACTCTAATTTAAGGTTTCGCGTGCCAGAAATACATTTTAACGTTTTTAGAAGGTCTCTTTCTATAAGTCTATAATATAGAACTAAACAATTGTATGTATGTAAAGTAAATAAGGTTTTTAAAATGTTTAAGAAGCTTCATTTAAAATTAAATTAAAATGCAGAGCCCCCCGGACTGGTGGCCAGGACCCAAGCAGTGTGCCACTGAAAATCAGCTCACGTGCCGCCTTCGGCACACGTGCCATAGGTTGCCTATCCCTGCTCTAGGTTATCAACAACATTCAGAATTCTCACCATAATGAAGAGATAACAACATTTCATCCTAGGAAGCAATCATCATTACCCATATTTTAAATGGCTGGTTGCTTTAAATTGGAATCCCTCCAACAAGCACCAGAATTGACTTGCATGATTTGTGACGCTTTCTAAGATGATGAATTCATTCTAAATGCCAACAATGGTCTTATTCTCTCTAGTAATTACAGCAGTTGCTGACAGTCTTCAGTAACTAATTAGACAAAATGATTCTATCTAAAATAATAGGAGTTTTTTGCCAAAGCAATTCCACTCGAGGAACATTATCAATTTAAAATGTAGATTGTAAATTCCGTATGGTAGGGGCTGTCTGTTGTGACAGACCCAGACCAGCGGGGTACAGGAGTCTGGTAGAGGGGAAATAAACTGGTCACTGGATGAGTAGTTTTCTGTTCCCTGAGTGACCAGAGCAGGGGCTGCACTAGAGTAATCAGGAACCTGCTAGAACCAGTTAAGGCAGGCAGGCTAATTAGGACACCTGGAGCCAATTAAGAAGAAGCTGCTAGAATCAATTTAGGCAGGTGTCACGGAGTATTGGGGAACACAGGGCCCTGCACCCCCGGCTTCCTGCGATTCACTGCGACTCTCAGCCAGCCAGTAAAGCAGAAGGTTTATTTGGATGACAGGAATACAGTCCAAGACAGGTCTTGCAGGCACAGACAACAGGGACCCCCTCAGTTAGGTCCATCTTGGGGTCCCAAGGCATCCCAGCCCAGCCCCCCTTGGGAGGTCAGAGCCATCTCTGCCTCCCAGCCATCTCTCCAGCCTGCTTCCCACACTCTGGCTTCCGCGACCCCTCCCACAGCCTTTGTTCAGTTTCCCGGGCTAAGGAGTCACCTGGCCTTCAACCCCTTCCTGGGTTCTCGTGTTACACACTCAGGTATGCGCCCTTGGGCTGTCTCCCATCCTCCAATGCAGACTATTCCAGCCACACTCCCCTGTCAGCATTCACAGACCACAGTGAGAACAGGCCCAGTTCGTCACATCTCCCCCCTTCGAGACCGAACTGAGCAGGGTCACTTTAGCCAGTGACCCGGGGAAGTTCGAACCTACCCCCGTTCCCATGGATGCCCCCGCATCCCTCCCATTCCTTGGTGAGAATTACACCAGGCCCCTTCAGTTTCACGCCCCCCCTTAGGTCGGGGGTGCTTGATGGCACTCGCAGTTCGCATGTGGGAAGGTTTATGCGGCCTGTGCCCTTTTCCCACCCCCATACCTCTGGGGCTCCAACTGGGCTGTGGTCTTCTCCCAGCGCTCCAGTCTGGAGGTCTGTGCTTTGGGCTCTCTTGGTTCAGAGCCGCCCTTTTAACCTTGGCCTCCCTCCGGAAAGGCTCCTCTATGCTGGGCAAGGGTCCTAAAGCTGTTTTCCCCTTGTCCCAGGCCTTCCTCCCCCTCTGACAGGGGTCACAGGATCCGCAGTACTGTCGGACAGTAACAAAGACCCCAGGCCAGTAAAAGCTCCGTAGCAGCCTCTGCTGGGTACACCAGGTTCCCTGGTGCCCTGAGAGGAGAATGTCATGGGCCCGGCACAGCAGCTGGCGGCGATACTTCTGGGGTACCACCAGCTGCCTCCTGATCCCCCCTGACTCCATTTTCCCTGGGGGAGCCCATTCTCGGTACAGGAACCCCTTCTCCCACAGGAACCTTTTCCGGCCACCTCGTCCCATGGTCTGTACCGCATTGAGGTCGGCTAGGTCCCTTATCTTCTGCAAGGAGGGGTCTCTCTGTAACTCGGCCTGGAACTCAGCAGCTGGGACAGGGATGGCCACCTGCTCTTCCTCGCCCGCTGGGCCTGAAGCTGCAGCCTCCCTGAGCCGTGTCCCTGGGCATTCCCTCCCCACCAGGTTAGGGTCCTGCGCCTCAGGCAAGGCACCCCCCCCAAGGCCAGGGCGCAGTGCCCCTCGCCGGCTCTGACTGCGGGTCACAACCAGTGCCTTTTGGGGGTTGCTTGGCCAGTTCTCCAGGTCCCCCCCCATCAATACCTCAGTGGGCAAATACGGGTGTACCCCCACATCCTTGGGGCCCTCCTTGGCCCCCCACTTCAGGTGTACCCTTGCCACGGGCACTTTGACTGGTGTTCCGCCCACCCCCGTCAGGGTCAGGTAGGTGTTGGGCACCACCTGATCTGGGGCCACCACCTCGGGCCGGGCCAGCGTCACCTCTGCGCCCGTATCCCAGTATCCATTGACCTTCCTCCCATCCACCTCCAGGGGAACAAGGTACTCTCTCCGGAGGGACAGCCCCGCGCCCACCGTATAAACCAAAAACCCTGAGTCTGGGGCATCCAGCCCCCTAGAGGAGCTGGCCTGGAGCTCTCCTCCCTCCTTAGCAGGTGGTACTCTGCCAGCCCCCCTTCCCTGGGAATGCTGCCTCTCGCCGGGCTGGGTCTCTACCCAGTCAACCCTCTATGGGTTCGGTCTGCTCAGTCTGTCCCTGAGCCTAGGGCACTGGGCCCGTATGTGGCCCTTTTGGCCACAGTGGTAGCAGCCCATGTCCCATGGGTCCCCTTGAGTAGGTCGGATGGTCCTGATGCCGGATGCTCCCCTCTGATGGGTTTTTTCTGTATTTTCCCATGGGGAGGTCCCATGGTGACTCTCTCTCTGCGTTGTGGTGGGACTGTTCCTTTGGGACTCCTCCCTTTTATCTCCTGACCGGCTCTTTACAAACTCATCGGCCAGCTGCCCGGCGTGTCGCGGGTTCTCTGGCTCTCTGTCCACCAACCACAGCCTCAGGTCGGATGGGCACCGCTCATACAGTTGCTCCAGTACCAGCAGTTTAATCAGGTCTTCCTTCGTCTGGGCCCCACCAGCCCACTTGCTGGCGTATCTTTCCATGCGGGCGGCTAGTTGCAGATATGAGATCTCAGGGGTTTTATCTTGACTCCGGAACCTTTCCCGGTACATTTCAGGAGTCAGCCCAAACTCACGTAGCAGGGCCTTTTTGAATAGTTCGTAGTCCCCTTTCTCTGCCTCTCCCAGTTGGCGGTACAATGCCACGGATTTGGGGTCCAGTAAGGGGGTAAGGACCCGGAGTCTGTCCGCGGGATCAACCCGGTGCAGCTCGCAGGCCGTCTCAAAGGCCTCCAGGAAGTCATCCATGTCCTCCCCCTCCTTGTGTGGGGCCAGGATGCACTTATCAAAGCTCCGTGCAGTCCTGGGTCCTCCCTCACTCACCGCAGCCGGGGGTTCGCTGCCCCTCAGTCTCGCCAGTTCCAGTTCACGCTGATGCTGTCTCTCATTCTCCTGTCTCTGTCTCTCATTCTCCTCCCGTTCATGCTGTCTCTGTTGTTCACGATCCTCCAGCTCTCTCAGTTTTAGCTCTTTCTCCCATTCCAGCCAATTCCGCTCCACGGATGCCGAACGTCGCTGGGAGGATCCTCTGCTGGCCGGCGAGCTTCGCCGGGAGGGTCCCCTGCTGGCCGGGGGGGGCCACGGCGCCTTTGGTATTTGCTGGGCTCCTCCCCACCCTTCTCCTAGGCATAGGAAGGAGGGGTCTCGGGAAGCCCTCAGCAGCCGGCTGACCACTCCCAGCTGGGACAGACACTGGTGCCTGCGCTGCATTTGCCAGGCTGCTTCCCTGAGACACAGGGATCAGTTCATTCGCGCGATCTTCCGCCTCCAGCCGGGCAATGAGCTGTTCTTTAGTGAGCCTCCCAATGCACAGCCCCCTCTGCTTGCACAGCTCCACCAGGTCGCTCTTAAGCCGCTTGGCATACATCTTCCTGCTGGCCACTCACCGGCCTGTGTGCTCACAGCTCCCCACAGTTCCCAGAGGGCCCCCTAGTGTGCCAGCCCTTCTCGAGGTCACCACCTCTCTGCCAGGGTCGAGCTGCAGACTCCTCCGCCCCTGGGACCACTCGCTGCGATCCCCCCGGGGGACCCTGTTACTGCAAAAGTCCTTCTCGCTGGTCACACACTCCCAGGGGTAATAACAGTCTCTCTCTCACTCTTCAGCACGCCTGGTCCCCGTCAATCCCCCTTCGTTTTACTGCTCCCCAGTCACTTACTGCAGGAAGTGCCGTCCACGGGGTGCAGTAGATCCCACCTCTGCCACCAGTTGTCACGGAGTATTGGGGAACTCAGGGCCCTGCACCCCCGGCTTCCTGCGATTCACTGCGACTCTCAGCCAGCCAGTAAAGCAGAAGGTTTATTTGGATGACAGGAATACAGTCCAAGACAGGTCTTGCAGGCACAGACAACAGGGACCCCCTCAGTTAGGTCCATCTTGGGGTCCCAAGGCATCCCAGCCCAGCCCCCCTTGGGAGGTCAGAGCCATCTCTGCCTCCCAGCCATCTCTCCAGCCTGCTTCCCACACTCTGGCTTCCGCGACCCCTCCCACAGCCTTTGTTCAGTTTCCCGGGCTAAGGAGTCACCTGGCCTTCAACCCCTTCCTGGGTTCTCGTGTTACACACTCAGGTATGCGCCCTCGGGCTGTCTCCCATCCTCCAATGCAGACTATTCCAGCCACACTCCCCTGTCAGCATTCACAGACCACAGTGAGAACAGGCCCAGTTCGTCACAGCAGGCTAATCAGGGCACCTGGGTTTTAAAAAGGAGCTCACTTCAATTTGTGGTGCGAGTGTGAGGAGCTGGGAGCAAGAGGCACAAGGAGCTGATAGTGAGAAGGTGTGCTGCTGGGGGACTGAGGAGCACAAGCGTTATCAGACACCAGGAGGAAGGTCTTGTGGTGAGAATAAGGAAGGTGTTTGGAGGAGGCCATGGGGAAATAGCCCAGGGAGTTGTAGCTGTCATGCAGCTGTTACAGGAGGCACTATAAACAGTTGCAGTCCACAGGCTCCTGGGCTGGAACCCGGAGTAGAGGGCGGGCCCGGGTTCCCCCCAAACCTCCCAATTGACCTGGACTGTGGGTTCTTCCAGAGGGGAAGGTCTCTGGGCTGTTCCCCAACCCATGGTGAATCTCTGAGGCAAGAAAATCCGCCAATAAGTGCAGGACCCACCAAGATAGAGGAGGAACTTTGTCACACTGTATAGACCCTAGCACAATGGGACCCTGGCCTGGTTGGGATCATCTGTAGGAGTTACTGTCAATAATAACCACTTATAAAACATGAGTTAAAAGTTGTTTCCGGTACTATACTGCCCCGTGACCCTTTTTCAGTGTTTTGGTTTTAAAATAACATTTTCTAGGTTTAAAAAAAAATTTTTTTTCTGTCTACTGTTGCTGTGTGGAAGAGCCACTCACAAAAAGGAGGGGCGGGGGCTGGATGGGAAATGGTGGCATCCTCCTTCCAGAAGCAGGTGTGGTCTTATTTAACATCCTAACTAAAGATCTGGAAGCTAACGTAAACAACCCATTAATAAAATTCTCAGATGAAAAATTTCACCAGTAGTAGAGAGGGCAAAGAAATAATATAAAAAAGACTTTGAAGACCTTAGAAACATGGGCAGAGAGAGTACGAGATTTGAAAAAAATGAAAGGTAATACATCTAGTGAAGAAGAATCCAAAACCATGGTATGGTATGTAGTGGGATAGAGAAACCTGAGAAGCAGCTGCAAGAGACCAGGGGCTGTTAATGGACAGCAAATTCATCCTTCAATACCCCATAGTAACCAAAGAGGCCAGTGCATCTTTGGCTGCATATGCAGATCTATATTGTAGATAAGAGAGGTAATTGTCCTTCCTAGTACTGGTCTGGTATGACCACAGCTGAAATATTGCATTTATTTCTGGGCACTACGTTACCAGAAAGATATGGACAAACTGGAAGGACTTCAGAGAAGAGCAACCGAAAGAAATGATCACAGGCCTAAAGGGGTTTGCTTATGAGGAAAGATTAAGGCTCCAATCCTTCAAAGATTTACACACACAACTAACTTTAAGCACGTGAATACATCTTTGTAGTACTGAGGCCTTGAAAAAAGCCAATTGCCTATAGCTTGGCTAAGCAATGCCTAAGGAGAATAATGTGACAGTCTATGCATGATTGAAGGGTGTAAACTTTAAGGAAGAAGAGGAATTATTATTATTATATGGCAGATGGGGATATGAATAGGAGTAATAGAATGAAATTAAGAAAGTGAAAATCTGTACCTGTGTATCAGTAGTTACTGACAGTGAGATGTATTGTGGAATAGTCCCCTAAAGGAAGTACTGGAAGCCCAGTTGAGACTTCTTAAATTCAGTGGGATGAAGCAGTAGCAAATGTACTGTAGGGAACAGTCATGCACTGGTAGGAAGATGGACTAAATGATCTGCTAGGTCCTTTTATTTCTAATACTTGTGATTCTTCCTATGTTTCAGACTAAATACTTCCTATTTAAATTAATAAAAAAGTCACTTAGGAAGCTTATGCAGAACCTAACGTCCCTTCTGAAAATGGCAGATGCACCTAAATTGTGAAGTTGGGCTCCTGTGTGCATATTTTAGGCACCTAGATAGCTTTGAAATGTTCTTATAATTTATAAAAATGTATATGACAAATGTACAGGAAAGCAGTTGTGTTGTGGAATAGTGTTTAAGCACGGATGAAAAGTCAAGTCAGGAATATTTTTCAAGCCTCAACTTGCTCAGGCCATACAATGAGTCAGTGTCAGAGCAAGGATAGAACCCAGGTCTCCTGACTCCCAGGTCCCTAAAGGAGTTTTGTACTACTCATTAAATGCAAGAGAGAGAATATGTCGTACATTGAAAGTAGGAGTCTGCTCAAAGAAGACTTAATTTTTTTTCTTCTGTTCAGGTTTGAGTATGAGCACAGTTGAAGAAGAGTCTGACACAGTGACAGTAGAAACCGTGAACTCTGTGACTTTGACCCAGGACACCGAAGGGAACCTTATACTTCATTGCCCCCAGAATGGTATAGAGAATTATCCCAGTGTTTGTATTCTCTCTCTCTTATTGGTTCTATTTATTTTGAAACCCTTTTCAATCTCCCTCTCCACCTGTGTCCCTCCAAGTGAGATGTTATCAGTCGGATTGTCTTTGCTGTCCATGCTGAGGTTCTGTCTGCTTTGGGCTAGCGCAGGACATTTTGTGTTCTAGGACCTCCCTTTCTCAGGATTTCCCTTTATCTGTCTTTAAAGCTCTGTGTAAGACCTTTTCTTTCAGATAACATTTTTCTTGGGTATGTTGTCCTGCTTGTTGTCATCAAGTTTTCCCTTCAGTTGACTTGAATTTTTTTAAGTGGCTGGTTCCTGGGCCATTGACTCTGTTGTTAGTTATTTCTTGAAACTAGTACAGCATCTCACACACCTTTAACTGGTGCATTATAAAAACAACATTTTAAAAATACAGATCTTGACTTCTTTTGGTCACACTGGATTATTAACATCTATTTTATAATTTTACAAATCTACCGGTATACACTTTAATCCTACAGAGAATTTACATACTTGTTTAACTTTAAGCACATGAGTAGCTGATTGACTTCAGTGGGACTACTCACATTCCTGGAGTTGAGCACCAGCATGGTTATTCGCAGCCTCAGGGGCTTGCTTTGCTTCGGAGAGGATTCAAATGTTGAGACCACAAGGGACCATTGTCATCTTCTAATCTGGCCTCTTGAACAACACAGGCTTTAGGACAGGGGTCTGCAATCTTTCAGAATTGGTGTGCCGAGTCTTCATTTATTCACTCTAATTTAAGGTTTTGCGTGCCAGTAATACATCTTAACGTTTTTAGAAGGTCTCTTTCTATAAGTCTGTAATATATAACTAAACTATTGTTGTATGTAAAGTAAAGAAGGTTTTTAAAATGTTTAAGAAGCTTCATTTAAAATTAGATTAAAATGCAGAGCCCCCCTGGACCAGTGGCCAGGACCCAGGCAGTGTGAGTGCCACTGAAAATCCGCTCATGTGCCGCCTTTGGCACGCATGCTGTAGGTTCCCTACCCCTGCCTTAGGACTTTCCTGGATTAATTGCTGTTTGAACTAGAGTATATCTTTTTAAAAAAACATCCAATCTTGATTTTAAAATTTCCAGTGACAAAGAATCCTCTTGTAAGCTGTTCCAATGGCTAATCACCCACACTATTAACATGGTTTAGCAAGAGTGAGGTTCAGTTTAGATAGGAAAGAGAACACTTGAATGAGAGCACTGAGCAAGCTTTCACATATTTGTTTTTAGCTTCAACAATGTTTGGTCAACAAAAGGTTCATTATGTTAATAGAAAGGGCTCTGGATGTGTTTTTGTTACTAGAAGCTGATGAAGTAGACTCAGAAGACAGCACTGAACCTCCACACAAGAGACTTTGTTTATCATCAGAGGATGATCAGAGTATTGATGATTCCACTCCATGCATTTCTGTTGTTGCAGTTCCAAGTAAGTCACTGAACACTAATCAGAGTGCATATTATACACCTCTACCTCGATGTAACGCTGTCCTTGGGAGCCAAAAAATCTTACCGCGTTACAGGTGAAACTACGTTATATTGAACTTGCTTTGATCCACCGGAGTGCGCAACCCCGCCCCCCCAGAGCACTGCTTTACCGCGTTCTATCTGAATTCGTGTCATATCGGGTCGCATTATATCGAGGTAGCGGTGCATTTATGTTCTGGCACTCTTGAAGCATTGAAAGACTTGCCAGAAACAGACAGGAGTGGAGGAGCTTCGTCACTGCCCTAAACGCCAAAGGCGTAATAGAAACATGATGATGACTCTTGGAGCAAAAAAAAATTAGCAATATTTTAGAACACTTTATTTTGTCAGTGTTTCTATCAATATTTTACACTTTTTTATCACCCTTAACCCCCATAAGTCATAGAACGCTTTACAACAAGCTGTATATATACAGTATCAATGAAGTAAACCCAGCTGTTGGATAGAGAGTAGCAACCAACTAGCATACTGTACCACTCGAGGAGGCAGAGTTGGGAGGACACCAACGCAAACACTCTGCTCTTATTAAAAGAGTACAGGATCTTTATGTCCAAACAGAATAGTTGGGCTTTCCATGTTTGAGGTCATATCTGAAAGATCCACACATATGCAGAGAACTGTGTGGTGCTTGAGTTATTTACCACAGTATGATAGAGAATTGAATCAAGCTTGCCAGGGTTTGAACCTGTGGTTCTAGTGAGTCTGGGTATTCCGAAACACTAACGTCTCTACTCATTGGCTCTACTTTCTGTCCGGTTTGTATGAAGTAAAGCATCTAGAACTTTGTTGGGACTTTAGAGTGTTTACATTTGTAAAAATATCAATTAATAATGTTGGAGTTTCAGGAAAAATAAGCTGTAAAAGTTGCTGCCAACTGGTTTGAAAGTTGTACACTAATAGTCATTGGAGAGTAATGAAAACAAAATATAGAACAGAAAAAGAAACCTTCACATTGTGCTGTTTGCACCCAGTTATTTAAAACTAATTTTATTTTTTGTTTCGCATTCAGTTTATAACATGAATCTACCAAAAGGTGGTAGATGTCCTAGTTGTATAGGTCCTGGTTTTAAAATCCTTATTTGAACTTTACAAAGCAAAGTATTAGCAAGCATCTTAGTGTTTTTACTAGGCCAAAAAATCAGTGTCAGAGCACAGCTTTATTCAGATTTGCAGACCAGGTACTGTGTTGTGTAAATCCTGTACTCTACATATCAAATATTCCAGAAAAAAACTACGCTACTAATTTACATGTTTTGAAGTTTCAGAAAATGATCAGAGCTTTGAGGTGACCATGACTGCTACCACTGAGGTAGCAGATGATGAGATTAATGAAGGAACTGTTACTCAGATCCAGGTATGGTAAAGCTTCAGGCTTGGTCCAAGGGCTTTTAATTAACTTGCGTATTCATGTTAAATTAAGAAGCAAAAAGTTTTGATTAAATGGGAACTGTGTGTCCTGTTAGTGAAACTGACCTACAGTGACACTGGTCTTGTTTGGAAGATTCTGTCCAATAAATATACATTTTAATTTTTCAAAGGAAAACATGATTTGGTGAAATTTTCTGTACACGGATTGGTGCACTAAGTTATGACAGGTGTAGCACAACTGCTTTGATTTGTTTTAGAGAGCGCCATATAGAAAGATGAGATGGCTGGGCTTTTAAATTTACCACTACTGCAGGTGGTGGTGTTCAGGGGAAAATAAGTTTTACAATCCTTATGGTAAAACCTTTCAGGTAGTACCATTGTCAAGAGAAAGAAAGGTTTAAGCCTAAAAATACTCAGCTTTCATACAGCACACTTCACATTAAAAAGCGACTTAGATGTTGGGCCCAATCCTTTCTCCACTGAAGTCAGAGTTTTAACTTCAGTTGGAGTAGGACTGAGCCCATTATCTAATTAATCCTCACAACACCTTTGAGAGTTAAGATAGTAAGTATTATTATCTCTATTGGGTGTGGCGTTTACAGCTCCCATCTCTCCAGAGATGTTCCAGCAAGGATAGTGGGGGCCAACTGGACCTATTTGCGATCACTCTGCTCCCATCTGGCCACTGCCAGCTCTTTTGGGTCAGAGTTTTAAAATCCCTAGCTTCCCTGGAGGCTACAGCAATGCTTTCAGAGGCCTGATCTATACCTAAAACTTAGGTCGACCTAGCTACATCGCTCAGGGCTGTGAAAAAATTCATGCACTTTGTGATGTAGTTAGGTTGACTGAAGCCTCACTGTAGATGCAGCTAGGTTGATGGAAGAATTCTTCCTTTTACCTAGCTATTCCCTCTCAGAGAGGTGACATATCTGCATTGACAGAAAAACACCTTCTACGCTACAGTTACACAGTTGCAGGGCAGTAGCTGTGCTTCTGTAGCTTCTGTAATGTATACATACCCTAAATCTCTGAATGTTTTTCTTTACTTTTCTCTTCCTGCTGTTACTGCCCCTATTTAAGGTGCATATCACCTGACTCCACTCACTACAAATACAGTTCTGCCATATCCAGTGTCTGCAAAACTACCAGTTATATTTTCCCCCACACGTCTTACCTGTCTTCAATCTTCTGGTCCTTGCTAGTACTATTTCCCCCTCTTCTGTCTGTCCTCTTCATACCCCATGCATTTCCTAACAAATTACAATTTTAAGGTGGAGGTTACAGTTGGGTTCTAAACTATTTGAGTCCACTTTTAATTGTTTACTTTATAAGTTGTGTTAACTAGGTTTTTCTTTTACAAATATTTAACAAATTGAATAATAAAATATACTAAAAATTAATAGTTTAATGCTAAATGACAAGTGTAATTGTCATAAAATTAATACATCAGCTGGACACAAATAACGACGGATTTAAGCCAATATCTGAATAAAGAATACACTTTTTAAAAGAAGATCTTTTCCTTACGGGGCACAAAAGCTGTGTTGTTAGAGATTGTATGTACTTTGTTCATTTGTGAAGCTTCTTGTAAATATCAGTCATTTCTCTTGATGGTGTGTAAAGTAGGTCCACTGCAAGGAGAGAAAGACAAGGGAAAACACAGATCTTAGTTTGTAAACCTTCAAACCTTATGCAGAATATAGAATAGCGGAGGAGGAGTGTACATTACAGTAGATAAGCAAATGATTCAATATATCCTACAATTTAAAAAAAAAATAGAATTTATATCAGTGCCATTACTGTGAGAAAATTGGTGTGTATTTTGTAAAAGATGATTGGGAAGAGATATTAGTTTAAGCTGGCCATGAGTATGATGGGTAAAAGTGTTGTTTAAAAACGGAAAATATCCTGGTAGTGCCCTGCCTAAAACAAATACACTTTATTAGCAACCAGCAAGGTCAACTAGTATGACACAGCCATCTTTTTTCCACTTACACTTGCCAAGCATTGCATGTTAAATTCAAGGTGGGGGAATGAATGTTAAATCAGTTAACAAGGTACTCTTCAATTCTTCTTTTCAAGATTCTTCAGAATGAACAACTGGATGAAATCTCTCCTCTAGGCAATGAAGAAGTATCAGCTGTTAGTCAAGCCTGGTTTACAACCAAAGAGGATAAGGATTCTCTAACAAATAAAGGTAGGATATTTAGGCCCAAATTCTCCCATTGGTTGCAAAAAGGTGAGCTGATCTGTATAATGTGTGTATGAGGGTACTTTTTAGGCTGCATAAAATACCCTGTATTCTGGTGCAGGTTGCCTGCATCCTTGTTAGCAGGGTGAAGTCTAAAACTAGAAATACAGACTCTTTCCATACTGGGCAGTAGTAGGTCTTACTTTGTCCCATACAAAAGGCAAGATAAAAAGTGAAAGGGGATCTAGAGGGGTAGAGAGAATGATGAGGATAGCTCAGTGGTTTGAGCATTGGTCTACTAAACCCAGGGTTGTGAGTTCAATACTTGACGGAGCCATTTAGGGATCGGGGGCAAAAATCTGTCTAGGGATTGGCCCTGCTTTGAGCAGGGGGTTAGACTAGATGACCTCCTGAGGTCCCTTCTAACCCTGATATTCTATGACTAGGATTAAAAGTGTTCCACTATATGTTACCAGTAACTTCAAATAAGTTACAAAGGAGAGTAAAAATAAGGAAGCTATTTATTTAACAAAATAAAAAATAATGCCCTATAGAATCTACTGGAGCTTGTGTGTGTGTGTGGCCTTCTTATTCTCACTCTCCTTTTATTTTCCAGAATGTTCATTGAAACACAATGCTAAATGAATCCGCCACTTGCCGTTGATGTACAACAAAAACATGTGATCAGTTTCTACTCCTCTTGTTCCCATCTTGATGGAGAAGGATAGAGTGGTGCGCCCCCACCCCCACTCCACCCCGATGTAGCTATAGTAAGGGAGGGAGCAGGTGCTATAATGCTCCCAGGAGTGGCAATGTTTTAGTAGCAGTAGTAATTATTTAAGGAGATCCTGCTTAGGGACTCGGTAGTGCCTCAAGTCCTTTAAAAGCATCACATGATTTAAACTTACTGCTGTAGAGCACTTCAGAACTTAATTGTTCCACATTAGAGCTGGATGAAATTTTTCATTGTGTTTTTTTCAACAAAATGTGGACTTTTAGGAAATATGAATATGCTCGTGATGCAATTTGAAACAGTTTTTTTTATTATTATTCCCCCCCCCCCCCCCCCGCCAATTTTTTTCCTCCGTCTTCCAATGGGGAGGAAAGAGGTGAATGAAAATTAGTGGGTGTTTGTTTATTTATTTATTTATATATTTTTTTCAAATCAAATTGAAACAAACTTTGTGGAAAAATTTTGAACAAAATAAATATTATTTTGTTTCCTTTTAATTTTCCACAGAAACTCCATAGGTCTGAGGTTTACTGCAGAAAGAGGATGGTGGCTTGTAGGGAGGGAGCAATGACTGGGAAGCATTGGGAATGGGAACTTCAGAGCTGGGAGAAGGAAGAAACGAGCACCCATCATATTATCTGTTCCTGTCTATCACTTTCATTCACTGTCCTGATTGGATGCATGGTTGCTTTTAAGAGCCACTAGTTTCCCCCATCTTTTCCATCCCCATTTTTCCTCAGCTCTGCACAGGTTCTAATCTCCACGGTGCTCAATTCAAGAACTGAGGTGGGTGGGGGGCAGAGTACAAAGAGACTGCTTTCCATTTCAGGAGGCTGGGGGTAAAGTAGTTGAGACGCCCCATGACAGTAGCTGGTAGACTCTAGGGTGAGGAAGCAGAGAGATTATGCACCTCTTTTCCAGTAGCCAGTGGGGCCTTCACATTTATCAAAGTCAACTAGCCTAGAGCAGTGTTCTCCAAACTGTGGCCAAAGGAATTCTTGCTGATGATTGGGTGGAGAGCTGACTGGTCACATGCTGCTGGATCTTCTCATTTCCAGCTGTTCAAAGTGAAAACACACTAAACACTTCCCTCATGTTCCTTTCCCCTGTAAGTAATTGTCGTGGTTCCCACAGGCATGCTGTATGGTCATGAATTCCAGGTGGCCTATGCAATTGTAAATGGAGTGGAGGATTGTCTGTGCAATTGTGAATGGGAGAAGTGATGCTGGAACAGTCTTTCCATTAAAATATAAGCCCATATTATGAAAAAGTTTGGGAACCCCTGAGAAAGTGGCAGAATCCTGCTGGCCACCTTTCTCAGAGAAAATATGCTTATAGGAATCCCAGTATGTTTCCCCCATCACAGCAGTTTGAAGGTGGAGCCTGAGCTTCTCACATGGGCAGTGTGCACCACCAACTTTTATGCCCCTGGCTAATAGGTGTCTAAATAAGTTTTTCAAGTCCTGTGTCGTATTATATTAAACTTGGCTTAAGTTGGCTAGAAGTAGGCAGACATAGCAAAGGCATAATATAAGGTTTCCTTTCCTCAAATTAGATGCTATTCCATGTAAAGTGCAGCCCTATCTCCTCTTCGTGTGATTTCTGTGCTCAGATGGTCATGTAAATGACAAAGAATTGTAACTATACACTATAGGTGTAATTTACCTCTGGAACCTCATCTAGGTTTCTGTATGTAGCTTGGGAGGAAGAGAAAGATTGGGGACATGGTGTAAGAACATTCTCCTAACTGCAGGAACAGAATTAGCTATAATGACTGTACTTTTGATTTATAATTAGATTTCAATAAGCAAACGCTCTTTGTCAATTCTCTCCAAATTGTTTTGCTGGTAATTATCAGGCTAAGAAGGAAACACTTGTTTTTTTCTGAGCAGAGATGGGCATGTAGCCAGCATTCAGTACCTGAAGTGGGTCAGGAGCGTATCCTTAATTACATGTGATCTGTCACTAGTAAAGATGTTATGAGCACCAAAGGGAGAAAATATCTGTAGGCAAGAGTAAAGAGGCAGTTATTTTTAATGCCACTTGGCTATTAGATCATGGTATTTAAGGTTTGCAGCCTTATATCTGAATAAAATTGAATTGGTTTTGCTTTTTAAAAAAAGCCAAAAGCTTAGATGGTATTGAAATTACTAACTAATGTTTACTTGTGGCACCTTAGAGACTAACAAATTTATTAGAGCATAAGCTTTCGTGGACTACTGCCCACTTCTTCGGATGCAAGTGGGCTGTAGTCCACGAAAGCTTATGCTCTAATAAATTTGTTAGTCTCTAAGGTGCCACAAGTACTCCTGTTCTTTTTGCGGATACAGACTAACACGGCTGCTACTCTGAAACCTAACTAATGTTTGTGTGTATTGATTTGCCGTTTTTATTTGGGAAATACAACACATGCAATGGGGCCTCAATTCTGATTGTGACCACTAGCTACTATTCCCAATACAGATAATAATGACATAGGGCCCAATTCTGCAAACTCTGCCAGGCATAGAGCTCATTTCCATTGACTGCATGGGGAGCACTAAGAGCAGTTATGGTTGGAAGTGATAAGGTCCATAACATAAAGCTGCAGTGTTGCCAGGTTTTGCAATTTTATTGTGCCTCGTGATATTTGTTTTTCTTTAAGCCCTGGCTCCTGTAGTCATGGGAATACATGAGAATCTCAGCTTTCATTATTTTAAAAAAAAAACTCCCGGTCCTCATGATTGTAGAGAAAAGCCTAAACACGTGACTTGAATGCACCCTAAAGATTCAAAAACCAGAAGCCAAATAAAAACAACCCCAAATTTTTTTTTTAAAAGTGACTTAAAATCATCAGAATCTTGTGAATTTTTTTTTTTTTAACTCTTGCGGTTGGTGATACTGAAGCCATCAAACATGAAAACTGGTTGCTTAGCAAATAGAGTAATTACTGCTTATGTAATGGTTCTAATTAGTTTGTAACAGCTACATGTTTTTCTTTGTTAATTACTTCAGTAAGGAAATTGTGTGTT
Source organism: Malaclemys terrapin pileata (assembly GCF_027887155.1). Lineage (NCBI taxonomy): Eukaryota > Metazoa > Chordata > Testudines > Emydidae > Malaclemys > Malaclemys terrapin. The sequence continues at coordinate 16,735,957 of NC_071505.1, read as the reverse complement.
CTGATTTCCCTCACCTTGCTGGCCTCCAGCATTGTGATTAGTTTGTCTTGTCCATTTTAAGGCCATAAATGGAAGCAGGGAATGTGGTCGAAGGAAGAAATCGACATTTTGATGAGTAACATTGAACGTTATTTAAAGGTAGGAATTACAGTACATTAGTCTGCTAGTTTAGCTGGTAATGCAGTTTCTACTATATCCTATTTGAAACTAACTTTCCGTAGAACTTCCAGAGAACATGCAAATGGGCTTATTTTGATCATTTTGTAGTAGAACTGATTATTGCCTGTCTGAAATACACAAAAATGTTTCTAATGCATAAAATCAGTAAATATAATTTTTATTGTAATCATACTTAGGGTTTAAGGCTCTGCCAGATCGTCTCACAACACTTCCAGTTTGCATGCTCAGAATAATTCATTGTAAAATTTTACATCAGTGTGCTCAAGTGGTGTGATCTTCCCTTGAGCATGTGTAACTCCCATGGAAATCATGGCCACATCAAGAGACGAATCTACACCTACAGAAGGCGCTAGATCCAGTCTTCACTAGGGCATGTGCAAACACCTCTGTGCACCTTTTCCAGTACTAACACCTACCTGCACAGGTATTAGAATTTATACTCACAAAATCGTGCACATGTACATGCCTTTTTTTATTTAGCTTGATCAAATTAAAGTCTCAATTCTTTCTTGGGTTAATAATAACCCTCTGGATTAACATTGAAATGGTTTGTAAAATACAATTTACCATACCTTATCCCCATTTCTGATGTTTGCTTGCCTTTTTCACTTCACTCAGCTTGGACAATTAAACTAAATTGGTCAGTTTTGTTTTTCTTTTATAATCATGTTCACTTTCTAGTTCTCATGTGCTATCACAATTAAGCTTTGTTTGGGTTTCCATCAATATAAAGAAATATCTTACCTTAAAAAGAGGTGCCCAAACTACGGCCCACAGGCCGTACATGGCCCACCAGAGCGTTTCAGAAGGCCTGCTTCAACACAATAATGATTGATCAGCATTTTGTCGTCATGTTTACATCATTTTAGTTATCACAGGTTGTTTCTATTTACAGTATTTTCTATTTACACACTATCTAAATACATACATAACAAGCTGAACTTAAAATATAAATCAATACAGGTGACTTTAAATCTGATTAAAATATGTAGAATCTGTACACAAGGTTGTGCTTAGGTTTATGTGGCCCTCCTGTGTAATAAGGTTGGGCACCACTGCCTTAAAATTAGCTTTACATTGATTTTTTTATTAAAGCATTTCTTCAGATTGTTTGTTTGTGAAACTTCTTTCTCCTTACAAAAACCCCAGTGCATGAACTAAACAGTGTCAGTTTAAATTTATTTTGTGTGATATTCTCAGATTTGACATTGATTTTTTTTTTTACCACAAAATATACATTTACTAGAATTTTCAAACTTGTATAGAAGTTAGGCACTTCAATGCATATTTGAGGCTCTGAATAAATGACCTGTTTTTCAGTGATGTTCTGCACTTATTTGGGCAGATATAGATTCAGTTGTCTAATTTAGGAATCCAAGTTTACAATTTTGACTTATAGTTTTATGAAATATCATGAATTTCAGAATAATGTACCAGCCTTCTCATTTTTAAAAGTTCTGTTCGTCAATGATACACAGTTTTGTCTAAAATCTCTTTTTAAAATGTTATCTATCTAGGCCCGTGGAATAAAAGATGCCACCGAAATTATCTTTGAGATGTCAAAAGATGAACGAAAAGATTTCTACAGGACCATAGCATGGGGTCTGAACCGGCCTCTCTTTGCAGTTTATAGAAGAGTTCTTCGCATGTATGATGACAGAAACCATGTTGGAAAGTATGAAAACCTATAATAATGCATGGCTTGATTGGTATCATTAGGATCATGTGGTGTTTGTTTTTTGTTTGTTTGTTTGTTTGTTTTTTTATTTTACATTCACTTCAAGTAATGAAAATGACATTTTGGGGAGAAAAAGGTAAATTCCTTTCAACTCAGACGTAGTTGAGAAGCAAGACTAGAGGCTGTTGCCATGAGATTTATTAGGCCTAGGGGAAAAAAGGTCAAGCTCCCTCCCTTTTTGGTTCTGTTGATATAAAGTCTTGTCAGAACTTATATAAGTGCTTCCAATGATCTCCAGTATAGCCTTTGTACATGCACAGAGATGAATTACTGGCCATGCAGCCCATTGCTGTCGCTGCACATTATTGCTTCAGAGATTTGTGTAATTTATGGAATTTACTGTATATTGAATACACAAGCAACCATGCTTGTTGTGTTTGATAACACTGATAGCACATTTGATAGCAAATACCATTTTAGTTTTCTAAACATTGCTTTAACAAAGGTTAACTATTCTCTAAACACGCCTGCCTTTTAACATGTAGATAAACAGAAAGTGTAGATGACTTGCCCAAGACCTCACACAAGTCAATGCTGAGTCAGCTTTAGAACTCAGTAGGTCCTGGCTCCTGGTACAGAGCTCAGTCTATTAGAGAAGGCTGTTTCTCTAAATAAGGTGGGTGGAGGAGGGAATTAAAAGCAAACAAAACAAATCATGGCTGATTTCATTTTGGTATTATAACTCAAGAAGTGGACTCTAAACGAAGCAATCTACAAACTTTTTTTTTTTTTTTTTAGAATGCATAGCATGTTTTTTGTTAATGCTTTTTGGCATTACCCATTTAAGTAATTGAAGAACTTTCATACTGGAGAAAACTTGGAAACAGAAAACATTCATATGAAAAGCCATTTCTCCTGCATCCTGCAGGTCAGTCCAGGCAGTGGATACTAATGTCTCCTGCCAGCAGTTCAGTACATTTCCTGGTGTCCTTTTCCATCAGGTGGGATGATTCTCTTTGACCTAAACTTTGCAATCTTTTTAGATTTCTTTTTCTGGTACTTTGTTTAAATCAGTGGGATTAGTTAGCTAAGTGCTAACAAGAGACTCATCTTGTTTTTCCTTCCTTCCCTTCACTTTCCAGAACTCTCTCTGAAAAGTGTTCCCACACTGGTCCACTACTGTAGGGAGATGTATGTTCAAGATAAAAAACAACATCCCATTAGAGGCAGGGATTTGTTGGCCATTTATCTTTTCTGCGCCCTTTGCAGACACCTCGGATTTATATAAGACTTTCTCTTTCCTTTTTAATTCTTAGTTCCTTCCTTTCCATAATTTTGTATAAGAACTTCCAAAGGACTGATCCTGCATCAGGATATGCTAGCACACTGTTCCATTGACTCCAAGGGAATTTTGTATCGGTGCATGGGTCTGCATTGATGTAACCTACTGTAGGATTGGAGTCTAATGCACCTGTGATAGTATTCACTATAAAAGGATTACCAGGATGTGGAGATCATTGTGAAGTGAGCACAGAACTAAGAGCCAGGCCATGAACTGCTGAGTACTAATTTTGTCTCTGACGTGATCTAGAGGGCAATTCATTTAATCCCCCGGGCTTGGATTCCCTAACCGTAAAGTAATGGAGATACATATATCCCTGGGGTGATGGTTAGGATTTTAGTTAATGTTTATAAAGCTCTTTGAAGAGGAAAAGTGTGATTTGAGCGCTAAGTGTTAATGATGCATTTGTGGCAATAAACATCACTATGACAGTTACAGAATTAAATAATAGATGTGCTGTGAAGAACTAGCCCTTCTTTAAGGCATAAGTGGGCCTAATTCTGATTTCTCATTGAAGTTGAAGGAGTTACACCAGTGTAAATCTAAATGTGAAGAGATCCAAACATGTTTAGAAATGAACAAAGATAAATAATTTACCTTTAATGTGCTTTTAAATATTCAGATTGTTTCCCTCAGTTAGAAATTTTCTTTTGTGCTGTTAGTAGTACATTGTGTATGGCTAACAAAAAGTGTATGTTTCTGTTCTAAGTAATGTTCTTTTTATTTATTGTATAGGTATACTCCTGAAGAAATTGAAAAGCTCAAGGAGTAAGTTTTGCATTCACAAGATCTTATTATCTAATTTATAAAATTCTTTTTTAAAACTGTTATAAATAAAGATTTCACTATGAACATTTCAGTTCAGTGATCATAGGTAAATTGACTGCTATAACTCTTTTCTCCAAAGTAGTGGTGTAGCGGAGTAGTTTGAAGGGCAATGAAAGCCACTTTCTGGTCAATTTCTACTTGGATGTATTTACAGATGTAAATACAGCACTTAGCCAAACTAAGATTGATGTATTCTGTTGAAACCAATGATACTTCAGATTTTCATAAGTGTAACTGAGAGTAGTTTGGTCCTCTTTCTTTAGAGAGCTTGAGCAGGTTAACTGTAAGGATGGTTGAATGGTCAAGCATAAGATTCCCCTTATGAAAACAGATGTTGGGAGACTTCACCAAGACATCAATGAGGGTCCTTGAATCTGGAATACACACCCTTGGTGTGACAGAACCAAGGATATTCTGCAGGCTTATCTGTTTTCCCAGGCTTTTCCTGAAGGATTGATTGGGTTGATTAGGATACAGCCTGCATTGATGGGAAGAGTGGAGGATTTAAAGTGGGAGTTACTTTGTTTGGATATTAATCCAGTTGAAGTTTCGATGTGTTTTGTAAGGCACCTAGAGTTCGAGATGGGTTCATAATAAATTGAAATCAATAAGTAACCATGGTTAATATTTTAAGCCACTCTGAGAAGTGGTGAAGGAAGGGGAATGCATAAGCTTTAGAAATAGAAAAATAGTAAGGCAAGATGCAGTGTAAACTGGCTTCCTGGGCAGGTGTTATAGAATTCCCAGTTTTTCAGCACCTATTATACTAGGCTTCATGAGTATTCCCTGTACCACATGCAAAGTCTCCCCTTGGGAATAGCTAAGAATTTGGAATGGGAGTCTCACCTTTCATCTGAAAATCTCAAAACATGTTTCAAACAATAATTAGTTAAGCATCACAACATTCCTATGAGGCAGGTAAATATCATTATACCTATTTTACAAATGGATAAACTGAGGCATGGCCAGGCTAAATGGCTTCCAGCATCATGTGACAAATTAGCAGCAAGAATTGGGAATAAAACCTTGACATTTTGACTAGTCCCATCTATTGTGAGACTGTGCTCACACTCCAATAATATAATATTTATTATTGCCTACCATGTAATATAGCTGTGTGAATAATTTGAACAAAATGCTAATAAACTGTATCCATTTAGGTTAAGAATAAAGCATGGTAATGATTGGGCAACAATAGGCGCTGCACTGGGAAGAAGTGCTTCATCTGTAAAAGATCGATGTAGGCTGATGAAGGACACCTGCAACACAGGTATGGTATTATAACACACAGGTATGGTAGTATAGTGGTGTCAGTAAAGGATATTTTAGTTAAGGCTGTGTCAGTTTCCCCATTGTTATCGCTTTCTGTTGTTTTTAGAGATTTCCTGTTCTGTAGGAAATTCACTTCAGTCTGAGGCTTAGCATAAAATTGGGTAACTTTTGTATTTTAAGTCTTTTTATTTCTAATTTCAGGTCACAAAGGGCAAAAAAATTACAATGTGTATATATAACTTTTTTTGTAGGCCTTTAATAACAATCTTGAGCTCTGATGTTCCTATGGTACTTTTCATCACGATGAATTACAAAGTATTTGATGCATTTTAATCATTGGATATTTACAAACACTCACTCACACTCTCTGTCGCTCTCTCTATATATATAGGTGTCATATCACTCAGTGCTAAATTGCAGCTATCGCTGAATTACAGTGAAGAAACTATTAAACAGCACATATCAACACTGCACAATATTGTAGGACAGGAAATGAAATATACTTTATTAAAAATGAAGGGGAAAATTAGGTAGCCAGTATATAATTACCCAATTGAAATTTGGCCAGGACTCTGGATTTAATACCCATGTAATTTCCCATGGGATTGTTAATGATATTCAAGGGGCCTGGAACTCTGGTTTTATGTCTCATCTGAAAGTCATCACTTTTAGCAGAAGTACTTTGCATCATGCTGGAGCATCGTTTCAGTACTGACCCAGAGTGAATGTGGCATACATATTGAATCACCAGCATTACTTCCTGCCGCACTTAGGCTTTTCCTTACATGTTTCGCATCCAAACACTGACAGCTGGACTGCTCAGTTTGTGAGATTTTATGATCTTGTACCATGAGGTGTTTTGACAGCAAGAGATTAATCCATAATGTTGACTCAGTATCATAAGGATATTTTACTGCAGATGAAATGTACATGCTTGGATGCTATCATGATGTGTGCTATAGAAAGTCGTAAAATAGGTTAATAACTTCACTACCACTTAATGTTAGGAATCAGTGACTCAAAACTGAATACACTGTTCCATAACAATCCCTAAATATAGATTGAGGTGCTCCTCAACGTGTTGTGATTTTTTTTCCGTAGGACGACTCCCCAGGGATCTGTCCCCTTATTTTCAGTGTTGTCTCAGTTTTTTACCCAGTTTTACAGATAGGTTGACTTGCCCAAGATCACAAAGTGAGTCGGTGGCTAAACTGGGATGAGAGCCCAGTAATCATCTCATGGCTGGGTTTCTTTGCTTCACCGCTGTCACTGTTTCATGGAAATTATATTTTTGCCAGAGAGACTTGTGGAATTAAAGTTGTAAAAACATTTGTGAATCAGAATTCAAACCCTTACAACTTGGCTAATTGCCAGGTGTGTAACTCCTAACTGAGGTAGCTAACTGGTGACCTAATTTCTAGATGTGAAGTCCCCTGGGGGAGGGGAGCTCAGCGGGGCTCCTGGGATGTACCGAAAGAGAGTTCTTGGCCACTAGGACGTGAGGCTGGGAAAGAGTCTTGGAAGGGAGTCTCTCCTGACCTGTCTGCTGGTACCTGCTTATCTGCTCATTCTCGCACTCTTGATAAGACTTATCATCACACCCTCTGCCAGTTCCTGATTCTTGTGTCAGGCCAGGAGCATCTTTGGGCAGACCAGTCACACTGGAAGATGAGGCTGTGTGTGTAGAAAAACTAGCATTGAGCTAGAAGTGGCTTGATGTAGGGGTGTAAAGATTTGTAGTGGGAGAGTGTGAGGCTTCCCATCTGTTAGTTGGGTTATGGTATGTGTCTCCTAGTATTTCTGAGGAAGCAGTGTCTTGTTTGATTAAGGAGAGCACTAACATACTGTTCTGATGAGCATACAAATAAATAAGTAGTGGAGGAAGGAGCCTGAATGAGGGGGAGGATGATAACTAGAACAGAGTATGCTTGGTTTTCTCAGTATAGATCTGAATATTCCCATTCTTATTGCTCACAGGGGCAAAGATGTTGCCTTTAAACAATTAACTCTTTCCCTGCTGCAGTGGACCAACAAGCATTTGAATGAGTTAATGATGTACTGTTGGAACATCTGACCGTCAAAGGGATGTACCTAGTACATAGGGCAACTCCTATATTCGTCCAGGACACTATGACTGTTTAAGGTTATTGTGACGTTCCCCTCTGGTGTTATCTGGATCGGTGATCTGCTAGGTCACTCCAATCCTTGACTCTGAGAGCCAGCCTTACCCTGCTCTGCTGTGAGAACCCTCTCTCTTGGGTTGTTCACACACAGCCTCTGGCATGTAAGCTGCTACTTGGATTGTGCAACCGAATGACACTGGCCAATATCTCCAGTCCCAGACACAACCCTAGGAACCTCCATCTTGCAGTGTCCCGTTATGCCCACAGGACACTGCAAGCTTATATGAGTTTGTCAATTTAACAAAGAAATTGATATGTACCAGACTGGTTATCCCAAGGGGAGCCTCTGACATGATGAAACCAAACGCACTGCTTCAGGTAGAATAAACAAACAAATTCATTCATTCTGAAGACAGATTTTAAGTGATTATAAGTCAAAACATAACAAGTCAGATTTGGTAAATGAAATAAAAGCAAAACACCTTTTAAGCTGATCTTAACACTTTCGGTGCCCTTACAAACTTAGATTTGTCTCCCCACAGGCTGGCTGGTTGCTCTTGAGCCAGGCTCTCCCCTTTGATCAGCACTTCAGTCACTTAGTGTGGTGTCTGTAGATGTAGGTGGAAGAGAGAGGAAGAGCATGGCATATGTCTGTCCCTTTTATTATGTTGTTTATTCCCTCTTGGCTTTGCCTCTGCTCTCCCCCATTCAGAGTCAGGTGAGCATTATCTCATTGCAGTCCCAAACTGACCAAAGGAAAGGTGGTGACTCACTTGAGAGTCTGAGGCTAGGTCTACACTACCCGCCTGAATCGGCGGGTAGAAATCGATCTCTCGGGGATCGAATTACCGCGTCTCGTCGGGACGCGACAATCGATCCCCGAATCGACGAGCTTACTCCACCAGCGAAGGAGGGAGTAAGCGCCGTCAACAGGGAGCCGCGGAGGTCGATTTTGCCGCCGTCCTCACACCGGGGTAAGTCGGCTCCGATACGTCGAATTCAGCTACGCTATTCGTGTAGCTGAATTTGCGTATCTTAAATCGACCCCCCCCTGTAGTGAAGACCTGCCCTAACAGATTCTTTTGTTGTTGCCTAGGCCAGCATCCTTTGTTCATGTGAGGCTGGGCTGGGTTTGTCCTATGCATGCCCTGATGAGGTGTGAATTACCTCTCTGTTCTTGGAAAGTTTTTTGGCTGGGCTTGCTTTAAGCCATGAGGATACATTTTCAGCCTCATAACTATATACATGAAATTATAACCTATAACATTACTGTAACAACAATGCTCAGTGCATCATGAGCCTTCTGAAGACACCCGACATGACAAACTTTGCATTGGATACCACACAATTATTTTACAAGGATGAACATGGGCGTGCTGGGTGTTCCCCCGAGGTACAGAGCATCACAGTTATGCAAGTGGTTAAACTCCTGAAAATTGTAGTGCTGCTTCCAATCACAAGATGTTGTATGGTTCCATATCTGCTATTCAAAATTAAGATGGCTTGTACTGTTGGCTAACTTGCACGTTTTTGTCCTTTATTTTGTTAGGAAAATGGACAGAAGAAGAAGAAAAGAGGCTAGCAGAAGTGGTACATGAACTAACCAGCACGGAGCCAGGTGACATTGTCACACAAGGGGTATCGTGGGCTGCTGTGGCAGAACGGGTTGGAACACGCTCTGAAAAACAATGCCGCTCCAAATGGCTTAACTATCTGAACTGGAAACAGAGTGGCGGAACTGAGTGGACTAAGGAGGATGAAATAAATCTAATCTTGAGGTTTGTGTTCTCAGTTTAAAAAGTTTCATAGTAAAAAAGTGACACTAGTAGAATTCCTTTGGGGTCCCTTTTGCTGATTTCCCAGTCATTAAGAGATCTCAAGAACACGCCAAAAATGGCTGCTGTGTTCAAACTTCCCAGAGATTTCATATTGAACATTATTTTTGTTTTTGTTTTTTTAGTGAATTTTAGTGCTCGTGAAAGGTGTCAGATTGAAAGCCCTGGAGACTGAAGTCTTCTATTATTCCACAGAACAGGTACAGCACAGGCAGCGACCGTGCAAGCTTCCCACACACTGCCCCACCAATGCGCTTCAACCCTGAACTGGAGGGTAGTTCAGTCTCCATGCCCATTCAGTCCTTGGCCTCTCTGCTGAGATTGCCAACAAGGGTCAAGTGTGGTGGTGGTTTCTGTGATGTGGACACATGTCCACAAGGAACTAAACTGAGACCACAATTTCATTTCATGTAGGCCACCAGGTGGCGCCACCTTTGGTCCCTACCTGAGTTAGAGTTGAACTGATAACCAAGTGGTAAAAGGCTCAATAGTCCACTAGAAACCTTCTGAGCCATTCAGTTCCTCTTCTGTTTTGAATACTTTTAACTCAGATTTTTCAGCCAGTCAATTTTTCATTATGATTTGATAATTTTCTTGGATGGCGATAAAAGGGAGAGACAGGCAGAGAATCCAAACATGATTTACAGAGCACTAGTCACTGCTTTATGACATACATTCAAAATGATTAACCTGACTAATTGTAAATTACAATACATCCTGGTTATGTTTCTTAGTACTGGTGTGCAAATAGTATTGATGCATTTAGTCTCTCACGGTCTGTCCAGTCATTCATAATTCATCCCTTTAGGATTGTTCCTTTAGCTAGCAGGTACAGTCAGTAGAACTACTTGGTCTATGAAGAGGGCTTTTGCAGCTTACAGGCAAAAACCCTTCCCCAGCATACTGTACAAATTGAAGGGAATTCAGGGATGATGATTATTCCTACAGATTGTAGTAGAGCCCACAGGGTGCTAGATATTTGCTAATATATATGAAGACAATCCCTGCTCTGAAGAACCTGGAGGGATTGATTTTGAGGAAAGTTTTAAATAGTTAACTATGTATAGCTTACCTAAGAGAAATCTAAGGGGAGACATAAGTCCATACTAAGGAGAGATAGATGTTATTTAGGGTAAAAGAAGAGTATAACTAAGAGTGATGGGATGAAATTAAGAGAGTGAAAGCTTAGGTTGAATATCAGGAAGTATTTCCTGCCCAGGAGATGTATTAGGGGAGTAGTTTCCCAAGAGAAGTGTTGCAAGCACCATTGCTTGGGAGATTTAAAATTAGTCTGGACAGAGCACTAGGAGGAAGAACAACCTGCATTGGCAGGGAGATGGACTGGATGAGTTAATAGGTCTAATCCATCTCTGACATCTGTGATTTGCTTGACATCTGGCAGCATGGAGCCTTGGAAGCCTAAATCCATTCTTAAGCAAAGATGTCTAACGTCCCTTAAAGGCCTGAAGGCAGCTTCTGACAGATTCCTTTTTTTCTATAACCCTGCCAGGATAGCAGAGCTTGAGGTGTCCGATGAAAATGAAATCAATTGGGATCTACTGGCTGAAGGATGGAGCAGTGTCCGCTCACCACAGTGGCTTCGGAGTAAATGGTGGACAATTAAAAGACAGATTGCAAACCACAAAGATGTTTCATTCCCTGGTAATGTATTAGTTACACGTTTTTTCTCTTCTGTAAAGTCTTCAGAAAGTCTGCTTCACAGGTCCCTCAGGAATAGGTATTGTTACCCCTAAATAGAGTTATGACTTTAAAAAATTGTGAACTTAGTAATTATGAAAGATGCCACATTGGTAGCCCTGGGCTTGACTCCTGATTGTCAACAGAGCAGGGTCAGAGAATGACAGTGTAAGCTTCCCCACTGCTGTCTGCCTGCTAATGTCCTTTATCCCTGTGCTGGCCAGGAGGGGCGATTGCTTGAGTGAGAGGCTAATTCAGTCTCCATGCTCATTTGTTCAGACCTTGCTCTCGCTGTAAAAGCTTCCAGCGGGATGCCAGTTGTGGTAGGAGTTGTGTTGATAAATGGATACCTGCCTATGACAATTATTAGTATTTATTATTTGTATGACAGGAATGCTTAGAGGCCACAACCACAAGTGGGGCCCCACTGTGCTTGGTGCTGTACAAACATCTAGTAAGAGCGTCCCTGCCTTAGATAGTTTACAATCTAAATAGACAAAATGAATCAACAGGCTACCGTCCCCCTTTCAATTCCCCACTCACCAAACAGAAGGCTATTTGCTGCCCAGGGTGGGGAATATCCACTGGTATCACTGAAGACTGAATTGAGTGTCAGAAAAGCAAAGGCCTGGGCCTGCAACCCTGTACATGTTAGCTGCTCCCACAGCTAGTTGCACTAGGGATCACAGCGGGAACAAGAAGGGAAGATGGGTGGCTTTCTAGGAGCCATGTGCCACTTTACCTACAGACGCAGTAGAAAGTTTACACCGCAGGATTGGAGGGTGAATCTGGTGTCTTGGAGCTTTTCCCAATTGCACTGATCCTTTCTGTCCTGCAACCTCTTGAACTAGTCTGCCCCCATCTTCTGCAAGAGTGGGAGAACGTTTTATTTCTCTTTGCAATGTTATATGCAAATTATGACACTAGGAATTGTTTGATTGTAAGTTTGAAAAATGCAGTATTTTTTTAAACAAATACTCCAAATTTGCGGTTTCTGTGACTTATTATGTACTTATTTTTCAAACATGCTAAAATGTTATAGATTCCTGAGAAATTGAGTTTGCACAGAGGTTTAATATTTATATATTTTTTTTTCTGGGTATGAACAAAAAGCTGACTAATGTGTTGACCTCTCTCTAAATAGAGATACATATTGTTGTTTCACAAATTCATAGAATCATAGAAATGTAGGGTTGGGAGGGACCTTGAAGTCGTCTAGTCCAGCCCTCAACTCCTAGGTAGGACCAAGTAGACCTAGATCATCCCTGACAGGTATTTGTCCAACCTGTTCTTAAAAACCTCCAATGATGGGGATTCCACAACCTCCCTTGGAAGCCTGGTCCAGTACTTAATTGTCCTTATAGTTAGAAAGTTTTCCTGAATATCTAACGTAAACTCTCTTCCTGCAGATTAAGCTGATTACTTCTTATCCTACCTTTAGTGGACATGGAGAACAATTAATCACAGACCTCTCTATAACAGCCCTTAACACATTTGAAGATTATCAGGTCCCCCCCCCATCTTCTTTTTTTTTTTAAGACTAAACATACACACCTTCTTTTAATCTTTCTTCATAGGTCAGGTTTTCTAAACCTTTTATCATTTTTCTTGCTCTCTTCTGGACTCCAGTTTGTCTGTATCTTTTCTTAAAGTGTGGCACTCAGAACTGCACACAGAACTCCAGCTGAGGCCTTAGCAGTGTTGAGTTGAGTGGGACAGTTACCTCTCATATCTTACATATGACATTCCTGTTTATAAACCCCACAGTGATAGTAGCCTTTTTGGCAACTGCATCATATTGTTGACTCATATTCAATATGAGATCCCCTAGATCATTTTCAGCAGTACTACCACCTACTTATTCCCCATTTTGTAGTTGTATGTTTGATTTTTTTTTTTTTTCTTTCTAAGGGTAGTACTTTTGTCTTTACTGAATTTCATCTTGTTGATTTCAGACCAATTCTCCAGTTTGTCACGGCTGTTTTGAATTCTAATTCTGTCCTCCAAGGTGCTTGCAACCCCTCCCAGCTTGGTATCATTCACAAATTTTATAAGCATACTCTCTGCTCTGTTATCCAAGTCATTAATGAAGATATTGAATAGTACTGAACCCAGGACTGACCCCTGCGCAACTCCACTAGATACACCCTCCAAGTTTGACGGCGAACCATTGCTTAACTACTCTTTGAGTATGGTCTGTCAACCAGTTGTGCATCCTCCTTACAGTAGTTTCATCTAGAGCACATTTCGTTTGGTTATGAGAATGTCACGTGGGACTATGTCAAAATCAAGATAGATCACGTCCACCGCTTCTTCCCTATGCACTAGGCCAGTAAGCCTGCCAAATAAGGAAATTAGGTTGGTTTGGCATGATTTTTTCTTAACAAACCCATGTTGCCTATTTCTTGCAACCCTGCTACCCTCTAACATGTGCCAGCACCCTTGCGTTCAAAATTATTTCTGCATTTAAACAATTATGTTCATCCAAAAATACGTCCTCCCCATCATGCTAAAGAAAACAGCTTTTAGGGGTGGACAGGAAAACAGAAAGGAGAGAATGAAAGAGGTAGAGAAAAACATGAGTGCAGGACTTTGTATTTTAAAAGATAAACTCTGCCTGAGCCTGGGATCACTCCAATGCCTGTGTTAGGCTCAGCTCCGTATCTGCAGTAATGTTCTCCCATAAGAAGTACCAGCAATTGCACTCAAATTGTTTGTGCAAACAATTCTGATAAGGTTCTCATCTTCAGATGACAAGTCTGCAAAGCAGACAGACATCTCATTCTCCCAGGCTCCATGCTGGCTGTGATGTCTTCTTGAAAAAGCATCATCTTGTCAGGGGCTCAACTGAAAAAAGCAAACCTGGGCTTCATATGGAAGGCTGTATGGTCTCTCACAAGATTCATGGTGTCCTGGCCTTGCAGCATTTCCAGCCTTTCTTATATGCTCGCTCTCCCTACTCAGGGTCTCCCTCCCAATTCCTCTTGGCCTTTAATCCTTTGAGAGAGTTGGCACATGGTGTTTGTTGCAAGTCAGTGAACAATGGCTCTGGTTTTAGCTAGGCAGATCAAAGAAGCATGAGCCTGAACTGTTGTCGAAATATGTTTATGCTGTAAATGTTCATGAAGATCCCCATTTCGTATGGACACATGCCTCACCCACAGCCACTGAAAACATAATGGGATGGGGCTGGTAACTAGTTTTCAAGGGCAGCAGTAAGAGAAGCCCTCTGGTTAAGCGTTTGTGGTCCTGTTCTGTTCTCTGGGCGCTTAGTGTATACCCCAACAGGGGAGCACTTACTCTTGTCCCTATTCCAGCGAGTGCTCCCTTTGGGGTGAAAAATCAATGATGCTCTACTTGGATGGCTTTGATTACTTTCCCCACCAGCCGCACATGCTCTCTCAAACCCCAGGGGCTCTTGAAGTTACGAAGAGTCCAACGGGTGAGACCCTCAGTTTAGATCTTTCTCAGAGATCTGATGCACAGTGTTGTTTCCAAATGCCCCTCTTCAGCATGTCTGAGAATGAATTTTCTTTTTCTCCCTCAGTGCTAATAAAAGGTCTTAAACAGCTGCATGAGAACCAAAAAAACAACCCAGGGCACCAGCTTTCGGAAAACAAATCTGGAAGTGGGTTATCAAACACTCATTCCAATTCAGGGGTTCAGCATGTGCAGATTCGAGTGGCTCACTTGGAAGAGAATGCAGGCAACTCTCCGAGTCCTATGGCAGCTTTGCAGATTCCCGTCCAGATTACTCATGTCTGTAAGTAGTTGAAACTCATACTTGTTATGTCCTATAATAAAACCGAAAAGTTTCTTGTTTTAAGATGATTACGGCCCTACCAAATTCACGGCCATGAAAAACGCATCATGGACCGTGAAATCTGGTCTTTTGTGTGCTTTTACCCTATTATTATACAGACTTCACAGGGGAAACCAGCGTTTCTCAAATTGGGGGTCCTGACCCAAAAGGGAGTTGCAGGGGCAGAGGTCACATCGTTATTTTAGGGGGTCAAAGTATTGCCACCCTTATATCTGCGCTATCTTCAGAGCTGGGCAGCCAGAGGGCGGTGGCTGGTGGCCGGGCACCCAGTTCTGAAGACAGCGCCCTGCCAGCAGCAGCATAGAAGTAAAGGTGGCAATACCATGCCATGCCACCCTTACTTCTGCGCTGCTGCCTTCAGAGCTGGGTGGCCATAGAGTGGCAGTTACTGACTGAGGGCCGAGCTCTGCAGGCAGCAGTGCAGAAGTAAGGGTGGCAATACTATATAATGCCATCCTTACTTCTGCACTGCTGCTGGCGGTGGCTCTGCCTTCAGAACTGGGCTCCTGGCCAGCAGCCACTGCTCTCCAGCTGCCCAGCTCTGAAGGCAATACCCCCGCCAGCAGCAGTGCAGAAGTCAAGGTAGCAGTATCGCAACCCCCCCTACAGTAACCTTGTGATCCCTGCACAACTTTTTGGGTCAGGATCCCTACAGTTACAACACCGTGAAATTTCAGATTTAAATAGCTGAAATCATGAAATTTACTATTTTAAAAATCCTATGACCATGAAATTGACCAAAATGGACCATGAATTTAGTAGGGCCCTAGAGATGATGAATAAATGAAAGTATCTTACAGAATTTAGTTCTGAGTGCCACTCGGATCTTGTGGCTATAGGACAGGACTGAGAGTTGGGAAACCTGCATTCCATTTCCAGCTCTACCTCAAATTTGATATGTGACCCTGGGCAAATCATTTGTAGATTATTATAATATTAATGTGTGCATCTGTACTGCAGTAGCACCCGGAGGTCCCAGTCGGGGCCCCATTGTGTTACACGCTGTACATGCGCACACACATCCAAGTTTATAATCTAATACTACCTTTCTCACAGGTTTATACAGGTTCCTATGATGGAAAATGCTATATGTGGTGTTTATTATGACAACAATACCCAATAATTATCATGCCCTTGGCCCATTCTACTCTTGTTCAGAAATCAATGAGTATATTGTTACTGTACATGACCTCCCTCGCACACATCTGAGACAATGTCTGAAATGCTACAAAACAACTAACACTGGATATGTTAAAGGATATGCGCAACCAATTCAGAGAGGAGGAGTTTGTACATTGCGCAAACAGGATTTTTCTTCTGTTCAGTAGCATTCACTGTAGGGTAATGAAAGACTCTGACCCTGTCTGTACTAAGGAAATTCACATACTTCAGTATGTTTACCCTTACTGTGGATGTGCTATGCTAACACAAAGCAAGGGTTACATTGACTGCTGGAGTAAAACCCACATTGGGTACATCTGCATGTGGGAGTTGCACTAGTATGACAACTGTGCCATGATATGTAATAGAGCCAAATGGTTACTACAGTGCAGATTCAACACCAATTAGAACAGGGGTCCCCAAGCTGGTGCCTGCGGGTGCCATGGCGCCCGCCGGGGCATCTAAGTGCGCCCGTGTACTGGCCGCTGGACGAGCATCCACCAAAATGCCGCTGACAATCAGCGTCATCCAGAGGCGTCGCCGCCGAAATGCTGCCGATTTTCGGCAGCATTTCGGCGGCGATGCCTCTGGATGACACTGCTTGTCGGCAGCATTTCGGCGGTGACGCCTATTGACGTCGCCACTTATCAGCGGCATTTCGGCAGATGCTCGTCCGCCACCACAGTCCTCCCTGGCTCGTCCAGATGAAAAAGGTTGGGGACCACTGAATTAGAAGGTGTCAATATTTTATCTATAATTTTTTTTAATGGAAATATATATACAACTTGTATCAATATGCTTGCATTCCTTTGCCCCTCCATCACTGAAATATCACTTAGGTTCTGAGATTGTAAATAATTCAGAGTAGGAACTGTCTTCTTTTTGGGGATGTAAAATGTTAACCGATCAGCATCAGTCTTACCAGTAATGTATTCAGTTAACGTTTAAATGCCTAATGGGCACATTGAAAACGCTGCAGCAATACCATTTCATAGTGTCTGTGGAACTAGGTTCCACATTGTTAGGAGTCAGTTCCATAGCAATGGTCCCGACATCATAGGCCTGGGAACTAGGAGTGCTGCAGCACCCCTACGTTGTACATGGGGCTCTGCTGCTGGCCCAGGGCCCGGCTGCTGGCCCCGCGTCCGTCCCCAGCTGTGGCCCCAGCCTTAGCCTCCTTACCCCTGTCTGGGTCCCTCTCTCCTGGAGACAGGGCCATGCTCCTGGCCCCAGCTCGGGCGGGGGGGGGGAGGGGGAGGTAAGGGGGCTGGCTTTCAGCACCTCCACTATTAAAAAGGTTCCAGTGCCACTGACTGACATCACACTTTGGTAGCATTAAACCTTCAAACAACATCATGTAGGTTATAGCGATTTTTGGTAACTACTTTTCCATAGTGAAGATGGAGCAATCAAAAAGGAGTAATGCCTGGAATCGTTTCACAAAAATAACAGAAGACACCGTTAAATATAAACTCTGTAATATGGAGCTGAGGTATGCAAACAGCACCAGAGCAATGCTGAACCATTTGAAGCTGATACATCCCTCAGTTTCATGTGAAAAAGGCAAAAATCAAGCAACGCTGACTGTGTTTGTTTCTGATAGTTCAAGAAAATGCAAAACACAACGTGACGAAAAATAATAGAGTTGTTGTGCACCATGATCACTACAGATATGCTGCCTGTAAGTGTCGTGGAGGGTACAGGTTTTCATGCATTGAGTTTTGTAGAACCTGAATACCGTGTGCCTGTGAGACAGACTATAACCTCGCAACTAGAGAAGTGCTATGAAGACTCTGTGAAGTCTGTCTGGGAAAAATTGGAAAATGCCGTTAAAGTAGCTTTCACCATTGTCTGCTGGACAGCATTAACTACAGAAAGCTACATGACTGTCACTTGCCATTATTGAAAATTGGGAGCTTCAATCCGCAGTTCTACAAACCGAAAGTATGGCAGAACGACATATAGAGGAAAACCTTGCTGAAAAATTAAACACTACAGTGGAAAGATGGGGTTTGGCAGGCCGTGTCTTGGCGTGCGTACACAATAATGCAAGCAACATTGTGCTCACCAATATATTGAGGTATGTTACATGGGAATCTGTCAATTGTTTTGCCTATACTTTGCAGCTAGCTATAAATGATGGGTTTTCTTCAAGTAGTGTGGATCATGCTGTTGCAGCTGAAAGTAAATTAGTTAAAAGCAACAGAGGGTCCTGTGGCACCTTTAAGACTAACAGAAGTATTGGAGCATAAGTTTTCGTGGGTGAATGCCCACTTTATCAGACGAATAAATTAGTTGCACACTTCCACCGCAACACTGTGGCTGCAAAAGCACTTGAAAGAAAACAAACACAGCTTCAGGGTAAGCGACACCATTTGATCCAGTCGTGTAAAACTCTCTGGAATTCGGTATATGACGTGTTCGAAAGACTCAGTGGGCTAATAACAGCTGCGCTTTCAGATAGCTCTGTAACAAAACAATCCGATGCCCAAATGCTTCAGCTGCAAGATGAGCATTGGCAATTAATAGAGGATATCATTCCAGTACTTTCCACTTTAAAATGCGCTACAACTGCCATGTCTGCTGAACAGTCAGTGCCGATTTCAAATATTTATTCAATTTGCAACAGTCTTCTCCAAACTCACCTCGGAAGCGAAGCTCCTGTCGAAAATGGAAAAGTCGCTGATTTCAAGGCTGCTGTTCGTCACTCTCTGGAGCATCTTATGAAACCCAGCGATCCTGCCATAACTGCCAAACCTGCACTTATTGCCTCCTTGTTAGATCCATGCCATAAACACATGTGGTTTCTTTCTCCTGTTGTCCAAAAATCAAAGCTTCTGCAACTTGCATCGATGTTAGAAAAATAGAAGAACCTCTAAGTGCTAGGGCTGAAACAAGAAGTGCTGAACCGGATGAGCCGATAGAGCCAGCGCTGAAGAAAATGCATGAAACTGAGAAGAGTGCTATAGTGATGCATTTAGGTGAAGATTATACCAAAAAGGAGAATGAGGCGAATGCAGTAGAAAATGAACTGGAAAATTACTTCAGGGAGCTTTGTCCTTCATTGGAATGCAGTCCATTGGAGGGGGTCAATGCACAGCGTTTTCCAAGGTTTGGAAAACTGGCAAAGAATTACCTGTGCATTCCAGAAACGTTTGTGCCTGCAGAACGTGTGTTTTCCAACACTGGCCTTACCGTTAATTGGCTGCATGCAAGACTGACAACAAAGCATATAAACATGTTGATTTTTCTTAACAAAAATCAGTAATAGAGTTGAAATTCTAATCGGACTTTTTTGTGGTTTTGGACGGCTCAGGGATATTATGTAAAAAAAGTGGGTTTTACACATAAGATTGGCTATTTATGTTGTTAATAAAGGCACTTGACAAAGATAATATATATGTGTGGTAGATTCAGTGTGAACCAATAGCGCTGGAACATTTTTAATAGTGGAGGAGCTGAAAGCCAGCCCCCTTACCCCATCCATCCCCCCTCCCCCCCCCCCCCCCCGAGCTGTGGCCGGGAGCAAGGCCGTGTCTCGGGGGGAGGGGGGGTTCCAGACAGGGTAAGGGGCCGGGCTATAGTGCCCCTCGCACCCCTAGTTCCCATGCCTATATTGTGAACTTGTTAACGGTTAACCGATACAATTTTAGTAGTTTAAGGGTTACTTTTATTAAATACTACTTCATTCCTACTTCATATGTGTTTGTATGGTACCTAGCACATAGGGTTTGGAGCTTCTGGGCTCTACTGCAATGCAAGTTTTTAATCATTCTTTCTAATTTCTGGAAATTTGCTATGTTCATCTTTTGTTTTCACTTAAACTCATAAACTGTAAATTAATATTTTCTACCTCTTGCTTAACTCTACTTTGTTAAAGTGGCACAAGCCCCCTGTATGAATACAGTGATACTGTTACAAAAGTGTTTGTACAGCATAGCTTATTCCCATACAGGAAGGGGAATAAATAAGCTATACAAGTATAATCACATTTACTTCCTGGGTACTTCTGATGTTATTTTTCCTGCCAGTTCTCCAATCAGAGTTTTCCAAAGCAGATAAGACCTGCACTTCCAGTGTAAAAAACAAACACTGGCAGGGCGAGGGGACGTTGTTTGTGCATCACAAAGAAGCCAAAAAAGAGCACACACCCCTTTGTTTCTTTTCGCAGGTCTCCTTTAAAGTGGGCATATTTCTTTTGGCATAACTCTCACTACTCAAACAAAAATGCTGGGAAATGTGTGCTGCTGTGCTTCCCTGCTGATAAAGTGCATAGAAGCGGAAGGTTTATAACTTCACTTTTTTTTTTACCGGCTCCATATAGTGCAGACATGAGTCCACATTCTATGCACTAATACTCTGGGAAGTACTAATTCCAAACCAGTGGATAGCAGAAAGCGTCTGTAATTATGGAAACACAACTTGGCATAAACCATGCCTCTTGCTTCTCTCTCCCAAGATCAGACATTCGTAGATTTTTAAGGCCATAGGGATTCCCTGAATTAATTACTGCTTCAAGTCCAATAGCTGTGGTTAAACTACAGCATATAGTTTAGAAAATCTTGATTTAAAAATTTCCAGTGACAGAGAATCTACTGTAACCCTTGGTAAATCTTTCCATTGCTTAATTATCCTCACTGTTAAATTCAGATTAGAAATAAGGCAAATTTTTGTCCAGTTTCAACTTCCAGCCATTGGATCTTGTTATACCTTTTTCTACTAGATTGAAAACAACAAATTTCTGTTGCCCACGGAGGTACTTCTAGACTGTGATCAAATCACTCCTGAAATTTTACTTTAATCTACATAGATTTAGCTCCTTGAGCCTCTTGCTACTAGGCATGTTTTCCAAACCTTTTAATCATCTCCGAGCTGTCCTCTGAACCCGCTCCAATTTTTCAACACCTTTCTTGAGGGGTGTGGACATTAGAACTGGACACAGCATTAAAGTAATGTTTGCACGAGTGCCAAATGCAGAGAGAACATAAACTCCATTAGCCCATTTGGCCACAGCATCACAATGGGAGCTCGTGTTCAGCTGATTATTCATCATGAACCCCCAAGTCTTTGTCAGACTCATTGTGGGTAGTGTGTCCCATCCTGTAAGTATGGCCTATATCTTTTATTCCTAGATGTTTGACCTTACATTTGGCCAAACTGAAACACACATTGTTTCCTTGTTCCCCAATTTACCAAGCAATCCAGATCTCTCTGTCAGTGACTTGCCCTCTTCATTATTTACCACTTCCCCAATCTTTGTGTCATCCGCACACTTTTATCAGTAATGATTTTATGTTTTCTTCCAGGTCACTGGTAAAAATGATAGAATGGAGACAAAAACTGATCCCTGCAAGATCCCTCTAGAAACACGCCTATTCAGGGATGATTTCATTTACAATTACATTTGAAGACCTATCAGTTCAAAGTGTCATGCGGGTACCAATTCCATGCCTTATAGAAGACTAAGGGTACACTTACACTGCAGCTGGGAATGAGCCTTTCCGCTAAGGTAGACAGACTTGCGCTAGTCAGTGCACTAAAAATAGCAGTGTGCATGTAGGGGCACTGGCAGAGGCTCAGGCTAGCCATCTGAGCTTGGACCCACCTGCCCCATGGGTCTGAGTTCAAATCGCTACCCTGTGCCTCCACCAGTGCCCCAGTGTCCACACTTATTTTTAGCACACTCGTTCGAGCCTCACCAGCACAAGTCTGTCTATTTGGGCCTGGATGCTCACTCCCAGCAGCATTGTGGACGTGGCCTCAGTATATTACATCAACACTATTCATCTTTATCAACCAAACTTGTAATCTCATCAAAAATCTGAAGTTTGTGACAAGATCTATTTTCCATAAACCAGTGTTGCTTGGCATTAATTTATATGATTCTGTGTTGATTCTTTCTTAATCGAGTGTTGTACCAGCAAATCCATCATTTTGCCCAGTGCCTATAATTAAGGCTATGATTTAGTCATGGGTATTTTTAGTAAAGGTCATGGACAGGTCACAGGCAATAAACAAAAATTCACTGCCTGTGACCTGTCCATGACTTATACTATAAATACCCATGATTAAATCTTGGGGGGGGGGGGGGGGGGGGGGGCACTGCTGCGAGGGGTCGCTGCTAGGGAGGTGGGGCCAGTGGCACCAGTTGCCGGGGGCTGCCAAGCAGCGGCTGCTTTGGCCGCCCAGAGGTCAGCTGCTGGGGGCCAGCCGCACCAGCTGCTGCTCAGGCGGTCCCTGGGGCCAGTTGCTTGGGCGGCCCTGGGGTCAGCCACGCTGGCCTCTGCAGAAATCACGGCGGTCACGGAAAGTCACAGAATCTGTGACTTCTGCAACCTCCGTGACAGACATGGAGCCCTAACTATAATTACTTGAATCATCCTGATTACCCTTTTTAAATGTTGGCAGGACATTAGCTTTTATCCAGCCCTCAGAAACTTCCCCAGTTTTCCACAATATATGGAAAATCAACATTAACAGTCTAGATTGCTCCTCAGCCAGCTCTTTTAAAACTTGTGGGAAGCAAATTATCTGGACCTGCTGATTTTAAAATGTCTAACTTTAGTAGCTGCTATTTAATAGCCTCCGTCCTGTTCAAATTGCTTTCAGTAACCCAGTGAACCAGTCAGGCTCCTATAGTATTAGCATTTGTACCTTCAGTAGATTGCAGCCATTACATACAATGTGATTAAATATACTTGAGTGCATCTTGCACTTTATCCATTGGTGCACATACACATTACACTGGTCTACAATTTTTGAGAAGTCGTCTGCTTCAGAGATAAAATGTGCTATTTATTATGTATTTTGATGTGCTGAATTCAAATATGACAATTAAAACAACGGATTGGCTACTGTTTCTAAGATATTTAAGTTTTTACATTTTATGTCTATGTATATTGTGTAGATAGTAGAGGTTTAATCATAAATTGTAAACCTAGGTCTTTTCATGTGTTTCTGGTTGCTTTACATGATCATATTTCACCTGTCCTGTTTATGTAACACTTTAAAAATCAGCAAAAGGTTATATAAATAAAATTTATTATGAAACAAAAGGCAAAAAACTATTATGTACATAGTTTAGTCCTATTCAGTGTCTACTCGGCGCTTCTTGGCTTGTCTCTTGTATTCATTAAATGGAGCATCTCTTGTCACTGTCCAGCAATAGTCTGCAAGCATTGATGGGCTCCATTTGCCCTGATAGCGTTTCTCCATTGTTGCAATGTCCTGGTGAAATCGCTCGCCGTGCTCGTCGCTCACTGCTCCGCAGTTCGGTGGGAAAAAATGTAGATGAGAGTGTAAAAAATGTATCTTTAGTGTGACATGTTGCAACCAAGGCTTTTGTCTGCCTTGAGGAGGTTTTCCACCAACAACCTGTAGTTGTCTGCCTTGTTGTTTCCGAGAAAATTTATTACCACTAACTGGAAGGCTTTCCATGCCAGTCTTTTCCTTGCCACGCAGTGCATGGTCAAATGCATCATCTCGAAGAAGTTCACGAATCTGAGGACCAACAAAGACACCTTCCTTTATCTTAGCTTCACTTAACCTTGGAAATTTTCCACCGAGGTACTTGAAAGCTGTTTGTGTTTTGTCAGTGGCCTTGACAAAGTTCTTCATCAGACCCAGCTTGATGTGTAAGGGTGGTAACAAAATCTTCCTTGATTCAACAAGTGGTGGATGCTGAACACTTTTCCTCCCAGGCTCCAATGACTGTCGGAGTGGCCAATCTTTCTTGATGTAGTGGGAATCTCTTGCACGACTATCCCATTCGCAGAGAAAACAGCAGTAATTTGTGTATCCAGTCTGTAGACCAAGCAAGAGAGCAACAACCTTCAAATCGCCACAAAGCTGCCACTGATGTTGGTCATAGTTTATGCACCTCGAAAGTTGTTTTCATGTTGTCATAGGTTTCCTTCATATGGACTGCACGACCAACTGGAATTGATAGCAAAACATTGCCATTATGCAGTAAAACAGCTTTAAGACTCGTCTTCGATGAATCAATGAACAGTCTCCACTCATCTGGATCGTGAACGATGTTGAGGGCTGCCATCACACCATCGATGTTGTTGCACACAAGATCACCTTCCATGAAGAAGAATGGGACAAGATCCTTTTGACGGTCACGGAACATGGGAACCCTAACATCACCTGCCAGGAGATTCCACTGCTGTAGTCTGGAGCCCAACAGCTCTGCCTTACTCTTGGGTAGTTCCAAATCCCTGACAAGGTCATTTCCTTTTCCTGTTCAACCACTGGCGAAGATTTGTTGCACAAGTGTTGCAGCGTATGTGTGGGGCCCACCCCTTGTCCTGATCTCCAGATTTTGCAGCCAAAATAAAGGTGATAGGCTTTCTTAACCATAGTGGTTATATTGCGCTTCTGTGATGCAACAGTCACTTCACCACAAACATAGCAGAAGTTATCTGCACTGTTCACACAAGTACGAGGCATCTCTGCTCACTTTGGCTAAACAGAAATGTGTCCCTTTGCAAAATCAAACACTGACAAATAAGAGAGCACGACACTGTATGATGATTTCTAGAGCTGATATAGGGCAATTTGTTCAGCAGAGTGATGTAAGCTTCGTTATGATTGCATCATCCATGACTTCTAGGAATAACATGATGCAATTAATATCATGTATGACGCAATACCTCAGATTGCATCATTCATTGTTTTGCCTAAAAATCAAGTACTGTCCAAACCCAGTCATAGATTTATTCATAGATCCAGTCAAAGATGTCTTTTAGTCATTTCTGGTTTAAATTGAGATCCCTTCCCTTTATAACTCACTTATCCTCCGCCATTCCCAAGTCAAGGGTCGTATATACTGACCCAATAGCATATCTTGAAAACTAGAGCCAATCAACAATTTTAAGCATCATTTTCGTTCTCAGTGACCCAGAATTAGTAAAGGTTGACTCCATTTATTTCAGAAGCATTTTGGCTGCAGAGCAGTGTTATAGGAGGACAGAAAGGAACTCAAATATAGGGCCAGTTTTCAGCTGGTGTGGATCAACACGGAACATAACTGCATTGACTTACCGCTGATTTACACCAGCTGAGGCTCTGACCTATAGGGTGGTCTTATGGATACTTATTCCAGAATATTATTTCTTTAAAATGTCATTACAAACATAAATCATTAGATCCCTTGAATATCATTTTGTTTTTTATTCATACTTTCTTCCCTCTATTTCCATCTCATGCAAGATGTCTTCTTTAAAGAGTGTTGTATTCTAGATACAAACTAGAGAACCTTGGCATTAGTACTGCAGTCAGCTTCCTTTCTCTCAGCACTGGGAGTAGCAGTTCCCTGCTTAACACCCTTCTGTGCTGACATGTTTCGGTTTACATGTGTTTTTTTTTGTTTGTTTTTTTCCTACTCCCATAGCCTCAGCTGATTCTCCTGCTGCTGCTGTCGACTCTGAGACAATAACACTGAATAGTGGAACACTACAGACCTTTGAGATTCTCCCAGTAAGTAACAGAGAACTTGCCTTGCAATATCACATTTATCCTTTAAATGTGGTTAAATTGTTAAATTTTTGTAGCTGATTTCCAGAATGGGGGAGGAAGGAGGGAAAGTTTAATGGTGATTCTGAAGTAAACTTCTGTTACAAAATCTAGAGCAAAATGTGGACCTAGTTGTAATTAGTTAGAGCTGTGAAGGTTCAATGTGAAATATTAACTCTTGTGAAACCATCTTGTAGCAGTGTGTGCGTAATATTTTTTTAAATAAAAATCTTTCTTATAAGAGGAGTTTATAACATGAAAGACCCTTGTTGGCAAAAGATTCCTCTGTGCCTGTACCATTCATCCCACTATTGATAGGGCACAGTCTCTCTACTATTACTGCAGGTAGTGGCAAATGTGGTTGAGGGCTCTGTGAGGCCATATCCTCACTGAACAGCTGTAGCAAGAGTGGCCTGTCTCCTCTTCACTCCTCTCTGGGAGCAAGACCAGGAAGTCAAGAATCTCTCCTTATCTTCCCCCCATGGGATACTGGCATCTTTTATCTCCTCCCCGTTTCCATTTGGTCAGCCAGGACCCAATCCAGCTCCCATTGGGTCTTTCCATTGACTTCAATAGGAGTTGGATCATGTCCCGGCAGAGGAGCAGACAAGAAGTAACCTACCAGTGGGTGTAAATTGCTGTATTCCAAGTGGATTTAGGATAGCAGAACCTGCTTTTACCAGAGTGTAATTTCACTGTAAGATGTGTGAAAAGATTCTTCACCAACGCAGTTCAGGATTTTCACTCCAGTTTAACAAGGGGACATGGTTAACTCTTCTATCCATTGCTGAACAGGAGAGGGGACTAAACCAAACCCTGCACTACTCCATAGGAGAAAGTCCTTAGTGCAGAGAGGCAGTTGCCAGGATTACAGATAATTAGTTCTTCACTAATTTAGCTAATTTAGTTTGTTGAAGAAAAATGAGATTTTACAGTTACTCCAATTAAATTGTGGTAAGTAACACAGGGAAGGAGTTATTTCAGTATGATTTCTAGCTAGCTGGATTCCCTATAAGTGAGTGCGCTAACATGGTTCAGGAAGTGGGGAATCTTTGTATTGACCTTTTTTTCCCTTTCTTAGTCCTTCCATCTCCAGCCTACTGGAACTCCCGGCACTTACTTACTACAGACAAGCTCAAACCAAGGCCTTCCTTTAACACTGACTACCAGTCCCACAGTGACCCTGACAGCTGCTGCCGCTCCTGCCTCCCCAGAGCAGATCATAGTCCATGCCTTATCCGTACGTATCTTGAAGAGTTAGAATGCTGAAACATCTTGGGAAAAGGGTGGGCTAATAATTATTGCCTGTCAGCCGCTGTGGTTACAGCAGGTCCCTAGTTACCTCCGTATTGTGGAAGCAGAGAAAGAACTGACAGTATGCTAAGGTTACAAAGTAGTTCCCAATGCATACACCTTTCTGACATGCTCATAACTTTCCAAAATATTCACTCTGGAGCTGAAATTTTCCATGCTCACTCTCCAGTCACAGGTAGAGTACAATTATTTTGGCCGTTTTAAAATATTGAAGAGTGAGAATTTCCCATTTAAAAAAAAAACCTCTTCAAACCACAGGCTGCAGAAAACTTGCTGAAGTTAAACATTTGGCATGGGTATAGACCTTATTGGAGATTAGTTCTTTGGTTGAAGATTAAACTGGTTTAATCATGTGATGTCTCCATCTAGTGGTTGGCCTCAACAAAATTAAAATCTGTTACCTACAACTTTTTATTTATAGGATTTTCTAAGATCTTATCACTGAAATCTTCACATCTATGAATTAATTTATCCCCCCACAACCTTTGTAAGGTAGGGAAGTATTTTGCCTGGTTAGCAGAGGGGGAAGCTAACAGATATTGAAAGTCACGTAGGAAATTTGTTGCAGCTATAGAAATAGTACTCTGATCTCCTGAATCTAGGACTATTATTTTAACTGTAACCACTTAGCTCAAGTGGTATGAGCTTGTGCTTTGGTGCTGATGGTATCTGGTTTGATCACTGCTGATGACTTTTCTGTCTCAAGTTAAATAATACTTAAGCTTATCACTATCCTTCTTTGTTACAAACAGGAAGGAAGAAATGTTGTCTAGTGGTGAGATCACAGGATGGAGAATCAGGACTCTCCTGGTTCTAGCCGCAGTTCTGCCACTGATTCTCTTTACCTTGCTATGCGTCTCTCTGTTTACTCCTCTGTAAACTAGATAGAACAGTTTCAACCAGGTTGCAGATTCATAGAGTTGAAGGCCAGAAGGGATCATCAGAGCATCTAGTCTGATCTCCTATATGTCACAGACTATTACATTTCACCCAGTTACCCATGTATTGACCCCAATAACTTGTGTTTGACTAAAGACAGGTGAAAAACCAACAAAGTGCTAAATACAAAATAAATACTATCTTTTGTTAATGCTTCTTACAGCCAGAACATTTGCTGAACACAAGTGATAATGTCACAGTGCAGTGCCACACACCGAGTGTCATAATTCGCACTGTTGCTACTGAAGACATCTCCTCCGTAACCCAGGCAGAACTTACTGTCGATTCACATATTCAGTCAGCTGACCTGACAGATCCTCCAAGTACCCTGGAAGCAGATACTTTTCCACATGACATCCATCAGTCCAAGCTGAGTGATGAAGAGCAGTCTGCCTACATTGACGATGACTCCTCCAAATTCAGTGGCAGAAATAGCACCGAACTGTTAGATGGGGTGATGGTAAGAACTGAAGAGGAGATTTCAGATACAGACCTCAAACGTGAAGAGGAGTCCCACTCCAATTTAACTGACACTTACGTCACTGAGGTAAGGAAGTGCATGATGAAACTACCAGAATATCTGAAACTACTGCCTCTAAGGCCTTGTCTACACTACCGGGGTAAGTCGACCTAAGTTACACTATTCCAGCTATGTGAATAACTTAACTGGACTTGAGGTACCTTAGGTCGACTTACCCCATGTCTTCATTGTGCTGTGTCAACAGGAGATGCTCTCTGGTCGACTTACTTTACTCTTCTCAGAACTGGAGTACCCAAGTCGACGAGAGAGTGCTCTGCCATCGATTTAGCGGGTCTTCACCAGACCCGCTAAATCAACAACCATTGCATCGATTGCAGCTCCGTGGATCTCCCTAGTAGTGAAGACAAGCCCTCAGGGAAAGAGAAAGTGATGGTTCAAAATAAAGACCTGATGAGAAAATTAAAGTGTCCTTATGAATGTGTCAATAGTGCTGCTTTTTAATTGTCTTCTAGTGTTTTAGCTGCACGAGCATTTTGTGGAGAGGCTTTTTCTGTCTCAGAACTTCGTAAACATGTTGGGAGGTGGTGGTAATTAGATCAAGGCTAGGGTTAGGGTTCAGATTCAGTGGCACAGAAATCTCACAAGTGGGCTAGGAATCTGTACTCCCCAAGTCCTCATCTTGAGGATTTTGCTTTAATGCAGATAGGTGGCATAACATAGTGTGACCCAGCTAGTATCGATCAAAGTAGTGTACTCATGGTTTACGGTTTTAGGAGATAAACAAGCCAGCTATTTGTCTACCAAGTCACTGTCTTTTCTTTACAAATATATTGTGTGAGCAAGGGAGAGGTGAAGTACAGTATTTCTCACAGTCAACTTTTTACTCTACTAATCTTGCTAGTGTCCTCTTAACTGCAGCAGACCTTTCATGACTTTTTTGGCAGGATTTGATTGGTTAAGCAGAATAGTCCAGTTATTAAATGCTCAAAACACTTCAGTAAAGATTCAGTTGTGAAACAAATTACAATCTCACACAGCTCTACATCTCAGATGCTGCCATGAGTTTATCTAAGTAAGTATAAAACTGGAGCCATTGTATAGGCTAGATACAGGAGTGGGCAAACTATGAGCTGGGGGCCACTTCTGGCCCTCGAGCTCCTGCTGGGGAGCTGTATCTGGGGCTTGCCCTGCTCCCGCGCTCCAGCCGGGGAGTGGGTTCGGAGGCCGCTCCGCGCAGATGTGCCAAGGCTACCGGAAGCAGCAGCATGTCCCCCCTCTGGCTCCTGTGTTTAGGGGCAGCCAGGGGGCTCTGTGCGCTGCCCCTACCCCAAGCGCCACCCCCACAGCTCCCATTGGCTGGGAACTGCGGCTAATGGGAGCTGCAGGGGTGGCATCTGGGATGGGGCAGCACACAGAGCTGCCTGGCTGCACCTCTGCATAGAAGCCGGAGTGGGGACATGCCTGGAGCTGCTTGAGGTAAGCGCTGCCCGGAGCCTGCACCCCTGACCTCTCCAGTGCCCCTGCCCCAGCCCGGAGCTCCCTCCTGTACCCTGAACTCCTCATTTCTGCCCCCACCCCAGAGCCCTCTCCGCACCCCATGCCCCAATCCCCGTCCCATCCCCCATCTCCCTCCCACCCTCCAAACCCCTTGGTTCCAGCCTGGAGCACCCTCCTACACCCCAAATCCCTTAGCCCCACCCCAGAACCCACACCTCCAGCCGGAGCCTTCCATCCCTGCACCCTAACCCCCCCCTGCCCCAGCCCGGAACGCCCTCCAGCACCCTGAGCTCCTCATTTCTGGCCCCACCCCAGAGCCTGCACTCCCAGCCAGAGCCCTCACCCCCTCCTGCACCTCAACCCTAATTTTGTGAGCATTCGTGGCCAGCCATACAGTTTCCATACCCAGATGGGCCATGAATTGGAACAATTGATAGAGCTAAGTATCAAGAAATAAGACCAACTTGCATTTTATTGAGTTTGTTGGGTTAAATTGCACTTCCCCTTTAACAAACTGCTCTCCAAAATAACAGATATAACCGATGGTACAATTTTTTTTCTCAATCAGCCAGGAATCCCACTATAATTCAGACTATTAGGTTTTGTTTCTGCAAGAGAACAGGTATGTACATTGAACCATCTCTCTGCTGTTCTTATGAGCAGGATCAGTACATCCTACATACAGTCCAAAGCTACTGACCTTCCTCAATTTGCATCCTTTTCTTTTCACTTTAGTTGAAATGGATGCAATAATACATTTACATTTAAGGCAGTTTGAGAGCTCTGTCTATTTTAGCAGTTGAATCATAGAATCACAGAATATTTGGGTTGGAAGGGAGCTCAGGAGGTCATCTAGTCCAACCCCCTGCTCAAAGCAGGACCAATTCCCAACTAAATCATCCCAGCCAGGGCTTCGTCAAGCCTGACCTTAAAAACCTCTAAGGAAGGAGATTCCACCACCTCCCTAGGTAACCCATTCCAGTGCTTCACCACCCTCCTAGTGAACAAGTTTTTCCTAATATCCAACCTAAACCTCCCCCAGTGCAATTTGAGACCGTTACTCCTTGTTCTGTCATCTGGTACCATTGAGAACAGTCTAGACCAGTGTTTCTCAAACTGGGGTCGCCGCTTGTGTATGGAAAGCCCCTGGTGGGCCGGTTCGGTTTGTTTACCTGCCCCGTCCGCAGGTCCGGCTGATCGTGTCTCCCACTGGCCGCAGTTTGCTGCTCCAGGCCAATTGGAGCTGCTGGAAGCGGCGCGGGCCGAGGGACTTACTGGCTGCCCCTTCCAGTAAACAAACTGGCCCGGCCCGCCAGGAGCTTTCCCTACACAAGGGGTGACCCCAGTTTGAGAAACACTAGTCTAGGACCCATCCTCTTTGGAACCCTCTTTCAGGTAGTTGAAAGCAGCTATCAAATCCCCCCTCATTCTTCTCTGCTGCAGACTAAACAATCCCAGTTCTATCAGCCTCTCCGCATAAGTCATGTGCTCCAGCCCCCTAATCATTTTTGTTGCCCTCCGCTAGACTCTTTCCAATTTTTCCACATCCTCCTTGTAGCATGGGGCCCAAAACCGGACACAGTACTCCAGATGAGGACTCACCAATGCCGAATAGAGGGGAATGATCACGTCCCTCGATCTGCTGGCAATGCCCCTACTTATGCAGCCCAAAATGCATAAGTAGTCTTCTTGGCAACAAGGGCACACTGTTGACTCATATCCAGCTTGGATTGTCACATAGGAATCAAAATAAATTAAGTTACCGTGTTCAGATTATGAAGACAAAAATGTTAGCAATTCAAAATCAAAACTTTCATGACATTAGTTATGGGTAAAGGTATGAAAAGATGTTAGATTGTTTATTTTAGGAAGAAAAAGCAAATTGACTTGGTAATTCTCATTTGTTTATCCTCCTAGCTAAATGGAAGTTTGGGGTCTGTGCAGTTTCACTAGTGGAGATAGAGGGGATTATTTTAGTCAAGAGGAGTACTCAGGAGTAGGAGTGACTCTAAAAAGGCCTCTGTAAACTTCACTTTCTGTATAAGACATTTCTCCCCGACTGCTGCCATTACAGTTGTCACAGTGCGTGGGAGGTATGGACTCAGGTTGCAGGGTTTTGATAACTATAGCTGGAAAAGTGCCCAGTTGCCTTTCCCACTATCCCCTGTACCTTGAGAGCCAGCTTTTCAGTGTGGGCCTAGGAACCGCTCCTCAGTGTTGGAAGGTCCAGCTATGCTGTGCTTTCTGCAGGCTGCTTCCTCATTGAATTAGGTACGTCATACTTTGCATTAAGTAGTGCAAGCTAAGATCTGGCCTTAGGATCTTAATGAAGGAGGACCTAGCTATGATACATGCATCGCATACATGTGTTCATTCGTACACTGCTTGACATCAGCTGATAAGTGGTAAGCAGCTGGGTGGCCAGTCACAAAGATGGTACTAATAAAACTGCTGAGAGGAACAGGTTTTAGTAAAACTGGCTGGACCATCCTAGCTATCCCTCTAAACAAGGGCCTCTAGCTAGCCCAAGCAGTCCACACTCCAGCTGTGAATCTGAACAATTTTCAGCTATTTTCATTCTGCCAATTCCAGCCACCCCTGCTGTTCTGCAATCAGCCTTTAGCTGAGAGCAGTCAAGATCACTCTTTCTTAGCGGTGCTTAGAGTAGTTAGAACTTGACAGTGAAAGCAGCAGTTGTAGTTATGACTCAAGGAGAAGTGTCAGTAAGGTGTTAATTTTTTTCCCTAACTTCCTTATTCAATTCACAGACAACAATTATATTTGTTGTACAAATAATGCGTGATTACAAGGCCAAAAAGGACCATTGTGATTTAGTCTGACCTCTTGTGTAAACACAGGCCATAAGACTTGCTTGAATAAATTTGGACTAGAGAATCATTTACCCCCCAAAAAGTCTTGATTGAAAAGTTTCCAGGGCTCCATCCCAACCCTTGGTAAGTTTTTCCAGTGGTTAAGTTACCCTCATTGTTAAGTTTGCACTTGATTTCTAGTATGAATTTGTCTAGCTTCAAGTTCCAGCCATTGGATTGTGTTTTTTCTGTTATATTAAAAAGCCCTCTTATCAAGTTTTGGTCCCCATGTAGATAAGTGTTGTAAGTATGTAACATACGTCTTACCACATCTAGAGATGAGTAGCCAGCATGATGAGAAATTCAGTTTATAGCCATTGTGGGTCACTTAAAACAGTGCTTTTGACTGTCAGTCATTTTCCGTTCCCTCTAACTACTATTCGCTCTGAAAAAGATCTCAGCCGCAGCCAGCATGTAACTCAGTTTCCTAGAAGCAAATGTTTCTGTATCTCATTATGGATAAACCTCTCACATCTTATCCTTCAAACTCTCATCATGCAGGACCTAGGTTCTCCAGCCATAGAAGAACAAGTTGATCAGTCTGCAATAGACGACGAAACTGTCCTTATTGTTCCTTCACCCCATGGTTTTATCCAGACATCAGATGATATAGACAATGAATCAGTCTTACCTCTGACAACATTAACAGGTAATATCAGACAGTTGCTTAGTGCAATTGGCCTGAAACAAGATTCTTTAGTTCAGGGGTTTTCAAACGTCATTGCACTGTGACCCCCTTCTGACAACAAACATTACTACACGACCCCAGGAGGTGGGACCGAAGCATGAGCCTGGGACTCCGGGCAGAGGGGCCCAAGCGCTTCAGCCCCAGGTAGGGGGCCTGTAACCTGAGCCCCGCCACCCAGGGCTAAAGCCCTCGGGCTTTGGTTTCGTCCCTAGGCAGTCCAGCTTGGGCTTCGGCTCTGGGCCCCAGCAAGTCTAAGCCAGCCTTGATGACCCCATTAAAACAGGGTCCCAGCCCACAGTTTGAGAATGGCTGCTTTAGTTCAATATGGTAATTGAGCTCCTCTAATCATTCTGTGCATTATAGCCCTTATCCATGGAATCTTCGTATAACTTACCTTCCGAATCATTGTTAGTTTGAAACTTTAGAAATAAGACTCTTTAGCTGAAAGGATTTGGAAGCTTTTTTAAAAAACAAGGAAGTCATGCATTCATCTGTTTTCCTCCACTGCACCAATGTTAAATGCCAACTAATTAGTTTTAGACTACTTATACTGTGGCTGGAAAAATGTTGATGGGTGGTAGCAGTTCCAGCCCTTGTGGAAACCACTCAGTGTGAGGCTTGAGTTAGAGATCAGAGATTGATCAGTAAATTGTTGTGTGCAATTCTGTATACCTGCTTTTTAGAGGAAATTGTTTTGGAAAAACTAGAGGGTCTCAAAGTAGCTACATTTTAATAGTTTTATTTAAATTGATGCAAAGCACTACCTATGTGCTTTTGAGGTAAGTTTTTATAGCAGTACAATAAGTTTGAGTCCTTATGTTATGGCTCATTGCAGATCCTATATTGCAACACCATGAAGAGGGATCACACATTATTGGCTCGTGTTTGGACAGTCCTGATTCCGAAGATTCAAAGGATGTTGAAGACTTAGTGAGTTGTCACTAAGAAGCAGTAATCATGTCTGCTTTCTAAATTAACCTGTTTGCATCATGAAATTACAGTTGCAACCCTGTACCACCTTCCAAAGAAAGTAGTCAGTCCACATGTTTAGAACATTCTCAAGTTGAAATGGCTACAGTGCACTTTTACTGCTCATAAGACTATGTACCTCATTTGTAAAGGGGTACAACAGCTAACTGAAGCCCCAGTCCACTGCTTTTCAGCAAGGGGTTATTGAGAGTCTCAGTTGCACACTGCTAGGATCCACTCAATCATTTTGAGCTGGCTGTTGCCCATGTGTTGGACTTTATGCACCTTGAAAACTGGATGGAAGCCAAGGACTGTAGGCCTTAGCTTCTTAGTGCAGCAACAAGAATTAGTTTGCACACATTTCATGGAAAGTGGATGAGGATTTCTGCACTTACTGGCTCTAAGATACAGAGTTGTTACTTTTCCTCTTGAAATTTAGCTGAGGATATCTCAGTGACTTTAGAGGGTAAGGGCAGGAGCAGTACTGCAGAAGGGGTCCGTTTTCCCAATCTCATTTGACGTACCAGTATTTCCAGCACATAGGACCCTAGTTACAGATGCTTACAGGGTTGTCTTTCGCTGTGCCTGTTCCTGAAGAGTCCGTTGCTGGCAATGGATGGAGTTGCAGAAAGATCAGATGTGTTTTTGTTTTTTCTAAGTAAAAAATTAATCACTACAGCAAGTTCAATAAAAGGGAAACTTATAAGAAAGGGAAGGCTATGGAGATCCACCAGCATCCCTCTAAAGCCTAGAGAACAAAAAAAGCCTCTAACCTTCAGAGGCCATTCCAAGTCGGGTGGAAAGACTACCTACCTACCTACCTACCCTCATTACACTTCCAGCCTCTCTCTGAAGGTGAGTTGTATGCAGCACATTAATATTTGGGGGATGGCAAGGAGGTGGTAGCACCCTTTGCAAGGTCTTGAAGAAGCAGTTCAGTGATAGTTTAGGCCTATGTCCCTAAAGCAGTGGAAAGCAATTCATTCGACAGTTCGGGCTCCTAGCAGACACAAGGCTGAGCAGCCTTCTAAGAGTGAGTGTGTGTGTGAGAGAGAGTGTGAGTGAGTGGGGGGGGGAAATAACTACAGAAATTAAAGACTGATGTATAAATTATTTTATTTATTTCTGTAATTAGCTCTTCATAATCAGAGTTGGTCTTTCAGTCTGTGGTTTTGTTAATGTGGAATTAAGTTGTAGTTTTAACAAAAGGTTGCCTAGGGAACAGAAATAATTGTATAGTCAGTTTAAACAAAAATAAAGTATTTGTCTTATGTAACTGTAAGATGCCATTTATTTATTCTGTTACAGATCTTTGCAATGCTGCAGTTATTTGTACAATAATAAAAAAAATGCAGTTTTTTCCAAAATGAAAAAGCTTGTGCCCTTCTGAAACATCAGTATAGTTGGAATGTGCATTAAGTGCAAAGTTAGCTCTTAAATAAAAGCAAAGTGTCATGTCATAGGGCAATAATTCTTCCCAACACGAGGGACTTTAGCTATACATTTACATGAAAATCATGTACTGATTATCCCTGAACAACCCATGTCTTCATCCTTGTCCAGTTGATTATCCCCTTTGTTTCTAGGGTGGAGCTAAGAACAGTCTCGCAATCATTTACCCACTTCATGGAAGTACAGGTTGGCACATATACATAACATGACAATAGAAAATAAGATATAGTAAATTAGATTCCTAAACTTAGGTTCCAAGTCTCCTTGTCGATACCAGTAGATCTAGAAAGGAAAGTGATTTTGCATTAGAAATAAAGTCAGGTATTTATATGCAAGATAAACAGGCTACAGTTCAGTGCAGGAGTAAGTAACTGTGAAACAAAGAACTACTAGCGTTTTCTTTAACATTTCCCCCCCCCCCCCCCCCCCCTTAAATCGGACTAATGAAGAGAGCAGTTAATAGAAGGAAACCTGACTGAAGACTAAGCAGTAGGAACAACCACCCATCTCTCTCTTTCAGCATTCTTGTGGAATGCACTTCCACACTTTAGGGAGATACTAACCCCTCATGTATTGGCTGCCAGTATCAGTCAGCTTACTTACCGTTCCTATAGACATAAGAGTTTCATTTTGAGACATGTGAATTATGCAAGCAACGAGACTGGTGAGCTTGCTTTGCAAACAGTAAGGCCTGGTCCACACTAGAGAATCAGGTCAGTTTAACTATGGTGGTTGGGCTGTGAGAAATCCACACCCCTGAGCAGTGTAGTTAAACAGACCTAAGTCCTTGTGAAGGCAGCACTAGGTTGACAGAATTCTTCTGCCTGCCTACCTACCCCACCACCTCTCAAGGAGGTGGAAGTACCTATGCTGACAGGAGAATCCCTTTTGTCAGCATAGGTAATGTCTATACTGAAGCACTACAGCAGTGCAGTTGTAGCATTTTAAGTGTAGACAAGCCCTTATCTTCAGATGTGTCAATAAGCCATTAACATGTCAAGTAGATTTGTTATTTCAATGG
This sequence comes from Malaclemys terrapin pileata, assembly GCF_027887155.1. Classification (NCBI taxonomy): domain Eukaryota; kingdom Metazoa; phylum Chordata; order Testudines; family Emydidae; genus Malaclemys; species Malaclemys terrapin. The sequence continues at coordinate 16,699,267 of NC_071505.1, read as the reverse complement.
TGGTTTGAAAGCTAGGAAATTCACAGTTAAACAAATTGGAGTAAAAAAATAAAAATCCTCCTAATGATTGCCAGAAAATCTTTACATACTTGAGATGCCAACTTTAACTCTGCTTGTGTCCCTATCCTCCCTTTCCTGTGGCAGCTCCCACCAGTACAGAAGTTAAGTCTTGCCTGTTGTGTATGAAGACACACCATAACTAGGAGGCCTACAAAATTCACGGCTGTGAAAATCGTGCCATGGACCATGAAAGCTGATCTCCGGCCACCCAGCTCTGAAGACAGAGCAGAGAGCAGGGGTTGCTGGCCGGGCGTCCAGCTCTGAAGGTTGCACTGCTACCAGCAGCAGCACAGTAAGAGTGGCAATCCCGTGACCCCCTTTTGGGTCAGGGCCCCCAGTTTGACAAACGCTGTGGTGAAATCACACACTGTGTTAGTCATGGCATAAATAACAAAATTTCGAGATGTGTAACAAAGCTATGAAATCTATTTATACTGTGACCAACCTGCAAAAAAGTGTGATTTCTCCGTGATTTAAGTAAACCCCTAACCATAGCATAGTCTTGTTGTAGGATGTGACCTGTACAGACTGTAGCAGGCGCATAGACAAGCCTACTGTGAATATATGTTAAATATTGGGATGTTGTGGCCTGGATGCTCAGGAGGGGACAATAGGAGAACAGAAGATATTTGATAGAAAGTCTATCCCTCTGCACTCGCAGAATAAACATAAGATATCTACCTTTGACCAATATCCAGTGTTTTACCAGATTTCAAGTGCACCATGTACTATAATCTACAGCTGCCATACTTAGAGGGTAGGTGTAGGTAGTTCATTACTGTATTATGAAAAACAAAGGATCTATTATGGTACATAAAATACAATTGTGTATATTTCACAATAAATGTAGCAATACTTACAAGTATGCCAGCAGAAACACTACACAAGGAGATGCAGAAAGCAAAAAATATATTCACTGGTTTTGGAGGTAGTTGAGGAAAGATAAAAGCACTGATCAGAGTGACCTGTACAGAGGAATACAGAGAGACAATGTTTTCATAATGGCAAAAAAACCCATCCACACCCACTCAGGGAAGCAGAGTTATGAAGTGACCAAGGAAACAGTTTAGGATTCCACTTTGGGTGTGTCTCACTACACCCAATACCCACCCACCATGGCGAGAGGCAAGGTGGAGGTATAGGAGGTTGGAAAGGACTAGGGACAGGATTTTTAAATAACTAAGTACCCCTAACCACATGGGCACAATCCTTAGTGATTGTACAATAGTGGCCCAATACAATCCTCATGTCCATGTAGAAGGACAGATGGAAATGGAAAATTCGAAGGTCACACACAGAAATTTAAGGAAGAAAGAGCCCTGTAGAACTCCTCATGTATTAACCAGAATAGTGCTCCTTCTGGCAGTCTTGAAAGATATCCTGCTCCCAGAGGACTGTAACCATCCCTCATGGATGCAGGCCTTGCCACATTATCTTGTGCCTTGTCACCTCAAGGACCAGCTCATACATAATTGGGTTTAATTTTGAAGGCCAGTCAAAAAGTTCCAACTGGCTATATAGCATGTGGCTAAATGTTAAGCCAACTAAACCAAAAAAATACTGCAGCAGAGTGTCTTACTCTTTGAGGCAGCTAATTTACAAACATGCAAATGGTCCCCAGCTATCTTCCAAACTACTTCCCCACCTATGCTTCATGCCAGAATTATTGCTTGGAAGGGATGTTTCTGCTACATGTCTCTAAGGTGAAGCTCAAGGGAGTTGAGGCTGGAGGTTCTCTGTGATGGGCATGGCATTCTATCCTGGTTTTGTTCAAGGGTTTTCTTTCTCTGGACTTTCCAATAACAGGCTGGATTCCCTGAATATTCAGGCTTCAAATGCTACCCATCATGTTGGCTCTCAAAAGGCAGGAGAGTCAGCGGCTACCATCACAGATCATGGAGTAGACTCCCCATTTTTGTGATAGCATTTGGTTCTTTCAAGAGCTGGAGGAAAGCACAGTGAGATAGAACAGCAATGGGCGCCTCAAACACATGTAAAAATTTCATCCAGCACTAGGGAGTGCAACTGAAGAGTTCCTTTCTTGGGTGGATTTGGGGAACTTTATTACTTGTTTTAAAAAGGACTCAGTTCCCACAAAGCGGCAGCAGAAAATAAAACTACCAAAAGAAAATGGCATTCTCCCTTCCCTAAAGGCAAAGGGTCTCACATGACTAGCAAGCCAGTGTGCAAGGTATGGAAGCACTTGGGGCTAAAACCTAGGCCCACTCAAGTCAGTAGAAGTTTTGCCATTAAAACTTCAACAGAATCAGGATTTGAACCATAGAAGGAAAAATGTAGTTTGGGAAGTGGAATACTTACTATAAGCAGCAAGGATGTTAAGATACCAACAGCTAAGTTGATGATTCGATCCTGGAAAAAGGAAGAAAAGGAGAAAAGTAACACACTTGGTCATTTCATTTATCCTAACATTTGATTAATGTGTGAATTACAATAATATGTAGATGCCCTAAGAGAGATCAGGGTGCCATTGTACTATGCACTGTACATACACAGTGAGGGGCTCAGCCCCCAAGGAGCTTTCAATTTATGTAAACAAGACAAACCAATTTTTTTAAATTCCATCCTTTATCTATATGCAGTTCTACTTTCAAATGTAACTACGTCTCACTGGAGATTTTCCACTGTGGATTGAGGGAAGATTTGCTGACTTCCATGACAAAAAGTAAGCTGCTACTCCTTTCAACTCCTACAAGCCCTGCAGAGCTGACACCATTCTGAACGAGAGAGCTGGAGTCTGTTTCCTGTGCATTAACAGTGGATTTTTTTTTTTTAAAACACCACTTTCCTGTGTTACTGTACCCTCACACCTGTGTAAACCCACTAAAATAGCAGGATTGCACAGGGCTCGCTCTCTCTCACACACACACACACACACACTTTAACCTGCAGAATCTTTATTACTAGCAATGATGAAGGAGAGAACCCAGATTGAGACAGGTCTTAGGTCAAGTTTGTAGGGCTCAGGGAGGACCACCTACCATCTTTGTACTTTGAAACCAAGTGAGATCTGTTCCCCAAGTTAGACACCTACATGACTTGGTGGTGATGGGGGACTTCAACTACTCAGACATCTGTTGGGAAAATAACACAGCAGGGCACAGATTATCCAACAAGTTCTTGGAATGTATTGGAGACAATTTTTTTATTTCAGAGGGTGGAGAAAGCTATTAGGGGAAAAGCTGTTCTAGATTTCGTTTTAACAAATAGTGAGGAACCGGTTGAGAATTTGAAAGTGGAAGGGAGCTTGGGTGAAAGTGATCGTGAAATGGTAGAGTTCACGATTCTAAGGCAAAGGTTCTTAAACTGTGATCCGCGGACCACCTAGTGGTCTGCAAGTTCCATTCATGTGGTCCGCGGATAGTTCCCTCTAAGGCGTGCACCTGGGCAGCCGCACATGAGAATGAAGGGCCACCCACCTAATTAGTGGAGCCAACCTGACATGGCTCCACTAATTAGGTGCCTGGACCCTGGAGAATACGCACATGTAAGGTGAGGTGGTGACCTTCTGGGGGGGCAGGTATAGGGGGTAGGTGGGAGGGGGCAGTGGGGTGAGAAGAGGGGGAGGGGGAATTTGGGACATGCAGGGCTGCAGCCGCCAGAAGAAGAGGCGACTTTTCCCAGCTCCAGGGCTATGGTTACCGGGGACAGACGGCCCTCCTGCCCGGCCTCAGCTCTGTGGCAGGGGAGAGACCCCCCTCCTTCCCAGCCCCAGCTTGGGTGCTGCTGCGATAGGAGAGAGAGGGCACATCCATTGCATTAGAAAGGTAAGACTGCTGTTATTAAAATATGAGTTGTGTGCTTTTATTTGTAGAACAAAAAATTGTTTTTTTTAAATAGTGCTTTTATCCAAAGCACTTTACAGTAGTTAGCTAATGGTACAAACAACATTTGAAAAGATCATTAAGTGGTCCACTGACACCCTCAGCAATTTTCAAGTGGTCCATGAGAAAGAAAAAAAAAAAAAAAGTTTGAGAACCACTGTTCTCAGGAATGGTAGGAGGGAGAACAGCAAAAGAAAGACAATGGATTTTAAGAAGGCAGACTTTAGCAAACTCAGGGAGTTGGTAGATAAGATCCATGGGAAGCGAGTCTAAGGGGAAAAACAATTGAAAACAGTTGGCAGTTTTTCAGAGAGACATTAAGGGCACAAGAGCAAATGATCCCACTGCATAGGAAAAATAGGAAGTCTGGCAAGAGATCACCCTGGCTTAACAAGAAGATCTTCAATGATCTAAAAATCAAAAAGAGTCCTACAAAAAGTGGAAACTGGGTCAAATTACAAAGGATGAATACAAACAAAACACAAGTATGTAGGGACAAAATTAGAAAGACCAAGGCACCAAAAGAGATCAAACTAGCTAAAGACAAAAGGTAACAAGAAAACATTCTACAAAAACATTAAAAGCAAGAGGAAAACCAAGGACAGGGTAGGCCTCAATGAGGGGGGGGGGGACGACAATAACAGAAAATGTGGAATTGGCAAAGGTGCTTAATGGACTTCTTTGTTTCGGTTTTTACCAAGAAGATTGATGGTGATTGGATGCCTAACATAGTGAATGCCAGTGAAAATGAGGTAGGATCAGAGGCTAAAATAGGGAAAAAGAACAAGTTAAAAATTACTGAGACAAGTTAGATATCTTCAGGTCACCAGGGCCTGATGAAATGCATCCTAGAATACTCAAGGAGCTGTCTGAGGAGATATCTGAGCCATTAGCCATTGGAAAAGTCATGGAAGACAGGAGAGATTCCAGAAGACTGGGAAAGGGCAAATATAGTGCCAATCTATAAAAAGGGAAATAAGGACAACCCAGGGAATTACAGACCAGTCCTCTTAACTTCTCTACCAGGAAAGATAATGGAGAAAATAATTAGGCAATCAATTTGAAAACATCTAGAAGATAATAAGGTGATAAGTAACAGTCAGTATGGATTTGTAAAGAACAAATTATGTCAAACCAACCTGATAGCTTTCTTTGACAGGGTAACAAGCCTTGTGGATAGGGAGGAAGTGGTAAACGTGGTACATCTTGACTTTAGTAAAGCTTTTGATACTGTGTCGCATGACTGGCTCATAAACAAACTAGGGAAATGCAACCTAGATGGAGCTATTGTAAGGTGGGTGCAAAACTAGTTGGAAAACCATTCCCAGAGAGAAGTTATCAGTGGTTCAGTCATGCTGGAAGGGCACAATGAGTGGGGTCCCGCAGGGATCATTTCTGGGTCCAGTTCTGTTCAATATCTTCATCAATGATTTAGATAATGATATACAGAGTACACTTATAAAGTGTGTGGATGATACCAAGCTGGGAGGGATTTCAAGTGCTGTGGAGGATAGGATTAAAATTCAAAATGATCTGGACAAACTGGAGAAATGGTCTGAAGTAAATAGGATGAACTTCAATAAGGACGAATGCAAAGTACTCCACTTAGGAAGGAACAATCAGTTGCACACATACAAAATGGGAAATGACTGCCTAGGAAGGAGTACTGCGGAAAGGGATCTGGGGGTCATAGTGGATCACAAGCTAAATGTGAGTCAACAGTGTAACACTGTTACAAAAAAAGTGAACATCATTTTGGGATGTATTTGTAGGAGTGTTGTAAGCAAGACATGAGAAGTAATTCTTCCGCTCTAATTAGGCCTCAACTGGTGTATTGTGTCCAGTTCTGGGTGCCACATTTCAGGAAAGATGTGGACAAATTGGAGAAAGTCCAGAGAAGAGCGACAAAAATGATTAAAAGTCTAGAAAATATTCCCTATGAGGGAAGATTGAAAAAAATTGGGTTTGTTTAGTCTGAAAAAGAGAAGACAGAGGGGACATGATAACAATTTTCAAGTACATAAAAAGGCTGAGGCAGAAGAATTGTTCTTCTTAACTCTGAGGATAGGACAAGAAGCAATGGGCTTAAATTGCAGCAAGGGAGGTTTAGGTTGGACGTTACAAAAAACTTCCTGTCAGGGTGGTTAAGCACTGGAATAAATTGCCTAGGGAGATTGTGGAATCTCCATCATTGGAGATGTTTAAGAGCAGGTTAGACAAACACCTGTCAGGGATGGTCTAGATAATACTTAGTCCTGCCAGGTGTGCAGGGGACTTTTGATGTCCTCTTGAGGTCCCTTCCAGTCCTATGATTCTATGAGAGAGACAGCAGATTAGAATAACACTTCAAAATGGAAAGTTGGGGACTAGAGAAAAGAAACAAGAAAAATGGCAATTTTCCCACTAACAAGCGTTTCTGATCCGAGGCAGAATTCAGTTTAATTTCAGGGACCATCGCTGAATTTGAACCTAGATGACAATGGAAGCCCTAAGCCACTGCAACTTCCCTCTTATGACAGTAGGCAGAACCTTAATTTTCAGGTTGAATAGTGCATGAGAGAGATCAAGACTTCAAAAATTTGGCAGACATCTACCTGCTCACCAGAGACTGATTTGAAAGTCTAGCGAGGTCCAGAGGCAAGTGCCCAAGTGAGAAGGCTAGCTCCACTATCACCCACATCACTGGCTGTCCCAAAGAGCAGAGCACTGGGATTCGCAATAACTTTCATATAGGCCTTTGGCTAGCAGAGGTCTGAAGTGTCACTCTCCCTCTCCTGCTAGCTGCTGAAAGGGAGAAGGAGCTTTCTGTCATCTCCCCTCCCTTCCTCCAGAATGGATCACTGTTGCCCACAGACAAGGGAACAGCAGTGGTGAAACTGACCAATCTTGTTAGTTTCATTCTGCTACTGCTGTGCAAAGCCAGGAACAGAAGCAATGAGAATGGAGCAGTCTGCAGACACCAAGGCAATGCTGCATTACTTTACGCTCCAGGCACATTGGGATGGGTTTTTTGTTTATAAATGGACTCAAATCCTGCAGCAATTGATGGTTTGGAGGCCACATTGAAGCCCATTAGACCAGCAGTACCAATTTATATTAAGCCAGGTAAGACGCATTCAGTTGCTATTCTATAGTAAAGCAGCAGCATTTCGTAACAAGGTTGAACTTTTCTCAAACCTACATTCATTAAAAAGCAAGTGCCTACAGAATGACTTGGCAAAAGAACAAAGGACACAAAGCTGGGGTGGGGGGGCTGTTGGGATACACGTCAGTAATGTCCTTTCCTGGAAATAAAGACTCAAATCTTGCCCCTTTCATCCAGAAATGCTTTAATAGGGACACTGTCAAGTTTAGGGGATTTGTTGTTTTTTTTAAATAAACAGGCTAATCTAAAACTCAAGTTTCTGATACAGCCCCCTTTAAACAGTATGAACAGGATGTTTTTGTAGGTTTTTCCTTTTTTTAAATTTTACATTCCCCCTCCATGCTGATGTGCAAGGGTCTTTAGAAAATGCCATCAGTCCTCCCCTCTCCTATGTGCCTGCCTGCCAGCTCGTCAGTGTCAGCTTTGCTGCTCGGATCATCACTGGTGCACATCCGCTTGCACAGGGGACCCCGCAAAGCTACGTTGCTCGAGCTTCGGCTTCAGCTTTCTGCCCTGGAGCCCACTGAGTCTAATGCCAGCCCTGTTCTCTGACTTATTTTGGCTGACCCCCTCTTTCCCCCCAAACCTGCTCATGACCCCCAGGGGCCCCCAGTTGAGAACCGCTGGTCTAGTACAGGGGTCCTCCATCCTCCCCATATTGGGACACAATTCCTCCCCTTCAGCAAGGTGAGAGTGACTGTGATCCGCTGACGCTTGCATGCAACCTCCCAGCTAAGAATCTCCAGCCTAATGCAACAGTTGTCAGACCCTGGTCTATGGGCCTGTAGAGGTCCTTGGGGCACTTGCTGATCGGCAGAGAGCTTGCTGGCTGACATGACGACGAGTCTCCTTGTCTCCAGCTGCTATATTTAGAGACACTCAACTTTACTTTCCACATGTAAGTAGTTACTGAAGTTGCCACGGGGAAGTTCTGTGATTGCAAATGGGAAGGGAGGTACTCCAGCAGTTAACGCACAGCACTGGGTGATGAAGATCTAGGTTCTAATCCTGTCTCTACCACAGATATGTAGTGTGACCCTGGACAGGTCACTTAACCTCTGTGCCATAGTGTCCACATCTATAGTACTTAGAGATCTGCCTGCACTGTAAGCTGTGCAGGGCAGAGAGAGTCTTTCACTCAGTACGTACAGTGCTATGCACACCTACAGAGCTCAGGGCTAAATGTGCAGCCACCTCTAAGGTAAAGCAGCTGCTCTGTTCCAACAGTGCACAGACCTGTAGAAAGATACCCGAACCAATTGAAGCTACAGGGAGATTTTTCAATAGGTAGAATAGAGGAGTGCCCCAAAGTTGAACCTGGCTCCCCGCACTCTTGCGGAAGCATGCCAAGGGATCACTGGGGGCCACAAACAGACAAACTATTTCACGTCTCTTCTTTTGAGCCACGCTGAGGGTACTGTTTAAAGCATGAAGAGGGAAAGCCTCTCTCAACACCAGTAAAAGAGCAATGTCAAGCATCTCAGATTCACACAGTGGGAACGGCTATGAAGCTTTAAAAAAAAAAAATAATAAAAAAAAAACAGAACCCGTGTTCTGTTCACGGCATACACCCGAGAAGTCTGTTTCTCTCTAACAGTCTTGCAGAAAAGTTGCAATGCAACCCAACTATATTCCTTAGGATTCAGAATGAGCGAACAGAGAGAAAGCAGGCTGCTCACTAAAATAGAAAGGCACAACTCAGCCTGCTTGTAGGCCAGCAGTTCTCAATCCACGGCCCAGTTAGCACACAGCTGTAGGCTAAAAAAAATTGAAAATTTGCTGCTCTTGTCTGGCAGGGGGAGGGGCTGGCTCAGGGGGAGACAGCATCTGGCAGCCTGCTGGAGCACTCCAGCTAGCAAGGGGCTGGGTGAGTGCCACAGTGGGGCAGGATGCAGGAGAGTCGATATCTGGGCAAGTTTGTGCGGCGTGAGGCTCTGGGAACTAGGGGTTTCCTGGGATGCTGCTGCACCTCCAGGTTTTAGGTGGGGTTCCGCTCCTGGTCCAGCGCTGGGGGGTCCCAGCTACCCGCCTTGGGGTTTAAGTCCCAGCTACCCAGGCAGCAGGTCCCAGGGTCCCAACTGCCCGGCCCCAGGCGGCGGGGTCCAGGTCCGGGTCCCAGCTGCCAGCCCCACGCTGCAATGTCCAGCTGCCAGGCCCAGCACCCAGGGCTCCACTCGTGGCCCTGCTCTCTGGAGGGGTCTCTGGGCGGGGGGCACTGGGCATAGGGGACTGTGGGAGGTTTTTGAGGGGGCACTGTGGTTCTCAACCTGCGGCCCACGTAACACATTGTGGGCCACATGATAAATAGCCCACAATGATAAATAGGTTGAGAACCACTGATCTAGGCCAGAGGTCGGCAACCTTCAGCACGTGGCCCATCAGGGTAATCCGCTGGCGGGCCGCGAGACATTTTGCTGACGTTGACTGTCCGCAGGCACCGCCCCCTCAGCTCCCAGGAGCCACAGTTCGCTTTTCCCGGCCAATGGGAGCTGCAGGAAGCAGTGGCAGACCGCGGCTTCCCACAGCTCCCCCCCCCCAGCTCCCATTGGCCGGGAACGGCAAACCGCGGCCACTGGGAACTGTAGGGGGGAGGGGTGCCTGAGGACGGACAAAGTCAGCAAAATGTCTCGCGGCCCGCCAGCGGATTACCCTGATGGGCCACGCGCTGAAGGTTGCCAACCCCTGCTGTAGGCTGTCTGCACAACTGACTCCTGCTAGGTCCAGAGATCCCACACTTCCATACAGAGCTCCCTAGTGTGCAAGCAGGATTAGGAAAAAACCCTGAAATCTAAAGTGACAGCCTACAATTTTAACATCATTTTAAATACCCCACAATATTAAAATGCAAAATCACATCATGGTCCTTTCACGTGGGCTGGGATGAAAGAATGGTCATTGGCCAAGCTCTTTCAACAGCAGCTAGTAATTTTAGGTGCCTAACTGAAGGCTTTAAGGGGCCTGATCGTACTCACCATTTTCTGAAAGTCAGGCCCCTTTAAAAGATCTCGGGTTAGGCACCCAAAATCAGCAGCTGCTTTTGAAAATAATAAAAATAAAAAAATAAAAACTTGCCCATTCTGCCTACAGCCATGGAGTCAGACAAGGCTTTTCCTTCTGTTTGTGTATTAAGTTCGATTCAATCCTAAAATGATGAAATTGCAGGAGTGAGTGAGTGAGAGAGATCCATCAGACAGCTGATCGAAGACTCCAATCCCACATCAGTAACTATAGTAAACATGAAGTCAGAGTGAAAGTTAAAGCAGCAACAAAGCAACACACACAGTCTGCTGGGAACAGTTCTCTAGCTTGTGGCCGGTTTAACAACTAAATCTAGCTGATTAACCAATTCCATTTCAAGGTCTAGCTCCCCATTTCAGGGACGGTTGCAATGAAACCACCTTTCAGGGACTCGAGGTTAAACCCACAAAGAGTGGCTAAAAAGTTCCAAATATACCATCAGCAGAACAAGGTATTTCAGGATACTGGGATTAGAGTAACTGATCCTGAAATCCCAGGATTGCAGAAGTGATCTGAGATTGTATTTCCCAGCACCCAGTGGCACTTCAGCTCCTGGCAGCTTAGCACGGCAAAAAGGTTACACATATATAAGCAGGAAACAAAGATGGCTACGGGGATTGTTAACGGGATGGAGCCTTCCACGACATCTGGTCCCTCCGACTACCAACACAGGTCAGCAGTGACCAGAAGCTGAAACAGACGTCTGTTCGGGACCAATACCCAAAGAGAGCATGAGGTTAGCAGAGTTGCTAGCAAGCAGGCATCTACAACACACACACACACACACACACACACACACACACTACAGCTGTCATCCTCAAAGAGCCCAAAAATGGAGAGAGCCAGATGATCAGAACTATGTCTCACTTCTAGAGGCAATTCCCCCCCCCCCCCCCCCATCAGGAGAGAGGCATGTACGCAAGGAAATGTAGCGAGATCCATACACCTGCTACTTCCTGATTTCTGCCTGCAGAAAGGGCTTCACTTTCCAGAGTCATCATGCAAGAAATCATAGTTACTAACATATGGCATTGCATACAAAAACGTTCAGAACACTACGTCTGCAAAGTCGAGCACTGAAAAATAGCAACTGCTGGGATTAAGGATTGCCCGGGCAACTTTGATTCCGCCCCCTTGTGCATTGTGATACAGGGTTTAATTACACGATCACATACTATTTTCCACAGGGGACTCCTGCCTCATTCAGTGCACAGGATGGACAGTGGTCACCAAGTGGGTAGCTATTCGATACTGCATTTTAGCCTCATCATTCAACAAACAGCCTTCTTTAACTCTCACAATTCAACCCATGCACTGAACACAGAATTATTAGTTTTCTCATTGGCTTTTCTGTGTTGCATTCACCATTGTAGCTAAGTGTCTCAAACTTTTTTTTTTTTTTGAGGCTACCTCTAATTATTTTTGACTGAACAGTTTTACATCAAAACATGCAGTTTTATCAAAATATTTTGTAGGAATGTGTCAAGTTTGACAAAATAGGTAGGAAAAAAGGTATGTGTGTCATATATATGTATATAATTTTAAATGTAATATAGAAGTTGAAATGAAATTACTTTAAGGGAACATTTTGATGATCCCAAACTGTTTTTTTTGTTTGTTTGTTTGTTTTTAATTTTCATTTGCAGGAAATTTTGGCTTCTTGTTCCAATTCAGGATGAAAAAAATTAGAAGTGTTGGAATTTCCTGCAGATTGGATATTCTGGGTTCCCAACCAGCACAATTTATCTTCACCCCACCACTCGGAGGTCAGGGGCATTAGTAACCCCACTTTACAAATAAGGAATGGCGGCAGAGAGAGATTAAGGCCAAAATCATCATCAACTGTCCACTAGTTTTGGGTGCCCAATTTGAGATACCCAGAGCCTGATTTTCAGAGCACTTAGCATTTATTTTATAGTACTTTGTATGTTCAAAGCAAAGCTTTGTTGGGGCTCGTCTACACAGTCCATTAGTCCGCACCAGCATGTCACACACTAACTGGCCCCTGCTGGCATGCACTAAAAAGTTCCCTAGTGCACATGAATGTAGTCCTGTTGTTTAAAACAGTATTACATCAGCATGCAGTAGGGAACTTCTTAATGCATGCCAGCAGGGTCCGCATGGGTCAGGTAGTGTGGGACACACTGGTGAGGACTAAAATGTACACCCCATTAGAGCGGACTAACACACTGTGTAGACAAGCCCTTAAATTGCAGTTGTGAGTACTCTACACTGCTGCAGGTCCGGCCCCAGGTGCCTTAAGTCAGGCACGCAGAAAATGAACACGACTAGTGAAAAGTTTAGTTTAAGTAACTTGCCCACCATTGCACAGAAACTCTGTGGCAGATGCAGGGACAGAATCCAGTTCTCAAGCGCAGCATTCAGGTGCCTTCACTGTGAAAGCCATCCTTTCTCTTCTTGAATCCCCTGAGTCATACCCCACACACCTTCTAACTTGTGCAAAAAATGAGGCAGGGATCCTACAGAAACAGCCAATGCCCATCCTATGCATTGAATGAAGCAGGGGTCCTATGTAAAAAAGTAGTATGTGATCATGTATCATAATGCATATGCACAAGAGGGCCAAATTAAGATAGCCCAGACATTACTCAACCTTGGAGTGCTGGAGTTTGCAATCTTCATGTTCCTTTAATGTAGTTCGCCGTAATTTTTAAAAAAGCAAACAGACATATGCACACCCAGAAGTGCAGCTTGAGGTAGACACCCAGACTGGAAGATTTCAGCCCAAATGGTTGAAGTTTGATAACTAAGCAACTGAAAACAGGGTCTCATAAAGGGAAGTATCAGGCAACCTTAATTCTAGGCAGTGCAATCTGATCCATCCAGGGAGGTGGAGTGGAGGGGGTGATTAAATTAAAAAACCCAACAAAACAAAAAACTTTTTTTTTTTTTATTTAAATAGTAAATTTTCTCTTTTTTAAAAAATAAATCCAAATTTAATATAAAATATGTTAAGGCCTAAACTTAATATGAGCTCTTAGAACAGTTAAATAAAAAAAAATAATGTGCTCTTGGGTGTTTAATTAAATTCCAGTTACCATCCTGACACAAATCATGAGCAAAAAAATTCTCTCGTAAATACGCAATACATCATTCACCATTTTCTAACATTAAAATGTACAATACGAATCTGAAACTATTAAGTTCTATAACTGCTTACTGAGTCAGAGCATACCTCCTAGGTCGCAAAAAGATGTACCAAATCTAGTGTAAAGCCTCTATTTAGTTGTCAACTGACATGTGTTCATGGCTGTATCAGCCAAGGAGAACGCACCCTTTTTAAGAAAATGATTGAAGTACAAATGGAAAAGTTGATTCAAATTGAGGGTTTAAATCCAGGTTTTTCACGTGGTGATGTAAATCAGGATATAAATCGTCTTATTTAAAAAAAAAAAAAAAAAAAAAAAATCAACCCACACTGCTCCACCTAGAACAGACACACACAAGCTATAATCCCAGTTATCAGCCGATTCCAGGGACCACCACCCAAGACGTTTTTGTCCTTCCCCCTCTTCCTTTCCTCCCAGGAGCTGCCTGAGCTGGCTTTGAAGTCTGCATTCTAGCTCCCTCATCCCAGGGCAGTTATGTTCTGGAGGCAGCAGCCTCAGGGGACCTGGAGCACTGTGAAGTTTGAACGCCAGCACAGAACGTCCCTGGGAGATAGAACTCGGCTTCCATTAGCCAGGCTCGTACTGCACAAGCTTCACTCTTGTACTCAACTGTTGCCCTCCTAGGCACTGACTCCGTGGGTGCTCTGAGGCTGGAGCACCCATGGAAAAAAAAAAAAAAAATAGTGGGTGCTTAGCACCCACCAGCCACCTGCCACTCAGCAGGCCCCATGGGTCAGCTGTTTGGTGGTTGGCAGGAGGTGCTCAGGGAGAAGGGGCAGAACAGGGGCAGGAAGAGATGAGGTGTGCTCAGGGGAGGGGAGGGGCGGAAAGAGGCGGAGTGAGGGTGGGGCTTTGGGTGAAGGGACAGATTGGGGGCGGAGCCTAGGGTGGCACAGAGGTGAAGCATCCACCCGGAAAAAAGAAAGTCGGCGCCTGTGCCCTGACCCCTCAGAACAGGGCACATAGGCGCATGAAAGGCTTCTCCGTGACTCATTCTCTAGGGATCAATTCACCCACCACCGCCAAAGAATAACAGAGTTCTATTTAGCAGTATGGCAACGGGGGGTGGGGAAGAGTTAAAATTGCAAAGGGATTCAGGCAAGTACAATGACTTATGCTGGAATTGGCCAGGTGAGTGAGAGGAGCATTTAGCTCAAATTATTTAAGAGCCAAGGGGATCTCTAATGATTTAACATTTCATCCCAAACTCAGTCAGTCCCTCACTCTTATACACCAGCTTCAACTCAATATGAAGTAAGACCTATTACAGATGCCCCCCCCTTCTATAATGAACCCTCGCCAACTTCTTCAGTCCCCAGCAACATGCAAAATACTGTTCTTCATCAAGGAACCCCATCCCCTGCAACTCCTCCTTCTCCAGGAGCTCAGCCATTGTGGAGCACTACACAACTTTGTTATATCATCATAGTGCCCAGAAGCCCCAGTCATGGACCACGCCCCCACTGTGCTAAGCACTAGATGCCTCTTAAGCAAGATTCTCTTTACTCAGTCCAGGAATCCCACCCCTCCAAGCACACTGCAGAGCTCAGGGCATCTGTGGAGTCAAGAGATTTCTACCACCATGCCACGTTCAGTTATCACCCCACCTCTGTGAACTAGTAGCCTTCCAAGTACAGTTGCCATTGCAGCTAGAACAGCTCCCAAAGAGAAGCCTCCCCATATTGCATAGACTCGGACTTTAAGGCCAGAAGGGACCATTGTGATCATCTAATCTGACCTCCTGCACATTGCAGGCCACAGAACCTCACCCACCCACTCCTGTAGTAGACCCCTAAACTCTGGCTGAGTTATTGAAGTTCTACAATCATGATTTAAAGACTTCAAGCCACAGCAAATCCACCATTTACACTAGTTTAAACCTGCAAGTGACCTGTACCCGGTGCTGCAGAGGAAGGCGGAAAAACCCCAGGGTCTCTGCCAATCTGACCTGGGGGGAAATTCCTTCCCAAGCTCAACTATGGTGATCAGTTAGACCCTGAGCACGTGGGCAAGACCCACCAGGCAAACGCCTGGGAAAGAATTCTCTGTAGTAACTCAGAGCCCTCCCCATCTAGTGTCTCATCACCGACCGTTGGAGATATTTGCTGCTAGCAGATCGGCTATATGCCATTGTAGGCAGCCTCATGCCTTCCATAAACTTATCAAACTCAGTCTTGAAGCTAGTTAGGTTTTTTGCACCCACTGCTCCCCTTAGAAGGCTGTTCCAGAACTTCACTCCTCTGATGGGTAGAAACTTTCATCTAATTTCAAACCTAAACTTGTTGATGGCCAGTTTATATCCATTTGTTCTTGTGTCCACATTGGTGCTTAACTTAAATAATTCCTCACCCTCCCTGGTATTTATCCCTCTGATGAATTTATAGAGAGCAATCATCTCTCCCCTCAGACTTCTTTTGGTTAGGCTAAACAAGCCAAGCTCTGAGTCTCCTCTCATAAGGTAGATTTTCCATTCCTTGGATCATCCTAGTAGCCCTTCTCTGCACCTATTCCAATTTGAATTCCTCTCTCAAACATGGGAGATCAGAATTACACATAGTATTTCCCAGATGAGGTCTCACCAGTGCCTTGTATAATGGCACTAACACTTCCCTGTCTCTACTGGAAATACCTTGCCTGATGCATACTAGGTCTGCATTAGCCTTTTTTTACAGCCACATCCTATTGTCAGCTCATAGTCATCCTGTGATCAACCAATATGCCCAGGTCTTTCTCCTCCTCTGTCACTTCCAGCTAATACGTTCCCAGCTTATAGCAAGAATTCTTGTTGTTAGTTCTTAAGTGCACTATTTAATTCACACTATTAAATTTCATCCCATTTTTATTACTCCAGTTTTCAAGGTCCTCCAGATCTTCTTTTATGATATTTTGGTCCTCCTCTGTATTGGCAATACCTCCCAACATTGTGTCATCCACAAATTTTATTCACACACTTCCACTTTTTGTGCCGTCATTTAAAAAAAAAAGGTAAATAAGATTGGTCCCAAAATCATCCCTGAAGAACTCCACTAATAACCTCTCTCCAGCCTGACAGTTCACCTTTCAGTATGACCTGTTGCAGTCTCCTGTCTAAGCAGTTCCTTATCCATCTTTCAATTCTCATATTAATCCCCATCTTCTCCAATTTAACTAATAATTTCCCATATGGAACTGTCTCAAATGCCTTACTGAACTCCAGGTAGATTAAATCTACTGCATATTTCCTTTCTCTATAACTATAAGTTATCGTCTCAAAGGAGGAGATCAGGTTGGTCTGGCACAATCTACCTTTTGTAAAACCATATTGCATTTTATCCCAATTACTGTTCATCTCTATGTCCTTAACTACTTTCTCTTTCAAAGTCTGTTCCAAGGCCTTACACACACTTGAGGTCAAACTTACAGGCCTGTAGTTTCCCAAATCGCTTTTTTCCCCATTTCTTAAAAATAGGAACTACATTAGCAATTCTCCAGTCATAGGGTACAACCCCCCGAGTTTACAGATTCATTAAAAATCCTTGCTATTGGGCTTGCAATTACATGTGCCAGTTCCTTTAATATTCTTGAATGGAGATTATCTGGGGCCCCCGATTTAGTCCCATTAAGCTGTTTGAGTTTGACTTCCACCTCTGATATGGTAATTTCTACTTCCATATCCTCATTCCCATTAGCCACCCTGTCACTGCCCTTAAGTTCTTCATTAACCTTATGAAAAACTGAGGCAGAGTATTTGTTTAGGTGTTGAGCCATACCAAGATTATCTTTAATCTCCACCGCATGCTTAGTGGTCCCCCTTCTTCTTTCCTTCTTTTCTTTTTATTTATATGGCTCATTTCAGCTCAGCACAATCTTCCTATGATTCAGTGCCAGAGGAGCAAAATAAATCAAAGCAGGAGAGATCCAGAAATCCAGGTCAGGCTGAATCCGTGCCAGAAGGGGAGGGATTGGAAAGGGTCATGGTTTTAGCATTCTCCGCCAACTAAAGAAAAGGCTGCTAACTACAGGCTTTCACCCAAGAGTGCCAGATTCTGTACTTTCAATAACAAGTCTGAAGTTATGGTGCCATAATTCAAGCTTAGCCATTTTGTCCTGAACAATGGTCAAGTCCTACCAAACCGTGTTCCAGCAAATGGCAAGGTTTTAAAGAGACATCTGTCATGCCTCGAGGATCCCTCAGCATTTTAATAAGGACTTTGGTACCAGCAGTGCAGGGATCATGTAGGCAGATCCCACTGTTATCACACAACCCATCACAACACAGCCGGTGGGGCTGGGAAGCGAGGGAATGGGAAGTAGAAGACAAGCAGCACCCTAATTGATATACGGCAAGTCTTTTCAGTTTAGAGTGGTAGCTAAGCCCAGTCTACCTGATGTCTGCTTAGTGGCCCCTCAGCAGCTCCTGGTGAAAGGGTGTCCGTTTTATTAATTTCACAATACATCACCCACATCGCTGTCAGACTTGAGAGAGGCTGCAGTGCACAGGAATTGAGGAGTATCTCGGTCAGTAGTTTGGAAGCCCGCTAGTGGGCCTCCCAGTTTTCTCCTGCAGATGCCACCAGAACACTTTATAAAGCAGCAGCGTATGAATGTAGCTAGGTTTGTAAGTTTGGGTACAGTTAGTAAACACAGTTATTTGGAATATGACGGTGTCCCTGTGGTTCCCTTATAATCTTAGTATCACGTAAAGAGTAAGGCAGAGCTAGTGCCCTGAGGTATTCAAGTCTAGACATGGTGCCTCCAGATTAGATTTGAGTCATACTGGAATTGTACCATTTGCTGTCCATGCTATATCCATCCTAAGGGTAAGTGGTGGACTTCAGTGCTAATAAAAAAAGTGCTTGGGTGCTATAGTCTCTCACACACACTTCAACAAAGGGGTAGGAAGTTAATGTGGTGTGAAGAGTTTAAAAAAAAAAATGGAGGCCCCGATTCTGCAATCAGCTCCATGTGCGCAGAGCCCTGCACTCCTGTTGAGCTCTTCCACGGTCAATAGGGCTCCGCACAGGGGTACATTGCTGTGGCCAAAGCTGGGGAGCCGTTAAACAGAAAATTGTAATAAAAACCCTTCCCGTTGTCTATTACCCTCCTAGATGAGGAAAAAGAACTGAAAGGGACAGATATCGCCTTTTAGATATTCACTGCATATTTATCCCTTATATTTTGGGCACCTCTGAAGTTAGCTTGACTGGCACTTTTTGGTTTCTCCAGGCAACGATGATGGCAGAACACAACTAATGCTCTTTCTGGAGCTAAGTTCAAGAGCCCAAAGGGTTGTTTTTCCAGGGCTCTCACAAAGCCAGAAGCTGTGTATAATTTTGAAGGTGCACGGTAATGAATCCACAGCTATCTAGGAGTTCTCAGCTGTCACTCAGCGGCATATCATGCCCACTCAGAACTTCATGGCATCAACAGGGATCAAACTCACATCCTCCTACTCCAGAAGGCCAGGCCCTACCATTTAAACTACAAGGATAAATCATGAAAGACTAGGAATTCGACTAAGTCACTGTACTATAGAGTCAGTCTCACGCGCTCTCTGTGGCTTTATGAATGTGTAAGTATTTATCCCCCGTGGAACAGTCATTGGGCCAAAGAGAGAATGGCTCTGTAGTCCAGTGGTTAGGACGCCCACCAGGGAGAGGGAGACCTGGCATCCAGTCCCCCTACTCCATTTACTTTCATTTTTTTAATCCAGAGTGGAACAACTTCAACAGGGGGGACTGAGGGAGCCCCATATCAGAATAGCCCGAAGCCCAGTGGTTAGAGAACTCTCCTCAGAGGATTTTAACTGTGGTCTCCCACCTTTCCCCGCCTCCAGCAGAAAGAGAGAATTGCACTTGGGATGTGGGAGGCCCAGGTTAATGCTCTACTCACGGGGCTAGAAGTTATGAAATGGGCACCTCGCACCCCACCTTTTGAAGGGGACCCAATCCTGTAGGCAGCCTCTAAACCCATCTACCAGATTGGGCCCAACAAGCAATTTAGGTGCCTAAACACTTATCCTCCCCCAGTGCATGAATCACTGAATCACTCTGTGGCTCTGGACAACAATAGCAAGGCAGCAGTGTGCAAGCCCAGAGGCAAAAAACTTAGACACAGAGGAAACTTTTACCCTGAAAACTTAGGCACTAAATGTAGCCACCTACAGGGTTCAGGGAGAATTATGGATTACAGGGGAACCCAAACTGGGATTTAGGCACCTAAGTATCTTTGCTGATCTGGGCCTTAGTTACTGGCAATATAAATAGCGTTGCAAAAAGTAGTTCCCGCCATCTAGCACCCCCCCACACCCCAAAATGGGTCATGTTCAAAACATGTGACATTCTCTAATTAAGAGGAGTCAGGGGACAAATTCCCCCCATAACCCCGACCTTTTGAAATAATCCCACAAAACCAGAAAATTGTAAAGTAAGTTTGCCATGGCGAAGTATTTTGCCAAGTTGCACAAAGACCCTATTATTAGAAGATCCCACAAGACTGAGCAACACACACCATGTGCTCGGCATATATAGTTGGTAGGGTGACCAGATCGCCTGATATTAGGAGCTTTGTCTTATTTACACAACCATATCCCCCAATTCTTCCCCACAAAAAACCCAGGGTCCTGATTTTTCACCCTTGCTATCTGGTCAACCTTGCAACTGGGCAAGTCACATCCACATTACACAACACCACCATTGCACAATCTCAGCATTCGTTTTCAAGACAGCCCTGTGCAAGGCACCCTATCGCAACTGCTGACATGGGACACTACAGAGGCTCTGAAGTAGCCTTCAAACTCTGCAAATAATCCCTGTGGCTCTGTGCCTTTAGATCAAACAACAAAATCTCTATTCAACCCCCTGCCTTCCAGAGGCCCTAGTACAGCTGTGAAGTGCCACTGTGGGTGTGGAGGTACTTCTTGCTAGAGCAGTTCAATTTTTATTTTATTTTTAAAAAGGGGGGGGGCGGGGATGATGCAATTAATGACTACTAAGAGACTGAGTAAGCTCCTTATTGCACATGAAAATGCCCAATACTCAGGGCGGCTAGGGTGACCAGACGTCCCAATTTTATCGATGTTCGGTCGGGACACTGGACAAAAAAGCAATTTTGCCCTCCACTCCGGCCCCCCCCGACCCCGACTCCGCCCCCTCCTTCCCCCATTGGATTCCTCCATGGAGGGAGGAGGTTAGGAGGAGGGATGTGTGGAGGGGGGATGGAGTGAGGAGGGTCGGGCAACTACCAGGAGCATGGGAGGGGAAGGGAAAGTTGCCGTGGCTGCCGGGGGCTAGCTAGGCATGGCCCGGGCTGCGTGCAGGCAGCAGCCGGGGCTGGCTCTGGCCCGGGTGGGCAGCGCAGACCGGGGGCGTGGGCCGCCAGAGACACGCGGCGAAGAGGGGCTGCGGGGGTCGAGACTTGTCCCAGGCGGGGAGGCCGGCGGACAGGGGCGAGGGGCCAGCCGGGGTCCCCATAAACTTCCCTGCCGCTGCCAGGGAGCCCCGCGCCTCTCCTGCTCGGCTGCGCTCCAGCGGCTCGCCCCGCCGGGAAGGAGCCGCTGGAGCGCAGCCGAGCGGGAGAGGTGCAGGGCTCCTTGCCGGCGGCGGGACGCGCCGCATGTGCCCACGGCGGGCTGGGAAAAGCCCTGGCTCCTGCCCGTTGCCCAGCCTGGAGCCCCGGGGAGCCCCTCAGGAGACCGGCCGCTGCTGTGGCTCAGCTGTGCCAGCCCCGGTCCCCTACACGCCCGCGCTGCGCTGCCCCCGGGTCCCCGGCTCACATACACCGCCGCTTATCAGTGTGACCCCCTCCCCCCCCCATGCCCTCTTTATCCCCAGCCCCCTCTGCATCGGGGCCAGCTTTTGCCCTGGGGTGGGCAGCACGTGCGGCCGGCGCGGCTGGGACCTGCTAATGCCCCCCACCCCTGCGAAACTGCTTTTTTTTTTTTTTTTTGCTCCGCCGCCATTTTTTTTGCTCCACTCCCCCGCATCCCGATATTTCATCCCTGTGATCTGGTCACCCTAGGGCCGGCTCTACTGTTTTTGTCGCCCCAAGCAGCGCACAGAATTGCCACCGCAGATGGCGGGGGCAGTCTGCGTGCCGTTACGGCAGCACACGCGTTTCCGCGGCGGCGGCAATTTGATGGCAGCTTCTGTCTTCAGCTGGAAGACAGAAGCCGCTGAATCGCCTCCGTGGGTAGCTGAACATAGAAGCTGCCGCCGAATTGCCACCGCCGTGGAAACGCGCGAGCCGCCCTAACTGGACACAGACTGCCCCCGCCATCCGCAGCGGCAGTTCGGCGCGCTGCTTGGAGCGGCAAAAACCACAGACTGCCACCCCTTGCCGACTGCCGCCCCAAGCATCTGCTTGGAACGCTGGTGCCTGGAGCCGGCCTGCCAATACTGCTTTCCAACAAACTGAGTAGCTCTCTCAGCTTCAGAAAGGAGCCCTTCAGTAGCCAGCTCTTGGAGGGGAAAGGGGGCAGCAGAGAGATCTCTCCAAAGCACAATCAGGTCTTACCCTTGCTGAAGTTTCTCCAAAGAGAGGTCTGTTGTCCAGTCCACCAGTGCCATAGGTTCTAGTTGTATAGTCTTCCATTTCCCCTCCCCAAAAGAAATCGGTCGTGTCACTCACACACAGAGAGAGATTATCTCAAAACAAAACCATCCCTGTCTCAAGAGGCCTTAAGCCCATGGCACAGTATGTGTGAGCAAGAGTTATTTATGGAAAATACATCTCTCCTGGCTTTGGGTGCTTCACACAACACGTGGCTCAGAGCCAAGGATCCAAGCCTCCCCTCCAAGCCTTCGCTTTCTTCTTCATGATCAGAAGCTGCTGCCTGCCAGAGACAAACACAAACGAGAAATATTGGACCTTTTTTGTTAGCTCTAAGGCAGCGTGGTTGATTTATTATCGTTTATTTCCCCTAATGGAACTAATCAAGGCTGTTAATAGGGAGCCCATGCCAGGATTCTTTTCTCCCCCACCCCCAACAAAAGCTCTGTTCTTTTGGAGATCAATTAAACAAAACTACCTTTCTGCAGCTGCTGCCCCCACCCCAGCATCACGGCTCCTAGTTCAAAGCTCACGAGCGGAGGTGGGCAGAGGGGGGAAAAGTCTCGTGGGAAAGCCCCAGCTTTTCCCCCCTCCCACCGGATTCGCTACTGGTGCTCACCCAAGCAATCAGATTAGACTCGGTGCAGGGTATTTATCAGGGAAGGGGGTGCCGAGCCTATGCCAAAGGTTACAATAGAAAATAGCGCTTTCCTGCCCTTCTGCTAGAACTTGTTTGCTGGGAAGGGAGAGGGGGCAAGGAGTGATTATTTAAAAAAAAAGCCAACAGAATTTTATAGTAAGAGGGAATTAAGTGGTTGATCCAGGGATTTCTGGTCCCCTTCCATTTTAAATCAAGCCGCCGCAGCCCGCAATAAACTTCGATTCGTGTCCCGCTTGCTTTTCTATTATAGTCAGCTGCTCCCCCTCCCCCAAGAATAACCCTTCTTTTCCCGGAGATCTGCAGCGGCCTGAGCAAAGGGGGAGGGGAAAGAGCCAGGCACCAACCCCTTTCATCCATCCCTTGAAAGATTGATTCGTCTCTTAAGGGAAAACACACAAACGCTGACGACCAAAAACAAAGCAATCCCGATCAGAGAAACTGAAATGCCCGACCTGATCACTTTCCCCTTCCCTCCTTCTCCTGCCCCGACAGTGCACCCCCGTACATACCCCAAGCATGAAGCCCACCCCCTTCTACACACACCCCTCTGGGGAACATGTGCCCAAGAGGCCACAGTAGCAAACGTTCAGAAACAGAGCGTTGGCGTTGTTAAGATTCCATCGGTGCTACTTACCCCCGTAGTGTACCTCAGGGAAGCTACAACAGATACAACCACCCCTGTCCCTGCACTGGTTAATATCCTTCCAAGCGCTGTCGCAAATCAGCCCTCCCCTACCTACAGTCCAGCCCCCCCGTGATCTCACCGCCAGCCCGATCCAATCACAGGCAGGAGAGGACCTGCACTTGCTGCAATTCTTTATTTCCCGAGCTTGCAGATTTGTTTATTTTGAAAGGGAAATAACTGTTCGGGGCATTGATACGTGAGTGGCCAATCAGTAACCGGGCAAAGTAAGAGTCACGTTATTTAAAAAAAAATTGTTACACTTAAGTGCAGCTTTAATTATTAATAATAATTAAATTGATCATTGCTAATAGTAACAATACACTGACTTTCTTTTGATAGAGCATTGGGCTTTTCAAAATACATGCAGAGATGATGGCCGTATTCAGTCTATCTGTTACAATGGGATGACCCCTCTGACTGCAGGGTGAATTTGACCAAGGGTGCCTGGGGGTTCTCCACTGGGTTACACTAAAGTTTATACCACTGTCACTCCTTTAAACTCAGTGTAACCAGTAGAGAACCTGGTCCGTGGTCTCTCTCCATTGTTATTGTTGTTATATTATTTATTGGAGAAAGATGTAGTAGTCTGAGCATCTGGGAGCCAAGAACTTTGACCCTTAATACTGTGGTGCTTGGCAATCAAAAGAGAAAGATTATAAAATAATTCTAAGGTCTAATCTTGGCTTCTTTGATCCTGACTGTCCCTCTGGAGCACTCAGGAAGTCACTTAGGTCCAGATCCTCAAAGGTATTTTGGTGCCTGTCTCCTGTTAAAGTCTATGGGAGTTAGGTGCCTACAGGGCCAGCTCCAGGCACCAGCGCAGGAAGCAGGTGCTTGGGGCGGCCAATGGAAAGGGGCGGCACGTCCGGGTCTTCGGACGCAATTTGGCGGCGGGTCCCTCAGTCCCTCTCAGAGGGAAAGACCAGCAGCCGAATTGCCGCCGAAGAATGAAGTGGTGCGGTAAAGCTGCCACCAATTGCGGCTTTATCTTTTCTTTTTTTCCCTTCGCTGCTTGAGGCAGCAAAAAAGCTGGAGCCGGCCCTGGGTGCCTAAATACCTTTCATAATCTGAGCTTTAGGGCCTGATTCTCTACTGCCCTGAAACTTGTGTAGTCCTCCTTCTGGGCAAAATGTAGTGTTGCCAACCATTGTGGTTTTATCAAGAGTCTTGCAGTATTTGGTGTTGCTGTTAAAGCCTCAGCTCTTGGAGTCATGTGATTATGTGAGACTCTTATTGTACAGTTTTATTTTTTGTTTTTAATTGTTTTTTTTTCCCATCATGGTTGTGAAGAAAAACTTGAAAATGTGAAACAGACCCAACACCAGAAGGCAAATGAAAGAACCCCAAATTTATTATTTTTTAAATATGCTTTTAAGCCAATCTCATGATTTTGGGGGGGTGAAGGGTTGAATCACAGAAACCCCCTTGGGAACTGCCAACTGATGTGCCAAGACTACTTCTGCCCTGCTTTCCTACCCTGGCAGCTCGGGACTCCAGCACCCTGTCTTGTTGAGCCAGACACGCCAGTCTGCTCCAACACAGACCCAGGGTCTGAATTACTTGCCCCAAAGCTGCAGACTTAACTGAAAGCAGCTAACAGAAGTGTTCTTGTCTTTAACACTCAGATGCCCAACTCCCGATGGGGTCTAACCCCAAATAAATCCGTTTTACCCAGTATAAAGCTTATAAATTGTTCACCCTCTATAACATTGATAGAGAGATATGCACAGCTGTTTGTCTCCCCCCTCCCCCCCCAGGTATTAACACATACTCTGAGTTAATTAATAAGTAAAAAGTGATTTTATTAAATACAGAAAGTAGGATTTAAGTGGTTTCAAGTAGTAACAGCCAGAACAATGTGAATTACCAAGCAAAATAAAATAAAATACGCAAGTCTATGTCTAATACAGTAAGAAACTGAATAGAGATAAGATCTTACCCTCAGAGATGTTTCAATATGTTTCTTTCACAGACTGGACGCCTTCCTAGTCTGGGCACAATCCTTTCCCCTGGTACAGCCCTTGTTCCAGCTCAGGTGGTAGCCAGGAGATTCCTCATGATGGCTCTCCTCTTTTCTTTGTTCCACCCACTTATATATCTTTTGCATAAGGCGGGAATCCTTTGTCCCTCTGGGTCCCATCCCCCCCACAGCTCAATGGAAAACCACCAGGTTAAAGATGGATTCCAGTTCAGGTGACATGATCATATGTCACGGTAAGCCTTCATTACCCACTTGCCAGCACACACGTATACAGGAAGACTTACAGGTAAAACAGAGCCATCTGCAGTCAATTGTCCTGGTTACTGGGAGTCATCCAGATTTCAATCCACCATTAACGGCCCACATTTTGCATAATTACAATAGGCCCTCAGAGTTATATTTCATATTTCTATTTTCAGATACAAGAGTGATACATTTATACAAATAGGATGACCACACTCAGTAGATTATAAGCTTTGTAATGATACCTTACAAGAGACCTTTTGCATGAAGCGTATTCCAGTTACATTAGCATATTTTCATAAAATCGTATAGAGTGCAACATCACAGGGAGGGGCCTGTGCCAAAGTGAATAGTGAGTGTAAAATGTTACCAGTGTGTGTATAACATGGTCATTGGCAAGGGTAACTTGTTTTACTTTAATAACCTTGGTTGAGAGAGGGAGCGAATATTGCCGGGGCTGAGATTAGTGACATATTAAGTTTGGTGCTCAGATGCTCCCTTGGCAGAATTTTCTTCTTCATCCTAATAGACTCCTGGCTGTTTATGACCCACTCCAAAATCATTGCTCTTCCTGTCCAGTCCTGGAGAGACATCAGGGGATTTCTTGCCCGTTAGGTGAATTCCACTGAACACCACTGTAAAAATAAAAAAGATACTTCATTCTTGAAGGAGAAGAAGGAAATTTAAAGGCCAGGACTGTAGATGAGCCAGGCCAGAAAAAGGCAACAAATAGCAATCAGCTGTAATGTATCACTGCCTGTCCATGTGATGTGTTCAGGTTCCCTCTCACTGTGGACTCCAGAGCCCAACGACCCTTCCTTAGTCCACCCCTGTCCCTGCATTAAAGAATTTATACATTTAACAAGTTCTTGGACAGCCCATCTATCTAGGTTCCTCTCTCGTAGTGAAGCAAGTCACTTTTTTTGCTTGATATTTCTGCCCTTGCAGTTTTGTAAGGGGAAGGCCGTCGAGCAGGTACAATTCAGTTCATTGTTCCTAATAAGCTTCTTTGACTCAGTACAAGTGTTCTGTACACAGGAGCCACCCAGCCCTGTAGTATATTTGATCAGTATCTTGTATTAGCCACTTATAGTCATTGTGTTAGAACATCAAAGCACGGTAATTTGAAAGACAGATAAAGTTGGGATTAAATTCTAGTGATGCTATAAAGAAAAAATCAAACTATCTTTTACCCTGCCTTTGTTCTGATCCAAGTGAGAAAAGTCATTAATCTGGTATTCTCTTCCTTAACCCCTTTAGCACTCACACACTGTTACCCAGTAAAATGGATTTCTGAGACCAGATAGAAACATGCCATTTTGATTCATTTGTAAAATTGCTGGCCAAAGAAAGGGAGGCCCTGGCTGACAGATGAAAAATGAAAGGTAGAGAGTGTTAGGTTTCACAGCATACACACAGAGAAGTTAGATAAAAACCTAAAATACTCTTGCTTGAAAATTGCAATGTAACACTACTTTATTTCTTAGACTTCAGAACCTTGGCACACAAGGACCCAAAACAGAGAGAGACAAAACAGGCTGCTCCCAAAGGCAGAGATTTACAATTCACTCCACCTTACTCAAAGTTTGCTGGCTCAGACTGACTCTGATTACATGCTTCCCTACAGAGCCATCTGCTGCAAGCAGGATCGGGAAGACCTCTGAGAATTCAAAGTTATAGATCACAATTTTAACCGAGTTTTCAATACACCACAAAGAAGGGCTCCGTGGGGCTCTCATTAAATAAGTTGCACAGACAGTGCATTGTTAGCTTTTTTATGGTTATTCAGCCCTGGATAACATCTCTGGTGGGGTCTTTTGCACTGTCTAGTTTAAATTAAACATAACATGCAAGTATTTCGTTTGATTAAGGAGACACAGGGGCAGATTCTTGGCCTCGCTCTACCGCTGTTTTGTGCCTCTCCTGCAGCACAAGGAATCCACAACTCTTGAGAGTTCCCAAAAGATTTTTTTGTTGTTCCTATGCCCCAGCAATCTCTAGCTGCTGGAGTGGCCCTGTGATACTGTGGGCAGCCAGGCATATATTAGAGCAGCCCTGAAACTGCACTAAATTATGCTGCAGAGCCCCTTGGTCCCCTGGATTAAGAAGAGGGGGCATACAAGAGGGAAGGGATAGCTCAGTGGTTTGAGCATTGGCCTGCTAAACTTAGGATTGTGAGTTCAGTCCTTGAGGGGGCCACTTAGGGATCTGGGGCAAAATCAGTACTTGGTCCTGCTAGTGAAGGCAGGGGACTGGACTTGATGACCTTTCAAGGTCCCTTCCAGTTCTAGGAGATAGGTATATCTCCATTATTTTAAAAAAAAAAAAAAAAAAAAGTGGTTCAAAGCCACCTTGCCCCCATGCAATCCCACTCATGCACCAAAGAACCTGGCCAAGAGTGGTCACTGTGACACCATCTAACAGACCAACAACAAGTGATGTATCTCTCCTCCTCCTCCTCCAGAACAAAATATACTGCAATTTTATAGTTGGGGATTAAGTGTTTAAAAGCCTGGACATGAAATAATTATGATACTTTGCCCTTCTATCGGGCCATTCACTGAGTATCACCAAATACCTTAAACATGTTTATCGATTAACAAAATTCTGGACTTCAGGGGTCCCCTTCTTTAGAGTCTGACCCGGTCGCTGCCCTATGTATAAAATTCCCACTGAAGTCAATGAGAGTTGTGCACATGGAGCAACTGCACAAGTAGACTGTTAGGTGTTGGAACCCTTTGGGTAGTAGAGCTCCTTATTAATATTTGTGCTTTATTTCTAGAGAGGGGTCCAAACTCTAAAGTCTGGATCCATGCATAGATGCAGCTTCTGTACTTCCACAAAGTTGGCCAGATCCCAGGTTTTACTTGGTCTATTATACAGTTAAACCTTAGCAGCATAGTTCAGAAGCAGGCCCAGATCCAAACTCATTTTACAGCTTGGGAACTGGCAAAGGTGATGCCAGAAAATGTATTGGCACAGAGATCTCCTCCTGGTGGTAAATGGCACGAGAAGGAAGAAACTCTTGATAAAACCACACAAAGTGGAAGAACTGTAAAGCTGTCTAGTCATTTCAAAGCTTGTATAGTTCATTGAAATCACTCAGTTTCCGTTATGGGAAGAGTGATGTTATAAGACTGTGGTAGATATGTAACTAGCTAACAGATGAAGTGCCATAGATGGTGCTCAAGACTATATAGCATAGCTCTTTGGTTTTGTCGGACTAATACAACTTGTTACCATGGGTATTGCAAATGGTTTCCTTTATGCAGCTCTTTACATCAGCTTCAACAGATGTGATTTTGTGCCCATGTCTATTTATCTGTAACATAAACTGACAAAAGCTCTTTCTGTGCCACCCACTCCTAATCTTATTTCAGGGCTTCGGCTTTGTACTGAAAGTATTTAAATAAAAAGAACTATGTTAGCCCGCTTCAGGCTGATTAGAATTTACAAGACGCTACCGTACTCTTAGAACATCCCTGTTGATCAGTATTCTATCTAATCTCAGGTATTTGGCGAGCTCTAACTACCATAGGACCCAGATATCAGATAAGGTTCTCTGAGAAAGTGTCTTAGCAGTTGCCACTTTAAAAGAAAGCAGGGTCTCTGGAGCCCTTTCAATGTGAAACTTTAGGATCCTGGAGGGAAACAAATGAGAAGGGTTCTGAAGCTGTTGGGTTTCACATGGTTGGTATGAAAATTAAGCAGTTTCCTTCACTCCTCAAGGCATGTGAATGTTTAGGAAGTGGGACACTCCTTGAAGTCAATGGGAGTTGTGCAATGGATTTTACTTTGCTGACTGCAAGCAAAATCAAGCATTTAGTGCGTGAGGCAAGAGGCTGTTCCGAACTGATTAAAAGTGCAGCATGGCCCTCACAGTCTAGGCCGAGCGATAGGCTCTGGAGGTGGCTTATCGTGGGGTGCTCTGTCACCCCTATTATAATTTAGACATCCCTGGGGGCCTGTCTACATTACAACAATTTCCCTGGTCTGCTCTTTTGGCTGCCAGAATCACTCACTGCAGCGCTGCATGCTGCAGATCCACCCTTCCCACTCCTAGCTTGGGAGGAGCTGTATGGCTGTCTGCCTCAGTTCCTGCACAGGGGCAATCCCTGGGCTGCGTATAGGGTTTTTAGAGCCTCTTTACACTTCTCCGACTTTTTCTACATGGTGTAAAAGGCCTGGAATCATTTGTGGGAGTAGGAGACAAAGGGAGTATCAGAGGGAGCTGAAGCGTGTCAGGGCTTGAGCAAGGCAGCTGCAAAATGTTAGAGATGAGATGTAGGCTAGGATGGAACCATGCTTTGAATGGGGGGAATCTGAATGTGATAAAGAAGGAGACTGGAAGCCAGACAGACACTTGAGAAGGAGGTGAGAAGTGTATGTCAATTTCATGGTTTAATGTTCCATCCAATATGTTAGTTCTTAAACAACATACCCTCTCTCCACTTTAAGGTCTTGCATTTCACTCCTGGACCACTTGATTGTATACCAGAATGTTTTAGCAGGTGACACATATAGTTTGTAGGTAGCAGCTGATGCATGATGCATCTTTTGAAAAGGTATTATATTGGACTCAGTAGATAACAGTTGACTCAGTAAGTGATGTGCCTGATTTAATAATATATCTGGCTTAACAAATTATGTGTCAGCTTCAACAGGTGACATCTCTTGGTTGGTGAATGATGTAACTGATTCAGTAGCTGATTCCTCTTCCTCAATATTTGGATCATTAGGTGAGACATCTGCTTCTCTAAATGATCTCTTCTGCTGAGTCATTATACTGCATCAACATCACCTCACTACGTAAGTGAGAGTTGTGTGAATATGCCAGGGTTCTATTTCACTAGCTATTTGTATTGTATTTGTTTCAGTGCAATGCAGCCACATTCCTTTAGAATTTTGAAATGAATGGTTCTTTGTAGTAGCATTCCCTAGGGAAGGAAAGAAAAGAGTTTTAAGGGGGAAAAAAAGAGTTCTAAAGTTTTTACACACACACACACACACACACACACACACACACACACACACACACACACACACACACACACACGTACGTACGTACGTACGTACGTATGTCTCGGACCCAATCCTGCAATCAGATCTGTATGAGCAGTTCCAATTGACATCAGAAAGGCTCAATGCTGGCACAAGAGTCTACCCCATGGATCTGAATACAGGCTCAGGACCTCTCTGTTTAATTGCCTTAATTTTTGCCCAGTCCAACCAGTATGTACTTCTGTGTTTCCCAGACTTCTGAAATATATGCCTCCCTCTTCAGGAAAGTGAAACCAATTTGGAATCCCCTGCAGCCTTGCCTTGTGTTGTTAAAGTGTTACCCATCTCAATAGATACATTTCCTGCTTCCCCAAACCAGGAATCACTGATAATGATCTTCATAATCTATTTTTATTTGCTTATTTGCTTAGATGAGGAATGAAATATTTAACAATATGGATGCTGACAGTTAAAGAGCCATCACTGGCTTCTGAGTTAACATTGATGGCAGTTCATACCATACATCTGTTGTTTCAGGCTCTCTGCTAACTCAGGCAGTCATCTCAATGCCAGCTGCAGTTTCGATGGGTTTTATTTGCAAATATAATAGCTTAGAGGTTTACTTAAAAAACAAAAACCTCAGACTAGAGAATAACTTATACCTCTGCCATTCCATACCCCTACATTGGCTTCCTTCATGCTCCACCAGGAGGTGGCACCCCATATTTTGG
The DNA here is from genome assembly GCF_027887155.1 of Malaclemys terrapin pileata. Lineage (NCBI taxonomy): Eukaryota > Metazoa > Chordata > Testudines > Emydidae > Malaclemys > Malaclemys terrapin. The sequence goes on along the minus strand of NC_071505.1, from coordinate 16,668,240 downwards.
GAAACACTGATGTACTTCATAAGTACAAGAATTTAATAAATAAAAATAATGAAAATATTTTCCTCCTCATTTAGAAATCTATTCTGTCTGGTTCAACCTTTTCCTCTGAAATGTTGGTCAAGCCATGTTACATGTATATCAGAGGGGATGGCGTGGTGGCCCAGGTTTCATGTTTGTGTTCACTGGATCCATAGATATAACTCTCCATAATGTTGACTCAGCTCTTTGTTTTTCTGGGACAAAAAAAAAAAACTGATCTCCTTTGACAGCTGGGTAGGATTGTTTGGTCAAAACTAAAGTTCTGTCTGCTTTTCACAGACAAAAAAATCTCATAGTGCTTGACTTTCCTAAAGTTTGCTCTGGTGTCCTTAGTCAAAAAATCCCCTCCTCCACTATTATTTAGCACACCTCTGCCCTGATTGTCTAACTAGCTGCTACCCTCCACCCCAGAAGTGGCCACATTTCAGTGCTGAAGGGCCTCCTTGTTTTGTATGCTGAGCGTGATCCATTGTCCACTGAAATCAAAAGGAGCTTTGGCATTGTTTCCAAAAAAGGCTTGGGCCCATAGGTTGTTTAGAGCTTTAGTATCCCCAGATGAACTGCACTATATGCATATAAGACAGTACTTAGTTTGTCTTGCCTCTATTTTATTTATTCTGAAGGCCATCTGTATGGTTTCTTCTGTACTCAGTCCATGGTGTTTCATTTGCCTAAAGATTTAATTCATCTTGTATATTAGTGTTTTGGAAGGACAGGGCTATACCAGGGTTAATTATGTAACACTGTCACTGATGCAGCTGCCTGGATAGTAAAACTAATTGTCAGATTACAGGGAGGTGGAGGTCAGTTTAGCCAATCTCATCTTTATTTATGCTCTCCAACATCGCTCTCTCCTACTCCAAAAGTCCCTGGAATTAAGGCACACCATTAATATTGTTTTCCTGTGGCAATTTCTCTCATGTTTTCAGCTCTGATAAAGCAACCACCATTCTTTCATTGCCCACTTCCAAAGCATGTTCACCTTTGTGACACAGTCTTGAGTGATGAGAATTGAGAAATCAGTTTTGCAACATTAATTCTGCCTTCCATCCACAGCTTTTATGGCCCTTCCGCTATTCTGTTTGGCATGATTCTTTTTAATAGCATGAAGCTTTCACTAGATTGCCTAGGGAGGTTGTGGAATCTCCATCTCTGGAGATATTTAAGAGTAGGTTAGATAAATGTCTATCAGGGATGGTCTAGACAGTATTTGGTCCTGCCATGCGGGCAGGGGACTGGACTCGATGACCTCTCGAGGTCCCTTCCAGTCCTAGAATCTATGAATCTATGAATCTATGGATCTTTCTAACAAAAGAACAGGGGGCACAAATTCCTGGAGGATACAGGAGCTATTTTCTCCTGCACTTTTGAGTCCAAGGAGAATGTGGTTACAATGACTCCGAATATTAACTTTTCGTAACAAAGGTCCAGATCATCCCTGTCTTGAGGAAATGTTCTGGAGGAGGAAATCTACACAAGGGTCTCCTCACTGAGATCTGACTCTGTTGTCCCCAAAAGGGCAAGGTTTGCCTCTCCCTGTGGAAAAGGCCACTGGGCTGGTCTCCAAACCTGGCAGAATCCCAGAGATTCTAGACTGGCCCTCCCCAGCTCCTGCAGCATTGCTCAAGGACTCTCCAGGCTGCAGCTGCCCCTGGGATCCTGTGAGGGCAAGCTGTATTATCTTCTGAATAAACCATGTAGGACTAGAAGTAGGACATTGTGCATTTCTCCTAATACCTGCTCCAGTCATGACCACTCTTTCCCTGGCCAACCCAATCTTCACCCCCTCCATCGGCATGGAGGCTGAGCAGAGGGGTCTCTGCAGGGCTCATGGTGCACTGTAGGGGCAGTGTTGCAAAGATGGGTAAGCCCCCTTTCCATGCAGAATGGGGATGATCCATGTGCACTTCCCTGTGTGGATTCAGGGGGAACAGTGGGCTGTTTCTAAATGTTATTGAAAAAAATAGTTGTGATTAATTTGAACAAGAGTGTTGTCAAGTTTAAAATGAACAACAGTATTGCCAGTGTTAGGCCTAAAACTTCTGGAAGTTTTATAGAGCAAGCTTTGCAAAATTAAGCTGCAACTTGTGGTCAAAAGACTCCTGCAACCAGACAACGTTTTATGCTGACTCCTATATGGTAAAATAGGTCATGCCCACGGGTACGGCTTATTAAGGCCACCTTTGAAACTTGTGGTTAAGAGACGCTGCAGCCAAAGAACTGATTCCTATGTGGTTTTTGATGGGCTAGGCCTTCAGGCATAGGTTATCAAAATAATCTTACCCACAATCAAGACAATAGCCCATTTAGAGGTAAGTTATGTCCTTGTAACCTAAAAAATTAAAGCACCAATTGGCTATTAGAAAAACCACCGTCGAGACAATGGGCTATATGGAAATAAGTTATCTCCTTGTGCATAACTTATAAAACTAAAACAACAATTGGCTACAAAAAAATAAGTAAGCCTAAATTATACACCCAAAGCGACAACGCTAACCACATTACAGATTTGGCCTAACCTGATTGGTTGACCTGCTTCAAAACACGGGGGAAAGATGAGATTAAATGTGTAGAGCCTCAGGTGGGCGTGTGTGTGTGTCTTAGTCTAAGACAGTGGTTCCCAAACTTTAACAACCTGTGAACCCCTTTCACTAAAATGTCAAGTCTCGCGAACCCCCTCCTAAAAATGAATATTTCCAGGGATTTTCTCCTTTACCTGAGTATAAATTTTAAGAGCAGTGATCTTGGAAATATAAAATTTGTTTTTATGACATGCTTATTACACACTATTTATTATTTATCATTACAGTATTTTTATTACATTATGAAAATGGCAACACTCTTCCAAAATCTCACTTTCGTAGCTTGTATCACTTTGATTAAGCCTGTTATAAGACAAGGCTCCTATGTTTCATCAAGAAGTATCAGATGTGAAACAAGCTTAAAGGTATTTAAGAAGCCAACTTAAAGAGTTCCTCCTACACAAGCATTCAGGTCTTGAGCAGTCCAGGCAAACAACGCACGTTACAACAAAGCTTAAACTTGTTCTTCATAATAATTTTAAAAACAATGCTAGCTGCCTATTTAATTTTAAAAACAGCAAAAAACTATCCACTTCCCTTTCCATTTCTTATAAGGAGTCTTGAAGTTTAAATCTCCTCAGTGTGATAGATATGCTTGCTTTGATCTGCTTAGTTCTTGGAAGTCCAGGGGCTCCGGGCTGCTGAGACAACTCTGTCCGCCATTAGGGAATTTTTTCCTGAGAATCCCCTGTAACATTTTGCGAACCCCCAGGGGTTCCCAAAGCCTGTCTTGAGGAATAATCAGTAGTTTTAATTTCTTTATACGGACACCACTTAACCTCATTACATCTGTGTTGGGTGGTGGGAAGTAGTGATCACCCAGAGCCCCATTTGGACCCTGATGTGTGTCCCCTTCTTCCTATATCTCCACAATAGTATTATCTTTTGAAATTCACAGCTCAATCCTTGTCAGCATCTGCAATTAGGAACTAAAATGACAGGTTTCAGAGCGATAGCCGTGTTAGTCTGTACCAGCAAAAAGAACAAGGAGTACTTGTGGCACCTTAGAGACTAACAAATGTAGCCCACGAAAGCTTATGCTCAAATACATTTGTTAGTCTCTAAGGTGCCACAAGTACTCCTCGTTCTTTTAGGAACTAAGAGTGGCTTGAATTGCCACCTGAGGGAGCCACTGATATTGTCAGAGTGAAAATGAGGTGAAATTGAAAGGAAAAGCAGCAAAAATATTTCAGATTCTATTTTAACCCCCTTTCTAATCTAATGAAAGGCCCCTTCTCTCACTTACTTCTCTTATCCCCTGTAACTTACCTTGAGTGCCTTCTACGTGTTAAAAAATGTTTGAAAAATATAAAGAATTTGCACACAAAACTTTTGAGTTAAATGGACTTAAATGTTAAAATAGGCACAGAATGGCCTACAGCTCCAAAAAAAGAACAGGAGTACTTGTGGCACCTTAGAGACTAACAAATTTATTAGAGCATAAGCTTTCGTGGACTACAGCCCACTTCTTCGGATGCATATCCAAGACATTCACTTATCACGTCAATAAGTTCATGAAATAGGAATGCTTCTTTTAAACATTTTGCTGTCAATAGTTGATAACACCAACTAGAGATCAAACGTATAGGACTAGATCATCACATGGTGGAAACTGGCATCGCTCAGCCAACATACACCAGCTGATATCCTGACCTGTAATCTTTAATTGTCTTTATGATGATACTGTAACAGATAGCGGCCTCCTACATAGAGGCCCCAAGGCCATCAGTGGGGATTTAACCTGAGAACTTCAGCACAAAAGTCCCAACCTTTCATCATCAGAACTAAAGGAAAATTCCTTTAGTTGTTATAGTTGCTAGAGCCAGCCACAAGAGGGAGACAAGAGCATACTTACTAAGTCAGTGTTTCTCAAACTGGGGTCGCTGCTTGTGTAGGGGAAAGCCCCTGGCGGGCCGGGCCGGTTTGTTTACCTGCCCTATCCACAGTCCGGCCAATCACGGCTCCCCTGGCCGCGGTCTGCTGCTCTGGGCCAATGGGAGCTGCTGGACGCGACACGGGCCGAGGGACGTGCTGGCCGCCGCTTCCAGCAGCTCCCATTGGCCTGCAGTGGTGAACCGCGGCCAGTGGGAGCCGCGATCGACCGGACCTGCGGACGGGGCAGGTAAACGAACCGGCCCGGCCCTCCAGGGGCTTACCCTACACAAGCGGCGACCCCAGTTTGAGAAACATTGTACTAAGTTAAGGTATTACAGTATATTAACCTACTTTTTCTTTCTGGTGATTTTGATCATGTAGACTGTTTTGTAGCGGTGTTTAAATAAGCAACTTCCTATTACTTATTTTATTTTTCCCAACTTGCATGTTTCTGAATGTACTGAGATCAACTGGAAGAGTTAAATTAAAAAAGGTGAAGTGTTCAGAACAGTGGACAATTTTGTTTGTATAATTGTGCCTCTCCTTCAGGTTTTCAGATAGCATGGGTTTGGTGGGGACTGTCTTTCTGATAGAATCTCTCAATTTTATATGATCTTTTTCACTGTATTTCAGAAATCTTCCTCCTTCTTCCTCTTCATCCCCCAGAAACCTTATTTGGAAAAGCTATAGGCATTGATGTAAAAAGATCTAAGCAAATTGCATTTTTGTTTTCAGTATAATATATCTTCATAGAGGGTTGTCAATCTTTTTACAGGCTCTCAGGAAATTTTCCCTCCTTAGCCTGTCATAAATTTGTGGCTAATTTTAGCAGAATCCAGAGAGGAATTGAACTCCATCAGAAGCAGAGAAATCACCTCAACCTGCTCCTTCATTTTGGAGGAAAACTTTTAACAAGGGGTTTCCCAGGAGGTCAGCTGCAAAGTTAAACCCCCAATTATGAAGCATGATCTTTCCATATCAGAAAAAGCAATTTCACCAGTTATGTCCTAGACAACAACCAAAAGTGAACCATGAAAACTTCTTTGTCCCTTATTGGCACTAATGTGCGTGTCAATTGGCTGGCAGAACTGAAGTTTCTTGGATTATGGCTCTTCAGGCCCATGTTGCCCCAGCAATTGTTCCCTAGTTTGGTGAGAGGATCACTCACTTAAGATCTGTCTGGCCCCAATAATATGCACACATTGAGGAAAAAAGGGTAAATATTTCAAAAGCACCTCAGTGACTTTGGAGCCTAATGGCTTCAATGGAAGTTGGGAGCCTAAATACCTTTGGGAATCCCATCCTTAGGCACCTACCTCTCATTGAAAGTTAATGGCTCTTAAGTGCCTGAAATCTGGATTCCTCACTCCAGTCTCTTCCCCTTCCCTGGCTCAGACAGCCTACAAGCACTCACCCTTCCCTCTGGTGGTTAGATGCTATTATCCACTAAGTTTCAAATATATTGCTGTTATGACAAATATCAGTAAGTGAAAAGCAGGTTTTCTCTGGTCATTAAAATCTTATTTACACTGGGAAAGCTATTACCCTGTAGGGATTACATACAAATTTACCACATGAAAAATTGCTTCTCTCCTTGTTTCCACTACAGTATCAGACAGAGGATAACACGAAAGCTAAGCTTTTCAAAAATGGTCGTCTAAAGGTAGGCCCCATAATCTATATTTAGGCACCTAAATAAGTGACCTGATTTTCAGAAGTGCTGATTTCAATGGGAGCTGCTGGGTATGCAGTCATATATTAGAGAAATAGGTCCATGTCATGGAGGGTGGACAGGCAGCAGAGCTGAATTGTAAACTCCTCAGAGCAGGAACTGTGTTTTTATATGTGTTTGTACAAAAACTAACAACAGAGCCCCATTCCTGACTGAGGTCTTTTGAGCGCTACTGTATTATAAATGCTAAATAATAATGATAATAATAAACAGTCTGATTAAGTCCTAAACTAGTAATAGCAACTATGGTGTAATTAAATTTAACATCCTTGTAAGGGGGAAAATACCAAAGAAATCCACCACAGTAGCATTTAACTGCAAAAAGGGGAACTACCCAAAAATGATGAAGCTAGTTAAATGGAAATTAAAAGGAACAGTCAGAAGAGTGAAATGCCTGCAAGGCGCATTGAAGCTTTATTAAAAACACCACAACAGAGGCACAAACAATATGAATACCCCAAATTAAAAAAAAAAAAAAAAAAAAAGAGTAAGAGGACCAGAAAAAATTCCACCGGGGCTAAACAACAGAGTAAAAGAGGTGGATAGAGACAAAAAGTTATCCCTTAAAAATTGGGAGTTAAATCCTACAGAGGAAAATAGAAAGGAACATAAACTCTGGCAAGTCAAGTGTAAAAGTATAATTAGGCAGGCCAAAAAAGAATTAAAAAAGCAACTGCCAAAACACAGAAAAATGTGCTGTTAATTTAATTTAATTTCTGCAGAAAAGGACCTAGGGGTTACAGTGGATGAGAAGCTGGATATGAGTCAGTGTGCCCTTGTTGCCAAGAAGGCTAACGGCATTTTGGGTTGTATAAGTAGGGGCATTGCCAGCAGATCGAGGGATGTGATCATTCCCCTCTATTCGACATTGGTGAGGCCTCATCTGGAGTACTGTGTCCAGTTTTGTGCCCCACACTACAAGAAGGATGTGGAAAAATTGGAAAGAGTCCAGCGGAGGGCAACAAAAATGATTAGGGGGCTGGAGCACATGACTTATGAGGAGAGGCTGAGGGAACTGGGATTGTTTAGTCTGCAGAAGAGAAGAATGAGGGGGGATTTGATAGCTGCTTTCCACTACCTGAAAGCGGGTTCCAAAGAGGATGGATCTAGACTGTTCTCAGTGGTAGCAGATGACAGAACAAGGAGCAATGGTCTCAAGTTGCAGTGGGGGAGATTTAGGTTGGATATTAGGAAAAACTTTTTCACTAGGAGGGTGGTGAAGCACTGGAATGGGTTACCTAGGGAAGTGGTGGAATCTCCTTCCATAGAGGTTTTTAAGGTCAGGCTTGACAAAACCCTGGCTAGGATGATTTAGTTGGGAATTGGTCCTGCTTTGAGCAGGGGGTTGGACTAGATGACCTCCTGAGGTCCCTTCCAACCCTGATATTCTATGATTCTATAAATTTTTGTAAGTCCATCAGAAGCGGGGAGCGTGCCAAACAATCACTGGGGCCACTGGATGATCGAGGTGCCAAAGGAGCACTCAAGGAAGACAAGGCTGTTGCAGAGAATTCTTTGCACCAGTCTTCACTGCAGAAGTGAGGCAGATTCCCACACCTGAGCCATTCTTTTAGATGACAAATCTGAGGAAGTGTCCCAGATTCGGTTGTCAGTAGAGGAGGTTTTAGAACAAATTGATAAATTTAATAGTAATAAGTCACCAGTATCAGATGGGATTCACCCAAGAGTTCTGAAGGAACTCAAATATGAAATTGCAGAACTACTAACTGTGGTGTGTAATCTATCGCTTAAAACAGTCTCTGTACCAACTGACTGGGGGATAGTAGGCTGATTTCTTAAAAAGGCTCCAGAGGCAATCTTGGCAATTACAGGCTGGTGAACCTAACTTCAATACCAGGCAAATTGGTTGAAACTACAGTAAACAGAATTACCAGACACATCGATGAGCACGTGTTGAGGAAGAGTTAACATGGCTTTGGGAAATCATGCCTCACCAATCTATTTGAATTCTTTGAGGGAGTCAAGAAACATGTGGACAAGTGTGATCCAGGAGATATAGTGTACTTGGACTTTCAGAAAGCCTTTGACCAGGTTCCTCACCAAAGGCTCTTAAGCAAAATAAGGAGCCACAGGATGAGACAAAAGGTCCTCTCATGGATCAATAATTGGTTAAAATTTAGGAAACAAAGGGTAGCAATAAACAGTTTTCACAGTGAAGAGAGGTAAATAGCAGCCCCCTCAAGGATCTGTACTGGGACTAGTTCTGTTCAACATATTCATAAATGAACTAGAAAAAGGGGTAAACAGTGAGGTGGCAAAGCTTGCAAAATTACTCAGGGTAGTTAAGTCCAAAGCTGACTGTGAAGAGTTACAAAGGCATCTCACAAAACTGTGTGACTGGGCAACAAAATGGCAGATGAAATTCAATGCTGATAAATGCAATGTAATGCACATTGAAAAAATATAATCCCACTATCCAGACAAAATGATGGGGTCTAAGTTAGCTGTCATCACTCAAGAAAGATCTTGGAGTCACTGTGGATCGTTCTCTGAAAACATTTGCTCAATGTGCAGTGCCAGTCAAAAAAGCTAACAGAATGTTAGGAACCATTAAGAAAGGGATAGATGATAACACAGAAAATATCATGTCACTATATAAATCTATGGTACGCTCACACCTTGAATAGCGTGTGCAGTTCTGGTCACTCCGTCTCAAAAGAGAGATATTAAAACTGGAAAAAGTACAGAGAAGGGCAACAAAAATGATTAGGGGTATAGAACAACCTCCACGAAGAGAGATTGAAAAGAATGGGCCTGTTCAGCTGGGAAAAGAGACAACTAGGGAGGATATGACGAGGTCTATAAAATCATGAATGGCGTGGAGAAAGTGAATTGGGAAGCATTATTTACCCCTTGACAAAACAGATGAACCCGGGGTCACACAATGAAATTAATAGGCAGCTGTTTAACTAACATAAGGAAATACTTCTTCACACAATGCACAGTCAACCTGTAGAACTCGTTGTCAGGGGATGCTGTAAAGGCCAAAAGTATAAATGGTTCACAAAAGAACTAGGTAAGTTCATGGAGGATAGGTCCATTAGTGGCTATTAGCCAAGATAATCAGGGATGCAACCTCATGCTCTGTGTGTCCCTAATCACGTGGTACTGGATGAAGGGGATGGATCATGTGACCAGTTGCCCTGTTCTGTTTGTTCACTCATTCTGAAGCATCTGGCACCAGCCACTGTCAGAAGACAGCATACTGGGCTAGATGGATCATTGGTCTGACTCAGTATGACCATTTTAGTATTCTTAACTGCAGCACTAATTGCAATCAGAAATGGTCAATGGCATAATTTACTTCTCTCTCCCAGCTTGAATTATTTCCCTCTAATGTCACAGTCTCATTCAACTGCTTAAAGCAGCGGTTCTCAACCCGGGGTCCTCAGGTGGCCCAATTAGCACACAGCTGTGGCCCAGCTGTGCTTTAAAAAAATTCAAAATTTGCCGCTCTGGTCTGAAAGGGGAGACAGTGTCTGGCAGCCTGCTGGAGTGCCCTTGCCAGCAGGGTGCGGTAGAATGGGTCTCTGGGCAGGTTTGTGGGGGAGAGGGGTGCTCTGAGCAGTGAGGGGGTGGGGGGCACTGGAAACTAGGGGTTTGTGGGGGTGCTGTAGCACATCCCAGGTTTTAGGCTGCCCAGCCCCGCATGGCCCCATGCAGCGGGGTCCGGTGTCTGGCCCCGTACCCAGGGCTCCACTCCTGGCCCCATGACTCTGTGGAGGGGTCTCTGGGCAGGGGCCGCTAGGCAGAGGGGACTGTGGGGAGTTTTGGGGGGGGCACGCTATGGTTCTCAACCTGCGGCCCACAATGATAAATAGGTTGAGAACCACTGGCTTAAAGCATAGCTCAGCAGTGATGCTAGCCTCTCAAAATTCAACAGAACAAAATCAATGGAAGCCAACAGTATGTTATTTTCCCATACTACTCGTCAGCTATGATTAGGGATTTCTATCCAATACCATTTCTTTTTTCCAAAAGGGTTAACAGTAAATTTAAGACTCCATGGGCCCAATTCTAATCTAATTTACACCAGTATAATCCAGCAGGACTCCAGTGAAATCACTAGATACACTGATGCAAACAAGACCAGAATTTGGCCCTATGATTTATGAACACATCATTACAGAAAATGAAGATTACACTAAATAGGAACAAATTTTTATACATAGAAGTCATAAATCCCCACCTTCGTTTATTAAAAGTCTTTAGTTTCACAAACAAAACTAATACTGTTCATTATATATAAAAGACAAAATAGAGAATAGAAGCATACATATAATGCATTAAAAAAGGAGGGGGAAAAAACACACATTGAAATCCATTAGAGTTCACAATTCATATAATATAGGCTTGATGTTTAGGTATAGTCAAAAAAGGGTCTACATAAAAGCAGCATTTTCTTATTCAACAGATGTGTTCTCTATATGTACTCCAAATCCAATATTCTTACTTCTCTGACAACAAGACATGCTGTGTTTTCAATGGGGAGCTCTGTTTAAAAACTGATGGCATTATATGGTCGCAAAATAAGTTTTTACTCCTTTTTACTGTTGGTAGTACTGCAGAGCAATACAGTTCTAGGCATGGGATTCTGTTCTGTTCACATCACCAGAGTTCTTAATTGGGCAATAATTATAGAATCTTTACTTTTTGGTGACTAGAGTGGTACTAAATAATAATGCTTATCTGTCATGCAGATAAGGAAATTGAGGCACAGGGAAGTTAAGCCGCTCGACCACACTGAGTCTATAGCAGAGCAGGGAACAGAAGCCAAGGGTGAAATCCTAGATCAATTAAGACAATAGCACAACACATTTTAACTTCAGTGGGGCCAGGATTTCACTCCAAGGTTCTTGAGTCTCAGCTCTATGCTCAATCTAATGGATCACAACTTTACCTGTAACATAACTCACTTGAGTTAGGTGATAATGTGGGGACGAGAAAGAACCCAGCCTGATTGCCAGATCCCAGGTTGAGCTTGCAGTCCATGTGGGTTTGGGAGTCCAGCTTTTGCCTTATAAACTGAATACATTTGATATGGACTAAATTCGAGATGGACCTCACAATGCCATTTTGACAGTTATTTTTGCAGATAGAATCCAGAGGATTATATCAAAAGGATTAACAGAAGATAAGGAGCTACAGTAAATAGTACTAAAGATTGGAATGTTATTTAATTTACATCAATTAATGTAACGCACATGTGCTAGAGTTTAATAGCTTTCATTGCACAGACACCAAACGAAGCAAAACAGCTGCAAAAGAATAAAATGGACTACTATAGACCACTGCAGTTAGAATTCTGAGGTCTGAGCACCTCACCAGCAAGTTGAGCAACCCTGGAATCTGTAGTTTCATTCATTTATGTGATCTTCAAAAGGATACAGCATTGTCAAAAATGTGATATTTTTAATCCCCTAGTACATTGCCCTTAAGTTTTCAGGCTAAAGGACAGACACCTCTGCTCCTCTATTTCTAATACCACACCACAGAGCACAACTCTCTCTCTTCTATTCAAAACTGTGGTGTTTAGGTCTGGAAAAATATTAATCCATTTACTCTTTAGCTGCTACCAATATAATCCCATCTCTTTCTGTCACTAAAACCAGAATTATAATTGACATACTTCCAGAAAGATATTAGATTTCACTTGACACCTTGCTGCCCAATATTCCCTTCACCCCACCATGTGTTTAACTCTTCATAATCCTCTTTAGTTTTTGCTGTCCAACGTCCTGTATCATTGGCTAATTTTACCAATTCACTAAATACTTTCTCCTTTAAATCATTAATACTTATATTAAAAAAACCCACGGACCCATGGGATACTTCACTATTTACTCCTCTTTGCTAAGAGAGAAAGTTATTTGTTACGACCGTTTCCCGTGACTTAACTAGTTTTTAATCCATAGCATGGTTTTGGCCCCTACTCCCAGGTCATTCGATTTCCTTTAACAAACATTAATCCTGGGTCTGACATCGACTCACTCATGATATTGTGGTTGTCACTTAATCTTTCTGCCTCCATTTTCCCATCTGTAAACTGATGATAATAACATTTACCTGTCTCCCAAGGTTGTGGTTAGAATTAGTTAGCTACTGTCAGTAAAGTACATTAAAGATGTAATGCACTAAATAATAATTAGCACTTCTAATTATATGGACCTCATCAAAAGCTCAGTGAAAATCTGGTGCTGAACATACATTATTACTCCCCCCGCCCCAAAATGTTCAGCTATATTTAAAAACAGGACAAATTAGTTCAGAAACCTTGTTTAATTCCTTACATTTTATAAACTCAAATAGATTAAAGCAACATACTTACAACAAACAAAAACAAAACAGTGTAGTTGGGATTAACAAAATTAATATGCATAAACTTTCACTTTATGGACTTCTTTGTCTTCACATTCTCTTTGCTTGTTGTAATAATAGAAAGTATTGTCCCTTCTCTGAAGTTTCTTCACAAATCCTGTTTCTGGCCAACGATCCACCTGCAAACGGAATGAAAAGAATATACGCTCATCTTCTGAACAGGCTGCCACTCAGAGGAAATATCCATGTAGAACACATCACAGGAAATGAGATATCTTTATATGGATTGTATTTTGGTGAATAAATTGGTTTGTAGCTGATTGGTGCTTTATGATTAAATCGCTTAACTCTAATAAAGATTAAAAAATATAAAACATCAGAAACTAGTTTCTAGTCAAAGTTCTGTATGGTATAAAAACACACAAACAAAAACCCAGCAACACTTCACTATGTCAGAAGAGAGTAAGAATGATCCAAAGGGCATGTGATGGAAGACATAGCACTTGAATAATCTAAAACTGGACTGGACAAAGCTGTTAGAAAATATGGTGTAGAGAACAGGAACAACCATTGTCTGGTGCAATGGAGGGTATTAGACTTAACAGTAGGGTTACCATACGTCCGGATTTTCCCGGACATGTCCGGCTTTTGGGGGCTCAAATCCCCGTCCGGGGGGAAATCCCCAAAAGCCGGACATGTCCGGGAAAATCGGGAGGGAGGGAGGGCTCGGCCGGGGCCTCTTTGGCCGGGGCCGGTGCGGGGCCGGGCCGGGGTCGCGGGGCCGGGGGCATGGTGCCGGGCCGGGCGCGCGGTGCCGGGCCGGGCTGGGCGCGGGACCGGGCGGGGAGCAGGGGGCGCGGTGCCGGGAGCCGGTCCGGGCCCGCGGGGCCGGGCCGCCGTGGGGTGCGCTGGGCCGCGGAGCCGGTCCGGGGTCGCGCCGGGCCGCGGGGCCGGGCCGCTGGGGGTTGCGCCGGGCCGGGCCGCTGGGGGGTCCGCGGGGCCGCGCCGGGCCGCGGAGCCGGTCCGGGGCCGGGGGGGTGCGCCGGGCCGCGGGGGTGCGCTGAGCCGGGGGGCCGGTCCGGGAGCCGGTCCGGGGCCGCGGGGGTGCGCCGGGCCGCGGAGGTGCGCCGGGCCGGGCCAGGCTGCCGGCCGGCAGTGCTGGGCGGGCCGGGGGTGGTGGGCCGGGGCCGGCACCCCAGGGCCCGAGGCGACCCAGGCTGGAGCCGCCGGGGGGGCCAGCTTGGGCCGCACCTCCTCCCCCCACCCCCACCCCTTTACCTGCTTCAGGCTTCCAGCGAATTAAATGTTCGCGGGAAGCAGGGGAGGGGGCGGAGACTTTGGGGAGGGGGCGGAGTTGGGGCGGGGGGCGTGGGCGGGGCTGGGGGCGGGGCCGGGGCCCCGTGGAGTGTCCTCCATTTGGAGGCACAAAATATGGTAACCCTACTTAACAGGTCTTTTCCTCTCTAATGTCTATGACTCCCCTTGATTAGCCAATGGATGCCTTCCTTTTACAGTATAAACAAGAGTCAGTCATTCAAAAATCCGAATGGCTGAAAGATTCCACTTGTTATGGAAGAATTATGTACAAGTAAAAGTTTCTTCGGCACCTTTCTAACCATGAAAAATAGACACATCATTAGTTTCATCATTATTTTCAAAGAAACAAATGAGCCATATGTAAAATCAGGAAAATTAGTGTCAATCGACCCAATCCTGAAGGTGCCGAGCACCATCATCCATAGCTTTCAATTCAGTACTTCACAAGATATTTATTACATTGTAAAAAGTGCAGACATTCAATCCTTTTAATTAATAAGCTTTTGGAAGCTCCCATGGTGTTAGGTAAGCACCTGCAGCACGAACAGCAGGAGTGTTTCCTATTGTCTTGAATCCCAAATATTAATTTCTCACTTCTGATCAGCAGGTATGGATATCAAACCAGATTGTATTTGAATTATAGCTCATAAATGGTAGTTTTATTACTCAGCCTAGTACTTCAATGTACAGATCTGCTGGCTGCTTGGGCTATTTCTCTAAAGGGAAGTACCATATAATATTCCTTGTATCTCCGCTCTTAGATCTTGTTGCCTCCATAATATAGCAAAAATGAGCCATATTTCAAAATGTGATCAGTTACAATATAGCTTATGCTAATTCCACGGAAATTTGATATAAACAAAACTCCACATAGTTTTTAAGTTGGAAATTATTTTGTTGGGAGTGTCCCTCTGCCAATGGAATCATAGTTTGCTTTGTGCCTTGTACTCTGTAGCAGTCTTGACTTTTATCTTATACAATTGATTAACTAGAGGGATCCTACCATTCTCATTAAAAGATCTACCTGGACTGCTGTGTAAGCACTTATACTACACTCTTCACCACAGTTTCTGAGCCCAATACAAAAGAACGAACTGCATGTTCCTTTACACCTCTATTTTCAGTAGGTTATAATTCAGCCATGAATTTTTTAAAAATTCAGTTCAGCAGTAACTTTTCAAAGATCACTTTGCATAGTTACAATAATTTATGTAGGTAAAAGAAGCAGTAGCTCACCAATTTCAAAGGCTTGAATGTGCATATACTGATTTAAAACATGAAATGTGGTGAGAGACTGGACACCAATATAGTTGAATCTGTTTCTGGTATTTTGAAAATACTTCGAACAGTTGATTTTTAAATAATGGAAGGTGGTAACAAGACATCAGTAGCACCAAAAGTTTTCTTTAATGCAAACTGTATATTTCAAAATAATTACATAGTATATCTGAATAGATTTTTAAAGGGGATTTTGAGGAACTGAATGATTTAGGAGATTAATAATGAAATATAGAGCCTATCACCTATAGGTTTGCTAGTTTGAATCCAGAGTAGCTTCGTAGCTGTCTGACATCAGGTGACTAACCAGTAGCTTAGGACATATGCAACGACATTTTCAATGGGTACAAGATAGAGTTCTTGATGGTCTCAGTAGAGAACTGTCTGCATTACAACCACCTCCACCATACCTGGCATCAACTTTCCCGACTGTTGACATTTTCAGCAGAGAAACCAAGTACTGCATGTACAAGGAGTTTGATCCAACTCCTACACAATTTAATTGTAAACCTGCCACTAATTTCAAGAATGCTGGATTGAGCCCATGGATATTGAACAACCTTCTCATCCTTAAAAAGGGGGCATACTACATTAGGGGGTGTACCCATTGGCAGAGTAGTGGGTGGAAGCTGCCCGTGAGCTGCCCATGCCATATCTTTCACCAGCATTAAATTCTTTTTTTAATGAAAAAAATCTTCATTATGTAATAAAAGCTCTGAAATGTTTACATATGTAACTGATGAAGAGGCAGCACACTGCAGGCTTGCTAGAGTTTCAGTGTCAAGTAAAATAAATGTATTTGAAAATCAGTTATTCTGCACTTCTAAAACTGCCTAAAGAACTAAAATTGAATTTGATTAAAAACAAAAGCAAATGAAAGGAAATATACGGTGTGCCTCCATTTTTACTTCACTATTTAATAGGGAATAGAGAATTAAAATGCATAGCCTCTGCACAGTTATAAATCTTACCATATCAACTTGCTTCACTTGTTTATATTCAATTTCATCCCTGTATCCAGCTTGCTGAAATCTGTATAGATTCTCTATCTCATCTGACCATTTTTTGGCACGACTTATAGATTTTGGTTTGATGTCAGCGCTAGCCATGGCTCCAGGAACTCCACCAGATATTTTGCTGAAACTAGGTTTTAAAAATGATACATATAAAAACTGGAGCAAGCCATATTGTTGAAGTTCTACATAAAATGGGTAGAACAAAATTGGTAAACATAGTAAACAAGTTATAGTTAGTCAAAAATACAAAAAACAAACAAAACAAAACAAAAACACCTCAAAACCCCAAAGTAAAAACTAACATGTTAAAAATGTCCAGAATCACACTGAATACATGATGTTCTCTGGAGTAAATCCATATCACCTGTATTTCAGTTTCCAGATGTGTAAACTATTATAATGCCATTTTTCAGGGTATGCTCAAATTACTGATGACAGTGCTCTTTGGAATTCACATGGCTGAACTGATCCCAGAGCTAACTCCACTGAAGTCAACAGAGCTGCTCAAGTGATGAATTTGACCTAAGTTTCCAAATCTAGACCAATTTCAATATGTAACAGGAACCAGTTTTCTCTTCTAGTTCACCTCTTATTTCACTGTATTAATTTTTTGAGTATAGCTTTGTGACACTGAGCCAGAAAGAGTTAAGTGACTAGCAGGCTAAATGACCCAAATTCAACCTTTAAAGACATATTAGAAAAGTATATAAATGGTAATTAAGGCCATTCCTTATAAATAGCTAACAAAGGCATGATAGAGCTTTGAAATGTAGACTTGCATCGTTAGAGAATTAGAAGAAGATACTGCTCATATTTGTCTGTTTACCTATAGCTTGTTAGATGTTAACAATGTAACCAGAAGGTTCCTGTCTGTTACTATATTTTATTGATTCAAAGATCAATGATTCAGAGGGAATATTAACATTTAGATGAAACTTGAGTGTAATAATAACATTGTCAATATTTCTCTTTGAGGTTTGTAGTAAACTGTATGTCTTAATGGATAATTACCTTATGCTGATGAATGTAACTAATTACCTGTGTATACATAGGAAACAGGAGTTTTTACTTCAGAACCACAATGCTTCACCCAAGGAATACCTGCTGTTAAGAGGCTATCAATAACCTGCCAGAGATCTATAAAAGAACTCTAAGGCCCTGATCCTGTTATTTCAGATCTGCTTAAGCTTGGTTCGGGGAAGCTTGAGTCGCAAAACTGAGGTCTCCAGCTCTAGTCTGGATTACCCTGCTAATTCTCATGGAAAAATTTGAACAAACTCTATATATGAACTGCTATTTGGACTATAACCTGATGAATTGATTCTGAAAAGAACTTTTTGCAACTCAGCAGCTCATCATCTCTACTATGAAACTGACCTAAGAACTTTATTCATATCTGTATGTATAATGATCTTGTAACCACAATACTCTCTCTCTTTTCTTTTTTAAAAAAGTCTTTTAGTTGATAAGAATTGGCTGTAAGCGTGTATTTGGGTAAGATCTGAAGTATTCATTGACCTGATGGGTAATGTGTCCGATACCTTGGGATTAGTAGAACTTTATATATATATATTGAACAAGATTTTCAGTAATCCTCCTCATATTTGACTTGGCTGTCTGGGTGGAGGTCCAAGTCTGGATTGCTTTAAGGGAACTGTATTCTTGGCTTCTGGGTAACCAGTAAGGTATTGTAGAAGATGTTTTGTTGCTGGCTTGGTGAATCTAATTATTAGAATAACAACCAGTTTTGGTTATCATCTGCCCCATTCTTTGTAGTTTGCCCTGATTGAGTAATCTCAGTGTGGCCCCACCATGCACCAACGATCACAATCTTATTCTGCTAATAGAGAGCACTTTTCATTTACACAGGAAGAAAAATACGTCAGACACTACAACATCTGATGGATTTCATTGGTCAATGGGCCAAATTCTTTTCACAGTAACTTAGTGTCACCAAGCTGCAGCTGCATAATTAGGAAGACTTTGCTATATTTCCAAGAATCTAAGTCTTCATTTAAGAAAGTTTCTAAACTTGATGCTGATGAGGATAAAAATCCTGTTGGGTCATGTGCTCCCATGGCTTATAGGCTGAAAAGAATAGCAAATGACTACAAAACCTTCCTCAAAATCCTACACACAACTGAAACCCCTTATTCAGTATGTGGTTCAATTCAGAAGTCAGTCCCCTCGAACAACTACAGAAGAGACAATAGGAGTTATTGCTTGCATGGCAGCAGTTATTTGGGAGTAGCTGAAATCTGCATTTGCATCTGGCATAAATACTTACAGTATTTGCAGAGAAAGACAAACAAGGAAACATCAGCAAACAAGGAAAAGGGGCATTATTTCAGTTTGCATGGGGTTTAGTGAAGATCTGTACATAAGTATACAGATATCCTAGCCCTTTTCTAAAGATGCTGCCATATATGTGGTAGTTCAGCACTCCACAATTATTAGCTCTCTTTAAATACCAATTGTCATAATTACAAAGTGTTTTCTCCTCGCACTATGGGATGCAACAATACAAATTAACCTGCTCAGCTGAGTCTTGGAGCCATTTCTCCTTATTGCACTTTTTTACTACAAAGGGAAACATGACCCAGTGTGAATTAATAAGCACTTTGGAATCCTTATGGAAGAAAGATGTATAAATTGTAAGCTATAATATAGAACTGTTATACTGCTGACCAACTGAGCCTGCAGACAGACCTACTGAAGCAATGCTAGCAAATTAAGTATAGGATTGGATCTTAATGAGGTATTAACACTAAAGATCTATTATGACCACTTACATGTCACTAGGATTAACCATTTCTTGGCGGAATGATATACCAGGCTCTTTTAGCAAATGCACTTGTCCAATGCACATACATGGCACATTCTAACTATCTATTAATTCAAGAAGACTTTCCATAAAAGCCCCTGTGAAAACACAGGCAAAACATACACATAAAGGCCCAGACAATAGAAGTTTGGAGCCTAAATACCTTTGAGGCTCTGGGCCAAAGTGCCAAGTCAGTGCATGCAAGTAAAAAACAAATATTACAATTTTCAAGATGGTTTGTCAAACCTTTTATCTAAGTCTAATAGGTAAATCACTTATACTGATGTGCAGTTCAGACAGCCCAGAGTGATCAGTCAAAAAGCTCAATTTGCCAGCAGACACCACAGGGTTACCATATGTATCACTCTTCTAATTTAGGGGGAAATTGTGCAATTTCACATCCCACTATGTGGTACTGGGAAATACTCTACAGTGATTGCCATTACAGAGACATCAATGAATAAATTCTGTAAGTGGTGGAATCCTGTATCTTCTTGGGTTATGTATAGTAGTCGAACACAAACATCCTAGAATAGATGTGTGCACAACCTGAGGCAGATTACTACTCCTGATTTCCTGTGTTTTAAAAATGTTCTGCTGGTTCCCACTTTCACCAAGTCTGTTATGTAACCACACCTCTCCTCCTAATTTCCCCCCCCTGCTCTCCCACATATTTCCTTAAAATTCAGAAAGGAAAAGAAAAGGGCAAGTCTACCGTGGCACAAATCTGTGCCTAAAGGTCAGCACAGTTTGGAAACCAGCCTACCTATCCTCTGAACCTTCTAAGTTTGTCTTATGTTTGAACATATTTATGGCAGCAATACCCAAAGTAGGAGTCAGGCAGTAATGAGTAGAAGTACCAGCAGACAGGTCAGACCATTTCAATCCAGTGGGGCTCTACTGGCAAAGGAGTTGCCAAGGGGTGAGAGAGAGACAAGATATAATCTACCCAGGATAGGAGTGAGGTTTTTACTCACGAAAGCTTATGCCCAAATAAATCTGTTAGTCTTTAAGGTGCCACCAGACTCCATGTTGTTTTTGTAGATACAGACTAACACGGCTACCCCCGGATACTTGACACATTGTGTTTGACTCAGTTATTAATTATATGAATTCTGGTAGTGCCTAAAGGTCCCAAATAGGGTTGAAGCTCTATTGTACTGGTCACTGTACACACAGAGAAGATTATGGCTATTAGCCAAGATGGTCAGACATACAACCCCATGCTCAGGGTGACCTTACACCTGTAACTGCCAGAAGTCAGGAGGGAAAGGTAGGGGTGGATCTCCCCAAAATTGCCCTGTTCGGTACACTTCCCCTGAAGCTCTGGTACTGGCCACTGTCGGAGACAGGACAATAGGATAGATGGGCCTTATTGGTCTGACCCACTAAGGCGGTTCTCATGAGCCCTGCCCTGAAGAGCTTACAGTCTAAAAGACAAGATGGACAAAGAGATATAAACAAACAACAACAAAAAATACAAGGCAACAAAAATACAGTGCAATTCTTTCTCGTCCCACCCCCCGCATAACAACCCCTGTCCCTGCCAACCCTCCCAGTCTTGCCAACCCCAAACATGCAGAATCCATGAGTCAGGCCCCACCAAAATCATGAGAGTTGCTTGAAAATCCGAAGATTTTAAAGAATTCTAATTGTTTTCTTATCATTTGCCTTCTGCAGCCTGAGCTGCGAGGAGGGACACATGGGTCATGTTTTTAAGCTTTTCTTGGAAACCACCAGCCCCCAAAATTGTATTTTTTAAATGAAAGACGAGACTCTCCCCTAAACCCATAAGCACAGGGGCGGAAGCTTTAAGGAAAAATCTCCCCTTAATCCCAGGCCTCCAGGAGCTGTGGCTTTAAGGAACCCCCCCCCCCCGTCACAGGCCTCCAGGAGCTGTGGCTTTAAGGAACCCCCCCCCCCCCGTCACAGGCCTCCAGGAGCTGTGGCTTTAAGGAACCCCCCCCCCGTCACAGGCCTCCAGGAGCTGTGGCTTTAAGGAACCCCCCCCGTCACAGGACTCCAGGAGCCGGGGCTTTTTAAAGGCACCCCAAGGCCACGCTGCTCCCCTGAGCCGGGAGGGGGCGTTCAGCAGCCCCCTGCTCCCCTCAGGGCTTCCGGGGCTGGGCGGGCTCCGCCTGTGGCGAGGGTCGGGACGGGGGCGCCGCGCGGCCACTCACCAACGGTCTCGCCGGGTCGCTCCCGCCCTCGGGACGGGCGCCGCCTCTTCGGGTCGTCCGGCGGCGGTTGTGCGGGTGCCTAGCAACCGCCGGCGCTCGAGCCAGGCCGAGAGAAGCCTTCCCGGGGACCCTGGGCCAACCGGCAGCGGACCCCGGGAGCGGGGCCAGCACTACGAGCTGCGCGCGCGCGGCCGGGCAGCGCAGCACTTTGGAAGAGGAATAAGGACTGTAACGGGTGCAGCTGGGTATGTGCTGTCAGACCCGTGCGATATTACACAGCTCAGGCGGCTGGGGACCATCCTCAGCGTGCGCCCACTGCGAGCAGCCGGAGCTGAAATGGGAAGATCAGGCTTCTGCATAGAGCTTGCACGTGTGCATCCCAGAGCCCTGTAGTAAATGTACCCCTGTAAAGGAAGCAAGTGTTACTGGCCTTTTCAGCGGCGGAGCCGGAGGAAGAGAGATTATAACCAACATTTTCAAAAGCAGCAAAGAGTCCTGTGACACCTTATAGACTAACAGACGTAGTGGAGCATGAGCTTTCGCGGGTAATACCCACTTCTTCGGATGCATGTGTCCGAAGAAGTGGGTATTCACCCACGAAAATTCATGCTCTACTATGTCTGTTAGTCTATAAGGTGCCACAGGACTCTTTGCTGCTTTTACAGAGCCAGACTAACATGGCTACCCCTTCGATTTTCAAAAGGGGCAGCTCCGTTTTGAAGTGTTGGGTTGCAGATATTTAGGTCTTCAATTGGGCAGGTCACTTTTGAAAATGGGAGTAAGTGACTTGACCAAGGTTACACAATGAGCCAAAGGTAGAGTTGGGAAAAGAATCCATGTTGTCTGACTTCCTGTCCCCTGCATTAATCCTCCCCTAACAGATATAAAACTAGATATACCTCCCTGGTGATGACATCAGCATAAATAGCTAACAGATTAGTGCTTGGCAATAATTACATTTCCCCTCCTCACTCTGAAGAGGGCACTGAACCTGCTGTGAACAGAGACAAAAGTCCAGATCCTCAAAGGTATTTAGGAGCCTAACTCATAGGAGTTGGTCTGGGCCAAAGTACTAAAAACAATGCACAGCACTTTTGAGAATTCAATAGTTTGCTCCTCACCCACAAAATAAATGAATGTCATAATAACAAAAACTAATGGACATTGTTGGAGCAAAACAATTACTAATATAACTTACTTATATTTCACAATTACTGAATTAATTATAACTCCTCACAACCAATTACTAATGGACTAACTATAATTATTCATGATAGGCATTTACAAAGCAACAAACACTGCACTAAGGCAGGGAATGAATTCCTAATGCAGTAATTATCCATACTCAATATTATCCAGTTACCAAGAGTCATTGTTAATGATGTAAAATATCAGAGGGGTAGCTGTGTTAGTTTGTATCCACAAAAACAACAAGGAGTCTGGTGGCACCTTAATGACTAACAGATTCATTTGGGCATAAGCTTTCGTGGGTTAAAAAACCCATTGTTTTTTTAATCCATGAAAGTTTATGCCTAAATAAATCTGTTAGTCTTTAAAATGCCACTGGACTCCTTCTTGTTTTTATTAATGATGTAGATGCTAATGGTATCAGTTACTAATTACCTAAATTTCTTATTGCTAAATCATTGCGCTCAGGAGTGAGCAGGCTGGAGTACACGGCCACGCCCTTCTCCCCATGCTGCAGGGCCCTTTAGTCCTCGGGTTCACACGGACAGAGCAGTAGCTCCAAACCTCACAGCAAGAGCCGGAGTAGAAAAGTCGTTTCTGTTACTGGCCCTTTAAGAAAAGGCCCCGCCCCGGCCCTTTCCTCGTGGGCGGACGGGTTGCAAAGGCGGCTCTGTGATTGGTTTGGGCCGCAGCCAATGGGGCAGGCGGGGATGGTGGACGGATGGAGGCCGAGAAGTAGGGCTGCGCCATGAGCAGCTTCGGAGGCCGGATGCGGGAGTATCCGTGGGTGTCCATAGACCGCTTCGACCGGGAGAACCTGCGGGCCCGGGCCTACTTCCTGTCCCACTGCCACAAGGGTGAGGCGCGAGAGGTCCCGCCGGCCCCGCGCGCCAGCCGCTTCGCTGGTGCTGCGCATCGCCCTCCCCCCTCCCCGGGAGACCCTCCCCCGCGCCTGGCGCCTGCCGCTGCCCTCCCCAGCTCCGCGCGGTTGCTGTCCTCCCCGTCGGGTGACCAGATAGTAAGTGTGAAAAATCGGGACGGGGTGGGGGGTAATGGGCACCTATATAAGAAAAAGCCCCAAATTTTGGGCCTGTCCCTATAAAATCGGGACATCTGGTCACCCTACCTCCCGGAGACCCTGTCTTCCTCTCCTCCCCCGGCTCTGAGCTTCAGCTTTTCCCTTCTGCTCCCTCTCCCTCCCATCCCGGAATCATTCCTCACCCCCTCCACTTCCCCCTCTTCAGTTCAGAGCTGTTGATCCTCACACCCCAAAAATCCCTTCCCTGTGTGGGGCTGCTTGCCACCCTCCCCCCTCACTTCCCCTTGGCCTCCCTGTGTGGGGCTGCTTGCCACCCTCCCTCCTCCCCCTTGGCCTCCCTGTGTGGGGCTGTTGGGCCCCGCCAGGGCCGTCCGTAGGATTTATGGGGTGCTACGCAGTATTATTAAATTGGTGCCCTAATGCTCCACTGAAGGTGGTCCCCAGCCAGCCCCACTGACCCCAGTGTGTCGCAGGGGCATAACCCCTGCCCGTGGACCCCCCCAGAACCCTCTGCCCCATTACTAACCCACATTGAGCTTCCTACGCAGGCAGTGGCTCAAGGCAGGCTTCCTGCTGTCACGTGAGAGCTGCATCTTGCCAGAGCCCACAGCCCTCCTGCAGCCCCTAGTCACTCCTGGCTTACCACTAGCATTTTGACAGGAAGTATCAAGCAGTAATAACAATAATACAAGTGTGTGTGTGTGCATGCACATGACAGAATGTGTGTTGGGGAGTGAGAGACTGTGTGAGAGACGATCTGTACTGGGGGACTGTGACTTGTGAGAGGCAAAGTGTATGTGGGTTTGAGAGCCAGTCTGTGTGAGAAGACAGTGTGTATGTGTTAAGGAAGTGTGAGACCATGAGCGCACTGTCACTTTAAGTCTCCCCTCCCCCCGCTTGCCCTGTCTTTCTCCCCCCCAACCCCTCTCATGTGGAAGTTTTGGTCTTCCTGTCCTGCCCTGGCCCCCGCCAGAGACTGAGTGCGCAGGCAGGCAGGGTCCCGGGCAGCAGTGGGCCAGGCCACTGCACCGCTCTGGGCTCCTGGGGGCTGGGGCCCTCAGCCATCTAAGCAAGTGAGGGAGGAGTTGAGGGAGCCCACAGGCCCAGCCTGGGGAAGGGGCTAGAGATGAGGAGTCCAGCTTTGGCCAACAAGGGGAATGGTGCCCCAAATTTTTGGGTGCCCTATGCAGCTGCGTATGCCTAACGACGGCTCTGGTCCCCGCCCCGTTCCTCCACTTCCCCATTGCCTCTGTGTGTGGAGCTGTACCACTTTGATCCAAAGTTTGCCCCAAGTTCTCCCTACCTCAGAGCTGTGCTACAGCCCCCCTTTCCCATCATGTCCTTTCTAGGCATGTTACGCTGCGCACCACCCCAGCTAGACTAATTTGAAGGGTGTGTTATTGATAACCAAGTGATACAGCTAATACAAAGGTAGAGGTAAAATGTAACCATGTGTATCAGGAATGGAAAATTGAAAATCAGTTTCCCTTTAGAATGCAGCAGGACATAGTGCTATGGTTTTATTTTTTTAAAGAAACAATCATACTTTTTTTCATGCCATGCACGAGAGCAACGTGTCATTGTATCTAAGAGGACATTCAGGCTGAATGCTGTATCGTAACCATAGATTTTCTGCACCTAATTGGAGAGTCACTCTTTTTTTGATTTTTAATTTCAAGGGGTGGAAATGTCTCTCCTTCCTTTGTGTAGCACAAACTCCTGTAATGATGTACACTACATACTCCTGAGGGCATTCTGTGCCAAAAAACAAACAAAAATTCTGCACACAATGTTTTAAATTCTCCAAAATTCTTCACGTTTCATTTGTCAAATAAATGAAAAGGCTTTAGCATTGCAATGGGGAGCACAGGCCACTGGCTGCACAAAGGTGGGAGATCACCCTGCAGCCTCCCCGTCCCCAGGACACGGATTCAGTGGTGAGGCTGCACCCAACCGTGACACAGCACAAGGCCTGGGCCTGCCCCAGAAACACCCCGGGGCGCTGCCTCTCTGTGCCAGGCGCACCAGGTGTGGGGCAGGCAGACTCAACCAGGCAGGATCCAAGTGTGGAGGGGCTCAATGTGTGGTGATCCAGGTGTGGGGTGAGAGGATTCTGTGTGGGACAGTCTGGGTGCAGGCAGCTCAGTGGGGGGTATAGGTGGGGACCTGGATGTACAGAGGCTCGTTGCGGGGGTTCCAGGTGCAGGGGCAATGGGATTCTGCAGGGGCTTCTAGGTGAAGGTGGTTGGGGCTCAGCAGAGGGGTCTGGGTGTGTGGGTCTAAGTGGGGGGGGCTGGGGCAGTGGAGCTTGATGGGGTGCAGGTCAGGGTGCAGCTAGTTGGGGATGAGTAGCCTGGGGTTCTGGGTGTTAGGGCACAGGGTGGTGTAGGGGTGGGGCATCAGGGTGGGGATTTGAGTGCAGGGAGCGCAGTGGGTGTTGGTCTGGGTGCAGGGGTGGGGGTCTGGAGGCAGGGAGTTTGGGTGAAGGGGGTTTCCAGATCCAAGGGTTGAGGTTCACTGGGGTGGGGTTTGGGTATGGAGAACTAGGGGAGTTTTGGATGTACTGGGTGAGGCTTGGCAGGGGTGTCTGGGTATGGGAGGTCCAGATGCATGTGGGTTGGGTGGATGGGGGAGCAGCTCCCCATACAGTGAACCCTCCCCCCACAGCTGAGGAGTGATGGGGGCAGGAAGTAGGGGACGATTCTGAGCTTCCTGCAGCTGGGTGAGGTTTCTGGGAATGTGTCTGACACAACCTCAGCCACTTCTTGCAGGGAAAAGGAAGTCCTGTCCTCTTCTGCCTCCAGCTCAGCAGGGACTAGCAGCTGATCCTGGCTCAAGGTAGGAGCCACTGGCTAGGGTGTCTCCAGCCCCACGGTGACTTACCTGTCCGCCGGCTGCTCTGGGTGCCTGAAACGATGTATTTGCATGACTGCTCTTACAGCTTCCCTGTCAGAAAGTCATTTTTCTGTGGGTAAGCAAACAAATCTGCGGGGGCTTGAATTCTGCGCATGTGCAGTGATGCAGAATACTGATCCAGACTAGTGTTTATAAATCCATCCCCCTTATCATTGTTTCTGTCTGTCATGTTTATTTTGGGGCTTCAAACTTATGTGGGACTGTTGGGGAGAATAAGCTTTTGTAGAATCATGCAAAGAACTTGCAACTGGCTCAGGGGTTTGCCTTCATGGAGCTCATTGTAGGATCAGAGCCTGAGATGGTTAGCTTTTCACAGGACAGGAATCATAGTTTCTTATTTTACTGTATAGCACTATGCTATAAATAATAAATCTACCTGTGATTTTTTTTCTATTACTCTTAAATATAAAAGCTGTGATGTATGGTAACTTTTCATAACAACTTTATTTTTTTTAACTTTATATCTTACTGTTAGATCACATGAAAGGGCTGAGAGCGCCTTCCTTGAAAAGAAGACTGGAGTGCAGGTAATGGTTTTCACTCAAGTAATATCATTGGAACTTGTCCCTGAAGTGCTGGGGAAATTCAAGTCTACCCACTTTGTTTTTCTCAGAAAACTTTTCTTGAAAGTTCACTGGGACCTGGCGACAAATCCACTGCTGTGATTTTTTTCCCCCTAGCACTTGCTCTTGCAATATGATACTTTCCCTTTGTTTCTCTGCCAAAGCCTACCCCCACCCTGCGGTACCTAAAACAGCTGTGTTCCTACTTCTCTGATCAAAGTGTGCAAAATTTCAAATACTACACATACTATGTTATAATTGGGTAGAAAAGTGTATTACATATTACAGTAGTGTCCAGAAGCTCTAGTCAGGATTGGAGGTCCCATTGTGTCATGTGCTGTGCAAACACACAGAGTAGACAATCTAATTTAAAACAAAACACAAGTAAGTATAACAATCTGAAGGAGTATGATGATGGTAACATGAATATAGGTGGTTACATAGACTACTTACGTGCTCAACTTGCTGTTTTTGCAGTTTTTTTTAAGATCTGTGAATTATATGCAATATACCAACCTGAGTTCAGATTGGCTTCCACACAAATCATCCCATCTGAGTGCTGATTAAAATCTTATCACATCATACGTTCTGCATATGGCACATGGTACAATTTCTAGAATACTTTTATTTGAGCTCTAAAACAATCTATTGGTTTATATTTTGTATCTCTTTCCATATAAAGGTAGGTGTATTTGCTACTGTAAGTCTCACAGTATCATATTCAGAGAGGGAAATAATTCTTAAAATGACCTCAATACTTTTTTTTATACCTAAACATGTAATCACTTCTAGGATTAGGTAAAAGTGAGTGCCGGATCCCATTTGGAATCTCCCTATTCCAGTGATACAAAGTTTCTAGCCCTGCAGGGTTGTTAGATAACAGACTTTAAAGTTGTGAATAGAAAAGCTCTCGCTGGGCCAGGATGGAATCTAGCTAAACTAATTTTAGCCATGACCCCACCAATTCCACGTGGACTCTGTACATGGCAAATCTGGTTCCTCATCCTACTAGTTCAGAGTATGTCAGTGCAGAGTTGTGATGGGAGTCTAGATGACATTACAGTCTGTGAAGGTGGTCCGGTATGGGAAGGGGACTGGGATTCAGATGCACCTTTTGGCTCCGGCTGGTGGTGCTGCTGCTGCAGAGGAAGTGTAGTAGTTAGGGAGGGTTGGGAGGAGGTTAGACTAGACAACAGTATATGAAGTTAGTAAGTATAGATGATGTGGTGATGTTACCAGGGTCCAAAGGCTGTGAATATCCATTGCTTCTTCCTGCTGGGAGTTTCTGGGGATCTGGACCTACTCCCATAGGACATCGCTATTTTGCCAGCCCGCATGGCCCGGGGGGGAAGGAGTACATGCAGCTTTGTACCAGTGGGATGTCTGAACAGATACCTCTGTGTTCAAGAGTGGCGGCCTGGGCTGTACCTACCCCACTATTGCTGCTCTTTGGTGCTAGAAATCTGAAGCCTGCTTGGGTTGGGTGTAGTTTTTCCCTGCTCCTGTGGGGAGCCACAGCAAATGTAACCACTTATTAAATTATATCTTCAAGACAATCATCTTAAAATTTCGCCTGATACTGACCACTGCAGTTACCTGCTCATAGCTTTCTTTACTGTCAACTAGATGTGGGCCAGGATCCATGCTCCAGATATGACCTTTGTATTTCTAAAATGACAGAGCTAAACTTTGGATCTTAAATTCTCTCAAACTCAACAGTTCAAAATCCAGATCTGAATCTGAAGGTTGGGTTGGTGCGTTTGGATTTTGCCCATTAAGGAGAGAGGAGTGAGCTGTGATCTCTGATCTAACTCCAGACCATTTGGGTTCAGATTCATGCTTACTATTGTCTCCAGTCATGTCCTCTGTTCCATGTTACCAAGGCAACAGAACAAATTTTGGCCCCTCTCACTCTATCACTTTCTCCCTCCATATAAGACCTCGTCTAGACTACAGCGTTAGGTGGACGTAAGGCAGCTTACGTCAACCTAATTGTCTGTGTACACACTACAGCCTTGCTTCCACCGATGTAAGTGCCCTACTACACTGACATAACTCCACCACCATGAGTGGTGTAGGGCTTATGTTGGTGTAGTTCAGGGAATGCAGTGTCCTTGTAGACATTGCCTTACTGGCATCTGTTGGTTGTCATTCTTGTCACTTTCACATCTCTTCTGGACCCTGTGAAATTGACAAAAAAGCTGGCTCCTGGTTCCCCAGCCAGGCTGCTGCCTGGTCTCCACTCCAAGCTGGGCTGCCGCCTGTGCTCCCCATGGGGAGCCCTGCTGCCCTCCTGGCTCCCCACTCTGATCTGGGCTGCTGCCCTGTCTCCCTGCTCCAATGCAGGCTGCTACCTGGGCTCTCAGCTCCCACTCCCCACCGGGAATGGGGCAGACGCACCGGGCTTCTTGGCTTTCCGCCGGGAGCCCGACTGCCCCCAGCAGGGAGCTCCACGCCTGGAGTCTGTCTGGTTGGCTACCTTGCTCCAGGCGGGAAGCCCGGAGGTAGCAAGAACTCTACTGCTTCTACAGCTCTGTTACTCCCCCTCTAACTAGGGGAAAGTTCCAGAGGCTATGCGGAGAGGCACATGCCACTTGATTGTTCCCCCTGTTCTTTATTTTGAAAGCCTTATTGATCTACTTTCTTCTCTCTGTGCAGCTTGAAAGTTCACTTGTACTGTTCACCGGTAACCAAGGAGTTGCTGCTGACTAGCCCGAAATACAAGTTTTGGGAGAATCGCATTGTAAGTTAACTTTTTCACATTAAAGCAAGTGTCATTAATTGTTAATCAGATCAGAGTCTGTACTTTTCAATATGGTGGATTTGGGAGGAACAATCTACTCCAAAGTGTCCAAAGCAACAGTCTTTAAGTGGTGATGCTGGTGTCCAATTCTACAATGTCCTGTGGGTTTAATTTCCACCCACCCCATCCCATCCCCTCTCAGGTTATGTCTGCACTACAAATTACTTTGGTATGACTTATATCGCTCAGGGGTGTGAATAAGCCTTTTCCCTCCCCCTGAGCGATGTAAATTACACCGACACTAAGCACCAGTGTAGACAACACTGTGTCTGCGGGAGAGCTTCCCCTGCTGACATACCTACCTCCTCTTGCGGATGCAGGAGTTATTAAGCCAACGGCAGAGCTCTCCTGTCCACTTAGAATGTCTTCACCAGAAGTGCTACAGTAGTGCCGCTGCACCGCTGTAAATGTTGTAGTGTCAACATAGCCTCAGTGTCTGTTGTGTGCTCTTTGGAACAGCACATTTATTTCTATTCAGCCAGTAGTCCTATCTTTCTTGCCACAAACTTAGCAATTCTCTTGATTTCTCTTTTAGTTTCTCTTCCTCTCCTCTAAATGTGATGCTGTCCTACCTTGCCGTATTTCTGCAACTCTCTCTCCCTGCCCTCATTTATTTGTATCCCTTCTTTTACTTCTCTCTTTCTCTTGGTTTAAGGTCTCCTTTTTTGTGTGTGGGGGGGAGGGAGTCGGGGGAGGAATCTTTGAGGGAGTGCTGTTTCCCTCCTGCTTTTATAATGTCTTCCTTCCAGCCTCAAAAGCTTCATATAATGCAAAATCACCCCAGAGCCTAATAGTCTCCATGAATTTAGCTGTAAACAGAGTGAATATAAACACTAGTCATTGAGCAAGTGTTGGATTATATAAATGTGACCTACTTGCATTTCGTCTTTTCAACACGGCATTTAGCTACAATGAACGCTCATCACACTGTCTAGATGGTACTAGTCTTACTTTGTACTCATATCAACCTGTATTTTGTAAGCTCCTCAGACAGGGATCCTGTTCTTATTTGGCAAACACTACCTTTTGTAAAGTGCTGTAAAACCTACTGTATTGTTCTTTATACCTAAAGCATTTATAAGTACTTAATATGGTGTTTTACATATTTCACAGCGTTGCATGAACATCAAGTTCCATTTAGCTTTCTGTAACACTTGTATAGAAAGTTTTGTTTCTATTACTTTGACTTTGTGTATCTTCAGTAATCTACAAACAAAGGAACTTGGTGGCATACTAATATGATGGGTGAGGTGTAGGGTTTTTTTAATTGCTTCTAATCCACAGGATTGAAGCTTGAAAACATGTCCCCAGTGTGCCGTACAAGTTCAAAGCCCACAAGAAATGAAGAACTGTCATTTAAAAAAAAAAAAAAAAAAAAAAAAAAACAACCAAGCTTATCTCATGATTTTTTGGGGGCAGGGGATAAAGAGGAGTCTGATTCATGTTTGCTTGTTTGTGCAGGGTTTTTTTTAAACACTTGAGGCTGGCGTCATTGCTTTCTCAACCAAAAATAAGCCATATAATAGTGAGAAAATCAACACAACTTCTTAAAAATGTTGGGATCTCAGGTGTAACATTGTCTTTTGATCCAGGTGTGCTCGGCTTAGTTAGCTTCTATCCATTACATATTTACAGTTGTCAGAATGTATTTTTTTTTTATTGAAATTGAAAATGTGAGAGTTTTGGGGGAAGTTTTATTTGTTTTCCTTTTTCTGCAGACTTAGCTTGCTTGCCCTGGGCACGTTGAAGTTTAAGATGTCTGTGGCATATCAGGCAACACCTAGATATAATCATACATCAAACACAATGTGTACTACATTTTATGATGCATTTTTTCTGTTTGTTGTAGGTTGCCCTTGAAGTTGAAACTCCAACTCAGATTTCTTTACTTGATGAAGCATCTGGTGAGGTAACCATTTAAAAACAAGTATTTTTAACAACCAATTTAAAGTTTTAAAGAATTTTAAGTTGATATTTAAATCATAAATGTGGCTTTTTTGCTCCCTTTAACTGGATAGAAATGAGATTCCAAAATGCTCCAACCCATGTTTAGCCACTTAGAGACCCTTTCCCCACTGTGCCCCATGTCTGGATCACTTATTCCCCCTCTGCTTAGTGTTGTTCTGTCTTTCTCTCTGCTGTATCTGAGGTCTCCAACCTCTTCTTTCCTCTCTCATGATTTTTGCATTCATGAGTCTTCATTGTTTCTTAACTCATTTCAAGTCTGGTTGAAACATATGCGCATGCACACAACACTTTGTCCTGCACATCCCATCCAGGGCAAAACAATGTGTTTTGAGATTGGTCCCTCAGTAAACAAGTTCTGAGGGCACAAGGAAGAAGGGGAGTATTATTTGTCCTAGAGCATCTGTGGGAGCTTTAATCGGCTGCTTGGAGTTGCCCAGAAAATTACTGCCATACAGGGTCTGAGACCAGTGTACGGGGGAAGACACCCGCACTTTTCCCAGAGCAGTTGAAGTGGCTATATAAATCAGTACACTTTGATCATTGTCACTTCCAGTGTCCACCAGTATTGTCCCACAGACTGAAACTAACCCTAACCTGTTAAAATGTCTCTTGATTTCTAGAAAGAAGATATAGTGGTGACACTTCTACCAGCTGGTCACTGCCCAGGATCAGTCATGTACGTGCTTTCGATAGATTCTGCATATTTTTAAATGTCCAAAACAGTTCTTTGTAGAAATAGATTCTATTTTTCTAGCTAGAAGAAATTAGTGAAGATTAATTGCTAATACTTACATTTATTATTAATAGTATTATGGTTGCACCCAAACACCCCCTTCAGGATTGGAGCAGCATTATGCTGTGTCAGATCTACAAACATAAAGAACTTTGCTTTTTCTACTGGTTATATGATATGTATATTCCTAGGAGCACGTTACTTTGCAGTTGCTATGTTCTGGAACCATTTTTTTAGTAACAGATTTTTTTTCTGTGTGCGTTTTTGGCTTTTAGCAGATGCCCTTTAGGGCTTTGGTTTGGAAAATATGGCCCTTAGGAAATCAATTGGGAACTTGGATCAGTTGGTTTCAATTACCTAGTTTTTATTTAAAATTTCATATTATGCTAGATAAAACGGTGGAAGCAGTTTCTGCATGCTGTCCCTTTCCTTCCCTTCCCTCAGAAAGCCCCTTTGTTAACTGCTTCTGTAAACATTATTAATAGGGCCCTACCGAATTCACGGCCATGAAAAACACGTTACATACCATGAAATCTGGTCTTTTGTGTGCTTTTACCCTTTACTATACAGATTTCACGGGGCCAGACCAGCATTTCTCAAATTGGGGGTCCTGATCCAAAAGGGAGTTGCAAGGGAGTCACAAGGTTATTTTACGGGGGTCACGGTATTGGCACCCTTACTTCTGCACTGCCTTCAGAACTGGGTGGCTGGAGAGCAGTGGCTGCTGGCCGCGCATCCAACTCTGAAGGCATCGCCCTGCCAGCAGCAATGCAGAAGTAAGGGTGGCAATATCATACCCCACCTTCAGAGCTGGGATCCCGGCCAGCAGCAGCCCCTCTCCAGATGCCCAGTTCTGAAGGCAGCAGCAGTAGCGCAGAAGTAAGGATAGCAGTACCGCAACCCTCCCTACAATAACCTTGCAACCCCCTCACAACTCCTTTTTTGGACAGGACCCTTACAATTACAATACTGTGAAATTTCAGGTTTAAATAGCTGAAATCATGACATTAACGATTTTTAAAATCCTATGGCTGTGAAATTTACCAAAATGGACCATGAATTTGGTAGGGCCCTAACTATTAAGTCTGACTTTGAACATAAGCATGAAGTTATAGCCTCACTATCAGGTTGGTCTGGAGGCAAGTGGAGGAAAAGTAATTTGTTCTGAGGGGTGGGAAAACAATGCAAAATTAGGAATCATCAGACATCAGTTTGACATGTCTTGAGTTGTAGGAGAGTTCCCTGCGAACAGCCAACTCCTGCTTCTGTTGAGGGCAATGGGTTTTCATGGGCTTCGATGGGAGCAGAATTGGGTTCAAAGAATGCCCACCCCTGAGAGATGCCGAGCATTTGAGCTCCTTGTGATTTCAATGAGAGTTGGGGAATTCAGCACATCTTCAATCAAGGCCAAGATCTTTCTAGATTTTAAGGCCAGAAGGAACAATTAGGATCATCTAGTCTGACTCCTGCATAACACAGGCCACAGAATTCTACCCAGTAATTCTGCATCAGGCCCAGTAACTAGTTGGACTAGACCATGTCTTTCAGAAAGGCATCCAATCTTGATTTTTCAAGAGGTCAAGTGATGCAGACCATGTTACTTGGTGAATTGTTCCACTAGTTAATTACTTTCATGGTTAAAAATCTGTCTTATTTTCAATTTGAATTTCTATAGCTTCAGTTTACATAACTAGGTTCAGTGGCTGGGTCTGCGAGATGAAATAGCCCTCTAGCATCAGATCTATTGACCTTGGTTAGGTTCTTCTAGACTCTGATCCTATATTAAGCTTCTTAAATCTTACTGCAAAGCACAGTTGACATCAGTGGTGTTTGCTTGGAAAAGGATGGGAAATTCTGGCTACTGCTGAAAAAAAAGATGATACTTTTAAACTGTTGTTTGGTTTGTGCGTGTGTATGTTCTCTAGTTTTTCCTTGTTACAAGATTTTTCATTTGTCCCAGTGAGGCGGAACACACTTTTTCCCACTCCAACAAAGAAATACCTTTCAGGACTGCAGCGGTATTTAAAAAAGCAATGCAAGAACTTAGTAAAATAAAGCATCCTCTGATGCAGTGTGATATTAAAATTAAACAACAAGTTCATTGTAAGCTTAGCTTCAATGGTAGATTTCTGGGACTGGTGGCTACAATGTGCACCTGGGCCCAAATTCTACCCTTGCTATAAACCCCATAGTTTGCAATTAGGTTGGATATGGGTGAAAGCAGACTTCGGTTCACTGGGCCAAATTTAGTATTTCCATAGTTCAGTTTCAGTGAAATTATTGCAAGGATAAATCTGGCCCATTACCTTTACTGCATCATGGGCTTTCTCTGAAACTCTGCATTTGCACAGATTTCTCCAAATGAAATGATCGTCGAGCCCAACAATTGCAGTACTTTGTGTTACTGTAATTAACTAGTGTTTTTATTTCTAGGTTTTTGTTTCAAGGCCAAAATGGCACTGTACTTTATACTGGAGATTTCAGACTAGCAAAAGGAGAAGCAGCCAGAATGGAGCTCTTGCATTCGGGGACCAGGTACAAAAATTCATAAAAATCTTGAATTATTTTTTTCTGGTGAGAATTCATCTGGGTGTGACATTTAGAAAGCCTTGGAGACTCTCTAGTCATAGACATTCAAGACTTATGACCTCTTTTTCCTTCAGCTCCCACATAAATTTGTGGTTTTAAAAATGTAGTTCTTAGCAAGGTGTTTCTATGATAATTGACTCTCAGAAATCATTTCTAATGACTCCATATTCCTCTCGCTAAGGAGGTGGCTTTCACGGACCTGAAAACTGCTGCCACAGAAGCTAGTTTAAAAGATCCGTATGTTAGTACTGTAAGAGTCTACAGAAGAATCTGAAATAAGACACAAATCTAACTTTACTGTGTTGTAAAATGTATTAAATCAGTTACAAGTATTGCAGTTTGAGTTATGGCTTATTTAAAATTTCTTCAATTACCTTAATGTATCAAACCTCTGAATCTGTGATTTTGATAATAGCAATGTTAATGACAGTCTTGCATGTGTTAAAGAAAACATAGGAAATTCCTGTATCTTTAAAATCACCAATAGACTTGTTTCTGTATTTACAGTCTGTATGTTCATATTGCACTTATAGGCTGAGATTAGCAGTTTCCCCAATGACATAAATACCACCATAAGTAATAGTACAATACAAGATCTATGTGTTGCATTGCTATTCTAATATCTATTTTATATGGCGTTTGGACTACATTATTGAAGAATTGCTTGTACTCTTGCCCAATCTGTGGGCAATTAACTTGTGTTACTATAATCAGAGTTTAGAATCTGGCCTCTTGACTCACCGTTTTCCATAATGGATTTTTTTTTTTTCCATTTTCAAATAGACAGAAATTTCTGACTAGATCAGTCAATGGGGCACGCCTGGGTATTGCGATGCAGTATTTGATATGACAGAATCTCAATTTTCTCTTTCAGAGTGAAAGACATTCAGAGTGTGTATTTAGACACCACTTTCTGTGATCCCAGATTTTATCAGATCCCAAGCAGAGTAAGTCCAATCAAGCTTTAGCTGGAGGCACATGAAGCCATTGATGTAATGAATCAGTGTTTTGTCTTTGTATAATCCTGAAAGGCAACAATTTTTTTTAAACACATGATCTAAAATAGTGTTTCTCAACCTTTTTGTGCTGGCGACCCCCTTTGGACCCCTCCCCCTGCCGCACATCCCCCCCCCAAAATAGTGATGCCATACCTTAAACTCAGGGCTCTGGGCTGAAACATGTAAATTAGCTTTGTGGAGCCTCCTGTGGCATGGGGCCCAAGGCTACTGCTCTGTTTGTGACCCCTGAACATGCCCCGGGACCCCTTTGGGGTCGTGACCCCCAAGGTTGAGAAACACCGATCTAAAACATTTCTGAAGTCCGGTGACTTGGCTACATCTACAAAGTTAAACACACAAACTTTTCTAACCTTTTTAGGAGGAATGTTTAAATGGGATATTAGAGTTAGTGCGAAGCTGGATCACTCTGAGTCGCTATCATGTTGTATGGCTAAATTGCAAAGCTGCCTATGGATATGAATATTTATTCACAAACCTCAGTGAAGAACTTGGAGTCAAGGTAACACTTTCATAATAACTGCTTTATAAACAGAACCTCAGTGCTGAATGTGAGCAGTATACTGACCTGGAAAATGACCATTCAGAGGACTTCTGCAGTGTCTGAAAGGTTTGCACACTTTTGTTCACTATACTAATGGTAACCTGGTAAATGAGCTTTTGTGGTGCATAGTAACCATGCCAACTAAGCCACTTCAGTGGCTGCTATCTACTCAGACTTCTGGGTTCTCCAGTCAGAAGTTAATCCTGATTCTCCAAGAGACACATTCTACCCTTTACCCTCTGGCAGCCATGGGATGCCCTGTAAGGAATTCTATGGTGGGGAGTTGCTGGGCTACATATGAGAAGTAAGATCCTGATATTGATGGGCAGTGGATGTCACTGAGTATGTTCCAGGGAGTTCCTATCCTTCCTAGAATATACAGTATCTACTTGTTGTAGACGTTAGCCAACGATGTGCCAGATCTTTAGCTCTGCTTCCCTTGCTGATAATGTCTGAGTAATTGACCATTCTCTTTTTCTTGGTCTCTGCTAGTATTTCTGGTAGCAGATTTACTCCTGCTGAGCGGTTATTGATATAGTCCAACTCCACATTGTTAAATGCATGAAGCTACTTACAAGACTAAATATATTTTCTTTAGGT
Organism: Malaclemys terrapin pileata; assembly: GCF_027887155.1. Classification (NCBI taxonomy): domain Eukaryota; kingdom Metazoa; phylum Chordata; order Testudines; family Emydidae; genus Malaclemys; species Malaclemys terrapin. The sequence continues at coordinate 16,631,099 of NC_071505.1, read as the reverse complement.
CCATGTGAACAAACTGGACATGTTCAAAAACATGCCGGAAATCCTCTACCATGTTACCACGGATCGGCACACTCAGATTCATGCATGTCGACATCCACGGGTGCGTATCATTTTGTAAATCAACTGTAAACTTGCTTTTTAAAACGAGTGATTGCAGACACTAATGTGTACGATATTAACCTTCTCAAGCAGAGAGTTCCCCGAGGAAGCTCAGACAGAGTGGCAGTACAGTACTGAGGGGAGTAAGAAGTTGAGCCAGTAGTTAATGGACTAAAGTAAAGGAAAAGTTAGTCAAACAACAAAAAAAATTTAGTTTCATATTTAAAACCTAGTTGCGATACTTCCAGGGGATACCCAGGGCTGTGAGGCACCTCAGAAGCCACCTGCCTTTAGCATGAGGAAGTCTTGTTTGTGCCTGCTGGTGGTCAGCTCCCCAGCTCCACCGGTCATGGGCAACACAAGCACTTCCCTCTTAGTTTACATAGGCTGTGCTCTCTCTCTCTCTCTCCACATTAGCAATAGATACACTCCAAGCATCTTCCTGGAACATCCAGCCCCTGAACTTTCATAGTATTCCTGGATCCGTGGCTTCCAAAAAACAGTCCACCCCAGCTAACCAGTTCCACTCAGATCATCACGCTGCTTACCACACAACACTTAGATGCGTTTATAGTGAAATCAAGTAGAAGATTATTTAACAAACCATGGAGATTCAAGCAATAGCAGGTAGAAGTAATTGAAAACAAATGGTTACACATAAAATAAAATCATAACATGCGTTTTAGAACACAAACTGAATTAACTAGATGCTGTCATGTCTTGTAGCGTAATGCTCGCCCAAAGTCCTTTCAGTATTATACAGCCAGGCTGGCTTTGACTCTCCTTTCATAAGACAAGCAGGCAGTTAGCTTGTCTCCTTGGTGAAGGATTCAGGGTGTCTCTTGATACTCGTAGACTTATCAGAACAATCCTTTGTCCTTATTCCTAAACAGGACACCCCTTGCTGATCGTTTCTTCCTGTGGCTTTCCTTTCTTGTTGATTTTGCAATCTCTCTTGATTAGCTTCAGGCTCAGTATACAAATAGAAATATGTGGTGAGGCGGTACAGTACACATATGACCTGACAGGGAGATAAGCGTCTGTTACCACCTGCCTGAAAGGCATGTTGCTGAGGTATGTCACCTGCCATAATCCCAAGCCCTTAACATAATTTTCTGTATAGATGCATAACTTCTTAAATATTATCTGTATATAAATTTTGCAATGATTATGACCAGTAGGATACTGGCTCTCAATTGAGACCTTACATGCCACCCTTTGGTGAACTAATATGCATATATATATCTGACCCAGGGGATCCCTGTAAAACCTTTTGCACCCCCTATGCCCTCTGAACCAACAAGTCCCAGGTGTCACTAGTATCTAGAATAAAAATCCCAGTTTGTTTCTGGAGGAGGAAGACCAAATTCAGATTAAACGGGGTGTGTGTGGTGGTGGTGGTGGGGAGGTTAAACTATTTATAGTTTAAGGCCAGAAGAGATCACCAGATCATCTAGTCTGACACCCTGTATATTAGGCCACCAACATCACCTAGTACCCACATGCTAAACACAACAATGGAAATTGGACCAAAGTATACCACAGGAGACTAAACTATTGTAAACCTACGCACATAAAGCAGAATATATGATTACCTGCTCTGTGGCCAAGTGGTGTATGAGTGCACTTTTTCAAAAAGCTCATGACCCTCAGAGCTGAGTACAGCATCTTGAAGGTGAAGTTCTGAACTGGAGGAGGATAGATGGGATTAGACAGCCTACAGGGTCATTTCAGGCAGGGCCCAGTACTACATCTGAGGAAGCCAGTCTGATAATGGGAAGGAACCAAGATAGGTTGGAGAGGACATAGTCTTTCAAGATTCTCTTTCAAGTAGAGGTGGAGGAGGTTAGTTGGAAGGTTGGTCTGGTCAGGTATGGTATTGCTCATGTTCCCATACAAATTGTACGTTAAGACATAGTTAAATGACATAGGGATCGAAAGGGCATGATTGCATTGCCTCTGTTTTTCATTTGACACTCTTGTCTGATAGGATGATGACTATCTTCGAGGGAATAGGTTGCCTTGTGGAATGACTTCCCGAAATGGAACCCCTTTACGTATAATTAGTGTCAAACCTTCCACAATGTGGTTTGGAGAGAGGACAAGAAAAACCAATATAATAGTAAGGTGAGCAGAGTATTATCAAGGCATTTGGGCTATGAATAAAACCATTATTTGGGTGCTCACTAATGCTTTGCCTGAGTTGTGCACAGCTATGTAGTCCTCTCTGGAATTTGAAACAATTCCAAAAGCCTACTTAGACTGCAGCTGAAATAAGTTTGGCAATTTTGAGTTTGCTTATTGTAGTAGAATGTGCTTACATAGCAGTTAACTGGTTAGTGCTCAGAGAAGTGCAGTTGAGGGTGCATGTTCAGTATCCACTTTGCTGTGCCTTAAAATGGATTTCCTCAGAGCACCCTTGTTTCCCTTATAATTTGATAGTGTTCACTTACTGATAAGAAACTTGCAACTACTAACTGGAAAAGTAATATTTATTTTGCCATGTCTCTCTATAGGACTGGGGAGAGTTCGTACAGAGCTTGCTTCTCTTTTCATTCCTCTTACAGTGAGGTATGTACAATGATGTTTGCTTCAGGAATGGATGTTAGAAGTCATTTTTGTTCACTTTAGAGTAGGGGTTGTTGCGTTCTGACTTGTCAAGCTTTGGTACAAGTTGTCTGGTGATGAGGGGGATAGTTGAAAAGGTAGGGATCCAAGGCACTGTAAAAACCATGCTGCAACATAGTTGTGGCAAGCCCATGTTGTAATCCTGCCCAATACCAGGGCTAACATCATTTTCTCTAGCAGTTATATATGATTAAGAACCATAAGGCCATACTGGGTGAGACCAAAGGTTCATTCAGCCCAGTATTCTGTCTTCTGACAGTGGCCAATGCCAGGTGCACCAGAGGGAATGAACAGAACAGGTGATCCATGCCCAGTCGCCCATTCCCAGCTTCTGGCAAACAGAGGCTAGGGACACTATCCCTGCCCATCCTGGCTAATAGCCATTGATGGACCTATCCTACATGAACTTATCTAGTTCTTTTTTGAACCCTGTTAGTCTTGGTCTTCACAGCATCCTCTGGCAAGGAGTTTCACAGGTTGACTGTGTGCTGTGTGGAAAAAATACTTCCTTTTGTTTGTTTTTAAACCTGCGGCCTATTAATTTAATTTGGTGACCCCTAGTTCTTGTGTTAGGAAAAGGAGTAAATAACTTCCTTATTTACTTTCTCCACACCAGTCATGATTTTATAGACCTCTATCATATCCCCTCTTGGTCATCGCTTTTCCAAGCTGAAAAGTCCCAGTCTTATTAATTGCTCCTCATATGGAAGCTGTTCCATACCCCTAATAATTTTTATTGACCTTTTCTGAACCTTTTCTAGTTCCAATCTTTTTTGATTGGGCTACTACTATAATTAAGTATGGCTGGGTTTTTTTTTTTTTTTTAAATGTTACAGAATACAAGACAAAACTGTTGCATTTCTAATGGGAAACATCTAGGTATTGCATTTGGCTTGTTTATTCGTTTCTGTTGCTCTGGAGAGAGAACAGAGCATACAACTTTTCCATATCCCGGCTGTCACTGTTGATACAAATTGTGCCATAGAGAATTCCTACCTCTGTGTTATCACAACACTTTGTACAGGATCATGAGGCTTCATTTAAAAGGACAATACAAATGTTTCTTCCACCATTTAAAAAAAAACAAGTTAATGCTGACAAATAACCATCCAATCATGAACCAATATATATGCAATGGAGGACAATTCACTTCCCTAGGGAAGTAGATTTCAGTTTTAAAATACCAGTGAGATGATTTTAATACTGCAAGGGAAAGGGCAGGGAAACTTTTAATTTAAAAAAATAATAATTAAAAAAAAAAAAGAAACATAAGAAAAATATTTTGTGTCTTATTTAAATTATAGTCTAGTTGTCCACTTTGACACGGTTCCAGAATGTGAGCTGTGCTGACTGGTCAGCTTTGAAGCTGTTGGCAAAACACATCCTTTGGTGTATGTGCTGTGATCTGTATTGCCCTGGGGTAGTCTTACGAATATATATATATTTCAATGTAAGTAATAAGCTATTTTTCCCCTTATTTAGATTAAGGATTTCTTGGGTTATATCCGCCCTGTGAATGTGTATCCCAATGTAGTTCCGGTGGGTTCAACAGCAGATGAAGTTGTAAAAATGTAAGTGTGTGGTTTGGCTGGTTGGTGTAGGCTACTATATTGGTGGTGCTTCAGTTTGACTGCTGTAAAGCAGATGATGGTAACCCACACTGTGCTTCAAGCAGGAAATCTTCCAAATATTCCATAGCCAGCATGGTTTTCCTTTTCCTCCCATCTGTTCATACTCTCCTTTAGTCTCCTGTACTCAACACCCTCATCCTGTTTGGTTTTCAAGGAGCTGTCATGTCTACATTCTGCTCTGTTACTATTCTTAAACGTGGTGTGTGTAACTCACACCCACTTCTTACATATTTGAATTGGGTATATTCATTTTAAGGCATCTCCATTGATGCTCTTTTGCTAGCCGAATTAGGGACATCCCTGTCCTCTGAATGTAACTCATTATACCTTGTCTCACCCCTTTTAGTAATGCTCAGTAGGACACTTCCTCTTAAAAAATAAAATCAAATTTCCACAGGGACTTGAACTCCTACCTTCTCTGTACAAAGTTGCAGTGTTCCCTACTATCACCAGTGTCTCTAATCCTGTCCCTCCAGGTGAGCAAATGCAGGGGTCAGAAGAGCTTTGCAATACTAGCACAGGAAGTTAGTGTTAGAGGGGCAGGGGCCAAGTGAGGAGCTTGATCTCTGTTACAGAGACCCTTTTACAAAGAAAAATGTTTTTACTCAGCAGCATTGAGTTTCTCCAAAGTCTGTCTTGAATTCCCGTCTTCCTTTCTGCCTGCCCTACCTTTGTGGCTGGGGCACACTTAAATGCATTTAACTTGATAGCATCAGGAGTGCTGCCCTGTGATCCTGTTGAACTGCATGCAGCCTATCAAGAAAGCTATACATTTTTACCTCCGCTCCTAATGTCATCAGTAACTTTAGCACCTTTTTTTAGTAGCTAGCATGAAAGGCATGAAGCAGTGGTGTTGAAAGAATTAACCAATTTAATTTTGCTCCTGATCTTCTCGCATAATATTTTTCCATGTCTGAAGAGTTCTAAAGATCTGTTTTCCTTGTTCTTATCAGCCTAAAGCCACTATGCAAGTCATACAGTATAAATAGCGAGCCCAAATATAAACCGCTTGGAACACTGAAGAGATCCAGAACAGTGGACTTAACAGACACAGGTATGGAAAGGGATGGATGATTATAGCAAAGGAGACAGGTTTGGGTCAGTGAAGCAAGCATGGACCTGCTACTGTAATCCCAGTCTCAGCTGAAAGTGATATTTCTGGCCACCTCCATCTGATCAAGCACAGGGTAGCAAACAAGCACTGACAAACAGATATGAAACACTGTTTTGTTGACTCTTTAGCATGTAGCTACTCCTGATAGGTGCTGTATAAATGCCCTTGGAAAGGGGAAAATATAGATTCAAATGAAGTTGGGCTTCAGGTAATGCCAGGTCAACAGAGGATTGAATCTTTATAAAACAGAAAACCTGTGATTGAGGTTAAACCTGACAGTGCACTCAACTACTGCTGCAGGTTCTAAAGTGTCTGGCCAGACGAGGTAACTTTTATCTTGATGTATTAAAAATAATTCCAACATTATTTGAACTACAGTGACTTACTGTGCTCCCAGTTACAAAACCACTCTCTCAGTTTAGCATGAATGCAGCTCTTCGACCCATAATTATTATCCTGGTACTTGTGAAATGGGAGTTACAATCAGGAACAGCAGCAGCTTTTAAAGACGAATACTGTATCTGCTCCACACCATAGTGTTTCAAGGGCTATATTTAAGGGCTGCCCCTGCTTTCATAGCTTGTACTCTGTACTGCAGCTTGTTAAAAGCTAGTTCACAGTTGAAATACCTAAGTTTTCTTAAGTAAAGCTTTTTATTTATCAAACTCCCCAATTGTATGACTTTTCCAAATAGATTTCAATTCTATCTGTGACTAAAGGATGCTGCGCACAAATTTGACCAAATTTGTGTCCCTCATAACAAGACATGCAGTCCTTTTAGATACGTTAAGGAGCGGTGGGGGGGAAGCAACTTTTTTTTTCCTCCTGTGCTCACTCAAGCAAAATAAGCTTTTAGCTAGTGAATGCAACACCTGTTCTCTAGAAACTGCTTTCTGAGACAGTGATTGCTTGTTCTGTGCCCACAACAGGGCTGATCCTACAAATACTTATGACAACTACCAATACCTGGGGCAACCCCACTAAAGTGAGGGTAGTCTTGTCCATTAAAATGCTACAACTCAACACAAGGAACCAATTGTACCCATTGGCCAACGATGATGATTGTGATAAGTGTTTATTTACTACATGTTAATATTAATACAGATCTGCACAATCCTCCCCAGGCATGATAAATTGATTGATTTGGTGTCTGTCTATAGCTAGAACTCTGTTTTAAGTAATGGAATTTGTGTATAAATATTTGACTGAATTTGTGTAGTCCCTATAAATCCCTTTGCTAAATTCTCTGAGACTGCTCATTGTTGTTCTTGTCTTGACAGATGAGGGCAGTGATGATCTCTTCGATACAGAATTGACTCCTGTAAGGCATAAGATTCCAAAACATCAAGTGGAGACAACGGTGCCTGAGACAAAAGCTTCATCTGAAAACTCTGAAGGAAGCCATAGTGAGAACATGGGAAATTACAAAGCAACCACTATGCCTATGTCTTCGCAGGTAGACTTCATAGACTGTGAGGAATCAAATGGTGAAGATGATGATGATGAAGAATCTGAAAAAAATACAGTTTGGGCTCAAGTTGTAGCCCACAATCCAGACTCCACTTCGATACTGGGAAATCCAAATGAAAAAGCCCATTCGGATTTGACCTGTGCATTGACTAGTGGCCAGCAGGAGTCTAATGCAGATATGCCACAGTGGGATGTTTTCTTTAAGCGAGATATTAAAACTACAGATGATAGTTCTGAAAACGAGGACCATCTCCCATCTTCCATAGATGCTGGTAGGTCCCAGTCACCAAACTTGTTCAGTGATTCAGATAGTTTAAGTGATTCTACCCACATCTCCTCACAAAATTCTTCTCAGTCAACGCACATATCGGAGCAGGGGAGCCAGGGCTTGGACAGCCAAGCAGACACAGTACTCATCACCTCCCAACAGACACATGGTGTGGATTTCAGCTTTTTGAACAAAGGAGGGAACAGAGTAACAGTTTCTGTGTCACATTTCATGGCCATAGATAATCAAACTGAATCCCCTAGGTGGAAGTCTTTGGACCAAAATACACCTTGCCCAGGTAATGACTCTGATTTGAAAGGGAAAAACCAAGAGATGAATGCAGAAGCTGGTGCTGCTCAAACGCAAAACACGCTAATTGAAGTAAATAATGAGAAATCGAAGACTCCTAATCCAGAATTAGAAAGAGACTCTCAGAGCTCCTCTGACTTTGAAATCCCTTCAACCCCCGATGCTGAGTTACCTAGACCAGATAAGCTGCACTGTCTGTACAAGAAGCTAGCAGCAGGTGAAACGATATACTGACTGAAGGGAATCTCTTCTGAATTTAGGAGCTTCTCTTTAAAATAGAGACAGAAACACACACGAGTCAACCTAAGCTGTATTCCAAGGTATATAAAAATTGTACTTATCCCCACTTCTCTGTTCAGAGCAGACTTACTACATTTCCTTGGAAATCTCTCACTACTGATTGTAGAGACACTAGAATGTGCAGTAAATTTTTCCTCCTCAATGAACTCCTGAAAAGGAAGATATTCCTGTAAGAGAAATGAAAACACTATACTTGGTAGGAGGAAAAAACTAAGCTGACAAACTGAAAAAGTTGTTTAACAAAAAAGTGGACAGTGCATCTTAGGCTGGTGGGACATGCAGGTGTGCAGTAGAGAAGGGAAGAAGAAATAAACCAAAGAAAGTAAAGACAGGAACGCTAAGTGAAATTTAGTTGAGTGATATCAAGCTGTCTTTAAGAGTCAGCAGGTAGCTAACCAGATCTTTGAATTTGTAAATATGTCTATATCCAAGGCAAACTTTATAAAGCTATGTTTTAATAAACTTTTTATAAAACTCTTTAACTCTGCATATATTTAACATAGGCGAGTAATTCTTTCAGAGAGCAAAGTACACTTGCTACTCTCCAGTCAACAGACTAAGAAAGAAGACTGTAGTCTTAGAAATGTACTGGATTTGCTTAATTTTCAAAAGACCTTTAAAATTAATTGTATAGCAAATGGCTTAGGCCTACCCAGGAACTGTTGTTAAGGTCAAAAGGTAGATTTTTGGCTGTAAAGAATAATTTAAGTGAGATGTTGCAAACCAACCGTAAACATCAGCTCCTCCCCTTGCCCCCCCTTGTCATTAGTCCTACACAGCTCAGCTTTCAAGAAAAGAACGGTTCCAAGCTATGTCTAGTGATTTAAACATTACTCGCTGAAAAATATTTCCTAACGTTGTCTGTTTAAACTTCTGTTTTCACACAAGCTCAGCTTTTCTTATTCTTCCATTTGGTTCCTGGTACATGGCTGCTTGCGTGTATGTTGTTTAGAAAAGGTAAACTTGAAGCTGTCCCTAAGTGAATTGCAATGTATAATCACCATAGTGCTGGGATGAAGTCTTGACATAACCAATTCCTGTGAATTGACACCCTGTTTAGAGTTAGACTAGAAGGGACAATTACTAGATCATCTATTTTAACCTCCTGTATGTCACAAGTCAGTAAACTTCACAGAGTTACCCCTGTAGGGAGCCTAATAATTTGTGTATGGCTAAAGCACATCTTCCAGAAAGGCATCCAGTCCTGAGCTGAAGATTCCAAGAGACAAAGAATCCTCCCTTTGGTCGTCTTCCAGTGGTTAACGACCCTTACACTGCTTAAAAAAATGTGTCTAATTTAAATCTGACTTTGGCTTCCAGCCATTGGTTCTTGTTATGCCTTTTTCTGGTAGATTTAAGAGCTCTTTAGTACCTGCTATTTTCTCCCTTTGCAGTTACTTAAAATTTAATAGCCTCCTCTTTTTTTTGATAAGCTAAACAGATTGGACGCTAATTCTCTCACTGTAACACATTTTCTCCAGCCCTCAAATAACATGTGGCTCATTTCCGCACCGTCTCGTTTCTAGGTTTGTTTGGCAAAATCTATTTTCCGTAAAACGGTGGCAACTGTATTCCTGTCCTTTTAATTCTTTACCAAATGAATTCTGAATCAGCTTTTCTAATTTGCTCTGGATTCATGTCAAGCCTGTATACTGATGTTATCATACTTGTCTTTGAATACTGGCACGCGAGCACTCTTCCAAGGTGTTGGGTCGGTAGTGGTTTTGTTTTTCTTTTGTAACATGGAGCTCTCTTCAGTGAATGTTCTAAATAACAAAGATCTGAGAGACCTTCACTGTGGACCTTAAGTGGGTATGTAAGTAATACTTGAAATGACCCCTACATTTGTTAATTTTTACTCTTAAAGCAGATTACGCTAGCTTCTAGCCATGTACCCTCTGCTCTAAGCTAGGGAGCTGCTGTAGCACTTTTTTAATTCTACTAAATACTAGTTTTAGACTTAAACAAACAAACAAAAAGCCAAAGCTTCCCCACTTGAATTTGTTTTAGCTCAAGCAACTGAGTTCTTCTTCTTAAATGGACAGGAGTCATTCAGGCTTTGGAATCTATGAGGTGTTAATGTTTTGAGTGGGGAGAGAAATAGAATCCCTAAGACTGTGTGCCACAAGCCTCAGCCATAGCATAGAGGGGTGTAATACTAAGACCCTGCACCCTCCTGGAGTAACAGCTAACTTTGAATATGAAGTAGGACTGACTAATCCACAGCTGGGGAAACAGATCACTTACGCACAAGAACATGGATTTTAAGAACTAACAACTCACTGGAAAAAAAAATTTAAATTTTGGAAAAAAGTTGACTATGCCTAATTTAGGCACACCTGCAAACTTACCTATTCTAGAGTGTCCTATCTGTTCTGCTGTACACAGTAAGCTGTTGGAAAGGTTTGCTAAAATTCTAGCTCCCTACGTGGTGCTGCTCTCAGCTAGAACAACTAGAACTAAGTTTCAGGGAAGGTAGGCTTGTAAACATGGTTTCACTGTGAGAGTTCAATCAGAGGTAGTTCAGGTCTCCTTTCATTTTAAATCTTATACCTGTTGGCTATAGGGGTGTGTGTGGGGGGGTGTTCATTCTAAAGCTGTTACAAAATGATATATTTTTGAATGCCTCAGTGGACAGGTGTTGGAAAGCAGTTAGAGCAAGTGATGCTGTAAGGGACTGCTGAAGCGTAAAAAGCACTCTTGGGATATGAAGTTTTGGGCAGAAGCATATTTTTAGGGGGGGCCTGGTTTAGCTATGGGATCAACTGAGCTCAAAGTATGCAGCCCTGGAGAAAGAGACTGACCCATCTTGCTGCAAAAGAAATTCTGGTTACTGAGCCCTAAACCATGTTAAGGAAGGGAAATAAACCCTTTATTTTAGGTACCTGTTTCTCATGCTTTTAAGTAAAGAGCAAGGGTGTTTTAGAATCCTGTGCAGATTGCTGTGCTGTTACATTTATTGTGCCCCTGAAGAGAAATTGTAAACCCAGAGCCCTCACCCAGGTGGTATTCTGGGAGGGGGGGTCTCAGCTCTCCTGGGTAGTGCTAGACTAGAAGTGGGCTAACTATGGCCTAGAGGCCACATCCAGCCTGCAGGACCCTCCTGCCCAGACCCTGAGCTCCTTCCCCAGGAAGCTAGCCCCCTGACCCCTCCCCCATAGCCTCTGCATGCTGTGCCACTGGCGCAATGCTCTGAGTGACTGGGCAGTGCAGCTGCAGAGCCTGGCCTGACCCGGTGACATAGCTGTAGCACTGCCAGGCAGCGTGGTAAGGGGGCAAGGAGCAGGTGGGGTTGGATAGAGGGCAGGGAATAGGGGGGTTGAATGGGTGCAGGGGTTCTGGGGGCAGTCAGGGAGAAGGGATGGTTGGATGGGGCAGCCAGGAATGAGAGGAGGGGTGGGCAGGGGTCCTGAGGGCAAGAAGCAGGGGGAGGGTAGGGGCTAGGCCACACCTGGCTGTTTGGGGAGGCACAGCCTCCCCTAACCAGCCCTCCATACAATTTCCAAAACCTGATGTGGCCCTCAGGCCAAAAAGTTTACCCACCCCTGTGCTAGACTGATGATTGGCATGCTGAGAACATACATGGAGACCTCAAGCCAGGGACAGGGCCTGGACTCCATTCAGACTCTTAAAGCATCTTACGGATTCAGCATTTAGATCCCCTCACAGGAGCCCTGGTGTCCCTTTCAAGAGAGGGAGCTCAAATAAATCTGACAAGCAGACAACCTCTCCCCCCACCCAGACTTTGTGTGGAGTTGTGGGTTACTAGTGTACAGCATTAAAGTCCTTAGCCTATTATAGATGATCAGCTCACTAAGACCACTACATTCTCTAAACTTGCCAAAGTGTTATCAATTACTTATTTAATCAGAGGCAACTGACAAGTTTCTGGAGAGGGGAGATAGTGAATTTGCTGTTCTATCAGACTGTGTATAGGGCTAGGGATATATTCACAGAAACTGCTGCACATTTCTAGTACAGACAATGCTGGTAAAATGATGCCCCTCAGACTTGCAAAAGTAATTCAGCAGGACTTTTTCTGAGCTGCTGGCTAATGCTGTATGAGAGATTATATGAACAAAATGTAAGACCTACAGCAGGGACGGTAGTAGTTATACTCTGCCAACAACAAAAGAAAAAACTAAATTTAATTTATTTTACCAAAAGAAACTATAGGAAACTACCTGCTATTACAGAGAAAGATGTCACATATCTTATGAAAAAGTAATGTTCCTGAGGTTATAAACAAGTACACAGCCCCAATACAAAGAGTTGGTATAACTGAGAAATAAATACACAATAGCTTTTGCTTGGTGAGGATGCTGCAGCATTTTTAGTTTTGCTACCTCAAAACCAGCCAGCAGACAGTTAACAGGTTACCAGTACCCAAGAGCTATTCACACAGCTGTAGTGGTAATGCCTCCAAAAAAGCAGAAAAGGCCAAAGCAAGGCTGGCCTGAGCTTGCTAAGAAACTGAAAACAGCTTTTTCAACATCACATTTAAAAACAACTTAATGTCCCATTAACACAAGGCAAATTGAAAAGCACTGTAAATAGGTAAACACAAAACATGGTTTGAGGTCCTAAATAAATAACAGGATACAGCAGTAGACTTTATATCTAATAATTTCCTGTGACCTGCCAAGATTTGAATCCAGGGTCCTGTCTGTGGCCTGCAGGAGAGGTAACACACAGCCCCTAGAGAATAGCAGCTGGTGTTATACACACTGACTTTTAAAGAGACAGGACCTAAATTCAGGTTTTGGCAGCTGGCAGACTTTTATCTACTTAAAATGTAGATATCTGTAATTGCCTATCCATGTATTTTGTTAAGGATACCCATGAGCAGGGCTAAAGAGGAAGGAGCAGAGCACCCAACCAAAGTATCTGAGGCTTTTCATGTCTTGTAGACAGAGAGCCTGGGGAGCAGCTTGGACAGGGGCAAGGAAATGAAATGAAGGATTACATGGCCACACACAACCCCGTTTACAGGGGCCATATGTAAATGGAAGAGGAATGAATTTGGCTCAAACAATTTTTTTTTTTTAAAGAGGGCATTTAAGATTCCCTTAAGATTTATAAAATACTTATGGGGGAGACATATGACTCATTCTATCCGATAACAATAATACCTTTAAAAAATGACTAGATGCAGCAGTTTCATCCAAGCTTGAACTCCAGGTAGCATAGCAATGTTAGATGTGTTTAAACCTAAGCAATTAGTGTGCCATTCATTAAACAATATAAATCATCTACTTTAAAATTATACATTCTTCAGTTTACAAGCAGATACATAGCTTTGTGCATTGCTAATAGCCCCCAACATGTATGCCCAATCACAAATTGGATAAGCCTTGGTGTACAGAATTTCACTATTCCTACACAGAGCCAGTTCTGCAGTTCATGTACATTTGTGCTTTTAAATTAACAAATGATCATATTGTCCTTCAACAAACATGAAATTTAAGGCATATTTTTAACAAACCAAGTAGATAATCACAGGCTGAACACTTGACCTCAACCGCCTGAGCCAACAGCACTGTACCTTATAAAAGTAAGTAGCTGACTTCATGATATACAGCAAATGTCTATTTGATGAGCAGCAGTTATGCCTGATCCCCTTAAAGATTCCGTACATCACTTCCAAGAAATATGCAATGTTTACAATCAATCAATGAGAAAATAAGCATTGAACTTTTGTCCCTGGAGTACAGTTACTATGTGGTTCCACCCATAGTCTATAACTAACTTAATTGCTGTTGGGTACTTCTCTGAAGTCAAGAGCAATTTAGCATACATCACATTTTCAATAATCTTCAAAAATATCAGAAGTTTAACAGAAAAAAATATTCAAGAAGCTGAAGAACAGTAAGTTTTTCAGCCTTTTACATTCAAGATTCAAAAAACGTCTTACTACTGTCTACAGTAAATAGGCAAATTCACCCTTTCTGTAACTTCACTGAAGTTATGTTATTGCAACAGGAAAAAAAATTGGCATAATGTGTTTAAAGTCTACCACTAGGTAGAAAAAATTCACAATATGTAAAAGTTTGTAACATAATATAAGACAGCTGTTGATACAATTACATTGCTGGGATACTTTTATGTCTATGCCATATAACTGGGTATCAATGCACTAGGTTCATGAAAGAAATATTGGCTATTATTTTTACTCAATGCCTGTCTATCGCTTTCCAAACCTTCACCAATGATTTGTTTCAGTGATTACTACCCAATCTTGTATCCAGCATCTGCTAACACTGATCAGTCTCCTTGTGTGAAGTTCCATGGATACGTCAAAAAAACAAAAACGAAAACTATTTCTTAAGTCTACTCTATGAAGTGTACCTATACAGAATTTAATGGCGGTAGATCCCAATGGAGGATCGGGGCCCCACATTTTACTGCTACTTCTTGAAACTTTTTAAGAAAAATGGTAAGTCAACTGTGATTTCTAGTACATCAATGGTATTGGATTTCCATTTCATAGAGCACAAGATGTGGAACTCCCTCATATTGAAATCAGCTCTTCACGGGATTGGAATCAAACACACTTGAATATTCAACTTTGATGTCACATTAACATGCACCTCCATCAGCTCCTAATCCACAGTGTGCAAATAGTTCCAAGGAGATTAGTTTTTAATCCAGATAGCCAGTTTTCATACTTAAGAGCAGTTGTAATATCAGATCTCTTTCTTTGGCTAATGACATTTTCAAATACAAACTTAATGCTCTGTTTTCATTATATTGATTCACTCATATGTAAAAGTACTCCAATTCGTAAGTATAAGTGAACTAGAACAGCAGTCTTCCTAAAATACATTTAAAAAGACACAAAATGAAATCATTTATTTGCAACTTTGGCTATTGAGAATTCAGTTGAGATACCCTCTGCAACACACAGCTCCACACTTGCACACAGTTCTGATCCTCTTTCTCGTTGGGCTGACAGCATCAGAGTCCGAAGTCATATCTAGAGAACCTAAACACAAGAATATACAGAAACAGAATTGATGGTTGTTGGAAATGGATATTATTTGTTAGGCATTGCTATTGTGCTTGGAATTGTGCAAGAAAGAAAAAGGTAGTGGCTGCCCTCCAAAAAAAGCTTACAGTTTAAGACCCCAATTCAACAAAGACCTATGCACATATTTAGCTTCACACATGTGAGTAAGTCCCACTGAATTGAATGGGACTACTTGTGTGTGCGCAAAGTTAAGCATTAGTATAAGTCTGAAGAATTGTTATTTAAAATTATTATTTAATAGTAGCTCAAAGCTCATGCTGTTGCATGGGTGAAATTCATGAAGTCTAAATGGCTGCGAATTTAAAAGTTGAACAGTAACAAACCATGAATCCCAGTGATGATTGAACTTGGTGACATTCTAAATAAAGAGTTCTCAACCATGCTTGTATCTGTTTTCATTGCTTCACACTGACTCCACAGACATTTTATGTTTCAAAGTGACAATCCTGGAATCTTATTGTACAGATTATTGTGGATTGGCTCTGAGCTCATCAAGGATGAGGACCCCATTATGCTAGGTGCTGTATAAACACAGACTAAGGTGGCGGTCCCTGCTCAAAGAGCTTGAAATCTAAAGTACAAAAAGACAACAGGTGGATCTAGACAGACAGATAAGGAAGCAAGAGGAAGTAATGAGAGTATATTGGTCAGGACAATAGGCAATGGTCTCGGTATACCAAATGCATAACTAGGGCCCTACCTAATTCATGGCTGTGAAAAACACATCACGGACTGTGAAACCTGGTCTCCCCCCGTGAAATCTGGTCTTTTGTGTACTTTTACCCTATACTATACAGATTTCACAGGGAAGACCAGCGTTTTTCAAACTGGGGGTCCTGACCCAAAAGGATGTAGTGGGGGAGGGGGAGTTGCAAGTTTATTGTAGGGGAGGAGTCGCAGTATTGCCATCCTTACCCCTGCGCTGCCTTCAAAGCTGGGTGGCCAGAGAGCAGCGGTTGCTAGCCAGGTGCCCAGCTCTGAAGGCAGCAGCACAGAAGTAAGGGTGGCAATACCACACCATGCCATCCTTACTTCTGTGCTGCTGCTGGTGGTGGCAGCTCTGCCTTCGGAACTGGGCTCCCGGCCAGCAGCCACCACTCTCCAGCCACCCAGCTCTCCCTATATAAAAACCAACCTTTTTTTTTTTTTTTTAGTTTGGATTAAAAAAAATAGTCCCATTCAGGCTCTAATCCACTTCACTTAATATACTGTTATATGCATAGGGATGCTGTGCATCATTCTTTAAACCTGTCCTGCAGAGATTATTGACTGGATTAAGTGGGAGCTGCATCCAGCCCTCTTAGTTGGAAGGAGGTGTTGGCATAACAAAGTGGAAAAAACAGAGAAGAAAGTGGTCTCTCCAAAAAGAGGAAGTAAAACACTTTGATTTCAGCAAACCCATGCTGAAAATTGATCAAGCTGCAACACCAGCTAGTACCATCTAACCTGCACACAAAGATTTACACTCTACATACCTTTCATCTGATAATCAAAGGTGAGCTCTTCTCCAGCCTTGATGGTTCTTGTAGAAAACAGTGCTATCCGAGGAAGACGTAGATCAAGGTTATCAATGAAAACGTTGAAGACCTGAAGATTTGGATCACACTGCAAAGCAAAGTGATAGTTTTGTAATTCAGGTGTACATTTGCTATCAAAATAGAACTGTAGACACAGTGTAGAGAATGGCAATTAAAACGTATTGTGTGCTACTAGTGAGAAGAAAGTGACACTATAACAATTTAGGGGCTGAGTCTCCTCTCAGTTTCAGTGGAGTTACTTGTGATTTTTGCCATTGTAAGTCAACAGAATTACATCTGTTGAAACATCACTATTAAATGAAAGCAGGGCCCTATTAAGTAACAGTATTGACACCGTGGCTGTGTGGGTATAGTACACAGACAAGGTGAGTGAGAATCTTTTATTGAACCAACTTCAGTTTGTGAAAAGAGACAAGCTTTTGTCTCCAACTCCACCTCTATACAGAGCTCTTCTTCAGGTATAGCACACTAAAACTATAACAACCTATTAAAAAAAAAAAAAAAAAAAAAAAACAGTAAAAAAGAGTTATAGCTTGAAAGTGATTGCAACTTAGTAGGGTGGAGTGGGTGAATCAAAACAATTTCAAAAAAGGCAATCTAAAGTTATTTCAGACTTAAACAAGAGTTACTAAAGGATGAAAAGGTGGGAGAGTGACCTTTTCAAGCCACACCTACTAACTGTACTTAAATCAGACCTCAACTTTACTCCCAAGGGCAAAAATATTATCCTGGTGCGGTGGGTGGGAGTTCTGGTCTCTAGTTCATACCTGTTTGGCCTCTGTAGTTATCTAACAGCCCATGAAAAAAGCCAGAGCATTAATTAGGGAAGTGTGCTGCTAACTATATATACAATTTTCAAAAGTAAATGGGACTCGGCTCCTACGTTAGCTAGGCGTTTCTGAAAATTCTACCCATGTCTTGCCTTTGGACAGAATTCTTAGTCACGTATTTTCAAAAAAATGTGTGCCTGAAGTCAGCCTCCAAAATTCATATTTAGACATCTAAATACAGCAGCCCGATTTTCAAAAGTGCAGAGCATCTAGCAACATCTAGAAACACATCGCTTCCTTCTCCCAAACTCACCTTCAGAAAAGTAGGTGTAGGATCAACAATTCATGCACACAATAAAAAGGAAACAGATGAACTGCTGTAATTACTAACTTCAAATCAAAAAGTAATAGTAATTTCTTAAACTAAAAAATTGTGCAACTCTATGCATAGGAGAGCCTGGGTTCAAGTAAGTCTTCTGTGTTAGGTCTTTTCAGTTTAAGTAAAAGTATTTTAAAAAACCAATTTCAAGTTCCCCAGTGAGTTTACAAATGGTGCTGAGGAAAGGAGGAAGGGGGGAGAGATGCTATGGAAAAGGCAGGAAAATTCCTTCTCTCCATTACTTACAACTGAAACAGAAGTACATTCAGACGCTCTCCTTCTCTTCCTGTATTTCAGAGAGGTTGATAGTTCATATAATATTAATCAAAAGCCAACGGTTAAATTATGCAGTTATTTCCTATACTGTTGGCATTCAATTATCTGAAGAGAAAAATTTGTTTTGAGTGTCTGGAAACAAGTATTGAATACGCTGGAAATAGATTATGATCCCAACTCTGCTATCTGATCTACTTGGGCAAACCCTTATCCTTAGGCTGAGTTCCAATGAGGCCAGTGGATCTCTGCTTGAGCTCAGAGGTCCATCCGCATAGATCAGATTGCAAGATCAGGACCACAGATCATGTTATTTTACATTTTAATGAAAATCCCTAATTCAGAAACTGCTGACACCTTCCTCTTAAGTAATTCTGAGCATGAAAGAGTAAGGAACAGTGAAAACACTTTTAGTTTTACTTCAACAGGTAAAATAAAATTGCTATTTAAAGTGATGTCTTGTGGAGTGATCCTTTTAATAAAAAACAACCTTGCACTCCCAATGTTTGTGAAAACTAAAGCATAATTGTGTCTTTTCAAACATTACGTCTTAAATCTAAGTTACTTTATATTCTTTCATATTTAATTTTGCTCCAAATAAGGTATGTATCAGTATTTCTTCCATCCTATTTAACTGATCATTACGTTATGTTGGATGCTGCAAGAAAGGCATCTTTCTAGACATACAAGAAGAAAGCATTAATAAAAATTAAGATTGTGGGGCATGTGGGAATATTTGAGGCCCCTTTCACTTTCATGCACTCTGTCCATTTTAGGATCCCTCACATTCATTGTTTCATAAAATTTATTATTTTAATTTAGACTTTTAAAACATCATGAGACAAAGTGACTTCAGTTTTTCCTCAAAGATTTCAAGTTTATGTGACTGTGCTGCCACAACAGCATTAATCCACTCTCAAGGCATTTTCTTTGGAGGGTGAGAAAGAGATTGGTATGAAACAAGTAATTCCATTAAAGTTGTGTTTGATATCAAGATATTTACAAAAGGAGAAGGCATTCTTGGTGCAAACAGGACAGTTCTCTAACACACAAAAAAAGCCCTTACGCTGTGATTCACAAAATGGGACACATTTCCATATCGAGCTGCATCCACCGTATATTCATCCGAGTCATAGTCCAAGTCAAACAAGTATGTATTTCCTTGGTTGTCATACAGTTGACCTCGTCTCTCTGCTTCCTCACTTGTGATCACCTAAAAAAAGAAACCTGCATCATATTATTAACTGTTACTGAACTGAAACAAAACCACAAAGAAGTTAGAAAAAACTTTTACATTTTCTTGAACAGAAGTAGGGAGACTTGTCTTTAAAGGAAGTAAGAAGGTTGCTGTGTATCTGTAAGGAATAAGGAACACTTAAACATAACTATTTAAATTGACTACTGATTGTTTCTAAAGTCACTAATGCCCTATTAATAGATAGTGATGGTATTTTCTCCTCAAGCAATATAATATTGGACAGTTTCCCTGGATATGTATTTACAGATAAAAAGTTATGGTCCCATTGTGTTCTATACAATGTAGAATAAAAACTCAAAAAGACCTGCTATATAATAATTGGGCTACTAGTGATTTATCTTCGCCCCCAACTTCTCTGAACTCCTCTAGAAGTAATCCTCATAATTACATTTTAGATCGCTTTAAATCACAGGCTCCCTAAAGGAGGATGTGGTCATTAGACAATTACAGCCGACCCTATCTACAGTCCCTTATCATTTCTCCTAAAGAGTTTATATTTACTACTTAAACCTCCATATTATTTTTCCACCAGATCTGTACAGAATTGTTCACTTCAAGCAGAACCACAAAAGGTTCAGGGAAGGTGGAACCAGCCATGTTCCCCCACCCCCCCATTTCCCTCAGCGTATGAGAGAATCAATATATCAGGTTACACTTGTAACTTCAGCTACTCTCAAAGCTTCCCTTTTCTCCCCACTCCCTCCTGAGTTACTATGTATGGTGCTAATTCTGTAATATAATTTACCTGTGCGGACGGTAATGCCCACAGAAAGTCCCACTGATTTCAATGTGACTTTTTTGCAAATGGATCACTTTGCAGGACTGGCTTATAGCTATATCTACACTACAGACTTTTGCCAGCACAACTATGTTGATCAAAGGTGTGAAGAGTTGTGATCCCTGACTGACAGTGGTGCTAGCAGAAGCTCCTAGTGTAGACAAAATTATACAAGCAAAACTGCACTTCTACTGGTATAGCTTATTAGTCAGGGATGGCCGGCACCCATCAGCACAATGGAGATATGCAGAAACCACCTGAAAGAGGGCTCCTGCTTGAGGCTGCAGACTATGCAAGTTTATCCCCAGTCTTCTACTTTAAATATATACTTTACTGGTAGAGTTAGCACAACGAAATCTTTTTCTGGTAATAACAAACAAAGAAAAATAGTGAACATTACAACAATCCCTTGAAAATAGCCCTGAGATAGGAAACCTGGATCTGGGAGCTTATCAGTCAGTTTTACCCTCTGAATAACAAAGTATAATCACATACAGCCAGAGGAGGGGGTAGGAGGAAGGAGGCAAGGGAAGGACACACAAACAACTAATCACCACCTTCACTTAAAGTCCTGCCTCTCTCCACATGCCTCTCCCTCCCCCACCGCCCCCAAAAAGTTTCCTCATCATCACCACACAGGATTAATTCTATTTTGAGAAACTGATCTCCTCTACATTCTAAGGGAGTTTTTAGGAAGGATCGGAATGGGAATTGGATAGTTTGGGGAAGGTAAGCATAGAAGCAGCACACGGAAGAAGATAAAGAAATAGTTGTGCAAGGGGACAAATACAATACTGATGCTGGCATCAGTGGTGGACCACAGATTATGGGGGAGAGATGTAAGCAGAAACTGGATCGTGTAGGAGCCCTGAAAGCAAGGACAAGTTTAACTTGATACTTCACTGGTTCACAGTCGCAGTGTGCGACTCAAGGGCCATGTAAAAAGTAGAAAAACACACTGTTTTAAGACATGTTAGATGACTTGCCCTGTCTGCACTAGGTGCAAAGTAATTTTAACAACCTGTTAACTGGTATTGACCAATACGTTTTAAAGCACAACCTATTTTCCAAGTTTAGATATGGTGAAATACAAGGGCTGACATGATCAGCATGACAAGTGATAAAAATAATTGTTGCAATAATTTGGCCTGGGATGAGATCAGTATTAAGAGAACCTTAGAAGAGAAGGCCATAGTAGTCAAGATGGGAGATGATCAGGATAATCAAATTTCTTGTCAGTGACAAGATAGTAAAGAAGATCTAATAAAAAAAAAAAGTGAAAGAAGAGACAAGACTGGTTCTAAAAGTTACAATATAAAAAAAACAATGCCAAGAATCTCTTTTGCACTTCAGCCCCTTTGCATTGCTTTGGTGCAGAAAACACCCTGGGTCATACAATATAAAGGTAATTTGACTTTCAAATGAGATGTCTTCAATGTATTTCATTAACACCAAGTGCATATTTATCTGTTATGTAACAGAATCAAAAAGTGTTGAAAAAGGAAAGCATTTTTATTTTTAAAAAGTATTCTACAAACACTTAAATCTTTTATTCCAAATAATTCATCTCTGAGATAAATACATACCTCTCCAACATACTCCATCACAAATCTCTTTGTTTTAATTTTCTGGAGGGTTTTTACTCCCCAGCCACGTCCATTGTTAGTTCTGAAGATGCAAAGAGAATATGGTGTGCCTTTCTGTACTATCCTGTTAGGGCATTCAGGACCACATCTACAGTACGAGTTGCATTCATAGATAGGCAAGCCTGGTTGGATTTTTAACTGCTTTTGTTTATTGTAAGCCAAGAAAAATCCAGCCTCTTCTGGACAACACTTCTCAGCAGGGCAATCAGAGCATTCACAGCCGGTTGTGATTCCATTCATTACATTTATTCCTGGAGCAGGTTTATATTCATTAATGTAGTAAAAGTCTAAAGGAGGGCCCTCAAGATCCACAGTGTTTTCTACAAGAATCATTCCTTTATGGTTCTTTTTCCGGTTGAGTTCTTCCTTCCATCTCTGTAGAGCTATTCTTTGTTTAGCCTTCTTTACTACGTACTGTGCTACTACAGGGTTCAAAGCTTTAATATGGTTTTTCAATATTACTGCTTTGCTTCGCTTTAGCTGAGATAAATATTCATTCTTGTCGCTATGGAAGTACTGAAGGAGCAATGGGCATTTAAGATTTTTCAAAGCTACCCAGGTATTTGAGGATTCTGGCCATCCTTTCCATTTCACAAGGAAGTACTCTGTGCCCTTGAAATAGAGAAATAGATACAGATTTAGCCAGAACATTTCCAACAACAGTTAATCAAAAATACCTTGAAAATAAAGTGTGGTTGTTCAACGATACAACTGCTTTGGTATCACATCCATAGTAAATAAAATTAAACAGAGGAGTGATTGTCATTAAGGAGGTGGCAAAAATGCATAAACTGAGGGGCAGTCAAACTAACATCCTTAACACCCTCCTTATGATTGAGGCATACCACCACATAGGACCAGATGGCTGTGAATTTAACTAACAGTAGAGAATCAAGCATTTCAAATGCAAGGTAACTGGGTATGTACTTTGTGCACCACTTGTAAGGACACGGATAACTGTACAGCTGGATAGAATGATCCAAAACAATTAAATTATACCAGCATGGGTTAGTTTGTTAGCACAGCCACAGTTAAGATCATATATACTAACTTCTATAAGGAAAGAGAATAAAGTAACACCCTACACAGAACAAAAAGAAAACCTAAACTTACCAAAAAACCTCTAACAGTACTACTGGTAATAGTTACATGAGTCATCCTAGAGGAATAATACAGTCAAAACACTTCTTAATACTATATTTACTACTAAGAAGAATATGTATTGTAAAATGTAATTATTTCGAAGGGAGGTTTGTTTTCAAAGAAAATAGAGCAATAAGGCCAAATCCTTAAACCAGACACACACTGGTCGGCTTCTGCACACACATGGCACCTAACTGGGGTCTGGCAATGGATCGAGTTGTAGCATGTGGCCTTAACTGTTCAAGGAACGGACTGCAGTACTATAGAGGAAGAAGCGTTCTTTTAACTGCAAACAAGGGAGAAGAGAAGCATCATAATACATACTGCGCTGTTATTGAAGCACAGTAAGATTTGCTTTAGCACTGATGTACAAGGATCAGACATTTTGTGCTCTATTATTAACATTTCCATTATTTCAGCAGAACCTTCCTTCCTTAGAGAGTCAGAGCTAAAGAACATATTTTTTAGGCTTCAACATTCTGAAATATTTTGTTCAATATCAGCAGTAGCTTAACAAGAGCCCTCTGCTAGCCTAGCACTTTAAACCTTAAGGAAAACTACTGCCTCTCACTTCCAAATTTCAAACTGAAATATTGATCAAATTGTTCTATAAGACTAGACAGTTATCTTACCTCTTCTACCTTGTAGTCACATAAATATTCCACCTCATAACTCTTTAGATTCCTGTTGGTGATTCCAAGGGATTTACATGTGAGATTTTCCTTCCTACATAATTCCTGGATGGTCTCAAGTGAAGCTAGACAAGGCACATACCAAGCTACAATAAGAAAATAGGATTCTTTACTAATTTAATTTCTCAGCTGAGTTGAAAAAAATTAAGCACTTGATTTTTAGTCTGCTCCCGAGCCCCCAGATTGTAATTTGTAAGAATTGTCCACAATATATTTATAGAACTATAAATGTAGCACACAGGCAGACAGAACTAATGCTACTCCAGTTAAGTATAAAGTAAGCCTGTAATAGAGCTCTGCCTGAACCTCAAGCTTCGCGTACGATACTATGTGCATTCATGTAATGATTAAAAAAAAAAAGCTACCTAGGACATACTAATTCTTCATAGGAAAAAATTCTCAGTATAGTTACCAGCTTTGAAACAAAACACAAAAACATAGTTACCCTGACCTTAAGGTACCCTAGCAGTAGAAGTTCATGCTTTTGACTGCAGTTATGTAGAAACCCTTCACTTTTTTTTTTTTTTTTTTTTAAACAAGACTGCTAAGTATCTGCAGTTAGTCAAGTGGAATCAACACCCTTGTACTGGCTATGTAACAATGGAGATTGGGATGAGACATAGGCAAATCCCTCTTCCAGAAACATCTCTGATTTCTTGTCAATTGGTCCAGATTTAGGAGGGTTACAATTTACAGACAATGTAACTGTTATAAAGATGTAAGGGTGCCGACTATGGAACAATAATGGCAACAGTTCAGAACTCTGTTAGGAGGTGATCGTCCAACGTTTATAGCAAGTCACAAGTCTGGAGCCCAAAGCAACAGCTTTTTTTCCTGTTTTAGTAAGAGTATTTGACAACAGTTGAATTCCTTCCTCTGCGTTAGCAGGGGATTTTTCACTTGTGTCACAACCAAAACTGCAATTAGCACATCACTACTGGAAAGAAGAGGAGTGGGAGAGGCATTGGAGGTTACCCAGTCTGGGGGAGGCCCTGACTATTTCTAACTTCATGCAGCGACCTCTCCCGCCAAAAGCCTCCCGCAGGCATAGGGCAGTGATACCACCCCCAGCTTTCCCTAGCACCGGACAGTGCCCCTCCCCCCGGCACCGTACACTGTCCCCCCGCCCCTCCCCCAGGCCCCGCACACTGACCCCCCCAGCACTGCACGCCACCCCTCCCCCAGGCCCCGCACACCGACCCCCCCAGCACTGCACGCCACCCCTCCCCCAGGTCCCGCACACTGACCCCCCCCGGCACTGCACGCCACCCCTCCCCCAGGCCCCGCACACTGACCCCCCCCGGCACTGCACGCCACCCCTCCCCCAGGTCCCGCACACTGACCCCCCCCGGCACTGCACGCCACCCCTCCCCCAGCCCCCGCACACTGACCCCCCCGGCACTGCACGCCACCCCTCCCCCAGGCCCCGCACACTGACCCCCCCCCGGCACTGCACGCCACCCCTCCCCCAGGCCCCGCACACTGACCCCCCCCCGGCACTGCACGCCACCCCTCCCCCAGGCCCCGCACACTGACCCCCCCCCCGGCACTGCACGCCACCCCTCCCCCAGGCCCCGCACACTGACCCCCCCGGCACTGCACGCCACCCCTCCCCCAGGCCCCGCACACTGACCCCCCCCGGCACTGCACGCCACCCCTCCCCCAGGCCCCGCACACTGACCCCCCCCAAATCACTGCACACCGCCGCCCCCCGGGCACCGCACACTGACCCCCCCCGGCACTGCACGCCACCCCTCCCCCAGGCCCCGCACACTGACCCCCCCCAAATCACTGCACACCGCCGCCCCCCGGGCACCGCACACTATCCCCCTCCTTCCCCCCAGCATCTCCCGCCCCGCCCCCCGGGCACCGCACACTGTCCCCCCGTTCCTCCTCCAGGCACCCCCACTGTCCCCCCCTCCCCGGCACTGCACGCCGCCGCCGGGCACCCCACAGTGCCCCCCTCGCAGGCTCCGCAGCCAGCGGGGCCCTGCCTTAGGTCTCGTGGCGTGCGGGGGCGGAGGCCGCACGGACCTTGAGGGGCACTGGGCGGGCAGCGCCTCACCCCCATCCCCGCTGACCCAGGAAGGGGGCATCCCCAGCCGGCCGGCCCCTCACCTCCTCGCCTGCCCGCCATCTTGCAGGGGGCTGCATTCAAACCCTGCGGAACTTGGGCCGCCGGGGAGGGCGCCAGCGGCAGGCTCCGCCCACGCCGGGATGGCCCCGCCCCTCCGCGGGTCCCCAATGCTGCACCGGCGGCCCGGCCCCGCGCGTGGGCAGAGAACCCCGGGGGGCTCGCGACCCTCGCTCGCCCAGGCTGCCCGTCGCGGCGGGAGACCCCCACGCGCGCGCGCTGCAAGCCGGTGTGACCCCGCTTCGCCAACCAGCCCCCCGCGTCTCTGGGACTGGGACTGCCCGCCGGGGGGGCGTGTGCCTGGGCGGGGCTGCCCAGTCTCGGGGCTTTAGTGGGAACGGCGGGCGCTCGGCCCCGCTCAGGACCAGGCCCCCCTGCCCTGACTACATCGAAACGCTGCCAGCCACCCCAGCATCTTCGCCGTAGCCCCTCGGCAGCCGCTGAGCCGTCCTGTACACCGACGTGCCCGGAACAGCAACGGCCCGCGGCTGCCCTCGTTACTCTGCAGGCCAACCCGGCAGCAGCTCGGTCTGGAGACCTGTCGCCTTTCCTACACATGGCGTGTTTCTGTGTCTGTGCTCCAGATCCACTCTCAGGAGGCTTGGGGAGAAGGGGGCCCTGGCTGCTTCTCGTCTGGATTGACCCACTGGAGCCCCAACGCCTCCCCCGCCCCACTGTGAATTGGTGGGGCTGGTCCTGCTTTCAGCAGGGGGTTGGATTAGATGACCTCCTGAGGTCCCTTCCAACCCTAATCTATGATTCACTGCTCTAGTCCATCCTGACCACCACCCACATCAGCCTGTGGAAGAAGAAGTGCTGCTGTAATTCAAATACAGCACTTCCTTCCCCTGGCAGCCTGGTGAGTGGTGACACCATGTGCCTTGGTGCTATTCACTCTTGTGCTCCTCCCCCTAGCAACGGGGAGGACCAGCAGGGATAACTTTAACCACCTGAGAGAGCGAGGGTGGGAATACTCATACAATTGTTTTATTTCACAGAAAGAACAGGAGTACTCGAAGAAGTGGGTTGTAGCCCACGAAAGCTTATGCTCTAATAAATTTGTTAGTCTCTAAGGTGCCACAAGTACTCCTGTTCTTTTTGCGGATACAGACTAACAGGGCTGCTACCCTGAAACCTGTAATTATTTCACAGAGTTTGCTTCATTCTCTGGTTTGAATGATTGACTGGTGGCTTGGCTGTTTCAGTTAATAAAAATAGTTCCAGGTCCCCTCATTTTTGGAGACTATATAACACCTTCATTTTCTTGTTGGAACAATGATAGGCATGGGGGTTGGGCCAGATTTGTAAAGGTATTTATGCACCTAAAGATACAGATAGGGACTTGTATACCTTTAAAAACCTGGCTCTTTTCCTTGTCCCCAGGAATTAAAGATTAATCTTTAATTAAAGATTGTCATGTGATGAAACCCCCAGGAATATATACCACCAAAATCGGCAACCCTATATGATACGTTTGCTCCAAGGCTCCTGTTATTTGTTTGCACCGATGCTTTTGCCCAGTTATCAAGTTTAGGAGGGGGTTAAAAATAGGGAGATTGTGATCAGTGCCTTCTGGATTTGTCACAGGACTCATTTAACCATCAGTTCTGAGTGAAATTTTAAATATCTTATTGTGACATTCATTTCAGTACCCTTCCTTGCAAGAATGGCTTGCTTTTGAACCAACCTTCAAATTAATCCCAAATAGTGAGAGCTGGTAGTTCTGTAACATTAGGGTCTCTCAGAAATTAGATGTATATCTCATGGGTACCATTTAAAATAAATACCAGAGCCTTCTGCATTTCACGCACACATACTTTAGCAATAAATGGTGGCTGAAAAGTTTGCTTTCTCATGCACAGTTCAACGGACACATTTATATACCACAACTCTCGTTCTTTCCATCAAAAAAAAATTTTTTTTTTTTAAGTAAGAAGTTGCCTGTCTGGGGACAGGGAAGAGTTAAGTCCATTAATGGCTATTAGCCAGGATGGGTAAGGAATGGTGTCCCTAGCCTCTGTCTGTCAGAGGATGGAGATGGATGGCAGGAGAGAGATCACTTGATCATTGCCTGTTAGGTTCACTCCCTCTGGGGCACCTGGCATTGGCCACTGTCGGCAGACAGGATACTGGGCTAGATGGACCTTTGGTCTGACCCGGTACGGCCGTTCTTATGTTCTTATGAGTTGTTCTAGAATCAAAAAACTAAAGAAAAAGAGAGTCACTTTTAGGATCTACTAGCCCAGGGGTTCTCAAACTGGGGGTCAGGACCCCTCAGGGGGTTGCGAGGTTATTACATGGGGGGTCGTGAGCTGTGAGCCTCCACCCCAAACCCCGCTTTGCCTCTAGCATTTATAACAGTGTTAAATAGATTTAAAGGTGGTTTTAATTTATAAGGGGGGGGTCACACTTAGAGGCTTGCTATGTGAAAGGGGTCACCAGTACAAAAGTTTGAGAGCCACTGTACTAGCCTGTAAAATAAATCTTTTTAGGGAAATGGTAGGGGCCTCAGCACTTGGAACATGTAAACTAGCTGAATGTATTTGTTTTGAATTGTACATTTACTAACTTGCACTGGTAGCAGGATGGACTAGGTCTGACAGTTAATTATCTCTTACCCAACCTTATACATTTTCAGAGTATCCTTGTGGGACACTGTTGCTGCTTGGGCTGGGGGCAGGTGCCAGGAATGAAGGTTTTAGCTTCCCTGAGACATGAAGCATATAATAAACTGCATTGAAAAGGCACTGGAAAGTTAACATTATTTGCAATTATTAGTTTATGGAAGGCACTCTCCTCCACAACTGGTTGTTTCCCTCTTCTCTTCCCATGGTCTGTCATTACCACTAATTTGTCTCCTGTCCAGTCCTTTTTTCTTCCTTCTCTCCTTACTTGTTTTGTCTCCTTCCTGGCTCTGTCTTCCTGCACTTCATTTGCAACTGGGCTCTTTCCACACCCAGAAAAGCATTTTTGCCCTATTATAAAGCCTTAGACCGGGGCAGTCAGTGGATAGGTACCAATTGTTCACCAGGAAAAATAATTAAAAAGGAGCTTCCAATTCTTGATTTGGCCAGCAGGAAGGTCCTGGTGTCATTCTGGGGACTCAGGTTAATTTCAGAATGCTGATTCTAGTAACAGAGCACTGACCTTCAGCTTGCTTGTTCATTTTTTGGAGGAGTCAGGGGATGACAGAGGCTAAACCAGGGCAGCAGTCTTTGTACACTGCTCTACATATCTATAAAGATCTTTATCAATAAGTTCAGCTGCTCTTGGAAAGGAAAGGGATAAAAAGCAGGCAATCTATTGCTTCTACCTGCAGGATACAGAAAACCTTCTGTGTTTGCTAAAGGAGACAGTCACAAACAGGTTTCAGAGTAGTAGCTGTGTTAGTCTGTATCCGCAAAAAGAACAGGAGTACTTGTGACATCTTAGAGACTAACAAATTTATTTGAGCATAAGCTTTCGTGGGCTACAGCCCACTTCATCACAAACAGAGGATTCAGAAAGATTGTTTGGGGAAGAAGGTATTTACATTAATTTATTCACTGTGCTTGGCCGAAGCTGGAATGCTGAAGCCGTTACAGGAAAAAGAGCCAAAATTTTGTTTGATTTTGCAGGATGTCTGTATGTTACCCACATTGATAAAGCCCTGCTGGTCAATGGCATGAATTTCCCCAAGGGAACTTAACAGTTGCCAGACCAGACCAGTAACAATTCCATTATATTTGAATACCCTTCAGAGGAGGATCTATTTCCATTTAGCTACTGTATATTATGAGCTATGTCTAGATACCCTGACAAACAATAGAAGCATATTAACAGTCGTGTGGCTATAATACAGTAGGTCTCATTGCTATTAGAAATCTAAACAAAATAATCAGTTCTCTTTTCTTTGTTGCAAAGCTAAATACATCCAGGAATCACACCGCCACCTCTAGAGTAGGTGCACAGCTAGATGCACAACCAGCACACTGCAGTGGTGGAGAGGTGCCCAGGGCAATTCCTTATCTTTCCCTGGGATCCAGTTGCCAACTGTCTAATCGCACAAACCCAAACACCCTTGTTCTGCCCCCTTCACTGCCCCTTCCCCATGGCCATGCCCCGCCCCTTCCCCAAGGCCCTGCCTGCATTCACTCCAGCCCCCCTCCCTCCGTCGCTTGCTCTCCCCCTCACTGGCCATGGTTCACCATCCCAGGCCAATTGGGACTGCAGGAAGCGGCGCGGGCCGAGGGATGTGCTGGCCGCCCTTCCTGCAGCCCCCATTGGCCTGGAGTGGTGAACTGCAGCCAGTGGGAGCCGTGATCAGCCGAACCTGCGGACGCAGCAGGTAAACAAACCGGCCTGGACTGCCAGGGACTTTCCCTGAACAAGCGCGGCCCGCCTTTGAGAAGCACTGAGCTAGAACACAGCATAGGAAGCCCTTAGGTTAGCATAGAAAACTGAAAGTTAAAGCATAGACCAGGCATGGGAAAACTACAGCCCATGGGTCATGTCTGGCCCATCAGATGTTTTAATCCAGTCCTTGAGTTCCGGCCAGGGAGCGGGGTTGGGGGCTTGCCCTGCTCCACGTGTGCCGTGGCTCTGCGGCTCCTGCAAGCAATAGCATGTCCCCCCTCCGGCTCTTATGCATAGGGGCAGCCAGGGGGTGCCACATGCTAGTCCCACCCCAAGCGCTGCCCTCGCAGCTCCCATTGGCTGGGAACCAATGGGATATGCTGCTGCTTCCAGGAGCTGCGGGGACAGGGCAGCATGCAGAGCTGCCTGCCCATGCTTCTACGTAGGAGCCGGAGTGGGGACATGCCGCTGCTTCTGGGAGCTGCTTGAGGTAAGCGCCGCTCAGACCCTGCACCCCAACTTTGTCCCACGCCCCAGCTCCCTGCCCCAGCCCTGATCCTCCTCCTGCCCTCCAAACTCCTCATTCCCAGCCCCCGCCAGAGCCCTCACCCCCCCGCACCCTAAGCTCCTCATTTCTGGCCCCACCCCCAGAGCCTGCACCCCCAGCCGGAGCCCTCACCCCCTCCTGTACCCCAACCCCCAATTTCATGAGCATTCATGGCCCGCCATACAATTTCCATACCCCGATGTGGCCCTTGGGGCAAAAAGTTTGTCCCCTCCCCCCCCCGGCATAGACCATTCTGGTTAGCCCAGAGCTCAACCAAGCTGTAGTGAACTCCCAGGTTCAGGCTCCGTCTCTCAGTCTGACCTCCTTGATCAGTTCTCAGGTGAGAGCCTCCTACTTCACTCCAGCAGCGACCTCTTGTCTCCCCTACCTGCCCCCCCCCCCACACACTTTCCCAGTCCTTTGTTCTTGAGCTGGGATCTTTGCTCAGCTTCCCTTCTGAGTAGCAGGGAAATCCATCTCCCTCTGGGTCATTAGTTGCTAGGTGTCAAAGTCCCGGAGATTGGCTTTTCAATTGTCTTCTTGGATTTTCCATTGATATGGGGTTGGCTTCCGACAGTCCTTTTTAATGACCCATTCAGACAGCTAGGCAACATGCGTACCTGTGTGTCTCCCAGCCTGCTCTGAGAGCAAACAGTCTTTTTTCCTCCACTGAGAAGCCATTCAAAATATAGGGGAAACTGATGCACATATAGGCTTGATAAAAATTAATGAAAATTCCCACTGTCTCATCTCTTCACTCTTTGAGACTGTTCTGACCAGGTCACTTTAACCAGTGACTCTGAAAGGGGAACATCTGATGGAGATTGGGCTCCTGTCTCCGCCTGCTAGACAGCTAGGTTAGTGAGCCCAGGCCTGCTGGAATCGATTCTAGAGAAGGGCTGGATCCCATCTCAGGCATAAAAGCCACCAAGGGATATTCCTTGTTCTCCCACTGCCAGCACCAATTTCTCCCTGTCAATGTATGGTTTCATCCTATTGACACGATCCACTTGATGGCTGTAAGCCAGGGCAGACAGTTCCACCACATAATTCACTTCATTAAATGGTTTGATGACTTAGAAGGCCCATCACAAATGGATGAGAACCATCATCTGGTCTTTGTGCCAGATGAGCAGGTATCAGGGCCGGCTCTAGGCACCAGCCTGGCAAGCAGGGGCTTGGGGCGGCCACTCCGGAGAGGGGCGGCACGTCCAGCTTTCGGTGGCCAGTCCCTCACTCCTGCTCGGAGCGAAGGACCTCCTGCCGAATTCCTGCCACAGATTGTGATCACGGCTTTTTTTTTTTTTTGTCTGCTTGGGGCGGCCAAAACCCTGGAGCCGGCCCTGGCAGGTATGCACAGAGTGGTCATACCAGACCCTCTGTTTCCCTTGGGCCCTGGCTACACTCTCTCTGGCAAAACCCAGGAGTTCAGGGAGCCTCTCTCAAAAGGACAGCACATACTCCACCACTGATTTTTCCATAGAGGGAGATTTTCCCCTTCCACTTCACCCTCTGCAAGTCCAGGGCATCCCCTCACTCGTCTCCCATACAGCAATTGAAAAGAGAAGAAGATTAATGGGGCATTTTCCCATAAGCAAGCAGCAGGTAGGTTAAGCATTTGTCCCTGTCCTGTGGATGCTGGTCCACAAAAGTCCTCAACATCATCTTTTGGGCCCCATTAAACCTTTCCAGCAGCCCATTTGTCTGAGGGTGATGTGCAGAGACATAGGTGTGCCGGACCCCACATTTCTCCTACAAGCACTGCAGAAGGTCTGACATGAAATTAGCCCCAGGTCTGTAAGGACCTCGCTGGTGAGTCCTTCTCTGCTGACAATGGTCAGCCGTGCATCTGCATTGCCAGCGGACAGAGCCACTGCCTTAAGTTAGCAAGTGGAAAGTCTACCACCACCAGACTGTATTTCTTCCCTGACCAGATTGCCTTGCTACAGGGCCCCACAATGTCCATCGCTAGCTTCTGGAAGGGTTCCCTCTATGATTGGCAGTGGTCTCAGGGCTGCTTTACACTTACTCCTACCCTCCGACAGGGATCATAGAACTTACAGTACTGCTTGACTGCAGCAAAAGTCTGGGCCAGTAAGTTCTGCAGCAGTTTTTGCCTGGTGCACTGGATCCCCTGATATCCTGAGAGAGGGACATCATGGGCCAGCTATGATAGCCTCGGACGGTACCTCTGAGGAACCACCAACTACCTCCTGATGACCCAAGACTCAGTCCTGGGGAGGAACCCATTCCCTATACAGGAATCGCTTCTCCCACAGGAATCTTACCCTGCAGTCAGCCTTAAGAGAGTATGCAGCACTGCAGCCTGCCATGGCCCTCAGCTTCTCTAAGGGAGGATGGGGGGGATATCCTCCTGCAGGCCTGCCTGAAATTCAGCTGCTAGGGCAGGGAGTATGACTGTCCCTCCTTGCTGGCAGGGACTGAAGTCACAAACCCTCTGGCTTTGCCCAATGCAGCCCTGTCCCAAGGAGCACACTTTCTTCAGTCAGACGTTTGCTAGCCCCAAGCTTGGTAGTCTACAACTCTGGGTCTGGGCAGGGTGGTAACTCTGTGCTTCTGGCTCCTAAGGACCAAGCCATTCTGGCACCATCTGGCCAGTCATCCAGATCATTTCCCATGAGCACCTTTGCAGGTCCTATATCCCAGTCTGTGTGCACCCTATTACAGGTACATCCTCTCTATAGGCACCTTAACTGAGGGTCCAACCTCCCCCTCATGATTATTCATTGGGCACAAACGGATCTGGGACCACCACTTTGGGCCTTGCCAGTATCACCTCAGCATCTGTGTCCCCGGTACCCCAGACCCTTTTCCCAAACACCTCTTATGGGGATGATAAAGTGATTACGCCCCAGGGTCTGCTCTGTGTACACCCTGTGAATTGGATACACTGGGGCATGAGAGTTAAGACCAGAGGCCTGACCTTCACACTCCCCAAATGGAATAGTCTGGCTTGGAAGCCACCAAACCCAGGACCACCACCCTCATGCCACAAGTACACTGTCAGCCCTGGTTCCAAGAGGATCCGAGTGACAGAGGCAGCAGCATAGCATCCTCAAGACCCGCTTCCCCTTCCAGCAGGGTGTCCTCACGGCCAGGTTTCCCACTGACAGATTTGAAGTGGTGGGAGTTGAAGCTGAGAGCAAAGGAGCTAGCAGACCGAGAAGGAACAACCTGACCATGGGAATCAGCAAAAGCACCAAGGGAAGCAGAGAAACCATGAACTGAATATGGAGTAGCAGAGTTGCAACAGGACCTATAGAGGGATAAGAGGAGAAAGACCCTGCAATGCTAATTCCCGCAGGAAGCCTAGATACCAAATTGTTGCCCCAGTTTAAGAAAGGGGTGGACATAGATGCCTACCTCACGGGGTTTAAAAAGACTTGCAATTTATATCTGGTTGACCCTGTGGACTAGCTCCGCTGTCTCACCCCCTCAATCCCAAAGCTTTAGAGGCATACAGCCAGATAGATGAGTTGATACTGGGGACTCTGAACAGTGCAAAAAAGGCTCTACTGCTTACGTTTGAATTGACACCTGAGGTTTATAGGAAAAAGTTTTGAGGTATGCAAAAATACCCAGAGGTTCAGTCAAGGAGGCAGTAATGTAGCATGATCTACCCTGGAGGAAGAGGAAGATCCCTTGGGGATCTGGCACACTGAAGGGGTTCCTCCTAGAGACTCTTCCATAGCTGTGGACATAGTACTGATCCTGTGTATCCGTGACAGTTATCCCTGTTTTACAGATGGCAACGCATCAGTGAGTTTCAGTGACTTACCTATGGACAGATGGGAAGTCTGTGACAAAGCAGGGAATTGAGTGTGGGTCTCAAGTCTTATACTAGCACCTTAAGCACTAGATCATCCTTCCTCTACATCATTATTTGTGGTCCTTTATTGTCAAGGTGAAGTACTACTGCATCAATCAGGGTTATAACTTTAAACCAGGGGCAGGCAACCTATGGCACGCGTGCCAAAGGCGGCACACGAGCGGATTTTCAGTGGCACTCACGTTGCCCGGGTCTTGGCCACTGGTCCGGGGGGCTCTGCATTTTAATTTAATTTTAAATTAAGCTTCTCAAATATTTTAAAAATGTTAGTTACTTTACATACAACAATAGTTTAGTTCTATATTATAGACTTATAGAAAGAGACCTTCTAAAAACGTTAATGTATTACTGGCACGCGGAACCTTAAATCGGAGTGAATAAATGAAGACTCAGCACACCGCTTCTGAAAGGTTGCCGACCCCTGCTTTAAACATTTAACATTTCTCCTACTTGAATTGAATTGGTACTGATCTGAAATCAATGTGAACTGGTATCATTGAAAATTGCTGGTGCTCAGCCTCTCTAAACTTGGATCCCAAGTACTGTAAAAATTGCACTTGTCTGGGTAACTCAATTATTATACCTACTGTACTCTTTAAGCAGCAAAACACATCAAAGTTTCTATCCACCATAAACCAAGCAGTACTCTGAATTTACTGTATTAGGTGTGAGAAATCTGTCTGCATCCATGCCATTAAATACAGTGGACATCAACTTGTATATAAAACCATATTTTATTGCTATTCCATAAGTAAACAAATACACACAAATGTCTTCCCTCATACAGGTTTTTCACGTAGTGATCACAAAGCCATTTGACATTAGCTTGAACAGTGAAACCTTCACTCAGGACTCCCCACTCCAAAAGGGATCACACCTTGCCAGTCTTTAGAAGCAGTTTCATTACTCACGTTTTGGTACAACTTGGTACAAACTTTAAAGACCCATCTACAAATAGGTGACTGATTTTTGCTTGTTCACTGGTTGGCTGTTTATGACTGATGTATCAACAGTTCCAAAAGGGTCTACGTCTCAAAATAAATAAAAGATTTGGTGCTGAAATGCTGTTATCTAATTTATTCCAGTCTGCAATGGCTCATTAAATATATTTAAAACAAACACACATCCAACCATTAGGGAAACAAGCCAACAAAAAAAGTCTCCTTTCAAATGAAATTATGATGCCACTTCAACAGTGATGACTTCACATTTTCCTGTGTCTTGATCTGTGCAAGTAACATGTAAGGATCCATCCCTAAGCAAGAGAGAAATAAATATTTACATATTATACACAAGAAGTCTTGAAAATATATCTCAATATAGCACGTATGAAAATTTTATTTAGGGATATCAAGAATCAACTTTAACATTGCTTTTGGGGAAGGCAGAAAAAGATAAACCAAAGATTCCCCACAAATTCATTCCCTTGTTGCAAGAGCCCCATGAATAATTAACTGCTGCTCTTTCTTAGAGAGAAAATAAATATAATCAATTCTCAGATGAAGTTCAGCAACAGAAAAAAAAGTCTGTTTCTCTCAAATGTAGTTTTCATAGGCACTCAGTGAGTTAACGCACAGACAAGGAAATATTTTGGATTTCTGGTACCTTTTCATAGTGAGAACAGTTAATATGTCATGAAGACCGCCTTCCTTTTTATCTAAATCCTGGAGTACAATCTGTTAAAAAAATTAAAAAAAAAACAAAGGCTAAAGTTGATTATATGCATTGATACAAAGTAAGCCAAGCCCATGAACAGACCTAGTGTGCAAATTCCAGAAATACATTAGTCGTTAGGAATGAAATCCCTTGCTCTAACTTTCTAGGCCACTGCCCACTTGCCTATTCTGCTGCCGTCTCTCGAAAGTCTAGAATTTTAAAACAAGAACCTAAACTCAGCTGTCAAATTGGAAAATAGTCTGATAAAATTCAGTAAAGACAAATACAAAATACTACACTCAGGACGGAATAATCAATCCAAATACAAAATGGGAAAGGACTGCCTAGGAAGGAG
Organism: Malaclemys terrapin pileata; assembly: GCF_027887155.1. Classification (NCBI taxonomy): domain Eukaryota; kingdom Metazoa; phylum Chordata; order Testudines; family Emydidae; genus Malaclemys; species Malaclemys terrapin. The sequence continues at coordinate 16,594,896 of NC_071505.1, read as the reverse complement.
TACTGCAGAAAAGGATCTGGGGGTTACAGTGGATCACAAACTAAAGATGAATCAACAATGTATACTTTTGCTAAAAAAGAGAACATCATTCTGTGTTGTATTAGAAGAAGGAGTGTTGTATGCAAGACACGAGAAGTAATTCTTCCACTCTACTCAGCACTGATAAGGCCTCACCTGGAGAACTGTGTCCAGTTCTGGGCACCACACTTCAGGAAAGATGTGGACAAAGTCCAGAGGAAAGCAATAAAAATGACTTGTTTGTTTGTTTGAAGTTTTCAAAAAAACAAAAACAAAGGAAAACCCATGACCTATAAGGAAAGTTTGAAAAAAAAGAATGGGTTTGTTTAGTCTGGAGAAGAGAAGACTGGGGGGGGGGGGGGGGGGGGGGGGGGGCGCGCATAAGTCTTCAAGTAGGTTAGAAAATGGTGATAAATTGTTGTTCTGTTCTCTGGATAAGGAGTAGTAGTAATGGACTTAATTTGCAGCAAGGGAGATTTATCTTACACATTAAGAAAAACTTCCTAACTAAGGACATTTAAGCACTGGAACATATTACCTAGGGAGGTTGTAGAATCTCTGTCACCGGAGGTTTTATGAACAGGTTAGATCAGGGGTAGGCAACCTATGGCACGCGTGCCAAAGGCGGCACGCGAGCTGATTTTCAGTGGCACTCACCATTGCCCGGGTCTTGGCCACTGGTCTGGAGGGCTCTGCATTTTAATTTAATTTTAAATGAAGCTTCTTAAACGTTTTAAAAACCTTAGTTACTTTACATACAACAATAGTTTAGTTATATATTATAGACTTATAGAAAGAGACCTTCTAAAAACGTTAAAATGTATTACTGGCACTCGAAACCTTAAATTAGAGCAAATAAATGAAGACTCGGCACACCACTTCTGAAAGGTTGCCGACCCCTGGGTCAGATAAACAAGGGACTGGACTAGTATCAGAGGGGTAGCCGTGTTAGTCTGAATCTGTAAAAAGCAACAGAGAGTCCTGTGGCACCTTTGAGACTAACAGAAGTATTGGGAGCATAAGCTTTCGTGGGTAAGAACCTCACTTCTTCAGATGCAAGACTGGACTAGATGACCTACTGAGGTCCCTTCCAATCCTACATTTCTGTGATTCTAACTCTCCTAAATGGAGGTGACAGAATCACAAGTACTGCATTTTCCAAAAATAATCAAAATTGTACATGCTGTAATTAAGCTGAATATTATTTATTCTGTTCAGAATTTATTACTGGTAATTTAGGATACAAGGTAGGTTGCAAAACAGTAAGTCCATATGTATGTGCAAGAGAGATCCATACAGGAAGGGCTCTACCCTTCGTTGAGGTAGCTCCTTGAAATGGGAAAGACTATGCAAGGTCTGATCCCGAAAGGGGCAGTGCACCTTCAACTCCCATTAACTTCAGTATCAGTTGAGCATGCTCACCACCTCTTGATCAGGTCCTAAAATACTCACTATGCAAACTTCAGAATACTCCCATTCCCATCCTCAAAACCTCGAGTTATGGCAAACTTTTGTTTTTGTCTACTAAGTGGTATGAAAGTACCTCCAGCTAGGGGTGATCAGCACTGTGCAGACTGCAGACCAACTAAAGTGTGCTTTTAGGAGGAGGCATTTCTTCAGGGATTCTGTTGATTTGCAGCCAAGTGCTCTATCCACTAAGCTAACACTGAATCCTCGCCACTACTCATCCAGGGAGTATTAGATGTACCTGACTGATTTTTAACTTCTCTAAATCAGAAGTATTGAGTACCATGCAGCGTACTGTCTTTGTTTTTCAAAGCAGTATTTGAAACTAAGATCCTATACAATCTAGGTGGACTTGAATAGATCCCACCATTCCTGGCCAAAAAAGTTCTCTCCTAATTTACCATTGTGAAGTAAGTCGCTGGGCTGGTTGCTTGCTGCATTTCAGCAGTGCTCATATATAAACAGCTTACAAAGCACTTGCAGGATTCTTCAGCATGATAAAGGTGCTAGGTAACGGTAGAATTCCTTTAAAAAAAAAAAAATACTTTGCTTGGAAACTCAGTATGATCTGTTTATGGGAATGATTTAAAGGCAATTTCTAGTGAGACTGGTGTAGGGACTACCACTCCTCCCAACAAAAAGTCTGTTCTTGTACATCCACTGAATTTCCAAATAATTCACAGCAACAATTTTATATTAACTTCTTGTATGTACTCACCTGTGCAAATTTGCCTTCCTCTTTTGCAGGACTTTTCCCTAGAGACTCATACAGTTCAAGACATACAGAGGAATTATTTCCCGGTGCAAGTAGCGTGTGCTGCCTTCGTGCTGGCAAGGGAGTTCCCGATGGAAACAGCACTGTGAATTTGTTAGTCCCCGATTCATCTACACCCTAACAAACAAGAAAAGTTTGCATGACATATCTAATCTCTGAACTTTACAGAAGGGGTTCAAATTTAAAGACATTAGTCTATAGTTTTATTCAGCTCTACTCAATGGTAATTAAGCTAGTGAAAACTGATTTTTAATTATCAGATGGCTACATACAGTGGTCACTGCTTAAAAGTATAAATGAGCATTAATACTCACAATAAAGGCCAATCCTGCAGCATGGTAGTGTCTGCAGCATTTCCTATTGCAGCTATAAAAAACACTGCACACGGAATGGTAAATTCAGCTATTATAGCGTAGGAAGGATTTGATCCAAAGTCCAATGAAATCAATAGGAGTATATCTATGGATTTTGATAGGCTATGGATCAGGCCCCACATGTTGATTTATTAGGTAGGAAGTTGCAATGTAATTGCTAGTGCTAGAATGGTTATTGGAGACTACCACCACTGTAAATCAATGAATATGACATTTCCAAGTGAGTCACCACCAACAATGATCCATTTTTGCATTAGTGGAGTAAAAAAGTTTCAATATTAAACTGAGACTTACCTTAACTAGAATATCTTTGGCAGAACACTCAATAGATAGTGCCTCCTCCTCTAATGAGAGGTTCTCTTTCCCTACTAAGATCCCTGCTTCTGTGGCTGCCCCAATGGGAATGACCTCATCTGGTGTGATAGAATTCAGCAACTCCACAGCTGGAAAAAGGTCTTTAATCAGCTGTTGTAGCTTTGGGATTCGAGCAGACCCACCACACAGAACTACCTAGAAAATATTATTCCTTAGTGACTTCAGAACTTTTACAGAATGTAAGTGAACATACAGCTACATTGTGGAAGGTTAAATTGCTCTATAATGTTTAATGCTCTATGGCCCATTGTATAAAAAACACACAGAAATGCTACAATTAAAAACACATTATTTTTGCCTGACCTCTGGACCTTTGCAAGCTGTCTAAGACAAATGCTAGCATGAAATCATTTCTGGAGAAGGCATCCTTATATCAGTCAGCTAGCAAAAAAAACAGCATTCCATAAAGAAAAAATTAAAAAAAAAAACGTTGTTAAAGAACCCTTTAAGAACCCTTTAAATCCATCCCCCCCCCATATAACAGTGTCTTAGCTGAGGCCAACCTGACCTGGAAATGAAGCAAAAAATCATGACAGCCAACTATTTACATAAAACAGAGCTCAGGAGTTTATTGCAAGCCAAAAGCAGAACGTTTATCAAAAATGTTCACTTTTAAAAGACACGTCACTTAACATTCCACTTTTATTCACTGAATTTAGTTTCCTTTTTAAAAATTTAATGTTACAATTTTCACTTTGTTTTGTGTTGACTCCTCTACTCACCATTTCCTTTTGTTAGAAATTTCTTTTAAACACACTACGCTCAGTTCAGACTTGTAGGCACCATTTTAAGTGAGCTTGTCACAGCTTTCAAACCCCTGTGGGATACCCTGATGTATTCTTTTGCCTGCAGTTCCCATTCAAGGATCAGTTCTCACTGTGCTAAGAGGATCTGTTAGTTATTGCAGAACTTAATATCTTAGATGCCATCCCTTCTCTATCCTATCACTGAAACTAAACAGATGTCACATGTGCAACATGGACTATGGAAATACCAGTGGCATGTAGTAGTATCCTTTGTGCTGAATAACTGAAAGACTTATTGGCCTCGACTATTCTGCCATATTACTGTAATTTATCTTGGGTTCTGCAAGCAGAGTTACAATATAAATGTGCAAATCTAAAAGAAAATAAAAAAATTAACTACTACTACATAGTTACTTTGTACTTTACATACCTCTCCATCTTTAAAGCACTTTTAACTCTAGCTAAACAGCTCATACCTTTGTGATTTGGGTAAATACACCTCTACCCCGATATAACATGAATTCGGATATAATGCGGTAAAGCAGCGCTCCGGGGGAGGAGGGGGGGAAGCTGCACACTCCGGCGGATCAAAGCATGTTCGATATAATGTGGTTTCACCTATAACACAGTAAGATTTTTTGGCTCCCGAGGACAGCGTTATATCGGGGTAGAGGTGTATCAACCTAATTTAATGGGCTAGTGAGGCAGAGGTAAAGTGATTTACTCAATCAAAAAGTACATTTCAGAGATGAACTAGAACTCAGGAGTTCCTTTAAAGACATGCGAAAAAGCCCCTCTCACACATTTAGAGCACAATCCAATTCCTGATGAAGACAAATGTAAAATTCCACAGACTTCAGTGGGTGTTGGAACAGTCCCTTAGCCCTCAGTTACATGATGTACATGGTTTAAGTTTTAAGAATGTTTAAAAACCTAAAATAAACCTATGAAATCACTAGTTATAATAAATCTCCAAGTATAAAAGATTTTTGATAGACAACATTTTAGATAAGGTTAGTACAGTACCTATCCCAGCGTAGGCATATAAAACACAACATTAAAAATAATCATAACTGATTTTAGTTTCCTTGAATTGATCAAGGATTTGTTATCAATGTGCTACATAGATGAAAAGAGCAGTTAAACCATAAGGCTTTAGTCATCCTTTAATTTTTATAAACCCAAAGTCTGGTGTGTGATATGTTCTTCCCTTAATGTGAACACAACACCCCTCAGCAGTAATAAGAGCTACACATACGCAGAGGGTAAATTGTACCTTTAACTATCATGACATTTAGCAGCCAGAAAATGCTTCACATACAATGATATACTTTGAGCTCCAGAAATTAACAGCTATTGGCTAATTCCTTGTTAATATATTCCTCAGGTGTTCTTCCAAATGAGTTCATAAGCATCCTGAGAATAAAGATTAATTGTTACCTTGTTAATGTCATCTGCTGTAAATCCAACTTGTTGCAAGAGTTTTTTAATTGCTTCTACACATTTATTAAAAAGTGGAGAACAAATCAGTTCAAATCTGGCCCTGTTTAACAAACAGAGAGAAAATGCTAAGTAAACAACAAATACAATCTCCCACCCGTTGGAAGAATCAGCAGTTAAAATGGAAGAGAAAGATATTTTCCACGGCATACTCTGTTTCCATAGCCATGAACTGGTAGGATTAAGTAACAGCAGGAGCAATGTACTGGTGTGAAAGAGTCTCAGAAGTATTATGGCTTCACAAATATACCAAGAAAGCGATGGATTCAACTTTGATTTTGTTTTTTGTGAAGAACAGCCGAAAAAATGCAGCAGTTTAGACATACAAAAAAAAAAAAAAAAAAAAAAAAAAAACACCCCATGATGATTTCCCACTCAAAGTTTCACCAATACACATTAATCCTGATGAGATAATGTGGTGGAGAAAGTGCCTGCATGCTATAAACTCCATCAGTGGCAGTACACCAGTAGAGAATTACAGAGCCAGTTTTTCCTCCTATATAGACGTACCACAGGTGGTCCACAGAAAACAGTTTCCATATGCAAGTTGTGGGGTGCAACAAGGTGGTGAGACAAAGTGGAAAAATTTAATCTAATTTTGATTTTTAATCTGAAGACGCACTGAAACAGTAAAACGCATTGTTTCACCTCTGCAGATAAAAGAAAGAAGAGTTCTTAAGAATGAACTGTCAACTTCTCGCTTTATGTTCACAAGCAAGTAGACTGTGGACCCCAATATGTTTTACTACCTTTAATCAGGGCTTGAGAATACCGCTCATCAAAGGTGACTGGGGAAGTTTCATGTGGTTGAAAGGTATACAATGAATCACTTTCATTAAAACAAAATATTAGTCCATAATGCTGACATAGAGCAATCCAGACTGTGGTTTCTTAGATCTGCAGATAGACTGCTCCTTTGTCTCTGCGGTGGTGGGTGGGTGGGTGTGTAAAAACAAAACACCACACACAACAGGCTGCAGCAGCAAAATGGAACTGCTGCTATTCAGTTAAGAAACTGTCAAGCATCCCATTTTATTCTGTTTCTACTGCCAACTGGGAAAGCAATGAGCAGTAGCAGAATTCACAGGGGAGGACAATCCGTCTCCAAAACCAACCAACCCACCCACCCACCCACAAGCCTCCAGGGAGGAGAGTAGTATAAACAATCCATTCTCACATCAGAAAACTGAGGAGGGGTGAAGGGAGAGAAAGTTTCTGCCCATCTCAGCAAAAAGGATAGAACTTATTCTGTGCATGGTCTTGGAACAGAACATCTGGTACAAATCCCAGCTCCCTACACCTCTCACTAATCAGGGTTCCTTATGCACTTTTCTTTGATATCTAGCTCTGGCCAGTAGGTCTCTGGTAAGGTTTTCAAGCCCCGTCTTCAATAAAGTTAGATGCTATGTCATTATGCTAGATTAGGGCTAGTCATCCTTCAAGTAAAAGTCTGGAAAATAGTGCATAAGGAATAAAGGTGAAATTCTGCTCCCAAACGTATGCCTAAATTCTGGGGGATCTTTTCAAAAGTCAACAGTCAGAACCTGCAGTGCAATGCTAGAAGCCTTCCTTAGTACTCAGAGCCCAATTCTTGCAGCCTTTACTCATCTGACACTAAAGCCAACGGAACTATTCACATAAGCAGAGACTTCTAGATATTGCAGGAATGAGCGATCAAAAACCCCGTTTTCATTTTCAGTACTCCCCCGCTGCCGAAATTCAATTTTCACACACACACACACACACACACACCAAAATCAAAAATTGAAATATAATCCTAGAAATCAATCCTAATAAAAATATCAAAAGTAATTTGAAAAGGATCACCCTTACCTGGATACATTACAATCAAAATCCAGACCATCATATAATGAGTCTACAAAACAGTTTGAACTTCCCAAGGTTGACAAAGAGTGCTTTGCAACATCAGCGCTGTTCATTAGCTTCATCATAGCTCTGGAATTTCCTCTTATATCATGTTTATAAGATCTGTATTAAAAAGAAGTGTTTACAATGACTGAGAAACTGTTTTAGACATAATACGTTAAGCATTAATGCTTTCAAGAAGTTAGTATTAAAGTGGCTCCTTTTCCCATTCTTCAGTAAATTATTCTTGTAATGCCACACTGAATGACATTCAAAATGTACGAAGCAAAAGGTCTGTTTCAAATTCAAGCAAAGGATACATTCTACAGTGCTGTTTGGGGAAAGCCAGGAATTAGTGTTTTAACAAGTAGAGATTTCATCAGTCTCTCCTCAGAACAATCTCCTAACCTAAATGAATGCAATATGGGAAGAAGATGCCTGAAGCTAATCAATTTAAAGTTCAATCATCAGGGTTGTTTCAAGAAACAGAACAACATTAAACAGAAGTTGTGATAACCTCATCCAAAAGATCTCAAAGCATTCTATAAACTTGACTAAGTGATTAGGAACAATATATATAGCAATTGCTTCACCAACTTCTTAATAAAAGCTGCCATTATTTAAAACCAAAACGAAAACACTCCAACAGCCCAGAGCTGGAATGAGACAGCTAAAAAAAAACAAAAAAAAAAAAAAAAAAAAGCTTACACTTACAGCAACACTGCACAACCGTTTGACTCCGAAAATGAAGGTTATCCATCTGAAACTTACAATTCACCCTATCTTACTTCTGCTGAAGTGCATGGGATTATTAGTCAATATTTATATGGTGGTAGCACCTAGAACAGGGGTTCTCAAACTGGCCGTTGGGACCCCTCAGGGGGGGGGGTCGCAAGGTTATTACATGGGGGGGGGGGGTCGTGAGCTGTGAGCCCCCATCCCAAGCCCCACTTTGCCTCCAGCATTTCTAACAGTGTTAAATATATTTAAAAGTGTTTTTAAATTATAAGGGGGTGTCACACTTAAGAGGCTTGCTATGTGAAAGGAGTCACCAGTACAACACAGTTTGAGAACCACTGACCTAGAACCTTCAACCAGGTAGAGGTTCCTACCATGCAAGGCACCTCACAAACAGCAAATGACAGTCCCTGCCCTGAAGAGCTTAATTTACAACCCGGAAGACCATAATTGGTGAGAACATTGGTTTTACATCTTATGTAGAAGATGGCACATCCAGAAGCATGGTGCCCACTGATTCAGTATTGTCTCAAGAGTAATGAGCAACATCCCTTCCAACACAGCTTATTTCAACAACGGGGCATTGCAGACAATTTAAAAAAAAGATAGTCCTAACATTAATAGCAATGTATGTTTTTCTGTAGCTGTAAAATATTCACCACTTACCTCTGAAATTCAGAAGCTAAATGTTGTGCTAAAGCTTCTGTGAAACAGACACCACCTATACTATCATCTGTGTTTGTGGCAAGAACACGATATATTCCACTATTTACTTCTATAACTGTCACAGAGAGCGATGTTCCTCCAAGCTTAAAAACCAACACATTGCTGCCAGGTAAAAAAAAAACAAAAAAACAAAACCTGAAAACTAGATCAGTAAAATATATACATTTCCTCATACTCATTTTTTCTAACTAAACATATACACAATATAAATTAAGTTTTTTAAATTGTTTGTCAATAACATTTGATTGGAAGTTCTGAAATACATACATCTATCATATCTATGGCTATTATTTTACAGTATTCCTCCAAGAAACAGAATAGTTGATAACACGCTTACAATAGCAAGCCGCCTATGACTAAACAGAGCATAACTGGGAACTAACATTTACTTGCTTTTACGAGCCCAAGTTATACTTACAGCAGGATAGAAAATGGACGCCTAGGCAGATCTCAACTTTTTAATTTTGTACAGCACCTGAACACTCAGGTAATAGAAGTTACATATATTCACTTAAAACTTGAATAAAACAGTAATATGTTTACTATTGCCATGACTTCCATAACAAATGGACTTACATTTTGGTTTTTATTTTCAAGTTATGTAATCATGGTCTTTTATCAATCCAATCACAGCTCACTACTGAGCAAGACTTAATTTTTGTACATATTTTTCTCCATATCCAGTGTAGCACAGTATGGGTTTTTAATTATGGTTATTTAAAAACAAATCTGGATTGAAAATGAAGGCTATAGAACTTTTCAAATTTCCAATGACAAACTTTAATGTTAACTATAATATTGTGTACCCTGGGCATTTCCTAGCAGAGTTATGATTTTTGCATTTATTGTTATGTCAATACAATGATGTCTCCCCATTTTTATAGCCATAATAAAGCCTTAATAATTACACACCACTATTGTTTATCAAACCTCCAGTTTCCAAGCAACCACACTTAAATCTATTTTAAAAAGCACACACAAAAATAAGATAAAAGCATTTTACCTTTTCCCAGTGGGTGAATCTTGTCCAATTCCATATGCCAAGAGAGCTGCAGATGGCTCATGAATTAATCTCAGAACATTAAATCCAGCTGCTCCAGCTGCTTGCCTGTGATAAGACACACCACAGCTAAAGGTCTGCATTTCACTTACCGTAATGGTACATATTACTGAGGCCTCATCAATGCACATAGACCACAGAGCCATGTTACCTGGATATTATATGATATTTTCAAGGTTTTGGCCTAGTGAAGGAACACTATTAAAAGTCCTGTCTATAATGCAAATTGTTACTGGGTCCCCTGCCTTAATTGTATATATGAAGTGTCAAGGAAAAATGTTTTGTAATGCATTAGAGTCTCTGACAAAATATAACAAAGTGAAATTGGCTGTGTTTTATTTGACTTTCAGAACAAAATCTAAATGATCACATTCCAGAAAAAAATCCCCCTAAATTGTTCTCAGCACTGATATAGCAGGAAAGTTTGGTTTTATATCTGATCCAAATCACCTTGATTGCTTTAAAAAAAAAAAAAAAAAATCCACCTCTTGAAAATTCAATGTCTCAAACTGCCTACAATTCATCTCTTCCAGGTAAAAGTCTAGTACCTTTATGCTTGAAACAGAAGTCATTTTGACTCACTCCAGTATGCATCTTGTAATAGCCATTGAACTAATTTTACCTTTCTCAGATTAACTGGCGAGTATGAAATGTTCTGAGTAACACAAAAACCTCAGAAGCGCTTTGCTCAATGACTCTTAAATACCATTCACTGGTTTAAGACTCACAATGCTTACTGTCCAAAGGGATTTTTAACAGACATCTGGCATTTGATTTTTTTTTTTTAAATCTAAAAGCTGGAGCATTTCGACTTATAATAGTAAAATACTTTGGTTTTTTTAAATGACTTATGCTTGTGTAATATAAAAAGGAGTGACAGCCCTGGAGAGAGAACCCCTACAAAAATAAACAGTGGTACAGCAAGTGGCCCTGTGTTGTCCTGCCAGCATGCCTCAAACCTAGCATGGCGGGATAAGAGTTCAGTCTCCATGCTCATACAGCATCTAACCTCCCTGGTAAAATCGCCCATAAAAGGTGCTATTTAGTGCCAATTGTCATGCTCAGATTTGTGATGTAAAAACCTAAAGGAGGAACAGCACTGAAGTCATTTTCATTTCAAGTGGAACACAACAGTCACCAGGGGATAAAACCTGAGAGGGGCGGGGAAAGATATTTTCATCACCAAAATGATTTTCATCGGCATTTTCAGTATTTAAATCATTATTTTCACTACTAGAACTACTGACTAATGATTTTGTCATTTTATTGGAAAACCAATCACTAATGCTTTTCTGGCGTTTCATTATGAAGAGTAAATAATATTGAATAGAAAACTTTAATCTCTGAATAACAGTCCAGTTAGTATTACGCACTGAAATATCACTAGAAAAACAGACCGACTATGACTCACTGGTTGTATTGAATTGTACAGAAAACAGTTGAGCAAGTGCACAAACTAGGCAAGTGCGACCCTTGTTAATAAAATAATAAACTAGACGTTTGTCTCGCATCAGGACGGACTTGGATGCAACCGAGTTGCAGCCTGCGAGGACATTAGACGTGCACAGCAACATAATTCTTGACCTATCTGTCGTAGAAACGGCTCTTTAACGGTTAGAATTTCGCGTCTCTTTGCACTTGAAGTTTATTTTGTACACCGTTTTATAAGGTTAAGATTATTCGGTTTTAAGATAATTTTATAACATTTGTTTTCATAACACTTTTTAACAACCAGTTCTAAAACTGCTTCAAAATTAACAACCGGTTTGCGCGAACCGGCTCCAGCTCACCACTGCTTATGTGTGTGAACCTTATGATACCCCCCGCTCCTCCAACTCCCTTTTGGGTCAGGATCCCTACAAATACAACACCGTGAAATTTCAGATTTAAATAACTGAAATCACGTCATTTACGATTTTTAAAATCCTAGGACCATAACATTGACCAAAATGGACCATGAATTTGGTAGGGCCCTACCCATCAGCAATCCCCCTGCATCTAAGTGAAAAGAGAAGTCATTCTTCTTACCCAAGGGCATTTTTCTGGTTCTCTCCAAACTCAAACGGTACAGTAATAACCACATCATTGACATCGGAACCCAAAGCAGACTGAGCAGTTTCTGTTTACAAACAGAAGCAGAACATGTTGATTAAAACATTACTATTTTTAAAAAGTGCCTTAATATAGCCAAGGTATTGATAACTTTTAAAGTTTTACTCCCTATTTACCTTTCATTTTACTGAATATGAGTTTTGCAACTTCTTCTGGGCAAACAAGTTTGTTATCTATTTCATACTGGAGTTTTCCATTCTTCTCAGTGACCTAGGAATAAAGCCAACATATGTGCATGTGACATGGTAAGACTCATTTTGTTTGTAATGAAAATTAATGTTTATGTCTAATTTGGTTTCCATTCCCAGAAAAGAAAATTAGACCAGGGAAACATTTTCATGTTTTTATTTGGCTCAAATGATATGAAGGCTCCCCAACAGATTTGACCAAGGAGGGGCTCATAAAGATGTCTTACATTATCCAGGCCTGAATCACGGAGCCAGGCCCATGGCACATAACATTTAAACACAAGGGCAAAAACCCTTAAGGATTTGGACCTCAAACATCATGGAAATGTTGGGGAAGGTTTGCCTAAGATAATTTCTCCCAGGCACACAGGGAGGACTTCGAGACCCTATTATCTAGCTTTTGCCCCAATTTACATGAATTTATCAAGATGGGTGGTCAAGGATTAACACAAGCCGGCTGTCACTCCTTTGGGAGGAAGGAGGTGAGGCAAGGACTGGATACAGGACAGTCAATCATTGATCTGTTACTCAGGCTCCCCCATGCCTGTGAGCTCCTGAGATAGAGATCAGGCCTGTATCTTGATTTAATAAAGTTTTTTTTAATCTTTCTTTGCAACAAAGCTTTCCAGTTGCAAGGATAATGTGGTCTTAAAATTCAGTAATGTGGTTGCTTGTGTAATAAACATTTTTAATTTCATGCTTCCTATGCTGAGCGTTTTCTGTATTTATTTATAATGTTGTTAAAAGCTAGTTACTATTCTCTTTGACGGCATTAAAGAATCACCCTCTCTGAAGTTCTCCTTCAGACATATTACCCAAGGGAGAACCCACATATAATGGATGGCTCTAACTTCACAAGAGAGAGACAAATAGAGGGTTTGAAGCAGAATATAGCAAAACCTCTCTCGTTAAAAAAGAAGCTTCTATCACACGTGGTGTCCTGTAGAGCTTCAGGTTGTGCCATATGGGTCTGATCACTAAGACACTGTAATGAGGTGTCTACGATACTAAAATAAATGATGGAACCAATGCAGATTTTTTCAGCTCTAGGGAGAAAAAAAGAAACTGGATCATACTTACTGGACATTTGCTTTCTGCAATATATTTCTCAGCTTGTGGGTCACCAGAGCTGTCAAAACAAATTAAGAGTGATAGTTTTGCAGGTGGCATTGGATGTGTAGTTCCACCTATCTAGTTGTTTATTTTTTCAACTTATGACACTCAAGTCTATGTGATCCACTTGTATTTTATTTATTTTAGTCAAAACTCCTGTGGCAATTACTATTAATAAACAGCAGGTCTGGGGCTCCACCCTTGTCATGGAAAAACCCAAGGGAAAGGGACAACTTTTCTAAAGCTTTATCTACACTGGAACTTTGTCGGCAAAACTTTTGTCATTCAGGGGTGTTTAAAAAAATAAACCAACACACAACACCCCTGAACGACAAAAGTTTTATCGACGAAAAGCGCCGGTGTGAACAGTGCTTTGTCGTCAGGAGCGCTTTGCTCGGCTACATTACACACCTTTTAGCGGCATGGCTATAGTGGCACAGCTGTGTCGCTAAAAGGTGCGGAGTGCAGACAAAGTAATTTTTAAAATTACATTTTAAAAAAGGAAAAGAAAGTGCACCCTGGAAAAATATTTGTCACTTCTTATTTACTTAATGCTAGCCTCATGGATAAAAAATACAATCTAAACAATTAACAATATCTTCTGCATTCAACGTGATTTTTATTTCAGGACCATATTTCAATATCGTTTTTGTTATATCAATTGTAAATAATCATAGCAGTTACAAACTGATTAACTTATTCTAAAAGATGAGTGAAAGTTTAACTGTTAAAATTCTACACCAGAAGGAAACTAAAATAAAAATCAGACTATACACAGGTATATTCTCTCATTCAACCTGCCATAAAGAATTTTAATTTGTTTTTAATCTGTTACAAATCTTTCTTGTTGACTTGTCACCTCTCTAATTACAAGGTTGAGTATTTTATTAGGCAGGACTAAAACCAAATAAAGTAGAACCTTGATAATTTGCAATGATGATGATTCTTGTGTTCACTGTAGTTCACAAGATGTTCTTTGTTAATTTGTGGATTTACTTGTAGTTTACTTTAAATTCAAGGTAATAATTCAGTAAATGCACTACAGCATATTTTAACCTTTGTAACGTTTTCTGCATACAAATAAAGAAGTCTTGGTAATAAGAGCCCTCACTACAGTTGACAAGTAGGCCAAACACACCATTATTTTGGGCAAGTTACGAAGTGTGAGGATTACCTATGGGCAAAGTCTTATTCCAGTTTGATTCTGCAAACAAATGCAGGCAAAGAATATTCAAAGTCTCTAACTTCTTATTCCACAGTTCACTAAAGAAAGGAAACTACCAGAAACAATTTTGGGGATCTAGTGACCTCTCTTATCAAAGCCAGATTATTAAATTGATTAACCTTTAGATCTTATATTATTAGCAGACCAGCTTTAGTGAGAAGACTGGTGTACAGATATGTGTTAAATAAACCATTTGCTACTTACATCCCCAATTTGTAATATACACACACACACTCCTCAAATAAAATATTTTCTTTCCTATCTATTCACTTACCTTCTCCCAAGAATCTGCTTTACTTTCACTACTGTATTTGCAATATTTCTTACTCTATTTTGTTTTGCTGCCAAACCAACAACCTGCAAAATGGAAAAGAAATTATGAAGTGAAAAATGGACATTCCTCTCTGCCGAAAACTGCTACAGCGAAAAGAAAAATTACCTCTTCGTTTTTTGAGTATGCAACAACAGCTGGCGTGACTCTATCACCTGCATCATTGGCAACCACATCTGCACGGCCATCCTAAAAACAAAATATACCATCCAAAGGTAGAGAGAAGTCATTCAGTGAAATATTAACATACCTTCCTACCTTAGCAATGAAATATGTAGCATCAACATTTATTACCAAACACAGCCAATGATGCCAATTAAAAACCTGTGCTCTATGAGTGAGTTTAGTATTTCATCATTCCATCCTGCAGAGCGAGATCCTCTACTGGGAACATAAGAACAGCCATAGTGGGTCAGAACAAAGGTCCATCTAGCCCAGTATTCTGTCTTCCGACAGTGGCCAATGCCAGGTGCCCCAGAGGGAATGAACAGAACAGGTAATCATCAAGTGATCCATCCCGTCGCCCATTCCCAGCTTCTGGCAAACAGAGGCTAAGGGACACTATCCCTGCCCATCCTGGCTAATAGCCATTGATGGACCTATCATCTGTTCTAAACTGAAAAGTTCCAGTCTTATTAATCTCTCTTCATATGGCAGCCATTCCATATGCCTAGTCATTTTTGTTACCCCTTTCTGAACCTTTTCTAATTCCAATATACCAGGGATCGGCAACCTTTAGCACGCGGCCGGCCAGGGTAAGCACCCTGGCGGGCCGGGCCAGTTTGTTTACCTGCTGCGTCCACAGGTTCGGCCGATTGCAGCTCCCACTGGCCGCCGTACACCACTCCAGGCCAATGGGGGCAGCGGGAAGCGGTGGCCAACACAACCCTCGGCCCGCGCCGCTTCCCAGAGCCCCCATTGGCCTGGGACAGCAAACTGCGGCCAGTGGGAACCTCAATCAGCCGAACCTGTGGACGCGGCAGGTAAACAAACTGGCTCGGCCCACCAAGGTGCTTACGCTGGCGGGCCGTGTGCCAAAGGTTGCCAATCCCTGCAACATATCATTTTTTAGATGGGGCAGCCACATCTGCATTCAGCATTCAAGATGTGGGCATACCATGGATTTTTATAGAGGCGATATGATATTTTCTGTCTTATTATCTATTCCTCTCTTAAGGAGTCCCAACATTCTGTTTGCCTTTTTTTTTTTTGGCGTGCACATTGAGTGGATAGTTTCAGAGACCTATCCCCAAGGACTCCAAGATCTCTCTCTCTCGAGTGTTAACAGTTAAATGCCCCCATTGAACAGCTCTGCTGCTAACAGCAACTGACTGACACCAGAAAAGCATCGTCTCGAGGACACCAAGGGAGGGAGACTCCGTCACGTGCAGGGGTTGGTCATCCCGGCCCGTAACAGCCCGGGGCCCTGACTGTGCCACACGCACCGTGGCCACGGGGGTCTGTCAACAGTGGCCCTGGCGCCCCCCACAGCAGCACCAGAGATGGCTCCACCGTCCCACCCCCAAGCGGCTGGCCCGGGAGAGGGCCCCCAAGCCCTGCTGACCCCTCACCACACCCCCAGCGCGGCCCACCTTATACACGGCCACACAGGCGCAGGTGCAACCCAAATGGACTCCGATGGCCGCCATGAGCCCCTCGCTCCACGCCGCCGCAGCGTTCCCCTCCCACAATGCACCGCGACGCCGCCCGCGCCAATCCTGCAGGGCCGCTCGCCCGCCCGGCCAATCACATTCCGCATCTGCTCCCCGGCGAAGCTACCGTTAGGACCAATCGCAGAGACAGGGTCAGATTTCTCCCTCGTGCTTCCGGGGCCAGACCAGGCGG
Organism: Malaclemys terrapin pileata; assembly: GCF_027887155.1. Classification (NCBI taxonomy): domain Eukaryota; kingdom Metazoa; phylum Chordata; order Testudines; family Emydidae; genus Malaclemys; species Malaclemys terrapin. The sequence goes on along the minus strand of NC_071505.1, from coordinate 16,578,437 downwards.
CTAACGGCCAATGAAAAATCGAGCGGTGTTCGTCGTCACCGAGCATAGCAACCCAGGCACTTTTTTCCTCCTGGCAGCCCCGCCCGGGAGGAGAGAATGGGGCGGGGTCATTCGGCCGGGTCTCGTCTCGTGCCAGCACCATGCAGCGGCAGCCCGCACGCGCTGTGCGCAGCCCCTGTGCAGGTCTGGCCCTAGCGCTCCTGTGCACGGGCCCCTGGCTCGCTGCCGCCCTTGCCCCGTGGGGACATGAAGCTCAGTGCGAAGGTGAGCGGGCAGGGAGACTGGGGGCCGCTTGCCTTGCTGCACCGTGTGCTGCTGCCCTGTGCATCGCCCCCGTGCTATAAATAGCTGCATCCCCATGGCTGCTCGCCTCTGCGTGGCTGCGCAGACGCTGCGCCTTGTTCCTAATGGCATTTCATTAACAATATAACAATCATTATCCGTGTGTGAGCCCCCCGAACTGGTTAATCCACAGTGGAAAATGCAACCCCATGCATGGCCCAGCCTCCCTCCCCCCCGGCCTCTTCAAAGTGCTTTGCAAACATTGATTCCTCCCAGCTCCCCTGATGCAGATTTGCCTCCCCTGGTTTGAATCTGAGAAGTCAGGCTAGTGTTAAAGAGGTTATGGGGTGGGCTACGCTGCCTGGCTCCTACTCACTTGATTTTTGGAAGTGCTTAGCCAAAGATCCCATGAAAGTAAAGGTTTCAGAGTAGAAGCCGTGTTAGTCTGTATCCGCAAAAAGAACAGGAGTACTTGTGGCACCTTAGAGACTAACAAATTTATTAGAGCATAAGCTTTCGTGGACTACAGCCCACGAAATGCTCTAATAAATTTGTTAGTCTCTAAGGTGCCAGAAGTACTCCTGTTCTTTTCATGAAAGTAAAGTGGGAGCTATCTGTGCTCGCTCAGCAACTTTGGAAATCAGGTCAGACGTGGCAGACTGGTGTCTTACACAATGGTCCCTTGTCTTCGCTCCTGTTGCTCTAGAGCAGGGATTTTGAATGCTGCTTACATAGTTAATTATACTTCAATGTTACTGACAAATGGTAGTGACCGCGATCCCAAGGGAGTCTGCTGAGGTCACTAAATTAGGGTGAACTGCAAAGAATGGGGCAGGCAATCCCCAAAGCTGATGGATATTCCAATACTTAGACTTACCAAGCCACCACAAAGCAGCTTCCATTATACCTCACTGATTACTCAGAAGTCAGCAACACAGTCCCCTTAAAGTAACCCAGCCTCAGGCATCCACCTAGACACTCAAGTCAGGTATGATGATTTCTGAAAATCTTATTTCATCATATAAAAAAGTTTCTACCAATCCCAAAGGATTGGACACATTACCTCCCAGTCAATTCTTATGAACTAAAATTTATCAAAAAAGAAAGGGGAGAGAGTATGGTTAAAAGATCAATGTACATACAGACATGAGTTCAATTCTTGAGGTTCAGATTCATAGCAGAGATGGTGAGCTTTGTAGTTGCAAAGAGTTCTTTTAGAATGTAGTCCATAGATTATAGTCCAATATCATATCCAGAGTGTTCCAGTTTAACTGGGATCTCAGTCTTGCAACTCAAACTTCCCCTGATGAAGCTTAAGTAGATATGAGATGACAGGATCAGGACCAAGGATCTTTTATACAATTTCAGGCCTTCTTTGCTAGGTCGGAGTCCCTTGGCTTACAATAGGCAATCAGGGCAACTTTGAAGTGGGTCCATCACCTGTACTTAGCTACACAAATTAACATAAGGCAATTACCTGTTTTCCCACCATTCGCAGATGATTGGCTATACGTTTCAAAGAGAGATGAATACAATGATATCCCATGTTTACAGTTCATTTAATGCTAAAATGTTCTTTTGATCTCTGAATTAACAGAATACAGCATAGACAGGGACTGTTTGATTACATTATTGACCTCTACCAATATATATGTTTTTAAGGGTTGAATTTGATTCATTCATCCTGCATGATGCTTAACCCTTTCTGGTCATGCGTCACAGGTAGAAATTGAGGTTGGAATTCAGTTGTCAAAATTAAGGCTGCAATTTCATGCAATTTCCATTTATTAGAGGGCTTTTTTATAAGCATTGGTTGCTCTGGCCTGTTATACTTGGCCATTGATGGAGAAATAGAATAAATAAAACAAAATATTGGCCACCTTTTAGGCATCTCTGCCTGGATCCGTGTGGCTCTGTCCGTTACACCAGGTTGTGTATCTGCTTGATTTAATGGGATCAGTGTGAAAGGCTGTAGAAAATACTTAATGTTACAAATACTATGTATAATGAACCCCATAAATATGCTAATCACTGTGCAAATATACAAGACATAGTCTCTGCTTCTAAGAACTCACAATCTAGCGGTCAAGCAACAGGTGAAGGGTAGGGCAGAGGGATAAAACATACAGTGAAAGTTTTCTTCATGCCTCCTCCCTCCCCATTATGTTAGTTAATGGCTTGTAGAAGGGAGTCTTAAGGAGGGGTTGACAAAGAGCATTTTGAGCATAAAGAGGTAGTGTGGGAAAAGAGGACAAGGGGGTCAAGACTGGTATGTGCACAAGGTTGCAAAAGTTGAAATTGGCGCGCAGTTGGGACTGTCGTTGACAATCGTAAAAATAACCCCTCCACCCAGTTAAGTGAAATTCTTTGTGTAACGATGGCAAAAATTTGACTCAAGTCACACCATTTTGCCATCATGTCTCTCCTTGCTTGTAGCTTATGAAACTGTGGCTCATCTCTGCCACAGATGTACAATAATGTGTAAATAAAATTTTCTAACCTACCATCTGTGGTGGTGTGAATTTTCTTTAAAAGCTCTTATCTCTCACTGTACAGCCCCTTGTTTTCTCTAGGTCCTGTATGCTAAATGTACACACAATCTGTACATAAACAGTAGATGAATGTTGATATGATGCACGCAAAATCTTTTTCTATCAGCTTTTCTTCTTGCAGTAAGATGGACATGGTGACACGCCAGTACTGTTCGGCAACCGAAAACAAATATAGCTCCCCAGAGCCTATGTATGTGTGTGATGTTTTAGAACACGCTTGATTTAAATGGAATGTGTCAACTAAAAATTTTAGGCCCGTTTGAATCTTTTTTAAACAAAATCCAAATTGTAAAATAAATATAAATGTTTTATGCTCTAAACACTTTAAAAATGAAAACCTCAATTACCATGAGCCCAAAATGGAGCATTGTATTAGTACACGAGAATTGAGGCCCTGATCCTGCAAACCATTCCCATGCAAAGGCCCAAGCCAGTGTGGTTCCCCAGAAGCCCAGGGGTTTGCCCATGTGGAGCAGGTTTCAGGATCAAGATCTTAAGTGTTACACTGCAGTGTGATAATAGCATGGTGCTAATGCATGCCAACCAGGAAGTGAAATTAAGCAATCTAATTTCACAATCCAAATGGACTAAAAAGCTACAAGTACCATAACTGGTGAAAAGTAAATGGAATTTTAAGAATTCTTTTGTCTTTAACCATCTGAGATGATAACAGTAGCATAGGCAAAACATTCTTTTAAACATTTTACTTTCAACAAGAAAGTGGCGCACCATTACTTTAATCTCCGGGCTACTGTAGTAGAGCACAGTGACAGACTTCTCAGTGCTGCCATTCCATTGACAAGTTAGTACTTCAGAAGGTGCATGGGCAGCTCTGGAGCTGCCCTGATCCTGGGACTTACCTGGCACATGGGGCAGCTAGCAAGTAGTTACATTTAAATAAGGAAAGTGGGAGAGATGCCCAGCTTGCAATAGCAATGTATTGTAAGTGTATTAAAGGCTTAAAGGTGTCCATTCCCCTGTCTGGGGGAGAAGGGACGGTCAGGAGAGCATTGGATTGGGACTCAGAAGATCTGGGTTAAATTCCTGGCTCTGCTACAGACTTCCTACATGCCCATGACAAGTCACTCGCTGGGTATGTCCACACTGCAACTGGAGGTGTGATTGCAGCACATGTAGGCAGACCCAAGCTAGCTAGATCAAAGCTAGCACGAGTGACAATAGCAGTGGAACTGTGGGGCAGCACGTGCAGCAGCTGCTCACGAATGTACCAGGGGTCCTGGGTGGGTGGGGCTAGGCCATGCTGCCATGGCTTCACTGCTGTTGTTACTCAAGTTGGCTTGGATACCAAGCAGTGAAACTGCAGCAGTGCGGACTAGCTGCTAGAGTCACCAGGGTCCCGGGTGGGCTCATACAGCTTGTGCTGCAGTGGCTTCACTGCTCTTGTTATTCAATCAAAGCAGGCTCAGGTATGTCTACCCCTGCTGCAATCTTACCTCCCCAGTGCAGCATAGTCAGACCCTAAGATTCAGTTTCCCCTTTGTAAAATGGACACAGTAGTACTTCCCTCTGTCATAGGGTTTTGTGAACTAAAATTCATAAATAGTTGGAAAATACGGTGACCAGATGTCCCGATTTTATAGAGTCAGTCTTGATATTTGGGGCTTTTTCTTATATAGGTGCCTATTACCCCCCCCGCCGCCACCCTGTGTCCCGATTTTTCACCCTTGCTATTTGGTCACCCTATTAGAAGATGTTCAGATACTATAATGAAGGAGTCACATGTGTCTCTGAACAGAGACATTCAATTTCCTTTAAGTCTAGAGACAGGTTTCAGAGTAACAGCCGTGTTAGTCTGTATCCGCAAAAAGAAGAACAGGAGTACTTGTGGCACCTTAGAGACTAACAAATTTATTAGAGCATAAGCTTTCGTGGACTACAGCCCACTTCTTCGGATGCATATAGAATGGAACATATATTGAGGAGATATATATGCACACATACAGAGAGCATAAACAGGTGGGAGTTGTCTTACCAACTCTGAGAGGCCAATTAATTAAGAGAAAAAAAACAACAAAAAAAAACAACAAAAAAATTGTTTTTTCTCTTAATTAATTGGCCTCTCAGAGTTGGTAAGACAACTCCCACCTGTTTATGCTCTCTGTATGTGTGCATATATATCTCCTCAATATATGTTCCATTCTATATGCATCCGAAGAAGTGGGCTGTAGTCCACGAAAGCTTATGCTCTAATAAATTTGTTAGTCTCTAAGGTGCCACAAGTACTCCTGTTCTTCTTTTTAAGTCTAGAGAGATCTCACACTGAATTTCAGGGAGGTAGAGTTTTAGCCAAGAGTTCTGCTGAAATCTGTTAGTTCAACTCCTCAGACGGCCAAACTACTGGTGGCAGGTACTGAGCAAAGCAAACATTTCCCAGTCTGCAGCTTGCAGACCTGTTTCCTTCCTCAGTAGCTAGACCTGTGGGGGAGATCACACAAGTCACCACAGACCTGCATAATCTCCAGTCCCCCTCCCAGGAGTGGGAGGCAACCTATGGCATGATTCTTCCCATCTGGCACATTGGCGCTCCACACATTCAAGGCCAGACCTGCCAGCGAGATGCACTGTTAGCACACCGTGAGCTCCTCTACTGTAGGAATCCAAGCTACTACTGCACTGAAAGCCCAGGCTCAGCCTGAAATGCTGAGATTCAAAGAGCTCCCCCTCGGATTTCAGCAGGCTGGCCTGTACCTGTAGTAAAATCACAGTGATAAAAACAAGCAGAAACATCTGTTAGATATTTAGCTAGGAAGCAAAGACATGTATGCAGTGCCCAGCATCAGTGGTGTAGTGGTAAAAAAAGAAGCGGGCAAACTAATCTAACCTAAACGCCATATTCCCCAAATGAAAGGCAGGTAAACTCAATTTACCTGAATTTACCTTTGACTGTACTACTCCCCAGCATGCTGCTGGTGCTCAGTAAATAATATATGCTCTAAAATGTCCCTGGGGGGGTAAAAGAACCCCTTTTAATTATCTTTTGCATGTGCTGCCTTAATTCCTGGAAAATTAAGCTTGTAGGAGGCTGTGGATGACAGCTGTATCATCACGGTCTGTGCTCTTGTCAGATCCCAGGAGGTAAGCAGGGGCAAACTGAGTCAATACTTAAGAAACCCCCAGGGTAAATCCAGATGTTGCAGGAAATGGTGTTGGTGAACCAGTAGGTGGCACTTTCCCCTCTGAAAAAAGAACGAGGAATCCTTGTGGCACCTTAGAGACTAACATTTATTTGGGCATAAGCTTTTGTGGGCTAAAGCCCACTTCATCAGATGCATGCAGTGGAAAATACAATAGGAAGATAGATATATCTATATATATACACACACACACACACACACACACACACACACACACACACACACGACATGAAAAAATGGGTGTTGCCATACTAACTATAACAAGAGTAAAATCAACTGTTGGAAATGGGCCATCCTGATTATCACTACAAAAGTTTTTTTTTTCCTCCTGCTGATAATAGCCCACCTTAACTAATTACTCTCATTATAGTTAGTATGACAACACCCATTTTTTCATGCCCTCTGTGTATATATATCTCCCTACTGTTTTTTCCACTGCATGCATCCAATGAAATGGGTTTTAGCCCACGAAAGCTTATGCTCAAATACATTTGTTAGTCTCTAAGGTGCCACAAGTATTCCTGTTCTTTTTGCTGATACACACTAACACGGCTACCACTCTGAAACCTTTCCCCTCTGAGTTAGTACAGAACCAAATTCCTCACTGTGTTATTAGGAGCATCGTGCTACTGGAGGTGCTGGCTTTTTGAAGAGATGTAAAACTGAGGTTCTGATCACTTGTGATCATGAAAGTTCTCATGGAAGTTTTTATAAAATTAGGGCTATTAACCTCTCCCCACCCCCTAGCTAAATTCCATACAGTGTAGCTACATTCTGCCTATGTCAGAATACTTTCTTCAGTTTCAGATGGACACAGGGGTATTCTTCATTTCCTGTCCTAAACTGTTGTGTAGTGTGTATGTTAAACTGCTGCTCCCCAGAGTTGGATTTCAGTGGAGTGATAATTCTCAGAGCACTTTGGATGAAAAATGTGATATAGTTGTAAGGTATAATAACAATATTACATAGAGCTTTTCATCAATAGATCTCAAAGCGCGTTACAAAGGAAGTCATTATCATTATCCCTATTTCACAGTTGAGGTAACTGGGACACAGAGAGGGGAAAGTGACTATTAAATACTTTATAAAATCTGCCATTAGTGAATTAGATGCATTAAATGTTTTGGTTAATTAACGATAACTTGAATAGGATTTTTTTTATGAGCGGGGTGTCCAATGATACTAGATCATCAATCTTGCACAACAGCAATAAAAAAAAAAAAAGGATTAATGCAAAGCTTTACAAGCAAAATCTCTTGAAGGGATGTGTTATTTCCTGTAGGTGGCATGAACATATCATACAATTACCACCCGATAAGTCTTTTGCAGCTTGGAGACTGTTTGGCAGATTGGTGATTTTGCAGTAAAGTTTTAAGCATTGGCAAAGCTTGGTGCCAAAGGGTTTATTAACCAACATCACTGGGCTTTTTGTTAGGGTTTTTACATAACAAACACCTATAAAATTCCCTTTGCTGTTGTCCAAGAGTTGAGTTGTTGCTTTTCTTCTTTTTCCTTGAAAGGACATGGATAGCCTGGTAAGTGGTAACCACACCTCCTTTATAATACACTGAGTCACAAGTTTTAGTCACTGAGATGGAAAAATTCTATTGTCTGACAGCCTGAGACAACCAAAATCCAGACCTGCAACAAGAGTCATTAAATGACTGTCCCCTAGACAAAGCTGCTTTCCTGCACCGAACAATCCTGGGATAATTGACCAGTGAATCCAACTGATTTTGTTTGCTTGTAAACAGCACTGAACTGAATAAAATAATCAATGACTTGCTAAATCCCTTCTCTTGCTCCATTCAGTCAGCAATTCCCTGCCTAATTCTTCACTTTGGAAAGAGCGCACATGGCTAACTACACAAGGCCACCAGGTTATCGTCCATATTTCCATACTTTATAGCTAGACTTGAGACCTTTGGACAAATTACCATTTAAAAAAAAAAACGTTTGTAGCAAATCATCATATTCATGCACACATTGGATTATCCTCAGGGGCAGATACCAGGATGATGCAAATAAAATTACACCTGCACTCCACATTAATAAAACAAAAGAACAAATAAGCAGCATGTTCCCCAGATTACCCTACTGGAAACTTCAATAGACTCCATTAAAATCATTCAAGTAGTCACTGGCAGATTCTGCTGGCCTCTGGTAGTTCAACTGGATCAACTGCCCCAGGACCTAAAAGACGGATTGCTCTGTTCCAAACCTATACCCCAGCTCAGCAAAGCATTTAAGCATACACTGAACTTTAAGCAAGTGCTTTACTGAATAGGGGTGCTTTGCTGAACTGGATCCCTAGTTAACAACTGGAACTAGAGGAACCCACTGAACATTTTCTACTGGAATTTCCTCCAGGGTAGTAACTCGTGATGCCAGGACATACTCTGCAAGTTCAAATATTTGTAACTCATGAAATGAGGGGGGAAATCGGCCCCTTTAAATGCATGTTCAGTTTACGTTATCTGCATGCAGTATTACAATCTGGATTTAGGTGCCCAGCAGCAGATGGCAAGGTTTGAAAACCTTGGCCTTTCACCTCTCTGGGCCCCAGTTTCCACACCTATTAAATGGTGCTAATAACATGTCAAAGAAGTGTTGTGAGGCTTAATTAATTAATGTGTATGAAGCATTTTGAGACCCTTGGCTGGAAGGACCTGTATGAATGCAAAAGTATTGTGTTAATGACATAGCTCCAAGATGGGTTATGGGAAATTGTAACAGGGACGCTCCTCGAGTGCCTCCTGTTGCTGCATGCAGTATTGCAGGCCTTTTTCTGCGACTGGAGACCCCTGTATGTTGCTGACCTTTCTTGGTGGGTCTTCAGTGGCTTGGCTCTCTGGTCAGGTCACACAGTCAAAAAGGAACCCCTTCTGGGATAGCAAAAAGCCCAACAAACTGTCTGCCCTTGCCGGGGTCTTCAGTTGCAGCTCTAGGGCCTTTAAAATCAGTCCTTTGCTTGGGCTTCTAAACGAGCCTTGTCTTCTTCTCAGGTCTTAGGTCACTTTGCCAGTGGCTGGTTAAGGATATCTTTATCCAGATTCAGCAGGACTTCTGTACTGTTTTGCCCACAGCTTTTAGTATCTGGCTTAGTAGCACCTGCTGTTGTTCTTTCTGTAACCACACTGTTGCATGGATAATAAATAATAAATAAATAAATTAATGGAGATATCCTATCTCCTAGAACTGGAAGGGACCTTGAAAGGTCATTGAGTCCAGCCCCCTGCCTTCACTAGCAGGACCAAGTACTGGATGTCATTCAGTATGTTAGGATCATTTTTAATCTTCCTTTTTCCTCCTGGGGAGAGCTCTTTTTAGCTGGGGTCTGGCTGTGGCCTTGCCTTGCAGCCTTGTTGTGTTCCTGTATCATCTGAGCTAGGGCAAGGCAGCTCTTAATTTCAACTGTCTCAGGGTGCAACCACTACAACTCTTTTCTAAGTGTAACCACACACCTCCTGGGTGTGGTGTTCTGTCCCCTCTAGTGGCAGCGAGTCCACTCAGAGATTAATGAGTCTGCTACAGCCTTAGCTAAGAGCCCCATGACTTTTAGCTCATGCATTAAGCTCCAAAGGTCCCAGGTTCAGTCCTGCCCAACAACAACTGGGGTCTGTCAATGTTACATGAGGATGACTCCTTCAGGCTCTCCAGTTCTTTACCTTTATCCATGCTGGACCTGAAGCAAGTTGGACCTGAAGCAAGTTCTGGAGCTTAGTCTGCTCCTTCTGCAGCATCAAACACTTGTTCCCAAATCTCTTTTTTTCAATTCTGGCCAAGTCCTGTTCCCACTGTATAGCTTGAGCTCACATCCTGTCTTGAGGAGCACCTGTCTTCGAGTTCTTGCAAGTCCTCAACCCTTTGGGCCTGTAGGATATTGAATTGAGCCATGACTTCCTCTTTGACCCTGTCTTCTACTTTTCTCCATTCCAGTAGGGGTTGGGTTTGTTGAGTAGCTGTAAAGGCTACGGCCCTCACAGCAGCCTCTATAGTCGACACAATCTCTGTATTAGTGGCTGTTGTTACTAAATCTGTCACTGGGTAGTGAATCCACACACTTATACCATCTTCCCAGGTTCTTGAATCCTTACTGCATTCACCTGTGGGAATATAAGCTTTCTGGTCAGCAGTCACCAAGCTTGTGTGCTCATCACACCTCTCTGCCCTCTTCTGGACCATCAATCTCAGTCCTCTAATTTCCTCCATTTGTTCCAGGAGGTGGTTGTTGGCTTGGATGTTGAGGTCATCCTGCTGTCCCGTGACCGTCTCCTTCTTGCTCCCTTGTTGCTGCAGCTCCCATCTGAGCACTGCCGCCCCACCCTGCCCTTGGCTGGCTCCTCCGGCCACACTGTGGCCATGCTGCGCCCCCCCCCTTGCTCCTCCGGCCACGCTGCCCCCCCATGGCTGTAGAGGGAGACTGGCAGAGGACAGGGAGTTTGTGGGGAGATGGAGGGGAGGGATGTAGAGGGAGGGTAGCAGGGGACAGTGGGTTTGAGGGGAGGTGAAGGGGAGGATGTGGAGGGAGGGTGGCAGAGGACAGGGGTACGAGGGGAGGTGAAGGGGAAGATGTGGAGGGAGGGGGACATGGGGTTTGACTTGAGGGGAGCTGGAGGGGAGGATGTAGGGAGGGTGGCAGAGAACGGGGGTACGAGGAGAGGTGAAGAGGAGGGAAAGGCAGGGGAACGGGGTACATGGGAGGGGTACACGGGGTATGGAGCTTGGGGAGGGGTTACCGGGGATGGGCGTGGACTGGGGTCCCCGGGACTCTCTGTGCAGAGGGGGCTGGAGCTGCCCCCGGGACTGGGAGAGCCTGGGAGTCTGCTGCCTGCCCTTCTGCTGCTTCTTTCCGGGGCCCGGCTGCTAGGCCCAGCCCAGCCAGCAGCAGAGAACAAACCCCACTGTCACTGCCTCGGAGGGGCTCGCCGCCTGCAGTGCCAGCCCAGGCTCAGAGCTGGCGCTACCCCTTGCAGGGTGGGGGCAGAAGGCAGCGAGCCCCGCCAGGTGCGGTCCGAGCGAGCTGCAGCCCGGCTCGCCCGCTCAGCCCAGGGGCGCTGCCCTGCCCGGGGCTGCTGGCGGAGCCTGGCTGTGGGCGGGTCGCGCTGACAGGCTGCAGCGGGAGGGGGGAAGCCCCCCCCATGGCTGCCGGCCACCAGCCTGTGCCCCCCCCCCCCCCGCTCCTCCAGCCACGGCTGCCGGCCGCGCTTCGGGCCGCATGCCGCGTCCCCCTCGCTCTCTCGTCCGGAGCCCCGGGAGAACAGAGTGAAACCTCCGGACCCGCTCTCCCGGCCGCAGCGCCGGACTCCGCTCCCTGCCCCAGTTGCAGCGTCGGCCGGAGCACCGCGAGACCCCCGGACCTGCTCCCCCAGCCAGAGCCCTGGGCGGAGCGCAGAGAAACCCTGGATCCACTCCCCTGGCCGGGGTGCCTGGCGGAGCGCGGCCAACCCCCCTGCCCCGCTCTCCCGGCCGAAGCGTCAGACCCTGCTCCCTCGATTGCGGCGCCTGCCGCAGTGTGGCCAGACCCCCGGACCCACTCCCCCAACCAGAGCCCCGGGCGGAGCACAGAGAAACCCCTGGAGCCGCTCCCCCAGCCGGAGCCCCAGGCGGAGCGCGGCCAGACCCCCGGACCCGCTCCCTGGCCAAAGCTCCGGGCGGAGTGCAGCGAAACCAGCCTGTGCCCCCCCTCACTCCTCCAGCCACTTTTGGAAAGGCGCGGCTTTGGGGAAAATGTGCTGAGGGGAAGCAGCTGCTTCCTCTGCACCCCACTAGCTACGCTACTGTGGTTAGGGTGCTAGCCAGGAGGCCCAGGTTCAAATTCATGTTCTGTCATATAGATTTCCTGTCTGACCTTACACAAGTCATTTAGTTTTTCTGTGCCTCAGTTCCCCATCCATAAAATAGGGATAACAACACTTACAGAGCTCAGAGGTGTTGGGAGAATAAATGCATTAAAGACTGAGGCAATCAGATACCATGGTAATGGGGGCCAGATGCGTATTTAAAATGGACAGAACACAACAACCTTTCCTTGTCTTCCCTGGCCAGTCATGGGCAGTATCGTCTCACCTAAACTGATTTTTTTTTTAAATGGTGATTAAACACAATTAAATTTTCTAGTTGAGATTAGCTTAATTGAACCAAGATCAAAATGCTGATGTATTCTGATCTCCTGTTATAATAGAAGACTTAAGGCCGGGGTAGACATCCGGAGCTGACAGGACGAATTCCATTCCTACATATAAAGCTGTTGTTGGCAATACTGGGAGCTAAAAGGCTGAAATAAACCTTTGTTTGTTTTTTTTAAATTCTTCATTTGTTAAAATCTGTCATTTTCTGTTTTTATGAAGTGCTAATGGATCCCTGTTTTTAGCCAAGTTATTAAAATTCCTTAAGCTTTGCTAGATCCTACTGGGTGGCTTATATATTTTATTTTCTTATTACAGTGTGTAAAGGATTTTTGGACAGATTTTACAACTCATTAAAAGAAAAACATTCTGACTTCACCGTGGCCACCATAGAGAAAGAACTGGTTAACAGCTGCCTGGATACAAAAGGAAAAGAACACCGTTTGGTACTAGTCTCTTTTGTCTTTAAGTTCATGATGCTTTATAAAAAAAATACTGATTAATTGGTTCTTTGATAAAATAATATTGGTTCATCTGCACTGTTATTTAGTATTGACCAGTAGGTCACTGGTTCAAATCCAGCTACATCAACAGTGGCTGAAAATTATTACCAACTGCTAACTTACATAAAATAAGTTTGAAGGTTTCTGTTTAATTTCAGATGTATAAGGGTCCACATTATTAAGACACTAATCAAAAGCCTACACCCTACAGTTGGATGGGCACAACACATTTTTCAAGCCTGTGGTAGGTGCGTCTCTGTATTATTGTGCTGTGACCTGCACAGTCTTGAGTAAGTAGAAGAGCTGTCATTGTGCCAGGATGTGGGCTGAGGCTGCAGAGACCAAAGGCCATTAGGCCACCCTCCATTTTGGAAGTGGGGGCCTCTGGACTGCAGAAGAGACTGGGGCTGGCTGAAGCCTACTGCAGTATCTAACTGCTGTAATGTTATGTTAGTTGTTAATGCCAAGTTCTCCTGCCATGCCTTAATGCTGAGTCCCTCACAATTCAGAGGCTTTTCAGCTGTTTCCCAGTGTTCACTGGGGAGAAAAAATGCCCTTCATTCTTCTTCCTGCTCTGCTAAGCCGCCAAGTGATGATAAGGATTGGGAGAGGAATCACTGAGCCCCATAGGGAAGAGCTTCTGGGAGGGCACAATGCTGCAGTGTTATTCAGCACCTCACCAGCCTGGCTTTAAGCTAGTGACAGTCCCAATGACAGCTGTGGTGTCTTTAGCTTTGTTATGCATGGGTGGTCTGTATTCTGCCACTTTAAATCTTTAAGGACTGTTGTTTGCAAAGACTGGCAGCCATTTTGTTTTCAGTTCCTTGAAGACTGTTAAATGACACACACACACTGACGTCACTATGTCCTCTCTTGTTTTGTTAGGCTCCTAGAGCCAAGTTTTGTTATTGTTTGTATTACTGTGGTATCAACACTGCGTAGGAGCATGTCATGGACCAGGACCCCATTGTGCTTGGTACCGTACAAACCCTGAACAAAAAGACTGTCCCCGCCCCAAAGAGTCTACGGTCTAAATGTAAGACAAGAGACAACAAGTGGATACAGACAGACAGATGGGGGAGCACAAGGAAGCAACAAATCAGTCTTGGTCAGTGTGATGGGCAGTGGCCTCAGCACACCAACTGCCTAACCATTCTCATGCTGAATAGTACCCCATACGCCAAGTAGTCCCATTTTCCTCAGTGAGACTATTCAACATGAGTAAGGGAGGCAAAATCTGACCCTAATACAAAACAAAGATCCTTCTGGTTGGAAGTATCGGTTTGCTCTCTGCCTATTGAAAGACGTAACAAAAATGGGCCATTGTTTTCCATCAGATGCACCCCATTCTAGAAGGTGTTATGATAAGATGGAAATGTCCCATTGGTAACAAATTATGATTTATTGAGTTAACAGAGTGATATAATTCATGTCCTGGGGACAGAATTTCATATTTTCAATGGCTTATTTAATAACAATACTTTGTACAAAATAGTAATCAGTAAGAGGAATCTGTTCTTTGCACAAATCTGTTTTTTTGCACAATAACAGTTTCCAAGCTGCCTCATATATAAGGTGTATCTAACACAAACACACCTCATTTTCTGTGAGATGTGTCAGACCTCAATATCCCAACATTCCACCAAGCATAACAAAGCATTAATTTAACACACCACCCTGGGGAAGGTCCTTCTGTCAAAAGAGGAAGTGGTAGAAGTCGAGTTTTAGGGTACAATCCTTCAGGGTGCTAAGCGTCCTCAAATCCCATCAACTTCAATGGGAATTGGAGGTATACAGTACTTCATATGAACCCCTCAGCAGTTGGCAGGCGCCACTCCCCGTTTTGTCTTAATGCTGATGATGTATCCTGCTTGTTTCAGTGTTATTACATTGGGGCAACAAGCGATGCAGCCACGAAGATCATCAGCGCGGTCAGCCGCCCAATGAGTGCTCATGTGCCTGTGTCGAAGATATGTGAGAAACTGAAGAAGAATGACATTCAGATCTGTGAGCTCAAATATGGTAGGGCCAGAGTCTGGAGCAAACTGGGGGGGCCTAGAGATCTAGTTACATTCTGTACCTAGTTATCCCCATGTATTCCCATTGGCTCCTGCCTACATACCACATCTCTATTCATTGTCAAGTGGGATGTAGAAAGGAAAATAAATAGGTTTGTACTCTTTTTGCTTCTCCAAAATTAGGCCAGAAATGCCCTCCCCCAATTAGAAATATCAGGCGCATTAAGTCTTGTCTTTACTATTTTTGCTGGAGGACTCTTTGGCTGGCTTAGGTATGTGGGTGGGCACTCTCTCAGCCCTTACATGAAGGGGCAGTTGTGTTGAACTCTTTAAAGAGAGGTTCATGTGTTTGAGGTAAGTAGCTGTTAACAAAAAACAAATCATTTTAAACATGGTGAATTAAAAAACCTCTCTTCTCTCTCTTCAGTTAGGCTGTATTTCCTTTGTGTAACTGATGTTGAATACTTACTTCTTTCCACTTGTCCATGTAGTTTTCTGTGATAAAACTAAATGTATAATGTAAAAAACAAGCAAGAAAAAAAATCCATGTAATTTATGTGTGTATTAAAAACCCTTTCAGGCCAGTATGCACAAGGAAGAAGCAGAAACAAAGCACAACCCCTTTGGTCCTTTCCTTCGCAAGTCACCTTCAATTTGAAGAACTGGCAGGGTGCTGACCCCATGCCTGTTATCCTTCATTTGTGTTTTAATGTCTCTAACCAGAGGCAAAGGCATCCTGTTGTCCAGCTGAGCAGAACCACTCACATGGCACGCTTGGGTATATTTGCAAGCAATTTTTATGCAGGAATTGGAATGGATGCCAGGCAGGGCTTAAGAAGCTTAGGAAGTGAGCTCTGCTAAGCCAGTTCCACAAGGAATCAGCCTGCCCAAACCATTTAACAAACCATTTAAAATAAAGTCTTCACTACTGGATGCCAAGCCACAGAGTGGTGGTGAGGAATGGCCAAGGAAATGACTAACTCATGAAAATGCACCTTCTTCCATTCTCTCTACCCAATTCAGCCAGTATTTCCATCCTGCCTTTAGGACACTGAAATGTCCTGTTCCCCCTCCCCTCCCGCGAGAGTTACTCTGACCCAACGTCCGCCGCACTAATATGTTGCTAAAGCTCAGAGTCCTTAGGGCGTCATGCAAAGCCCACGGAAAGCAGCATGAGTCCTGCTGTTGGCATCAGTGAGCAGTGTTGTCTAGCTTTGCCAGTTCCAACTGTGAAGGTTTCTATGCAGAATAAGGGCTACTGTTGAGAAGCTGGCCATTTATCAGGCCCAATTCTTTCCCCTGCGCGGTTATGGGAGCTGTTTCATCGTCTCCAAAGGCACAATGTCTTTTTATTATGAAGTTGAAAATGGTTGAAAATTCTAAAAGCGTAAAATGATCACCAATTTTTTTTAAAGGGTTTTGATTTTATTTTTAAAAGGACGTTCATGACTCATCTTCCTCCTCAGAGAACTTCAAACTGCTCACCAGCGGTCTCTCTCCAGATAGAAGTGAAATGCTGTGCTGTTCAACATACTCATAAATGATCTGGAAAAGGGGGTGAACAGTGAGATGGCAAAATTTGCAGATAATAGAAAGTTACTCAAGATAAAACTGACTGCAAAGAGTTACAAAGGGATCTCCCTAAACTGGGTGATTGGGCAACAAAATGGCAGATGAAGTTCAATGCTGATAAGTGCATAATGCACATTTGGAAAACAATCCTAACTATACATACAAAATGAGGGGGGTCTAAATTAACCGTTGCCATTCAAGAAAGATCTTGGAGTCATCGTGGATAGTTCTCTGAAAACATCTGTTCAATGTGCAGTGGTAGTCAAGAAAGCTAACAGAATGTTAGGAACCATTAGGAAAGGGATAGGTAATATTGCCACTGTATAAATCCATGGTATACCTATACCTTGAATACTGCATGCAGTTCCGGGTTCCCCGATCTTAAAAAAAAAAAAAAAAAAAAGAATTGGAAGAGGTACAGCTAAGGGCAACAAAAGTGATTATTCGTATGGAATAGCTTCCATATGAGGTGAGATGAAAAAAAGACTGGGGCAATTCAGCTTGGAAAAGAGAGGAGTAAGAGGGGGTAGATAGAAGTCTATGATATCATGAATGGTGTGGAGAAAGTGAATAGGGAAGTGTTATTTACCCCTTCACAAAACCCACAAACCACCCAATAAAATTAATAGGCAGCAGGTTTAAAACAAACAAAAGGAAGTACTTCTTCACCCGATGCACAGTCAACCTGTGGAACTCATTGCCAGGGGATGTTGTCTAGGCCAAAACTATAACTGGGTTAAAAAAAGAATGAGATAAGTTCATGGGGGATAGGTCCATCAATGGCTATTGGACAAGATGGTCAAGGATGCAACTCCAACTCTGGGTGACCCTAAGCCTCTGATTGCCAGAAGCTGGGACTGGATAACAGGGGATGGAGCACTTGATAATTGCCCTCTTCTGGTCATTCCCCCCTGAAGCATCTGGCACTGGTCACTGTCAGACAGGATACTGGGCTAGATGGACCATAGGAATGTCTATAATGGGACAGACCAATGTTCTTACTTGCCTTAAAAACAAAGATAGGAGTTATAGCACTATGTGTATTATATTAAATTAATGGAGATATCCCATCTCCTAGAACTGGAAGGGACCTTGAAAGGTCATTGAGTCCAGCCCCCTGCCTTCACTAGCAGGACTAAGTACTGATTTTGCTCCAGATCCCTAAGTGGCCCCCTCAAGGATTGAACTCACAAACCTGGGTTTAGCAGGCTAATGCTCAAACCACTGAGCTATCCCTCCCCCACAGATGAAGCAATGGTAGTAAAGGTCCTGCTGGGTACATGTGTCAGGTGAATAAGGCAGTAAAATGGTTGCCAAATTTCCTTATATGAGTCCATGTCTTGTTACATGAGGGCCATAAGGCTCTGTGTTGTAACTCCTTCAAAGATCTAATCACCATCCTTTTTATATAGACCTCGTTTTGAGCCACAGAAGGTAGGATATTCAGTAGATAGAGGAAGATCTGTCCTTTTAATCAGATTTGGTCAAAAAACAATTCCAAATTTTGCAAAAATCATTGAAAAATGTTATTGAAATTTTGAAAAAAAACCTCAATAAAAAGAAAATTGAACAATCTGTAACTGGTTGAAAAAAAAAACACAATTGATGGATTTTTGTTGAAAACTCCAATTTTCAGTAGTTACAACCATGTACTTCTTATACAAGTGGTCACTTTGAGGAGAAAAGTTGGGTCTGATCCTGTTTTCACACTGGTGTAAATCAGGAGTAATGCCATTAAAGTCAATGGGGTTTCCACTTTTATATGCGTCTTAATGAGATCAGAATCAGATCTGATAGGCCAGATCCTCAGCTGGTATAAATCAGTGCAATTTTATTGTTTTTCATGTGAGCTATGCAGATATACAGTAGGTGAGGATCGGGTCCCTTATATTTAACTTTTTGTCCCTCTCTCAACTATCACCTGAGTTATAGGAGATACTTTTGGAACATTTGTAGGAACTGGAATTTTTTTCTTTGGCAACACAGAGGAGTTGAGGACAAATATGAACTCTCCTGTGGTCTCTAAAGCATGTCTCGCGTTCTTTGTTTTTGCAGAAAGGAAACTGGACTTAAACTCGGTGGATCTCTCCAAGATGAGAGTGGCTGAGCTGAAGAAGATCCTGGAGAGCTGGGGAGAAGTGTGCAGAGCATGCATAGAGAAAACAGACTTTGTGAACTTGATTAAGGAGCTGGCACCTAAGTATACGCTTACAAACCCCAAATCAGACCTTTGATACTTGTGCCAACCTCGTGCTTGCTATGGTAGGTCACTCTCTGTGCACAAAGTATGACAGACAATGGAATAGCTGGGCTAAAAAACTTATTATTTGGTTACAACTCACAAGTGCCAAAAAACGGAGTTGCTTATCTAGCACCACGAAAGGGCATTGTACTTGACAGACAAGACAAGGTCACTGCACCAAGGAACATAATATATAAGAATCAAATTGTATTTGTACTGCAATAGCAAATAGAGTCTTCAGCCCCACTGTGCTAGCACTGTACACACACATAACAAAAAAATGACCCCTGCCCCAGAGATCTTATACTCTAAAGTAGAAGAGGAGAGACCAAGCCCCACCCCCCTAAACAAACCCAAAATAGACCTTTAGCTAAACCAGTGTTGTCTGCTTTGACCATATTGGTTTAAAAACCATTAAATATTATTAACAAAAGACTGTTATTTTCCATGACATAATATATACCATTATAAGCAATTTGATAATAGTATAACTGCATCCACAGTAGAGGGTTGCATCTGTTCAACTACATTGGTTTCTAAACCAATCTGTTTAAATCAATACACAAACTGTGTGGAGACCAGCCTTTCTGTCTGTTCAAACCTGGCTTATATTGGTATGGCTTGCAATGTGCAGGCACAACTTGTACATAAATAAGCCATGTTTAAACCAGTGCAGTAAGTCTCTATGCAGAGGCTTGCACCAGTTGAATTGAATTGGTGAAATTTCTGTAGAAAATCTTCTTTGCAGCCTCTGCCTCATTCATTACACACCTTTTAACTCCTGCAGGGAATGAGGCAGGGGCCTCACAACCAGCATTGTGTCGTGAATGAAGCTGTTATCTCATCCACTGTCCATCTTGTGCATTTCCAGTCCTAGGTCGACACCTTGATATATTCAGGGAAGAGCAATATTTTTATTTAAGCGTTTGGAAACAGAGAAATTAGAGGCGGAAAAGACCTATTTGATTATTTAGTGTATTCCTTCTTCCAGTTGAGGTACTTCAGGGGGTCCACAGGCCCTGCTGATTAACTCCTCCCCCTTCCTCCCTGAACTCCTCCCCCTCCCTCCCTGTGCCTCCTGCATGCCACAGAACAGCTGTTCCTCGGCATGAAGGAGGCGCTGGGAGGGAGGGGAAGGAGTGGAGATGAGGCACGCTCAGGGTGTGTGTGGAAAGAGGCAGGGAAGAGGCGGGGCAGAGGTGGAGCAGGGGCAGGAAGAGGTGGGGCCTTGGAGGAAGGGCTGGAGTGGAGGCAGGGCCTAGGACTGAGTGGGGGGAGGGAGTTGGGGGTACAGGAAAAATTATAAATCAAAATGGAAGTTCTTGGGTTGCTAAAGTTTGAGAACCGCTGCTCTAGAACATTTTAGAAACTTGCAAACAAACCAACCTACTTTTTTGGTCCATTAAAACTAATTCGTTCCTTCTCAGATATTGACACCCTTCAAGTATTTGCAGCTGGCTAGCATATCCAACTTATTTGCTGCTTGGACACAACAGGCATATTTTGCTCTTTTAGGATGGGGTTTTCAAAGGATTTTAATGGAATTTTGGCCCCTAACTCCCTTAGACTCCTTTGAGAATTCCTCAGTTTCTTCATTCTCTCACATATTTTGTTTGGCCTTCTTTGAATTCCCTGAAGTTACTAAGTTGTACCACTAATGTTGACGGAGAGTGTCACTAGATCAATGGGACTGTTCACATGCTGAAAGTGAAGTAGGTCTTAATTGTTCTTCTGGATTGGGGTTAACTGATTATGATTACAGAGTTCCAACTCATTTTGCAATATGAAAGTGACCTAATACTCAAACATTTACATTTCAGAAAAGAAGGTTTTGTGTACACTGGAGAAAGCGATTTCAGTGCTTATCTTTAGAAGTGTTTGAAATATGGAAGATAGAGGTTACTATGAATTCACTGCCAGATATTTTCATCTTGATTGCATAAATCCCTGCATTTAATTGAAATCCAGTGGGTGATTTGCATGATTAATGTTTTATGCTTGCAAAAAAATATTTAAGCCCAGATCCTCAAAGGTATTTAGGCACTAGGTGCCTTTGAAGATCCAGGAATTAGTGGACCCACATCCTAAATTATGTGGGCCAAAATTCTATTATTTAATACAGAGACAACTCACATTGAATTGAAAAGGCATCTACACAACTTTGTTTCTTAGAGAACAGGCTTCATGACTGTCTCCTTTACATGGGTATAAATCAAAAGTAAATTCACTGAAGTCAGTGGAGTTACTCCAGTGTAAACTGCTGTGAGAAAAGAATCAAGCTTGAGATGTCTGCTGTGTGTGTAGTAGGAAAGAACCAGGCTTATACATTAGTAATGACCAGATCTCAAAAGGAATTGAGGTCCAGTTCAGATATGATTCCAACTGTAGAGGTGTGAAATAACCAGCCATCTGTGATATGGTAACCTTGCAATATGTGAAAAGCAACAGAGAGTCCTGTGGCACCTTTAAGACTAACAAATGTATTGGAGCATAAGCTTTCATGGGTGAATACCCACTTCGTCAGACGCATGTAATGGAAATTTCCAGAGGCAGGTATAAATATGCAGGCAAGAATCAGTCTGGAGATAACGAGGTTAGTTCAATCAGGGAGGGTGAGGTCCTCTGCTAGAAGTTGAGGTCGGAACACCAAGGGAGGAGAAACTACTTCTCTAGTTGGCTAGCCATTCACAGTCTTTGTTTAATCCTGAGCTGATGGTGTCAAATTTGCAAATGAACTGAAGCTCAGCAGTTTCTCTTTGGAGTCTGGTCCTGAAGTTTTTTTGAACTAACCTCATTATCTCCAGACTGATTCTTGCCTGCATATTTATACCTGCCTCTGGAAATTTCCATTATATGCATCTGACGAAGTGGGTATTCACCCATGAAAGCTTATGCTCCAATACATTTGTTAATCTTAAAGGTGCCACAGGACTCTCTGTTGCTTTTCACATATTGCAAGGTTACCATATCACAGATGGCTGGTTATGGCCACAGGACTCGCTGTTGCTTTTTACAGATCCAGATTAACACGGCTACCCCTCTGATACTTGCAATATGTGGTTTCTCATAAAGTGTATAGTATTTCCTGCTGCAGAATTACCTTTCCACGAGTTATTTGTGTACTTCTGCTTCTCGCTGAAAGAAGGAACTGCAGTGGTGTGTGAAAATTGAATTAAAGAGAATTAAGTAGAATCTTTTTTGAATTTTAGAAATGGTTCAAGTGCAGTTTGATTTATGGATAAAGAATCAGATTGGTTTTTATTACAACAAACCAGTTGTCTATTTTTATTAGAAACCAGCTGGCTGAATCTTAGCTTGCCTATGCTCTAAATTATTGTCAGTCCAGTTTTTGTATGAAAAAAGACAGAATGTAATGTCTACTTCAAAGCAACATTCTGATCTCATTTAAAGTAGTGTAATTCCACACACTTCAATAGAGTTACATTATTGTAAACAGTAGTGAAACCAGATCCTTGGCGCCAAATTCTTTGCTGATGTAACTCCATTGACTTCACCAGCAGAGAATTTGGCCCTTGGTTTCTAGTAACTAACTTGTGTTTTAATATTTTAAGACTG
Organism: Malaclemys terrapin pileata; assembly: GCF_027887155.1. Lineage (NCBI taxonomy): Eukaryota > Metazoa > Chordata > Testudines > Emydidae > Malaclemys > Malaclemys terrapin. Next base: position 16,556,409 of record NC_071505.1, on the reverse strand, counting down.
ATTAATATTCCTCCCTCCCCCAAAGTTAGTATCACCTAATGCTGTATGATCCTTTCATATCTCACAAGCTAAACTTGTCCAGGTGTGGCTAGCTCTTGAAAACCTAGGAAGTGAGACTGGTGATTCAGTAGGTGGCATTGTTCCTTCTAAATCAGTAATGAACTAATGCCCTGGAATGGTGTTAATGTCACTCTTCTGCTGGAGGTGCTATCTTCTGCAAGAGACATACATCTGAGGTTCTGACTTCTCATGGACGTTTAAGATCTTCAAGCATTTATTAATCAAAACATCAGTGGTTAACCCCGTGTTCTTAGACAAACTCCAACTTGCTTAATAACATTCTGTCAAACTACAGTTTGATCTGAATAAGATATTCTGCATTTCCTACCCAAAACTAGTCTACTTTTGCTGCATGGTGTTAAATTGTGCAACATTTTGTCTCAGATGCCACAGGTTGCTTTGTAGTAGGGTGACCAGACATCCCGATTTTATTGGGACTGTCCCGATATTTGCTTATTTGTCCTGCGTCCCGACCTATCTTCGGTCGGGACGCGAATTGTCCCGATATTTTGCCTCCGCTCCTTCCCCCATTGGATCCCTCCCCAAATCCCCACTCTGGCCCCGCCTCTTCCCCAAGCATGCCGCATTCCTCCTCCTCCCCCCTCCCTCCCAGGCTTGTGCTGATCAGCTGTATGACAGCGCAAGCGCTGGAGGGAGTAGCACGCTCCGGCAGCCGTTTTTTCTTTTTTTTTTTTTTGCTCCACTGCCGGATTTTTTTTTTTGCTCCACCCCCCCGTGTCCCGATATTTCACCTGTGTGATCTGGTCACCCTACTTTGTAGCAATATACACGTATATTTACTATTGTGTAAATACAGTGCAGAGAGACGGTTAAGGAAGGAGTGGATAAACGGGTTTCGCTTTCTAGTCAATAATTTGGTTTTTGAACTCAGTCATGACTACATTTTCATATGAAACTATCATGGAGCCAAGTGAACACATATGACCAGATTTTCACTCTCTCTCTGTCAGGTGATGTCAATGGAGCTATGCCAGTTTGCCCCAGCTGAGAATCTGGCTCATAGCTTGCCTGATATTTATAACCAAAATAATACATGGGTGGATACTGTGTAGCCTCATGGACATTTTAGCAATAGTTTTTAAACCAAGGTAGAGGGAAACATTACTGACAACATATGGGAATAGCGCAATTTGTTGGATACCAAGGATGGCTGCCACACCCTGTTAGCCAATATAGGAATAACTGCTATCAGCATACACCAGCTTGGAATTGTGTGGTTCTAAAAATGACTGCATTTGCTGATGCCAACTATTTTTTCCTCCATGCTGCTGAGGATGCCACTCCACATACTCTGGCAGAAGAGGTACTTTGTCTCCCCGGGTCCCGTGACAAGAAGAGAAAGCCCTTTGTCCACCTACAGTAGAGCTGGTGATGAAGAAGGAAGTGTGAAACACTAGCTACTGTTACCAGCAACTGAGCCATAAAGGATGATTCTGCCAAGAGGACACAAGCTTGTTCAGCCTCCTGTATTGAGCTACTGAAAGCTGAACATAGAGAGGCTGGTATCACTAGAGAGATCTCTGCTGTATGTATGACTGTGCTTATCTGAGCCAATAATTCCCGTAAAGTTAGGGCTTTGTTATCATACTGATTCAGAGATACAAGTTGCTCTCAGAAATAATAATGATACTTGGCCTCTTGTACCTTCCATCAAAGGATCTCAAACATTATAAATTACTGCTTGTTTCACAACAATCCTAAGAAGAAGGTAGATATAGAATCATAGAACTGTGGGGCTGGAAGGGACTTCAAGAGGTCATCAAGTCCAGCCCCTGTACTGAGGCAGGACCAAATAAACCTAGACCATCTCTAACAGGTGTTTGTCCAACTTGTTCTTAAAAGCTTCCAATGATGGGGATTCCACAAACTCCCTTGGAAGCCTATTACACAGCGTAACAGTCCTTATAGTCAGAAAGTTTTCCCTAATATCTAACCTAAATTTCCCTTTCTGCAGATTAAGCCCCTTATTTCTTGTTCTACTTTCAGTGGACATGGAGAACAACTGATCACTGTCCTCTTTACAACAGCCCTTAACATATTTGAAGACTGTTTTCAGGTCCCCTCTCAGTCTTCTTTTCTCAAGACTAAAGCTGCCCAGTTTTTTAAACCTTTCCTCATAGGTCAGGTTTCCTAAATCTTTTGTCATTTTTGTTGCTGTTCTATGGACTCTCTCCAGTTTGTCCACATCTTTCCTGATGTGTGGAACCCAGAACTGGACACAGTCCTCCAGCTGAAGCCTCACCAGTGTCAAGCAAAGCAGGACAATTACCTCCTATGTCTTACATACAACACCCTACAATGACATTAGCTTTTTTTGCAACTGCATCACTTTGTTGACTCATTCAATTTCTGATCCACTACAGCCACATCCTTTTCAATGCTGCTACCAGTTATTCTCCATTTTGTAGTTGTGCTTTTGATCTTTCCTTCCTAAGTGTATTACTTTGCACTTCTCTTTATTGAATTTCATCTTGTTGAATTCAGACCAATTCTCCAATTTGCCAAGAATTCTAATCCTGCCCTCCAGAGTCCTTGCAACTCCTCCCAGTGTGGTGTTACCTGAAAATGCTATAATCATACTCTACTCCATTATCCAAGTCATTAATGAAAATATTGACTAGTACTGGACTCAGAAAGAGTAGGGGACTCTGAGTATTGTCTTTCAACCAGTTGTGTGCCCACCTTATAGTAATTTCATCTAGACCACATTTCCCTAGTTTACTTATGAGAAGTTCAAGAAGGGCTGCATCAAATGCCTTACTAAAAATCAAGGTATATCACAGCTACAGCATCCCCCCATCCACTAGGCCAGTAATCATGTCAAAAAAGGAAATTAGGTTGGTTTGGCATGATTGGTTCTTGACAAATCCATGGCTGGCTATTCTTTATATCCCTATTATCCTCTAGGTGCTTATAGATATCCCGGTTTTAATAATATCCCCATTTTACAGATGGGGAGGCACACAACCCAGGATTGGATTAAGGTAGCCCAAGGCTCCAGGCACTCACCCCTCATAGTAGGCTCTCTCATCATAGTCTGTCTTGGAGCATGTAGTAGTGGCAGTGGCCCCCTTCCCAGAAAAGGGGCTGTGGCAGTAAGCCTGGCAGCAGGAATCTCCTTCCTCGGCTCTAGGGGCTGCTCTTCCTTCCCCTGCTGGAAATTGTCTGCAGAGCCAGGCAGATATCAGTGCATTGGTTGCAGGGCCGGCTCTAACTTTTTTGCTGCCCCAAGCAGCAAAAAAAGCGCCTCTCCATCGAGCCCCCCTCGCTGAGTGCCGCGGCGCCGGAACCCCCCCCCGAGCACCGCGCCCCGCGCCGCCCCCCCCGCTGAGCGCCGCGGCGCCGGAACCCCCCCTGAGCGCTGCGCCCCGCGCCGCCCCCCCCGCCGCCGGAGCCCCTCCCTGAGCGCCACGACCTGCGCCGCCCCCCCACCGAGCTCCGCGCCGCCGGAGCCCGCCCTCCCCCGCCGAGCGCTGTGCCGCCGGAACCCCTCCTTGAGCACCGCGCCCCGCGCCGCCCCCCCGCTGAGCGCCACGCCGCTGGAGCGCTCCCCCCCCGCGGAATGCCGCGCCGCGGTGCCCCCCCACCATCCCAAGATTGGCCGCCCCTTACCAGGTGCCACCCCAAGCATATGCTTGGTTGCCTGGTGCCTGGAGCAGGCCCAGATTGGTTGCACTGCGCATGTTTTCAAGCTTTACTTTTCTTTGCTAGTGTAAGCGGAGTCTGAATGAGCTCTCCCCTGACATCTAGTGGTGAGCTGCGGAAGAGGACTTCAGGAGCTGATCTCGTTTGCATGGGCACACCCACCTTGCCTAGGTGCTCAGCATGATGGGATTACTTGCCCAAATGATCACTTTGGGCTGGTGTTGGATCCCCAGTATCCTTGTTATTGGGGCAGGAGTAATAAAGGGTTGTTATCCTTGTTGTGTGAACTGAGGGCAGCAGAGCTGTACTTGGCATACCCTGATTGAGGGACTCACCCTCAACTCAATGGCACTCTCTAGGCAGGGGACATGGGTTCCAAAGATCATTGAGTAGAGGGAGGGTGGGGACAGATAGTTGTGTTTAATGTCATTGTGTAATGAATGAGCTGATTTAGACTTAATTGAGAGTCTTGTTACACACTGCAGAGCTGAAATCACTGATATCTAGGTCTAAGTGTTTGTTAGACCTGCTTTGGGACAGTGTCTCTGATGCAAGAGACTGTCCAGTGTGCACCAGCAGTGAGGCTCTCCCACTCACAGCTGAAATTGTTGAGAGTTGTGTTAAGTGGTGGGACCTGAAGACAGCTTGGTAGATCAGCAATTTGCCAGTGGAGAGGACTGGAGCAGAGTCCCGCAGAGAGCTGTGGCAGTCGGCCAGCGGGGCGGCTGGTGGGGATTTCTCAGTAGGGTGGCTGGCAGAGAGGTGGGAAGTGCTGATTGTCCAGCAGGTTGGCTGACGAAGAGGAGTGGTGAGCAAGTGCCCAGGCAGTGGAGCGAGTAAGGTGCCTTCTTACCCCGCACACTACCACCCAGGGTGGGAGGTGAACTCTGCAGATGTGCCTCTCAACTCTGGGTCTGCACTGACCAAGGACAACAACTGTGAGTGGGGTGCAGAGAAGAGATGGGCACGTTAAAGGAACTTTTGGTTGCTGGACTTAAGAACCTGAGGGGAAAAGGACACTGCCCAACCTACTTAGGGGGGGTGTCTTTTGCTCATGGTTTATGTTTATGAACTCTGTTTGCTGTAAAAAGCAACAGAGGGTCCTGTGGCACCTTTAAGACTAACAGAAGTATTGGGAGCATAAGCTTTCATGGGTAAGAACCTCACTTCTTCAGATGCAAGCCTGTTTGCTGTGTTTTCCCAAATTAATGCTCAGTTACTTTTCTCCTTTTATTAAAAGTTGCTTTGCTACATAAGAGGGGAAGTATCGCCTCTTAGAGATGCTCGGGGTGGTGTGTAATTGTCCCAGCTCACTTGGTGGGGGCTTGAGCCAGTGTTGTGTTGTTGAAAAGGAACCCCTAAATACTGAACCCCGCCCTTGTTGCTGCCAACTCTGACTGGCAGAAGGGTCACACTAGAAACATTGCTTTAAAAAAGTGAATCTGAGACTCTAATGTTGTCACCCAGGACCCTAATGACATGCCCAGGCCTTAACCCAGCCCTGACAGCACCCAGACCTCTTGACCCCTACTATTCTATTCCAATCACTAGACCAGTGGTTCTCAACCTTTTTGTGCTGGAGACCCCCTCTGGACTTTACAAAAATTGTGACCTCCCCCCACTTGGACCAATTGCAACCCCTTACCTTAAGCTCGGTCTTGGGCTCTAGCCCTGGGCGGCAGGGCTGAAGCATGTAACTTAGCTTTGTGGGGCCCCTTATGGTATGAGCCCCAGGCAATTGCCCTGCTTACCACCCCCTAATACCAGCCCTGCACTTGCACCCCCCTAAACCCATCTTGTGATATGTTGGGGTTGAGAAACACCGCACTAAATGACACTCCTCCTAGGGAACCTGATAGCCCTTATCTTCAGGAGAAGACGTTTCGCTGGGCTAAGGGTTTCAAAGCTGCTGCCTAAAGTTAGGCTCTTAAGTCCATTTTTGAGGCACCTAAATAAGTGGCCTGGTTTTAAGTGGTCTGAGCTCCCAGCCACTGATTTCATCGATGGAGGCAAACAATTGCTCTTGAAAATGCTGTAAAATTGCCTACATTGTGGTTTAGTCTGACCTCATTAAACCACAATTGAAGGGGTGTGGGATGAGGGAAATAACCATTTAAAAGAAATCAGGAATGCCTGTGAAAAGGAGACAGCTGTTACAAGCATTGACACAGGAATTCCAGCCTGTGATCAGGCAGCCAGCTGCAGCCAGCAAAACCAATTGAGAAAAGCTCATAAGTGGAAGCCTGCACCTGGCATGCTGTGTATGCGCCTGTTTGGGTGGTTTTGAGAAGGGAAGGAAGTCTTAATAAAGGAACTCAATCAAATGAGAGTGAAACTAACAATGTAGCTGTATGGAGGCCGTATTGTAAGCGATCACTTATTAATTGTCTTGCAAAGAAAAATAAATGGTTCAGGGTCTCTCCCAAAGGAGCTATCAATGTTTAGGCAAGTTTCAGGACCTCTGTATAAGCTACTAGCCTTTTTACTATATAAATTGAGGCTAATGGCAACCAGGCTGTACAAACTGAAGTCAGAGACATTTAGTTTTTGCTAATATAACACCACCTTGGGATGGGTCATTTGCAGGGACTGAAGCAAGGACCAATGAGTTTAAACAAAAATGTGGATTCATTGGCCTGGGGGCAATGGCAGACTCAAGGATCTTTACATGGTCCAGTCACTAGAGGGGGACAAAGACACACCTGGCTAGTGTTGCACACAAAAAGTTCAGCTCTTAAGTTGTTCACCAACTGTCTATATTGACCAGTCAGTCAGGGCCGGACGCTACTATCTTATTCATGATGAATAGCACCTCACTCCACAAATTGCTCTGATTTATAATCCAGCCCTCAGTATTGACAGTTTGCTAGTAGAACCACGGGACTGGCCACCCTAAGCACATGTCCTCACCTCTAAGGCACCCCCTCATGCCTGGATACAGCATTACAGGGAGTCCTCATCTCTGGCACCCCCTCTTGGGCTCTCCCTCAGACCTGCTTCTCTCAACTCCCCCTCTCGGTGTTCTGTGGTTTGGCCCTCCAGCCAGGTCACAAAAGTCTAAACCCCTTCCAAGAAAATCTTCAAAGTAATAGCTCATCTGCCTCTCTCAGGCTTCAGTGGAGTTCCCTTGTAAGCTGTATCTCAGAGCTTCCCCGGTAGAAGCCTAACCTACTCCTGTAGTATTCCTCCTCTGTTATCTGTCTGGTTAAACCCTGTCCCAGGGCTGCGCTCCTCCAAGGAGACCTGTCACCGCTGTGGTCTCTTTCCAATTGAGCTCCCTCAGGCTACTTACAAGGTTAGCTCTGCTTCCTCTGACCAGGAGGCAATTGGTTAATCACCCTTCCCCGCCCAGGTGCAGAGCATGTCTAATTGGGGTTCTTCCCTTGCCTTGCAGGTGATGGGGGTTAAACCCCATCACAGTCAGCTACATCACATGGCATTGTTTCTGTGTGCTGATTGAATGGATGACCTTAACTTTGTAACTTACTTTGCTTCTGCCTGAAATGAATTTTATTTAGTCACAAATTGAATTTTGTTTATTGAGTAAGTGAATATTTTAGCCACAGGCACCACCATTGATTTCCACAAACATAGAGTATGAATGTTTGCAAAAAGCAAACAATGAGGTGTGAACATAGCTGAAATGAAATGGAAAGAACCAAAATGGTTGCAAATACTTTTTGTCACTAATCATCTTCCTCTTAAGACTGTTACGTGAGGGAGGAGGTGTTATTTAAAGCTAGCTAAAAAAATTCCATCAAAAAACTCTTACCTCTCCCCCTTTTTTAACTATTGGTGGAAAAAAAGTGTTTCCCAACCCCAACATAAAATCAAAAAAAAAAAAAAAAAAAAAAAAAAAAAAAAAATCATGTTGATTGCTTATGTTGGAAAACCAAAAGTTTTCACAGAAAATTGTGTAAAAAGTGAATTTTTAAAATGTTCACGAAATATACTTACCTTTTTGAGGAAAAAAAGGTCCATTTTTATTACTTACAAATTGTGAACACATTGAGATGAAGATTAAACTTTGCTCAATAGAAGCATATGGAATCTTTATATACATGGAATATGTGATTCCAGTCTTAGATGATGATGTCTTTTCAAGGGGGTATGAAATCTGAGTAACATCTCTTCCCATATCAGAAATTACTGGGTGAGTTTCTATGGCTGGTGTTATGCCGGTCAGACTAGATGATCATCATGGTCTCTGCTGGCCTTAAAATCTATGTATCCTTCTGTCAGTCAGCTAAACTTACTGGATAAGCTAAGCCAGTGTTCTTCACTGCAAGGCCCGCGAGCCACTGGCGGCTCCCATGGACCCTAAGTGTGGCTGCCAGTCGATTGCACTCTCTGGCGGTGCAGTGGGGCTGCAGCTAAGGCAGGTGCCCTTCCTGTCCCAGCCCCACGCTGCTCCTGGAAGCGGCCAGCACACCCCCGGCGGGTAAGTGGAGGGACAGAGGTCTCAGCATGCTGCTCTTGCCTGCAAGCACTGCCCCCACAGCTCCCATTGGCTGGGAACAGGGAACTGTGGCCAATGGGAGTTGAGGGAGCAGTGCCTGCAGAGAGGGGCAGTGCACAGAGCCATGTGCCCGCCCCAGGGGCTGCAGGGGCACGTTGGCCCCTCCCAGGAGAGGCTTGGGGCCGGGGCCACCCAAAGTAAGTGCCGCCCCCTTCAATGGGCAGGTCTGAATAACTCTTCCCCCACCCAACCTGCAGCCTCTCGGAGCCAGCCCCCCCATACCCCCTCCTGCACCCCAAGCCCCAGCCCTGAGCTCCCTCCCAGAGCCAACCCCCTCACCTCCTCCTGCACCCCAAGCCCCAGACCTGAGCCCTCTCCTAGAGCCAGCCCCCCCATACCCCGTCCTGCACCCCAAGCCCCAGCCCTGAGCCCCCTCCCAGAGCCAGTCCCCCCATACACCCTCCTGCACCCCAAGCAATATTACCAATAACGGTGATATTACCATATCCACCAACAAAGAACTTGGAGTGTTCAACCGTCTGTGTCGGGTATGTGTTCCACTGTCTGTGTCACATTGAAGGTTTTTTGCCACAGTCGCCCCCACTTAAATAGTGAAGAACACCGAGCTAAGCATTAGCAAAGTAAAAGTCAATGGAGCTGTGCCAATTTACACTTGCAAAGAATGTGTCCCAATGCAATAAATATCAGGAACCAGTTTGCTGTTCTGTCAACAGGAGGAGAGAAGCAGCTTCCCAAGGCTGAGGAAGAAGAGACCCCTGGCCCCCAAGGCTGGGAGGGTCACGGCAACCACACCCAAGAGATGCAGAGTGTTGGGGATTGGGGACTCCCTTCTAAGATGGATGGAGGCATCCATCTGCCAACCTGACCTGATGTTCCTGGGGGCAGAGGTGCTGGAACAATGTGTATAGTGGGGGTGCTGAGAGCCACTGAACCAAACTGTAAACCCTGTATGTGATGGAAACCACTTCAAGCCAGCACCCTCTGCACCCCTAGTTCCAGTATCTAGGCCGGAGTGTGTGCTGCCTGTTTGGAGTCTGAATCTGAGACATCGCTGAAAGGTTGCTGAGGCTCATCTGTCCCTCTGACCACTACCCCACGCTGCTCATCCTTGCAGGCACTGATGATACTGCCAGGTCTGACCCAGATGAAAGCATGGCTGCACAGATGGTGTTGAATGAAGGGCTTCGGTTTCCTCGACCATGGGATGTTGTTCCAGGAAGCAGGAATAGTGCCAAGGCATCTTCCTCGAGTGTAATGCCTTTCTGCGGTGGTCTTTCCTAGACATTGCCACCTCTTATTGTTTGCACCATTGCTCAGCGCATACGGTATCATCGGGGCTGGAATCCCCTTAGGGCTGGGACTGTGACTCACGTTTTTGTGCAGTACAATGTACACTCTTGCCCCATAGTGAAGAATAAGTAATGATACAAAATCTGGACTGGAGGGGAAGCTGCAAGTCCAGCTTGTTTAAATTTGGTTACATGTGCGCAGTAGAGAGTGAGGGAAAGGCTGAATCAATGAAAGGTATGTCGGTCTCGGTATCAGCTGCATCACAGAGGGCCCATTCCAAGAGCAGAAGGCCACTGAACAGATTTCCTCATTCCAGGATCCTAATTAGCCATCTGTGGTCGGGAACTGGAAGTCTGGTTTGGTTCATTCTGTGGAAGAATAAAGGGGAAGACCAGAGTATGATTCCGCTTGATTCGATTAGATCGACATTTCTACGTACATGGAAGCGGAATCTATTTTTTGTTGTTGCTGAATGTTGACCCAGCTGAAGGTTAGATAAGGGAAGGACAGTGCATCCCTTCAGACAATAGGTATATGGAAGCAAAGAAATCAGAGCTGAGTAGTCCCAGATGGGCCTTTAGCAAATACATTTCAAATGTGCATGTGGTGTCTTAGCCATCTGCTGTATTTATATGCCAGTCTATTGAATTGGCATTGTTCCCACTTATACTGCTGAGGGGCTGCCTGCCTTGAGACAGTCTTGCTGGAATTGTAATTTCCATTTTCTGTTATCCTCATGCATTTATATTGGTGCTGATCTAACACCCATTGATATTCCTGGTAAGACTCTCATTGACTTCCTAGCTTTTTACCACACAAATCGGATGAGAGATCCTTTCCCTGAAGAGCTTACACACAAAACAAACTTATTCCCTTTCCTTCATTGCTTTAAGGTATACTGCCTTTGACTGTGCTTACAAAGCTCACCCAATAGCCCCACATTTAAATTTTGTTTAAATAATGGAAGAGGATGTTTGGTTTGTTTTTTTTACAAATTCAAATATGACTAGAAAAGTATTTCCTTGACTTTTAAAATGATTAATCCATGAAAATGTGTTGTTTTGGACATATTCAATGCCCTGCAGTGCTACAAACAGTCTAAGATTCTCATGAGAGGACAATAACTGGAAACCGAAGCTGATTATAAACAGAAAGTGAAGCTGACAAATCTAGTTTCATTGAGTGAAGTGCAGAAAGTAAAAAAACAACAAACACCCTCCCAACTCCATTAATGAAAAGTCAATAAAATTAAAATGTTATTTTAAGTCAGCAACTCAAGGTGTCAGTAGTTTGCTTCAGTAATAATAATAATAATAATAAATGGAGGTATACCTCCATCTCCTAGAACTGGAAGGGACATCAAGTCCAGCCCCCTGCCTTCACTAGCAGGACCAAGTACTGATTTTGCCCCAGCTCCCAAAGTGGCCCCTGCAAGGATTGAACTCACAACCCTAGGTTTAGTAGTAGGCCAGTGCTCAAACCACTGAGCTATCCTTCCCCATAGGTCACTCTTGTACATTTTAAAAACAATATACTGCTTTTATATTTGGTATTATCTTGAATCTCTTGAATTATGGACAACCAGAATTCTGTTCTTGTCTCAAATGCAAGTGTAGTTCTTAGAAGATGCCATTTTATTTGCACTGTTGTTAAGCAACCTGGATTTAGCACCAAATTCCCAAATCTCTCTGTTTTGATATTACTCCTCACCATATTATCTTAGTGCCATGGGGAAAGTACCAAGTACTATTGTTGCTAAGGCTAATTGAAGAGGAGTGATCTTATGTAAAATTGACTTGAGAACAAGGAGGAAGTTCAAGGAAGACATCTTGGAAGAAAGGAGGAAAATAGAAGGTGGTTACATGGTGAGTTGTATTAAATAAAGAATCTCATTTACTCCTTCTGACTACTTCTGACCAGAGACTCGCAGGGAACATTTTACTTCGTTAATTGGTGCTGGGGCAGTCTTAACCTCCTCCTAAAACAAATTTCAGTATTAAGAATGGGGCGTGTTGTGGACAGAACTGACATTTCAATTTAGGTGAACAAGGGGGTGCTCTGCAGAATCTTTCTGCAGGACGCTGGGGGAAGTAATGGAGAAGGATCTTTGTAAAATACGGATCATGATACTTATCTCTATTGTAAAGAGCTTTGAGATCTCCTGATGAAAAGTGCTATACGAGAACGAGGTATTTTATTATTATTTAGGTATTAGTTTAAAATCATTGGCTCAGAGGTATTGGTAGCTCTAGGAATTGGAATATTTAGTGTCTTTCTTAAAGCCCCAGTGCTGGGAGGGGGCATGTGATTTCATGAGAATCTCAGCTTCCATTAAACTAAACAAAGCAAAACTTTGTGGTCCGCATGGTTGCAGAGAAAAGCTGGAAAAAGCAAAACCTAAAGGTTTAAAACCCAGAAGGCAAATAAAAAGAAGCCAAGGACATTTTTGTTGTTGTGGGGTACGGGGAGGGGCCTGATTCATGATTTTTGAGTGTTTGGGGTTGGCAATACTGAAATTCTGCCCTTGCCTGGCCCATGCAATGCCACTGAAGGCAGTGGGGCTATACAAACAAATAAGAACAAAGTTTGTCCCATAGATTTGTCCATATGGAATCTGCTCACTTGTTAATTTCCTTTAACCCCTTGGAAAATGTGGACAAATGTATCTATTCAGATGTCCCAGATGTTTACATATGCGCACACATTCTCTAAACATTTATTTGTATGGCATTTTCTGGACTGACAATGTGTCAAAGGTTAACTTCATTGATGTTTCACAGGCTACTCCTTTCTGCAACGTGGCCAGAGCTTGGACATGGAAAAACTATAGAACAGCATACTGCTTATCCAAAGAGTCATTTGCAAGTTAGACAAGAGAATCTCTTAAAAGTGTTTCAACTGTGGCTTTATCCACAATAGCAATAGAAACACTGCCTGGGAAACCAAGTTTATGTCCTCTTATGCTTGGTTTCACAGGACCTGTAAATTAATAATATATTATTTTTCAAAATATTAGCTAATGAATGTTAAGTGCACCACTGGAAGATAGGGAGTAAGAATTGTTATCCCTATTTTGCAGAGTTCACTGGCAGAACCAAGATTAGAACTCAGGTGTTCCTGGTGCCCTATCCTATGCCTCTTTCATGGATTTCTATGACCATTATGTGCATGGGTAGACAAGAGGATATGCACAAGGACCTCTGCTTCACTACTAGAGAAGAGTTGATACATACAGCCATCAACTTCTCTGAAGCAGAGGAGGGATGCATTTTTTTAAGCAGAGGTCTTCTAGTCCTGTCCCCTGCACTCAGGGAGGACTAAAATATTATCTAGAGTAGACCATTCCTGACAGGTGTTTGTCTAACCTGCTCTTAAAAATCTCTAATGATGGAGATTCCACAACTTCCCTAGGCAATTTATTCCAGTGCTTAACTACCCTGACAGGAAGTTTTTCCTAACGTCCAACCCAAACTGCCCTTGCTGCAATTTAAGCCCATTGCTTCTTGTCTTATCCTCAGAGGTTAAAGAGAACAGTTTTTCTCCCTCCTTCTTGTAACAACCTTTTATGTACTTGAAAACTATTATCACGTTCCCCCTCAGTCTTCTCATCTCCAGCCTAAACAAATTCAATTTTTTCAATCTTCCCTCATAGGTCATGTTTTCTAGAATGTCAATCATTTTTGTTGCTCTTCTCTAGACTTCCTCCAATTTGTCCACATCCTTCCTGAAACATGGTGCTCAGAAGTGGACACAATACTCCAGTTGAGGCTTAATCAGCATGGAGTAGATCAGAAGAATTACTACTTGTGTCTTGCTTACAACACTCCTGCTAATACATCCTAGAATTAGGTTTGCTGTTTTTTGCAACCGTGTTACACTGACTCATATTTAGCTTGTGGTCCACTATGACCCCAGATCCCTTTCTCCAGTACTCCTTTCTAGGCAGTCATTTCCCATTTTGTATGTGTGCAACTGATTGCTCCTTCGTAAATGGAATACTTTGCCTTTGTCCTTATTGAATTTCATCCTATTTACTTCAGACCACTTCTCCAGTTTGTCCTGATCAATTTGAATTTTAATCCTATCCTCCAAAGTGCTTGTAACGCCTCCCAACTTGGTATTGTCTGCAAACTTTATAAGTGTACTCTCTATGCCATTATCTAAATCATTGATGAAGATATTGAAAAGAAATGGACCCAAAACTGATCCCTGCAGGACCCCACTTGATATGCCCTTCCAGCTTGACTGCGAACCACTGATGACTACTCTCTGAGAACATTTTTCCAAACAGTTTTGCACCCACCTTATAGTAGCTCCACCTAGGTTGTATTTCCTTAGTTTGTTTATGAGAAGGTCATGTAAGACAGTATCAAAAGCCTCACTAAAGTCAAGATATATCACATCTACCGCTTTTCCCCCATCAACAAGGCTTATTACCCTGTCAAAGAAAGCTATTAGGTTGGTTTGACACAGGGCCAGCTCCAGCGTTTTTGCCGCCCCAAGTGGTGGGAAAAAAAGAAGAAGCCGCGATTGGCGGCACTTCGGCGGCAGCTCAACCGCCTCGGCTTCATTTTTCAGCAGCCACCGAATTGCCGCTGAAAACCCAGATGTGCCACCCCTTTGCCTTGGCTGCCCCAAGCACCTGCTTGCTGCGCTGGTGCCTGGGGCTGGCCCTGGTTTGATATGATTTGTTCATGACAAATCCATGATGACTGTTACTTATCACCTTCTAGGTGTCTGCAAATTGATTGCTTAATTATTTGCTCCATTATCTTTCTGGGTACTGAACTTAAACTGATAGGTCTGTAATTCCCCAGGTTGTCCTTATTTCCCTTTTCATAGATAGGCACTATATTTGCCCTTTTTTAGTCCTCTGGAATCTCACCCATCTTCCATGACTTTTCAAAGATAATTGCTAATGGCTCAGATATCTTCTCAGTCAGCTCCTTGAGCATTCAATATAGATCTAGGATGTATTTCATCAGGCCCTGGTAACTTGAAGACGTCTAACTTGTTTAAGTAATTTTTAATTTGTTCTTTCCCTATTTTAGCCTCTGGTCCTACCTCATTTTCACACACATTCATGACGTTAGATATCCAATTGCTACTAAACTTTTTGGTGAAAACCAAAACAAAAAAGTCATTTATTACTTCTGTCATTTCCACATTTTTCTGTTATTGTTCCCACCCCCCCTCATTCAGTAACGGGCCTACCTGTTCTTGGCCTTTCTCTTGCTTCCAATGTATTTGTAGAATTTTTCTTTTTACCCTTTATGTCTCTAGCTAGTTTAATCTCATTTTGTGCCTTGGCCTTTCTAATTTTGTCCCTACACACTTGTGTTATTTATTTAGATTCATATTTTGTAAGTTGACCTAGTTTCCACTTTTTGTAGGATTCCTTTTTGAGTCTCATGTCATTAAATATCTCCTGGTTAAACCAGGGTGGCCTCAGTGCAGTCTGGTTTTAAGTGTTCAAAGCTATGAGAGTTCCAGGTTTACCCATGGAAGATGCTCTACAATTTACTTGACCAGGCTGCTTCAATTTATCCAAATTTCAAGTCTTTGACCATTTTTTTAACTGAAATTTATATTTGAGAAAAACAAAACAACTTTTTGTTGAAGATTTGAGCTCCAGAGCTGGTTGACATTTTTTTCAAGGATCCAAAAAAAAAAAGTTGAAATGTCATCTTTTTTTTTTCTTTTTTTTCAAATGGTACCAGTGAAAAAATTCAAAAATATTTGTGATATTTTTTTTTTTTACTTTTTTAAAAACCAGCTCATTGTCAGCTTTTCTTGATAGTCAGCCTATGTTTTCCCTCTCTTAATTTCAGTGCGTTGTTCCTCATTAGGAATATAGGAATTGCCGTAATCGGATCAGACCAACAGTCTATCTAGTTCAGTACTCTATCTCTGACAGTGCCTAGTACCACACACTTCAGAAGCAAGTGCAAGAAATCTGGCAGTTTACATGGGATAACCTGACCACTCTATTTTATTATTAATTATTATTATTTACATAATAATGTCACGGACCAGGACCCCATTATGCTAGGCGCTGTACAAACATAGGACAAAAAGATAGTCCCTGTCTCAATTTAAGTATAAGACAAGACACAACGGATAGATACAGACAGGGAAGTACAAGGAAACAATGAGACTGTATTGGGCAGCATGCTAGGCTGTAGTATCAGTGCACCCACAGCCCAACTGTGTCAAGTTTGCTGTAGACATCATGGAAAAGGAGAGTTTGAAGGAGGACAATGAGTCAGCTTTGCAGATGCTAATGAACAGCACCTCCCAAGCATGAAGGGGACCCTGAGAGAAAGCACGGAGGTCCGAGTTGAAGATGATGCCCAGGTTGTGTGCCTGAGTGACAGGCAGGATGGTGGTGTTGTCTACAGTGATTGAGAGGGGGCAGCGAGGCTCCGGGGGGCAGATCATGACCTGTGTGTTAATCATGTTGCGCTTGAGCTGACAGGCAGTGATTTTTAGTTTGGACAGAAGGAGACAGGTCTGGAATAGAGACTTAGACCTGTGAGTTGTCAGCATTGAGCTGGTAGCTGAATTTGTGCTTGTGGATGAGATTATTCAAAGATAAGGCATAGCAGGAGAATTCCTTTTCATTCTTGGTGCTTATGCCTTATGCTTTGTTGTTGCTTAGCTGGGCAAAGCTCTTTAAACCTCCCGTCATAAACCAGTCCATCCATCATGCGTTACTCTTCTCCAAACTCCCTCCAGTCAATCGCCACCTTTCTGATACTTAGATGTCTCTAACTGAACTCAGTATTCTAGATTGTCTCACACATCACCTTTCATTTCAAACCTCCTTTGTAAGGAAAGATACCACTGCTATAGAAACACACGAAGTTGAACATCAATGGGGAGTTTCCATATGCATTTGAGTAGCAGTGGAAGATGTTTTCATTAGGCACAGTTGTATATTTTATTAACATCTCAGTGGCCATTTTTCTTAACATGTATTAGTTTGCTACTTAGAGATTGACAGGAAAAAGGTCTGTCATGAGGTACAGCAGGGAGTCTAGAGTCTGATACATTGGCTTGTCATTTAAGTGTAGTTCAGCTAACAGACAGTCCCTTGAAGAGTATTTTGTAAAGTGAGTAGAACCATATGTGTTCAACAGAAGAAAACAAATGGCAGTATGTTAAATTGAGAAGATTGAAAAAATTGGGTTTGTTTAGTCTGGAGAAGAGAAGACTGAGAGGGGACATAACAGTTTTCAAGTACATAAGAGGTTGTTACAAGGAGGAAGAAGAAAAATTGTTCTTAACCTCTGAGGATAGGACAAGAAGCAATGGGCTTAAATTGCAGCAAGGGAAGTTTAGGTTGGACATTAGGAAAAACTTTCTAACTGTCAGGGTGGTTAAGCACTGGAATAAATTGCCTAGGGAGATTGTGGAATCTCCATCATTGGAGATTTTTAGGAGTAGGTTAGATAAATGTATATCAGGGATGGTCTAGACAGTATTTGGTCCTGCCATGAGTGCAGGGGACTGGACTAGATGACCTCTCGAGGGCCCTTCCAGTCCTATGATTCTATGCACCCAGGGTGATGAGCTTTTAAACAGGCCATTTCAAAATTAACAGAACAATTAAGAGCCGAATTCAGATGTAAGTGGGCACCTGGGCTGAATTTGGCCCAATATGTCCTTCTGAGCCTTAGAAGAGTAAAAGAAAAACCACGTCAAGGAAACTGTAATTTTGAACTAATGATTCAGAGGACAGGTCATCCTGGTGGCTTGGCTGAAATTTGCCTTCTCCATTTACTCTCAATGTCCAACCTACTGATGCGTTAAGCCAGTACATTTGAGCTTGTAATTAATTTATGAGCAAATTCACAGAACAATAAGCCAGTCTTGTCACTTGTCCTAATAGAACCTGCCTCAAATAGAAATGTAGCTAACATGCTTGATTGGTTTATGTGAGGAGAGCTGGGCGAATGAAATAAACCTGGAGTCACACCTTCAAGGTTAGCAATAGAGATGGTTCCAAATCAAAGCTGAATACCCCCAAACTTGGAGGAGTTTGAGATCCAGATCTGAACACCGGGGCTCAGATCCATCAATAGTTATATATGTCATGAAAGTTCCACCTGTCAAGGCGGTTTCTCAGTCTTTTTAAAATTCAGGGCCAGATCCTTAGCTAGTGTAAATAATCACAGCTCTATTGACTTACACCAACTGAGGATTTGGCCCTCTGTTTATTGAAAGTGTTTTTAAAAAGTATTCACAAACTATAGATGCTGATCTGTGTATATAGGACACAGGCAGCTAATGCATTTCCCAATCAGCGGTCAGACAGGACTAGGCATCGTTTACAACACATGCCCTGTCTCAAACCAACATGCACAGTACTAGGCTGGCTTATTGTCTATGATCATGTCTCTCTCTAGTGACTGGCCCTCTAAGGGTACATGTACAGAGCAGCTGGGAGGCTGCTTCTAGGGTGACCAGATGAGAGAGAGAAAATATTGGGACACAGGGGTGGGGTGGGAGGGTCTGCCGGCGGAGAAAACAAACAAAACAAAACAGTGCTGCTGGCGGAGCGAAAATATCGGGACAAATTGCGTCCCGACTGATCTTCGGACAAACACCTAAATATCGGGACGGTCCCGATTTTATCGGGACGGTCCCGATTTTATCGGGACGTCTGGTCACCCTAGGTGCTTCCCAGCACAGATAGACAGCTATGCACTGGTGCTGCTTGAGCGAGCGCATTAAAATTAGCAGCGTGGGCACAGCAGTACGGGCAATGGCTTGGGCAAGCCACCGTAGCACAGTCCCACTCGACCCCCTGGACATGTACTTGGGTGGCTAGCCAGAGCTGTGGCTATTTTTAGCATTCTAGCCCGAGTACGGCTAGCTCGTATGTAGCTAGCGTTCTCCCAGCGGCTGTGTCGTGTACACATACCCATAGAGACCAAACCCTGCTCTATACACGGTGTTCTTGGAGAGGACTGGGGGCACACGTCCTGCACTGATGAAGGGATAGAAAGGATGTTTTGTAGGTGGCTGTCGGAGTTGCTGCTGAATTTACTTTAATTCTTTTGGGATTTTATTGTACTAGTGGTGTGTTAGAGCATCGAGAGCCTTGGATAGGTGTCTTTTTAAGTCATTATTTAAATCTTAAAACTATACTACTCCTTGATGAAAGAAGTTACTCCTTTAGCTCCAGTGGAAAGACTTTGCTTTTGGTATGGAAGATCTCCGGTTCAATCCCCCCTATGACCATGATGCCTTTATGTCTGTAACCAGCATTTGTTTCACTTCCCATTCTCTGTTACTATTGTAGCTCCCTGGAGCAAGAGCGTGCTGTAGTGTACAATGTCCCATCTAGCTCATATATGCAATCATATACTAAGTACTCAAAGACATAGACAAGCTACACAATTAAGGGTAGAAGGTGGCATAGAAAACTTCTGAGGGAATAGAAAAAAACCCACTCCCCCCGAAATACCTTGATGCACTAAGATTAGTAAAGGGAAATATTTTTAGGGAAGGGTAAATGGGTTTGGGGAAAAATAAGAATTCCTCCAAATTTTTGCCCATGTTTAGAATCAAACTGAACGTCTTTGGCGGTTCTGAAATGTATGGAAAACTTCTTCAGAATATTTTCCCCATGCCCTTTGTACTTCTGAGGCCCGGGCTAAAACAGAGGAATCATAAATCTTGTGAGAAAGTTTGTTCTCATGACATTCCGAGCCCAGTCTCACATACCCAACATGTCTGTATAATTCAAATAAATACCCAGACGGTTGGGTACTTGTTTGAACTCTGAGCTTTTGGAGGTTCACTGGTATAAGCGGGATGGATATCACTCTAGGGGACTTATATGCCCCCCCCCTTACTGCAGTATCTGAGCAGCTCATGATCTTTAGTGTGTTTATCCTTACACCACTCCCATAAGATAGGGAAGTGCTATTATCCCCATTGTATAAATGGAGAACTGAGGAATTAAGTGATTGGCCCAAGCTCAGAAAGTCTGCAACAAAACAGGGAACTGAACCCAGGTCTCCTGAGTCCCATGCTAACGCCCAAATTACCAGACCATTCTTCCTCACACAGACCACTAGAGTCTAATGTGCTCTTCCTTTATTAAAGCCATCTTCCAGGGAGCCCACAAGAAGAGGATCATAACACTTAGGGTGGAATTTTCAGAGAAACCTAAGGGAATTGGGCACCATTTGCCTTAGCTTATGTAAAAAAGGGGGAAAACCCCACCTCTGGATGTCCTCCTCGCCTCTGCATTCCCATGTTTTAGGTGTCCTGACTCAACTTTTTTATAGTTTGGACCATATTTTAATAGAATATACATTCTCATGTAACCTCCGCTCCCATTCTCGATGACACAGACCACTTACTCTCCTGTTACGTGGGATGGCTAGTTGGCAGCCGGTATCAAGTGGAGTGCCCCAGGGGTCAGTCCTGGGGCCGGTTTTGTTCGACATCTTTATTAATGATCTGGATGATGGGCTTAATTGCACCCTCAGCAAGTTTGCAGATGACACTAAATTGGGGGGAGAGGTAGATATGCTGGAGGGTATGGATAGGATCCAGAGTGACCTAGACAAATTGGAGGATTGGGCCAAAAGAAATCTGATGAGGTTCAACAAGAACAAGTGCAGAGTCCTGCACTTAGGAAGGAAGAATCCCATGCACTGCTACGGGCTGGGGACCGGCTAAGCGGCAGTTCTGCAGAAAAGGACCTGGGGATTACAGTGGATGAAAAGCTGGATATGTATCAGCAGTGTGCCCTTGTTGCCAAGAAGGCCAATGGCATATTGGGCTGTATTAGTAGGAGCATTGCCAGCAGATTAAGGGACGTGATTATTCCCATCTATTCAGCACTGGTGAGGCCACACCTGGAGTATTGCGTCCAGTTTTGGTCCCCCTACTACAGAAATTATGTGGACAAATTGGAGAGAGTCCAGCGGAGGGCACTGAAAATGATTAGGGGCCTGGGGCACATGACTTACTAGGATAGGCTGAGGGAACTGGCCTTATTTAGTCTGCAGAAGAGAAGAGTGAGGGGGGATTTGATAGCAGCCTTCAACTACCTGAAAGGGGTTCCAAAGAGGATGGAGCTAGGCTGTTCTCAGTGGTGGCAGATGACAGAACAAGAAGCAATGGTCTCAAGTTGCAGTGGGGGAGGTCTAGGTTGGATATTAGGAAACACTATTTCACTAGGAGGGTGGTGAAGCACTGGAATGGGTTACCTAGGGAGGTGGTGGAATCTCCATCCTTAGAGGATTTTAAGGCCCAGCTTGACAAAGCCCTGGGTGGGATGATTTAGTTGGTGTTGGTCCTGCTTTGAGCAGAGGATTGGACTAGATGACCTCCTGAGGTCTCTTACAACCCTAATATTCTATGAACGTAATATTAGGAAAGGATCTAATGCAATGTAGCTGCTGCCATCCAGGAGGAGAGCCAGTACCATGTGACCAGCCATGTCAACAGACAACCAGCAAACAGTGCATGGCCCACAGTTTGAGCAGCTGTAGACCACATCTGCCTCTGTAAAGCATAAGGCTAAAAGAAGAATGAATGGAGTCACCTAAATAGAGCAACAATTGCCTCACAATCCAAAATGGACACATCAAAATAATTTATTTCAATGGCAGTTAGGTGCCTAAATACCATTGAGGATCTGGGCCTAAATTACTTGCTCAAGATCACGCAGGATGTCTGTGGTAGAGCAGGGAATGGAACTCAGATTTTGTGAGCCCCGTTCAGGTGCTGTAACCACACAATCTTCCTTCCTCACTGAGCAAAGTGTCATTTCAGTGGCCAGCATCAAGCCACTTCATGTTGAGAAATAAAACAGCTCCCCTTACATATTATTTCAACTCTCTTGGGTTCTTGGCCTGACTTTAAGTGAAACTCTTCCCCTGCGTAGTTCTGCAAGGGTTGGAGGTCAGTAAGAACAGCATGTGCTGCCTGAGAGGAGCGGGGAGGTGTGGATAAATTAATAAAAAGAACCGAGCAGTGCATTATTCATTGCTTCCATGACACAAGGAAGGAAAGTTTCTAAGGGCTGGACTCCTATGTGCGCATGCAGTAGTGGGTCTGAAAAGATGCGTGATATAATTGACTACGCAGGGCTAATATAGGACCTAATCTTCTCCCTTCTGAAGAAAGCATAAAACCAGCCTCCCTTTTTAATAATGAATGATCCAGCCGGGGCCTGAAAGTACATTTTTGATTTTCATCAGTGACAGAGGATGATTTCAATTTTTGCTTTGTTAATCAATATTTGAGCTGTGTCACTGGAGCTGGTTATGCTATTGTTGTGATGTCACTGATACACACGTTAATATTATTATAGCTGGGAAGATCAGGCTACATTATCTTTTTGCTGCTTTGGCCAGGTAACTTGAGGCCACAGCCCTATTGACTTAGCCCTGTCTAACGCTGAAGCACCTGTGCTGTAACCGTAGCCTGCTGTGGGTATGGTGCTTTTGTGAGAGCTTTGTTTAACTGCTGACAGCTTTGGGGAAGAGCATGAAACTGTCTCAAACATTTTCACTGTACCTGCCCCTCTCCCGCCCAAAGACGCTACCTGCCAGAGGATATTAGAGAATGGCTGGCTGAGGACTGAGGGGAATGTTTGGACGGTAACCCGCTCCTAGGGATTTGCCAGAGAAGCCACTGGAATGTTCTTTACTTCAGAGAAGGGGCTACTCTCTCTCTAGGAAGCCTGGAGTGACATTATGCTACCTGCCTTTAATTTTGGTTCTCTTTAGGATGTGAATGCTGGCTGCTGACTATGCTTTGGTGGAAAGCAGGCTAGGCAGAGACAACATCCTGTTATCCAAAATGCATCCGTTCCCTTGTTCGGCCCTGCTTACCTGTTTTGGAAGTGTGCGAGAAAACACTGCTTTCGACCAAACTGACGGGAACCCCTTAGCCGCTGAGGTGCAAAAGGCTGAAACGGATTCAATGATATGCAGGCAACCGTCTGCAAAAGGAGCTGGCAGTGTGAGTCACAGCGGAGAGAAGAGTGGGGAGGAGATGTTCCAAGCCAGCAGCTGCTCAGAAAAACATAGCAGCGCAAACAGCAATTCAAGTAATCATGTTGTTGCTCAGCCCGCACCTACTCCTACAGATCCATCTATGCTTCCTGAGAATGAGCCGGACCATGATCCCATTACAGTCCAGACTCACATCCCTAGACCATCAATCATTGGCGTGCCAAAGGTGAGTGCTCTAAATGCTGATATACGGAGTGATAGAAGAAGTGGCTCTTTAATAAACCAAAGCATAAAAAGCAAAAGCATCATCTATTTTGTATTGATTGGAACAAGACAGGGCTAATGGTCGCTCATACTTAAATAACACAACACGGCAGCTATTGCTTTTCTGGGCTATTATAGGAAGGCTTGGGGAATGTTAGTAATAATACTGTGCACTTCTGCAGTGCTTTTCATTCACAGATCTCTCCCTATTCTTTGTGACCCGCACTTATTTTTAGACCTTATCCAAAGCCCATTGAAGTTTTTCCATTTACTTCACTAGGCTCTGGATCGGGCCCTTCGTCATGTTGTCTTCAGTTTTAGAGTGTACACATCTTACGGCCGGATTTCTCCATGTCTTCTGTAAATACAATCTCTCCTGGCTTTAATGAGAAACAATACAGCATGTAGCACATTTATGGGCCCTATCAATCAATAAATAAGAATAAACAAATGTGATATGCAAATTTCCACCAGGCCAGAAAGTGACTGAGTTAGGAATAGAACCCAGGTCTCTTGTCTCAACTTTTTAATAGTGTGGGCTATATTTTAATAGAACATTCTTATATTACCTTCCCTCGGCCATTCACAATGACTAGGACCCTACCAAATTCGTGGCCATGAAAAATACATCATGGACTGTGAAATCTGGTCTTGTGTGTGCTTTTACCCTAAACTATGCAGATTTCATGGGGGAGACCAGTGTTTTTCAAATTGGGGGTCCTGACCCAAAAGGGAGTTGCAAGAAGGTCTCGAGTTTATTTTAGGGGTGGTCGCGGTATTGCCACCCTTACTTCTGTACTGTCTTCAGAGCTGTTGGCCAGGCACCCAGCTCTGAAGGCAGCACCCTGCCAGCAGCAGTGCAGATGTAAAGGTGGCAATACCATACCATACTTACCATACCTTACTTCTGCGCTGCTGCCTTCAGAGCTGGGCAACCGGAGAGTGGTGGCTGCTGGCCACATCTGCTCTGTCTGAAGCAATTGGTGCTGCCTTTGTTTACAGCACTGTTCTCTTCTTGGCAGCCAAAGGGACACCACCAATAAACACATCATTGGCCAAACTATAGCTGCGGCAGAGCAGGTTCCCTACCGTTAATAGAGAGAGCCCACTTGGTGCTCCTTACTCCCAGAGTGGCTGTTGATGCTGTACTGCAGGCCTGTACTGAGGAAAATGCAGGTCACAATGATCTACAGGTCCATCTGTGACTACAGGAAGAGGAAGTAATGGAGGAACCGCTATACTGACTCTACCGTACCCTCGGCTGGGGTGATTCTCACATAGCCTGCTATGCTTCTTTGAACCATCACAACAGCAAAAAGTGGTCCCAATGCACAGCAGGATGTGGCTTATTCAAATCTCCAAGTTCCCCCACCTGGTCCTGTCTGTCTCTTTAAGACTTATACAACCGATTCTCCAACCCTTACAAGCCCCCTATATGATTTCCCTGACCCTCAGCAAGGGCTGTCTCCCTCTACCTGCTGTGCTGCCTTCTTGTGAGGTGGGCTGCCCCTGAAGGCACTCAGTGCCACAGCTAGGGAGTGAGCCGCCCTGGCGTCTCTCAAAGATGAAGCGCCAACTCCTGAGGTTGAGCAGGGCTTTGTTGACTGAGCTTGCGAGGCCTGACCCTCAGCTCAACGGCATTTCTCTGTTGGTAACAGGATACATATGGATTGCTGCATCCAATCCATTCCAAAATTGTGGGGAACATCCTAGGCATCAGTGATCAGAGAACCCTATTGATTTTGGTGACATCTGGAAAACTGGAAGAGGAAAATGGAGGACCAATGGGGCCCCTTGCATCTAGTTAGCAGAGCTTCAGCCACCTCTATAATTGTCTATAGATGAAAGAACCGGTTGAGGGTGGTGACTAACACCTTCCAACAGAGCAATACCCACCATCGCAGCTCAGACCATAGACCCCACACAGTTTAAAATGCTGACCCCCTGGATGACTTAGCTTCCAGATAGAAAGGAAAGAAATAAGACTGGTGAGAGGGAAGGAGAGCCTGGGTGGCACACAGAGCCCCTGGCATGGGGTGTGGGAAGAATGAGACACAACATTATGGGGAAGAGGACAGAGTTCCTACCGTTGTGGGGAACGGGGACAATGGTATGGAAAGGGACATCGGGGATACACAGAGGCCCTGGTATGTGGCGGAGAAAGGAATGGGAAGCACACAGAACTACTGGCATAGGGGGAAATGGGGAGCATAGGGGAGAAGGGTGGGTCACAGAGCGCCTGGTATGGAGGAAAGGAGAAACAGGGAAACCCTGGTGCTGGGGGAGGGAAATATTGGGGTGGTGTTGCAGGGAGCCCCTGAAATAGAGGGAGATGCGAGGATGACATGAGGGAGCTTGTGGGAAGAAGGGAGGGTTACAAAGACCCCCTGGTGTGAACTTGGCCTACAGACACAACAAAGCGTGTGATCTTCTAGAATATAAGGCCCTGAAAGAAAAGGGGAACTACTAGCAGGAAGTAGCAAGCTGCTGGCTTCCCCTAGCAGGGCAATAATGTGGAAGGTTAGGAGTTACAGAGGGCAGAGAGGCCATACTTGGATCTTCAATGGGAGAATGTGTGTAAAGTTCCCTGAACATCAGAAAGTACTGTTCAGTTTGGCCGGCATTAATCGATGTAGGCTTGAAGGTTTAACTGAATTAATTCACTCATCTCTTCTGTCAGCTTCTTAAAATTCCAAACAGTTCCCTGCTGACCTGGCTTTATATAGTGGCCAGGACATATATCTGTTGCCAAATCCGAGTCAACTCACTCACAGAAAGGTCCCAGTGACTTCAGCGAGTATGTGGGGGACTCAGATGAGCAGAATCCCTCAGTGTATTGACAGGAACTATTTTCCACCGGTTGCAAAACACCTTAATTCTCCCCATTTCCTCACAGGAAAACAGAAAAATCTTCTTGGTAGCTAACTGATTGGAATGAAGAGGCTTGAGAGCCTGGCATTTTAAGTAGGTTTTTTTTTATGGCTCTGAATTTTGCAAAATAAATCAGCCCCCCCCCCCCAAAAAAAAAAAAAAGTTTCAGAAGCTTTAGCTTTATAATAATAAATGTATTTGGTCTTCAGCACAATTGATAATTGTGTTCAAAATCCATGCATCACAAAGAAAGGCAGTGAGGTCCAATGGACAAAGTTGGGAAACCCAGTTTCCCTTTCTTTGTGTGTGACTATGGCAAGTCACTTAACCTCTCTTTGCCTCAGTTTCTCCATGGAGACAATGGTTTTCCACCTTCCTTTGTAAAATACATTGAAATATATGGATTAAGAGATCAGTATAAGTGCTAAATATTATTAAAAGACAAATACATGATTATAAAAACAAGAATGCCATTCTATAATAAGATAAAGATCAATATATAGCAAAGTGACTTAAAATCCATGAGCTCACATCAACATTTCATAAGAAGAGTTAAGGGAATATCAGGAACGATACAGATGCTTTTCCTTCTTCATTTTCATAGACACATAACAAAAGAGCTTGCAACAAATATTATAGGATCTCCCAACACCAAGACACCCTCTGTCTACCTGTCAACATATAATCCTTTTCAAACAGAGGCTCAATCCATTTTTAACTCATGGTGGAATAAAATTCAAATTTGAGCAGATAATGAACTAATTAACTAGCTCTTCCAGCTGACCCTCCCCACTGGGACACACACAAAGATTTTGAAGTACAATGGAGTGGCATGCATGTAATTGAATCTAGAATTTGATCAATTATTCCTTGTACCTAAAACAGTGGATTCCATCTGCTCTATATGGAGCCAACTTAAATCTGACAAATTTTATCTTCCCCAAAAATTAGATCAAAACATAATTGTAAAAGAGATTAATTTTGACTATTTTAGTCACAAATTAATTTTGTGGCAACAATTTGCTTCTAAATAGTTGACCACATTTCTAATATTTAAAGCTTGCCCAACTAATACAGTGTGATAAAATGCCAATGTGATTCTCCGCATCTAGCGTCCCCTTTTGTTCCAATTTTGGCATATGGTGAATTCATTCTATTGCATTTTGTATATAGGCCTAAGGGTCTTCATCCCACTTTATCAGGCTATAAATCAAAACTGTCAGAACTATACATCTAAGCACGCTAAGACTTCAAAACCCCAGATACAGGACCTAAGCACCCATCTTTTATTTCCAAATCCCATTTCATCTACTAGTAAACACTGAACTATTTTGCTGCGATGGAAAAATCAGGAGAAATCTTCACTGTTCTGAGCCAATAATCTTGGTATCCGTCCAGTAAATGTGCTACATTAATAATAGGCATGTAGAGATTCTTTCCAACAGGAGAGATGTTGTTCACCTAATTTGAACTTTAAGCTTTCAATTACAGGTGGTTGTTTTAAAAACCAAATAAAACAAAACATGGAACATCAAGTTAACTTTCTTTCAGTGCACCACTGAATCATTTCTGTATGTAACCCAGAGTGATGAGCCATTCAAGTTGTTTGGGATTCAAAGCATCCAGCAGGCAAGAACCCACATGAACAGAGCTTGTGAATCATATACATCTCTACCTCGATATAACGCTATCCTCGGGAGCCAAAAAATCTTACCGCATTATAGGTGAAACCGCGTTATATTGAACTTGCTTTGATCCACCAGAGTGTGCAGCCCGCCCTCCCCCATCCCCCGGAGCACTGCTTTACCACGTTATATCCGAATTCATGTTATATTGGGTATATATTGAGGTAGAGGTGTACAGGATGGGGCAAGCTCTGCTTTCTGTTATACCTGTGCAGTCTCATTGAAATCAAGTGTTCTTCCTTCTCTCTCACCAGTGCTGGGCCAGGTGCCACAAAGGCTTCCCCAGCCATTAGGCTAGAAGGACATTAACACGTCCTCTCCATGGCTAATCTGTGACCGTGGGGGTTCTTTCCCCTCTGCATCTTCTCAACACCAAGGCTAGCTATTAGGATGAGCACTGACAAAGTGGCTTTGGCCCAATGAGGCTAATCCAAAGCACGCTGAAGTCAATGGAAAGACTGAGTGACTTTACTGAGCCACTGATGTCACTGAGCTTTAGATCAGGCCTGATTTGAATTGTAGGCCGATGAAGAGAGATGGGTGAAACCCAACTTTAAGTTATTATTTAATATAATAAATTATTGAAGAGAAATGTCATGAAAATGTTCCAGAAACTGTTTCCATATTTTTGATCCATATTTTGCTTCCATTGACATTTTTTTGATCAACTCTAATTGTTATGATTATTAGTGAGGTCAGATGGCATGCTACAGAAAGGATACAACATAAGGGCCTGCTTCTCCATTGCCTGCCACTTTGGGTAGCCATGTACACCTGTGCAAAGAGGATGTAAAATGCTACCCAATCAGAATTCTCCATTCATTTACAACAGTGGAGATGCACAGGAGGAAATGACTGCAAAAGGTCCCAGAGGCCCTGTCCCTACAGTTTTAAATCTAGAGCCCCAATCCTACAGACTTATGCACATGCTTAACTTTAAGCATGTGAACAATGCATTGATGTCAATGGGCGTACTCATGCTTAAAGCCATGTACATGTGTCTTTGCAGGACCAGAGCCTAAGGGCACAATCCTGCAAAGATTACGGGACCAGATTCTCAACACTGCTAAATCTGTTTTGGGGAAAGGGGTGAGATGGGGTATCCTCAAGTACCTGTTGCATACCAACAGAGAAACCCATGTGTTGATCATAGAATGGCCCTTAAGGCCCATTGGCAGCTGACACAATTTAGAGCAGCCCATTGCCTGCTGGCCGCTGGATCAGTAAACCACAGATTTGCTTAAAGGCACTTTGCACCCTCACCCACCTCCAAAACCTTTGTCCGAACTGCACTGAATGCTGAAAGGCAGGTCCTTAGGATCTGGTCCTATGTGACTAGACCTTTTTTGTGCTAACAGTCCAACTGAAGCAAATGCAGCATAAAGCTTTGTAGGATCTGCCCCTATGCCTGAAGTTTGGATGGAAGTCACACCTATGCAGAAGAGCCAGCATAAGGTTTATGCACCACTTAAGTCCCACTTCCTATTATTTTGAGAACAGCTCCAAGAGTTCGCCGGCTGTGAAGGGGAGCAGACAAACTGACAGAGGATATGACAGGGGAATATAATTTTATTCAGGGAGACAAAACCTCAATTAGAAGTAAATTAATTACATTCTAGTAATAGCTTTTTAATGGATAGCGCACCTTCCATTTGAGACTATCAAAGTTTTTGATAAACATTCATGAATCAAGCTTCACAACTAGAGAATTCGCTAAACGTTTTTTTAACTGCTTCACAAATCCTCTGAGAACCTTTTCCAATGTCTATGAATGCACTGATAATTCATTGGCATTTGTCAAGTATTTGGATGCATATTTTTCAGCCCATGATTTGTTCAAGTACTTCTCTCTACAACTATTCAATATTCATGGTGTGTCACATTATTGATTCTGCTCTCTGAGTGGATGACTGACACTTCTGAAAAGGAAAAGAATGAATGTTGACTGGTGAATAATGCACTGTGGCTACGTGTTCACAAACCATTTAGGATTTATAAACATTTTGATGAATATCTGGGAGTCAGATGAATATTAGTAAATAATGAATAGTAGGAGCCCATGAGTAGCAACAAATTGAATGAAAGCTGTCTTCCATGAATATATTCACAAATAATTTTTCAACTATCAGCCAGTTCTGTTGCATCGCCTCAATGAAATAGATATTACACCCATTTCATAGATGTGAAAACTGAGACACCCAGGGCCAAATTCTGCTCTCAGTTGCACCAGTGTAGGTCTGGAGTAACTCCTTCGAAATGGATTTACCCCAGTTTAATGGAGAGCAGAATTTGGCCCAGAGGTTAAGGACAACATTTTCAAACTTGAATGTCTAAAATTAAGCACCCAAATAAGTGGCCTGATTTTTAGAGATGCACAGTGCTGACCTCTCCTTTCAGTGGGATTTGTGGATGCTCGGCACCTTGGAAAATTAGACTGTTTATTTTGGTGTCTAAATATGGATTTAGATGCCTACCCTCTGGCACACAAGTTGGAAAATGTTGGCCTTCGTGAGTTGCCCAAGGTCACAGAGGAAGCCTGTGACAGTCCAGGAATAGAAAATATTTTTGACTCCTATTCCTGGTGCTTTAGCCACAAGATCATCCTTCCTCCCGAAACAAGCTATTGAAATATTTCTCCCATTCATCTCACCCTCTTGATCTTTATTCTTCATTTGGCTGTTGCCTGGGAAGGTTGTGTGTGGGCTGGAGGTTCCTGACTCTGAATATAAACAAGACCTAAATGAAACCAGATTGTCTCATTGCTGCTTCATCTTTCCGTCATACTCCCACATGTGTATGAAAGGAACTTCATGGATCTTTTCACCCATACCAACCCTTAACTCATTTACCTCCATCAACATTCTTGTTATTGTGAGCTGCATAGATGAAATAAGATTTATTCTACAAACAGAGTAGCAAGCCCTGATCAGAAAGACTTGGGGTCAGATCCTCAGCTGGCGTATGTCGGCATAGATCCAGTGACATAAATGGAGCAACACCAGTTTTCACCAGCTGAGGATCTTGCTCTAGGTTTATGAATCTCTAAGTACCTTGAAGACAGCCATCCTCTTCTCTCTGGAGGATTCCTTGCCCAAATCACCATTCTTCCATCTCTTGCATTTTTCAAGCCAAATCTCCTTGGTAAATGCCCCAAATATGATCTTGATTCCTGGATCAAAATTGCATTGTTCCCTCTGTTTTGAACAGGAGCAAGTTTTTGATACACAAGCATATTTCTCAACTCCCACGGACGGTGAGATTTTTGCAAACAGGATCACATGGCTTGCAGCTAATATTCTCTGAAAGCTTCCCCTTGAGGCAGTGATGAAAGAGCCTTTCCAATAAAGCCTAAGAGCTTTCTTCAAACCCTCACTCACTAATACAATACTAAAGTAATGAAACTCCTGCCTGCTGATAATGACTAATACCTTCAGCGAGTTCTTGGAAGTCTCACAATCCTCACTTTAAGGGGATTAGAGAGGAGAGTTTGTAAAGAGTTTTATGAAAGGTGCACATGAAAGCATCTGAAAGCAAGGTATTGTAATCAGAACACTCTAAAACCCTCATTCAGAAACTAGAGACCACAGGAAACTTGCCTGGTTTTGGGTTTCAGCACTGAGACAAAACTCAGACCCGTTTTAATGACAAGTTCGTCAAAATGTTAGTCACTCTGAGCATGTTCCTCCTTCTCTTTCTCCGTCTGTGTACAAGGGGACTGGGATGCTGCTATGTGATCAAACGCTGCATCCCATTATCACTTAAGCTAAGCCTTGTGGGCTCCTTGGAGGGAGAATCTGCAAAAGCTGCACCGTTCAGCCTTTTCAGAGCACCAGACCCATCACTGGCCCAAATGTCCCTCTTGCATGTTACATATCATTGCCCTGAGTACAGTATGGATTTGATGCTAACATGTTAATCTCTCCAGTTTCTCAGTAAAGACTGTTAGCTGCACTCAGGGGGAGATGGGACAAAATTAGAATCAATGGAGTAAATACAGAAAAAAAAATGGTACTAATAGAACTAATCTGAAAGCATACCTAAGGAGAAATGCTATGTGTCCCCACCCAGGAGGTGCACACTTTCCTCATAAGGAGTTCTTTGTGACTTCACACATTGTGGCTTTGATGTTTTGCACTCTGCAACTTTTTTCATTGATAAAGGAAATGGTTTCAATATTCCACATTCTTACTATAGTACGTCTACTTGCTGAGAAGCCCATTCATCTTATATGGTCCGTATTACTGTAGTATCTGAGTGACTCACAACCTTTATTGTACTTCCCCTCCCCACACCCACGCTGAGGTAAGGGAGTGCTATTTACAGAGGGGAAACTGAGGCCCAGATCCTCAAAGGTATTTGGGTGCCTAACTTTCATTGAAATCACCGAATGTCTTTGAGGAGATGAGCCCGATTGACTTGCCCAAGGTCTGGCAGGAATTCTGTGGCAGAGCAGGGAACTGGAACTGCATCTCCCAGGCTCTCTCTCTCTAGTGCTGTAGCTCTAATAATACCTGCTTTTCTCATACCAGTCAAGAAAAACAGTATCAAAATCCCGATTCTGTTTTTACTTTCTGCAACCAGGGTTTTCTTCTGTACTACATTGCTTTAGTCTTGAAGTGGGAGTTAGGAACCGGGGGAGCTGAGAGAGAAGAGTTCGGTCTCTGGGGTGCCAGATTCACAGAGGAATTTGCAGTTGGGGATTGGTCCTGCTTTGAGCAGGGGGTTGGACTAGATGACCTCCTGAGGTCCCTTCCAACCCTGATATTCTATGATTCTATGTTGCACTGTATAACAAGTGAAGAGACATGGGAATTACTCTCCATGTCCCCAGGAGTGGGGGGGGGGGGGGAGGCGGGCGGGGGGAGAATCTCCTCAGGGCATTCCAAGGAATCAAGACATTTTGCTGTATGCCATTTGGTTTATTTCCAGAGGCACAGGAGGTGGGGATTCTGAGTCAGAATTCCTTTGTTTTGTTGGTCTTCAAACTAATAAATGAATCTTCTCTGAGAAAGAGAGGTTGTTTTTGCTTCAGAGACGTCTCTAGTGATTTGTGGTGGGGGAGAGGAACACAGTACCTTATCGTGCTCCCTGGAGTTCAAACAACTGGAGCTGGTTGCAAAATAGGGGGGAATTGAAGTGTGGGAGCAGTTGGATGGAAGTTTTTTGAGCAGCTGCACAACTGCCTTTGTATAACTTGTCAGTTATGCAATTAAATACTATTAATCATACTGGTGGTGTCAGGGCCCATCACGGGGCAGTCTGACCTAGATGTCTGAGCCAGGGGTGGAGTTGTGGGTCACAGTTGGAAGTCATGCCAAGGATCAAGCCACAGTCAGAAACCATGCAAAGACCAAGTATTAAGCCAGAATGAGAGTCAGAAGTCCCACCAAGGGTCAAGCTGGAGTCGGTCACTGGTATTAGGGTGAGGAAGCAGGATCAAGGTGTGGTAACACAGAGGCAGGAAGTTGGTCTCAGGGGTCTGATCAGCAGTAGCCTAGCAACTAGTTGCTCAGACAAGGGGTGGGACAGGAACCGGGAGCTTTATGGCCAGCTGAGACAGTGGGTGTCGCCCCTGGAAGTGGGGTGTTAGCTGAAGTTCCCTCAGCTGAGCTTGTAGTGCAATAGCATAGAAGGTAAGAGTCTTGCTCAGAAACCCCCTGGGTTCAAGACCTATAGCACCTGGAAGGTGGACATATGTAAAGTCACTAGGCAACACACCAAAAGGCTTAACTAGTGGCTCAAAATAGATGTGTAAATGTAATCCACACACTTCCTGGGTGTGGTGCTCTGTCCCCCTCTAGTGGCACCGAGACCACTTAGGCATTAATGCGTCTGCTACAGCCTTAGCTAAGAGCCATATGGCATTTAGCAAAAAAGGTCCCAGATTTGCTCTTGCCCACTGACGACTGGAATCTGTCGGTGTTACATAAGGAACCTGCTCAGAACCTCTGCCCTACCCAACCTTGCCACTGGGGGGAAAAAGGAGATGATGATTCTGATGGATTCTCTATCCATTAAAGTCTTTGAATCAAGAGTGAATGCCTTTCTAAAAGACAGCTTTGGTTTGAGCTATAGTGTATTAGGCTTGATGCAGAAATTATTTGGTGAGGTCTTTTGGCCTGTGTTAGGTGGGAAGTCAGATGAGATGATCATAATGGTCCTTTCTGGCTTTAAGATGTATGACAACCTCAGTTGGAGTCTTTCCTGAGTGAGAACAACAGGATTTGGGTCCAGGTATTAAAAGGTAACTTGTGTGGGGTATAAC
The DNA here is from genome assembly GCF_027887155.1 of Malaclemys terrapin pileata. Lineage (NCBI taxonomy): Eukaryota > Metazoa > Chordata > Testudines > Emydidae > Malaclemys > Malaclemys terrapin. The sequence goes on along the minus strand of NC_071505.1, from coordinate 16,522,839 downwards.
TCCTACCTCAATGGAGTGCACAAACCTGGGTATCCCAGCTGTCTTTCTCCTTCATTCACAAAGAGCTGTAGTCTAGTGACTTGGGCCTGAAGACATGAGTCAGGAGACCTGTGCTCGGTTTCTAAGTCTGCTATTAACCTGACCACAGGCAAGTCATTTCACCTCACTGTACCAGTATTGCCAACTACAGCCGTTCAGGAATTTTTTTTTTTTTGACAAAACAGGTTTTTGTTGAAAAATTCCGGATTTATCTAAACCAAAAGTTTTCATGGGAACGTATCAGTTTCAACAAAAGTTTCCTTAGGTCCAGGATGGTACTTTCGGTCAAAACCACAGAGAGAGACAATGCTCCCTCCCCATATATGTGGGAGCTGGGTCACTTTGTGTAAAATAATTAAATATTCATTGGAGCAGAGTGAGAGATGCTGAATATAGCCAGGTGGCTAGAGCACTCACGGTGGATGTGGAAGACTGAGGGTCAAGGCCCTGCTCCTCTGAGCATAATGTCAGCTGCTTTCTCCCCTGCCCAAAAAGTTCTCTTGGAAGGGAGGGAGGAATGCTTCTCCTGCAGCAGCCCTGATTGGCTGCTCCAGGCAGGGCTGAAATTCACAAGAGGGCTGGAGCTTCTGGTATCACCCTGAGACTGGCTCCAGCAATGACTGAAATTCCTTCACTGACAAGAGTCACTAGAGTTGGCTGCACTGAAGTTAGCACAGGAAGAGGCTCCCTGTTACCAGCTGCAATCCCTGCATTCCATCTTGTTACTCCTTCTCAGTCATGTGACAATGAATGACAGCAAGGGTCACTTTCTTCCAACACTGAACAAGAAACTTTATTAGAATAGGGGGGACAAAGTGTTATTCCTAAAGCTAGTGTGTGTGTGTGTGTGTGTGTGTGTGTGTGTGAGTGAGAGAGAGAGACAGACACACACACAGGTCTGTTTCACTATGCCTGACTGACTGCAGAGTTTTAAAGAAACAGTACACACAGCTGCCAAACAATTCCAGCTGCAATTGTTTTCAATTAACATCTCTCTTAACTCTCCCACACAGAATGTTCCAGAGCACAAAAAGTGTGGCAACCACACCCAAGTCACCACAGCTCTTAAAGCGGTGCATGGAGCTAAGAGCACACACTATCTATAGCTCACAGTACTGTGAGGAGAGGAAGGTAGTGAGCAGGGGGCTTTGCTCAGATGGGTGTGCAAGTAGGCCCGTCAGGGACAGAAATGGCAGGGTGTGGTATCCTCTCCACAGCATTCCACATAGCGTGCACACACTGATCCAACACACTTCCTGTGGTAAAGTGGTCATCGAGGGGTTAACTGGGCTACACAGAATATTATGGGTTGAAGCCATGCTCTCGCTTCTCCTTACCTCCTGTTGAGTTAGTTGTTGTTCTCCCCTGGTTGTGATACCATGAAATAAAGCAGCAAGTTCCCTGCCAGCAGTACTGTAGGTAGACTGATTTTTGTTGCATTGAGCAGGTCCCTTTACAAAACTTGTCACTCTGGTTTTGTACCATGTTGAATAAGGATGTGTGGTTTGAGTATAGCAAAGCGTGCATCTTCTTATATCTGTTGGGTGTTCCACTCACTCTTGGTGCGCCTCCTTGTGGGGGGGGGAGCAGGGAGTCTCGGAATTAGCTCTTGCCCTATCTGGTTCCCTCTTCCACTGTTGCTTGCACTGTAGCCCCTCTCTCTCAGTGACGTGGGGTACTCCCTCTTTGTGACTCAGTCTTCCATCCAGGTCACTATATAGTCTCCCCTTCCCAGAGTAACAAAGCCCAACTGGACAAGCTGCCCATATGTCATCTCAGGCAGTCTTCTGTTCCAGCTCCAGGTCCTCTGCTACTTTGCCAACAGCTGGTAGGGGAACCTGGGCCCACCTGCTACTCTGGGTTTCAGCCGAGGGTGCCTATGATTAGCCACCTAGGTCTGCTCAGACTCCGACCCTGTTGCTGTTTCCCTGGGCTCCTTCCTACCCTGCCTCTCTATCTGCTTACCTATCTCTGGGTTTGCTACTGGAGCTTTCTCTACTTCTCATAGCTACCTCACCCTCTTGGTCTTTTATTAAGACTCCCTAGTTTAAGGTAGGACCCTAGGATTTACTCTCCCCTTGGTTAGCCTCCTTGTCTGTGGTCAACTCCTTTCCCTCTAGGGAATGACTGCAGACCTCTTCCCTGCAGCCCCTTCCTGCTCGCACTTCCTGGCTTTATACTTCTAGCCCAGCTCCTCCCCCAGCTGGGCTTCAACTGCCATTAGGTCCTATCAATACCTGGTGCCCCTCCAGGTACTGCATATTAGCTTATTTGGCCCCCTGTGGCCCACTTTAACCCTGTCAGGTGAACCTCCCATCATACTGCTTTTGGTGCCCAACTGTGGGTGTGAAAGAAATCATTTCTCCCAAAAGTTACTATTGCATGTGTACAGGAATAACTGGGCATGCACATGTGAAGTAGCTGATGGCACACAGCATAGGGAACAGTGCTGCCACCTGCTCAGTTGCATTTCTTTGCCTTGTGGAATTCCTCTCACATTCTGGACTCGGGTTGCCACCTCTGAGGTACAAAAAACCAGGACCTCCAGGATGATCCTGGGCCTATAAAACTGGACAGCTGGCAATGTGTACTGAGCACCATTACAGATTTCCCAGGACAGATACCTCAAAAGAGGGATGATCCTGGGAAAACATAGACAGGTGGCTACCATATTTCAGACAGCAGAGGATCAGGTTCTTTTCAGTTCTGCACAAACAGTTCTGTGCCTACGTGCTTTATATATCCTGGTTCTGACGCACTAAGCTTTCAATTGGAATTCATTTCCATTCGTCTGTTCTTGCTGATGTTCAAAGTATAAATTAATCAAGGTGATTTCCACCGCCACCAGCCTGCCAAGCTGCAGTGAGTTTTCATTGCTTGGCTAATTTTAACAAAATAAAATAAATACAGATCATTGATGCCCCAAGGTGTTAAGTCTACCTATAAATTACTTTGTTTGCTTGGACGCTTTGTTGCAATTTTTAAAGGTATTTAGAAATGGCAATATAAGATACTCGAGTAACTCTAGACTCCTGTTGGCTTTTGGATGCAACTAGCTATTTTGGGACTCCTGGGTTCTATTCCCAGCGATATCCCTTAGTTTGGGTTTGACCTTTGGTAAATCTGGTTACTTATTTGTGGCTCAGTTTATCCACCTGTAAAATGGGGATCATAATATTTGCCTACCCAAAGCTTCTGAGACTACATGGTAACAAATATATATTAGTCTTCATGGAAGGCAATGACTTGGCAACCTTGGGTAATAAAGGCCTACTTATGCATAGGATAGCTGCAGCAATACAAATGCCCACCCACTGCCTCATTAACTGTGACCTTCTGAATAGTCTGTGTCTTAAGTCACCAGGGTAAGAAGGAAGTTCTTATTTCCTGTCTATTTAAACTGAGGTGCCTCTGCTGAGACTGCAAACATGGGTGCTAATAGTGCTGAAGGTTTTGTGATATAGATATTTGCCCAGTATCATCTGAATTTCAACCACCAATTCATTTTGCAGATTAGTCCTCATACTATAACCACACTGGGGCACTACCAGCGTGAACTGCCTTTGAACCAGTAGGCTAGATGAAAGGCTCTGTGGTCTGACCCTGCACCATGAAAGTTAATGGAATCTCTGCCATTGACTTCAATGGCCATAGCATCAGGCTACTAAATGCGGTTACCTGAGTCTTACAGACCTCATGAAGCTTTGAGACCCACAAAAAGCATTAGATTGTGCATATGGTGGTTTATTTGAGGTAAAGTTCAGCAGAGGCTATGTCCCTCTTCCTGCAATTAGCAGCAGGGTCCTTTAACTTGGGTCTGATGATTTATTTGAAAAGCTGCCTTCTGGTGTCAGCCACTTTGTATAAACTATAGACTTGGAGGATGAAGGCCTCCACCCTGTCTGTTTAGATGTGTCCTTATTTGTAACTCTTTAATTACATAATGGATGTAATGCAAGGACTAAAGAAGAACAGTCCCTTAGCTTGCTGCCCTGAAGTAAACCAAACTGATGGCCTCAGTCTAACAACATTGTAGCCTCCCATCATGACAGGATGGCTATTGTAGCTGTACAATACATTGCCATACCTGCATATATTCTTGCATTCACACACACACACACACACACACACACACGAAGTGGGTATTCACCCACGAAAGCTTATGCTCCAATACATCTGTTAGTCTTAAAGGTGCCACAAGACTCTCTGTTGCTTTTTACACACACACACACACACACACACACACACACACACACACACACACACACACACACACACACACAGAGTCACTAAACATTATTCAGACCCAGAGGAAATAAAATACGTATTCTTTGCTTGCAATTTCAGATCAAAATATAAGCAATGGCCTGAAAAGGAAAACAGCCCCCCCCACCTTTTTGTGTGATCTGAGGCGAGTTATTAAGACCAATGTTTTCAAACTTGGATGCCTAAAGATAGGCACTTTAATCCAAATGTAGGCACCTAAATCAAATTGGGCCTGCTTTTCAGAGTTGCTGAGCACCCATTGATCTCTGCTGGAGCTGTGAGTACTAAGCACTTATGAAAATTGGGCCCAATGTATCTAAAGTGCGGCACCTGAAAATAGACACACCAAAAATTAGAGGCCATTATGGTAAGTGTGGGCCTACATATTTGTTCTCTCTATATATAAAAGAATAAAACCAATTTTTCTGACGCTTTATGCTAAAATGCAGATTAACTGATTTGCACCAGTTTTGGAAACCAAACAACACATGCAAGGTGACACCATGTGCCAGATTTCAGCTCAGTGAGATTTCAAATGGCCACGATACAAAGTCCTGCAAATTGGTATGAATAATGGAAAGACTGAGTGCTGGAAATGAATCACAGAATTAGAGGCACTAGATGAGTAAACAGCCTATGAGATCATCCCTTTCTTCTCCCAGGCAGGACAAGATTGTTCCCTACAGTACATTTCTGAGTGCTTTCTCTAGGCTAGCTGCAAATGCAACACTATAATATCTGGGGGTTGGAGTACTGTACTGTACCTTCCAGTAGATGAACTCTTTGAACGGAGGAGTGGAATTCAATCTCTCTTCGAATGCCACCCTGCTTCCTTTTAGTCTTCCAGATCAAACTCAAGCTCCTCATCTTCATAGATTCTCGGATTCTAGTCTGATTTATTGTATAATACAGGCCATAGAACCAATTCTTCACCTTTAAGGCCCTGACATCTTACCCCCTGCCTACCTCTTCCCATCTCTATTTGCTCTGAGTTGCTTCTTCTGCTCATGCTAACAGCAGCACCCTTCTTTCCCCTTCTCCCACTCTCATTGCTGAGCTGTTCATCTATGTATTTATTATACTGCACACATCACCATAGTATTTAAGTGCTGACCAAAGTAATCATGGGTAGAAGTGGCTAGGTTTCAGCATCTTCCTTGGTTACTCTCCATTCTCTCCTGGGCATGGGTTAGTTTGTGTGTGTGTTTTTTATTCTCCCTTATCTGCCTCATCTTCAGTAGGCTGGAATTATCGGAAGGGTGACTAATATTGTGAAGATGGATCTTGCATTTATTCCTGACGCTGGTGATATTTTTGGGTGTTTGCGTCTTTTCTGGGAAGGCGTTCTACAGCTGCAGACCTGCTGCCAAGAAGGTCCCCATCAGAGATGGCTCTATGTTTTTTGCTGCCCCAAGCACGGCAGTCAGGCGGTCTTCAGCGGCGGGCGGTCCGTGGTCACGCGGATTCAGCAGCGTTTCTGCAGGTGATCTGCCAGTCCCGCAGCTTCAGCATACCCACTGCCGAATTGCAGGCACGCCGCCAAAGGCTGCCTGACTGCCGCCCTCATGGCAATTGGCACGCCGTCCTCCATGGTGTGCCACCCCAGGCACGCGCTTGCTGTGCTGGTGCCTGGAGCCGCCCCTGGTCCCCATCACCCCAAAGCCTCCCTTATTCATTGGACAGTTCCACAGGACTAGATGAATGTGTGTGTGTGTGTGTGTGTGTGTGTGTGTGTGTCACATTCTGGGGTAAAATCCAGACGAGTGAGGGGTTGTGTCACTGCCTGCCCTGCAACTTTGGGTGCCTCACAATCATAGGGGCCAATGTTTTGATTCCCGGGGAGTGCTCGACCCCCGCTCTGCCCCAGGCCCCACTCCCTCTCTATCCCTTCCTCCAAACCCCCACCCTGCCTCTTCCCACCCCTGTTCCGCCCCCTCCCGCGCCTCTTCCCAGCTCCCTCCTCCCCCTCCCTGCAGCGCCTCCTGCTGCTCGTGGTGGGTGGGAGGCTCTGGGAGGGAAGGGTAGGTGCTGATCGGCGGGGCCGCTGGAGGGTGCTCAGCACCCACCATTTTTTTCCCGTGGGTGCTCCAGCCTTCAAACACCCATGGAGTCGGCGCCTATGCTCACAATGCTTTGCTATTATAGCTCCCAACCTGGGCCGCACACAAACAGCAAACAGCCTGCAGGTCACACCTTGAGTGTCTGTGTATAGCTACAGCTCTGGTCTAGCAACTTGGATCCCAGCAGCCTGTCAGCAACACACCAGCCACACTCTGGCTTCCAACAGCCTTGGTTACTACCTGTAGGTGACCCCAACACTCCCAGTCCCAATTCCCCCCTCGCCCCCAACATGTGTTCTGCACTGTCCAGCCCTCTCCTGGGCAGTTCAGATAGTAGAGGTCCATTGCCCCGTAAGGACTCAATAGTCAACACTTTCTTTGTCGTCTTAGTTGAGAGAGAGCGAGAGAGCGAGCACGGGGTGTCAAATAACAAAGTACTGATTTGTTCTGTTTGTTTTGTTATATTTTTCTCCATCTTGCAAGTGTTTCACTATTTCCTTTCGGAGATTCATCTGTACTGCAAAAGGCAGACTCAGCATGTTGGCCTTCCTGAAGTCAGCAGCAAATCTACTCAGCTCCTAAACATGGAACAAGAAGGCTGCATGTTCTGAGATCTAAATAAGCATATGCAGGCTGGCTCCCTTTATGGCTGTTTTCAAGAGAATTATTTTGGGTGCTAGACAAAGCAACAACCATATTGGTAGCGACACTGACATTAGAAAAAAGTTTTGTCTCTCAGTCACACCATATCTGCAGACAACTGTAGAAACCGTGCTGTCCTTTCTCCATTTTGTAGGTGGATAAACTGATATTTGTTGACCAATTCATGAGTGGTCTTCAAAGGACTGTTTGAAGGTTTATACTGCACAACTGGGGTGCATATTCCTATGGTGTCCGTGTTATCTGGTAATTAGAACAGGGGACTGAGAGTCAGGATTCTTAGCATCTATCCCTGTTTTGTCACTAACATACTGTGACTTAACTTCAGTGACTCAGTTTCCCTACCTGTAAAATGGGAATATTATCTAATCACAGCTGTATTGTGAGACTTAATGTGAGACTGATCCTTGGATGGAGGAATCTGTAAATAAGCACAGAATATTATCTTGAATTTCATTGTCTTATATTAGATTTTTGAAAATGAAGTCCTTCCATATTCCATGTTAGTGCAGCCACCTATTTATGTTTCAGCCTATGGATCAGAGGATTATTTTAACTGAATACCTTTGTGGCACATTTTCTGTTGTGTAACATAGTAACTGCTACTTATTAAAGAATGCTAGTCACTGAAGGTCAAGTATGCCAATATTTAACATACTGCAGGGAATTAAACATAGTTCATCAATGCCCTTAAATACTCTTGTAAAATAAGAGACTTTCTGCGGCTTATACTTTATGGATGGGACCTGTTTACTGGATTAAAAAAAATCAATAAGGCAGGAAACTTGCTTAAACAAATGTAGTAGCAAATACATAGGGTGTATGTACAAAAGTTCCACGAGCACAGGTCTCTGTGAGCAATGAGAAGAGATGGATAACAAACGAATTTGCTTTTTATTTGTGATAATATTCCCATGGAATGACGATCAACGTTAGGAAGACAAAGTATGATAATAAGTAAACATAACGCACAAGGTAGGCAACACCTATACCTTGATGGTCAAGTGGCGAAACAAGTGTTTAATTTCCTTTGTTTAGGGAGCCTAATAACATGAGATGGAAGATGCAATGAAGAAATGAAGAGAGGACACAGTTTGCACAAACTACATTTGACAACTTTCAGATACTCTTGTTTTGTGCAGTCCTAACTTTTGCCCTCAGCAGTAGATTGCTGTAGTGCAATATATGGTCAACCCTCCCGTATGGACGTGAGAGCCGGATGCTTAAAAAGGACACAGAGAAAACTCAGTGTTTGAGTTTTGGTGTTACAGAAGAATGCTAAAAGTTAGCTGGCTAACCAAAGGTGTTGATGGTGATGAGAAAGACGAATTTAAAAAGAGCACAATTACCTGTGAGCGTAGGGAACGAATAACATCTTTCTGCAGATGCATTGCTTGCTGATCACACAGTGACTTGCTTCCAGTACTCATCCTATCAGGCCATATTGCAGACAAACCAGGAAGTTGAAGAAAGACAGCCAGCCAGTTCGCAGTTCAGACAGGTTCCTGTTGCTGTCTTAAGTAGGACCAGTGGGCCAGTCAGCTGCTCTGGGACTTTGCAAATGGCACATATGGGCCAGAACCTCAAATTGGGGCTGTGCGTCATGGGTCCTGAGTCAGCAGCTGTCAGCAGGCTGCCAAGTGGAGGGTTGAAGTGTGACTGCTCCTGTGAACCTACATTTGAGCCCGGTGGGTTATGACATCTAGAGATTAATTTGGGGCACCCCAGTTTGAGAATATTGGCCTTTGCTGTCTCTTTAATCCCATGCTCTGCCCATTCTAATCCCTGCAGGGCAAACCACCCATAGCTGCAATACTGTAAAAACAAGAAACGAACGTAGAATCTACAGACCCCACCGAGCCCATGCTTTCCTTAGGTACCTGTGCAGTGTGCCCTGTGCAGCTGCAACCAAGGTGCAGGAAATAAAAAGCCATGAAAGCAGATACAGAGAACAAATCCGCAATGACCCAAGGTGCGGTAGACGTAACCACTCTGGAGAAGAGGCATCCTTTGAGCTTGCCCTACTGTGTTGGTGCAGCCAATTGACAGGAAGGGAGGATGAAGCTGAAGGAGCCCTGCTTTCCCCAGCACTGCCATTTGTGGCTGGTACCTTGCCTGCCTGCTAAGCCTGATGTCCTCTGGAAAAATGGCTGGATTGACCAATAGCAACACTCCTAACAAAGAGGGCTGCCATTGGTCAGTGGCTGCTATAGCCCAACCATTAGGGTGGCCTTGGACTTCTGGCCCCGCCCCTAATCCAGTACCAGCTATCATGGCCAGAGCCTTCTCCAGGTGAATGCTGAAGGTAGGTATGTAAGAGGCAAGAGGTTATATGGGCCCATGTGTTACTGAGTAAGGGGCATGCTCTTTCCTCATTGAGTGTGCATCCTGAGCAGGACATAGCTTTCTACTGCTATCTAGCAAATAGTTCCACATGACAGAATTCCTTTCATCATTTCCCACCTAAAATAATCTAGGAAATTCCATACAAATAACTCCTTTAAAAAGAATGTTAAGGCTGCAAACTGGAGGACTGGAATGTCAGGAAATGTTATCAAGGTCGAAACTGGAAAGATTTTAAAGGTGGCAACTGTATTTGTTTAAAAACACCCCCAATGTAATCTTACTGTTGGCAGCCTCAGAAAAAGCAGCGATGGCGGGAGAGGGATTAAAATGAAGGTTACAGTGTAAAACTGCACTTTAGGGAGGCCTGATCCTATTTCCTCTGAATTAAATAGCAAAAGTCCAATAGGACTTTAACAGCAGCAGGACTGAGCCGAATATCAGTTCCGCTGCAGCGTACCACTTTAACCTGTCAAGCCGTTGCACCTCACGATCACAAACTCAGCGTGACTGGGACCATACTTGGATGGGAGATCTCGATGCTGCAGAAAGTGGTGTTAGTGACTAAGGGCCTGATCTAAAGTCCATTGACATCTGGAAGGCTGCCATTGATTGGACTTTGGATCAGGCTGTGAATGGAATTAGTAGTGTCTCTGTAATCCTATCAAACATATCCTTCTGAAAAGATAATTGTGAGCCAAATCATTCTAACACATCGACTCATTGCTGCTTCACCTTTCGCGCCCCCACACGCGTGGCAATTTCAAAGTACAGAGCAAATCTCCTTTCCCTTAGACTTGCAAACACTCTGCTTTTTTCACTGGCTGTGAGTCCTTTGGGGGAAGGGCTGTCTCCTAGGGCTTTTTTACACACAAAATTGTACTTCTTTAACTATACTGGTATGGTTACAGCTGTACAACCCTGCTAGCATGGACATAGTTATACTAGTATAAAGGTGTCAAGTATCAGAGGGGTAGCCGTGTTAGTCTGGATCTGTCAAAAGCAACAAAGAGTCCTGTGGCACCTTAAAGACTAACAGATGTATTGGAGCATAAGCTTTCGTGGGTGAATGCCCACTTCGTCAGACCCACGAAAGCTTATGCTCCAATACATCTGGTAGTCTTTAAGGTGCCACAGGACTCTGTTGCTTTTTAGTATAAAGGTGCTTATCACAACATGGCTATTGACATAAGGGAAGGGGAATAAGCAATATCCTTATAAGGCACCTTTCCATGGATACTTCTGCACCCATAGTATGCATTGTACTGCTTTAACTAAAGCTGAATGAAAACTGTCATTTCTGTTCCATGGGAAATGCCAGCATTCAGCATTTGCTTTTGTTTCAACTAAGGGGGGGGAAATGAAATATCAAATATTTCTCTGGAATGAAAAGTTCCAAAAAAATCTCCATTTTGGAAATGGTGAAATGTTTTTGTCTTGGCATTTTTGATGGAAGTGAAACAGTTTGATATTCCAGAATCAAAACATTTGGGTTTGTTGAATTGACCCAAAACATTTAATTTTGAGTCAGTCCAACGTTAAGCTGCATTTCCCTAACGTGCTGCATTGCTTCACTGGAGTTGCAATTTGGGTGCCTGATGACCCCATTGTCACCTATGCGCTGAGCTCCCTGGCTGAAATATACCTCCCGGGATGCACCTGTGGTTGTGGAATCACATGACTCTAGATTTAATTGTTTTAATAGTAAATCTCACCTCCAACCGAAATAGTTAAATAATTACAAAAACTGGGTAGACCAGGTCTCACTATGTGTGTTTAGTGCTATGCAGCCCTGATTGTTATTGAGGCTTTAGGTATCACTGTTAAAGTAACACTGGACCCGGATCTATACCCTGTGTCCAAATCTCTCTGAATCCCCAGGGAATTCAGGTCCAGAGGTGAATTTGACAACTTCAGGCCCATAACTCTTGCATGTGTTCAGACATAGACATTTTTTCTATTTTTGTTGATCTCATGAGAAAAGTTCCCCTCTAGGACAGGCTACAGCTTTTGACTAAGGAAGATCTGACTCTTAGCTTCCAAGACCCTAACAAAGATCTGCATGTATAAAATGCCACAGGGTGTTTGCACAGAGAATTGCCTGCATGTTCCCAGTTGGGTCACCATATCCCATGTCTCTGATTCCATTGAGGTGTATTTCAGGGGTCCTAGCGTGAAATACTGGCCTCACTGAAGTTAATGGCAAAATCCCCAGGGACTTCAATGGGGTCAGCCTTTCACCTCTAACTTCTGTAGGGTATCGAAACAAATTTATTCAAGTGACACTCATAAGGGGCATCATGAAGTATCTTAAAGTCTATTTTTCATGAGAACTTCTCACCTCATGGTGGATCACTCACAAAGGGCCTGATCTGGCTTCTGTGTCATCTTGGTAATTGGTGTTCTGTGACTGCTGCTTATTATCCATTGCTGCTGTGTATGATCATTTCACTGCTACTTTGTCTTCCTCTGTTTGCTGTGTCTACCTATTGTGTCTCACCATGCTACAATTGTAAGCTCTTCAAGGCATTTTCTTTCTTATATGTATGGATAGTATTTAGCCCAATCAGTCACTGCAATATAAATAAGAATATAACTAAATAGGGAACTTTTGCCAGTGACATCAGTGGAAACACTATTAGGCCTGAAGACAGAAATTAAAGGGCAACAAGAAACTAGAAAGAATCTGTTTTGCTGTTTATGTGCTCACTTGGCCCACGTGGGAGAGAGTATAAGGACCACATAGCAAAGCAAAAATATCTCTACGGTGATGAAGCACCATTGTCTCTCATTCTTTATTTTTGCAAAGTAAGTATTTTGCAAATACTTCGTACTATCCCTGTAAAGGAAACACCCCATCTATGTAGTTTTTCCACTATGTGCCTATAACCCATTCTGAAGAGGAGTTAGAACTTTTATCTGCTGAAGAGACACTACTGGCTTGAACATGCTTGGTTGGGTGCCTTATGATATCCACAAACTAGAGATGGGCATGAACTGAAGTCAATGAAATGATATGTGTGCAATCAGAATCAGGCACCATCTCTCCAAAACCTCACATTCAAACATCCCAGAACATAGGGGTTTGACGTTCAGAACCAAATTTGAACTTTGCTACAGTGTGGGATATTCAGATTCGGAGACACAGAAGGTTGTAGCTGCAAACTTGGATGCAGGGATCTGACGCATGTCCATCTCTACTGAACATAGTGTTGCATCGGTATTGTTATCAGTGAGAGTCTTCTGTGGCCTAGTACCTCATGCAATTTTAGGGATTGCTCATGCGCCATTGGAGTTTTGCCACTGGTTATGATGGGCGCCTGATTGAGACTTCAGTTAATAATCAGTTGCAGGTCAGGCATGGGTTGCTGAGGGAAAAGTAGCTGACCTACTGACTTGACAGTAATTATATCTTGTGTTTGCTGTGAGCTTAGGTTGTACAAGGTCACTTATGAAATCTGCTTTATGTGCATACCAAAAGCAGTAAAGCCCACTGTCAGCCCTTTGCTCCTAAGGGAGGCTTATTACTGTAACTTCCTCTCTGGCCCCGAAGCATCTGACTTTCACCCCCTATCTCCGAAAAGCTGCTGACAAAGATCTCTTTCTCTTCCACCACTCAGACCAAGTCAGTTCCCTGAGTTCTTTCACTGGAACTTTTCCCCCATGCCATCTGCATCAACCGCAAGCTGCTCTTCCTTCTCGCACCCAAGGCTTTATGCCATATTGCCCGACTGCCCTTGCCCGCATCTCAGCCCTTATTTACACTGCTGCCCCCTTCTGTTGTGTCTATGCACCTTCCTAACCGCCCAGTTTCTATCCTCCTCTCACTACTATCTTCATGCCTGGATCCAATGCATTCTCCAGGGCCGCCCGGGGGGGGGGGGGGGAAGTGGGGCAATTTGCCCCAGGCCCCGGGCCCCACAGGGGCCCTGGGAGCCCTGGCCTGATGGTGGTCCAGGTCTTCAGCAGCATTTCGGTGGCGGGGGGCCCTTCAGTGCTGCCGAAGACGCGGAGCAACTGAAGGACGCCCCACCGCCGAAATGCTGCCGAAGACCTGGACCGCCGCCGGGTGAGTACAAGCGCCGCAGCTCCCCTGCTTTGCCCCAGGTCCCCTGAATCCTCTGGGCAGCCCTGGCATTCTCTGTACTTGGGGATCCTGCCACACCCTTGTATCTGAGTTGACTACATTTTCTTCATTCAAATCCTTCCTTAAAATTCACTTCTTCTAGCAAGCCTGATTAGGGTTACCATATTTTGTGCCTCCAAATGGAGGACACTCCCCAGGGCCCCGGCCCCGCCCCCAGCCCCGCCCCCGCCCCCGCCCCAACTCTGCCCCCTCCCAAAGTCTCCGCCCCCTCCCCTGCTTCCCGCGAACATTTAATTCGCGGGAAGCCTGAAGCAGGTAAGGAGGGGTGTGGGGGGAGGAGGCGCGGCCCAGGCTGGCCCCCGGAGGCTCCAGCCTGGGTCGGCTCGGGCCCTGGGGTGCCGGCCCCGGCCGACCACCCCCGGCCGTATTGGCGAACCGGGAAGTGGGCGGGCCCGGCTCCCAGCCCCGCGGGCCCGGCTCCCCGACTTCGGCCCCGCGGGCCCGGCCCCGGCTCGGACCCCGGCCCCGCGCCCAGCCCGGCCCGGCACTGCGACCCTGGCCCGGCCTGGCCCCCGGCCACGCACCATGCCCCCAGCCCCGGCCCCAGACAAAGAGGCCCCGGCCGAGCCTCCCAATTTTCCCGGACATGCCCAGCTTTGGGGGATTTCCCCCCGGACGGGGATTTGAGCCCCCAAAAGTGAAGCCAAAAAAAAAAAAAAAAAACGGTGACCTTAGAATACTGTTTTGTCCTGCAAGTTTGATAGTGACTTGTGCAGGCCAGATTTATGAATTTCCCCTTGCAACGATCAAATATTTCAGCAGATTTGTGAGCAGTGCAAGAATTTGAATAGTGGGACTCTGAAACAGAAGTGATTTTGGGGATTTTGACTATGGGTTTGTAGTGGGGTGGTTACCCCGCTCCTGCCCTGAAGGGCTTAAAACAGCCCTGGGGGAAGGTTGTGGCAAGGAAGCAGCTGCAGCTGGGCCACACCCCAATCAGGCCTCAGCTGGCCCTATATAAAAAGGCTGTGAGGCAGAGGCTAAACAGTCTCTTTCTGCTTTCAGAGAGAGAAGGGCCTGGCTGCAGTGACAGACAGACAGACAGACAGACAGACAGACAGAGTGGAGCAAGGCTGGGGACAGGCTGAGGAGCTGGGGTGCTCCAGCCTGGAAAGCCCCAGGCTGTGGCCTAGTAGGAGGCCAAGGAGTACTGGGGGTTGCAGAGGGCAGCCCAGGGGTAGGCCAAGGCAGCAGATCCAAACCCACCCTTGCCTGTGATGAGTGGCTGATACTGCAGTCTGCTCCAGGGAGTGGGGGCTAGTTGGTGACTGGCAGTGGCCTTATTCTGAGGTGAGGTAGGGATAGTGGGTGGGGGTTCCCTGGGGAGGGGAGACCCTAGTACTGAGGGGTGTACTGCCAGGGGACAGCACCCCAGATAAAAGGGCACTGGGGTCTGGGAGGGACATGAGGGACTGGAGGACAGGCGGACCACTGGCCTGCAGGGGGTGCTCCAATGCTGAAATGAGCTAATTCCCGGAGATGACCAGCGGGAGGCGCCACAGGGGTGAGTCTGCTCCTCTACAGGGTTCTTTTTCTCTTAGCTCTCCAAAAATGCAGTGCCCCTGAACTTAAGGTTCATGTGATCGCAAAAGAGATTGCTAGGTCCAACAGAGAAACAACCGGTGGATATATGCTGTTATACATTCATGATATTGCCTGTCATAGGTGTTCTAATAAGACAAATTCTGCTCTTGGTTATGCAGATATAGTTCCCTAGAAACTTTCCAGAAGCTGAAGTGCTGGAGTTTGATCAAACTTGAAAACATGCCGTGAAGCTTGTGGGAAGGATACTATAGAACCACAAGAATCAAAATGAAATAAAAGGGTAACACGAATACCTGAGAAGTGAAACCACCAAGTTTCCTATGAATAATAATTAATCAAGATAAGTGTAATGGTCTTCATCATATATTGGGGGTGTCTGTGTTAGGAAGTATCTCCAGCTGTCTGTTAATCTAGGTTTTCATAAAAAGTCACCCATCACCATGATATCTAAATGTGTTCCATCCTGTACATATCCTGCTGGGTCTTGTGTCTCATGTGGCAAGTAAGTCACGCTGCTGGAAGGGAAATCCCATCTGTCTGTTTTTAACTCTGAATTTGTCTACTCTTGTGAGTCTGTGCAATGGCAATGGAATCTAAAGAGGAAAATATTTTGATCAATGACTTTGTTCTTGTTGGAGAACTGAGTTGCTAGCATTGGCAAGTATGTTACGATTGCTGTCCGCATGACATGATTTGACATGTGCCCTGTGAGGGGGATAAAAATCTACCCCAGAAGTGGCTGCAATTTCAGTGGTGGTACAGGGGTAAGGTTAGGCTGAAAGGGGCTGTAAAGACAGGTAAAAAAGCAAAGTATTAGCATTTATTACCATATAGTTCATGATTATGCCATGGAAGTGTCACAGGGTGCGAGGGCCTTTTAAGGGGAGTTTGGTTCTCTCCCACTTGTACCTGGTTACATGCTTCCCTCAGGTGATGGGGTTGGGTCAGGTGACTAGGCCTTGTGGGCTGTCTATAAGCTGGAATCTGCTACTGCAGAAGTTGCAGGAGGGAGACCTGGGGCTAGGGAAGGGCTCTCTGGAGTGGCCTGGCAGAGATCTGGGGAGCTAACAAAGTTGGGGCCAGATGCCCTGATACAAAGGTAAAGAGGAGAGACACCAGCAGAGAGGCAACTGTAGGGGATACAAAGGTGATCCAGAGTTGGAGAGGATGGGGAAAGAAGCTCCCCTTACTAGCTAAGGGGCAGGGCAGGAACAAAATTGTGAGAGAGAGAGAATGAGGAGACCAGGCGGTGCATAAGGCACTGAAGGGCTGGGAGACTTTAGTTTAGAGTGAAACTGTCATTTTATGTTGATATACTGGACCTGTAGTGGGGGTGTTTCTCTGACAGGGGCCTGGTGCAGTTCTTGGGAAGCCCAAGTGGCAGCAGCAGTGGGGACCAATACCAGATGAGACGACACTCCCCTACAGCAAGGAATGTTGGCATCGTGATTTAACAGAATCCTAGAAGATTAGGGTTGGAAGAGATCTCAGGAGGTCATCTAGTCCAACCCCCTGCTCAAAGCAGGACCAACACCAACCAATTTCCTGAGACTTTAAACAAGTCCCACAGGAAATCTTTGGCAGAGCTGGGTGTTGAACCCATAACTTGTGAGATGCTGGTCTGTGTCTTAACAAAGTCCATCCTTCCTCTCCTGCAATGGGTGCAGTCCCAATCTTGAGGCACTTACAACCCAATAGACAAAGATGAAGAATAAAAAAAACTGGCCCTGGCAGACCCCGAGTATTCTCTAGTGTAAAAATTCTGGTCCTCTTGGTGAATGTTGAGCAATGCATCTTCTGTATTATGAAGTTACAGTTAAACACCAGGACTCTCTTAAATGGAGCTCCATATCTGACCTCTCAGTCCTCATACTCAAAGGAAACCTGCACAACACCTTCAAAAGACAAGCTGGGGAATTTAAATTCATAACTCTGCTGGATACTAAAAACCAGGGACTTCACAGAGACACTGGTTTTATGGCTCATTACAACAATTTGTAACATGCTAACACTGCCTGCTATCCCTTAATTGCCCACTTCATTTTAAGTGGTCTCCTACAGCTTGTGTGACCCCTGTATATTCAATCTGTCCCACCTGATATTTAGCTTGGACACTCTGGTTACCTTCTGACCAGCTCTGTGAAGCTTAACAGCTTGTCAGAAGTTGGTCCAATAAACAATATTACTTGACCCACCTTGTCTCTCAAAGGTGGTGGGGTTGTTTTTGTTAAATTTTCTAGTGTTTCCACTGAAACTGGAAAACACAAAAGTTGTTCCCCTCTTTTTTCCTCCTCCTTTCAGTAATGGGGCATGTTTGCCAGAAGCTGGGAATGGGCCACAGGGGATGGATCACTTGATGATGACCTGATCTGTTCATTCCCTCTGGGGCACCTGGCATTGGCCACTGTTGGAAGACCGGATACTGGGCTAGATGAACCTTTGGTCTGACCCAGTATGGCTGTTCTTATATTCTTATGGAAGAGAAAAATCTCAAAACCAAACATTTTCAATACAAACTTTTATGAAAATTGTTTCTTTTCAAAAACCTGGAGAATGAAAATGACTGGTTTTGTCACTGCCCCAACCCCCAATATTTCAACCACCTCTACTTGAAAAGATCTGTGTAAACCAACAAACAAAAACCCAACAAAACCCAGTATGCGGTATTCATTCTGTAAATCCTTTTGCACACTCAGGTTATGGTGGTTCACTGTCTGCTAAATGAGCCTTAATGTCTCGCCCTGCTCTCTTTCTGAAGCGGCTGTCTGTGTTGCTGATCCTCATGTGATTCCAGTCTGTGGGGGCTGGCAGGATGAGGTCATTCTCATTCAGTTGTCTTTTATACTTTCTGGTACCATTAAAATGACAAGCACAGTCAGCAGCCATACAGTTATAACACAAATTGTATTTCTTTGTTCCAGGCTTTCACTGTCCCTTTAACTTACCTTCTTGTCTGGAATGTTGTTCAAAGGATGCAATCTCCAGCTAGCTTACAGCCCAGGTGGGAACTGAGGGGCTGATTCATCAATGTGTAAAGGAGACACGGGCCAGGTATAAGCCATCCTTAAAGAATACCCCTGAAGCACGTGGCCTGTGGACCAGCTGCAGAGCAGGCTTCCCCAGCTTTGTGCTACCTCTGCTCTGCCCCCTGCACTAGGAAGGGCTACTGTAGAGGCTAGAGGGGGGAGGGTAAATCGAGGGCAGGAGGGGATGTGACTATGGGACACAAGTGTTGTGTGTGTGTGTGTGTGGGGGGGGGGGGGCTAGCCTGTGCTATCAGGCTGCACCAGCATAGTGGAGGTGGAAGCCAGCTCTATTCTGACTCTGCCTATGCAGGGATGAATCTAGCCCTTAGTAGTGTTGCTGCAGGTCTCTCACAGTCCTGAAGCCTGGTCTACTCTACAAAGTTAGGTTGCTGGATCGACCTAGTTGTGCATGTGTCTATACTCAAATTTGTCTTTGGCCAACATAAGTGCTCCATGATGGTGCTGAAGTAACTCCACCTCCCTGAATGGCGTTGAGCCATGGTCAACCTACTGAGGCCAACACAGTGCAAGTGTTGACACTGCGTGACCTGTGTTACCCCTAACAGTCCTCCAGCACCTGTCCCGCAATGCCCTATAGTCACTGCTCTGGTCACAACTCTGAACGCCCCTGCCCAGGGTCACAGACTAGAAAACCCCCCGCCCGCACTCAAAACCCTCATGTATTTTTGAAATGCCTCTTCCTGATTGCCCAGCTTGGCGAGCACACCTAGCATCTCTTCCTTGTGGTGTGCAACTAACCAGCCAACCATGGCAACTCCATGAACTAGACTCGCTCCTGCCTGGAGCAGACGGGAGGTATTGGGTCTCCTGGGCCTGTGGGGAGAAGAGGCTGTGCAGGCCCAGCTAGGGATCAGTCATAGAAATGCGGACATCTACAAAAAGATTGCAGAGGGGATGCAGGTGAAGGGGTACGACGAGGATCTGCAGCAGTGACGCATTAAAGCAAAGGAACTGCAGCAGGCAAACCATAAGGCCAAGCTGGCCGACAATTGATTAAGTGCTGAGCTGCAGGCCTGCTGCTTTTACAACTGAGCTGTATGCCATACTAGGTGGAGACCCCCACCAGCTCCCCACAGAGCACTGTGGCTACCTCCAATGAGCCCAAGACACAGACCCCTGCCATAGACAGGGTGGGGGCCATGGGGTGGGGGAGTCCCGGTATGCCACAAGCCAGGATCTTTTTGAGACTGCACCAGAGTCTAGCCAGTCCTGCCAGCAGCACACGGATGAACCCAATAAAGGGGAAGGAACCTCAGGTCTGTGTACTTTTTTTTTTTTTCCTTACAGTCTTTAAATGTAAAGATGGTGCCTGGCCCATCCCCAAATTAGCAGGACACAGGTGTCATTTTTTCATTGTTTCTCTCATATGAGAAGAGGGAGTGGTAAAACAAAGGGAGAGTTATCTGCTTTTCATTCCCCTTCAGGGTTAGGTGGTGGAAGGGCATGCCGAGCAGTTTGTTTGTGTTCATAGGGATGTGCCTTGTATCCTTCTGAGCGATCACAATGAAATGGTCCTGGAAATACTCTGCAATCTGCTCTGAAGGTTTCTAGGGGTGGCAACCTTTATTTTTTTCCTCTGCAGGAGGGCACTTTCCCATACCACTCCAAGATAAATTTGGCAGGCACCATTGCAGTATACAGGCTAGCAGCGCGCAGGCCTGGGTGCCTTTGGGAATCCAGCAGCAGCTGTGCTTTCTGTGCCAAAGCTGAAGTGTCAACAAGTACGTCTTATATAAGACTTTTATGGGAATAAGGGAAGTGAGTCCTGAAGCTTATTTCACTTTCTGCTGTGACTGTAAATAAAAGGATACATCTGTCTATTATAGCTGTAGCTGCTGTTGGAGCCTTGCAGGGTTTTCCCTCCACACTCGGGAAATGCCTGACCCTGATGAGGAGGAGAAAGAGGACTAGGGAGGATAGATTCTGCAAGCCAGTGCTGCACTGGACCATGCCTAGAGGGTGAATATGGCAGACAGCATGGAGACGGAAAGAGCAGATAGGAGAGAGGCCCAGGTGACCCAGCGAATAGGAGTGGGAAATGCAATAGGACATAATGGGGTTTCTCAGTAAGCAAACACAAATGCTGCAGACTCTTGTGGCCCTACAAGCCAAATAATCACAGGCTCGCCTCCCTTTGCAGTCACTGGAGAACTCAATTTTATCACCTCCCACCTGACGTTCCCCGTGGCATTTGGGGGCACATACCTACCCCTACCACTCCATTCAGGGGGACAGTAAGGATAACCACAGATTCACATGCACTGACCTCTGAGCGCAATGGTTGGTCTATGTGTATGCAAAATGGACAGGATATTTTCTACCTTTCCAAGTAAAGTTCTGTTCCATTCATTTCTTTTAGGAGTTTGTATTGTATATGTTTTTCACTGCACCTTATTTCCAAAAAACAGTGCAAAAATAAATTCATTTTTATTATTTTATAAAATCTACTCCAGAATGCCTACAGCTGCTCCTAGACCATTACTGTAATAATTATAAATGTACAGCAAGCACTGCATAATTCCTAATGGCCCCCACAACTTCAGGACCAGGTAGAGAACAATCCACCCATGCTGGGGCTGGGCATTAAAGTGCTCTTTTAAGGCCTCTCTGAGCTTCATAGCTCTATGCTGAACTCTTCAAATTCCACCTCTGCCCTCCACCCCAGGAGCAATTTTTCCTCCTGTGCCTCACACTTGTTATGCAGGATGCAACAGGCGGCTATGACTATTGGGATATTTTTCTCAGTGAGATCCATTCCTGTGAACACCGCCAGCATCCCTTCAATCTGCCAAAAGCACATTCAACTGTCATTCTGCACCTGCTGAGCTAGTAGTTGAATCTTTCCTTGGTGTTGTCAAGGTAGCCAGTGAATGGCTTCATGAGCAGTTCCCCAGAATTACTACTGGCATTTCAACATCACCAGTGGTAATCTGCCAGTCAGGAAAGAATGTCCCCGTTTGCAGCAGTCCTGTGTTCTTAAAGATGTGAGCATCATGCATCTTCCCTAACCAGCCTGCACTGATTTTGGTGCTGTATCCCTGGTGATCCACCTGTGCTTGCACAACCATAGAAAAGTAGACCCTTCTGTTGCTGTTCTCTGTGGCAAGGAGGGCTGGTGCCAAAATAGGGATGTGAATGCCATCTATCACCCCACCACAGCTTGGAAACCTTATTTCTGCAATCTATGCACTGTGTCCTGCACGCAGTGCTGCAGAGCAGGAGATGACTAATTACTCTGTCATGCAAGTGCATAATGTCCCCCCATTGTGGATTTTCCAACTTCAAAATGATTGCCCATGGACCAGTAGCAAGCTTCCAGAGTAAGATTGCCACTGGCTTCTCAACTCTCAGTGCAGCTCTCATTCTGGTGTCCATGCGCTGGAGGGCTGGGGATAGCCCAGCACACAGATCCAGAAACGTGGCCGTTTGCATCCGAAAGTTGAGCAACCAATGCTTGTTGTCCCAAACCCTCATTAGGAGGTGATCCCACCAATCGGTGCTTGTTTCTTGGGCCCAGAAGTGGTGCTCCACTGTCTACAACTCACCATGCCCTCTGTTGTTGTGGTTCTTCTTGCTGCTCTGCAAATACCAGAGGATTGTTTGTCCTGAGTCTGCAACATTCAGGACAACAGTGCAGAGCTCTGTGGGCTCCATGATTCTCTCAGAGAGGGTGGACACTGAAAAGGGCCATGCAGGTTTATAGGATTTTTTTTAGAAAGGTGTAGAAATTATGGGATGGATGATGGGAACTTGAACTTTTACTCCCAGTCACCCCTGTGTGACTCATTTCTGTCCCACCATTCATTGCCAAAATTTTCCAGAAGACATTGCACATAGACAAGTGCACATTAGGATACCTATCTATGGTGCACTGCATGTAGACAAGCACTTCTGGTAACTGTGTAGTGCCGATGTAAATAGCCCAGTACGCGCGCACGCACACACACAAATGATATATTAACTGTGGTGGCTTTACACCAATGTAACTTGTGTCAACCAAAGTCTGTAGTGTAGATGAGAGTTTGGAGACTCCTGGAATCCCAGCCAAAAGTCTGCATTGCAAGGCAGAAGCCTTGGATTAGGCAGGTAGGTCCATGGCACGGTCCCTCTTTCAGTCCTGTGTATTCCATTTATATATATATATATATATATATATATATATATAAAACCAAGCAGGTTCTGCTTTCTAAATCCTGGTTTTGAAGCTCCGAGCAAGATTATACAACTTGGCCTTAGCTCTCTGTCATCTGTTCATGTTGCTGTAAAACATGTGATTTAATTTTATTTTCACTTTGCCCTAAGCTGAGTTAATATTTCAGAGCTGGAAAATCTGTTTTCATGACTTTAACTTTCAAAATCCCCACACATGGGAAGTCCTGTTAGATGTACAGAGAGCCAGTAGGAACCTGCTCTCTGTATGTCTACGTGATTTTTTTGTTCGCTCAGAAAGAGGCTAAATTTAATTTTCTAATGATCTCTAATTAGGGCTTTTGGAAACTACTTAATTCCTGAAAGCTGCAAAGCTTTAGCTGTCTGTTAGCTTTCCTGACACAATCAGTTTCCAAGTCTCTAATAAATCCCGTTCCACTACTAATATAAATGCTGGCACATAAATTAAGGCAGCTCAGACACAACTCTTATGAGCTGGCCCTTCCACTAGAGATTACCTCAATGCTACAAGTATTTGAAGAGTATAAACACCAAGGAGGGAGAGGAATTGTTTAGGTTGGTCTCAAGCATGTGTATAACTAAGACAATGATGTGCTGTGCATAAGTTACCAACAGGCTCCAAAGTGCATCTGCTTACAAACAAACAAGGGTGAGGGAATGGGGAAATTTATTAATTTAAACAAATATGCCCTTGTAACATGTAAAATGTGTTATGTTCCTGTCTACTTGCTGGTCCACAGGGAGTGTAATAGTCTGCAGTTGCTACCCACTAATGAAGTTATGCCTGTAGCCCAGGTGATAGAGGTTAGTGGTTTGGTGATGAAGGTTCCATATTCAAACCCTACTGATGACCTATAGTAGGTCCCCTAACAAGAACCAAGGACCATTCCTACTTGGCAAATAAGCACATTGAGTGTTCCATGCTGCAAGTGTTTAAACTACTGTATATTTCTTGGAGTATGGGGCGAATACAGCATGTAGACTCTAAGGTCAGAAAGGACTGCCATGATCATCTAGTCTGACCTCCTGCACATCGCAGGCCACAGAGCCTCACCCACCCACTCCTGTAATAGGCCCATCACTTCTGGCTGAGTTACTGAAGTCCTCAAATCATGATTTAAAGACTTAAATTACAGAGAAGTGATATAGACATTTACACTAGTCTAAACCTGTAAGTGACCCTTGCCTCATGCTGCAAAAGAAGGCAATGCCACCCCCCAGGGTCTCCGCCAATCTGATCTGGGGGAAAATTCCTTTCAGACCCCAAATATGGTGATCAGTTAGACCCTGAGCATGTCAGTGAGACCCACCAGCCAGACACCTGGGAAAGAATTTGCTGTGGTAACACAGAGCCCTCCCCATCTAGTGTCCCACAAAGCAATATAGCACCTGGTTCTGCAACTTGAAGGAGGGTGGGCTAAGGATTTGTATGGAAGTCTTGATGTATCGTGCTCTGGGAAGTTTCAGTGAGAGAGCTGGTCCATGTTACATTGAGCTTGTCCCTCTCTTTGGGATCCTTTCTTTCTATATACAAATGTATTCATGTCTCCGCCATCATCAGGGCAGAGGTACCTCACTCATGTCCCTGCCTGCCACTCCAGTTACTGTCCCAACTCGCCTCTTCCCCGTTTCTTGAAACTCCTGCACATACTTCCTCACTGCCAGCTCATGGCTGGATCCATTCCAGTTTGGCTTCAGCCCACTCTTCTGCACTGAAATTGCTCTCTCCAGAGTCTCCTGTGACATTTTCCTGGCCAAAAGTCAAGGCCTCTACTCCATCCTCATTATGCTTGACCTATTTGCTACACTTAACACTGCAGATCACGCTCTCCTCCTTAGCAGCCTGCCCTTTCTTGGCTTTGATGTTGCTTTTTCCTCCTGAGTCTTTAATCATACATTTGGGGGAAATGCCTCATAGTGCTGTAGCTGTTTTACAGTGGTGCAAAGTGGCTACAAAGCAGGTTCCCTATGATCCCCCTGGTGCAGGTCAGATGTAGAAATCCGCAGGAATCTCTCCCAAACTAGTGCCCCCGCCTTGATTTATTAACATCTACCAACTCCTACAAACACCCGCTTTCCCTCCTCTACCCTCCCCACCACTGTAGGTTGCTGTCACAGCCCCAACTTCTTCACAGAAATTGTCACAGGAAACTGAAGTCAATGGCTGGTGACTTGCTGACTCCAGTTGGAGTTGGCTCAGCCCTTATCCAATAATTCCTGTGGGTCTTTCACATGAACAGAGAGAAACATTAAAGGAAAATGTGATTGTTACAATCACCGACATTATTGTTACAATCACAAGAGCACTCAGAAACTACCTTATTTGTAAGCTCTCTTGGGCAGGAAGAGAGGAAGGGTGGTCTAGTGGTTAGGGACTAGCCTAGGATTTGGGAGAATGGCATTCAAGCCCCTGCTCTGGCACAGACTTTCTGTGGGACCTTAGGCGCTTTGGATGGAATGCTAAAAAGCAGTTTGGCTCCTAACTGCCATTGAAATTGATGGTTGCAGTGGGGTTGTAGCCATGTTAGTCCCAGGATATGAGAAAGACAAGGTAGGCACATTGATGATATGTTCATCCTCTGGACAGACAATCTAAACTCCCTCATAGATTTGCGCCACAATTTCAACAATCACCAATCCATCAAACTCACTCTAAAACACTCCCACATCAGCATCAATTTCCTGGACACCATGATCAGCTTCAACAGTAGGAGCCTGCAGATAACTATATACAAGAAATCCATGGATCACCACACCGACCTTCACCGATCCAATCAATAACCACCCCAAACACACCAGGAAATCTATTATCTGCAGTCAGGCCCCTCAGGTACCACAGAATTTGGTCTGAAGAGAAAGTCCAGATACATACCTAAACACACTTGAAACCGTTTTCACTAAACAAGGACACTCTACCAGAGAAGTAGGTCACATCAGGGAACTGACCACACAGACACCCCAGGATAACCTGCTTCAATACCAGAAAAAAAAACACCACTGACTGCAACCCCTAGTTGTCACCTACCACCACACACTAGCATCCATATGGGATATCATCAAACAATTACAACCCATACTTGATGGCGATCACAGCCTGAAAGAAATCTTTCCAGAACCTCATCTTTTTGGCCTTCAAACAACCCCCCAACCTCTCCAAGCTCATCATCGGAAGAAAGCTCCCTGTAGACCAGGACACACCAACTCAAAGCGGCACCAGACCCTGCCAGAAAAACAAATCTAAAACCTGCAAACATATCTCTACTGCTACAATGATCAAAACCCTCCACAACACCTTTCAAGAGCCAGGAGTCCACACATGACTATCACAACATATGGTGCATCACATGCCCCAACAACATCTATGTGAGTGAAATCAGACAATCACTATGATCTTGACTGAACTCATGCAGAAAAATGATAAAAGACAAAAACATCCTATCAAATGTGGGTAAACACTTTTCACAAAGTGATCACAACATAGCTGACCTCCCAGTCCTTGTTCTCAAAGGAAACCTGCACAGCACTTTCAAAAGACAAGCGTGGGAACTTAAATACATAACTCTGTTGGACACTAAAAACCATAGATTTAGCAGAGACACTGGTTTTATGGCTCATGACAACTCCCTACTGCCTGCTAACCCTTAATTGTCCACTTCATTTTAAAGTGGTCTGCTACAGCATGTGTGAACCCTTTATATTTAACGATCTGTCCCACCTTGTATGTAGCTTGGACACTTGGTTTACGTTCTTCAGACCTGAGGAAGAGCTCAGGTGAAGCACAAAAGTTTGTTCCGTCCACCAATAGAAGTTGGTCCAATAAAAGATACTCCTCCACATACCTTGTCATTGAAATCAATATAAGTTAGGAGCTTAAAGAGAAGTTAGAAACCTGACTTTTTTTGAGAAGTCAGCCCTTGGTCACTCTGTACCTCAGTTCCCCATCTGTAAAATGGGAATAATAGCACTTCCCTATCTCACAGGAGTATTGTGAGGTGCTCTGATACTATGATGATGGTTCCTAGCTATCTTGCTGTTTGCACAGTACATATCACAGTGGGACCCTGATCTCCTTTAGGGTACACTGGTGAGGTACTACTGAGAACGCTTGAAACTCATTTTTTGAAAGGGAGTAGACTTCAAGTTAATTTTGTCCCCTCAGTGCTTGTTTGGCTTGAGTAAGGACTGCAGGACTTGCTTCACAGAGTTAAAGGCTGTTTCGGCGGTTCTGACAGTGGTGTTCAATCTGCTGCAGTTTTAATTTCATTTCAGTGTCACTATGTGACCAGACAAAGCCCAGTTTTTCCCCTTTGCTGATCCATTTAATTTAGTTTGTATTTCTACCCTCCTCTTCAGCCTAGAAATAAACAAAAAATGTATAGACCTATCAGACTTAAATGGCTGCTTTTGCAACCTGGAGGGGGGAAAAGAGCTAATTTCCCTTTATAAAAAGATCTGAGAATGGAATATGATCCTAAGCCCAGACATTAGTATTAAGTGTCTGAGAGGCCTCTCTTCTTGAGGTTGAATTAAAATTTTTTTAGTGCATGTCAATATAATCAAAAGGTTTATAAATAGCCAGAGTGAGGCTGATATTTCAATCAGAAAGTGATTTCTGCTCAAATAAATCACGGGAAAATGGAATACTATTTCTGTGAGGAGACAAGGAAGATGTTTTCCTAGGCAGGAAGTACAAAAGCTGTTTATATGACAATGTCTCCTCTATTTTAAAAGTTGAGGGGGAAAATATATCTGAAAATAGCTGAACATTATAAACGTTATCAGCACCAGAGGGAGATGAATAATGACAAATTTATCAGATAAATTTCACCTTTTTCCTGTTCAAGAATTGCATGAGAACAGCTTATGGTAGCTGAATACTCTGAGCAAATGATTCTTGATTTGTGGAGGGTATGTACACAGTTCATTGCAAGTATTGGTCTAATATTTGCAATTCAAGTTGTGTTGGTTAGTTTTGATTGGACATGTATGTTACATGGTATTGTTTCTGTTCCCTAATTGCAAGTGTGTATCTGTCCTCTCATTCTCTATCTTAGGCCTGGTCTACACTAGGCGTTTATGTCGAAGTTAGCGCCGTTACATCGAATTAACCCTGCACCCGTCCACACCGCGAAGGTATTTAGTTCGACATAGAGGTCTCTTTAATTCGACTTCTGTACTCCTCCCCGACGAGGGGAGTAGCGCTAAATTCGACATGGCCATGTCGAATTACGCTAGGTGTGGATGGAAATCGACGCTAATAGCTCCGGGAGCTATCCCACAGTGCACCACTCTGTTGACGCTCTGGACAGCAGTACGAGCTCGGATGCTCTGAACTGCCACACAGGAAAAGCCCCGGGAAAATTTGAATTTGAATTCCTTTTCCTGTCTGGCCAGTTTGAATCTCATTTCCTGTCTGGACATCGTGGCGAGCTCAGCAGCACTGGCAACGATGCAGAGCTCTCCAGCAGTGATGGCCGTGCAATCTCAGAATAGAAAGAGGGCCCCAGCATGGACTGATCGGGAAGTCTTGGATCTCATCGCTGTGTGGGGCGATGAGTCCGTGCTTTCCGAGCTGCGATCCAAAAGACGGAATGCAAAGATCTACGAGAAGATCTCTAAAGACATGGCAGAGAGAGGATACAGCCGGGATGTAACGCAGTGCCGCGTGAAAATCAAGGAGCTGAGACAAGGCTACCAGAAGACCAAAGAGGCAAACGGACGCTCCGGATCCCATCCCCAGACATCCCGTTTCTACGAGGCACTGCATTCCATCCTCGGTGCGGCCGCCACCACTACCCCACCAGTGACCGTGGACTCTGAGGATGGGATAGTGTCCACGGCTGGATCCTCGGACATGTTAGCAGACGGGGAAGATGAGGAAGGAGATGAGGAGGACGAGGCAGTCGACAGCGCTCACAACGCTGATTTCCCCGACAGCCAGGATCTCTTCATCACCCTTACAGAGATCCCCTACCAACCCTCCCCAGCCGTTACCCCGGACACAGAATCTGGGGAAGGATCAGCCAGTAAGTGTTGTAAAAATCTAAACATTTATTTGTAACAGAACAGGAATATTAACAATTTAAAAAATGGGTTTCTCATGATTAGTTTGATTAGCTTAACGGTTCAGTCATGGGCAGTGCAACTATTGAAAAAAAATCTAGCAATGTCCGGTTTTGCATGATTGTCCTGCCCAAGCCGCTCTACTGGTTAGTCACTGCTACAGCAGCTACAGTAAAATGCGGTCTATATGTCCGGGGATGGAGCAGAAATCCTCCTGTGACATCTCGAGGAAGCTCTCCTGGAGGTAATTGGAAATCCGCTGCATTAGGTTCTTGGGGAGAGCGGCCTTACTGGGTCCTCCGTAGTAGGACACGTTGCCACGCCACGAGACTATCAAGTACTCTGGAATCATTGCTCTGCACAGCATGGCGGCATACGGCCCTGGTCTTTGCAGGCTTTCCCGGAGCATTCTCTCTTTCTCGCTGTCAGAGATCCTCATGAGGGTGATGTCGCTCATGATGACCTGCTTTGAATGAGGTAGGGAAATGTTAGTGTTGGGACTGCTTTGCCGTTCCTTTACAGAACTGTAACCGCTGGTTTGCAGCCACGCGGTGGAGGCGGGAGAGGGGCAGCCGAAAGGGATCGTTCCCGGGGACAGCCGCGAGGGTGTGGGACAGGAGCAGACTTCCTGCTTGCCGAATTGCTGGCAGCAGGGACCGACATTGATTTCAATGTCAAATGAGGCCATTGCTAATATTAAAGTTTTAAGCTGCCACAAGTCTACGGCTTACCATGTCTGCCTGCAACAGAAATTCCGTTCTCCTGAGAGGCTTCTCAAATGTGCTGTAGAAGACCCCAGGCACTGAATGCGAAGGCCGAGAATTCGACCTTGTGCTGAGTGCGCATGTGAGAGGTGCTGTGCATGGTCTTGTTAACAGAGAAAGACTATGTTCTTTGTTCACAACTACATTTATCTTTCTGAGGAATTCACTCCCTTTTTCCCATTCCCACAGCCCCATCTGCGACTGTCTCACAACCTAGCCTGTCATCACACTCCCAGAGGCTAGCGCGGATTAGGCATAAGAAGAAGAGGACACGGGAGGACATGTTCTCGGAGCTTATAGCCTGCTCCAGAGCCCAGGCAGCACAGCAGACCCAGTGGCGGGAGAACTTGACCCGAATGCACCAAGCCAACATGGATCGGGAGGAGAGGTGGCGTCAGGAAGACCAGCAGGCGACTCAAACCCTGCTTGGACTAATGAGGGAGCAAACGGACACGCTCCGGCGCCTTGTGGATGTTCTGCAGGAACGGAGGCAGGAGGACAGAGCCCCGCTGCAGTCCATCTCTAACCGCCCTCCCCCGCCACCAAGTCCCATACTCCCCTCACCCAAAGTGCACAGAAGGAGAGGCGGCAGAGTCCCTGCTAACTCTCACTCCACCCCTGCAGAGAGCTCGAGCAGCAGAAGGCTCTCATTCCCCAAAATTTGACAAGTTCTTTCCTTCCCGCCTGACACAAGCCCCCGTCCAAGTTTCACTTTCCCAGTTCCATGTTTGGTTGATAATAAAAAATACGTTTCTGTTAACTACTGTTTCCATCATGTTCTTTTGCAGGAGGGGGGGATAGGGGGTTGGTAATTCGACAGGACAGTCACCTTTGGCAGGGTATATAGTCGGGGGCAGGCACAGCAGCAGGGCACATACATAGTGCAGTGATGCAGTGACTAGTTACCCTGGTTAGTCTGGGAGGTTGTTTTCATGTTATGTGGTGGGGGGTGGGTTGCTCTGTGACTTTGTGGCAGGGGAGGGCAGTTACAGATCTTAAGCGGCGGTCCTTAGGCAGGATCACAGAGCCACACAGCAGGGGATCTGTAACCGTCCTCCCCCTGCCACAAAGTCACATAGACCCCCCCATACACACAGTCCCTATCAGGAGGGGTGACAGGCTCCGTTGAAACAACCATCCCACCGCAGCGGAGCCTGTCAATCCTTGAGTTTAGAAGCTGCATTCGCGCCACTACAGTACACCCGCTCCGCACCACAGTCTGCGTCCCAGTTTTAAAAAATTCCCGCGAATACAGTATTAAAGAAAACGGTGTGCTTTAACAAAGTAGAACTATTTTTATTTTGAAACGTGTGTTGGAAGTGGGGTGAAGGGGGTATGTAACTGGATAGGATAGTCAACATTAACTGGGCAAAGAAATGGGGGCAGGTTTAGCTTCTCAATACACAAACTTTAAAGTCACAGGTTACCCTGCTCACTCAGGAACTTTGCTTTCAAAGCCTCCCGGATGCACAGCGCTTCCCGCTGGTCTCTTCTAATCGCCCGGCTGTCTGGCTGTGAGTAATCAGCAGCCAGGCTATTTTCCTCAACCTCCCACCCCGCCATAAAGGTCTCCCCCTTGCTCTCACAGAGATTGTGGAGCACACAGCAAGCTGCAATAACAATGGGGATATTGGTTTCGCTGAGATCACAGCGAGTCAGTAAGCTTCTCCATCTCCCCTTGAGACGGCCAAAAGCACACTCCACCACCATTCTGCACTTGCTCAGCCGGTAGTTGAAGAGTTCTTTTTCAGTGTCCAGGGCGCCAGTATAGGGCTTCATGAGCCAGGGCATTAGCGGGTAGGCTGGGTCCCCGAGGATGACTATAGGCATCTCCACATCCCCAAGAGTTATTTTGTGGTCCGGGAAGTAAATACCTTGCTGCAGCCGTCTAAACAGACCAGAGTTCCTGAAAACATGAGCGTCATGAACCTTGCCCGGCCATCCCACGTAGATGTTGGTAAAACGTCCCCTGTGGTCCACCAGTGCTTGCAGCACCATGGAAAAGTAGCCCTTTCTGTTAATGTACTGGCTGGCCTGGTGTTCCGGTGCCAGGATAGGGATGTGAGTTCCATCTATGGCCCCACCGCAGTTTGGGAATCCCATCGCTGCGAAGCCATCTATGATCGCCTCCACGTTTCCCAGGGTGACTACCTTTGGCAGCAGTACATCAACGATTGCCTTGGCTACTTGCATCACAACAACCCCCACGGTAGATTTGCCCACCCCAAACTGGTTCGCGACTGACCGGTAGCTGTCTGGCGTTGCAAGCTTCCACAGGGCTATGGCCACTCACTTCTGGACAGTCAGGGCTGCTCGCATCCGGGTGTCATTGCGCTTCAGGGCAGGGGACAGCAACTCACAAAGTTCCAGGAAAGTTCCCTTCCGCATGCGAAAGTTTCGCAGCCACTGGGATTCATCCCAGACCTGCAGCACTATGCGGTCCCACCACTCAGTGCTTGTTTCCCGTGCCCAGAATCTCCTTTCGACGGCATCAACATGACCCATTGCCACCGTGATGTTCTCGGCGCTGGGTCCCCTGCTTTCTGAGAGGTCTGTGCTACTCTCAGACTTCAGGCCATCACCGCGTTGACGTAGCCTCCTCGCCTGACTTTTCTGCATCTGCCTCAGGGAAAGGTGTATGATAAGTTGCGAGGCGTTGAGAGCGGCCACAACTGCAGTGATGGTTGCAGCAGGCTCCATGCTCGCAGTGCTGTGGCGTCCGCGCTGTCACTGACTAGAAAAGTGCGCGAACTGATTTCCCGCCGGCGCTTTCAGGGAGGGAGGGCGGGAGTGATGGACGGATGACGACAGTTACCCAAAAGCACCCTGGACACCTTTTTTTTACCCAGAAGGCATTTGCGGCTCCACCCAGAATTCCAATGGGCAGCGGGGACTCCGGGAACTGTGGGATAGCTGACCACAGTGCACCACTTCCAATGTCGACGCTTTCCCCGTTAGTGTGGACTCACAAAGTCGAATTACTGTCCTTAGTGTGGACACACACGTTCGACTTTGCAATATCGATTCCAAAAATTCGATTTAAGTAAAATCGAACTACTCTCGTAGTGTAGACAAGGCCTTAGTGTTGTCTACGGTGCCCATTGCCATAGAATCAGAGTGTTTTCTGAGTAAATTAGTCTGCATGGAAATGTCCCTGGTGATCTTCATGAGTCTTCTGCTTTTCTCCCCTACCTGGTAGAAGAAGCTATGATTGGGATACCCCTTAGCTGTCCCATCAATTTGATTATAGTGGGAAAACTTTGTCAGAGGAGAGCATTGCAATGGTTAGACTTCAGACTAGTCTGACAACTGCTCATCTCCGAACCACTGTGACAGCTGCACTCCTATGGGACAATGCAGATCAAAAAGCCCAGGACGAAGCATTTGAGAGCCCGGGGATGAAGCATTCTTGGCTAAGAGGATCCAACTATTGAACACTCTTCCAGAAGAGATCAGGCAAATCCGGAATCTGACCACTTTTACAAAATACTGCAAATACCTTCCTCTTTGAAAAAGACTTTTTATAATAAGAATGATGCTCACAACACTGACACTCCCTTCGACCACTAAACACCTACCAACAAAAAATGGGGGGAAAATAAAACAAAAACTGCCCCACTCCATGAGGAAAAGGGCTGGAACAGGCCAGAGAGGCTGCGCAGACCAGCAATCAATCAGCAAAGGCCTGTGGAGAGCCAATCAGGGTAAAGAAGGAGGCAGCCAATCAGGGCCGGGCTGAGCCCTATATAAAGGCTGCCTAGCAAAGGTGAGGGCAGTCTCTTCCTGACTAGTAAGGAGGTAGCACCTTGGACAGAGCAGTGCTGAGCAGGCTTGGGGGAGCAGAGGAGAGCTCCGGCCCAGTTACCTGCCAGGCTGTAGCCCCTGCTAAAAAGGGTCGAGAAGGTGCACGGGGCCAAAGGGGAAGTGGCCCAGGGAAGATAGGTGGACAAGAGGGGAGAGAAGGAGGGCAGAGAGAGGCTGCCGCTAAAGGGTCCCTGGGTCCCCCTTTCCCTCCTTGCACTGCACCTGGCCACAGAGGAGTGTGGCCGAGACAGACTGCAACTTGCCCTGAGGTGAGGGGCTAGACTTTGGGGTTGTGGTTGGCCACTGAGGCAGGTGTAAGCCAAAGGACTGTCGTTACTCTCCCACCCCCTCGGAAGGGTGTGAGAATAGAGTAGTGGGTGCTGCCGGAGGGCAGTGTCCTGAAGCGGACACTGCTGAGCGGGGAGCAACGCAGTTCCCAAATCAGCAGAGCAGACAATGGGCGAGACACCATGCGCAGAGGGCACTCCATGGCTGACAAGAGCTAATTCCCAAGCAACGAGCAGGAGGCACCAGCGGTGGTGAGTCCTGATGCCTGATACATACCCCAAGTAGAGTTTCCACCCTGAAAAGGGAGAAATGCCAGACAGTCCTCTAGGGACATTGCTGTTGCTATTGATTTTATGTTGAAGATGCTTAAATACTATGGGGATGGGCACCAGTATATAACCTTAGATCTGGAAGCTTGTTCTAGAGCTGAATCCCTTTGATTAAGGACAGTTTTTCTCTGACTACCATGTGATTTGGTTTGGGCTTTGTAAGCTGCAATTTCAAAGAGAAATGTGGTCATCTTATTGTCTTACCTCAAATCTACTGAAATAAATGGGACTCTTTCTATCAGCTCCAGTGAGAGTTGGCCCTGGGTAGGCAGCAGATGGAGATGCAGTAGTTGATGTAGCTGTATTCTGACTTCTCCATGGCCTTGTAGATCAGGACAAAGGCCATGCTATAGAAGTAGGCAGGGAGCCGGTGATGGAGTCGGATCAGGGTATGATGTGTTCCTCTGCATTGCTGCCAGTCTGGTGGTGTCAAATGTATGGATCAATATGGCCAGATACATGTCTGAGAGTAAAGGGCCAAGTTTCCTAGCAAGCTGGAGATGTACAAAGGCATTTTTCATCACTGATATTACATGGTTTTTTAGGCTAGGTAAAGAATAAAACTTGACCCTGAGACTTTGCTCTACTTTGAACAGGATGCAGGTACCTTTGATGGAAGGAGATGAGCGAACCAGATAGTTCTCAAAAGCATTTCCCCAGCATCAGTTTGGTCTTGCCTGAACTCTGTTTTAGCTAACTGTTCTTCATGAAGTCACCGATTTCTAGTAGGTGTGGTCACACGTTTGTGATATCAGTTGATTCTGTGGAAAAGGAAATATAGAACTTGTTGCCATCCCCATACTATTGGTAGCAGTCTATGGATCAGCACGTTAGACAATTGGGCCATTTTTATCTAGGAGCCTATCTCTGCATTTTGAAGACAAACTTTAGATGGTCAAATTTAAACATTTTGGCCTTAATATTCAGTTATCTTCTAGATGCACAAAACTACTTAACTGGAGTAACAGTCTGCTTTTGACAGCATCTATAATTGTATTTCAAAACTAGTGCTCAAAGTGACATCTATTTTTAAGATACTTTTTTCTCATGGTTCCTACAAGTAGACGTGTTTGGGTTTTCTCAAATTCCCTTTCAAGATTCAATGTTAGTCTTAGCTTTTGATCAGAGTCCAAAGGGTAGAGTATTTGCTATAACTGTCACAGAAGTTAAGGAAAAGTTTTGTTGAGGGGGAGGGAAATTTCTCAACCAAGAACAGTTTACATCAAAAATAGATTAGTTTCCAAAAAAGGAAACAAATATGCTCAGCAATCATTCCATGTCCCAGAGAACTCGTGAAGGATACCATGTGTCTTCTGTATGTCACATGATGTCCCTGTTTCTGGATGGACTCAGTTCTGACTTGCTCTGTCAATCCAAGTGTATCATTCAAAATGTCTAGGATGGTGCGTGTTCCTTGGCATTCATAATCTTGGTATCGAACCTAAAAACATTTGTGTCTAGGTCTTGAACAGCTAAAAGCCTTTGAATGGTGCACGTTGGCCCTTTGGTGCTGCTGATGAGTTTATACCATTGTTCTCCATCCTTTAAGAACTATCATCCTCTTTGTCAGGTAGGAAGAAAGTTTTCTGTCAACCAAAGGCTGGGGTACTGATTGAAATGCTGAGTTATTAGTGCTAGACCCTGGCTACTGGGAAAAGAGTTAGGGATCTACATTTAAACATTTATCCAATTCCAGCCAGATCAGGTTCCAACACACTAATGAAGTACTAGTTTATCTTTGAGTTCCACCACTGAGTTCAGATCTGGATTTGTTGGTGAAACCAGACTTGGGGGAATTGGATCTGCTATTCCACCTGTAACCCATTTCTACAGTTTTGTCACCCTGCAGTACCAGCTCTGGTACCCTAAACAGGAGAGAGGAGACCTTCAGTGTTTTGAGCACAGCTTGCGGTACTTAGTGACATATCCCTGCAGAAGTATGTCTGCACTTGGGGAAATTACTATTAGTTTGTCTGCACTGGTGCAGGTACACCAGTGCTACCAATGGTGTGGAGAGCACTAGAGTAGGCCAACTGCTTGTGTGTTCACCATTATTTCATGAAACCCTACTCAAAACAAGCCACACAGGCTATACCGCAGGAGCTCTTTCTAGGGGTTATATTATTCCTTGCACTGTCTGATTGGTGCAAAGCGCCCAGAAAACAGACAGATCTGCAGAGCCCTGCAAATCTGCAGATATCCACTTTATATCCACAGACCATTTTTACAGATCACAGCTCAGATGAGGAGACAAATTCAGTGTCTGCGCAGGGCTCTGCCGCCCACACTCATCTGAACGGAGCGGTTGTCACCCAGCCCTCAGGCTCCAGCCCAGCTCTCTGAATCACACAGCAGTGGAAATAGCCCGCTGGGCCTTCTGGGAGTTAAAGTCTCCAGCTTGCTCAGAGGAGGTAAACTCCAGAAGGGAGTGAGCCAAATGCCATTTTGAAAGAGGTATGGTTGTACTTTAAACTAGTGAGTGGCAACGGCGGGCGCTGTGAGGAGAGTAGTTGTTGCTGCCATCTATCCCAGCCGGGTCTGTGTGCATTAGAGCTGTCACAGCTGTGTAGGGGTGTCTGAGGCCCGCACTGTGAGGGAGGCGCTGCATAGGAGGGCCCAGGATTGTGGCCTCCCTGCCTGGAGCGGGGAAGGAGGTACAGTGGAGATGGGCAGGCAGTGGTGCAGGAGGTCTCTGGGGAGAAGAGGGGGGCACTTGGGGGCCAGGGGCTTGTCACAGCCCTGCCTCACTGCTGCATGATGACCTGTGGAGCTGTTAGTAGAGAGCTGCAAATCTGTGGAAATCTGCAGATATTCATGGAAAATTTTTGCGGATTCTGGATTGGATGCGATAAATTTTGTATCCACGTGGGGCTCTACAGCTAAGAATTCCACCAGTGTGGGGGGAAATGCAGCTGATGCAGAGTTGGTATAAATGGCCCCTGTACTGCCAATCTGCTCAATCCTAGGCTAGGGGCCATGTTGGGAGCATGGCTGCTCTGGCTATACCACCTGTTGTATGGTCCTCTAGGGGTTGTAGCCAGCTGGCATAATCTAAAGTAGTTCTCAGGCTCCTCCAAACTACGCTGGGACTCAGGGCAGTGCAGATCCACAGTGTGAGTCAGGGATCCATAACCTGCTCCCGGATGGCATCTTCCTGCTGCTGCAAATGGAAGCTGAGTGAGGTGGATAATCTGGGCCTAGGTGTCTGTAACAGGGTAGCCTTCAAGGCTCCTTTGGGGGGACTCTTGTGAGCTGGAAGAACCAGAGGCAGGTTTCTTCACTGGAGGAAAACCCGATCACCTCTGTAAGTCTCTGCATCGAGTATAGATATTTATTTTTGAGCCGGCTGCTACTCCCAGGGCATTTTTGATAAAGGACAGTCTAAATGCTTGGTAGGATTTATGAGTCTCTGAGAGCAGAACTCCTGAAGAGTGGCTGGGTGTGAGTTCCTCTCCAGCTTGGCTGGGCCGAGAGGAAACGCAGCTCTGCTTCCTGACTGACAAAGCTCGTCAGAGCAGATGGACACTGTTACCCCGATAAGCAGTTGAAAGATAGTATAGACAGCATGTGCATGGGTACCCATTGTTCAGGTTGCCTACATGTTTCCATTATCAAAGGTCATTTTCGATAGCACATAACTTTCTCCTTGCTTCATCTTTTTCAGATTAGATTTTATCTACTTGCACTGTGTTGGGGGGGGGGGGGAACTTTCCCTAGAATGGTAACTGAAAATGGTGGAGTCATTATCAAGCACAGAGGGAGTGAATTTAATGCGGTTTTTCTGCTAAGAGAAAAACATTGTGACCCGTCTTTGAACAGCTGTAGCATCACACAGGACGGTGATGACAGAAACTGGAAATTTGCCCAGGGCCATAGTCTTTAGCTCATGAATGTGCCTTTCCTTGGTCTGGTGAAAATTCAGTTTGATTGGGCTGAATTATAAAGGGTTTAAAAGGGCATTTGTGCAAGCGTCCTAGAATCCGTTAACCAATAAAGCAAACTGCCTCCTAGTGTTCCGTTGGCAATATGCATAAACGTAGTGGCAATTGCCGAAGATGGAGGATGTCTCGGATTCCATTGGACGTGCAGATACTTGCAGAACGAAGTGGAGCCCTGTTTTGGTTTTCATAGATATGTGACTGTGGAATCTGAACTGCAAAGACACACAATAAACCAGTGAATGTCTATGAACACAGTTATGGGTTGCCAAGGGCTCCCCGACCACTGGTCGTGCCCATAGGCGGCGAGTTATATGGGCCCGTGGTGCCCAAGCGCCACCAATATTCCTGAAGGTGGGCCCAGCTCCACCAATGTTTGGGCCTCAGGCCCCATGTTTTGGGGGTCCCTGTGCCATGGGTCAGCAACGTGGGGCGCTCTCACCTCGCAGGCAGCTCCCCCGCTCCCCACAAGCAGCTTTCCCCATTCCCAGAGTCCCTGCGTGCTGCGGAGAGAGCCCCCACGCTGACCCGGCTCTCAGCCTATTGGCCAGGAGCCCCGGCCAATGGGAGCTGCAGGGGCGGTGCCAGAGCTGCCTGGCCATGCCTCCACAGCAGGGAGGGGGAGGGAGCCACAGGCAGTGGCTCTCAGCCCTGGGCAGAGAGCGAGCAGCAGGAGTCTGTCCCTGTCAGACTGAGACACACAGACACAGCCGGGGAGTCGGGGTTATGGGGGCAGACAGACACAAGGACACAGCCAGGGGGTTGTGGGGACAGACAGACACAAGGACGCAGCTGGGGGATGTGGGGACAGACAGATGGAGCTGGGGGCGGGAAAAGGAGCAGCGATGGGCACCCTGGGGCTGGCATAAAATATACAGGACAGAGGGGGCTTCCTGAGGGGACTATAGCAACACCCCCCGCAGAGCAGACTCGGGCTGTGGCTGGCTCCGTCCATCACTCCCTTCTGCCCCACAGAGACCCACGCAACCCTCTGCCCCCCTCCGAGAGACCCCCAATGGCCCCTGTGCCCCGTCACCCCTCTTCAGAGAGCCCCCCCCTTTGTGCCAGACAACTCCCCTCCCCCACTGCCTTCTCTGCTCCAAAGCTCCCTACAATCTCCCCCTTTGCCTTCTGCCTTCCTCCCTCCAGCCCAGCCCATTCCATTGGCCGGGAAGCTCCCAGTCTATTGGCCAGCACAGCCAATGGGAGCTGCACCTGAGACAGGGTGCCTGCTTGCAGATGCAGACCTGCCTGGCTGTGCCTCCACAGCACGGGAAGGGGGAGCCACAGGTGAGCAAGCCCCAGTCATCATGATCACAGGCCCAGCAATTCTCTGGATATTTAATTTCACTGAGGCAAGTAATTCAGTCTACTCTTCCTTTCCAGACAGTTTGTGGCTTTTCCTGTAAGAAAACTTACAATTTCTTTGCCAAGCAGTCTATTTATAGTTTTTTGACTTGAGAAGTACAGTATATTTTCTGGTTGTTCATAAGCTCATTTATTTTGTTAACTCAGTTTCATAGGCAATTTTCAACGTTACTTGAATTGTACCTGTTTTTTTCCAATGGTCCAAAACCACATAGAAGATGTGCAGATTTTTATTTCTGTGGGCCACACCACCCCGGGTAGGAATGTAAATGTTGGAGCCAGAAAAGCTCTGCAAGGATAAGGGTCCCTTCAGGAATTGTCCTCAAGTCATTCATTCTTCTGGGCATCCCACTCTATTGTTCCCTCCTATAGTGATAGTGATCCTTGTTTCCACCCACAGGGGAGAGGCAGAAGACTGGATCAACCCTGCAGTGACTCTGCCTCTACCAGCCCCTTTGGTCTCCCTAGGATTGCCCCTACCATTACTCCCTCTGGGTCTTCTTTCTCTGGAGCTTCTCATGAAGTAAAGTCTGTCATTACGGGTTCTTATTTCTGTAATGTATTTATTAAGAGTTAATTAATGCACTATGGGAGTCCCCTTCAGCCCTCTGTATAAATTGATCCTCTTCTTTCCATATGTTTTGCCCATACGGTTTTCTGCAGCCCCAGGGCAGCCAGCAATAACCCCTGTGCCTTTGCAATGGGGTGAGGGAAGGGGACCATGGGTTCCCTATTTATCTGATTTGCAAGAAGTGTTATCATTACTCAAGGTACCAAATGTATTTAAATGATATAAGTGCCTTGTAAAATCCCAAAGCAAGCTCATTTTCATTTCTCATATAATGTCATATACAGTATACACACATTTTTCATCAATTATGAGTTGAATTTATTATTATTATTATTGTTATTATTAGGTTACTGGTTTTTTTTCAGTGTGGCAAAATGTGTGCTATTTTATGGGTTGAATGATTGAATGACATAATACCCACCTGCTCCCATTGTCCGACACTAAGTCCAGTAATTTTGTCAAGTGTTCGTCGCACAACATGGTGGTGCCTACCCCTACCTTGTGCTTCAGGGGGTCATGGGGTCCAGGGCAGCCTGGGGAGTTAGTGGGGGGCCTGGCACTGGCAGCAGCGAGTGACCTGGCCCCAGGACACTCCGCTCCACCTCGCCGGCTCCCGGCGTTGCGCAGGGGCTTCGGGGAAGAGGTGGAGTGGGGGCAGGGTGGGAAGAGGCGGGGCGGAGCAGGGTTGCTCACTGCTGTTGGTGCCAGGCACCCCGCTAACCCCCCAGGCCATCCTGGACCCCACATCCCCCTGAAGCGCGGCCCTGCAGGGCCTGGGGCAGTTGCCCCGGTCCATCCTATGGATGGGACGGATCCACTTGGGCACCACCAAAAATTATACAAACCTTCCGCCCATAGTTGTACCCAGAATTCCCTTCATGGGATCCCACTCTGCTGAGCAGTAAGCCGCTCCATGGGATTGAGCGGGAGAGTCTAGCAGTGCATACCTAGCTCGTGGCTTCCTTCCTGCTCACCCTTCTCAACCTGCAGAATGGGATCCTGTGTGACTACAGGGGGAAGGGGTTAGGAAGCAGGCTGTGGAGGTGGCATGGGAGGCATGCTCCCCTTTGTGACTCTTAGCCAGGAGCTACAGGTGAAGGAACCTGCTGATGGGATAGGGGGAATGACTGTGTGATGCAAATGCAGGGTGGTAAAACACAACAACGGACCTGGCATGAAAATGAGAGGAGACCCCCAAAACAGAACAAAGCCCTGATCTGGCTGGATTGCACCTGGTGGGGTCTATCTCTTTTGGTGCTTGCCATGTTAAAGTATTATTGAACTGAAAATGCTGTAGAGAAGAAGTGAGGTTTGAAAGAGGAAAAGGTAGATGTTCCAACTGCAGAAAGGGGGTGGGGGGAATACACTGAAGTGGGACTGGGAGAAGGAGACGTGGAGAACCATTGGGAAAAGAACAGCCCAGTGGGGAGTGAATCTCCTGGGGTTTTCCATGTAAGTTCTTGAAGTCATTAACACTTCACCTACTGGCAGGACCCTAATTGATAGAGCAATACATCAAACTTCTTCAATGAATTAAGTACAAAAAAATCAGTCGTGAGCGATGCACAGAATAGTCAGGATTCCTACAACTCATCATGCAGTAAATTTCATCCTGACCATTCAGCTCTCTTGATAAAAGGCTACATATCTTGGCTATCACCAATATATTCTCTCTGCAGCAACATTAACTCCCCTGTTGCTCCCAAAGGGAGCAGAGAAGCACTGTACAGATAAACTGCTTTCTTGTAAGGGAAGTTCAATTGGGGAGTCAATCTCCGTTGTTTATCCAGATTCTGTAGTAGTGACACCTGCTAAAGTACAGTGAAATACATGCAAGTCAAGGGCTCTTTTCTTCTTTGGAGAGAAATTGTCAGCAGTGTAATTAAAAAAGGGAAACTGGTTGCCAGATAAGAGCATCCCAACCAGCCCTTATACAGGCTTTCTCCACCATTTTGCATTAATAGAATTCATTAGCAAATCATCAGCTAGTATCACTTTCCCCAGTGAATAATCAAAGGGACATGCTGCCTGCTGATTGGCTATCCAGCCACTTCTTGCTAGGGAGCTTCAATCAAGGAGAATGAGTCAAAGTTAAAATTCCCCCCAGACCTATTATTTGCTATAATTCTTTAAATACTCTTTTTTCCCCTTGCATGTGCTTAGCATTTGTGAAGCCACAGGGGGTGGATTGGGCTCAAAGGGGGGTTGCCAAGTCTATACATGATTAGGCTGTTGTGTGCACATACAGGCCCAAATCCACTGATCCAGTGCACACCCCATGCATGAAACTGTGCACTGGTTACCACTGCAGGAGTTGGGGAAGAGTGTGTGTGAAGGATGCTCTGTCTCTGCCCCTCTAAGACTATGAATCAGCTGCAAGTTTTCTTGGCTATTAATCAGATACCACAATGATAGGTGCAGAACAAGAACCTTTACATAATCGAGGAGGGGAGGCAGGAGGCTCCCAGTTGCAGCAGATCCTCTGCTCTTTCTCGGATCTACCTATGATTGTTTTGCACAATCAAAGTGTGCAGCTGAGATTTTGCAAGACCCAGACCAAACTTCACAGAGCCAACGTCCCCCTATTAGTTTTGTAAATTCCAACAGTTGGAAAGAAAACTTGGTACAATGCAGCTCTCCCCTTACCCCCTGGACTCTGCCACCTCGACTCTCCTATCCTTTCTCAGTCACCCCTGAGTTGTTTGCATTATTCCCTGCCTGCACAGTTTGCTCCTGCCTCTTGGGAGGCACCTTGCATGCATCATTCTGACAACAGCTTCAGTTTTCTCCCTGGGTTTTGCGTGTTCATTGTCTTTCCTCCACCCTGTGGAGCCAAGAAATGGGTACCAGCTGACGCTGCAGTTGGATCTGGTCCCCAGTGTAAAATTCGGGTACTGAATCAGCCAAAGGAGTTCTGTTTGAGGAACATTATCCCAGTAGTTACAAACACATGCACGTACATTAACAACTGCCACATCTCTCCGCACGTTACCTCTGGGAGCTAGAAAGCTCTTTTAATGGAAGGCACATAT
This sequence comes from Malaclemys terrapin pileata, assembly GCF_027887155.1. NCBI lineage: Eukaryota > Metazoa > Chordata > Testudines > Emydidae > Malaclemys > Malaclemys terrapin. The sequence continues at coordinate 16,480,405 of NC_071505.1, read as the reverse complement.
GGATTTATGGGATGAAAATGGAGACTTTTTACAACACTTTCCCCAACCCCCCCGCCCCTCCTGGAGAGAACACTTCAGTTGAGCTCCTCTGAGTGTTCTGCCCTATTAATTCTGCAATCTCTGTTTGAATAGATGACAGTCAGAATGTATGACCTCTACTAGGAGCAAAATTTACCATAATGTTGGGGTATGCTTGTGAATGGTGATGTTTATACAGCAATAGAATTACAGCAGGTTGAAAGGTTTCCTAAAACCAGAAGCCAACACTTCCAAATCCAGGTTCCTCAAAGTGAAGCACTTAAATCCATATTTAGGTGCTAACATAAAAGTTTGCTTGATTTTTTTCAGAAGTCCTGAGTAGAGACTTTTATGCATGCTCTGCATTTCTGAAACACCAGCCATATTTATTTAGGTGCTTAAAGGTGTAATTTAGGAGTGTATCTTCAGGTACCCATGTTTGCAGCTTTTGGGCAGGGACCCCTTATTTACACAGATGTAATCCCATAGATTTTGGTGGGTTTGCACCAGCGTAGCTGGGAGGAGAATTTGGTATCTCTGCCCCTTAAAGATCTATGCCAGGGGTCTCAAACTCAATGTACCTTAGGGCCAGTGCTAGTCCTCAAATCCTCCCAGCGGGCCAATAATGTCACTGAAGATGGTTTTCAGAAAATAAAATGTTTATTGTATTTTTTTATTTCAAATTTCTTAGAAAGAATAAAACTGTCATAGAACTTTATACAATTCTTTGCCTGCCAGAGAGTTTTTAGTGTTTGCCAGACACCTAGCAACACTTCAGTTCTGTCAGTTTGTTGATGTTTGGCTGCAGTGAATGAGCAGTTGAAACCTTCAGGATTGCAGGAAGGTGTGCATCAGATAGTTGTGTTCGGTCCACTTTCCCACACTCCATGCTCTGCTGACTGCAGGACCTTGCTGGGCTGGGCCTCCTTGGGCACAAAAGTGGTTGAGGAGGAGGCACAGTCCTGGTCTGTCCTCTGGTCAGATGCAGGGGGTGAGGAGCATGGCTACTACCCTAAAGAGATGGGGCAGTGGGTGGTTCTAACCCTTCCTGTGTGTCTGGGATTATGCTGCTCCTGCTGAGATGGTCCTCTCCTACCAACATTGCATGGGACAGTGGGTAAAAAAGTAAATAAAAAGGCCCCATTTCATTACACAGACCTGCAGTGCCAACAGCTAGAAAGAACCTCTTTCCTTTCATCTTATCTTCACCTTATCTTATCTGCAGGCACCAGCACATTGCCTCCCTGCAGGCGCCGTCCCCGGAGCTCCCATTGACCATGGAGTTAGTGCTCAGGGAGGGGGGATGGAGGTAGCGTGCCCCCTTGCATTGTCATTGGAGCCACCCGAGTCACGTCACCTCCCAGCCCGTTTCCCACCCTTTTCCCTTGCTCCTTTGGCCTCACGCTGCCCCAGCTGACTCTGCCCGGCAACTAGTGATGGTATCTCTGTCCCTCTTCCCCAGCCAATGGGAGCTGTGGTGGAGGGAGGTGGTGGTGCCTGCAGCAGAGAGAGCCGGCAGCGTGGCAGCATCTCTCCTTCCCTCTCCCCTCCTGACCCCCCGCCCATGGCCGGCAGCCACGAGGGCTGGATGAAAGAACTTTTTAAAAAGTTTCCACAGGCCCCAGTGGGGAGGTTCTCATGCCGCAGATGGCCCGCGGGCCAGGACTTTGAGACCCCTGATCTATGCACTAAGACGACACAATAAAAAACACTCTGATACATAAGTGAGGGATCATTCTGCTTGTGTCTTTTTCGTGCGTGTGTCTTTCACAACTTATCTAACATTTCAATTTTCAAAGAGCTTGGGTAAGCTGCTGACAACCCTAGAGAATGAAATCCTCTGTTTGGGCCTGATCCGAGGCCCACTGAAGTCACTGGAAAGTCTCCCATTGACTTCAGTGGGCTTCGGATCAGGTGCATTTATAACACCGACAGACACCGGTCATAGACGGGCGGGATCGAACCTGGGACCTCTGGAGCTAAATGCCTGGCCTCTACTGCATGAGCTAAAAGCCATGTGGCCGTTAGCTAAAACTGTACAGCAGACTCATTAATCTCTCTCTAAGTGGTGTTGGTGCCACTCGATGGGACAGAACACCACACCCCGGAGGTGTGTGGGTTACACTCTATCCACCGTTACAGGAGTCAGCAGCACAAGCTTCCCCAGCACTGTGCCTCCACTCAGTCTTGGAGGGACCACTTCTAGGCATGATAGCGGAATTTGTTCCTGAGTATCTCTTGCTTAGTGTCTCTGCTCAGACTTTAAATGAGTTGCAGTTGCGATGCAGACATTCGGAAATGGACTGAGATAGGGCCGGCTCCAGGTTTTCTGCCGCCCCAAGTGACACAAAAAAAAAAGCAAGCCGCGGCAGCACGATCGCGCCGCTCCACTCTTCGGCAGCAATTCAGCAGCAGGCCCTTCGCTCCGAGAGGGACTCGCCACCGAATTGCCACCGAAGACCCCAGACGTGCTGCCCCTTGGTACTGGCCGCCCAAAGCACCTTCTTCTTTAGCTGGTGCCTGGAGCCGGCCCTGGACTGAGATCACAGTACATTTCCGATAGACTGCTAAGCAAATCTCATGGGAAGGTGCTACTGTCCTGGGCTGACTTTTAAGCTGGCAATCTGAAACGAGAGAGGCTCCATAACCCATTGCCAGACACTTGATTATTCTGAACTATATGCAATAAATAACACATCAAACAGAAATGACACATTAGGTGGTATAATAAATATTGTGTTAATATGAGGAATGCCCCTAAAGGTCATTTGAAATGATTGTTTCCCAAATAACAAAAACAGGACAATGCTATCATGTCTTTTACCTTTGAATCATATTTGTCACTGATGCCAAATACATGCATTTCTAAAAATTATGGGCTAGAAACTTGGCTCACGTAAGTCTGCGTAGCTCCTGTCTGTCCCATAAGGCACATAAGAAGACCTTCTCTTTTATCCCAGAAGTATTAAAATATGGATGAAGTTATGTTTGCCCAATGCACTGTAAATAACCTAATTGTATTGTGATGGGTTGGATCACAGAAACTCCCTTGGGAACTACCAACTGATATGCCAAGACTACTTCTGCCCCTGCTTTCCTTGCCAACCTGGGAATCCAGCACCCTGTCTTGTTGAGCCAGACATGCCAGTCTGCTCCAACACAGACCCAGGGTCTGAACCATGTGCCCCAAAGCTGCAGACTTAACTGAAAGCAACTTACAGAAGTGTTCCTGTCTTTAACACTCAGATGCCCAACTCCCAATGGAGTCCAAACCCCAAATAAATCCGTTTTACCCTGTATAAAGCTTATACAGGATAAACGCTTAAATTTTTCATCCTCTATAACACTGATAGAGAGATATACACAGCTGTTTGCCCCCCGCCCCCGGTATTAATACATACTCTGGGTTAATTAATAAGTAAAAAGTGATTTTATTAAATACAGAAAGTCGGATTTAAGTGGTTCCAAGTAGTGACAGACAGAACAAAGTGAATTACCAAGTAAAATAAAATAAAACACACAAATCTAAGCCTAATACAGTAATAAAACTGAATACAGATAAAATCTCACCCTTTCAATAAATTTCTTTCACAGACTGGATGCCTTCCTAGTCTAGGCACAATCCTTTCCCCTGGTACAGCCCTTGTTCCAGCTCAGGTAGTAGCTAGGGGATTTCTCATGATGGCTCCTTCTTTTCTCTCTTCCACCCACTTATATATCTTTTGCATAAGGCGGGAATCCTTTGTCCCTCTGGGTTCCCACCCCCCATGGAAAAGCACCAGGTTAAAGATGCATTCCAGTTCAGGTGACATGATCACATGTCACTGTAAGACTTCATTACCCACTTGCCAGCACACATGTATACAGGAAGACTTACAGGTAAAACAGAGCCAGCTGCAGACAATTCTCCTGGTTAATGGGAGTCATCAAGATTCCAGACCACCATTAATGGCCCACACTTTGCATAATTACAATGGGCCCTCAGACTTATATTTCATATTTCTAGTTTCAGATACAAGAGTAGTACATTTATACAAATAGGATGATCACACTCAGTAGATTATAAGCTTTGTAATGATCCCTTACAAAAGACCTTTTGCATGAAGCATATTCCAGTTAGATTATATTCATACTCATCAGCATACTTTCATAAAATCATATAGAGTACAACGTCACATGTATCTCATTGTGCTTTCAGTTAAGACATTATTTCATTTGTCTGGCACATCATTAACCACATAGTCCCATGTCAGTCCACTTCTAAGAGGAGGAGTACTCATGATTCTGGGCCTCTTTAATTTCCGTAACCATTTTATCTGATTAAGTCTTGCACATTATGACAGATGCAAGTACAAAAATCACATAGCTTGTGGGAGGAGTGTGGGACGTCAAGGGTTAAAGCAAAAGTTCATCTTTACATTTGGGAAGGATTAGTTGTCATGCTGTCACTGACAAGCTCTGAAAGATTCACTGCATCTGCTTTTGAGAAGTATCAGTTAGCTTTCTCTATTGTATATTTTCCACTTTCCACAATAAACAGTTGTCTCGAGACAAATGCACCAGATGCAGATGTAACCCTTCTGCCCATCTAAGTTGGCAGCAACAAAGGCCGGGCTCTGTATCTAGGGGTTCCGTTTCAATAACGCAATGCAAAACTGGCTCGAGCCCCCACCCAGTGACCTGGGACAATTACATACCACCCCCTGGGCGCCTCTAAGAGGCAATACTTCCCCTCTCGCAAGCACGGAGTCTGAGTGTAGCAGAAAATGTTTAATAACATGAGGTAAACAACATCAGCATTAAATTGGGAAAAAAACCACCACAAACAGGATTCATAACACAAACCATGAGCAAAAGACCCACCCCAGCAAATTGGGCCATGTCCTTTCCCTTTGGTTCTTGAATCCAGCAACCCAAAAATCACCCAGAGTCCCCAAAGTCCAACACACCCAAAGTCTCTTGGGTCCAGCAACCACCGAAAGTCCCAAAAGTCCAAAAACCCCCAAAGTCTCTGTCCCTGGTCAGTGCAGCCCCAGAGTAAAAGGGGGGCATGCAGAGTGTTAAGGGGCACCTTACGTGATCTGAGGCCGACCGGCCATCTCTCCGTGGGGTTCCACCGCAGCCTTCACCACAAGCCAGTCCACTTCCTGCCGTCCCATGAACTGCTCTGCTCTACGAGCCGCTCCAGCCATCCCCGCAAATGGCTCCGCTCCGCTCACCAACCTGTGAGCCGCTGCAACCGTACCCGCAAGGCTCCGCGCCGCTCTTCCAGCCATCCCCGCAAACTGCTTCACCAGCCGCTTAGCAATATAGCTTCAGGCTCCCCCATTAGTTAACACAGCACTCAGTGATCTCAGCTCTTAGTAACTTTAGCTCTTTTGTGATTTCAGATCGTAGTAGGGGAGCCCCAGTGCTGGTGCACCATTGGCCCAAAGTGAATTCAGCTCAGCAACCTGTAACTAGACTCCTAATAGAATCAAAGTTAGCTCTGACATTCAGCAGTGGAGAGAGGAGATGGTACAATTGGTGTTTCAGGCCCTCAAAGAGGGGGGCATACCATCAGGTACATACCTGTTCCCCATCCTCACTCAATGCACTGGGTTGTGGAACCCATGTCCCTTGCCTAGCGAGTGCTACTTAGGTGATGGTGAGACCCTCTATCATAAAACAGTTTCATTGTCCTTGATTCACATAATCAGGGTAACAACACTTTATTCCTCCTGCCCCAATAACAGAGAAACTGGGGATCCCACCCCATCCAAAGTAACCACTATCAGTTGCTGTTGTCTCATGCCGGGTGGGTGGGTGTGCCTATGCAAACAAGATCAGCCCCTGGAGTTCTTTTCCACACTCGCCATAATTCACCACCAGATGTCAGGGTAGAGCTCATCCTGACTCTGCTTACACAGATATGTGATGTAAAGAGAACCACCTTCTTCAAAGACAATGGAATGTAACAGAACAAGTTAAAACCGTACATCTCCACATGGAGACATAAATGGTGTCTAAGAAGTTTCAACCTCAAGACTCTGATGCTAATAAATTAATAGCTTGAGGCTAGAATCTGAGAGGTATTAAATATTCCCAGGGGTTAGGGTTAGGGAGGTATTAAATATTCAATTTCTCCTGAGAGTTTGAGTTTGAGGAGTTGGTAGCTCAGTGGGTTGAGCATTGCCCTGCTAAACCCAGGGTTGTGAATGCAATCCTTGAGGGGGCTACTTAGGGATGTGGGGCAAAAATCAGTACTTGGTCCTGCTAGTGAAGGCAGGGGGCTGGACTCGATGACCTTTCAGGATCCATTCCAGTTCTATGAGATAGGTATATCTCCATATATTCATCAACTGCTTCTAAAGACGCACTGGATCAGACCCATCTTTTTGAGGCTAAAGAGACATTTTGCAACACTGACTAGCAAGAGACTATACGAACATACAGCTTTTCTTCTTAGCCTGCCTTGCCCATCTGGTGCAACCTGTTTTCACATACATACAAGCAAATGGAGGAAAAAGTAGTGGTTGAAATCCTTGGCTTCTCCACTTTCTCAGCAAAAAACCCCCCAAAAATGAAAGATAAACTCCTCTCAGACTCAGCCAGTGGATCTTGACTTTGCTATTCTCCTATCCCACTTTTGCATGTAATTCCCATTGGCAGGGCCGCCCAGAGGATTCAGGGGCCCTGCTCCCCACTGCCGAATTGCCGCCGAAGCCCTGGCACTTCAATGGCGGGTCCCGGAGCAGAAGGACCCCGCTCCAGGGGCCCCGAAAAACTCTCGTGGGGGCCCCTGTGGGGCCCGGGGCAAATTGCCCCACTTGTCCCCCTCTCCCCCCGGGCGGCCCTGCCCATTGGCATCACAATCCCAGAAGATGAATGACATATGAAGTAGCCATGGAAAATACCTAGAGGAAAAACTTCTTCTATCTGAGCCACATGGCACATCACAACTCTGGGATTCTATAATTCCCAGTGAACTGAATGGAAAAAAGTTACACTGAATCAGGCTGTTGGCTCCCAGAAAGGTTGTAAATGGAGCGGGTTGAATAATGGATTTTTCAGTTCTTTGGCAATTTCCAAATAGAATGATTTTATTTTCTGGCTGAAATATTTTGTTTTTTGATTTTTCACCAACTCCCCACCCATTAATTTTCCTTGGGGTGGGGGGGGGGGAATGACAATTTTTTCCCAACTAGTTCTAATTAAAATCACAACCAATCATGTTGTCATTAGGCAAGTGTTACACCCACATTCTCAGCTTTCGGATGGAAGCCAAATAACTGGTTTGGAACTTTAGTGAAGGTGAACAATGGCAGATAAGCATGAAGCTGTTGGAGGGGGATTGGGAGGAGTGTGGTGTAATTTGAGGTACATGGGCTAGCTGCAAGACTACATTTGCTTTGCAGCTACAGTGGCTGCCATCACGACATTTCACATTGGGCCAGATCCTCAGCTGGTGTATGTCGACATCGGTCTATTGAACTCAGTGGAGCTTAGCCAAGTTACAGCAGATGAGGTTCATTCACAACTCAAAACTGAGGATCATATACAGAGGATGGGAACTCAGCAAACAGAAACTCAAGAAAATGTGCCCACAAACCAGAACTGTTCAGTTTAGCACAGCTCTAGTCGTTTCCAAGAGCACATGTATCTCCCCAATGTGTCTCTGTCCTCTACGCACTTCCTGTCTCTTTCCTCAGTTATCCCTATCACCTCGCTTCTTTCTTTTCCCAGTCTCAATACCTCCTCCCCCTACCTCACTCCCCTTCTCCATTGTGTGTCTCTCCCTACATTGTGCTTACGACATAAATACAGGACCTTATTCTCAGTTACACTATGGCCACTTGTCACCACCTTGGCATCGTAAAGATGCTTTAAAATGCATGAATGTGTAAAATGCAAGCCCAAAGTATTGCTTTGTACAGTTTTTCTCCAAACAATGCTGAACCAACCACATACCTGTAATTGAGTGGTATTTTTACAGGTTTTCCCTGTAATTACCTCACCCATCCTCCTCCTCTTTATGGCTATTAGTTTGTAGAAGCACTGTATTTGCTACCTGCAGAACGTTTCCTTAATACATCTCATCTGTCTCAGCTTTTTATGGTAAACGGGTCATTCTGAAGGTGAATCCTAAGGGTATGTCTACACTACCCGCTGGATCGGCGGGCAGCAATCGATCCAGCAGGGATTGATTTATTGCATCTAGTCTAGACGTGATAAATCGACCCCCGAGTGCTCTCCCATTGACTCCTGTACTCCAGCACTGCGAGAGGTGCAGGCAGAGTCGACGGGGGAGCGGCAGCAGTCGACTCATCGCGGTGAAGACACCACGGTAAGTCAATCTAAGTACGTCGACTTCAGCTACGTTATTCACGTAGCTGAAGTCGCGTAACGTAGATCGATTCCCCCCGCCCTCCCAGTGTAGACCAGGGCTAAGTGTGTGCCCTCTCAGAATTTTCCTTTTTTTTGTTCTGTAAACACCAATTTAAAAATTAAATGTGATTTTTCTGACTTCCAAGCAAGCTTTGCACTCTAAGGATGAATTATTTCCTTGTTGGGAGAGGAGTGAATTGGAACAGGTTTAGTTATCCCCATTTTACAGATGGGAAACCAAGGCACAGAGAGACTAACTGACTTAATCAAGGTCACATAGGAGGTATAGAGCAGAGCAGGGAACCAAAGCCAGGTTTCCCTAGGCTAGGTTTCCCTAACCACAGGACCATCCTATGGTTAGCAGAATACTTTGACATAAATATATGAGTGAACTGTGAGAGTCTGTTTATAGATTCCAAGGTCAAAAGGGACCATTGTGATTATCTAATTTGACCTCCTGTATAACACAGGCTAGCAAATTTCCCCAAAATAATTTCTGTTGAGCTAGAGCATATGTTTTAAAAAAATCCAAACTTGATTTAAAAATTGTCAGAGATGAAGAATCCACCACAATCCTTGGTAAATTTTTCCAGTGGTTAATTATGCTCACTATTAAAAATTTACGCCTTATGTCCAGCCTGAATTTGCCTAGCTTCAACTTCCAGCCATTAGATCATGTTATGCCTTTGTCTGCTAGACTGAAGAACCATTTATCAAATATCTGTTCCCCATGTAGGTACTTATAGACTGTCATTAAGTCACCCCTTAACCTTCTGTTTGTTAAGCTAAATAGATTGAGCTCCTATAAGGAACAATGGTCCCCAAACTTTTTCAATCATGCCCCCCTTCTCTGGTCCATGTCCCCCTGGGATCCAGGTATGGGGGGGTGAGTGGAGCAAGATGGGGGAGGGGAAGCTGCACTCCAGAGGTGTGGGGATGCCTGGGGCAGGGTGGGGGAGGGGGAGCCATGCTTGGGGCAGGATGGGGGGCAGCCGGTACCTCTCTCGCTGGAGCTGTTTCTGAGTGCTCCACTGCTCCTCCAGACTCCAGCAGCAACTGCTGCTCTTCCCGCCCCCACCCAGTGGTGGAGGCCGGTTACTGCGGGTAACCGGACATTTAGTGTCTGGTCAGCACTGACCAGACACTGCCAGGTCCTCTTGGCAACCCTAAGCCGGGGCCGGGGCCAAGGCCAGGGGTGGGGGCTGTGGCTGGGAGGTGGAGCTGGGAGAAGAGCCACAGCTGGGGCTGGACCGGAACTGGGAGCAGAGCAGGGCTCCCTCCCCACACCCCAGGGGGCTGGCTTGGGCCCACTGCACCCCCTGGATGTTTCTCTGTGCCGCCCCAGGCGGGCACGCCCCACAGTTTGGGGACCACTGCTATAAGGCATGTTCTGGCTCTTCTCTGAACCCTCTCCAGTTTATCAACATTTTTTTGATGCTGCTTGCTGATAATCTTGCCCCTCTCACCAGGTTACAGGAAACCACACATGCTCGCCTTCCTGCTTAAAACATCCATTTGCCAGCATTTGGTCGAGCCCAACGGTCTGTACCATGTGCTGCACTAGCACAGAAACCTCACTGCCTTCCCTTTGATAAGGGAAAATATGAGTAATGCAGTGGTGCGGCTGGTGGATGTGGTTGTGTATGTTGTGAGCCCTTTAGAATAACATTTGTTCTTCCAAACTTCCGTTACGAAACCAGAAGCTCGCCAGGTTCCATTGCCAACTCTAGGTCCAGGTTTGTCAAAAATGTCACTCTTTTAAATATGCAGTGTGGCGGTAGCCGTGATGGTCCCAGGATATTAGAGAGACAAGGTGGGTGAGGTAAATATCTTTTACTGGACCAACTTTTGTTGATTTGCTTACAGAGATAGGCCTGAAGAAGAGCTCTGTGTTAGCTCGAAAGCATGTGTCTCTCACCAACAGAAGTTGGTCCAATATAAGATATTACCTCATCCACCTTGTCACTCTTATAAATGAAACTTTTCAAGTTTTTTGTAAGTTTTAAATGACTCGGATGATGGCGCTTCCACAGGACACTATCCCCAAGATTTGTAGATTTTGCTGAAAGGATTTTTTGTTGTTGTTGCTCACCTGTTTAAATTTTACCTTGCTAATTTCATTACATCTAGTCTTGTCTTCAGTGGTTTGGCCTAAGTACCAAAGCATCTTAAGTACTTATATGGCACCTCACAGGATAGGTGCAGTCTTTATGAGTTGCCGAGGGTGCTCAACCTCTGCTCCGCCCCCACTCCACCCCTTCCCCCAAGCCCTCACCTCTTCCCGCCCCCACTCTGCCTTACCCTGCCTCTTCCTGCCCCTGCTCTGCCCCATTCTGCCCCCTCCCCAAAGCACGCCCTGCCCTCACTCCTTCCCCTTCCCCCCAGCGCCTCCTGCACGCTGCTGAACAGTGGCAGGGACAAGGCGCTGGGAGAGAGCGGGAGGAGCTGGTCGGCAGGGCTGCCAGCTCGTGGGAGGTGCTGGGGGGAGGAGGAGGAGATGATGGGGGTGCTGAGCACCAACTGAGCACCCATGGAGTTGGCACCTATGCCTCACAGTCTTTAATGTATTCTGCCTGTTAAGTAGGGAAGTGCTATTAGTCTTATTTTACAGGGCATGAGGCAGAGAGACACTGAGTGAATTCCCCCAAGTTACAAAGGAAGTCTGTGGTGGAGCAGGGACTTGAATCCACATCTGGGCTAGGAGTTGGCTAGTGTCCTACCCACTGGACCATCCTTCCTCTCTGCTGCAAAGAGTTTTAATACTACTACTTCCATCCTGTTGAATGTAGCTATGTGTTTACTGTTTCCATCGCTCCATACGTCTAGTTTATCTAATTACTCCTTTTATGAATCCACTCAAAGCCCATATTGAAAGAATGTTAGGAGTCTTTTTCTCAACTCAATTTTGGAAGATGACATTTTAGATCTGGGTGTTGAAAGATTTTGGCCAAAGTGATTTTATTTTCTGAATGCTGAAGCCACACAATTGCAAAAGACAGAGTTCAAGTGCACATTACTTTACTTGCAGAGAAAAATATTGCATTTTATATTTGGTGTTGCTGTCATGTTTAGGTTAACTGCGTTAGTATTTTAATAACTAAAGCTTGAATGAATTTACTAGTATTGTATTTTTGTTTTTTAGACATGGATAAATATACAGAGGCAGTGTATCAAATGGTTAGCTCATGGGACAGGCAGCCAGGAATCCTGGTTTTTGTTCTTAGCTCTGCCATTGACTTACTGTCTGGCTTTTGGCAAGTTACGTAAACTCTATGTTTTTCAATTTCCTGATATGCCATATGGGGATAATAATGTACTTACCTTTCTGACAGGGGAGTTATGAGGCTTGATTTTAATGTTAGTAATGTATTTTGAGATCCTTTGATGGAAGATGCTTTAGAAATACCTTTATTATTATTATTATTATTATTAATAATAACTATTCCACATCTTTCTAATTAACAGTTTATTTGCATTTTCTCTCTTTTCTCTTTTGGGGGATGTAACTTAACAGGAACAGCAAGAAGCAGTGGAGTCACAGAAGGATATAGATTTGCCAGTCTCGGACAGCGAGCCGTTATCAGGTAGAATGCATTAAGTGGCACTTGTAGTTTGTTTCCTGACTGCCATGCACTGTACAAAGCATAGCCTGGCTTTTCTAAATCTGCTTTAGACAATCCCCTAAGAAGTGCTGATTTTCAGATCAGCACACATGACAAATATACCTAAAATAGCAAATCTAAAAATCTGAGAACAGGTCTAATTCAGCTGTCAGTTCCACATCAAGTAACTACATTGGAATTACTCCGGATTTACTCTGATATGAGCAAAAATTGCCCCAAAATTTCCAGGGGTTTTCCCTGGCTGGTCAAAAAAATCCCATTCACCAAACCTTTTTCATGATGACAACTAGGTTTCATATTGGTTAAACTTGAGTCATGTTTAACATATGGGCTAAAGATTTTCTTAACTCCAGTGGATTACTAGATATGCCACATGAATAACAGACCAATTTATTAGTGTTCAGCTGCCATGAGTAAGAAAGATCCTCTTTTATACAATCTGACCTCTCTGAGGCTCATTACTGAACCTTTAAGATTTATCCAGGGTCCTGGCATCTCTTCAATGTAGCGTTACCAGATAGCAACTGTGAAAAAATGGGACAGGGGGTGGGGGGTAATAGGCGCCTATATAAGGAAAAGTCCCCAAAACCATGACTGTCCCTTTAAGAGAGGGACATCTGGTCACCCTACTTCAATAGGGGTAGGACAGATTTGTCTTTTCCTTTTCCTCCCCTGGTGTTTAACAACGTGAACACTATTTAGAACAGTGGTTCCCAGACTATTCAGACCAGTTGTACTCCTCCTAATACCTAAGGCTTTTGTGACTGGTATTCTAGGCTTGCCTTTCTTATCTTAATGGTAAGCCTTCGAACCAGGACTGTGACATGCTGAAGTTGTGTACCGCTTAGCACGAGTTATGGAGCATCGCAAGCATAGTGCATCAGAGTGCTTACATCTGACTAGGAGGTGATGGGCACTGGCTGCTGTGACCAAGGGCTTGTCTATACAAACATTTAGTTCGCAGGAAGCTGGGATGTGAATGTACCCCACACTAGCTGGCTGCCCCTTCTAACTGTCCTGTGGACCCTGCTCACACACACTACCAGTTCATTAATGCGCTTTGATCTTCTAGTTCCATTTCAGCGTGCCCTCACAGGGAATTAGTGTGTCATAGCTAGTGCACTTTAAATTCACACCCTACTGCACACTATTTTCCCTGTGTAGACAAGTCATCTGGTGGTTAGCATACTAGACTAGGAGACCTTGGTTCTATTCCTGTCTCTGCTGCTTACTCACTGTGTGGCCTTGGGCAAGACTTAGCCTCTCTGTATTTCAGTATCTTTAAAATGGGATACCTATGGGAAAAGTATGAGGCTTTATTAATTGATCTTGGTAACATGATGTGAGCTCTTTAGAGAAATGCAAAGCAGGGTTACTCTGACTACCTGACGGAAGGGCGTTTCAAGGCTTATAAAAGGGAAATGCCTGGACATATTTTTCAGATTGCATCTATTATTTGAAAATGCTTTTAAGAGCAATGAAACATACAGTCAGACCTGGTAATGATTCCTGGAACCCAATTTAATCTACAGCCCCACCCATGCTGTGGTTCTAGTATATCTGTTTTAGACACTTCAAAGACTGAAAACTTTTACCACAGTTTTAGGCACTTCAAGCCATGCAAGTATACTGTGGTTTCTTTAGACCCTGTCCAGCTTATGTTGTTGAGATGTTTCTGCCGCACCCAGCTGTGAAGAAATCACACTACTCGAGGAAATGGACTCTTGAGCGTAATTAGACTATTCTGGTGCAGTAATGTGCAGTACACATAAGAAAAGTCCAGTTTGTTGTCTGAAGGCTCAGGTTCCGAGCAGGGTCTCTCAGGAGGCTCAAGAGATGCAACCCTGGGAGCGGGAAGGGAGGTAGAGGTGGCTTTATATCACTCTTTCATTCCCAGATTCTGGGGTGGTATGGAGGCTGGAGGCTGCATAAGCAAGAGCGGCTCTAGAGGCTGTTCTGATTAACAGCTGCTGCCCAGAGCTGCCCATGGACTACTCCACAGCTCAGAATAGCTGGAATATTGAGGAATCTGACCGCTTTCCCTCCCATCCTCAACATGACTCCCCGCCCCCAGCGCGTCCCTGCATTGGGGGCTATGAGGAGAGTGCTATGTAGGGCTGTTGCACTGACGCTAAGCCAGCAGGGGAACCCCTTTGTGCTGGAGGAATTCCCAGCTGGGAGATCTAGTTGCTTTCCAGCCCTTGGTGCCACATGAGTGGCATAAAGGGGCCAGAATGAAGCTGAGAATCTGGGCCAGAGTGTTCAAGATGGTCTGTACTGCAACACCGGCTCAGGGTTACTTCCTCCAATGCGCCAGTGGAATGAGAGCATTAAGCACAAAGGGCCTGATCCAACTTCCACAGAAGTCAGTGGATTTCTTTCCACCAGGGAGAGTTGGATTGAGCCCTATGCTTGGGCCAGGATAGGGTATAGACCAGGGGTGGGCAAACTTTTTGGCTCGAGGGCCACATCGGGGTTGCGAACCTGTATGGAGGGCTGGGTAGGGAAGGCTGTGCCTCCCCAAACAGCCTGGCCCCCTCCCCCTATCCGCCCCCTCCCACTTCCTGTCCCCTGACTGCCCCCCTCAGAACCCGTAACCCATCCAACCCCCCACTGCTCCTCGTCCCCTGACCGCCCCCTCCAGGGATCCCCGCCCCTAACTGCCTCCTGGGACCCCCCTATCCAACCTCCCCATTCCCCATCGCCTGACCGCCCCAACCCCTATCCACACCCCCACCCCCACCCCTGACAGGCCCCCTGGGACTCCCACGCCTATCCAACCGCCCCCTGCTCCCTGTCCCCTGACTGCCCCCTGGGACTCCCTGCCCCTTATCCAACCCCGCCATTGCCCACCCCCTTACCATACTGCTCAGAGCAGCAGGAGCTTGCAGCCCTGCTGCCCGGATGGAGCTAGCCAGGAGATTTTTAAGAGCAGATTGGACAAACACATGTCAGGGATGGTCTAGATAATACTTAGTCCTGCCATGAGTACAGGAGACTGGACTAGATGACTTCTTGAGGTCCCTTCCAGTTCTATGATTCTATGACTCAGCTGGGACTAATAGTTCTGTTACTGAGATCATAAGTACAGGGAGAAAGGTGGTGTGTTGCTTGCTACTTCGAGTGGGGTTGTAGCTAGAAATCGGATTGACACTGTGAGGACCGCTGTGACTGGGAGAAGTTCATTGCCTTCATATGCTATACTCTGGCTGTAGGTAGCTCATTTGTCTTGAATTGTTGAGACAGACTCAGACCTTTAGGGTTGTTTCTCCTTCCCCTGATCTTGTGTCCCTCGACTTGTCAATGCTACAGACTCTCTCTGTCTTTCCCTGTATTCTTAAATTCTTATGGAACACCTGAAACATGGAACAGTGCTAATAGCTCTGGTATAAGCCCAGTGCTGTCAGGGCCGGCTCCAAGCACCAATGCAGCAAGCAGGTGCCTGGGGCGGCCAATGGAAAGGGACGGTACGTCTGGGTCTTTGGCAGCAATTCGGCGGCAGGTCCCTCAGTCCCTCTCGGAGGGAAGGACCTGCCACCGCATTACCGCTGAAGAATGGAGCGGCGGCAGTAGAGCTGCTGCTGAAGTGCCGCCGATCACGGCTTCCCCCTTCCCCCCCCCTGTTTCGGGTGGCAAAAATGCTGGAGCTGGCTCTGAGTGCAGTGCAGACAACACAGTCTGCAGCCTGGGCTACATAAGAACATAAGAACGGCCATACTGGGTGAGACCAAAGGTCCATCTAGCCCAGTATCCTGTCTTCTGACAGTGGCCAATGCCAGGTGCCCCAGAGGGAATGAACAGAACAGGTAATCATCAGGTGCTCCATCCCCTGTCGCCCATTCCCAGCCTCTGGTAAACAGAGGCTAAGGACACCATCCCTGCCCATCCTGGCTAATAGCCATTGATGGATTTATCCTCCATGAATTTATCTGGTTCTTTTTTGAATCCTGTTATAGTCTTGGCCTTCACCACCTTGCCATCTTAACCCTGACTCGAGCAGTCCAGCATTTCTCTTCCTTATGTAGAGGTCAGCAGTGATGCCAGGCTGCATGGGGTGCGTGGTGCCAGAAGAACAAATAATTCCAAGGACAAAGCTAAAATCATCCAACCCGCCTGTACAAAACTTGAAAGCAGATCACAAGAATTGAAAAACCAGTGGAGTAAGCCAACGTTATTTTCTCTGTGCTAAAGAAAATTCATAGGATGGTTCCTCGCCTCGCTGAGATGGTGTGGTTATGCATTACATCAAGAGCAAACCATTCATTACCTGCATAAACCATTCACTGGCTCAGTTTGCAGAACACACAGATTTGGAAAAAAAAAGACAATTCTCAGACTTATTGCAGGTAACTTGCAAACAGAAAAAGGGTCCCAATTCATTGAATAAATTGATCACTGAGAATAGCTTGCTGAGCTCTAGTACCTACCTATTTTGCAGCATGCAGTTATTACTTATCACAGGAGCATCAACCAGGATTTGGGCCCATGGTGCTATCCAAACACACAGTGAGACAGTCCCTGCCCCAAGGCGCTTACAGTCTAAACAGACAAGCAGTGGTTGAGAAACAGAAGCATGGAGAGATGTAATGACTTAACCAAGGTCACACAGCACATCAGTAGCAGAGCCAAGACTAGACCTCAGGTCTCATGATTCCCACTCCAGTGGCCTAGCCACCAAGCTGCTTCTAATGTTAAAGTAAATGTTTACATACCACTTTGTGAAATATAAAGTTCTACATACCATATGTGCAAAATACTATTATTATTGAGTGTTCCAGAATGATTTTTAGATGTTTTATTACTACTCCACTGCTCAAGGGCGTGTTCCTGCCCCCTGTGAAGTCAGTGGCAGTAATTGACTTTGATTTCAGCAGCATTAGGCCCTAAATACTTTCGCATAGCATTGTCCACAGGTAAAAAGAGCTGCAACCATGCTGGCAGTCATGTTTCAATCAGTCTACGTGGGTGCTTACTACCTTATCACTGTTTGGGGAATATCTTAGGCACTGGCTGCATCCAGGAGAAACTGCACTGAGGTACAGCCTCCTGTTTCAGCTAACATGGGGGGGAACTTTCTGTCAGATTGCTGATCGTTCAGGATCTTTGTTTTGTCTAAGATGTAGCAGCTTAACATGAAGAAAGCCGGGAATGTTCAATATGCTTGTTTCTGTGGTGTCACTGTAACTTGAGGTGTGATTGTAGCACGGGTGGGCATGCATGTGCTAGCTTCAATGTAGCCCACACGGGTAACTACAGCAATGAAGATATGGCAGCATGGACCTCAGTATGGGCTAGGAACCTGGATACATAGCCAGAGTTCCCAGCAGGCCTGTGCTCAAGTGGCTAGCCTGAACTAACCCCTGTGCTCCCATGTCTTCACTATTAGTGTTACCTGTGCTAGCTAGATTAAAGCTAGCATGGGTATGCCAACCTGAGCTGCAATTACTCCTTACTTTGCATTGTAGATGTACCCAAATTTGTCTGTGCCAATAATGGATAAGGATCCAGCCGAAGAACAACGGTTGGAATTGGGGCAAAATTCATCCCTGGAGGAGTTTCTCTACAAAGCGCAACATGTATCAAACTGCTTCTTCTTTTCTGCTTTTCATGAAGGCTTGGTTATAGAGTATTGTACGCTCCTTGTGAATGCCCAGGGCAGGGTGGTGACTGACCAGTGTAGTGTTATTGATGTAAGATCCATCCTTTGGGAAAAGGGAAAGAAAGATAGTCTTGTGGTAAAAGCATGAGACTATGACCCTACATCTCTCTCTGCTACGAAATATATGTGCAACTTAGGGCAAGGGCGCGTGTCTATTTTTAATGTCATGTAAAAATGGAAATACATAACTTCCTCTGATTTTCTGTATTGCCAATGTAAAAAGAGCCAGCTAGCGTCATGTGTTTTCTTTTTAAAGGGAACTTGACAAGGTTTATATCCGCATTAACCAAATGGTTTTTTCTTTTTGTTAACACTGAACTTTAACCTGCTGTTCTGCTTTGCGTAAGAGACTACAAGGAGCCTTGCAGAAAAGCAGTCCATTTGTTTGTGATGAAAACAAGACGATTTAGAAAACATTGTTTTTTACAGAAGCATCTACCGCACTCCTTGCATACTGAGTGCTATTAAAACATTATATATAACTTATTTGAAATACAATTGCTATATAACATTTTTATTTTGAGGCTCTGAGAGCATTTTCCTTTCTTTTGCCTGCAGTAGGGCTATCCCAGCGTCTGACCATCCCAAGAGCTAGAGCTCTTACAATAGCTCTTCTGAACGTGAACAGACAGAGGAAGTGGTTTCCCTAGCAACGGAACTATATAGAAGCACTCACAACCTAACAGCTCCTCCTCACTTGGGGTTTCTTTCCATTGTAGTTATTTGCTGTCATGGAGAAAGTGGCAAGCATGGCTTGGCCAGAAGCAAACTGCATTGTGATGATGTCTGTTTTTGGATAGTGGATGGGGGGCAGAGCTCCAAAGGTTTAGCATTTCCCTTCAGTTTGAAGGCTAAGCATCAAGAAGTTGGGGAATCTTATTGGTGCCTCATAAGCTGCCAAACTGGGCTGCAAACTTTGAGAGATTTGTTATTTCCTACTTCTGGTCAGGCTAAAAATAGCACAGGGACAACCTCTGTCATGGCATCTTGTCCCCCTTGCTGCCAGTGCTGGCGTGCAAACTGAAGGGAAGAGCCACACGAAAAACAAAGGATCAAAATGTGCTAACCAACACTTTTCTCATCTCTGTAAAGGGAACCAGATCATTCTGACAGTACAGCCTGGTTATTATTTTATCCATAGGGGTATCTAATTTTAGTCCGTGAACCTTTCCCCACCTCTATCTCCCATTTTGTAAAATGGCCTCACTGTCATTCTTTCCTTTTAGGGATAAATTCTCTACTGGCATAACGCCACTGACTTGCTAACAAAGACCATCCCAAATAAATGGAAATACTAATACCCATGAGACTGAATCGGCAAAACTTCTGATACATTTAAACTTTTTTAAACATACAAAGTTACTTACAAAAAGCAAAGTAAACAGATTTAAGCATGCACTTCAGGTATCTTCCGAACTTTAGCAAAGACCTTTGGTCATTGGACCAACCATATAGAAAGCCTCTCCTGGAAGATGGCCATAGCAGGGAATTTTTTGGTCAAAACATTTTTTTTGTTGGAAAACTCTGATTTGACAAAACCGAAACTTTTGTGGAAATGTACCAGTTTCGACAAAACTTGTGTCACAAAAGTTCAAATAGCCTCAGATCTGGGATGGAATTTCTAGTTAGAGAGAGAAAAACTGTGAAAGATCTTGATTTGTCCTACTGCAGAACAGGAACATTTTTCTAAATATCAAAAATGTTCACAGGAAGGAAAAACCATTTCCCACTCAGCTCTAATGCTCATTTCCATGGACAGTACCATGACTCTGCCACTCTTAGACTGGTTAAAATAACAAAGAAGGTCTACACCCATTAATCTTACCTAAACCTCATTCTTTTCTTCCAGATTTTGGGTCAGTTCCACTCAGCCCAGATGCCCTGCTCCTGGGCTGGCCTTGCAGCATTCTCTGTGTCTCTGTGTCAAAGATTCACCTCTAGTAGCTGTTGCCTGCTCTTTCCTCTCCCTCTCTAGCTGAGGTTTTTAATGGTTTAATGTGCTTTTGAGCCTATGCTGGGGAAAAACAAACTCACTATTTTATCTAGAATGAGGCTGGTGGGTATTTCTCAGTTAATAGTTCCGCCACTGTTCCCTTAAAGACCATAGGTGTTCTTTCTGGAGGTACCACACATCTGTCATTGTTTCATGATCTCCGAACAGTCTTCTTTGATTTAACTCCATGTGGCCAGGCAGAATAACAAGGAGGTAAACTGAGGCACACTCATACATCCCCTGTTTCATTTGGAGGTGTCAGTTTCCTAGACTGGCCAGTGAAGTCTACAACTACCTGGAAAAGCCTCATTTGGGGGTTTTAAAAAATAAACAAGAGTTGTGGAAGGGATATAAACCCTCATGCTTCAGGGCACAAGTCAACATCTAACTACTTGGGTGTAGGAAGAAACTTTCCTTGTGGGTAGAGTATTCCAGAACTGGCTACTACAGAGGGTTTTGCACCATCTTCTGAAGAATCCAGTACTGGCCAAAGTTGGAGATGGGATCCTGAACTAGAGGCACTTTGGGTCTGGCAATTCCTCAGCATGGTGTGTATGTATGTGGACTCTTGAGATTCTCTCCAGCCCCAGGTTTCTGTAATTCCTTTTTTGTTCCTTTCATGGTCCACATACTTATGGTACTTGAGAGCCAAGTTCTCAGCTGGTGCAAATCAACATAGCTCTATTGACAGTAATGGTGCTACATTAATTTATAGCTGCTGAGGATCTGGCCTTATCCGCCTCTAAACATGTGCTCAAGAAGCAGGATAGCTATGTCCTATAAGACTAAAATGTGTAGCTAGTCACTAAGGGAGGAAAGGTGGTTTATTGGATAAGGCACTGAGCTAGCAGTTGGAAGAAAGAGGTTCTATTCCCAGCTGCACTGCTGTGTTACCTTGTGCAAGTCACTTCCTCTCTCTCGTGTTTCCCTTTCTGCTAAGGCTATTTGAACTTTAAGCTCTTCAAGGCAGGGAGTGGTTCTCATGATGTGCATGTACAGTGCGTAGCACAATGAGGCTTCAGTCTTGGTTGGGGCTTTCAGGTGCTACTGTAATACTACTAATAATGAGCTCTATACAGGTAGGCAGAGGACAGTACAGTGAATGTTACTGATGTCAGCATAAAGGGCATTGTCTTCTAGAGTTTCAAAGATTGCTTTCCAAGTGCAAAGTTGTCACTGTTTATATTAGTCAGTGTTTGCTTTATTTCTGAAATGTGAACTGTAAACAGAGCAACAGATGTCTTCTCCGAGGGAGGGAGAAGGGAGGAAGACTGAATTTCCTGCAGATGGGAAAGTCAGACAGGTGGTGGCATCTTTGTAGAGAGATTTGTTTTGCCAACTGTAATGAAGCAAGATACTCCTCAGCCACCCACCGCTAAGTGAGTCTGCTATTTGTCATTTCAGACAGGAGATTAAAACCCAAAGCTTTTCCTGAGCCATAAGCCCAGTACAGTGGCTCCTTTTCTGCCAAAATAATGAATAGTAGAGTAGCTCATCCTTCCATTCAGCTTCTTATACTCTTCACAAAGGGCATCTTCGTAGGAGGGGAATACACTCACTCATATTAAGTCTCTGAGGTAAGAGGAGCCAATAGGAAATGAAAAGGAGTTTAAAAGGAATATTGGAAAACTAGTAAGCAGCAGAGACCAATGAAACAGAAATGATAGGATTGGATATGACATGAGGAGTGCTGAGAGAGCTAAATGTACATACTCTCTGAGTTGTTTCTATACAAACTATCTACATCATAACCAAGTGCTAAGGACTCCATTGTGCATGGTACATATTCTCTGTAGTCTAGTACAACAGAAAGGTGTACAGGCCAAATGTGAGTGAGTGGTGTAGTGACCTGGCACGTGGGGTCTCTGTGCTACTCAGATTTGGCCCAGGTGCCCCTCTGCCATGAATGTTTTTGGACTGGGGGGGTGAGGAGAGACTCAGTTTCAGATTTTGTCCTGGGTCCCAAAAAAACTTCTGTGCAGCCCTGATTAAATCCAGTCCCAGGCTAGTGCCATAACCATTGGACCAACTTTCCTCTCATTGGGGTTAAGTTCAATCTAGCAGAGAATGGTATAATATGATCCAATGCTGGAAGTTGAAGCTAGACAAATTCAGCCTGGAAATAAGGCGTACATTTTTAACAGTGAGAATAATTAACCGCTGGAACAACTTACCAAGAGTTGTGGTGGATGCTCCATAACTGACAATTTTTAAAATCTAGACTGGATGTTTTTCTAAAAGATCTGCCTTGGGAATTATTTTGGGGAAGTTCTCTGGCCCGTGCAATACAGGAGGTCAGATTAGATGATCACAATGGTCCCTTCTGGCCTTGGAATCTATGAATCCAATAATCTATAAGTGTTGGGTTACCCTGTCTCACAGGGGGGTCCAGGATGGATTCTGCTTCAGGCAACCAGAAGTCCTTTTGGAGTTCTGAAGTTGGAAGAAGCAAGTTTTACATCCCGCAGAGGTGAATTCCAAACACAGACTGATGGTGATAGGATTTAGTCTGGCAAACTCAAACAGGGCTGGAGCAGGTGGGTGTTTGCTTATTTTTTCCAACCCCCCTACCCAGCCATAGTGAGGATTGTGGAACAGAACAAAAGGTGATGCTGGGAGAAGGCAGCTGTGAGCTGGTGCCTGGGGTAGTTAGAAAAAGGACTCTGCTCAGTACCTGATGGGATTGGCTGAAGCTAACCATAGTACATCCAGGAGTCCTAGAAATCCTAGGCCTTGTCTAGAGTAGGATAAAAGGTATGTAGACAAGGCAGTGTATACTTCAGCATCATGGTCAAGTTAAAATCTAGGCTCCCTCTTAGGCTTTAAACCAGCTCAGGACATGTTAGAGGTTGTGGGGCTTTTGCTACATTGACTTTTCACATATGCTAGTTAGAAAGTGTTATCAAGTGCATTCTAACAGTATGCATTTTATCGTGCTCTAGTTAAGGTCCCTGTCCACCCAATAAATTTGTCTAGACTGCCAACCTTGTGAGAGCTATCTAATCCTTTGTGGACTTGAAGTAAGTCCCACACCCGACTCACCCTTACACCCAGAGATAATCAAAAAATACCATTCCACAGAGAGGATACCAAGGTGTAAAAACCTAGATGGAGAGACAGAGGCTAAGCAAGGGATCCAAATTCTATTCTATGGGTGATGTGAGATATTATCCCTAGAGAGGTAGCTGAGGCTTTGCTGGCACAAATAGGATGAGGCGCTGCTGGTGTATTTACAAAAGGAAGTGGGTTGGTACCTTAATAAAGTCCTTCAGTGAGAAGCTACAAGTTACAAAGCAAGAGCAAATTGGATCAAGAAGGCCTGCAGAGGCCAAGCACAGAGAAGAAATCCCAGCAATTAGATAACCAGAAGAGTTCTCAGTGGGGAATTCAAGGGTGCATTGTTCAGAATCAGCATAATGTGGCCATAAAGCAGCCATAAGTCACCTCATTGGAGAATTAGCCTGCACAGGGAGCCTTTCTAACCAGGGCATGTCAGGAGCTGACCGGGACCTGGAGGGGATGTGGCCTTATCTCTTCTGCAGTAGAACAATGTCCACAGGAGTCATTGTGGCTAAGGTGCAAATTTGAATCATACTATGGGCTGCTGTGATCTGCATTGGGGGGTGGGGGCTGATTTGGCTCCCAGCGGCCCCAGAATAAGGAGAGCCCCCTTGGTCCATGTACTTAGCATGAGTGCAGGCCTTGGTGTCTAGGATGAGTCTCTGGAGAAACAAATTTCAGAGTGGTAGCCGTGTTATTCTTTATTAGCAAAAACCACGAGGAGTCCTTGTGGCACCTTAGAGACTAACAAATATATTTGGGCATAAGCTTTCGTGGTCTAAAACCCACTTCATCAGATGCATGGAGTGGAAAATACAATAGGAAGATATATAGAGAGCAGTACATGAAAAGATGGGGGTTGCCTTACCAAGTGGGGGGTCGAGACAATTCAATTAAAGTGGGCTATTATCAACAGGACGAAAAATCACTTTTGTAGTGGTAATCAGGGTGACCCATTTCAAACAGTTGACAAGAAGGTGTGAGTAACAGTAGGGGGAAATTAGCATGGGGAAATTAGTTTTTAGTTTTTGTAGTGACCCAACCACTCCCAGTCTTTATTCAGGACTAATTTGATGGTGTCCAGTTTGCAAATTAATTCCAGTTCTGCAGTTTCTCATTGGAGTCTGTTTTTGAAGTTTTTTTGGTTGAAGAATTGCCACTTTTAAGTATGTTATTGAGTGACCAGGGAGATTGAAGTGTTCTCCTACTGGTTTTTGAATGTTATAGTTCTTGACGTCTGATTTGTGTCCATTTATTCTTTTGCGTAGAGACTCTCCAGTTTGGCCAATGTCCATGGCAGAGGGGGATTGCTGGCACATGATGGCATATATCACATTGGTAGATGTGCAGGTGAAACAAAATGAATCTAGACATCCCCAGTCTCTAATTAAGATGAGAATTCCCAGCTCTAGCAGGGTAGGTTGGCATCTTTTTTTTCCTTAAAGCAAGTTACATGCCGAGGCAATAGAAAGAAAGGATGGTCTGGTGGCTAGGGCGCTAGCTGGAGATGTGGGTTCAAGCCCCTGCTCTGCCACAGACTTTGTGTGATCTTGGGTGAGGCACTTAATCTCTCTATCCTCCGTTCCCCATCTGTAAAAACAGGGGTACTAGCACTGCCCCAATGCCTGGAATGTCCACCATTTGGTATCAGGCACAGAGATATAACCCAGGAGATTCCACCAAACAGATTGCAGGGTCCTTGGAGATCAGTCTGTACATACTACAACTGCCTGTGCACCTCTTAGTATTGGACGTCTTACAGGCACAATCCACTATACTGCCACCTTATATCTTTGCTTCAGGAGCTTTAAATCTCTTTAAAACCATATCTGAAAACCTCTTTGCCTCCTTGGAGCAGCTCCTCAACTGGTGGAAATCAGCATAGCTCCATGGAAGCCGACGGAACTGAGGATCTGACCTGCTAATGATCCTTCCCTCTGCTCTTAATATTGCTAAATAAGGCTGTTGTGCGGAATTCTGTGGAGACAGAACAGGCTGTTGCATTTTGCATAATGAAAAGCTTGTTCATGTTTATGCTTAAAGATGTCTATTCTTAATCGGGCTGCAGAACAGGACAGCCCACACGTGTGAGTTTCATAAAGAGTGAAAATGAGTTGAATGGAATCAGGAAGACAACTTATCTGGGCTTCAGGATAAAAGACAAAGGCCAGTCGCCTAAAGGTTGCTGGGAAAAGAGATTTTGAATGACAAATGTTTATCTTCCTTTGCTCACAGGCGCTCTTTTCCATTAGCGGGTGGGTAGGGAAGAACAATATGTTTTTTACATCCAAAGCCTGTGAAAAAGAAATAAATCCTCGTGTATGAAAACAACCCACAAGCCTTTGACTTTGTGCATCAGCATCCAGCAAGGAACATATTATAGAGGAAAGTGCTGGAAAAGAGAATAGACCTATTGGGACCAATCCTCACCTAGTGTGAATTGGCACAGCTGCACTGACTTCAGTGCTGATTCACACCAGCTGAGCATCTGGCTCAGGGGTGAAAGTAACTTAAAGGACTTACCGGTACGCCGGAGTCCTGAGCGGGGGCGTGGCCTCAACCGGAAGAGGCGGGGCCTCAACCGGAAAAGGCAGGGCCTTTCACGATTTAAAGGCCCTGGGGCTCTGGCTGTGGCTGGGAGCCTCAGGGCCTTTAAATTACCCTAGAGCTACCAGCTGCATCGGCGGCTGGGAGCCCTGGGGCTCAGGGGTGAATTAAAGGGCCCGGGGCTCTGGCCGCCACGGAGCTCCGGGCCCCTTAAATCACTGCAGGAACCTGGCTGCCGGAGCTCCAGCGGCACTTTAAAGGGCCCGGGGCTCCCCGCAGCGGCCGGAGCACCGGGCCGTTGAAATCCCCACCCGAGCCTGGCTGCTGGAACTCCGGCAGCGCTTTAAAGGGCCCAGGGCTCCCCGCAGCGGCCATAGCACCGGGCCATTGAAATCCCCGCCCGAGCCCAGCTGCCAGAGCTCCGGTGGCGCTTTAAAGGGCCCGGGGCACCCCGCAGCGGCTGGAGCCCTGGACCCTTTAAATCACCGCCATGGAAGCCAGTCCAGTCCGGCTCTTGCCGGTACGCCGGACCGGACCGGACCGACTTACTTTCACCTCTGATCTGGCTCCAAAAGTCCAAAGAGAGCAAACTCTCAGCGAGATGCTTAGCTGGTGTAAATCAGTTTACCTCTGCTGAAGTTGAAGGAGCTAGGCTGATTTCCACCAGCTAAGGAACTGGCCCCCTTTCTTTATGTCGTTGGGAGTCTAATGGAGAACACATTCCTGAAAGTCATTCTTAACTTAGCCAGGTGACAAACCTTAAGAGACCCTTAAATAGCAAGAATTACTACAGCGTTCTTTTTCTCCCGCAGAGAGGATGTCCCGTAGCAGATTTATGAAGTGGAGAATGCAAGGCAGGCAATAAAGGAACTCTTTGTAGCTGCAATTGTGATTTGTAACCTATGGCGAAAGGACAGTGAGGTCATACCCATGAAAGAATTGAAGTCTCCATATGATGTGCACAGTAATTGAAATAGTTGTGTTAAGAAATGGTTTCCATTGAACATAGCTTTCTTTTTTCCCCTTCACTGGATTTTTTTTATATATATACCTGATGTGAACGTACTCTCAGTTCAGACTCAAACACTGACACAGCAAGTTTAGTTTGGTTTAATAACGATCTCTTTCTAAGGCGCAGTAGAACTATGAAGAACTCTTTGCCATATTTGCAGCACCTCTCCCAGGAGGGTCAGTGACTGGTGCATGGAGCAATGCATTTCCTGTTGTGTGTGGCTGTAAATAAGAGATGAATGAAGGAAACAGATGTGGAAATTTCTCCCTAACTTGTCACTCATATGTAGCCAAAATCAGACTTGGCCTCTTTGTCTTCTGAGTGATCTGTGTCAGCTTCATTTATATTATCTATTTCTGCTAAGGGACAAAGGCTGCTATCCTGATTGTGGCATTATCATGTTACCATTTGAACAGGAGTGAACCAGGGGACCGAAGGACAGAGAAAGCCGAGATTTTGATTATTTAGGTTTCAGAACTGCCATCATTCAGGTAAAACCTGAATGTGATGCCTGACTTGGGGCTCTTGAGTCTTCGTCCTGATCAATGGACCTACTGTACAGCTGTGCCATCGATTGAAGTGTCTCTGCTGAATGTGACTACTGTGCGTTATTTCCTGGCTTCTTATGATGACTGCTAAAAGTCTACCAGCTAGGCCTAGGCCTCTGAAGTTGGCGGAAGCAAGTTTTCTATCCAACAGAGGTGAACATTCATTGCAGTCAGTTTCCATTGTCACCAGCTTAGTTCCCTTGAAGGAAATATATTAATAAAGAAACCATTTACAAATGCAGTAACCATGGAAAACCCAAGACTGTAAATCCTTAATCACTCATTGAAATCAATGGGACTTCCCATGCGTGTAAGGTTTTGCAAGACTGGGCCCATAGAAAGCAGGTTCCCTGAAGAAAGGACTTTGTTTGTGCAACTCTGAGCACAACTCTGCTCAATACATAGCTAGTAATTGCTACAGCTTATATGTATGCAGCCCTTTTCATCATAATGTGTAGCAAAAGATAGGGAAAGTAATTCTATGAAAACCTACAATTATTAGAGATACAAGTGCGGTAATATTTGTTTATTGAGTCATTTTGTATGAGGAATAGAAATCTTATCAGTGTTCTTTTACTGCATTAGCATGTATCAAAAGATACAAAACAAACACTAAGAAAAAATATAGTGTTTCTGTGACTCAGTCATGCTATCAGTGCTAGTAGAATATAATAATGTAATAATAATATATTATTATTATTTTATGGTAATGCATAGAAGGCCCATCAAGATTGGGGCTTCATTGTAAAAGTACATAATTAAGAGACTAACCTGCAGAGCTAACAATCTAAACAGGCGTAAGAAAGGAAGTAGCATTGATCCCATTTTACAGATCAGGAACTCATAGACATTAACGCCAGAAGGGACCATCATGATCATGTAGTCTGACCTACAGCACATTGCAGACCACAGAACCTCACCCACCCACTCCTGTAATAGGCCCATAACCTCTGGCTGAGTTACTGAAGCCCTCAAATCTTGATTTAAAGACTTCAAGTTGCAGAGGCAGCGAGAGATTGTGACTTGTCCAAGGTCACAGAAGACCTTGGGGCGCCCAGGCAGTGTGAATGGAACCCTGATCTCCTGAGTCTGAAGCCAATGCTTTGATCACGAGGGCATCTCTCCCCTCATAGATTTACCCTTTCAGTGGGTAGAACTAGTATCACCAACCAAAATGTCAAGTCCAGAGCCAGATGGAGTTAGAATCCATAGGCATTGCTCTCTGGAATAGGCTGTTGAATCTGATAAATAATGAGAACTGGATGTAAGCTTTGATCTGACTGTTGAAGCCAGTGGGAGTTTTGTCACTGATTCCACAGGAAGCAAGATAGAGTCCTTAATCGGTGTTTCTTTCTTTTTTTTAAAAAAAGATGCCAAAGTGCAGCCTTTGTGTAAGGAAAAAATTGTGCTGATAATATATAGTGGTTTTATCAGGCCCTTAATTGTTGTTGCCAAGAAAATGTATCCTCTTGGGTCAGGGCTAGTCCAATGAATAAAATGCAAAGAGCTTGGTTTGTGTCTAAAGACAGACTGAGACAAATGCATCCCTGGTGTAACTCAGTTGAAATCTGTAGATGAATTTGGTTCATTATCTAGCTAAAATCCTACATTAAAAAACCCTTCTCCTTAGGTGTGTTGCTAACAACACTTAGCTTTTTAAGAAGAAAAGTTTAGAAAATCAAATTTACTTGTCATCCTTTATTGCTGATTAACTGGCCTTTGCTTGGACAAGGATTCAGCCAATCTCTTCATGGTCAATTTCTGTTCTCAGATCCTATGTGCTAAGACAATGCTGCAAGGCTTGGGTTGCAAACTCTGCAGAAGAAATGTTCTAAATAAATAATACTCCTGATTTTCACTGAATTTGTTAAGGTTTCATGTAGGGTGACCAGATGTCCTGATTTTATAGGGACAGTCCCGATTTTGGGGGCTTTTTCTTATATTACCCTATTACCCCCTACCCCCGTCCTGATTTTTTACACTTGCTATCTGGTCACCCTAGTTTCACGTAATCATTTCTATAAACAAGCTGCAGTGGTGGTATACAAACTCCACCCTGGGCAACACAGGGTTAATAAGCTATTGTGGGCTCAGTTGGTCCCACTCTGCCACAACTATGAGAGATGTCAGTCCTGAAGGGAGGAACTTAAAAAAGAAAAATACAGCTCAGTTCATGGCAGACCAGACCTCCAGTTTTCAGCTCCACAGCTGGCTGAAGGCAAGAGCTCCTTGGATGACCACTGCCTGATGACCTCTATTAAGGGAGATGTCAGGGGTCACAGATCTCAGGCCCCAGGGTCCGCAAGTGGTGTCCAGACCACAACTGCCACCTGACAGCTCTTCAGAACCACCAAGGGAGGGGATTAGCAGAACTCTGGACCACCAGAGGCTGCACCTATGAAGCTCCTGATTGGAGCAGCTGTCTGGCCTCTCCGATTGGCCCAGATACACTACTTAAGCCAGAAGGAGGCACAGGAAGTTGTCTGAGCAACTAAGTGAACTCCCGATCTGCTGCTGCAGTGGACTCTAACTCCTCACTCTGGTTTGACCTGTGGTACTGCTATCTGACTCTGACTTCAGCTTGACCCTTGTACGGCTGTCTGACTCCAGTCCTGACCCTTGGCGAGACTCCTGACACTGATTCTGGCTCAGCCTTTTAGGTGACTCCGAACCCTGACTCCAGCCCTGACCCTTGGCATGATCCTGACTCTGACTCCAGCTCTGACGCTGGCTTTGGTTCCTGGCTCTGACCAACAAACATGACCACCCTTGCTCTGGTCCCTACAGCTTGCTTGAATCACTATTCCTCCAACTGGTCCCAGCCGAGTACGGATCCAGCAGAGTTCCCCTTACCCCAAAGAATATCAGCGTCACATGAGAAGGCAGCTTGGCTCCAGGTAGATAACTGAGCAATGGAGGCACAGATTGCACAGCTGGCTGCCGAAAATCAGGTATTGTGGGAGCAAGCCCATCAACTCCAGGCAGAGAATATTGCGCTCCGTGCCCGACCAGCCGCACCGTCACCTGAGCTGGGACTTGTTATCCCCCTCCTGGAGAACTACAATGGACATTGTTCAAAATTTCAGGGCTTCGTGAACCAGTGCCACCTCTTGTTCCTGCTTCGATCACAGATGCACTCTTCCAGCCAGGCCAAGATTATTAGCCTACTTGACTGGGGAGGCATTGGCCTGGGCCTCCCCACTGTAGCAAACCAGCAGTCCAGTGCTGTCTAACTGGGACTCCTTCCAGCAAGTGATCTCAGCCATCTTGGATGACTCCAACCATGCTTGCTCTGCTGGGGCTCTGCTTGACCCTAGGAAATGGGAAGCATGAAGTCGTGTCTCAGTGGTCACAAGCCGGGATAGCAAGGCCATCAGAGCTGACCACTGACCTCAGTTCTCAACTCCCATTCAAATATAGTGACTAAACTGACACTTGAAAAGAAAAACACAGGTGCCTTGCCCCCACACAGCAACTACAATTGCCCAGTTGAGTTACAAATGGGGTGAACTTTCCATTCTGTCACATTGACATCATGGCTGAGCCTGAACTAGTTACTCTCTGCACCTACATGCAGGACTTTATTTGCAAGTCCACCTCGCCCACCGGGGTGCCAGTGGTCTTTGAAAAAAAAAAAAAAAAAAAAATGATGTCAGTTTCTAACTTTGCGTGGACTCTTGGGCCCTAAAATCAAGTCACTAGTAGGTATCAATAACCACTACGCCCAATCCCCAAACTATTGGATCAGGTAGGGGCCTCTCAGATCTACACAAAGTTAGATCTCTGAAGGGCATACAACCTAGTCTGTATTAGACCTGGGGAGGGGTGGAAGACTTCGTTCCAAACCCCATTTTGAGTACTCCCATGATGCCCTTTGGTTTGATGAAAGCACCTGCCATGTTTCAACATTTTATTAATGATGTGCTCTGGGACATTCTGGACCAATATCGGGTAGTATACCTGGATGACACACTTATTTTTTCAGAGAATGCTAAGCAGCACATCCTGCATGTCCATTCCATCCTGAAGAGACTATGTCAACATGACCTTTGCGCTAAAATGGAGAAATGTGTCTTTGACCAGACCTCCACAGAATTCCTAGGGTTCATCTTATCAACCAATGGTATTGAGATGGATCCTTGGAAGGTGAAGGTGGTCCTCGAGTGGGCAGCACCCCATAATGTTCACAAACGATAGCACTTCCTGGAGTTTGGAAATTTTTACAGATGGTTTGTCCTGAGGTTCTTGGAATGTGTCACCTCCCTTCAGTGCCCTGCCTCATAAAAAGTATCTCTGGTCCCCTGAGGCTCAACAGGCCTTTGAGCAATGAAAACCCGCATTTACCACTATTCCCCTACTGGTTCATCCGACACTATGCACGCTTCCAATGTATCAATCGGAGCTGTGCTTTCTCAGAGACACAGTCCCCAACAGATGTTACATCTGTGCACCTTTTATTCCAGGAAACTCACACCCTTGGATCAGAACTAAGAGATTTTGGACAAGGAACTCCTGGTGATTAAAATGGCTCTTGAAGAGTGGTGCCACTATCTAGAAGGGGCCTGGTACCCTGTCCAGGTGTATATAGACCATAAGAACGCAGAATATTTGAATAGGGCCAAGGCCCTGGAACCAGTGACATCCTCGGTGGGCCCTGCTCTTTTCACGTTCAGTTTCCTAATCTGTTGCCGAGGAGCCAAAAATAACAATGCCAATGCACTGTCCCAAAGGGGGAAACTTTACACTGATCTAGAGGATTCAAACCCTGAAATCTCCTGCATCTTAAAGCCTCATAACTTCCTGGGTGCAGTGTCTCGCCAAGACTGGCTTACCTTAATATAAGCAGCCTCAGCCCATGAGGTACCTCCTGATGAAAAGGAGTCCATAAGAACCCCATGATGTCCGAGAAAAGATAATCTATGCGAAAGGGTGTATATATGTTTCCCCTGGACCTCTGAGAACTATGTAAATATGTCACATCTCCCCATGGGAGGACATTTAGGCCAGATAAAAATGCAGTGCCTTCTAGTGGCTTCTCTTGTGACCTATGGTACAGGCCTATGTTGACTTTGTTGTGTGCACCTTCTCTAAGATGTCACAAGAAACCCCTCAGATTGCTGCAATCTCTCTAGTCTCCTTCTAGCCCCCGGCCAGTCATTGTCCTAAATTTTATAGTAGAATTACCCGCATCCAATGGGTTCACAACCATTTTGATGGTGGTGGATAACCTCACAAAAGTGGCATACTTCATCCCCTGTACTGGCCTACTCTTCTCCCAGGAGACCACCCAACTATGGGTCGATTAAGTCATCCATCTCCATGGCCTCCCAGAGCACATCATCTGTGACTGTGGAGTGCAATTCTGGCATGAAGCCCTTTGAATGCTGGGCATTTGCTCTTGTTTCTCTTCTGCATATCACCCTCAGACAAATGATCAAGTGGAAAGAACTAACCTGATTCTGAAGCAGTATCTTCACTGCTATATAAACAACCTTCAGAATGATTGGTCCTCTCTGCTACCTCATGCAGAGTTCACGTACCGCAACGCGGAATATGTCCCTTCTTTTCGAACTATGGATTTCACCCTTCGTTCTACCCAGAGCTACCTGCAACTCCCCCTTCACAGCAGCCCTGGACTGGGCACAACAACTATGTCAAATCCAAGATGACTTAAAGATTCACTTGGAAGATGCCAAAAGGAGCTACAAACAATATGCAGCCCACCGTCGACAGGACAGGCCCGCCCTTTCAGTAGGCCAGATGGTATGGCTCTTGATGAAACACCTACACATGGACAGGACATCTCATAAACTGGACAACTAGTTCCTTAATCCCTACCAAGTTTGCTGCCAAATCAATCCAGTCACCTTTAAACTCCACCTACCTTAATCCCTCTGGATACACCCTTTCCCCCCATATATGACTCCTGAAGCCCCATGTACAGAATCCATTCCCTCACCTCTTCCAACCTCCTCCCCCCCCCCCACACCAGCATGTGTTCAAGATCACGATGAGCATATTGTCCATGAGATCCTCAACTCCACAATGAGATGTGGTAGACTCCTAGATTGGGAAGGTTATGGTCCTGAAGAGCACCCCTGGGATCCAGCAGAGAATGTCCACACTCTTGGCCTGGTAAAAATCCTCCAGGAGCGCCACCCTGGAAAAACCTAGCCCACTGATGCACAGAGGGCACGCTGGGGGGGGGGTGATGTGAGGGATCATATGTCTTGAACCTGAGCCCAAGGGTCCTCAAGTGATGCCCAGACTGTGACCGCCACTCAACAGTTCTCCAGAACCTCCAGGGGAGGGGCTTGCACCACTGTGGCCCACCAGAAGCTCTGCCCATGAAGCCCCTGATTAGAGCAGACATCCGGCCCCACCGATTGGCCCAGACACACTACTTATGCCAGAAGAAGGCACAAAAAGTTGTCTGAGTAACTGAGTGAACTCCCAATCTGCTGCTGCACTGGACCCTAACTCCTGACTGGCTTGACCCTTGCATTGTTCCCTGACTCCAGTTTGATCCTTGGTACTGCTGTCTGACTCTGACTTGACCTCTGGCACTGTTCCTTGATTTCTGGCTTGACCCTTGGCATGGCTGTCTGACTCTAGTCCTGACTTTTGGCATGACTCCTGACACTGGTTCTGGCTCAGCCTCTGACATGACTCCTGACCTCAGCTCTGGACCCAGTGCTTGGTGTGATCCTGACTCCCACTCCAGCTCTGACTCTGGGTTTGGTTCCTGCTTCTGATCCCAGCTCTGAGCACTAGGCTTGACCGCCAACGCCCGGTCCCTAGAGCAGGACCTGATGCTGACCCACCTTGGTTGTGAGCATTTTTCTGTACTAGCCTGTGAACCTAGTTGGGGCTGCAGCTCAGGAGAAGCCCTCTGAAGAGAGCCTTGTCCCACCCGTGGGACAATTAGTTTGTGTTTGTGTTTGCTGGCAATCCTAGAAGGGGCTGATTGTCTGGGGCTCACCTGGAGGTCTGAGCCTCTTACAGCTGGGCATCACAAAGCAGAGGCCTGGATGAGTGCAAGGGCATGGACCAGGGCATAGGGGGCACCCTGGGCAAGAAACCCAGTGACAAAACACACAGGCAAACTTCCCTTCATAATAATATTCTAGTAATGACTCCAAGTATGGTGTTGTTATGATATGCTTGTGGTGTTCCTTGTCATCCCTGTAAAATACTGTAGTGTTTTTTTAAAATAAGAATTTAGGTTTAAACTACTTCACAGCATACCCTGTGCGTGGAACATCTCAATTTCTGTTCATCAAGCCCCTATTCTTGCATGATTAAAATCACTGAGAGCTTGGCCATGGATTTCAGCAAGCATGATTATGCCTGCATAGAACCCGACTGACTTCAGAACTGGTTCTCATTGCCATCATATCCAAATATCTGATACCAAGTACTTGATTTCTTACGTCTAATGTTGCCTTAATGTTAGGTTTCTTTGCATTTCATTTCTCACATTTTTAAAAAAGAGGGAAAATAAATATATCTGTTGCTGCTCACCTTGCAGAGCTCATGGACTCTGCTGGTTTTGCCAGCAGGGCTTGTAATGTCTTGTTCCTGAGCTATTAAGGCCTTATCAGCTCCTCCTGCTTTGCTTGCAGAGTTTAAAAGTAAAGCTGGGGGGAAATTTTCCTTCCCAAAGTTTTCAGTGGAAAATGTCTTTTGCCAAAATGCAAATGTTTACAAAAAGTGTCACTTTCGCATTAAAATACAAATGTTTCAGTGTCTGCAAACAAAAACTAAAAATGGTTGTTTTAAAACTGAATGTTTTGGGTTTTTGATGAAACCCCCAACAATTTTCTACAAAGAAAACAATCATTTCAGCAGTTAAGGGATCAAGCCCCCGCTACGTTAAATATGAAAATTTGTTTTATGACCCACCGAGACACCTATCACAAAGCCCAGTCTGCAGCATGATAGTTGGGGACAAAACATTCTTGGTTGAAGGGATCTGGCTCTGGAATGAACTTCCAGAGCAGAGTAGGTGAATCTGGGGTCTGACCAGCTTTAAGAGATACTATGAAATCTTTATCTTCAAAAAGACCACAGCAAGCATGACTCTCACAGCTGACACTGTATTTGCCCAAACTCACCTCAAAATATATACTACTAACACTACTATCACGAAAAATAATTTAAAATTTTTTTAAATAAAAATTAGGGCTGTCAATTGCAGTTAACTCACATGATTAAATCAAAAAAATTAATCACGATTAATCACAGTTTTAATCGCACTGTTAAATAATAAAATACCAATTGAAATGTATTTAATATTTTTGGATGTTTTTCTATTTGGATGATTTCAATTACAACACAGAATACAAAGTTTAAGTGCTCACTTTATATTTTTCAGAGTACCAGCCGTGTTAGTCTATATCCACAAAAAGAACAGGAGTACTTAGTTTCTAAGGTGCCACAAGTACTCCTGTTCACTTTATATTATTATTTTTATTACAAATATTTGCACTGTAAAAATGATAAACAAAAGAAATAGTATTTTTCAATTCCCCTCATACAATACTGTATTGCAATCTCTTTATTGTGAAAGTGCAACTTACAAATGTAGATTTTTTTTTGTTACATAACTGCACTCAAAAACAAAACAATGTAAAACTTTAGAGCAGGCCTGCACAACTCATAAAGCGGCAAGGGCCATATTACTCCAAAGAAAACAGCTGAGGGCCGAAACCCCCCAAGTGCCACCAACCCCGCCCCCAGCGCCACCCAGCCCCCCCGAAACACAACACACACACCCCAGCGCCGCCTGCCCCACGGAAACAAACCCTCCTTCCCCAGCGCCGCTCCACCAAAACAGCGGTATTGAACCGCGGTAATATGTTATAGCGAGCCCCTAAGGTAGTATAATTAAGGTAAAAGAAAAATGTCTGTTTGCTAGAAGTAGAATAAGATCTTCTCCCCACTTTGTAATCAATTGCCCTGTTGAATGAATGAGGTGTGAATGAGGAAGGCGTGGAAGGCAGCAGCACTTCCAGACAGCTGCAAGCCTTGGAGAGGGCAGGGCCAGCTCTAGGATTTTTGCTGTTCCAAGCAAAAAAAATGTTGGCTTCCCCCCCCATTTTTTTCATGCCTCCCTACCCCTGGCCCCGCCCCCCGCCCCCGCCCCAATTCCACCCCTTCCAAACTCCTTCCCCAAATCCCCAGCCCCACCTCCTCCCCCGGCGTGCCGCTTTTCCCCCCCCTCATTGCTTCCTGTGGGACCCCTGCGACCTCCCGTCCAAGCTCTCCTCCACTCTGCCTGCTCCCCTGGGCGTGCTGCCGCTCCACGTCGCCCTCTCCTTCTCAGGCGAGGGAGGGCAGAGAAGCGGAGCAGCGGCGCGTTCAGGGGAGCAGGCAGAGCAGAGGTGAGCTAGGGTGGGGGGGGGCCGCAGGAAGTAACGGGGGGGTAGAGGAACCGCTCCACGCTCCAGCTCACCTCCGCTCCACCACTGCCACCTCCCCTGAGTGCCCGCCGCTTGGCTTCTCCTCCCTCCCTCCCAGCCTTGCTGCGCAAAATAGCGGTTTCGCACGTGGCAAGCCTGGGAGGGAGGGGGAGAAGCAGAGCGGCAGCACGTTCAGGGGAGCAGGCGGAGCGGAAGTGAGCTAGGGTAGGTGGCACAGGAAGTAATGGGTGGGGGGTGTAGAGGAACCACTCCCCGCTCCAGCTCACCTCTGCCGCCGCTCGGCTTCTCCTCCCTCCCAGCCTTGAGGCGCGAAACAGCTGTTTCGCACGTGACAAGCCTGGGAGGGAGGGGGGAGAAGCGGAGCGGCCGCAGCGCGCTCAGGGGAGCAGGCGGAACGGAGGCGAGCTGGCGTGGCGAGGCCACTTTTTTCCCATGCCCTGGAGTCGGCACCTATGATGACCGGCGCCAGAATGCCACCCCTAGAAATGTGCCGCCTCAAGCACCTTCTTATTTTGCTGGTGCCTGGAGCCAGCCCTGGGAGAGGGGATGGGAGCCAGACCAGATCAGTAGAACAGGTCAGCCACTGATTCGCCGCTCGCCTCCTCAGCCCCCCACCCCTCCGGCTCGCCTAATCACTCCTCGCCACTGCCCGCCCGCCTACTCAGCCCCCTTCCCTCACCCGCCGCTTGCCTACTCACCCCCCCCACGGGCCGCACAGTGAGCCCACGTGGGCTGCATGCGGCCCCCGGGCCGCATGTTGTGCAGGCCTGCTTTAGAGCCTACAAGTCCACTCAGTCCTACTTCTTGTTCAGCCAATCAATAAGACAAACAAGTTTGTTTTCATTTATGGCAGATAATGCTGCTGGCTTTTTATTTACAATGTCACCTGAAAGCAAGAACAGGCGTTCGCATGGCACTTTTGTAGCTGGCATTGCAAGGTCTTCATGTGCCAGATATGCTAAACATTCATATGCCCCTTCATGCTTCAGCCACCACATCAGAGGACATGCTTCCATGCTGATGATGCTCGTTAAAAAAATGCATTAATTAAATTTGTGACTGAACTCCTTGGGGGAGAATACTATGTCTTCTGCTCTGTTTTACCTGCATTCTGCCATATATTTCATGTTATAGCAGTCTCGGATGATGAGCCAGCATGTTGTTCATTTTAAGAACACTTGCACTGCAGATTTGACAAAACGCAAAGAAGGTACCAATGTGAGATTTCTAAAGATAGCTACAGCAATCGACCCAAAGTTTAAGACTCTGAACTGCCTTCGAAAATCTGAGAGGGACAAGGTGTGGAGCATGCTTTCAGAAGTCTTAAAAGAGCAAAACTCTGAGGTGGAAACTACAGAACCTGAACCACCAAAAAAGAAAATCAACCTTCTACTGGTGGCATCTGACTCAGATGATGAAAGTGAACATGTATCGGTATGCACTGCTTTGGATCGTTATTGAGCAGAACCCCTCATTAGCATGGATGCATGTCCTTTGGAATGGTGGTTGAAGCATTAATGGACATATGAATCTTTAACACATCTGACACATAAATATCTTGTGACACCAGCTACAACAGTACCATATGAACACCTGTTCTCACTTTCAGGTGACATTGTAAACAAGAAGCGGGCAGCATTATCTCCTGCAAATATAAACAAACTTGTTTGTTGGAGTGATTGGTTGAACAAGAAGTAGGACTGAGTGGACTTGTAGGCTCTAAAGTTTTACATTGTTTTATTTTTGGATGCAGTTATTTTTTTGTACCTCATTCTACATTTGTAAGTTAAACTTTCATGATAAAAAGATTGCACTACAGTACTCGTATTAGATGAATTGAAAAATACTATTTCTTTTGTTTTGTATAGCACAAATATTTATAATAAAAAATAAATATAAAGTGAGCACTGTCCACTTTGTATTCTGTGCGTAATTGAAATCAATATATTTGAAAATGTAGAAAACATCCAAAAACATTTAAATAAATGATATTCGATTACTGTTTAACAGTGTGATT
This sequence comes from Malaclemys terrapin pileata, assembly GCF_027887155.1. Classification (NCBI taxonomy): domain Eukaryota; kingdom Metazoa; phylum Chordata; order Testudines; family Emydidae; genus Malaclemys; species Malaclemys terrapin. The sequence continues at coordinate 16,442,136 of NC_071505.1, read as the reverse complement.
AATCACACGGTTAATCACAATTAATTTTTTTAACTGCTTGACAGCCCTAATAAAAAAATGTAACAAGTAAACAAATCAACCAACACAAAAACAAAAATCGCTTGAAACAGAGTTTTGGGGTTTGGTTTTGGTTTTTTACCCTCAAAAGTGAGAACTGACAATGACTCCATGAGATCCACTGGGGACTTTGCTATTGCTATTGATTTTATGTGGAAGGTGCTCAGATAATTGAAGATGGGTGGGATTATAAAAGATTAAAATAGGCAGGCATATATCCTGACCAGCACTATTCAAAATACTTTGGGCTGCAGCAGAATTACTGTCCTGCACGGTTTAGGAGCCTGAGTATCACTAGAATCCATTTTTTTTTAGTCTAAAAGCCCCATCCCAGGACACTGACAGAATTCAGATATAACTGAAAGGGGAGAATGCTACTGAAATCACCTACCACTGAGCTGCATTTTTGCTGGAATGCCTTGTAACTGGTTTTTAAGCTACTGTTTAACTATCCCAGTGATACAAGAACACTGGAAATGTCAGTATGCAAAATACTTTGCAGTTTGGCTCCCAATGAGATATTTTATTTCGGCAATTTTGTTTTTGGTTTCAAGACACTCTTAAGTTTCACAGATACTGTCCTACAACATTTTAACAAAAACCACAATCAAATTAGGTTAGTCGTGGGTATATTTAATAAAAGTTCTTGTATTTCTTGTCAGACAAACAGACTCCTTTGCTCATGAATTTGTGTCCTACAGTCCATGCTTAATTTAATTTGCTGCCTGATTTCTTTTTATGATGCACAAAATGATATTATTTACCATTAATGATTTAAACAATGCCAGAAATATGCTGCGATGTGGGCAATACAGGAAAGAGGAGATGACATTCTGAAAATGAGTTAGCCGACTTAATTTTTGTCTTGTTTGGATGCTAACGGAACCACAGCAATGAATTAATAGGGTTCAGTGTTTGCACTGGAGCCTGATAATTCCAGGTTAATAAGGGGTTGTGGAATAAGGGTTCCATTAATCATCCAGTGAAAGGGTGGGTCTCCATTCAGAAGGGGACTTGATTAGCTCTTGACATTCGCAAGGTCCATTCATTGCCCTCAATTCACTGTATCACATGGGGTACATTCACCGCTAGTGGTGCCTCCTGCCGGCCATCCTGGGAATTAGCTCCACCAGGCTTGCACTCTCCCTCCAGTGGTGTCTTCCCCTGTCCTGCCTCGCTCTGCAGCCCCACTCACTCTCAGATCTGCAGTCTCCTCTTTGTGGCTTGGCCTTCCAGCTAGGTCACTAAGGTCCTCCCCTTCCAGGGAATTCAAAGTCCTTCCAGACCCACAGGCTGGCGTCTCTAATAGCCAGTGTCACTTCCCAGTGGCTCGTAGGGGAACCCAGACCTGCCCTCTACACTGGGTTCCAGCCCAGGGACACTGTCACAAGCAGCCAATGTCTCTGCATGGTCTGGCCCCTTGCTGCTGTTTCCTTGGGCTTCTTCCTACTCATCTAGCTTCTCCCCTTTCTGGGCTTGTGAGATTCCCAACTCCCTTCACTTAGGGGGTAACTGCAGCCTGCCTTCCTGCAGCCCCTTTTGTTGATCACTGCTCCTGGGTTTTATACTCAGTCCGCTTGCTCCTACTCAGCTGATCCCACTTCTAATTAGTGGCATGCTCTCTGGCTCCTCCTCCAAGTGTACCGGGTGGAGTTAATTGGCCTGTCTGGCCACCTTAATCACTTTTAACTCTGTGTGGGGCGGACAACCCCATCACACAGTGTTTGGTTCAAACAAATCCAGATCACTGTGCACTACAACAAGGCCTGCTGGGAGGAGGGAAACAGGATATAAAAAACAGGTCCTGTTTCTCAAGTGTGGAGAGGGCAGGGAGTCTCACCCTGAAGGGGAGTACCCAGGGGTGAAAGTAACTTAAAGGACTTACCAGTACACCGGAGTCCTGAGCAGGGGGCGGGGCCTCAACTGGAAGAGGTGGAGCCTTTAAAATCCTTAAATCAAGATTTAAAGGGCCCGGGGCTCCTGCTGCGATAGCAGTGGCTGGAAGCCCCAGGCCCTTTATATCACCCCCGGAGTTACCAGCTGCAGAGGCGGCTGGGAACCACAGGAGTAGGGGGTGATTTAAAGGGCCCGGGGCTCCCAGCCGCTGCTAGTGCAGCAGAGCCCCAGGCCCTTTAAATTGCCAATGGAGCCCCAGGGGCTCCTGGCTGCCACCGCTACCCCGGGCTCAGGACTCTGGAGGAGATTTAAACGGCCCGGGGTTCCGCTGTGGTAGCAGCGGCCGGGAGCCCCTGGCCCTTTAAATCACCGCCGGAGCCCTGCTGCGCTATCCCAGGGCTCCAGCAGCAGGGCTCTGATGGCAATTTAAAGGGCCCAGGGCTCCGGCCGCTGCTGGGAGCCCCAGACTCTTTAAATCACCGGCCTGGGGAAGCTGGTCCGGTCTGGTCCGGCATGGCGTACCGTACCAGGTTACTTTCACCTCTGGGAGTACCAGGAGATGTTAGTTCTCTCCAGGCCAGGGTAGAGACTGCCTGGCGCCCCACCACTAGGGATGAACCCCTGCAACACAGTGCAAGGACTGAGGATCCCCCAGGATAAGGGGAATTAGTCACCCTGTCCTCACGAGTGGGCTGTGGAGGCCTAAGAGACAGTACATAAAGGTTGGTGAATTAAGCCTGAAGAGAAGGTGTGTATGAGAGCAATTTCCAGATATATGCTGTGTGTTGAGACTTTATTAAACCAGAGCCCCGGGGGAGTGGAGGGGGAAGACTCGGTTTTAGAACTTTAGTTGTTTGTGTTTGATTACAGCAGACCCAGGAAGGAAAAAGAGTCATGGCTACACCTGAGTGCTTGAAGGGGAAGTAGCCTCCTCACACTAGGCTTTCATATGTTGTTATTAAAAGATAACCTTGAAAAAAAGAACAGAATGTAACCAGTTTAGAATGGTCTTCCTGAGTCTGCACAAAGCCTGAAAGAATAGCACTAAGAGATGTGAAGTGCCCCGTTCCTGTCATTGTGCTGTTAACTCTGAAACCTAAGGGTAGCAGTATAAATGTAAACATTAACTATTTCTCTGTTGATCATGTTAGGAGGAACATCCAGTGAATGGTTGAAATGTTCAAAGCCAATCAGGGGCTTTAGCCACACACATGCCCTTGAAACCAGTTCCAAACAGCTTCCCAGGAGATGAAAGTCTCAGCTGTTCCTTGGCTAACTGCCAAAACCTCCAGTCTCCCCCTAATAACTTCTGTGATGAAGATATAATGAGTCACAAAAACATGGGACATATTAAAATGTGGGAGAGCACTAAATGAATGGAATTTAGTAGTGTACTGAGTGTATCATTCATTTTCACATTTAAGCATCTCAATTTTAAAAGAATTTAAATGAAACTGCCATAGAATTTGCATTAGGCTGCACTGGAACTCTGCAGAAAAGCCGTTGGTATAATTTTGGATCAGCCATCTAAGTGGCACAAATTATGCCTACATGTAATTGAAGTAAAAAAATGCCCTTGAACAATTATTTGCAGGTGAAAAAAAGGAGCTCGGTTTGAAGCGCCAATAAAAATCAGGATCCAGATTTTCTCTTCATGAGTGGCTGGATCCCACTCTGCCTTCCACACTGCACAATCCTGTTGTGAGTCAGTTGTGTTTCACAGAGTGCAAGTCACTGCAGAGTTTGGCTGTCTGTCTATACCATTAGATCTGAACTGGAAGACACTGACTACACTGAAACTCATGCATGAATAGACTTGAAAGGATTTTTATCAGTAAATATTGGTGCATGGCAATTTCACTGTATATACACACACACAAACTGATGAAAAAATATTTCCATTAACGATGACAGAAATGTACAGAGAGGCGAAGTAAGCAAAACGCTGCTTGAGAACTTACTAGTATTTGATCTAAGATTATTTACTTTGTATATTTTGACATATGATGTTGGCCCCCACATAATTTCACACAACTGTGAATTTACGTTGATAAAAACTAAAAAAAAATGCTTAAAATAAATATCAATATTATGTCAAAATTATAAAAAAAAAAAAATTGAATTTTGCCAAGCCTAAGCATGAAGCACTTCTCTTCCCCCCCACTGCCCCTGCTAATGTTTATTCTGGCACATTGTGTTACAGCTGCATAGCAGGTTTAGTCCCTCATGTCTTCCTGCACTGTTTGCTCCCAGCAGAGTTTGCCAGAACAGAGCTCTAAATGATACAAGACCTTGGCTGGAGCAGTTAAAGACCTTGTCACAGAGCAGAGCCCAATGGCTGCTAGGCCTGCACGTGTTGTCGGAGTGTAAAAGGACACGCTGGAATGAAATGAGACGAGGGTGGGGGAAAAGAAGCAGTTTGGTGGCGGTTGGGAAATTGAGGGGGGGGCATCATTTCCAGACAGGAAGCAGGAGGAGGAAGGCAAGCAGAGAGAATAAAACGTGTGGGAGCAGCGTGCTGATTAATATACCCATTGTCATGATCGCTGCTATTGAAGGGATAGGAGACCACAAGCAGTTCCTACAGCTGATCCTTTATACATACAGTAAATGTATGGCATTTTACTGTCTATATTTTATACTGCATCTGTTGTGTTAATTCAAAATTTCCAGTCCTTTCACTCATTAAATTGTTAACCTGTCAAAGGCCAACACCTGTCAGGCTTGCAAAAGAGCCAATATTCTAGTCAGCAGGACTACCTATGTGTGAGGAACGTATGCAGGATCTGACCCAAAGTGTCTGGACCAAATTCAAAGGTGAGTCTGAGGGCAGGTCTACACTACCGCTTAATTTGACCTAACTTACGTTGCTTCAAGGTGTAAAAAGACACACCACCCTGAGCGATGCTAGTTACAGCGACCTAAGCACCGTCCACCTTGGTGCTATATCGGCAGGAGATGCTTTCCTGCTGACCTAGCTTCCGCCTCTCATGTTGGTGGAGTAATTCTGCCGATGGGAGAGTGCTCTCCCATTGGCATAGAGCGTTTTCACCAGACGTGCTACAGATACGCAACCACATCAGTGCAGCTGCTTCTAGTGTAGACCTGCCCTAAGATAGTGTCATTTATACTGTCTTCCCTTAACATTGACTACAGCCTCTGGGTGAAATTCACCCCGTGTACAGGACAAGCACAAGGGCCTATATACCATTCAATACCCCTGAAGCCTTGAGGCTCTCGATTCACAATGTGTTGGTTAGATACATAGCTCCTCCAATCACAGGTCAGAAACCATACCACACAACTTCTGTATCCAAGCAACATAGTGCATCTTGAGAACTGCAAATAATCCCCCTGAAATGTGATGAATGATTTATGGACCAAGAATTATTCTTAGAAGAAATTCAAATAATGAATAAATTTTTACATTTTGCAAACAGGAAAAATGCAAAATTTACAGATTAAATTAATCATTTCAAGTTTTCTTTACTTGGCTCTGTCTGAAGTGTATTTCCTATTCTTCTTTTAGTTGATTTCGTGGTTCGTTGTGATTTCTTCAGTGTTTCTTGTTATTAGGCACAGCTTTGCCAGAATCCTATGAAACTCAGTGGCTAGCCCTAGCCCTAACAAACAGGTCAACTTGCAACTCCATTTTAAAACACTTTTTGAGAAAAGCATTTGTTTGTTTTACTACAACTAACCGCGCTTTTCTTCCTCTCCCTCCAATCCCAGTTTGCTAACAAGCGGAGCCTATTTCTGATAGCAAAGGAGGTAACCATGAAGCCCTTTCGGTAACCCTTCAGATCTGCTGGGAATGCTACTGCAGATGTATGGAATACTTCTGGCTCCACCCTTTCCTTCTCTCTGCCCCTTTCTTTTCCTCCACTTCAGCACATTCCCATGATCCCAGGGACCCAAGTGAATTCTCAAACCTAAGTGCTGTATCCTGTTTCCTGCAGTAGAACCACATCAGTGGACTTATATTTTCAGTTCTATTTTAGGTGCAGGTTTATGATGCTTTAGTCGTGGGCCATATGAATGTGCATGCTATGCCCTCAGAACCTCTGACATGTTGTTGTAAAATTCTGTTAAGGAAATTAGCTGGGAATAAGTATTGCATCATACATGGAATATACCAAAACATGTAAAGAAGAAAATATAGGGGGGAAATAGGATGCGGCAGAGAAACCGCCAGCCAGCACGGAAGGGGTTAAAGAGACCCTTTGGGCCCAGCTACCCCTCCCTGCGATACCTGCAGCTAAGGCCAGGCCTGGAGGGGAGAGAAAAGAAGGGAACCTGGCTCAGTTTGGGGCTGACTGGCGAAGAGGCAGAAGCTAGCTGCTTCCCTACCTGGGGGAATGAGCACTAGCCTGCCAGCCAAGGTAGCCACCAGGAGACAAGCACTGTCTCCCTGGCCAAAGGAGAGTGTGTGGAAGAGGCCTAGAAGCACCTGGCCTTAGAGAAACCTGGGTGACCAAAGCACAGAGACCTTGGGGGGGTTGTGATCCCGCCAAACCTATGGCTGCCCCACCCAGAGGAAACAGGGGCCTCAACAGGATGCTGTCCAAGGTCCACGAGGGAGCGCTGCTAGAGACAAGCCGCCACAGTGACTTGGACTATGGGGCCATGCTCCAAACTGAAGGGACAGTGGTAGGAAGTAGCCCAGGGCAGTGGATGTAGACTCCCTGCTGGGGGGTCCCATACTCAGGGATTGACTTACACAGAACCCTAAATTGGGACCTGATGGAGAGGGAAGGCCTGGGCCTCAATTCCTTCCCCCCTCCCCCCGCACCTTAAAGGCTGAGGCACCTTGACCAAGCAGGGGGCTGGAAATCAAGTGCTCCAACTACTAGGCCGCCAGGCCCTCCAAGCTCCCTGTTAGACTGACTGATGTTCTGAAGTTGTGAATCACTTATCGGTCAGGTGCACCAGAATTTAATCTAGAGTAGCTTGAATAGCTCAGGATCGTTTTAATTGGGTTATGTATTTAGTCGGAATGATCAAAAGACGACTCTGAGCAGTGATTAAATAATGGGATTAACACTGGAGATGGGTTGAAACCAGAACCATTTCTCTAAACTCCCTACAATCCAGGAAAGTAGACAAAATGAGAATTGCAGCCGCACCATCCTCAGTTTGGGTAATATGGAACAAAAACCAGCTGATAAGGTTTTTGCAAAACCCAAACACACACACTCACCCGGCTCCCTGTTTTGTGCACTCATGCAGCACGGGGTCAGGATTTGGGTTTGCCTGTCTGTAGGTCTCTTTTCTGGCACTTTCTTCCAGTTATCTTCTCAACGTTCTGTCTTACCAAACGGGCACACACATTTACTGCCCTTTGCCAGTGTCCCAGAGGATTTCCAGGGCAAGGCTCAAACATATCCACCAGCTGGGCCTCTTCAGCATTCAGGGGGACCCTCCCATTCAATGCTAAGCATACAGCCTAGTTCCCTTCCCAGACGGAGCTTTCAAATGACAACTGAAAGCAATCGACATCATCTGCCTTGCCATCGCCGCTCAGGGCTATCCCAACATATTTTCAGGATCCAGTCCACCTTTGTCCCCACCTGTAATGGCTCCCACCAAGATTTGCTCACTCCACTCCTCCCAGGCATCTCTGGCTTGCCTGCAACTTTGCCTCATGCTTTGCCAGTTCATGTGGATGCATGGCCACTGGCAACCTCCTTCCCCATTTATGAATTGATAGGCTGAGCCAAAGCACAATTTATAGACTGAGGGAGCAGGTCAGAGTGGGGATTCACTACCTGCTTTCTGGCAGGCCACAGACAGGGCTACAGCTGGGGAGCTGAGAATGCACCTTGACTGGCGAATCAGGCATGTGTGAGATGTGGGGGATTTCTAGAAGAGCAGGACCCCATGTGACTGCATGGCTCACCCACTATAAACCTTAGGCTGCCCACCTGCCTTCTTGTTGTCACAGTCAGTGACATGAAATCAGTGTTCAGTGTGCAAAGTCTTTGCCAAATTTACTCCATCTACTTTATTGCTAACACAACTTATGACTTTGCTTGGCATGCCACGGGTCAGGTCGATGACATCAATGGAAGTAAGCAATGTGTTTTGACTAGATATTATCAGACTTATTTCCCCACCATCACCTGCAACTGATATATGTTTATTTTCCATAGTCTCCCTTGTACTAAGGAATATGGAGGGAAATCCTATAGTTATCTGTTCAGAATTTAAGAAGGGAAATATCCCTCCTTGCCCCAAACACCAGGAATACAGATGATGGTGTAGTCACTGGCGCTGTCCCGTGAGTAGAGTTGCCAGTTTTGGTTGGACGTATTCCTGGAGGTTTTCTCACATGACATTTAATTAAAGATTAATCTTTAATTCCTGGAGACTCCAGGATAATCCTGGAGGGCTGGCAACCCTACTCGTGAGTGACAGAATCAGAAGAGCTGGTGTAAAATTGCTTTTTCAACCAAAGATGTTGAAAGATATTGTCGATAAAAGAAAAAAACAGAAATGTTTGGTTTTAAACTGGAAAAAAAAATCAGATTTTCGGGTTTTCATTCACACTTTTTTGGCAGGAAAAAATATCATGTCCCAACCAACTCTAATAGTAAGACTAGAATTTGGCCTGAGAGTAAATGAAAGGAGAATTGTGTTCCTCTGTAAAGAAGAGCAGAACAGTTTATAAGTGATACTGACAGAAAATCATCCCATGACCTCACGTATCCAGTCACTTCACCCGTTGTTTTCACATGGAAGTCAAGGGGAGTTTTGTCTTAGCAGGTCAGTGTTCCCTTCTTCTGCAAGTTGTGGAGGGGACCAAAGATATGGAAATGCATTAGGAAGACTCTATTATTCTACAAAACTGAGATGCTAAATATTTCAACCATAACATTGTATTCGTGCTAGGATAATTTTTTGGTGTTTTATAACTATGTTGTATTTCCATAGGACACTCCAGGAATGAATTATTTCACTGATATCCCTCCAGGAAAAGCGAGCAGGAAGCTTTTTGTTTCCTTTTTCTCTCTGTGATTACAGGGATTTATTTATTACAATTGAGAGGCAGAGCTCCCTGGTGAGAGTAGGAATGAGGGCCCCCGGGGCTCGATTTCTAGCTCTGCAACTGACTCAACATAATAAAACAATATGAATGCAAAGCATACTGAATATGTATGGTGGATCTAGTGGGGGTGTATGTAACCTAGGAAAAGACTGAGGGGTTATATCCATAAATAATACACATACAATACAGTACCTTACTTTTCAGTCTAGCTCTGTACTTGTTGTTAGCACAATAAAGAATAGCTGATTTAAAAGATGATATAAATGTGAAGTAACTCCAGTGAGACCATCTGGCTTTACATCCAACATTGTAAAGGCCCAGAATGTAGCTGGATGGGAGCTGCGCCCGCGTCAATGAGGACAGAGCATTATATTGAAACTATTTGTTTCTGTAATTGCTCACAGCCTGGGCTGACCTGATTCACTATTCATTAGCATTTGTCATTCCTTGAGATATCTGTATGAATAAGATCCAGTTTCCAGGTGATATGAATATCATGGTGCTTTCTTTTAGACTGAGAAAGTATTACAAATCTAAAACACAGGGGAGCGTAAACCTTGCTTTGAGTAGTCACATTAAACTTTAGAGTCTCTATAAATATTCAGGATAATCTTATATGGCAGTGAAGAATATGGGCTTGATCCAAAGCCCATTGAAGTCAATGGAAAGGCTCCAGTTAACTTGGATGGGCTTTGTATTAGGCCTTATGGTCTAGCTCCTTCATCATTGAAGTCAATGAGCGGTTTCTCTTCCATGGCTGTAGGATCAAGATTTCCATGAGGAAATTTGTACTAAGTATTAGTATTTATTTATAAAAGCTCATTTCCTATCAGTAGTGGCAGATCATCTCCTCCCGTGGGAAAACCTGTAGAAGGAGATTATGACAGAAGAAATCTCCAGGAGGATTTCCTTTTGGAGATCCTGACCTCCCACACTATCTAATTGGGAGGAAATGCGGGGCAGGCAGGGGTATGCACAGGAATAAAAAATTGGCCGCTTTTGGAAGGGCGCTTTCTCTGGCCCCCACAGCCGGAGGAGCTGTCTTCCCCACTGCCCTGTGGCTGGAGGAGCTGCCTTTCCCCACCGTGGCCCTGGGGCCAGTGGAACTGGCTCTCTGTCTGTCCCCCAGTGGTTCCGGGGTCGGTGGAGCTCACTCTCCCCCTGGCAGCCGCAGGAGCTGGATCTCCTCTTACGGCCCCAGGGCTGGAGGAGCTGTCATCTCCTGCCCGGGCCGGGTCAGAGGAGTTCACTCTCACGGCCCCGGCCACAAAGGAGCTCTGTGCTCCTGCTGATTTTTTGGGGGGGAGAGCTGTGGCCCTGCTTGTCCCCCTTTGTGCATGCCCCTGGGGGCAGGGTTTTCTTCTTTGCAGAATAGGCTGTGGTGCTGAACCTGAAGGATCCACGGAGACCACAGCCATTTGGGCACAGTGGGTCCTACACAATTTCTTTGCCCCTGGTACACTGCTTCACTCCCTAGTGGGGTGAATCCATTACAACCATGCTACCAGGGTGTCTCTGGCCACAGCTTCCCCTAAGTGATCTGTGGGAAAGAAAATACTTGCCTTAGGCTGCATTTATTTTTTCTCAGAATCTATGCAGGGTAGGTGGAATTTGGAAGGATGACCCCTCCAAATCTCAGCCCTCCAATTCCTGTCCTCAGCCTGTCCCATCTCTGTCCCCTTCCTCAGTGCCAATCCTGGACCGACTGAATACCTTACACAAGGGATGGTGTCATGGAAGCAACTGAGCCTCTACTTCCCTAGGAGATGAAAGAGTCCACTCCATGTGTGGATCTAGGGGAGGGGGGGGGCATAATTCGATGGAAGAAGTTCTATGAAAATAAATATGTATTTAGGATTGTAATTTATGGTTGGAGTAACTTTTATCAATCATACATTGCATTAAACTCCTGTGGAACCCTGGTTTGGAAGAGTTCAGTCATGAACTTCATTAATTTGATTGCCAGAAGCAACTATCTCTAGTGTAGGATGCAAAAACCAAAAAACACATCATCCACCCACACGCACACACAACCAGGCAAACCCAAAAGCCCTCTCTACATTCTACACTTCTAACTGTACAGATAAAAAAGTTTAATCCTGCATAAGAAATACACCATGTACTAGAGCCGAAATATACATGATTGATTTGCAATAAAAGACAGCATAAAACTCCACACAGTCATAATTTGAAGGCTGTCTGAAAAAAGAGGTGAGTCTTAATAAAAGCTACAATACAAATGAAGAATCAGGGAAGTTTTATAGTGCTGACTCTGCTAATGAGTGTGGAAGGCAACAGAAATGAAAATGTTCCATCATATTGTTAGATTTTTTCAGGGAGTTATAAACTGGACCAATGGATTCTCCTCAGCATTGATACAGTTTCATCTCTTCTTGGATCAGAACGTTCCCTATACATTGCCGCCTGGGGTGCTATAATGTCAAAGAAGCTCTTTCTTTTTCCAGTTCCCTTCTGACATTCATTTGTCTCATAAATTAAATGCATTACTTGTAATTTGGACTGAATGTCAGGCATCTCTCAAGGCTTTATCCTGCCTGTGGTAGAGCAAAGAAGAAACAAACTGACCTTTGGAAGAGAGCAGCCTATCTAGTATTTTTTCCCTTGAGTTATCATTAGGGTATTGATTTGTCACACCCAGGATTCCTAGGAGCGGGAGTATTTGTTTGTGGGCAGCCCTATTGCTAGGCAGAAAGGCATCTTGTTTTTAACTCACTTTTGTGGTGACATAGCAGTCAGCGTGAATGGCACTGGTGATGTGTTATTTAACTGAAAGCTGCACCCGACTGTCTGTGATGGAGACCGGGTTGGAAGTGTTAACCCATACTCCTGAGCATTTGTGTTTACCATACTTAGTAATGTACCTCACTTGTGCTCATTGGGGATGCCACTTCTGAAATTGTAATCTTTGAAATAGCACAAACCATGCAGGATTTGATCAGGTTATATAATGAGGGGAGAACAGCCATGGGGCAGATGCTTGTAGGCAGAGGATATATTATTTACCAGCAACGTCAGCTGTGATATGCTCAGTCAATAGTAAAGCCTCAAAGGACCTAAGGATAGCCACAATATTGCTCAGCCTGCTGATTTCTTTATAAGGAATGTCAGCTGGTTACTAAAATGGTGGGAGGAGAGATAGAAACCAGGCAAACTGGGTATGATGATGATTAATTTCAAGGGGAAACCAGGAATGCATATTTAAAAACTGTTTAAAAATTTAGAATTTCTCATAGCTTCTATTATTATGGTGGCGCCGAGATCAACTGAGATCAGGGCCCAGTTTTGCTAAGTACTGTGCAAACACAGAGTATGAGACAGTCCATGCCAGAAGCATAGTTCATGGGTGAAATTCCCATGGAGTTCAGTGGAGCCAGGAGTAAAGCATTAGATCTCAAAGTGCTTTACTCAAGAGGTCATGTTCAAGTATATTTCACTGAGAACTATAAGGAAAGAAAAATGAAAACACACTGTGAAATATTTGTAAATATTATATGTGAGCACACAGTGAGTGGGGTGTGTGTCTTGTAGTTAGACTATGGAAGGGGTTCTCAAACTGTGGGTCTGGACCCCAATGTGGGTCGCGACCCCATTTTAATGGGGTGACCAGGGCTGTTGTTAGACTTGCTGGCGCCTGGGGCCGAAGCCCAAGCCCCACTGCCCAGGGCAGAAGCTGAAGCCCGAGGGCTAAAGCCTTGGGTGGTGGGGCTCAGACTTTGGCTTTAGCTCTGGGTGGCAGGGCTCAGGTTACAGGCCCCCTGCCTAGGGCTGAAGCACTTGGGCTTGTCTCCCTCCCCCGCCCTGGGGTGGTGGGGATCAGGCGGGTTCAGGGTTCAGTCCCCCCCTCCTGGAGTCATGCAATAGTTGTAGTTGTCAGAAGAAGTGCAATGAAGTTTGAGAACTGCTGGACTGTGGGACTGGGAGTCAGGAGTTCTGCGTTCTATTCCCAGCACTGTCACCAACTTACTGTAGGTAAACAAAACCACTTAGGGCCTAATTTCCACATGGACAGAGCTGTACAGCTCCCACTGATATCAAGTGGAGTTGAGTGTTCAGCCCCTCAAACATCAGGCCCTTAACCTCAGTTTCCCCATCTGTAAAACCATTGTTCAGATGCTGTGACGATGGGCACACTGGAAAGAAGTTAGATAGAAGTTATATACCTGCTTCGTATGAGTGCTGAGGTTTAACCAAGGTTTGTAAAGTATTTTGAGAGCATTAGATGAAAGATGCTACAGAGTCCTAATCCATCAAAGCACTGAAGTGAATGTTTAACTTTAAGCATGTGAATGATCCCATTGAAGTCATGGAAGCGTAATGGTTACACTGAGGAAAGGTGGGAGGAAGGGGACTCAAACTGTTTGACAGATGTTGTTACATTTTTTAAAACTGTGTTTTTAGGAGCGTTGTGGAGGGGGATGTTTGTTTATTTTCCCCTCCCTGATGGACTGAGCTGTTGATTGTTTGTTTTAGTGGGAAATTATATGAAATTGTCAATTTTAATTGCTGTAAAGGCACCCACAGCACATAGTTAATGAAGTAACATTTTTAATAAATAAAATAACCAGGAAAACTAACACAACCCCACGCCCCCACCCCGCCTGCATTACAGCCCAGATGTTTAATGACTAGATGTACAGATTGGAATTTCTCAGAGGCTACAGTGGAATATTAACATTTATTATTTAATATTTTATATTTTGATAGTACATAAAGGCCAATCAAGTGAAAGCCCTATCGTGCTATGCATTGTACAAACATTTAGTAAATGACAGTCTCAAATTGTAATGCATTGCAATTTACATATTACAGGTCTGGTTATAATGGGCACTCCCTTACCACATATTACAGTTCTGTTGAAGAACTTGATTTCATGATTTTATGAGTGTTCCACAGTACCATACCATTTATCGGATATGCATTGTGTCTATAGAGAGATCACTCATACATTCAGTACCAAACCTATATATAGTCTCAGAAATATAGACTTTCTTTATAAGAGTCTATCTCCATTTGTCATGCACAGTGTTACAATGTATGGTGCTATAACAATTTTAAATAATGACAACAAGAGAAGGCAAACATTAAAATGATTGTGTTAATGGGCAGTAACTAGATATGTACAAGTAACAAATACAAGATAAGAAGGAAGGTGCAGAAAAAAATTCACAGTCTAGATGGTATACAGGACCTAATCCTATGAATCGTAATACCCATCGCCTATATTGCACTCTTCAATATTAGATCTCAAAGTGCTTTACTCAAGAGGTCAGTATCATTATTCCCATTTTATCCCCCATCTAGTGGGGTCCTGCAGGTGTCTGTCCTGAGTCTAGTATTAGTTAATATTTTCATTAATGACTTGGATAATGGAGTGGAGAGTATGCTTATAAAATTTGCAAATGACATCAAGCTGGGAGGGTTTGCTAGCACTTTGGAGGACAAGATTACCGTTCAAAATGACCTTGACAAATAGAAGAATTGGTCCAAAATCAACAAGATGAAATTCAATAAAGACAAGTGCAAAGTACTACATTTAGGAAGGAAAACTCAAACGCACAGATACAAAATGGGGAATAACTGTCTAGGCAGTGGTACTGCTGAAAAGGATCTGAGGATTATAATAGATCACAAACTGAATAAATCAACAATGTGATGCAGTTGCCAAAAAGGCTAATATTATTCTGGTGTATTAAGAGGAGTGTTATATTTAAGACACAAGAGGTAATTGTCTCACTCTGCTTGGCACTTGTGAGGCCTCATATGGAGTGCTGTGTCCAGCTTTGAGGGCTACATTCAAAAAAGATGTGGACAAATTGTAGAGAGTCCAGAACAGGGCATCAAAAATGATAAAAACAATTTAGAAAACTTGACTATGAGGAAAGGCAAAAAGTCTGGGCATGTTTAAGTCTCAAGAAAAGAAGACTGAGGGGGGACTTGATAACAGTCTTCAAATATGCTAAGGGCTGTTATAAAGATGATGGTGATCAATTGTTCTCCATGTCCACTGAAGGTAGAACAAGAAGTAATTTGCTTAATCTGCACCAAGAGAGATTGAGGTTAGATATGAGGAAAAACTAACTATAAGGATAGTTATGAACTGGACTGGGCTTCCAAGGGAGGTTGTGCAATTATTGGAGGTTTTTAATAACAGGTTAGACAAACAGGGATGATCTAGATATAGTTGGTCCTGCCTCTGCTTGGGAGGATGACTAATAGACCTCTCGAGGTCCCTTCCAGTCCTACATTTCTATGATTCTGTGATTTTACAGATGGGGAAACTGAAGCACAGAAAGTGACTTGCCGAACATCACCCAGCAGGCTAATAGCAATGCCAGGAACAGACCCTACATCTTCTAAGTCCCAGTTGAAGGAGTACTGACCGAGTAGCTGTTAAGGTTCTCAGCATAATAGAGCCCAACATGTAGGTAGTGGTCAGAATGATTTCTAAAACAGTTATCAAATAAAATTCTGCTGTCAGAAGGGTAAATAGTATCTCCCTTTGTCCTGCAGCCTGTGGAACAAACATATTTTGTATCTAGCTGTGTAGCATTAATCACAATATGGATTATTTGAGCTGTAGGTCAACCACAGGGTCCAACTATTAACATATGGGATGTAGCTGTTATCCCTCCTACATAAAGATACAGTATAATAGATAATTAAGCTTCTGAATGACTGCATGTGCAGTACTCTGGTTTTTCCAGTTCTCTTTGTGATTTGATCCAGAATCATTTCCTTTCACTGAATGCTTAGAAAAAGAGGAAACCAAGGTGGCATCCTGATCTTAATTTCAAATACACAGGAAAACTCTGAGGAAATCCTTTTATGCCCCAGGCTTTATGTAAAGAAAAAAGAGAAAACTAAAATTTCATGTTGTTCATATCCTGTATATATGTGTATAGCAGATGTTTGTTCAGATACATCACTGATGTCTCTGCTAAGTTGTAGCACAGAAAAATGACCATAGAAACCTACAGTCGTCTTGTTTTAGTTTATTAAAAGTCTAAACAACCATTTTAAAAATAAACAAATTTGAACACAGAAGACTAGATCCTCATCTGATGTAAATCAGGGTTGCTCCTTTGAATTCAATGGAATGACACTGGTTGACGCCAGCAGAGTCTGTTGCAAAAACACGGGGCAGATAAAATACAGTATGATTATTTAATATCTTATTACAGTAGCATCTAGAGACCCCAACTGAAACCAGGGCCCCATTGTTCTGGGCACTAGGCAGACATCCAGTAAGAGACAGTCCCTGCTCCAAAGAGCTTACAGTCTAAATAATATAATTTTTTTATTGTTTCTTTTTAACAAAATATAAACACAAACAGATAAGAAAAATCAAGATATTTAATAGAAACCATTTGATTTATAAGGTAACAAGCATGCCCAGTGGTCATATGACATGATATTTATAAAATGAAATGACTGTGTACTTTTGGCCATAAAAGTTAATAAAAAAGAAGGCATATCTTGTTAAATATTTCCAGTGTATCTTTCAGTCTGAGAGATGCTCTGAAGTGCAGCCAGCTCATTCATGGCTGGGATTCCAATAAACTATTTTTGGTAAAAAATGATCTCTTACGTTTATATAGTGCCTTTTATCCAGAAGGATCCCTAAGAATATTGCCAGTGCTGTGTAGAGTTCACTACACATTACTTCAAGAGGCAGTGTAATTTAGTGGAAAAGGCACTGGACTAGGAGTTACGACAGTAGGGCTCTGTTCCTGACAGCTGCAGATGTGCAACCTTGGGCAAGTCATTTCACCTCCTTGCACCTCTCCCACCCTTTGCCTGTCTTGTCTGTATAGACAGTGAGAGCTTCAGGGAAGGAACTCTCTCTCACTATGTGTTTGTGCAGTGCCTAGCACAATGCAGACCCAATCTTGGGCCTCTAAGTGCTACTGAAATACTAACAATTATATACAAAAATTATGTGAAAAGGATATTAAGGTTGCAAGTCAAGTGCTCAAAAGTTAGGAAATGCCACGGTTAGGGTTGCTTGTGCAGCCTTAATTTATTACCCTTGTGCATATGCATTACAAGAGTCTTAATTACATGATCACATACTATTTTTCCACAGATATCTGCTTCATTCAGTGCTCCTCATTCAGTGCATCCAAAGAAGTGGGCTGTAGTCCATGAAAGCTTATGCTCTAATAAATTTGTTAGTCTCTAAGGTGCCACAAGTACTCCTGTTCTTTTTGCGGATACAGACTAACACGGCTGCTACTCTGAAACCTGTCATTCAGTGTGTGGTCCCATGCCATGTTTACTGCATACTATTCAAACCCTGCACTCAATATAGAATTGTTAATTTCCTCCTAGACATTTCTATGGTGCTCTCTCTGTAGTGTATGAGTGCTCCAGAAACATTAACAAATTTATCTTCACAATGCATTGGTCATGGTATTATCAGCCCCCTTTTACAGATGGGGAGCTGAGACATTGAATGACTGAGACTAAAATTGTCAAAATTGTCCACTCATTTTGGGTACCCAACCTGAGATTCCTGTGGGCTGATATTTCAGAGGGCATAGTATTTTATAGTACTTTGTTCACAGCACAGCTCCAGTTGACTTCAGTTGTAGTTGTGAGCATTCAGCACATCTGCAAATCTGAGCTTTCATGTCCTAAGTTCAGAAAATAAAGAACACGCAAGTCATGGCCTCACACAAAAAATGTTTTCAGTGACTTGCCCAGCATCACAGCCTTTTCTCCGAGTGAAGACATGGCCTCACAGAAAGTGCCAAGCAATCCTTAATAACCACAAGTGGTCAGGGCTGCAGCTTTACATCTTACCCTTGAAAAAACAATACTTCCAACCACACACTAATGCCCATAACCATGTTGGGGCATTGGGTTCACTGTGTTGGGGCACTGACTCAGTGAAAAGAATGCCTTGCCTCCTTCTGAACCCCTGGAACCTTTTATTGTTGGTTTTGTTCTAGAAGGTCTCCCATATTCAAGTACTGTATTGCTTATTGCCCATCCCTGCTTAGCTCATGAGGTGCAAGCCTGAGGTGGCATGGCTGAGTGCCATAAAGGAGATGTCCATCATTTGTATGATTCAAGAGTCTGCTGTCATTGCAACCATCCTTCACTGCAATCCAAGTCATTTGCTAAAGAAAAGTTTCCTAGTAATAAATATACAGAGTGACTGGGTGAATCCAAATATGTAAAACATGTATTCCAATTAACTCTTCATCCAAGAAGGCTCATTTATGATTTGTGTGTTCTCAAAGTATCCGTACCATTGTTCCAAATTGTCTTTCACTTCTCCAGCATGTATTACTTGTACTGAAACAGATTTCCATCTTATCTTCTGCAGTTTCAGATACACTAAAATTATCAGTTACACCCTCATGCTACAGTTGGATCCACACGGATGTATAGGTCTGTCCGCAGGGATCCAATGGCAAAATTAGGGTCTCAGTTTACATTTAGTGATTGGCAGAAATATAAATGTGGGATGGGATGGAGTTGTTATGTTTTTGGATAAAGAAAAGAGAAGAAATAAAAGGGGGGGGGAAGGGAAATTAAAACAAAAATACAGTTAGGGATTACCCTCTGACAAAGAACGGAATGAGTCACTTTCTTGGGTGAATGAGGTCACCCAAAGGATTTAATGCCTTGACATCTTTAGAAAATATCTACAGTTAAAGCAAGCCCTGTTTCCCCCCACCCACCCCCAATTTGATTTGTTTCCTCTTTTAAGAGAGCAACAACCACAATATTAAGGAAGGAGCCCTAAATCACAGCACTTACCCGGTGTGTAAAACTGGAAAGCCTGGGAATTATACAATTGACATGAAAAGAACAGGAGTACTTGTGGCACCTTAGAGACTAACAAATTTATTTGAGCATAAGCTTTTGTGGGCTACAGCCCACTTCATCGGATGCATAGAATGGAACATATAGCAAGCAGATATATATACATACAGAGAACGTGAAAAGGTGGGGGTTGTCCTACCCACTCTAAGAGGCTAATTAATTAAGATGAGCTATAATCAGCAGGAGAAAAAAAAACGTTTGAAGTGATAATCGAGATAGCCCATTTCAGATACCTTGACAACAAGATGTGAGGATACTTAACATGGGGAAATAGATTCAATGTGTTTAATGGCTCAGCCATTCCCAGTCTCTATTCAAACTTGAGTTGATGGTGTCTAATTTGCATATTAATTCAGTTCAGCAGTTTCTCATTGGAGTCTGTTTTTGAAGCTTTTCTGTTGCAATATTGCCACCTTTAAGTCTGTTACTGAGTGAACAGAGAGGTTGAAGTGTTCTCCTACAGGTTTTTGAATGTTATGATTCCTGATGTCAGATTTGTGTCCATTTATTCTTTTTCGTAGAGACTGTTCGGTTTGGCCAATGTACATGGCAGAGGGGCATTGCTGGCACATGATGGCATATATCACATTGGTAGATGTGCAGGTGAATGAGCCCCTGATGGCGTGGCTGATGTGATTAGGTCCTATGATGGTGTCAGCTGAATAGATATGTGGACAGAGTTGGCATCAGGCTTTGTTGCAAGGATAGGTTCCTAGGTTAGTGTTTTTGTTGTGTGGTGTGAGGTTGCTGGTGAGTATTTGCTTCAAGTTATAGAACAGCTTATAGAATATCAGGGTTGGAAGGGACCTCAGGAGGTCATCTAGTCCAACTCCCTGCTCAAAGCAGGACCAATCCCCAGACAGATTTTTGCCCCAAATGACCCCCTCAAGGATTGAACTCACAACCCTGGGTTTAGCTGGGGGGTTGTCTGTAAGCGAGGACAGGTCTGTCTCCCAAGACATGAAATCCTTTCATCCATAGCCTCCTCTTTTCCCACTCGTCCTCCTTACCCTTTTTGTTGTGTATTATGGTTCTGCCTAGAGCAGTGATCCCCAAACTTTTTACCTTATGCCCCCCTTATCGCTGTCCATGCTCCCCCTACCCCTGAGCTGGGGCCAGGAGCAGGGCTGTGGCTCCTGGAGGGGGATGGGTGGAAGGAAACGCGGACAGGAGTAAGGGATATGGGAGCCGGGGCCAGTAGCTGAGCTGGGTGGTGCTCCCTCCCTGCCCCCTAGGGGGGGCTGGCCCAGGCCCCAGCTGTGCCCCCTCAAACATTCCTCCACGCCTCCCTAGGAGGGCGTGCCCCACAGTTTGGGGACCTAGAGACTTGGGCCCTACTGTGCTAGGACACCATACAAATACATATTAAGAGACTGCCCCGGCCCTGTCTAAATAGACAAGATAGACAAAGGATGGGAGGGAAAAAAATTAATCCCCATTTTACAGCTGGAGAAACGGAAGCACAAAGAGAGGAAGGGTATGTCTACATTGCCATGGCAGAGCTACAGTGCTTCAGCAGTATTGCTGTAGCACTGTACTGGAGATGCTTCTTACATCTTTCCTTCACTGTAGTTAATTTGCCTCGCCATAGGGTGAGAGGTAGGTCTGCGGAAGAATTCTTCCATCTAGCTGCATCTACAGTGCGGGATAGGTAGGTCGACCTAACCATGTTGCAGAGGGTGTGACATTTTTCTAGGTGGATCTAATTTTGAGGCATAAGTGATTTGTCCAAGGTCACCAGAGGGTCTGTGGCAGAGCCATGACGTGATCCCTTATCTCCTGAGTCCCAGTCCAAGACTTTAACCATGCAACAAGCCCTCTCCTGGCCTAACACCAACACAACACATCTCCTCTGAGCCACAGGGGCAGCCCCAGTCACACAAGGGCAGTGTGGTGTGGGACAGATGGGCACACAGGTTTTTTTCTCTTAGGGGGCATTGTGTAGGGTGACCAGATGTCCTGATTTTATAGGGACAGTCCCGATTTTTGGGTCTTTTTCTTATATAGGCTCCTATTACCCCCCCACCCCATCCCGATGTTTCACACTTGCTGTCTGGTCACCCTAGCATTGTGTGTTGGGCTCAGGCTCCTAGTCACAACTCCCTCCCTCCCAAACACAACCCTCTCTCACCCCCACTAGCCCCCTCCTTGGGAAACTCCCAGCAGCGAGTGAGCCCCCCCCCCTCTCTCTGCAGACCCCTTCCCCTCCTCCCAGGGACCGTGACAACAAAGGAGGCGCTGGCTGGCTAGGTGCAGAGCCACAGCACAGCCCGCTGGGCGGGGAGCCGAGGGGGAGGAGCTGTGTGACTCAGCAGCCAGCCCCCGCCCCGTGCAGCCGGGAGTCGGGGCTTGCCTGTGTGTGCGGGCAAGGCAGCACGAGCCGGAGGGGCTGCGCGAGCGCGTGTGGAAGCCCCTCTCCCGGGGCGGCGGGGCGCAGGGCGGAGCGCGGCAGCGGCTGGGGAGGAAGGTTCCTTTGTGGCAGCTCAGGGGCAGAGCCGCCCAGGGGGGCGAGGTAGGTGTTTGTGTCTGGGTCTCGCGCTCTCCTTTGCATTGCACACAAAGACGCTCTGCTGGGGGCTGGTTGGTTGGGGGGGTGGGTGTGCGCGTTTGCTGGGGGAATTGGGGGGGAAATAAAACGCAGGGTTTTGTTCTCTAAAGAGAGGCTCAGGGCGGCGGGGGGAGGGAACCACCCCCCTTCCCAAATTGTTCTAACTTAATGAAGAGCAAAGACAGATATTTAAACCGCCCCCCCACCCCCGCCGCCTTGTGCTGGAAATCGGCTCGTGTGAGTCAGGGAAGCGGCAGCTCCAGGGCTTTCATTGAGGAAAAGTTCCCTCTGGCAGCCCCATGTGGGGTGCAGATGCCGTAGGGTTCAATCAGAGGAGCTGGGCAGGGGGAAGAGAGACTGCCCCGTCTCTGCTCCCGGAGAGAAAACGAAGGGGTCTGTGTGCCTCGGTTGTAGGGGTTTTCTTAAGTGCCATTAAAAGAAAACAACCCCACGGAGAGTGAATTGTTCCTTTAAAAGGAAGGATGCATCGTGCTCGGTGAATCATGTGCTTCCCTGGACAGATACTGCGCTAAATCTGGGTCTGAAATCAGGGTTCTTGGCCATGAGGCGTTTTAATCTGGAGCAGAACAGTTGTGTTTTTCCAGATAATGGTAGGGTTTCCCTGCTTTTGGCTTCCACGCTTTTTTTGAGCTTGTGGGGTATCTTTGTTCGCCAGCATGTGTCTCCGAAGTAACTTCTCCTCCTCGTGACTATTTCCTGAGTCTCTTTCCAGCGTCTCTTTTCTGTGTTAACAGTTCATTGCTGTGCCATACAACTTCTGCCTGCTAAAAAGGAAGGTGTGTGCTGCTTGCATCCTCTTTCCATTATTCACAGACGTCTAACATGTCTAGGAATGTATGTATGTGTCCTTGGGTAGACAATCGGAGATACTGTAGGGTGGCAAGACCTATTAGATCATCTTAGGGAATAATTCTGCAATGCTATATTGTCTACCTTTTAAAATATGAAAATTGTGTTCAGCCTTGAAATTCTGATGGGTAGGGGGATGGGCTGTGAATGTCCTGGGCCAGTCATACCAAACCTCCGGTAAAAATTGTGTAGCAAACCACAGAGATTTGTTCTTTCTTTTTCTCTCTCCTTGGTTCCAACTCTTACAGCTTATGATTTTGTCAAAATTTCCCTTAGTGGCCTTGAGGCTGTAATTTACTAGATTTTCATAGTGCTTTGGGTTAAAACCCTGTACAAAAGTTACAGCCCAGATGTATGTTTGCTAATAAAATCTGTGTGTTCATTTGATTTAGAGATGGTGGGGGAAGGATATATATAACTTCACATGTAAAGTTTTTACTTCTGTTACATCATTTGATATTGTGTCATCAGATATATGTAGTCTGACTAGTCTACTGTACATGTGTTTTTGACTGGATTGTTAGGGTTTGTGGGACAAGGCACAGGATCTATTCTGCGTAATGAATCTCATGCCTGAAGTTTAGTATCCGTATACATGCATGTATGTTTGTAGCAAACTCTCAGCTATGGGACAGGAACACATGAACATTGGGTTTCATTGAGACTTTGAATAGTAAAATTAAAACACAATAAAGAGAGAGGTATTTCTGAATGATATAGCTAGATCCCTACCGAATTCACGGCCATGAAAAACGCGTCACGGGCCATGAAATCTGGTCTTTTTTGTGCTTTTACCCTACAGTATACAGATTTCATGAGGGAGACCAGCATTTCTCAAATTGGGAGTCCTGACCAAAAGGGAGTTCCAGGGGGGTTACAAGGTTATTGGGGCGGGGGAAGGGTCATGGTATTGCCACCCTTACTTCTGCACTGGGCAGCCGGAGAGCAGCAGATACTGAGTGGGCACTCAGCTGTGAAGGCAGTGTCCCGCCAGCAGCAGCATAGAAGTAAGGGTGGCAATACCATACCTTGCCACCCTTACTTCTGCACTGCTGCCTTCGGAGCTGGGTGGCCGGAGAGTGGCGACTGCTGAATAAGGGCCCAGCTCTGCAGGCAGCAGCGCAGAAGTAAGGATGACAATACCATACCATCCTTACTTCTGTGCTGTTGCTAGCAGCGGGCTTGGCAGAGTCACATTGGCATGGAAGAACATTGTGTTAACTTGAATAGTTGCTCGTGGATCTCATGGGATACTGTGAAGGCAGTTGGAGCAGCAGTCTAACTCGTTAGTTTTTAAAAAGTCCCACCACAGATGATTTGAGCATGTTAAGTCTGACTTTCATTTACATGATCCAAAAAATTCAGAGATAAATTTTTTTGTATTATCCTTAGTGTTCAGGTATTATTAATGATTTGTATTATGGTAATGCCTAATAAACAGTAAAGTAGTGAACCGTGATGGAGAGTCATCTGATGAGACGTGCTAATTCTCTTCACTTTCTTTCCCTTATTTTTCTTTACTTGCTATCTCACTTTTCCAGTCTTGGCATCTTTCTTAATTCAGAAAAAGTAGTGGAGCGTGGTTCCTCTGAAAACCAGCTTACCTTGAACGCTTACAATTTTTGAGGTTGCTGACTGTACTGAAGCACCTGCTGGTAACAGTCCACGCTTTGGTAAGTTAAGAACTTAATGCCAGCTGAAGTTCTGAATGTCTTTTGCTGTCCCAAGAAAACACATATACAACTTATTTTTACAAGCTGATTCACGTGATAGCAAAATCTGTGTACATTTGCTAAGGTGGCAGATTTTTTTAAATAAAATTGCCTAATGTAACAGATTATTCCAGGCTTAGAATAGTTTGGGTGAGTAAGTCAAAGGTGCAATTCAGTGTATTTTTGTATAGCATGATGCATATAAGGTATCGATGCTTCTCAGCAAGGTCAAGGAGCAGTATTGGTTTACAGAGTTGGGTACAGTACAGTGTTCTTCATAAGAGCAGAGGCAGAAAAGCGATATACAAAGATAGAGCAGAGGAAGAAACAGTCAGCAGGTATTTTTGTATGTTAGCTACAGGAAGGGAAAGATGGAAGCATGTAACAGTGTGGCTGAGAATCAATCCTAAGCAAAATGGAAAAGGCCTACTTATATGGCCTCCCCGTAGTGAAGTATTTGAGCACCTCACAATCTTTTAATTTATTGATCCTCACAACATCCCTGTGGAATAGGAAAGTGCTATTTTTCCCCATGGGGAACTGAAATGCAAAGAAACTAAATGACTTACCCAATGTCACAGAGGAAATTGGTGGCGGAGCAGGTCTCCGAAGTCTTAGGCTGATGTCCTAACCACTGGACCATACTTTTCTCTCTCTGCACACCATGAGGAGTGAAGCAAAGAGACATGGCCAAGACTGACTGAGCAGAGGCGCACTTTTTCATTGGGATTTGGTGCCAGTTAATTCTGGTGTATGTAGTTGTTATGTAAGGTACAAATTTATGTGGGTCTTTGGTAGAGAGGCCATAAAACCAGGAGAGACCTCTAGAGTATGAAATGGGTTTATAGATGGGGGAGACACCCTAATATCAACACAGAAACCTGATTCTGTTCAAAATCTTAGGAAAGGAGCCACTCCACTGCCTGGCACTGTGTGTGTTCACTACCTGGGTGCAAAACACTACCACTCTCATTGGGTTTTGCACCTGCTTTGCGTCAGTGTTAACGAACATGCAAAGTGAGTGGTAGTGGGGAACTGAGTCAGTGACCTCCAACACGAGGGAAATAGCATGAAGATTAACTCAGCTTGACAGCAGAAAGTCCTGACATCTGTGGGAGGGGAAGGACCTGGTTTGACCAAACCAATACTTCCTCTCTAACTGTAATCTTAAAACCTCTTGGAATCTCCTATCCAGGCTCTTTGCTTGCTTAATGACTAGAAATTTTATTAAAGCTGTTAAAAAATTATATAATACACTGGTTAAGAAAAGAGTATCTGTGCATCTGGGTATAGTGCTTAGATTATCCACAAATTACTAAAGTCCAAAACAACATTTTCTTGCAACATCGAGATTGGTAGTTGGCAGTTCTCTGGGCAAAATTCATGTAATCCTGAATGTATTGTTTTGCACAACCCTACAATAACAAGTCTGTGTGTAAATGCAATGCAGAAAAGACTTCTTGATGAGGGAGCAGATTTTTAGTTTCAGGCTTCCAGCTGATGATGATAAATGAATAATCCAAAAGGGGTTTGGCTGCTGTGCGTGTAGAATCCCCACTGGGCCTTATACTTTTTTTTTTTTTTTTTTTTTTTTTAAAGAACATCTCAAATAGGCTGTCACAAATCCAGAGTAGGGTAAAGAAAATAGTAAGCATACCAGTGTTTCTGATGTTCTAGTGGAGTTTACATTCTAATACAGAGCCGAATCTGGCTTGCTTTACATTCAGAATGAGGGTTGTAGTCCATCATAAGCCTAGGCAGATGTGTCCAGAATTGTAGTTTCACAACCAGACCAAGGACTATTACAGGAAACTGTATGTCTCATTTCTTGGTTTTTCATATATTGTTTTCTAACATTTCTGGTTTCATGGTGTTAAAGAATGCACAGGTGCATGCTCTCAATGAAAGGGAGAAACAAGGCAGTCAGGAATTGAGGGTGAAATTCATTTTACCCACATAGCCCAAGAAACCAGGGTTCATGGAGTTGAGGAAGAGAAATTCCTCCCCTCTCCTTCCCATGTCCTTATTCCAACCTATAGGAAGCACCTTTGCTTCCATGATGTATCGCAGATTCGGTATTTCCCTCCCTTGGGATATCCTAGCTAGCTACCATTGCTGGCCTTTGGCACAATCCACATGGGAAACCGCTCTGTGGCATGAAAGGGTGTGGAAGAGGTTCTAACTATTGGGAGGGTTCAGTGGTTTCACCAGTGGCTACTCCCCTATCCCACACTCAGCCTCAAAGTGGAGAGATGGGAATTGTTTTGGTCCTCTGTGCCTGGGTGAATTTCACCCTTAGACAATACAAGAAGTTAAGAATCTGAAATCTACAGGACAGCTCTGGGGGGAGTATACTCAATGGGTGAGTGTGGAATGATTGGTCCCTCAGCTTCGCGGTCAAAGTACATTTGTTTCCGTGATATATTTGATCCTTGAAACAGCTTAATATAATCATGGGTTTCCCTTCATGCCCATAAGTTTGTTTGAATATTAAGGGGTTTCCCCCTCTGGTGAAGGACACTGCGTCACCACCCCTGTGCCAGCTGGGACTAGCTAATGCATGGAGTCCAGTTGCATCTGCCTCCAGAAGGAGGCTGTGCCAGTCAGAGGCAGCTTATAGTGATAACATCCACTAAAGTATTTTTTGATGAGAGGGAGGGTTCTGGGGAGAGTGTGTTTCTCTGAGGGGGAGATAATGGAATGATTCTTTCAATGCCTTGTGTGTACAGTGAATAGGCATTCATGTGACCTCATGTATATACACTGTCCTTTGTTCTACTGAAAATAATAAAATAGAATTAACATCCCTGGGTATTTAAGAGGACGTGACAAGAAGTGGGTCAAGAATGTTCTGCTGTACATAAACACAACCTAGATCTAGGCTGGCATGTATGTGTGATATTTCTATACACACTTAAATGATTCTAAGGCGCGAATTTACACTTTCTGATGTGCTGTTGGACCCCTGCCAAGCAAAGCACTTAAACACGGGGATCAAAATTGTTTAGTTACCTTTGAATTCAGATTCAAAGTAAAGTGGAAATCTTATTGTCAGGTAGCTCAGGAAGGCAAGGAACCTGTTTTGGACCAAGCGAAATTTTATTACTTACTTGCAGGTCAGGGGGCATGGATCAGCATTCATGTTGTACTCCCCATCGGTACCCGGCACGGGCTGGGAAAGCTAATGATCCAACCAGTGGACCAAATTCATTGATGAATCCTGGTCACGTGCCGCCTGAGGCACATTGCGCATATGGTAAGAAAAAGACTGGTAGGTTAGGTTGCTGAGCAGCACTTAAAAATAAATCCTATATAGATTGACTTGCTATTTAAATTGAAAATGGGCAACGGGATGGATGCCTTGACGATTACCTGTTCTGTACATTCCCTCTGGGGCACCCGGCATTGGCCACTGTCGGAAGACAGAATACTGGGCTACATGGACCTTTGGTCTGACCCAGTAGGGCCATTCTTATGTAAAAATTTTTTTGCTGCCTCAGTTTCCTTGTAAGTGCCACCAGGGAAATGGACGATTTACTGAACAGTCCTGTTAACTTGCTAAAGTCCTCTTCTAGGTTTTCTCCCTTAGTTGTGCCCAATAAGGCACTACAAGGAAGAGTGTACGTGGTTAATCACGTCTGTGCTTTCCCTGAGATGCAGGATGGGATACAGTTGTCTCTTGGAGGTCAGTTCATGAGGTAACTGAGACAGGAGACCAATGTTCACTTGCAGCATCAGGATTTTATTTTTTTATTTTGGGTCAGTTTGAGTATGATCATTTTGCATTATATGCTGCCTTTCATTCAGAAGGTTTCCAAGGCAACTTGTCCTTGAAGGAGGCTATACTGAATAATGGACTGAAAACAACTTATATTTTTTTAAAAAAACCCTGCTTGCTACCCTCCCATTCCAACACACATAATTGCCCAGCAAGAACTGTCAGAAATTTGAAATTCAGTTTTTCTTCTGACCGTTCCAAATACGGGAACACAGAAGAGGGGGAAAATTGGTTTTGTTTGCACCTTTTGGTTTGCTTCATTATGATGTATAAGGAGGCCTGAAAGATATTTTCAAGGGTGTTTTAAAAATGTTCAGTTTTAGAAATATCAGTAATGTCAAATCTGGTCATCTCCCATCATGCTGGAAGTGTCTGGATTCTCCAGACATACTCCTTGCGAGCAATTCTTAGGGTCCGATCCTGCATGCTTGTGCATGAGGATCTTTGTAAGATGAGTCCTAAATCCTGTTGGACTACATGCATATGAAAAGTTACTTACATGTTTTTGTGTTTCAAGGATTGGGCCCTATGGCCTTAAGTGAAGGAGTGAAAGTGACCATCCTTTAACAAAAATGCTTTTCTTCTAACTGTTTCTCGGGCCTTTGAGTCAAATGGACGTTAACAGGAATGCAAAATCCTAATAAAAATTGCTTCCCTTCTCAATTAACCACGTTTCACCTTCCTTTGGTGCTTGTGATGTCATAGTCTTACTAGTTCTCCAGTTGTCCCTGTATTTCAAGAAAAACAGGCTAGATAAGAGCTAGATTTCTAATGTAAAAGATGACCAATTCTCTTCCCCCCTCCCCTCCCAACCCCAAAAATTTCAGGCTGCCTTAATAGTAGCAAAAAAAAGTACAAATCTATTGTTCCCCTTTTGTATGTCACTTTTGTAAAGGTTGATTTTTTTTTTTTTTTTTTTTTTTTAAACAAATGGCTTACCTAAAATTGTAGAGTGGTAGTAGTCACTTCATAGGTAAAGCTGAAAGTGAAGTTGTCAAGCTGAACACACATGCTTCTTTAAGACCATTCAGAGCATACTACACTGTTGCAACTGAGCTGGGGCTGTGGTTTGTTTGGGTGTGACTGGCTTTTTGTAGAAGTGCAACCTTAACTCTAAAAAGAACAGGAGTACTTGTGGCACCTTAGAGACTAACAAATTTATTAGAGCATAAGCTTTCGTGGACTACAGCCCACTTCTTCGGATGTCTGACATCCGAAGAAGTGGGCTGTAGTCCACGAAAGCTTATGCTCTAATAAATTTGTTAGTCTCTAAGGTGCCACAAGTACTCCTGTTCTTTTTGCGGATACAGACTAACACGGCTGCTACTCTGAAACCTTAACTCTGAATTTCTTAGGTTTCAGTTTTCCTTTCTTACTTTTTAAAGGATATTAGTTTAACATACACCCCAAAAACGGAGATGCCTGAAGCTATAGCACCAGGTTTTGTGCAGTAAATTATAGTCATTTAATCATTTCTTTAATGTGTGTTATTTATTATTCACTAATTTACTGCTGTAAACTTATATGATGCTTTACAAACACAAAGCAAGACATAGTGCCTGATCTACCAAGGAGCCTGCAATCTACCATTGTAGAAGATGAGTAATAAGATGATGATTGTGGCCCTACTTATTTTCTTACAGTTTAGTCGTGTGTTATTCATATATAATCTTTTTTTTTTCTTCAGTTGAATATACAGTTAGCTCATCCCTAGTAGCTTTGAATTTCTTGATATACGTAGAGCTCAGGGGTCAGATAATCTCAGATTGATATTTGCTCATTTGTAGCTCTGAATGAATGGCATTTATTTTGGTGTCCAAGGATAACAAGAATGGGAACATACGAACTACCATACCAGATCCGAGTATCTAGTTCAGTATAATGTTGGTGCAGTACATTGTGTCCTAAAATGTAGTCGGGTTGCACAGAATTCCCTAATTCCTATTTCTCTGACAGAATAATTTTAATTCTCAGTATTTTTTCCAGTCTGTTCTTGAGCAGTTATACAAGTTGAAACTATATAGTGGGACATGCAGTTAGCTTCCCACTGTTGTTATAGAGATGAAAATTAAGAAGCCTAGCATACATTTATTTTGGTTCACCCATTCCATACATGCTTTCCTCTCATTTCCTTGTGGGGATCATTGTCAGTGCACCCGTTCTTTCATTGTAATTATATTTTTCAGCAAATACCTTTTTATATATATTAAAAAAAAGTGATTGCTGGAACTAAAGAATCCCCACTCTCTGAAAAGCAACAACTTGGTGCTCTATAGATAGGGGAATGTTTCCTTATGCATAGTTGAATTGGAAGGATGTACAAAGATACTTCTGTAAATTTCCAGCAACTAAAAGCAACACTGTCATTGGTTGTAAAATGAAAGAACTAGCTAGATACCACTTTCAGAGTAACAGCCGTGTTAGTCTGTATCCGCAAAAAGAAGAACAGGAGTACTTGTGGCACCTTAGAGACTAAATTTGTTAGTCTCTAAGGTGCCACAAGTACTCCTGTTCTTCTTTTTGCTAGATACCACTGAGCTTAGATTCTGGAGGGAATGTCACTTAAGATTTCATGCCAACTTTGTGTGTGTGAGGTTTTTTTTAAAAACAGCATTGTTTCCTATCATTCATAATACTCCTGCAGATCTTCATAACAAGGTTTTAGGGATGCCACTAGCTGCATTGTGTTATGAGGAACATCCAGCTGAGAAGTGTTCTGGTAAGGTGTGTGTTTCCTCTCTCTGCAATGCACTTGGTGTGTGTGATCAGTCCCTCCTTGTGAGTGATTGAATGAATGCATCTACAGAATGCCAATAATTTCCCAATTAAATGTGGGGATTGGTGAGCTGCTGGAACCCTGTAATGATTCTGAAAATGAAATGTTGTAGCTTAGTAACATGCCAAGTATGTAATACACTTGTATTATACATAATACCTTGGTAAGCTATTTTAATACATTGTCTCGTCTATCTTAAACCTTGCAGTCTTTTGAAAAACTTGTAAAGGTCCATGTAAATCATTTTTATGTGGAAGGTTTTATAAAAGGGCTATTATGCAACAAATCACACATTTGAGATGAGCCTGATCGCCCTCCCTCCCCCCTTCAGTTTTGGGAAAGTTCAGACCCAAGTCTCCACTCTTCAGCTTGAGCCAATTTCGACTTTCTTACTACATGTGTGGAATAGTGGCTTATCAACAAAAGTGACTTTTGCTGAAATTAAAAGGCAGCCTGTAAGTTCAGGCTGGATGTGTTTTTTACTTTCTGTGATCCCTTTTTCACTATGGCCGCATAATCCAAAGATTCATACCTCATAAATCCAGGAATTTACTGAGCATTAACTAGACTGTGCTTACTACTGGAATTGTCAGTATGTCAGAATACATAGTAAAAGAGATCGCTCTTGCTTTGAGGAAGGTAAAATCAACCAATGTCTTTGACTAAAAAATTTACATGCCAACTGTTAATAGTTATTTGCCTTACAGTATCGCTTAGAGGCTTTACCAGCCATCAGGGCCCCATTGTGCAAGATGCTGTGCAAACGCCGATAAGAGACAGTCCCTGTCCCAAAGAGTTTACAGTGTAACTACACAAGAGAGACGATGAGTGGAGGGAAATCGGAGGCGCAGAGAGGTGAAGTGACATGCACATGGTAAAAAAGTAGATAAGTGGCAGAGCCAGACATTGAACCCATCTCTCTTGCATCCTAGGCCTGGTCTATATAGTCTTTCTGTTGATTTAACTGTTTTGGTGTGGGCTGTGATTTTTTTTTTTCTCTACACCAAAATAGTTAAAGTAGTACAGGCGGAAGTAGTTACATTCGAATAAAGGTGCCTTGTATCGGTTTAGCTCGTTCACCATTCCTCACAGGAATAAGCTATACCTATAGTAAAGCACCTTTATACCAGAGTTACTATGTTCACACTAGGGAGTTGCATAGCTTGAACTATGCTGGTACAATTTTTTATGTGTAAACAAGCCCCTATTCTAGCACCCTCTCCGCTGAATGATGCTTATCACCGCCTCCCCATCACCTGCAACATTCTTGTTACCAACTTTGAAAATCTGGTACGAGATTTTAATAGAGCTCAGTACCCAGCAACTGCTGTGCCTTTCATTGGGCACTTCCGGGAGCTGAGTTTCTTTGAAAATCTAGCCCCTGTTGTGGATTCTATCCACTTGTGCCAAAGCTTAATGAGTAACGTTGTACAGTCCTCCTCAGAACTTAATGAGAATAGTTCAGAAGTGCTGGGTCTTCTAGATGAAGTATAATGAAGGTGCCAATCACTGGTTGTCTTTAAAGAGGCAGTTGCACTGTATGCAATAGTACAGGTGTTAGAATCCATATCCTGTGAGAGAAAAAGGGTTATGTTCAGTAGTTAGGGCATTGTTCTGGGACTCCGGAGACCGGGGTTCAATTTTACTGCTTCACCACAGACTCCTTGCATGACCTGGGGCATGTCACTTAATTTCTCTATTTCACAGTTCTTCATCTGTGAAATGGGAATAGCAGTATTTCCCTACCTCACAAGGGAAGTTGAGGATAAAATACATTAAAGGATGGTGAGACGCCCAGATTCTATGGTGATGGGCCATAGGAGCATGTCGCAGAGAGAGACAGAGGGATCCTGGCCGAATTGTAATTCAGGTATTTACATTGTGCCTCTCCAAAATCTGCTGCTTATGGTTTCCTATTGCTAAGTTATTCTTCCCTCCCTAAAAGCTGTCCTGGGTGTTGCTGGCACGGAATTGCTTCTGGGTGGAAAGTGCTAAATAAGTAAGAAAATGCCAACCTAATGAAGTGCTTCATGTCACCAATCTGAGAATCCCAATCAGATACGTATTTTAGTATTCAGTTGTGGGTGTGGTTTTCTGAGCTGTTTCTCTTGTTGTGCGGAAAACTCTACAATTGAAACTCTTTTTTGCAGCTGAAGCACAGCTTAACTCAGGGGTGGCCAACCTGCGCCTGAGAAGGAGCCAGAATTTACCAATGTGCATTGCCAAAGAGACACAGTAACATGTCAGCAGCCCCCTGTCAGCTCCCTCGCCGCCCCCAGTGTCTCCCACCTGCCAGCAGCACTGCTAATCAGCACCTAACCCCCTATTCCTGCGCCTCCCGCCTGCTGTTTTGTGGTGTGCAGGAGGCTCTGGGGGGGGGGGGGAGGCGGAGGAGGAGCAAGGGTTCAGCAGACTCGGGGGAGGTCGGGGGGGGGGGGAGTGGGGCTGGGGCAGAACCAGGGATTGAACCGTGAGCACCCTGTAGCACATTGGAAAGTTGGCACCTGTAACTCCAGCCCCGGAGTTGGTGCCTGTGCAAGGAGCCGCATATTAACCTCTGAAGAGCCGCATGTGGCTCCAGAGCCACAGGTTGGCCACCCCTCTCCAGAGCCACAGGTTGGCCACCCCTGGCTTAATTTATCATGTGTGAATGTCGTTTTTCATTTCATCCTGCAGTAATGGAAAGCTTTGTTATGACTTTACAACAAACTAAGTGTCAAAACTGAATAACACCCACTTGAAAGAAGTAGATGCAGATTTAAAGTACTATTCTGTGCATAAAAACACAGATTATTGTTAAACTTAGTTTTAAGTGTATATTTCTTTAAAGGGTTTATTTTTCCAAATGCTTAGAGAAATTGAACTGATAAAAGAGCGCTGTCAAACAGAACACATGATCTGTTTAACAAACCATGTTTTGTGAAATGATAGTTTTTAAGGAGATGATCCAACTCTCACTGAAATGTAAGTAAAGGTCCATCTGTATGCTGGTGCCCCTTTAGATGTACTATTAGGGTGACCAGATGTCCCGATTTTATAGAGACAGTCCCGATTTTTGGGTCTCTTTCTTATAAAGGCTCCTATTACCCCCCCACCCTCTGTCCTGATTTTTCACAATTGCTGTCTGGTCACCCTATGTACTATTCATGTTTGAAAACACTATAGATTTCAGAGTTCTTCTTGTTTTACTTAAAGAATCAGTCATTGATATAGCATTTTTTCTTTTTTAAAGAAACCTGGCTAGCTTTCTGCCAAAATGACTACAAACATGCAACATTTACTTTCTAAACCCAGACACTGAAAATGAATGTTGTTATATCAGGCAAAGATTGCACTTGGGAACAGTGGCGTAGCCAGGTCCTAAGTGCAGGGGGAGCAAACCTAAAAAAGTGCCCCCCCTTGGCTCCTCCTCTGGCCACGCCCCCCTTGGCTCCTCCTCCGGCCGCGCCGCGTCAGCCTCCCCCCCTCCCCCCCGGCTCCTCCAGCCACGCTGCGGCCATGCTGCTCCCTCCACCCCCCCCCACCCCGGCAGAGCAGCAGGCACAGCCTTCGGGGAGGCCGGAGGGCTCCTCATGGCAGAGGTGGGGGGGAAAGCCACACGGCTCCGTCCGCGTTCCGGGAACTGGAGCCGCCGCCCTGGGGCCGGAGACGTTGGGGCTGGGGGTGCTCGGCCGGCACCGCTCGGCCAGGGCCGGAACTGGGGCCTGCAACCCCAGGGCCTGAACCGGGCTGGAGCCACCAGGGGTGCTCGGCTGGCGCCGCTGGGGCTGGGACTGAGCCGGGCCGGAGCCTCCAAGGCCGGGAGCAGGTCGGCGCCGCAGGGCCCGGGCCGGAGCCGCTGGGGCTGGAGCCGCCAGGGGTGCTCGGCTGGCGCCGCCGGGAGTGGGCCGGTGCCTCCGGGGCCTGGAGCCACCGGGGTGCTCGGCTGGGGCCGAGACGGGCCAGAGCTGCCAGGGCCGGGGTGCTTGGCCAGCGCCGCTGGGGCCGAGCTGGGCCGGGAGCCGCCAAGGCCGGGAGCGGGCCGGCGCCACGGGGCCCGGGTCGAGCCGAAGCTGCTGGGGCCGGAGCCGCCGGAGGAGGGGGAAGTGAGCTAGGGAAGGGGTGGACAGCTGCGGGGCCTGTTTAGGCGCCGCTTTTCAAAAATGTGATGAGGGGAAGCGGCTGCTTCCCCTGCATCCCACTAGCTATGCTAGTGCTTGGTAAGTACCGCACTACCAATACTAGTCAAATCCTGTCGTGTGTGGATAATTAGGCATCGGTATAAAAGGAATGAAATAAAGAATTCCCATTAGCATTCTGTTGACCAAAAGGGGGACAAAAGTTACATGCTGCCAAGTACAATGATTCAGCATATGTTTAAGATTGAACTTCTCTGTAATCAATGCACAGATTTTCTAATGCACCCTAATTAAGATGTGCAAACTCAATTTAAAACAACATGGTTGGCTCAAATGAGAGACTCGGAAATGTAGTGTTGGAAACCATATATACAGAAAGAAAACAAAAAGATATTCAAGGTTTACAAACACCAAATAACTTTATTAACAGAAAAGAATGTAGACCAGAGTATTCATTACTTCGGACTTACATAGAGCTTTGCATATGTTGAAAGCTATTCAAATACAAATTAATCCCCCCAACATCCCTCTGAAGTAGAGAAGTATTGTTTTTATTTTGCAGATGGAGAAACGAAGGCAGAGAGCTTGCCCAAGGCCATATATAATTGGGGGCAGAGCTAACTAGAATTTGAACCCTGGACTTTGTGAATTTAGTAGGATTTTTTTAAAGGATTAGACCATTATATGGAAACAGAATGAGATAATATACAAGTAAGATAAAATCTTACGTTTCAGGGCATAAACCAACTGCTAACTGGCAAAGTGAGGTAGAAACTTATCTAATGGTCAGTTTAGGCAATTATGTGTTTGGAGATCTATCAGTTAGCATATATTAAATGCATTAAAAACTCACTATTTTGATTTTTATGTAGTACTAATTTTTAAAATAAGAATGTCAGGTTAGTAGAACATAACGACCATACTGGGTCAGACCAGTGATCTATCTTGCACCTTATTTTGAAACATCTGGTACCGACCACAGGCTGCTGGACTAGATGGATAACTGGTCTGACACAATTTAGTGATTCCGCTGTCAACTCTCTGCTTCTTACTCTAGATCATGTCACGCCTACACTGCTTATTGCTGAGTTGAATGCCCAGAAGGGAAAGTTAGTTTGTGCCATTCCTAAATTGCCTCGTTTGCTTTTATCACTTATACTCAAGTAAAGGAGAAAATCCCTGGAAATAGACATTTTTAGGAGGGGGTTCGCAAGACTTGACATTTTAGTTCACAGGCTGTAAAAGTTTGGGAACCACTGGCTTAGTAGATGCTAGTCAACACTTCACTAATGGAAAATCTAAGGTACAAAGTATATATATGTTGCATCATAAACTGTAGAGCAGTGTTTTTCAAACCGTGGATGGTGACCCACAACAGACAGAATGTAAGGTACTGGATCGCAGCGGCTCTGGTCAGCACTGCTGACAGGGCCGTTAAAAGTCCTGTTGGTGTTGCTGCAGAGCTAAGGTAGGCTGGTTCTTACCTGTTCTGACACTGTGTTGGACCTTGGAAGTGGCCAGCAGGTCCGTCTCCTAAGCGGAGGAGGGAGTACCACGGGGCTCCACGTGCTGCCCCCGCCTTGAGCACCGGCTCCGCACTCCCATTGGCCAGTTCGTGGCCAGTGGGAGCTGTGGGGGGCAGTGCCTGTGGGCGAGAGCTGCGCAGAGCTGATTGCGTGCCTCTGCCTAGGAGGCGGACCTGCTGCTGGCCGCTTCCAGGGTGCAGCACGCAACTGGAAGCCTGCCTCTGCACCCCGGCTGTGCCGCTGACTGGGAGCCACTGGAGGTAACCCTGAGTGCCTCCCCCCCCTCCCAAACCCAGGGCCCCTTCCTGCACCCAAACCCCTCATTCCTGGCCCCAGCCCAGAGCCCTGACCCCTGCCCACACCCCACTCCCTGCCCCAGCCATGAGCCCCCCCCCACATCCCCTGAACCCCTCATTCCTGGCCTCACCCCTGCACCATAACCCTCTGTCCCAGCTCTGAGCCCCTGCCACATCCCAGACCCCCACATCCGCAGCTCCGTTGGGTTGCGGGCATCGACAATTTTCTTCAACTGAGTCACCAGAAAAAAAGTTTGAAAATCACTGCTGTAGAGGACTAAAAGATCCTACAGTGATGGTGCAAGACTTTTAAAACATTGCATTAAATTCTTCGAAGAAATAGTTTGTTAGTTAGTAGAAATTTGGATAATTGGAATTTCTTGGCAATAACACCCAAAAGTTGGAATCATTAAAACTTTGGACATTTAGAACTCAACTCGTTTTGCATGTAAGGACTTTGAAGCTTATAATGGAGGGGGCAGAGAGTGGAAGGAAAGTATTTTTGTAAAGTGTATTATTGATCTCAATTTAGTTTTTTATAATGGATTGATTGATCGTGCTTGTGAAGGGTTAAAGGATGATCTTGGCATCTAGAGCACTAATACATAGGCCAAGTGTAGTGCAGACAGCTCAAATGATAGGATTTTTGTGCTGGGTTTCTTTTTTTTTTTTTAATATATTTTTTTTGGTGACACCCATGTGTTTTCAAGTTCTGCTATATGGTGGATTTTGCTTAATTGAGTACTTCCCCCCCTCCCCCTCCCCGAGTCATTTTTTGAAAGCATATCGTTCTTTTTATACTGGGGCAACACTTTTGAAGCTTAAACCCAAGTTTCAAAAGTTGAAGGCTCTGGGCCAAAATCTGGGTAGGTGTATATATGTATAGACAACACACCTTAAAAGCAAACAAAAATTTGCCTTGCAGCTGTTGCCCCGCCCCATTCTGGACTCCATATGTTGTCTTCGATAGGCAAAGCATAAAGCAGCATAGCCAAGGGCTGCATGTTATGGGGCAACATGTATGCATCTTCCAGGACCAAGCAATAGTTCTTATGAACAGACCCCTCTGCATTCTGAGCCTACCATCCACGTCAATAGACTAAACAAGGGGGCTAGCAGTAGTGGAATTTGTCAGGTCTTTTGCAACATAGATATGCATGCTTTTGGGGATTGGGCTGGATTTAAATCATTCTCTTTTCAGCGATCAGAATTTGACCTTGTTTGATCCAGTGGAAAGCAATTTTTTATATTTATTCACACAAAAATAAAATGTAAAATATATTTCACAGTAATGGTATTGTGTAGCTATGGGTCAAGGTTCAGAAATGTAGAATGATCAAAACCATTCTGGCAAAATCTGAATTAAGTTAATTGATGTAGCATTTAATCAAGGCAGATGAATATTAACAGTTTTAAACCAAAGTCTCCGTAATGGCAATATCTCTCTTCTTGTCAGCCTGACTTTGAGCATTTTCGGTGTCCTAGCTTCAAATACAAAAGAAGCCATAAAATCACATACAGGAAAAATGTTTTTGGCTGGATGGCAAGTAGATACAGGAAAGGATATATTACTACTGCTTAGTAAAGAAATGTCAGTGGCTTAAGACTCCCTCTTGTGAGTTCAGAAGGAGCATGGTTATAACAGTATGACTGAAATGTGCAACCTTAAAAAAAAAAAAAATTGCTATCTTTGTGGTGTGTCTGTATTTCCTCTTCCAGCTGATACTTGTACAAGCATGATCTGATAGCCCGGTGAGACGGGTGTGTGCGCACGCCCTTCCCACATCAGTTTAATCCCTTTTAAAAGTACACAACTAAAAACGTAGATCCTGTTTACACACACACTCGTGTGCCTCTGAGTGAAATGATTCTCCAGTCCTGCTCCCCCAAAATAGCAATGAGCTCCTAGGAGTTTTTGCTAACATTTAGCCTCCAAATTGACCATAGCACTGGCCACGATTTACCTGCTTCTGAAGAATCTTGCCCCTGCTTTCTTGTTACACGATCATTCCCCGTCAGAGATAGTTTATTCCTGGGTGAAGTTCATAAAAATAACTCTGTAGAGCAAACTTTTTGCATTTGGAATGCACCGAATCACCAAGTGTCAAGTAAATTTCTCAGGCGAGTTTATATTTGGAATCCCCTATAAAGTCTGCACAGGCCCTCCAGCCAATTCTCAACCCACTGTTCCAAGCTATGCAAGCTGAACATGGAGCTATCCTATTAATGTGGTCAGTATATTTCACCGGAAGGAAGTAAAAACAGTTCCAAGGAAGCACACTTAATATATGGTAAATTTGTTTGCCAAGTGGTCTTGCCTTCTCCCATTGGTGCCTACTCCTGCAAGGTGCTGAATGCCCTCCGCTCCCATTGGTGTCAGGAGGGCTTCAGAATACTCAGCACCTTGCAGAGCGGGCAGAATAGGAGAATGGGTCTTCATTAAAAAGAAAAATGAATTCATACATTCTCAGTACCTCATCTTTCTCTTCTGCAAGCAGATACACTCCCCATATGTGGGGTTTATCCCAGACTAAAGGGGACAATGTAGGAATCCTTGATTGAAATATTAGCAGCACGTTGTTTAGAAAATGTTCCTTTATTTGAATGCATGATTATATCAAACCTCACATTTGCTTCTTTGTTATGAAATTCTCTTTGTTTGCTCCTTCTCAGTGTTTGCGTTATGCTATATGTTTTATATATACTATATTAGGCCACCCAGAGGACTGCCTAATGTGGTTCTGCAATGAACCCTTTAAAGCCCAATCTGTACTACAACTAGGCAGGTTTAACTGAAATGTGTGCAGCTGAACAGTACTCCAGATTCCTTCTCTTCAGTCCCTAAACACTTTTCAACATGGTTGCTAACTTTTAAAAAATTGATTGTGAAAGCAAACCACATTAATTTCCTTAACACAGTTTAACTGCCACATGGTGGGTATCTGAGATGGGGAAATAACGACTACACTTTCATTTTAGCTAACTTTCTAATCTGTAAACCACACACAGAGGTCATGAGGCTGAGAGAAAAAAAATGTGTGTACACTTCCACTCCTCTCACACTCATTACTTATTAAGGTACATTGCTCATTTATCATTGTCCTTTATAAACGTTGTGTTTATCTGCATGTCTTATTCCTGTACTTCATTGACCTCAGATATCAAAGTCCTGAAACTTAAATGTTAGAAAACTTAGTAGGAAATGCACATTGTTTCAAACTGCCATGTGTGAGAGTGTAAGTGCACCTCATTTTGGTTCTTTGGCTTTTTAAAAAACTAACTACCAAACTAACTAGGTTGCCAGATGTTAGCATGATGAACAGTACAACAGTTTTAGCATAGGGTCTGTCATGGTATGTGGAATTGCAGTCCTTTCTTAAACTGAAGATATTGATTACAGAAAACTGCTACAACTACAGACACGAACAAAACGATTTCCCCATAGCTTGAATTCCAGCTTGGTCATTTCTGCTTACCAGGAACAATACCAAAAAGATACCTGGTAGCTGAATAATATATTGCAAGTAAAGATATCATCACAGGATCTGGGTACACTTGGCCGAGATGGTTACAATTGACATATTCCTATAAAATAGAGGAATCTAACTTTCCCACCCTCCTCATCCCTTTGAGTCTTATATTTTAAGTTGATCCATTTCTTCCCCCCTCCACCGCCAGTCACCAACTTTGGTCTTTTAGTGACCAACTCTGAGGTTCTAAGCACCCTCAACTTGTGTTGTGTCGGTTTCAGTATAAGCATAAGATGCTTCCCAATTTTCAGGCATAGTCTGCACAGTTTTTCTACTGGTATAACTATGTTAGTTAGCCGTATGACATTTTTATCAGTAAAGTAAAACTCCTAGTGTGGATGAGGTTATACTTGTAAAAAGGTGTGTTATACTGGCATAAGGGAATGGGGACCGAGTGGCTAGGCAGCAGTTCTGCAGAAAAGGATCTAGAGGTTACAGTGGATGAGAAGCTGGATATGAGTCAACAGTGTGCCCTTGTTGCCAAGAAGGCTAACAGCATTGTGGGCTGTATAAGTGGGGGCATTGCCAGCAGATCAAGGGACGTGCTCGTTCCCCTCTATTCGACATTGGTGAGGCCTCATCTGGAGTACTGTGTCCAGTTTTGGACCCCACACTAGAAGAAGGATGTGGAAAGATTGGAAAGAGTTCAGCAGAGGGCAGCAAAAATGCTTAGGGGGCTGGAGCACATGACTTATGAGGAGAGGCTGAGGGAACTGGTATTGTTTAGTCTGCAGAAAAGAAGGATGAGGGGGGATTTAATAACTGCTTTCAACTACCTGAAAGGGGATTCCAAAGAGGATGGATCTAGACTGTTCTCAGTGGTAGCAGATGACAGAACAAGGAGTAATGGTCTCAAGTTGCAGTGGGGGAGGTTTAGGTTGGATATTAGGAAAAACTTTTTCACTAGGAGGATGATGAAGCACTGGAATGGTTTAC
This sequence comes from Malaclemys terrapin pileata, assembly GCF_027887155.1. NCBI lineage: Eukaryota > Metazoa > Chordata > Testudines > Emydidae > Malaclemys > Malaclemys terrapin. Next base: position 16,401,187 of record NC_071505.1, on the reverse strand, counting down.
CTAGGGAGGTGGTGGAATCTCCTTCCTTAGAGATTTTTAAGGTCAGGCTTGACAAAGCCCTGGCTGGGATGATTTAGTTAGGGAATTGGTCCTGCTTTGAGCAGGCGGTTGGACTAGATGACCTCCTAAGGTCCCTTCCAACCCTTATACTCTATGATTCTATGAATAAGCTATAAAAATATAACCAGAGTTATACCAGTGTAACGATGCCCACTCTAGGGGTTGTACTGCTTTAACTCTATCAGTCTAGTTAAAATGGCACAATTCTTGTGAGTAAACGAGATCTCAGAGAGTCCTCATAGGCCTGGGTCTTAATCTGACTGATGCGTACGTGTATCTTTCAGGATTGAGAGTTAGGCGGATTTATTTATTTATTTATTTATTTTTAGTACATATACAGAGGTCTTAGGGCAATGTTCTCCCAGGAAGAATGGAGCAGTTATACCACTTCAGACTGTTTCTGATATTGCTTTCAATAAAACTTGATTTAACTAAATGCACTGTCTGGCTCCCTGCCCATGTAGTAAATAAAAATAGATGTATTTTATTAAGCTGTTACGGCCCTTTTTTAAAAAAAAATAGTGGAATGATAGCTGCTTTCTGAGAATTAAACACTTGGGTGGGGGACATTATACAACAAGGCAAAGATGGTTAGCAAATATTCTCTGTTCAAACAAATCGTGGCTATTCATGTTACATTGGTCCTTATTTTGTTGCTTTTTAAAAAGGGTTCCTCTCTTTCCAAATCCGATGAACATTAAACTTTCATGTGCCTACATATGATAAAACATTCTAGGATATTTGCATGGAATTCATTTCAGAGGACTTGGGCACTGTGTATTGTATGTGATGCCATCTTCAGAGTCTGAAAGCAACTTTTTTCTCTCCTGGTTTTGGCCTTCTTTACATTTGGCAAACCTTGAACCTTCCTCCTCCTAGTCCTGTGCAATGAACGTGGCTATTATTGATGCAAAGTCTTCCTCAACATTACTGGGGCCCTACTGGATTTAAAATATCTGAGCTGGTATTGGACAGCTGGAATCCCTCTAGCCAGAACAGGCAGACATCTGTTTACTCCAGGAAGAAACATCTCCTTGGTCAACATCTCCTGAAACTCTTCTGTGGGTGTGAGCCTCCTGTTATACACTGAAGTGGTCCTAGGAAAGTGCTTACACAGCTCAGGTTCAGCCTTCTGTTGCTTGGAGAATCGACCCTAATGCCATCTGTCAGATTATTTTTTCCAGAGCACAGAGTGAAGATGATGAATTAACGAAGGGGGAAAGTAATAACTCTCACTTCCCTCCCTGATCCCCTTCCACTGCATCTTGGTTCTATCTTATCTTCAGGCCCGTGGTGTAGCCACAGATCCAAGTACTGAACATCTTCCTCATGACTGTTGCAGAGATCTTGGAGAGATGAAATGGATAGAAGTCCGCAAAGGAAGCGGGTGAGGCTTGTGCCTGGTCTCTGCTTGAAATGGAGTGGCATTTGTTTCACTCCTCCAGTGGTTTCTTTTTTTAGGGTGATAATACACTACAATGATGTTGCTGCCTCAGGCTCGCCAACAGCAATTATGGGCCCCAGGGCCATGGCTGTGCCTGGGGGGGCAGGGCCCGGGACGCTGTCACTTCTGGGACCGATCACTGCCGTGCCTTTTAAATTGCCTGGGTCCCGGGGCAATTGCCCCCTTTGCGTCTCCTCCCCTTTCTCCCCCCCCCCCAATTGGTGGGCCTGTGCTGCCTGGATTCAGAATGAACGGTACCAAACCACTCCAGGGGATACTTCAGAGTGGCAAAGATGAAGAAAAGATGGCCAAGAATTGGAAGCATGTGAGGTATTTCCCATGTTATGTATAAGGGGCCCCATTGTCACACAGGTGCACAAGGCTATGGCACAGCGTCCCCCTCTTCTGCCCTAATCTATATTCTCCAACACAACCCTCCCCACCACTGCTCCACCCCATCCTTCTGATATTGAATTGGGGCTGGCAGAGCTCCACTCCTGGCTGGGTACCTGCAGTCACCTGTGCACGGGAACCCGGGCTGCATTCTTTTCCTACCGTCTTCCCCATGTGGGATGCCATGAAGAATGGCAGAGTGAACCTGAATGGCTATGGGAGTTGAGGTTGAAGGAGCCCCTCGGATCACCCAGTGTACCATCACCTAGACTCTGAAGAAGTGGGTGCTTAGTGCACAATGAGTGTCTATCTTGCAGCTCCAACCGCGGAACACACCTGCAGCAGCCATTGATGGTTGCTGGCTGCAATGGGAGCCGCAGGTTCCTGTTGTGCAAAGTCCAGAGTTCTAGCAACTGCCCAGGTAGTACATGAAGAACGCTATGCTCCCACTGGCATCTAGCTCCCTTCTCTCTGTAGTGACTCACTTCCATCAGCGTGCAGTCGTCCTCAACCTTTGAAGATGAGCATGATACGATACAGAATCCCTGCTGGCTTGTCTTTAAAGGAAAAGTCGTGTCTCTAATTCTTTGAGCATGTCAGCAAAGCTGTGCATAAAGGAGAACTAGATTATAATTTAATTGGACTTTCAGAGAACTTTTGTCAGAGACCACGTGGCATCTGTGAGCGGCAAAATGGCTGTTGTGCAGTGAAATCTATGATGGTTAGACTTAAGAGGCAGGGAAGGAAGAAAGGAAACACCAAATGGAAGTCCCAGTGTACAATATAGCAATCCTTCACCCAGCCCCTGGCAACTGAAATTTAATTGGGACTCTCTACTTTTAACTTTATCACACCATAGAAAGTGGGAACTTCAGCTGAGCTGTCAGCCCAGGGTCAGAGGAAATATCCATTTTTTTGCTCAAGCTCACTTTTTAATTTCCTGGCTTGCCTCTGAGTTAATTTTTATTTAAATATTGTTTTGATTTGTAGCCTTTAAAATGAGGAAATGCTTTTTTCAAGAGAGGCTGTTCTGAAAAAACAAAAGTCTGTGATTATTTAAGGAGTGGCCACTATGTCTCCTTTTGTTTTCTCATCCCCTTGACCCACCCTGGTCTGAGTAAATTGTTGTCTAGTTGCAAATTGCCATTCCTTTGCTGCAGTCATTTGCTAATTGTGGCATGGCAAGCAGTGAGCTCATACAGAGTTACTGGGCTCAAATTACAGTTGAACCAGTTCAGACCTCTTTAATGAAAACCTTCCTCCTTCAATCCCTTTTTGCAGTTGTCCTACACAAGCAATAAAATTTCTTGCATTTGAGACTTTTTGAAATAAAATCTTCACTGTTAATTTCATTGCCTACTGCTTTTGATCCCTTACCTGTTTTTATTTAATATTGTTACCTTAGTTCTGGAGGGATAGTTTCTGAGGAGGAAAAAACTTCTACTTAGCTAAACCATTTAAATTTTTCATAAAGGGAGACTTTATTTATAACTTAACTCATTTTACAATGAGTTAAATGTCCATTTCAGCTCAAGATTTAATGTGGAAGCATGGATCATTCCAAAAGCCAGCAAAGTTTTCTGGATGTAATAGAATATGGATGGGATAATATTTTATAGTGGGTGTGTAATAAAGGAACACATCAGACTGGCTATGGCAAAACTTGCATAATTTATCTAGGGGTGTATACACCTGATCTCATGACACAGAGTAAACTCCCACAACCACATATAACAATGAGTGGTGTGTGAGAACTTTGAGATAAAATGTCAACCAGTGCTCACAAAATTACATGACCAGTGTCACTTCACCACCATTTTTTCAAATGTGACTTTTTTTCCCCCTCAGGTTGAGATGTCAGGATCTACTGTAGACTTCGTTAACGTTAAATCGAACCTTTGTTTGGCTTTGCATGATATTGAAAGATCTATTAACTGTATTCTATTTATGGAGTGCCTTTGTTGCGTAAGTACTCATATGGACATTTTTCTGGGCCTTTATTCATATTGGTTGCCCATTTCTTGGTGACCTTATATTTCTGCTATCTTTTGCGTTGGGGTGGTGTCATTCTAGGGCATTGCTGTCAAAATGAGATTTTTTTTCCTTAGGGTGACCACACCCAAAACCGTACATTTTGGTGTCATCTGATGTCTCTTCTCTTCAGAACTTCAGTGAAAATCCCAGTGTCATGATACTGTAATTTGAGAAGAAAACATTCTTTCTGGCTGTTTTGTTTGACTTTTCCCATAAGCAACCTTACTGCCTTAAAAAAAAACAAAACAAAAAAAACTTACTGCCTTTATAATAATTTCAGTTCTAAAAAACTCCAGTACACTCTGTACTGCTTACACTTAACAAGCAGATATTTGATTTTGTTGTTGTTGTCTTGTTGCTTTTTCCACTCTCCGTTTTCAGGTGACTTTATATTCTTGCATTTCCTTGCATTCCTTAGGACAGGTCTGGGAGAAGTAACTATTTAATAGGGGACAGAGCCCAAAGAAACCAGTTCAATTTTCTCTTAATGTAGTAAAGCTGGCAGACTTGTCTAGGCTTTTGTTTGTTTTGCTTATGTAAACTGCTCACTTATGAATTTGTGCCTCAAGACACTGCCAGGCTTCTGTACCTGGCTTTTTTTGTTTGTTTTGTTATGTAAGTGCTCTTTTAGATTCTCTCTACCTTATTCTCTCTACATCATCTGTGTGTATGTGGAGAATTTTTATAGAGAGCTTACCAAATTGGAATCTTTGAAAAATCCATCCCATAGTTTTGACAACATTGCCGTAGTGACAGTTTTGGGGTGAATCTTCCTGGGAGGCAGCCACAAATGGGTGTACTTCATATCCCTGTGTCTGTGATAACTTTAAATTTGTCCCTGTAGGTGTGAAATACCCATCCTTAGGCTGGATTGCTCAGTAAGTCAGTCAGTCAGTCTCTTCACACTGCCCTACCTACTTCTAAAGCCCTTTGTAAGATATTTTAGTGCATGAACGCAATGGGTTCGTCTCTAGAATGTAAAGTAATGCCAGCTACAACTCCAGTGATGTATCTACTTGCTTCCTTTTTAATTGAGATTGAATAATGAGGGTGGGAGGGAATTAAATACCGTCAAATCATTTGCTTGTGATGTAAAACATTGAAACTTTCAGAGCTTGGGGAACCTCGATATACAGAAGTTCCTTCTAGGCCTGTATCAAGATATTTGTACGTACAGTCGGTAAACTGCTTCGACTTTCTCCCAAGGAAGAGTCACACAGCCTAAAGTGCAATATGAAAGCTCATTGTGACTCCTTCAGATGAGCTGAGTGCTTTGGTCTAATAGATGCTTAGATAAAAGACATCAATGGTCATCACAAGTAAGGTTTAAAACTGTGGTCTGGGTCAAATTTCAGAGGTAACTAAAGAATATTTTAATGCTTTAAAATCTTAACTCTGCTGGTGGAGACAAATCCAATAAGTTATACTGTAATTTATGATTCTGATAGATTTCCTTTAATTCATGACTTGATTTACAAGTTACAGCATCTGTATTGTTGAAGCATTTTAGGTGCATATTTGGAAGCTTTTTAATAGGTGTACCAATGGCAGGTGAAGGAATAATAGAAGTCAAAGATAGAAATAACCTGACAGGTCATTTCTATCTAGTCTGTCCCTATTACTAATGCAGGATTGTTTTTGTACCACACTATATCCTTCAGTTCCTTTTTAAGTGACTGGCCAAGATCCATATGTGCAATGGTTCGAATGCCTCCTGATCTTGTCCTGTTAGCCTTCTTTCTCCAGTCCCTCTGCGACACAGCGTGGTTACTGTCAGATTGCCATTAACTGAACTCCAGGGCCTCTCGCCTACATCTTTAGTTTGAAAGAGTCCCTCTGAGATCTTCTACCACTTTATAAGTCCGTCAGCCATGGATTCCCTGGCTGCTTCTGGGAGTTGCAGACCTTTAATCCTCTTTGTCATTTGTTAGCTCAAGGCAGCAGTGCAAAAATTATCATAAACTATGGCTGCCCTGAGAGGAGAGCATGCAGTGTAGAACAGTTGTTTCCTTGACTCTTCTCTCCACTGTAATCCTTGCCAGGTAAGGTCCTACGCTGCAGCCATGGATGGACTAGAGGTGGATAAAGCTCTTCTGCTCACATTAGCACAGTGGAGATGAATTTACGCCCTTTGGCATGTGTTTATTCTCCAGTATAGAACTGTTGGAAATATGTTTCTAGTAGATTTTTTCCCCCTTTGAAATAGTTGAAGGATTTTTTCCCCACTTTTTATGTATCTAAATATCAGATATGAAGTAAAAGTGTGTGTGTGTGTGTGTGGGGGGGTGTTTTACAGTGCTTGTATTTAGTGCATTGTACTATTCTTTGTAAGTTTGCTTCTCTAGTCACTGCCGGGCAGTGTTCTGAATCCAAGGCATTTCTACTTCAATAGAAAATCCAACCAGTGAGAGAGAGTGAATGTTAATGAGATAATGGAAAATATTAACAAATGGAAAGGTCTGGTATTGAACGGGGAGGAAAAGGGAGATACTCAAAGGCAACAAAAGCAAGGCCTTAGTTTGCATGTTAATTATGGATTAAAAATTTACAATTTAAATTATGAGATTTAATCTGGTAGCTAAATAACAGTTTTATAACCAAGTGTAGGAAATAAAAAACAGCGCCAAGACGATGCTAGAGGGCCTGATTCTGAAAGGCCTCAAGCCTCCAACTCCCATTGCAGAATTGGGCTTATGTTGTTGGATTTCTAAGATAATTCTCTCCCCACCCCCAAATATGTAGTAGGAAAGATGATCTGAGAAGGCTGTAATGCAGGTATTGAAAAGTGCTGGATTCAAAAACTGAGGCCTAGATTGCATTGAAATGCCAGTGGAATTCAGGTAAACATGTAAAAAACAGAGGAGGTTGAGGAGAAATATCCTGTTTGTCCATAAGACCTGTTGACTCTATGCACAGGTAATGAATATGGATTACTGCTTAAAGTTATTAGTAAGAATGTACATTTACTGTCCATTCAAAAAAAATGTACAGCACCAGAAAGAAATACAGGGCCAGAACCTCAGCTGTTTAGAATTGACATAGACCTATGAAAATTCATGGGAATTAAACATGTACTTAAAGTAAAATTATATCTTTTGATTATCTTCCTGTTTTTCATGCCTTCTGTATACTGAACATTTTCATTACAAAGCTAAGGGAAATATGAATTAAAACAAGAGAGGGAGAGTTATGACACAAAGTACTATATATATATAGAATGAATTGACCAGGACAAACCAAGAGGAAAACTGTAAATACTGTATTATGAATCTGCATTTACATTTCAGAAGCACTCGGCTTGTGATAAATGCAGTGAAGACCTGGGGTCTTGTCTACATCTTATCTGATGAAATTAACCACACGTGTATGTACGATATTAAATCTATAAGCCAACATAAAAATTGCTGTTAGGAAGTCTAAAAGTAACATGCATGGAAATGTAATTTCTTTATTATTCAAATAATAATAATTACATGTATTTTTGGATACAGAGATTAAAAAATGAATGTACAAAAGATAAACCTCACATTTGCAGATGCAAGTTCCAGAGATAGCAAGTCTCTGGAAATATGTAAGCAGATCAAATATGCTGGTGGTTCTTTTGTAACAAGAGGGGTAAAGTCAGAAAGAGAACCTTGGGTTCATATGGTCATCTAAAACCAAAGACAAGCTTGAACCAAAGGCAGTAGTGGGAATGTATCAGCCATGGGTCTACGTTTAATGGAGCCCTCTCAGACCATGGCATTGAGCATGCTCTCTGGAAACACCACTTGCATGATTTGAGAGTCGGTGGGATTTTCAACCTGTGGTCTGTGGACCGCGAGGGGTCCACAAACTGTCGAAGGGGTCCGCAAAAGACAGCTATGAAAATAAAGTTTGAGATCCCAGCAAAGGCATTCCTGTTTTCTGATCAATCAAAAGTATGTGAATACCCCTACCTACATGTCAAAGCCTGCAAGTGTAGTCATTACAACAAAAGCCCCATTTAGCACTCTTGCTCAGCACAGCATCTGACGTATCCTGAGAATGTGAGTTTTCAGTCTAAGTGGTAGGGGTCCGCGGACCACAGGTTCAATTTTCAAAGCGGTCTGCACCTCCTTTGAAATTTTTTTAAGGCTCCGCAGGCGAAAAAAGGTTGAAAACCACTGGCCTAAACTAAGCCACATATAATGCAGTCTAATAGAATAGTGATGTGCTCTATATGGACACAATATGATAAATAAACAAACAAACCTTGACGACCGCAGACATAACTCATAAGGGAACTGTGCAAACCTGTTATTACTGGTTTTTATTGGATAGACCACCTAATGTGGTTCCTAAGCACCAGAAATGTGAGGAGGGGATCTGCCAATGCTGAATGTGAAATGGCTTAACCAGTAAGTCTTCTACATGGGTATTGAATCAACAGACATGCAAGATGCATGGCTTTCTAATCTCCATAGCCTAGAACCACCATCAGCATCAAGATTTGCACTAGCTTTTCTGCACCTAGTGTCCAGAGACCTTCCCTTCAGACTGGCTGTCTTCTCAAGGATCTATATGACAGCAGGGAAGGGTCATTAGAGCAGCCCTACAGAACAACTGTTCATGGTTATGCTGGATGTAGGAGTTCCTGTTAGTTTCTTCAATCAGTATAAAGGCTTAAATTTGGTTGCCAAGTCTGATTTTTAGACCTGGAATCTTGCAAAAATACATGATCGATTTTAACTTTTTGAAATATGAATTTATTTCTAGCCTGGGATTGCTTCAATACAGCCAGCGTTTGGTGTTTGTCTTTACAGTGAGTTAATACAGAAGATAAAGGGTCTGATCCAAAGCCCAAAGAAGTCAGTGGAAAGATGCCTGTTGATTTGAGTGGACTGTAGATTGGGCCCATAGGTACGCTTGGTGAACAACTCATCCAGGAAACTCTTTTGTTGTCTTTGGAAGTCCCTGGAAGGATGATTAATAATGTTCATGCTTACTCCTTTGAATTTCAGGCTCATTGATGCAAAAATAACACTGCTAATCAACTGAGAAACTGCTCTAATTTTGTTTGCAATTAAATTGGCATACTACTCCAGCATCTGTAGTACCTAACTCCCATTAATGGCTTTGAAAATAAAAGGACTTTCTGTGGATTGGCTCCTTTTGTTACATGTGATCATAGTTTTTCTGTAGTTTTCGATCTTGTGTTCTACGTTTAGCTGTAGCCTGTGATGACTCTCTATCACAAAGGACCTATGCATGCTTCTGTTGTTTCTTATCCATACATTTATAATCATGCTAGTGTCTCTGTGACTCCAAGTGGTTTTAAGAATCTCTCTCCCTGCCAGGGTTCGGGTGTGAGAAGAGATGTTTTGGTTTTTTCCATCCTTAAGAGGCTCCTAAGCAGCCAATAGCCTTGGAAATGTTTTGCATTTATACACAATTCTCATATTTCTTCCATGTATTTCTGGCAACCAATCTTGAATAGATTCTTTTAGTCTTTTGGAACATTATATGGATGAGATATGCAGGTGCTCCTCCTGTCACATATGAAGAAGCTCATTCAGTGTAAAAAATACTTCTTCCATCTATAGGCAGGTAAAAATTTGAACAGTGAAATAAAATGCTATTATCGATACCAGCTTGACTGTCCACTTTCACCATAAGCACCTTATTGTTTTTTTTCCATAACCTCTTTTACATGGGGTGGAGGGCAAAACTCCCAGTCAAAATCTGTAAAGTTGCCGTATTATAGTCCTTCCAAGTCCATCTATAAAACTCATCTCTGCTGTAATTACTATAGTAAATGTCATCCGATGAAGGCCACATGAGTAGTGAATTGTGGTTATAACTACTAATTTTGCAAGAACTGTGCACCCAGCTAGTCTGTGCTAAAACATTCAATTTTTTTTTTTTTTTATTACCCTGTCCTCTCTTCCAATCTGCCCACCCCACCTGCTTGTTTGTTTTAGCCTCTTGCAGTCTTTGGGGCAGGGACTGTCATGTACTGTATGTTTGCATTGTGTAGCCCTGACTGGTTGAAGCCTTCAGTTACTGCAGTGTAAACATTAAATATCTATTTAATAGATTAAGCTTTACATGCAATCTTTAAAGTACAGTTTTAATAATAAATTCCATCTTGCATGAACGAAGTAATTTGGAAACCTCCTGGAGACACATCTCTGTAATAGCATACCTAGTAACAGGACACATCTTGCTCGTGCAAGTAGCTTCATTAACTTTAAGGCAATGTCTACACTACAGACCTTACAATGGCACAGCTGTACCCATGCAGCTGTGCTGTTGTAAGGTCTCCTGTGTAGCGCTCTATGCCAATGGGATAGAGCTCTCCCGTCAGCATAATTAAACCACCTCCAACAAGCAGCGGTAGCTATGTCAGCGGGAGAGCATCTCCCGCCGACAGTGCTGTCTACACCAGCGCTTCTGTTGGTGAAACTTATGTTGGTCAGGGGTGTGTTTTACCAACAAAAGTGCTAGTGTAGACATAACCTAAAGTTTACTAAGATGAACAAAATTTAGTCTGTCTACAATAATTCCTTGATATTTGCAATGGAATATATAAATCATATTCTTACAGTGCTTTTAAACCTGTCCTGTGGGTACAGATATGGTTGTAGTTAGATTTCTGTTTTTTAAGATGAAAAGAAACTCTTGCAAACTTAACGTACTCTATGTTCGTTCAAAAACAACTGCATCGTTCGCAAAAAGCTGTGGCTGGTGTTCATTAAATGCTGTGGGGCCCGCTTCGGAGCCCACTGAAGTCAAGGCAAAGCCTTTCATTGACTGCAATCCCTAAATCTAGAACAGGATCCATAAATTGTCTGTAAAATGTTGCTATGACGCAGTCTAAACCAACAGAAACCTATGGTGCTCAGCAGCGTGCATGTTGAACCCTTAGTTTCCAGAATGTGATGGTCTTTCCACAACACGTGTAGCTAGAATTTTCAGGAAATGGCCATGAAGAAAGAATAACTGATAGCATGACAAAGACAAAAGGGGGTGGGGGATGAGAAAGCGCTAGTTTTCAGAGGAAGTGTAGGTTGCAAAAGTAAGCAATGGGTAATTGTGTGTGCAATAGACTGAGGCAAGAAACACTCAACTCTGTCTGAACTGGTAAGTAACATTAAAGAATGTTTCTATTGCTATAGATTCTGCTGACCTAATATGTTCAGTGGGGAAAATCAAGGCTAATTTAGAGCAGATTCTTTTATTTTCCCACCATGCCAGCTCACATCTCACTTCGTTATTATCTTGGTGACGGACACAGCTGCAGATGATAAAGGGACCACATACTGTACTGGTGTCTTTTGAAAAAAGACCAGGAGTATTTGTGGCACCTTAGAGACTAACAAATTTATTTCAGCATAAGCTTTCGTGGACTACAGCTCACTTCTTCAGATGCATAGAGTGAAACACACAGAAGATATTTATACAAACAGAGAACATGAAAAGGTGGAAGTACGCATACCAATTGTAAGAGGCCAATCAATTGAGATGAGCTATCAGTAGCAGCAGAAGAAAAAACTTTGCAGTGATAATCGAGATGACCCATAGAAGGTATGAGGAGAACTTAACATGGGGGGGGGGGGGGGGGAATTCAATTAGTGTAATGACCCAACCATTCCCAGTCTCTGTTTAGACCTAAGTTAATTGTGTCTAATTTGCATATTAATTAGAGTTCAGCAGTCTCTCTTTGGAGTCTGTTTTTGAAGTTTTTTTGTTGCAAAACTGACACCTTCAAGTCTTTTGAGACACTAGTTCATTGACACCATACAAAGTTCCACTTAAGGAAGATCTCCCTAAGAGTACATAGGTAATCCATGTTGTTATTATTTATTATTTTGTACAGACTAATCAGTTTGAAACCCATTTTTCTTCCATTAGAATGACAGCAAAGTGTTTTCACCCAGCTGTATGCTGTAGCTAAGGTTACATCAACATTTCTACTATAAACCCCTCATTTCCTGTAACTCTGCTGTATAACGCTGAGACATTCGAGTTCTTAGTGTAAAATGGTTTTATTCAGACTAAAGATTGGTCTGCTTTTTTCTTTCTTTTTTCCAAACCACTCCCTGACCCTCTGCATCTGATTAACATGGGCTTAAATGTAGCTTAAGGCCCCTTTATGCTGCCAGAGCAGTGTAAAAGGGACATCATGTAAATGAGAAGCAGGTGCCTTGTGTTGTAGTTGGAATGTAGGGATGGCTGAATGTAAACAGAACAGTGTTTTCCAGGAATTGGGAGCTGTTGAAGGTTAAGAGTATTAACCTACAGTAGTAGATGTTAACATTCACAGGGTTTGCACACTAAAGAGGGAAGCTTCTGGGAGTGACTGCAGAAGAAACACAGGGCTGTTTTCCTGGCGGGTGTAAATTGGCACAGTGCCATGTCTTCACTGGCGCTGCACCAGTTTATGCTAGTGGAGAATTCTGACCCACATCAGGGAAGAATCAATGGACAGGATTTGCATGACGAAAATAACAGAACCCAAGCGATATATGACTTGAAATAGACAAGCTGTTCTGCTTTCCAAACCCACAGTGGTAGGTGGTGGTACATTTCGGGGAGCTGGGAGGATGGATGGATAACCATTTACTTCCCTTAGGACAGAAGCAAATAGCTGCTGCTTATTATCCTTAAATTTGATGGTTTAAGGATACACGGTTTGTAGACCGTGAGGAAACGTGCGAGCTGCCATTCTTAAAACTGGTGCTGACACAGATGCATGTTGTTTTGGGTTTTGTTTTATTAACTGCTCCATGGGTCAGTCATCTCTAGCATCCACTTGTTCGGCAGTTGAACTCTGAGTTTGTACCGCCTACATGTGATCTGTGATAGATTTTCTGTGACCTTGGATCACATAATTCAGGGAGCATCAGAGGAAATTAACAGAATCGATGAACCTGCTCTTTAAAGGTCAAACTTATATTTTTAAACAAAGTTTTCAGGACCTCTGAGTATTAATCCCAGTGGCCGTGACTCTTGGATGAAAGTGAAATGTTAACTTTTTATTTTTTTCCAATTTTAAAATGTTTCCATGACACACATGTAATTCATTGATGCTGTGTACTATAGTCTTTGGTTCCTCATTGACTCAGATTTGCATTTATAAAAGTTGTGAACAGCTTTCTATGTGGAGTTTATTGGTTGTGGAAGCCTCTAGGAATCAGCTATGTTATCTTTAGTGAACAGAAACTTAAGTGTTACATAAAATCTTTTAGGGCTGGACATATGGACTATGTCATTGAGAACTGCTGAACCACTAAAAGGCCATTCATAGATGACGGTGTAGTTAAAAGTTAATTGCTGTCTTCACATAAGTTCAGTTCTGTGTTTTATTACTTTCCAGTTTCATATTTTTTTTAACACAAGTGAAATTAAATGAATAATTGGGTGAGGATTTATAAAGGAAATGGAATATTAGACTTCACAGCACATGAGGGAGGAAAAGGTGATCTCATGATGTAAATGTTGAGTTAGGAGTCTCATGGTATTGTAGCAGGCCTACTAATTTTATTCTTAAATTCTGACCTGAAAAGAATAAATTCACATCTTATATTATTAGGAGGGGTATAATTTTTTTACAGTAGAGTAATTACTGAAAATCCTAATGGAAGGCAATCATCGCAAACTGAAGAGAAATGAACTCTTTCAGTTAATAGAGTCTTAAAAAAATAGCCTTCAGTCCTTCAGGATTTAAGTAGCTGCACAATTTACTCACACAGGTTGTCCCAATGACTAGTTGCCATGAGTACAACTGTACTGGATGTGGAAGGAGAGGAAAAATAGTGATCTAAAATAGTTTTATTGCACATGAAACTGAAATAACATAATTAGGGCCCTACCAAATTCATGGCCATGAAAAATGTGTCACGGACCATGAAATCTGGTCTCACCCATGAAATCTGGCTAGTGTAGGGGAGGGGCAGGGCTGGGGACTCTTATTGTGCGCTGGTCTCCAGATGCTAGTCCCGGCTGGACTAGAGAGAGACGGGACTTCCTCGTCCCCTGCAGGGGCTGCTCCCAGGGCTAGGTCAGACCCATTTCTGGGAACCTCCCCCAGCTGCAGGTAGCTCCCCCTTCAATAGCCTTGCAGTCCCCCTACTGCTCCCTTTTGGGTCAGGACCCCCACGGTTACAACAACGTGAAATTTCAGATTTAAATACATGAAATCATGAAATTTATGATTTAAAAAATCCTATGACATGAAATTGACCAAAATGGTAGGGCCCTAAACGTAATTGCCCAAAATATCTAGGTGCTTCAGGACTACAAACAAGTGTTGTACATAGACTGCAAAATTAGTAATTTCCTTTTTTCCCCAATAGCCTAAAATACTTGGAAAAATTGCAAGATATTGGACTTTAAACCTGTGACAGGTCCAGGATTGGATATTGCCCATCCTGGGCCTTAGGTCAGTATAATTATTTTAGGCCAGTATAAATTCCTTGTTTGGTGGAAAAGAAGGAAATATTTCCCTGGCGGGTTGATTTAAAATTTAACAAAAAGATGGCATGTGTAGCTTTCTTCAAGGCTTGGAATGTTATAAGTCAACTCTTATAGATGTGTTGGTGGGCAGGGTGTAGGTGATGTGATTAAATGCAAGGACGATGACATTATGGTAGTGGACTGGGGCTTGGGAGATCCGGCTACAGTTCCTGGCTCCGTCACAAATTCTTATGTACCTTTGGGCAAGTAGCTTAATTTCTCTGGCCCTCTCACTTCTCAACCTGTGAAATGGTGATCATACTTCTCAACTTTACAGGAGTGCTGTCAAGCGAAATTGAATGTTAATTAGGCACTCGGATACTATGGCAATGGGAGTCACACAAGTAACTAGACAGGCGCTGCATTTATCCTGTGTGATGGTAATATCTATGTGATCTGCCTAATCTAAAATATTTCTACTAAAGTTTTCTGTATTGATAGCAGGTAACCTACTCATTTTTATTTGAGGAATTTTAGTTTCTAATGTCTTGGCATTTAGATACTGTACTTTAACATTTAAAACGAAATTTATCAGTGTTTCAGTATTTTGGAAGTGACACGTGTTTAAAAAGTCTAGGCAGAACTTTGTAAAGAAGTAAGGGCAATCAAGTTTTATCTGTACTCCAACCTTCAGATAGGATGTTGTGGGACTAGTATTATCCTGTAATATGCAGAAGAATGTTGGGCAGCAACTTGGTATTATCAGGAACAGGTCAAATGCTGACCGGTTGGACAAGTTTTTTCCCCCTCTCTTTATGGCTATGTGATGGAGTGTGTGTACCATACACGTGCCCTGAATGGATTAATGTGAGCCCGAGAGGCCAGTTATGTTATCTGGCGGCATCTGGAGGGAGTGCCAGGCTTAACTGATCTTGTAGGCCAGTGGGGCAGGAGCAGCTGGCTAGCATAAAGAGAGGAAGCTTGTCACAGAAGGGGGTTGCAGACTGCCGTCATTCTCTGGGAATAGAGGTGGTGTGGAAGAAGCCCTGGGATCTTTGCTTGGCTAGAGAA
This sequence comes from Malaclemys terrapin pileata, assembly GCF_027887155.1. NCBI lineage: Eukaryota > Metazoa > Chordata > Testudines > Emydidae > Malaclemys > Malaclemys terrapin. The sequence continues at coordinate 16,385,766 of NC_071505.1, read as the reverse complement.
GGCTGGCAAGCAGCTGGGAAGGCATAAAGTAGCTACTGGAGTGGAACAGGCCCTGGTTGTCACCCTGAGAGAAGGGCAGGATTTGGACTGCCAGGGAGAGAGATCCTTGTGAGGTGTTCTGCGGAGGAACAGAGTAAGGGGAACTTAAGAGGCTTAAAAGGGCAAGCCTGAGAGAGGCTGGGTAGGAAGGAGCCCAGGGAAACAGAGGCAAGAAGCTGGAGTGCCAAGACCTTGGCTGCTGGTTATAGGGTCCCTGGGCTGGAACGTGGTGAAGTGGGGATGGCCTTGGTTCCCTAATCAGCCACTGGCAAGGTGGCATGAGCCTGGAGAAGAGGACAGGAACATTAGAAAGCCCTGAGGCAGTGCTGCAAGGACCAGGGGCCAGGAGTTGGGACCAAAGACCCTCTTGTGAGGACACTGGACTGTTTTTTATATTAGGCTTTCTGTTACCCCAGAAGAGGTGGGCTAAATCACGACCAGGCCAGAGGGCTGAGTTACTGGAAGAGAGACACTGCAGTGACAGAGCGACTGTCGGCAGCGGGCGCCAGAACAAAAAACAGCTGCTTTGCTGCACCTGTCCAGAAGGGGTACCCTACTGGTGAGTAAACACCCTTCTCAGGCCAAAGTTCTCACAGTTAGGCCCCTGAGTCTGTATTTTAGCCACTTTTGAAAATCTGACCCTTAGGCTCTTAAACATAAGCTCCTATTTCTGAAAATTTTCCCCGCATCTCTACTGTATGCAGCATATCTACTTAAAATTGATTTATATTGAATAGGTATTATGAGCGGTACCTCATAATTTATTTTAAATTTATTTTAACTTAAGGCTTTTCTACAAAATATTCAACAGACAAGTCTTTGGGGACCAGAGTGACAAGGCTGTAGTCCAGGGCGCACTTACTGCAATTCTGTCAACAACCTTTATATCTCACCTAGTTCGTACCTTAAAAATCACAACTAGAACTTGGTTTCATACTGCATTTTTAATATTTTATGCAGCAGATAACCCAGGGTTACAACCTCAAGTGGGATCGTACCATCAGCAGAGGGGGGTTGTGGCACTCGATAATGTGAGGACGACGCCATTTTGCTTTGCACAGCGTGACCTTGCATGCATGGTGTGAGCAAGGTCACAATGCATGGAAGTTGCCATTTGAGCAAAATGGTGCCCCCCCCCCATGTGGTGTGACCTCACTCTCATGGTACGTGCAAGGTCAGATTGTACAGAGGATGCCATTTTGTTCTCCCCCCCCCCCCCCCCCCAGGCTATCAAAAAGGGGAGTAAATAATGTACTTCTCAGGCCTCAAACACTCCCTACTTCCCTTCCTCTCTGTGCAAATGCCTACCTGCTCTGTCTTCAGTTTCAGCATTGCTGCTGGTAAACAGCCAGAATGTGCACATGAAAAGTAGTGTGCAGAATAACTCCTGCCAGGGCAGTGCATAAGAGATGTCATCCTTCTAGTGCATAAGACAGGAAGTGTAACTGAGCTTCAACAAAACAGTGAAATTGACTGTATTCTGAGTTATCAGTGCACAAAGTAAACAGAAACAATCTAAATATAAATATATACTCTCTCTAATCTTTCAAAAACAATGAGGAGTACTTGTGGCACCTTAGAGATTAACAAATTTATTTGGGCATAAGCTTGCGTGGGCTAAAACCCACTTCATCAGATGCATGGAGTGGAAAATACGGTAGGCGGATATATATATACACAGTACATGAAAAGATGGGAGTTGCCTTACCAAGTGGGGGGGGGGGTGTCAACACTGTAAACTATAGAGTTTCTTGCACCTTCCTCTTAAGCACCTGGTGCCGGCCACTGGTTGAGATAGGATACTGAACAAGATAGAACTCTGGTCTTATACAGTATGGTCATTTCTGTCTGTCTTCCTGCTTTCCTTATTGGACGTTTTGTTCCTATGATGGATTTTGGGGGGAAAGGTTGAGCTTGTCTTCTACATAGCATTTGTTTCATATGTGCATTACGTGTAAAAGCACAGATCTGACAAATCATTGTTTTTGAAATAATTTGTAGTCCGTATGTGTAGTTTTTTCTTCTTCTTCAAATAAATTGAATTTATCAAATTTTTTTGCTTAACTATTTCAGTTGAAATGGGGTATTGTATTGGGAATTTTTCTTTTACATTTCATGGACCAAATAAAATGGTTTAACATAATGTTGAAACATGAGGGGAAATGTCACTATTTGGGAATTAGAGATCTGCTGTTCAGTGCTATCCAGCAAGACAACTGGCAGATGAGTGTCCAGCAAACCTGGTATCAGTATAATGCAGGTCATTTGAATTATCTGTAGATATTGTAGTCTGATAGCATGGGCAAACTTTGCAGTGCGTATCTCCACTATACAATTCACTTGCTGCTATTCTGAAGACATAGTCTTCTTCGTTTTATTGACAGCTCTATTTTGTGCTTCTTTCTAACAAAAATGACACGTTAGTGGTTAGTCATAAAACATCCTTAAAGTAATATTGCTTTGCCAAATGTAACTTGCATTGTCTTGTGCCATTTTGTACACTCATTTTACATTCCTACAAAGCAATAGCTTAAAGATGCGCCTTTCAGTGAAAATTAGAACAGTAGCTCGTCCGAGTTATACTACCAACGCTGTGGTGCTATTAATAATACCAAGCAATTACTTTAGAGCCAGCTTTCCTGCTAATTCCCAGTATATTGTTTATGGTAGCTGTAATTGCATTAGAATTTCCTCCTACCTTGCTTTGGCTATCATAATGGTTTTAAATAGTGTAGGTCACTAGTAGACTCTGATGCCTTACCGCTTTATTTTTAAGCCAATGGCACACTATGACTGTGTTTTTAAGTGTATTCTATCATTTTCATTATGCACCTTAATGTAAGTTCTTCTCCAGAAATGAGGCTATCAAACAGATATTTGACTTATTCATAAACATATGCCAACTTTTTCCTGATTGTTTTCATCAGATATTTGGCAACTTAGCTGCTTTGACTGCCGCTATGCAGTTACACTGACTTATGCCATCTGAAGATCTGGCCCACAATTTTCATCTTTCTATGGATTTTGATTTACTCAGAACGTGGACAATAAGCGTCTAAACCAATATGGAAAATGATTGTCACCATGTTAAAAATTTGTACTCACTTCCCTTCATTTTTTAACCTAAATGCGTATAGCTAGCAAAATTATTTTTTAACTTTTTCTTTGGGGGGAGGCAATCTGGGCATGACCATGCATTTATTGGTTGGCGGAATTAGAGAAATGTGGGAAAATAATCACACCTGAGGTGAAGCGGGGAATTTTACCTGTACACTAGCTGTATTTGGATGAGAAAAGTAACTTTTGTGGTTGAATACTTTGCTTTCTGGCCTGGAATACCTTGAGGGACTCAGTCCTGAAGCAAATAACCTGAAGAAGGGCAAGCCCTTTCTTGTTATTTTGCTCAATAGGAAGTCTGGGCACAAATAAGATATCCACAGGCACTTTTTTCCAGCGTGTGGTTCCAACACCAATGGCTGACGAGACTTGGATTTTACAACTCTGCCTGGAAAAGCTTCTGACTAGAAGGACATGATGTCCAACTCTGTGATGCGGAGCAATGTGAGTAAAGGATGCATACAATAATTATACCTGGGTGTACACAGTACAATGTCCCAAATCCCTAGATTTCCCCCCCCCTCAATTAGCATTAGATGTTTTTGTAAATGGGCAGAGTTGCGACTCTGTAGTTAACTGGCAAAGAAATATAGTTAAAACTAGAAAAGTTGTATACATGGAACATGCCTCTATAGTCTCTGTTCAGTACTGTACATCCATGGTTGTCCAGGCTTCTCACACTTGCAGAACTTGGCCATATCCATCAGGAATGTTTGTCTGTGAAAATCCATTCTGAAGTAGACACTAACATATGATCTGCTGTCTGAGAGGTGAACTCAAGCAACTGAACTTTCCTACAACTCTGATCCTATTAGCTTGAATATATGCAACCCATCTTCTTTTGTGATTGTAACACTGAACCTCTGCGTGGGCGGTTGACCCAGAGATTGAATCTGGGATCTCCTGTCTCTAAAAGTGCAGTCTGCTGCCTAAGCTAAAGGACCCACCTCTCTGAGCTAGGGCTGTAGCAGGCTTATCCTCTGCCCAGCCACCACTTGAGGGGGATGTGTATCACACTGAGTGAGTGTGAGTTACATGCAAGGGCGCCACAACAGGTGGGGTGGAGAGGGTCAAAGTCCCCCTACCCCCACCCCCACTGCATTTGGTAAAATTTTGTCCCCTGGCTGGTAGTTCTGTTGCTGTGGCCTCAGAAGCAACGTGGTACTGAGCTGGCGGGTCTCCTTCCCCTGCCCATAGGGAACGGCAGTGACGGAGGAACTCAGGCTGCTGCTGGCTGGCAAGGTCGGCACTGCCTCTGCAGGGCTCCCCACACACTACCCATGGGAAGGGAGGATGCTGAGGAGCTGGAGGTGCTGATTCTGGGGAGGGGACGCTGGTTGCCTGGTGACTGGTGGTGCTGCTGTGAGGCCTCTTTTACTGCGCAGCCTGTGGAGGCCCCACCCAACAGCTTGAACTCCCCTGCTGTCTCCTAGTCATGCCTGAGTCTGGTCTGGGCTGGACTGGCTCAGTCCCAGGCATCGGCCGGAGAAAAGGGTCCAGCTTCTGGGGGGATGCTAGCGCGGAAAAGCACCGACCCCACTCAGCAATTCAACTCCGTGGCTCAGATCACATCTGCTAAGGTCCATCCTCCCTCACCCACCCAGTTCCAGCATTCCCCATCCAGGGCGGTCTACCCCAATCTCCTCCCTCCACTGCTGTTAGTATGGGGTAAATTTTTGGGAAGTGTTCGGTAAATTATTTTTTTTAGGCTTCACTCTTCTCCTGCTTGAGGCCTCAACAAACTAGTAGTTACTCCAGCTCTAAGTCTCAGCTTTCCTATCAGGCTGTACGGAAACAGAGGAACATGGCGGACACATCTACTTAGCTAACCAGTCACCCAGGAAAGAGCTCACCAGTGAAATGACAGCAATGGCCCCTTTTTAAGACTTCTCTAACTAACATAAGGACATGCCACCATCACTCTCTTTCATCAGTTGGGGAAGAACTAGTTGTCATAGCAGCACTCTTGGGCACTCTCATTCTGCAAGTGGAAAACTCCCAATTCACCTCGATTTCATGATCTCCGCTGCCCTGTTAGGCTGGTTGGAGTCAGTGATTCCTTTCTAAAGAGGAGAGGTGATAAGTGGCAGTGCTACTGTCTTGCAAAGAATGCCAATGGAGACCAGGAAGCTCATTGACTCATGGGCTAGCAGCTGTGGGAACAAATTCTCAGTGAACTTTAACCCTAAACTATCTGGAAACTAACTGGAAAACTGCCAGCCTATAAACTCTCTCACCATAATCACTTCAGCATCTCTAATATGGTTCACGGAAAGAAACCCCTGTTTATCATGGGAAATATTTTACATGTCAGTGGTTCATAAAGGAATAAAATAATTAGGCTAAACCAACCAGTACGGAGTATTTTTCTCGTACTGAGGGACATGGTTACTGAGGAGTTTTAGTACAGAGAACAAAGAGGTTCCCAGAAGACTTGACTTTTATTTTTCAAAACAACTATTTTGCATCTCAGAGCTAAACCATTTTAATTTCCTTAATTAAAAGCGATGATTGGCGCATACAGACTAATAATAGAATTTAATTCTATTACACTTAATATGAGAGTTACAATAATGGATTTATACCTTATTAAAATGGTTATTTCTTAGTGTGTCATTTGCTGTAGCTCGAAATTTTCTTAACAAATTACATTAATTTTCATACAGTGTTGGAAAAAGGGAGAGAAACCAGATATGTATTTATAATTGCTACCAGTAAGGAATAAGGCATCTCTTTAATCCAGGATAGATTGAGAGAGTTATTATGAGATTAAATTAAAATGTCAGAGCACAACAATAAGCAATAAAGTGGTTGGGGGAAGAGAAGTTTTTCCATAATTGAAAAAGGGAAAATTCCGCAAAATAACTTTGCCTCGAAAACAGTAAAATCCGATCAAAAGTTCAGTTATCAGGATAAACTGGGACCCATACATGTTGAGTTGGGTGATTTGTTTGCATAATTGCATATATGGAAAAATACAAGAAATATGTTCTATACCATTAAGAATCTAGATAAGTGTGAGTATGTGTTTCACACACTTAACGTGGCCCAGATAGTCCACTCCATAGCACTGTGGGCTGGTTGATCCAATGGCCCGGGGCTGTGGGAGAGTGCTGCCTTTGCAGCATCATGTCCTGCCTCTCTAGGGCCTTGGCTACACTGGCGCTGTACAGCGCTGCAACTTGCTGCGCTCGGGGGTGTGAAAACGTCCCCCCCTCGCCCCCAGCGCAGCTCTGTAAAGCGACAGTGTAATCCGCGCCTGCAGCGCTGCACGCTCGCTCGCAGCGCTGCAAACTACTCCCCTGGCGCCGCGACTACATTCACTGTGAATTGCCAAGAGTAGCCAAGGCCTTTATCCCATGAGTGCTTCCCCTCTGGATCTGTGCTTCCTGAAATTTTGGAGGTAGAGCTGGAGGAAGGAAATGATGGAGCAGGGGAACTAGCTGCTGTCTGTGGTGTCTTCCTCTTCTGTACCCATGGATTTCTGGTGGGAAATCTGAGTGGGAGTTACTGCGTCTTGAAGTCGCATTAATTCCTGCCGGTCTCATCAGTGACTGCAACTGTGCAGTTGCAAGAGGACTCTGGTAAGATCATTTAAAGGCCAGGAAAGAGCCCTACTCTCTGCGGGGAGTAGATTTGACTGGAACATCAGCGTGGAGGGAATGACCCTGCATGGGAACTGAGTGTCCCCTTACCTCTGTATTCTGGGATGTGGTGGATTTGGGAGAATGCACATCCTGCTTCCTCTGTCAGCTCCCCAACACCTTCCCTTGAAGAGGCTGATTTGAGAGGAACTCTGTGGAAGGAAACTTTGCAAGTTTCTCGTGGCCTCTGTATTTTCATCTGGGTATCCCATAAAAAATTTTAAACTTAAACAATATCCACTGAGAATACATATCAGTTGGAGGTTTTTTTGTATCCTGTTTAACTCTAGTTCTCTAAAGAAGAAAGTTCCTGCCCCTCATCTCCTGCAAATTTAGCAATGGCACAGCTCTGAGTTAAGCACTGTTCATGTGCCATTGTAACCCACACACCTCCTGGGTGTTGTGCTCTGTCGCATCTAGTGGCACCTGGACTACTTAGAGATGAATGGGTCTGCTCTACAGCCTTCACTAAGAGCCAGTTGGCTTTTAGCTCATGCAGTAGAGCAGGGGTCGGCAATCTTTCAGAAGTGCTGTGCCGAGTCTTCATTTATTCACTCTAATTTAAGGTTTCGCGTGCCAGTAATACATTTAACATTTTTGGAAGGTCTCTTTCTATAAGTCTATAATATATAACTAAACTATTGTTGTATGTAAAGTAAATAAGGTTTTTAAAATGTTTAAGAAGCTTCATTTAAAATTAAATTAAAATGCAGAGCCCCCCCCCAGACCGGTGGCCAGGACGCAGGCAGTGTGAGTGCCACTGAAAATCAGCTCGCGTGCCGCCTTTGGCATGCGTGCCATAGGTTGCCTACCCCTGCAGTAGAGGCTTATGCACTAAGCTCCAGAGGTCTTAGGTTCTCTCCCACCCTCCGATGACCAGGGTCTGTCAGTGTTACACAAGGATTCAACAGCTTTTAGTTGTCATCATTAAAAGCACAATACCCGGCAGTTAGGACAAGCTGGGGTTTTCCCACACAGTCTCCTAATCCTGAAAAGGCTGAATAACAGTTTTGGGGTGTTTTTGTTAATTTTTTTCCCATTTGGATGGAGACCAAGCATGAAACATTTCTACCCAAAACCTTCTGGGGATTGCAGTAGACATTAGTTGTGCAAATTTATCTGTAGCAGTCACATAGGCAATAGCTATAACAGAAACGTTTTTATGACTTTTAAAAAATTCAACAGATGGATCCATATGGGCAAAGGGGTGGGGCGGCTGTGGGTGCATTTTTTTTAAAAAAGGAAGATACACCTGTGTGACATCGTGCTACTGCAGCACATGCTAACTAGAGTCCCCAGTCCTCCAAGCACTTACGTATGTGCTTATCTTTACATATGTGAGTCCATGGGGAATTACAGTATTAGAAAACAGAGGTCAGATCTTCAGCTGGTGTAAATTGAGGAAGATCCATTCATTTTAATGGTCCTACGCCAATTTATATTAGCTGAGGATCCCGTCCTGTAGTATTTTAAGTGTGTGCCAGAAATCTTGATCATGTAATCAGAGTCTGAATTTCACGCTTCTTGAATTTAAGAATATATGTCCAAGATACAAATACAACTGGTGCTTTTCTTTTTTTTTTGAGTGCCTTGCCCAATTGAGCCACATTAAAGGGGCCTGATTTTAAGAAGGCAGTTGCTTGGCACATGCTAAAAGTCAGACTCTTAAAGGGTTTCAGTTTAGGCAGCCAGAAATTGAGGTGTCCAAAATCATTAGTCTCTTTTGAAAATCTTGACTATAATGTGATTAAGTGGAATGTTCAAATTTCTTGTCAACAGTTACAATTGGACCTCTGGAAGGATCAGTGAAGACACTATCGTTTTTCAGACAACCACATCTGTGTCAAATTTAGTGTGGTAGAAACTAAACATATAGAGAATACTTTTGAGCCAGATTTATCCCTAATGTAATTCCGTTGACTTCAGTGGCATTACATCAGGGTTGAGTTTGGCTCATTATATTTTATTTATAATCCAGGATGTGTATGTAGCTACAGCACATCCTCGCCCAGGGTCTGGTACCCAAGAGGAAAACATGCATGATTCCATCAGTACTTTGTTAATTTAATTATAACAACAGATGCAGCATTTAATCTATTTGACTTCTGTTATTGGGTTACTAAATCTTACTCAGAGAACACTGTCATTTAATTACCCCGAACTATCGCACTGAGTAATAAGCCTTACAGCTTTTCAAAATGTTAAGCAGCTTTGTAACTTCCCCTATACTCTACTACATCAATAAACTAATATTTTTGCTGATAATACTTTTTGAAATGGGAGATGTAAATCTATCTTCCGCTTAGCAATACCTATTTCCTGCTGTAGTGGTTTAAAAAATAGATGTATTTTTCTCTCTCACATTCCTTCCCGCACCTCGCCCCGGGCAAATGAGCTCAAATTTTTTAATGAAAATGTAAGTCCTCTTCAGGACAGCACTTAAGCACTTGCTTAAAGTTAACATGTGCTACTTGAGGCAGTGGCTTGAAAACAACAGCAGCGTTTCCACTTGTATTTCCAGTGGTGCAATTTTTATGGCCTTTTTAAAAAGAAATGTGTGCATTCCACTAACCATGATATGATTACATGGGAGGTTTCCTAGTGAAATGCTTAAGCCCAGCTGCTAATGGGGACAGTAATTCCACTCTAGAGATGTCTGCAGTTGGTTTAGTGGTTCTTAGGTCTGTGTGTGTCTCGGTTCCATGTTGGTTTTGTCTCCTTTGATTCTTACAGCTGAGATATGTGCAATAAGTGTCTTGCCTTCTCGTGATTGCGGACTTGCTCTTTCCATTCCAGTGATGCACTTTTGGCCACTGCGCCAGGTATCTCACAGCTGTCCTGGTTACTGGTCTCAGCCTGGGTAGTGGTGCCTCTGAAGTCCATGGGCCTGACCTGTAACTGTGTGGGCAGTCAGCTGTAAAGCAGTGTTACTACAGAAAGAGGAATTCTGCATCCTTGTAGAACATTTACAGTGTACTAATTTAACATAAATAATACTTTGTCTTTTCATTTGGTTTCAGGTGAACAGAGTCTTTGCTTTTAAACTTCATATCCTTTTGCTCTGTTCCTGTTAATTTTAAATATTTCTTCCCTCTAAATATGTAGGTGTATTTCTCCCGTCTCTCCCTCCTACACATTGGAACTTCGTATAATTGCATGAGTGCTTATTTCACCTATTTACATAATGTTTCTGCAATATCAGGAAAGAGGCTTTGCAACATATGCCATATTTGGTAGGACATTCTGGTGCAAGAAAATTGAACTGAGGAAGTACCCCATCTGTTTTGACAAAGTGTTCATAACAGATAACAGGAACGTGTAGCTTCCGATTCTTTAACTGATTACTACAGACAGAAAATAATAATGCTACTTGCATTCATTTTATTATCGTGTGATTAGTGTAAAACAGTGGCTCTCAATCTTTTCAGACTGCTGTACCCCTTTCGGGAGTCTAATTTGTCTTGCGTACCCCCAAGTTTCATCTCACTTAAAAACGACTTGCCTACAAAATCAGACACTTTTATATTTTTATATCAGAGCACACTATTACTGAACAATTGCTGACTTTCTCATTTTTACCATATAATTATAAAATAAATCAACTGGAATATAAATGTTGTACTTACTTTTCAGTCTATAGTATATAAAGCAGGATAAACAAGTCATCTGTGAAATTTTAGTTTGTACTGACTTCGCTAGTGCTTTTTATGTAACCTGTTGTAAAACTAGGCAAATATCTAGATGAGTTGATGTACTCCCTGGAAGACCCCTGCATACCCCCAGAACTATGTGTACCACTGGTTGAGAACCACTGGTGTAAAAAGTACAGTAGACAATGTGGCGAGTAATACAGGAAATACATGATTCAAAGGATACTTTCCATGATTTCCTGTTCCCTGGTGTATGACACTGGAAGCAGCTGGCACACTGGAAATATTGTTTAAAACATGGGCAGGTTATACTTAGGTGCAAGTAATTTAAGAAACTTGGGGTGAAATTCTGACACTACTGAAGTCTAGACCCTATTGAAATCCCACAAGGTGCCTATTTCCATCATTAGGCACCTAAATACCTTTAAATATTTGGCCCCCTAAGTGACTATCTCACTCTTGAACAGGGGACCTAGGCATTTCTGAAAATTTGAACCCAAGTCCGTGAGTTATTTTCAGTTAGTCAAATGGCAGGTAAATGTATCAAAAAATATACACTCTTATCTAAATTCTGATTATTCTTGAAGGTTTTAACAAGGTAATGTAAAGTTATGTGGTGACTGATATGAGGCTTAGCCCTACCTTCTGTAAGTTCATTTTACCTTTCCTCTGCCGTCATCAGCACATATTCCACATTAAAAGGGCACCCATTGTGTTGCTACAGATGCTCACAGTCCCGTAGAGTTCTGAATGGCTAACAGCAGTGGTCTCCACTGAGCCAGTGACCTAGCAGTCCAAAGCTCTGTATCCCATGAGCCATCTTTTTTTTTAGCAATAATTTAATGTTTAAGACTTAATAATCAAGAGGTGGGATATATCACGAATAACAACATGTTGGGAGGAACTGATTGTCATTCGCTTGGCTTCAGGCTGTTGGTCCCAGCTGCTCTTCGGTGCCCAAAGAATCCTTGCCATGCTATCGTCATTGCTAATATAATGGAAACTTTGTTTTAAAGATTCTGTGAGAGCTGTTGCATTGTGCACAGTATAGGCTATTACTACCCAGCCCCCCCAACCAGTCAGGTCTTTGGGATAATTTTCAATCTTTCAGAGTGAATTTTTTTTTATGAATCAAGAAATCCAGCAAGTGGCGGGAAGATATTGAGCATTTCTATTATCTCAACAATTCTCTTTGGCAGAGAGGAGACGATGGTCAGGAATCTCTCTCTCTCTCATACTCACACACGCACTTGTATGGATGTTCTATATTTGTATTTTTCAATATCCTCAGAAAAATGCTAGTTTTAGTAGTAGACGTTATTTCTCCATTAAAACTAATAGGCATGATCCCTCTATTTTCCTATATGCAAAACACTTGTTGGAGTTGCTGGAAATACTGTGTCCACCTTTACTTCCTTATATAGCACCCAAAATGCACTAAGTAGAATAGCAGAAATACTAGGATGTGGTGGTCTACAGCAGTAACTTAATTCCTTGAAAGGAAATTTCAGACTCAGCAAGTCCAGGTTCACTTCCTAGCTTTGCTGCAAATGTGTGTAATGTAGGGTGTCACTTAATCTCTGTGTGTCGTGTGTATTTAGATTCAGTTCTTGGGGCAGGGACACTACTCTTCCTGTGTGTGTCTGCATGGTGCCTAACACAGTAGAATCACTATCTCAGTTGGGACACTAGGCACTATTGTAATACAAAATAATATATCTTACATGGCTTTCATTTGAGTTTTTTGTATTGTATATTTCAATCGGCCTGCTAGAATTCTTTACTCATGAGTTGTCATAAAAGACAAGCAAAGCAGCAGTTTCCTTCCTAAAGTTTTCTTTAGAAGAAATCTTTTTGGTTTTTCTCTCTGGCACACTCCAATTTAATCCTGAAGTGTTGCCATAATTTACTTTGATCTTGTCTGCACTAAAAAGTTGTACCACCTTACACCAGTATGGTTAAAGCGGTACAATCCACACAGTGTGGACACAGTTATATTGGTATAAAGGTACTCTATACTAGTAAAGCAATTCCCATACAGGAAGGGGAATAAGCTATAATGGGATAAGGCACCTTTATACTGGCATAACAATGTCCACATGAGGACTTTTTGTGGTATATTTGTGTAAAAAAAAAAAAAAAAAAAAAAATCACAACTCCGACTGACATGGTGGGACTGTAATGCTGCAGGTGAGGAGAAGACACAAAGAGTAATGAACACTGAAGGGCTGTCAATGCTGGGAAAATGTTCTGTGTGGCTTCTGATGGCCTGATCCCTTTTTACTGAATGGTTTTCAAAACCTCAGGTCAGGCTGCCTTAAACCACGTAACACCACATCTTTGCTGTGTTTGTATCCAGTTTTTAAATTGCTTTAACTAGACCAGTTTTAAAAAGGGTTAGTAAATGTCCCTTGTGTAGATAGGGTCTTAGATGGTGCGTGGTGGAATGGTAGGGAGGGCTTAGTCAAGTTGGTATTTGAAATTGTCTCTAGAAAATATACAGAACAAAAAACAAACACGAAGGAGAAACTTGTTAATATTTCATATAAAATTATAGGATTACTACACATTTTTTTTGATGGAATGGAGAATTAGCCGTTCCTAATAATTGATGCAGTCTAAAAAAATCTAACTTGTGTTTTAAAAAAAAAAAAAGTCACACTGAGGCAATGTCTGAAATGGACATATTTTCTTCCTTTTGTGCTTTGAGACATTTGAAGAGCTCATGCTGTTTTAGGGGAGGACCGTTTTTTGATAAATGATTGTTATTGCTAACGACAGTGCTATATGCACTAGAAAGGGCTTAAACCCTCAGGCTTTTGGCCTTTTATTGATGTTTTTTCAATGTGGACCTTAATCTCTAAGGAGCTGAGTTTTCTTTAATTTTATATATTTATTAGTGCAGCTCGATGGATACCTTTTTTGTTGTGTCTGTATTTCTGAGTGAAAAGTCATGGACAAAATATAAAAATCAGAGAAGAATAAGAGTGCTATAATGACCGAAATAAAGAAAATGCATAAAAATACATGAAAAGCAAAATATTGGCATCCCCAGACTTTCAGGCTTTCAAGCCATAAAACCAAGGTATTTTATTCCTCCAACACTGAAAAGAGATTTCACAGCCATTATGATGATGTCAATCCATTTTCTTAAATTTCCACTGTTATTTTATTAACCCCTATTTTTTAGCTTGCTTTTCAGCCCTACCAATACTGTTTCTCTCTAATGTAATATACAAGTGAAAATTATTTACTGGTTTAGTAGAATTTGGGTTTTGCCTTTTGAACAGAACATTTGTTTTTAGAAGTAATAATATTGCTTGTTTAAAAAACAAGATATTCATAATGAAATTGTTCTGTATCTCTTCCAGAAGTTTAGTCAAGGTGCTGCTTATCCTAAAATAAAGTGTAAGATTGTTATAATGAATTTGTATGCCTTCTGTAGAGGCTTTCATCCAAAGATATCAATGCACTTTAATAAATTAGGCTTCACTGCTCCTATAAGGAAAGGAGTGGTGTTCCCATTTTATTAATAGGGCAGTTGAGCTCAAAGGGTTTGATGCCTGTATTTTCAAAAGTGACCACTATTTTTTGCTATCTCAATTTTCAGGTGCCCAACTTGGTGTCTCATGTTAGGCACCCAAAAACTGAGGCACTCAAAATTAATGGACACTTTCTAAAAACATAGAGCTCACTGACTTGCCCAGAGTCACAAAGCAAGTCTGTGGTATAGTAGAGTAGAATCTCTCTTGACTCTTGGCCCTACATTCTAATTACTAGGCCACACACTAGCCACATGATAGAATTTGTGTGGTTGTGTCTATTGGAATGTACAGATCCAATTTTGTATAAGTTTTACTTAATTCATGGAAAATGTGCCCTTTTCTCAGTGCTGCAGGCAGTTTACTCTGCAAGTAAATTTTAAAACACGGTCAAATGAAGTGTCTGAGTGTGACCTAAAAGGGAAGTGTTAGGTTTCTGTTTGGCAATCCTTTGTTGCTTGGTGCTGTTACAATACCTTTAAGCAAATGGGTTGGGAAACTATTGATATTGCAAGTAGAAAGTTGAATGTGTCAGATTGGAACTTGAGCAATTTTGGTGGAAATGTTTGCAGGGGCTGGGGAGAACTAGTTCCTCTTATTTGGATTAATGGGATTGGTACTAAGCCAGAAACTTGACAAAGAGTAAAGACCTACCCCCGCATCCACTCTTTAAAATTACTCTGATTGCATTTCAGGGTCATGGAGCAACTTCAATAGCTGAAGGATGTTTTAGGCCAGGGATTTCACAGAGTGAGCGACATCTACAGAGAGAGAGGTGTGACTCAGTACCCTCTTCCATTCACAATTTCATAGATCACATCCACTCTGTCTTGATTGCAAGGACCAGTTCTCTCCCTTTCAAAATTGTGTAACATCCCTGTGGCATTTACAGCAATTGCTTATGTGAAAAATTAGTAGCCAGGAAGTATTTAGAGTGGGATTTTCTAAATCTCTTAGCAATGGCCGGTCTCTGATCCTGTTGAAGTCAATGGAAGTTTACCATTGATTTCAAGGGAAGCAAAGTTGGGCCATCTCTGAAAATCCCTGCCTTAATGTATATGTTTAGTTCTTTTAATGCAGTTTAGCATCTGGAAGAGAGGGGCCAGTATCATGTGACCATCCACCTAAACAGGGGCTGCCAGCTTAGGCTCCACAGACCACCAGTGGTCCATGAACAATAGTTTAAATACAGTGTTTTAGGCTCCGAGAGGGAATCCATAGTGCCTCTGTTTGGTAAAGAGAGGGCTCTGTAAGAAGCGCTTCAGAGGATGAGGAATTTAGATGAGAATTCATTTCAGATGAGATTTATTTCAGGGGGTGAAATAAATTTGTTACAGGATCTTAATTAAATGCATCAACCCATTCTTTCTGCATTATCATCCCTTTGCTTTTTTAAAAAACAAATGGGCTATTTTTACCATTAAGAGTGTAGGCATCAGATCACAGACGCTTCCTCTCCTTTTCTTCCTGCCTCCTACAAATAACTGGAAGGTAACACTGCGGTCTCATTCCAGGTGGCCTCAATATGGTAACTCTCCCCATACCTCCTTAGCAGCTGCTTGCTGCCCGGCTGGGGAGCAGGGATATCCCTTGGCTTGCAAGTTTCTCCTTGAGGGTAGCAGAAGCTGGGCCTAACAGACAGCCCACTGAGCTGCCAATTCATCTGGTGAATAAAGAACAGAGATGACTTCAGAAATGAAGTGGTTCAGCTGGCAACTGGCCGTTACTGTTACACATGAATAGCTATTTATCCTATTAATTAGGGAGCTGTTGTCAAAATCTGAGATAGGGACATCTTTTCAGCCTGTCTTAAAGATAATCTGGGGCACACAGACAGTGTTTGCAAGGGGACTCCAATGTAAGGCGAATGGAAGTGGGGAAGGGTTTCTTCAGATTCCCCTTCTCTTTTCCTCTGTCCTGAGTGTAGGCTGTAGAAGAGCTGGCTGTAACCTCTTTCAGAGCCACTTGTTGGCTGGCCATATACGAGTACTTTAGGGCAGCAGCTCTCAACCAGGAGGAGTACACAGAAGTCTTCCAGCGGGTACATGAACTCATCTAGATATTTGCCTAGCTTTACAACAGGCTACATAAAAAGCACTAGTGAAGTCAGTACAAACTAAAATTTCATCCAGACAATGACTTGTTTATACTGCTTTATATACAGTACACTGAAATGTCATTACAATATTTACATTCTGATTGATTTATTTTATAATGATACGGTAAAATAAGAGTCAGCAATTGTTCAGGAATAGTGTGCTGTGACACTTTTTTGTATTTTTATGTCTGATTTTGTAAGCAAGTAGTTTTTAAGGGAGGTGAAACTTGGGGGTACGCAAGACAAATCAGACTCCTGAAAGAGGTATGGTAGTCTGGAAAGATTGAGAACCACTGCTTTAGGGTACCTCTGCACAGCAGCTGGGAGGTGTAATTCCCAGTTTGAGTAGATGAACACATGCTAGCTCCATTCGAGCTAGCTCCTAAAACAGCCGTGTGTCTAGCCACCCCTATATGTGCCCAGGGGGTCGGGCAGAATGTTCTTGGGCAGCTATCCTGAGCTCCTGTGGTCACACCGCTATTTTTAGGTGCTAGCTCAAGAAGAGCTAGCATGTGTATGTCTACCCACACTGGGAATTACACCTCCCAGCTTCTGTGTGACCAATGGCACTCGCTTCTTTGTAGCTGCGTGGGCTGCTTCCTCCCAGTCTGACTAGCAAGGAACCAGACACTGACCTGGGCACTGATTTCCCTTCTGCTGCTGCAGTCTGGCTAGTCAGCAAGAGGCTAGAAGCCCAAGAACTCCCACATCCCATTCCTGTCTTTGCCCAGGGCTTGGTATGTGGCCTTGAAGTCACCTAATGCCTCAGTATCTTTTTTTGAAAGATTGAGAGGACTGTGATACTTTTTTTCCTTGGAGGAAGACCATGAAGATTGATTAGGTTATGTGTGTAATATGCTGAAAGCCCCCCCCAGTGCACTGGGGGGAACTTAAAATCCCAGAATTGGCTGGCCCAGTTGGAGCAGAGGTAGACAAAGAGTAGCTTTTAAGTTCACTTCTTTAGAGCAGAGCGCAAGTGATCTGTCCCTTGAAGGCTCCAGGAAAGGGGAACTGGGAGGAGGAGTGGGGGCTGGGGGCTCTACCACTTCTGGGGGCCTGCTGGTCACCCCCTTAATATTTGAGAGTGGACAGTCTCTGGATTATTGCCCTGATCCCTTGCTCTCCAAGGGCTTGACAGCAGATAAGCTGTGTAGGGGAATGACAACTCTAATATACCCGTACATGCCTCCTCACCCCCAAGCTATCTCAGCCGTCCTCTGGTACAGAGATTGTAACTAGGCTATAGCAGTGGCCCCTTCATTTTCCCTCCAACTATCTCTAATGAAAAGCAGAATCCTGTTTTGCACACTACATCCGGAAAGTAGACCAACATATTCATGTAGCTTCTAATCTGTGCTCCTGGAGGATAAATTTTATCTGTGTGTGCGCAAAGCTTTGAGTATGTTTTGGTTTTTATTTTAAAATCATGCCATTCTAACTCCTCTGTGAAAGGGAGATGAAAGGTCCAAAGGATGCTCAACTTTGTGAGGAAAAGCTCTAGAGGTTGTTCAGTCAGAGAGGTATTTCTTTAGAAAACGACGCCCTTCCGTCTGGGGAGAGGTGCAGGCTCCGTTGCCTTTATCCCCTGTAGGCGGGCTGCTGCTTACTCTTGCTCTGTTGTCTTTACTTCCTGATTTGTGAGGCTGTGATGGGATCTGCTCATCGTAACTGTTCATAGAGCGGAAAAAGGGCCATAGCTATCAAGGCTGGCAGCTTGGAAACTGACCTATCTGAAGGATACTGTTATCTGTTAATTTCTTGTTTCGGAGCTATTCCTGCTGCTAGACAAAATAAAAAAAAAAATGCATCTTTTGACTCTCAGGGCTGATCTACATTACAGGGGGATCGATCTAAGTTACGCCCTTCAGCTACGTGAATAATGTAGCGGAAGTTGACATACTTAGATCTACTTACCGCCATGTCTTCACTGCCGTGTGTCGACGGGCGACACTCTCCCGTCGATTCCCCTTGCGCTTCTCCTTGAGGTGGAGTACCGGAGCTGACGCTAGAGCGATCGGCGGTCGATTTATCACATCTATACTAGACACAATAAATCGACCCCTGCTGGATTGATCGCTGCCCGTCGATCCGGCCGGTAATGTAGACAAGCCCTCAGTAAATGCACTAGTGCACGCAGGCATCTCTACTGTATCTTGCCAGACCTCATATAACTATTGTTTACAAGCTTTGCAGACTTATTCATCTTGACTGTCCTTATGCCCCTAATGGCATAGGCCCTAGTTTTATTAGAGATTTCTCTGAGCCTTGCTGTGACTAGTATCTGTGCTCACCCCACCTGTCAGGGATCCCACAGTTGCAGTTTAAATCTACAGGGCCCTGTGCCTTTGCTATCGTGAGCCCCTGGGGCTGAGGGGCTCAGAAGGTGGGAGGGGGGATCAGGGCTGGGACAGGGGCTTGGGGCCCGGGAGGAGGTCGGGGTGCAGGCTCCAGGCAATGCTTACCTTAAGCAGCTCATGGAAGCATTGGCATGTCCCCCCTCCAGCTCCTGTGCAGCCAGGCGGCTCTGCGCGCTGCCCCGACTGCAGGCGCTGCCGCTGCAGCTCCCATTGGTCGCAGTTCCCGGCCAATTGGAGCTGCGGAAGTGGTGCTTGTGGGGGGGCAGCATGCAGAGCCCCCTGGCTGCCCCTACGTGTATGAGCCTGAGAGTGGACATGCCACTGCTTCCAGGAGCCATGCGGAACCACAGCACACGCGGAGCAGGGCAAGCCTCCAACCCCACTCCCCTGCTGGAGCAGGACAAACCCCAGACCCCACTCCCCGGCGGAACTCGAGGGCTGGATTAAAATGGCTGATGGGCCAGTCGCGGCCCATGGGCCGTAAGTTGTCCACCCCTGTTCTAGTGTCTGGATGTTTTGATCCAACAAGTTTGTTCCCAAAGAGAAGAAAATCCTGCAAATTCAAAAGCCGAGGCGCCAAAGAGTTTATGGGACCTAAACTTTGGCCTCAGTTAAAAGGCATGGGCAGAGTTTTCTTTTCTCAGTGAGCTGGATTGCCAGGATGCAAACACCTGGAGGAGATGCTGATAGAACTAAGAAGACATGAATGGAAGGAAGTGTGGCTGAGTCCCACCAGGCTGGCCTGAAGATGCATACAAGTACTCTATTTTAATATGGCTACATTGAGTATTTTTAAGAAACTGGTAGGCTGGCTAAACTTGCACTATATGTCACTCTAAAATTTTTTTTTAAATTGGAGGGTTCTTCTGTGGAGAGTAGAGGTTGAATTTCCCTAATATTCACTGCCCACAAAAAGCTAGGTCCCGTGGTTCTTTGTTGGGGTGTGATGTCTCCCTCGTGAATTCCACTTTGTTGTAATTCTCAGTGGGAGTCTGGGATGCTCCAGAGCCTAGAGCACAACAGATGGCAAGGGGCAAGCTTGCAACGTTCCCATCTCCACTGTGTTCGAGCCTGCAGGAGTCTGTGATCTATAGCTTTATTGCAACTTGACTTAGGCAGCCGTACAAATGACTGTAGTTGGCTGTCCACATGTTTTTCTGCTGTACCTGCTTAGTGGGTTACAGAGTATTTGTTGTGATTTTTTTTTTCATCTTCAAAGCACATTTAATTAAATCTCTCTGTAACAAATGTAAAAATAACTGTGTATCCATCTCTCTCTCCCTCATCCCCTCCCCCTCCCCCAGGCCATCCTGCCAAAGAATTGTGAACCAGATTTTCAAAAGAGCTCAAGATTCATCAGCTTCTGTTTAGGCACCTAAACGAAGTGGTCACGTTTTTAAAAGCTCTCTGTGCTTCCCAACTCCATTTGTTCTTAATAAGAACTGCTGAGTGCTAAACACTCGTACAAAATCTGGTCCTAGTTGTGCATGCTTTTAGCAATGTTGAAAATGTTGCCCTGTATTAAAAAAGAAAAGAAAATGATATGTGCCCTATTTCAATAAAGTAGACATTATGAAGTGTGTTAAACTGAAGAACCGCTGGGGCATGGTTTTTTAGTAAAAAAAAAAACCCCAAACAAACTGGATTTGGGATCATGAGTAAGATTTCCAATGCCATAATTTTTTAAATTGTAACAAATTTGTATAAAACCCTCTTTGTCAAGGTTTTTTTTCTTCTGCTCTTTTCCATGGCAATTTCTGCTACTGTCTGTAGGAAGTCCTTTACCACTGGGTGACACTGTTTGACAGTATTCTTGATGTTCACTACAGTAAAGCCTGAAGAAGCTGTCCTTGAACTTCTGATTTTCATACTAAAATACCTAGAATTTATATTAGGTGTGCTGTCTCCATTCAAAGTCCCAAAATATGATTTATCCGGTTCTGCCATAATCTGTCCAGTGTCCAAATTCATTCCTGGTGAAACACCGTTGATGTCAATGGAGTTACATGCAGGACAAATCAGGTCTGATTCTCCCTTCCTCCCTCCCCCGGACCACCCCATAATCACATTTTAAGGTAATCTAAAGATCGAAGAAAATTTACTGTTGCTCTGTATGGATTAATGTTGAACTGAATATTAATGAATTGTTAATTCCTTTTTGGGGGAGCAATATTAATGCAAATTATTCTGTCACGTTTATTTCCCAGGAGGCAATCGTTTGAATGATCTGATTCTACTAAAAGTCAAACTTGCTGCAGTATGCACAGATTAAAATTATTATTCTTCAGTGAGAACCAGATTTCATATACTTGGTTACATATTTTTAGTAAATCTTGCTTAATCCCTGTAAAATGAATTGTGTGTGTATACCCCTACACAATATTTCTTTTATTACTGCAGAAGCAAATGTGGTTCATCCATATGCAATGAGTTCTTTGGACCAAGCTCAGGGTAGGATCAGATTGTTCTCTTGTCCCTAGCGTGTGTGCTCTCTCTCTCCCCTCCCGCCCCCAAGGGTGTCCCATATATAGGTATGAACACCAACAAGACCTTAATAGAAAGGATGTAGAGAAATTGATAAACATATTTCTAAAGAAGCAGAAAATGAAGGCAAAAGACGTACCGGAGCCTTTCTAGCCTGATTTGATTCTCATCCGTATCTTTTGAGAGGCAGCATGGTTTAGTGGATAGGTCACTAGACTGGGAATTAGGAGAGCTGGGTTCTGTTCCCAGCTGTGCCATTGATGTATGTGGGGAATCACAGAATATCAGGGTTGGAAGGGACCTCAGGATGTCATCTAGTCCAACCCCCTGCTCAAAGCAGGACCAATCCCCAGACAGATTTTTGCTCCAGATCCCTAAATGGCCCCCTCAAGGATTGAACTCCCAACCCTGGGTTTAGCAGGCCAATGCTCAAACCACTGAGCTACCCCTCCCCCCTAAACCTTGGGCAAGTCGCATCCTTTCCCCGTGCCTTAGTTTCCCCATATGTAAAATGGAGCTAATGATACTTATCTTCTTTACTCAAGTGTTTTGAGGGCTACTGATGAAAAGCTCTATATAAGAGCTAGGTGGTATTATCATTGACCTGCAGGGAGGTCTTGGGCAAGTCTCTTTTCCTTTCTGTGCCTCCCCTTCCCCCCACCTTTTTATCTATCTTGTCAATTTGGATATTTGCTCTTTGGGGCAGGGCCTGTCTCTTACTATGTGTATGTTCAGTGCCTGGTATGCACAATATGACCCCCAGGAGTCTGCAAGTGCTACTGTAATATGTCTGTATTCATGGTTCTAGTGTCTCTTCTGCACCTTTGATTCCACCTCAGTCTACCCTATGGTTTGAACAACTCCTCTAGTATGGAAATCTGTGTCATAACTTCCTGGAAGGGATATTCTTCTTTCTTCCATTCCCTGCCCCCTAATTAAACAATGGTATTTGTGACTGCAGCTTTTCACCATTTTAATCTAGCAGCTTCCTTTAACTATAATTCTAAGCAGCAATGCAACTATGTAGATCTTATCATTCATCTCTTCACCTTCTGAAGCAGCGATTTTGAGTTTTCCATAGGATCTTGCAGCCACAATGAGAAACCAGTGTCTTTGGAAAGTGTAAAAATTCTCAGAGCCATTTCGTCTGTTGCTGCCCATTCTTATTCCATGCAGATTACAGAACCGTGGTTCACTCCTCAGCATAGCTGCTCTGTTTGGGATTGTTCAGATCCAAGGAGGTTCATTTATCCAGCATATCCCTTAATATATGTGATTGATTTTGCTTGGAAGCACTGGGATGTAGAATGTGTCTGGTGGTGGTCGAAAAAGAGATGCTAGCTTATAAATATGAAGCGAGAAGCAACAATGTGGTGGTAATTGAAGAAGTGAACACTGCCACGTTTATTCTGTTCTTCTTTTGGGTGTCCATAAACATTCCAGTGCAAAAATCTTTAAGCAGATATTGCCTATTCTGGCTGCTCCATCTGTGTTCAGTTGATGTTACAGTCACTGTAGTATTTTGAGCAGGGTTGGGGAAACAAACTTTAAATATTTAATTGAATTTCCTGGAGGTTTTGAGTGGTTTAACAAGTTACAACAGAAATAGTTGTAGCTAGCAATGCCTGCTGCTTTCTGATTCTAAATCCCCAAAATTATTGCAGTATCTTAGGCTATGTCTACACTACAGCCCGGATCGATGCTCTGAGATCGATCCACCGGCAGTTGGTCTAGCGGGTCTAGTGAATCTTGCAGATCGCTCTCCAATCGACCCCTGTGCTCTACCCCCGATGAGATGAGTAGGGTAAGTCAACGGGAGAAACTCTCCTGTCGACCCCTCATGGTGTAAACCCCGCGGTAACTCGACCTAAGGTACATCCACTCCAGCTACGTTATTCACGAAGCTAGAGTTGCGTAGCGTAGGTCGACTTACCGTGGTAGTGTAGACATAGCCTTAGGACTGGATCCTGCACCACTTAAATCACTGGTAGCCTTGCTGTTGTCACCAATAGGAATAGGATCAGGTTTGTAATCTCTTGGCAGCCAGGTGATTAATGAATCCATTAAATGCTGGTAATAGTACCTTATTTCTTAGGTTTAAGACTGATCTCCAGCTAACCCCATTCAGTACCATTCTAATCAACAAAACATTCCAAGATAATGTTGTGGAGTTCGTCTCAGGCATGGCTGGCCTAATTGCACATCATTTATCAGGCTCATAACTTTCAAGTTCATACTTCCTATCTCCCATTATCACATAGCTTGCGGTTCCAGGGGGAAAGGCTGCAGCTGTCCTGGAGACGGGATTAACAATAATTAACCATAACCATTTGCATTTAAACATGGTGTTAAAACAATGGGCTCTTTATTACTGCCTTCTCTCAACGCAGTAATCCCGGGCTTTCAAATCTGTATGCCATGGATGAGGAGTTAGGTGGTTACAAATGTAAGCCTCCTAGTCTAAGGGAAGTTTTGTTTATGTTGGGCTGCTCTAGATAGGGTAGACATCCAGATATTCCAGATTTGCTACCTTTGCTGCCCTCGGCATTGAAAACCACTTACTTTCTGACACTAAATAAAGTCTTTGGGCTTAATATAGGGGAATCTTATTGAAAATTAATGGCTTGTGATAACAGACTAGATGATGTAACGGTCCCCTTCTGGCTTTAAACTCTATATGCTGCCCTGCTGGGCTCACCTTGTACCCGTTCCCTCCTTTCCCTGATGTTAGATTCACCATAAACTATCTCTTATCCTAGATCAGAGATTTTCAAACTGTGGTCCGCGAGCTCCATTCAGGTGGTCCGCGGATAATTCCCTCTAAGGTGCGCGCCTGGGCAGCCGCACACGAGAGAGTGAAGCACCACCCACCTAATTAGTGGAGCCGCGCAGGCCTGGCTCCACTAATTAGGTACCTGGACCCTGGAGAAGACGCACATGTAAGGTGAGGTGGTGACCTTGGGAGAAATAGGTGGTAGGTGGGAGGGGGCAGTGGGGTGAGAAGAAGGGGTGAGGGGAATTTGGGACGTTCAGGGCTGTGGTGGCCAGAGAAAGAAGCAACTTTCCCCAGCTCCAGGGCTGTGGCTGCTGGGGAGAGACCCCCTCCCTCTCAGCCCCAGCTTGGGGGGCTGCCGCGGCGGGGGACACCTACCTTCCTCCCAGACCCAGCTTTGGGGCTGCCATGGCAGGGGAGAGAGGGCACATCCATCGCATTAGATTATTAAAACGGGAGACGCCAAAGGGCCTGATCTGTTTCAGACGTGGAAATCCAGAGTAATTCCACCAACCCCATTGGGAAAAAAATGGCAATACTCTGGATCTGTGGTCTCCATCTATACAACATTCACCTCTATGCTTTGGGAATGTTACTGGCATAACAAAAAGACCTGCTCATTAAAGCCAACGGATCTGGGAATCTTTCCATTGACTCCAGAGGGCTTTGGATTGGGCCCGTAGAACAGATGTGGGACCCAAGCTCTGAGCTCTTTTATATGGGAGTAAGTAAACAGTCCCTGTCTAATGATTAACTGGAGTGAAACTGCTGGTTTTGTACTCCATTGAGTAGCAAAGTGAAGGAGATCACAGTTCAGATTTGGTTAAAGCGTGGATTCAGTTTTCGCTCTGGAAAAAAAGAGGTCTTTGAGTTTCTCTCAGTAGCTCTATATTAAAAGGTCTGCAATGTTCAGCTGTTCCATCAACCATGAGGATCGAGGTCTGTATTTTTTTTATGCAACGTCACATCAGTTTATCTCTGATACACCGCATGCTGTGAGGCGGTTTTTGTCTTTGAAATGAGTCGGTGGTTGTCTCGTGTGAGTGTTTAGTTGCAGTGTGCCACCTTCTACTGGTGGGGCTCTGTGATAGTAAATGAAGGCAGAATTTGGCCCAAGATGTTTAATTTCAGATGCAGGAGTTCTGTGTGCTGTGACTAATGCTGTTAAACGTAACTAGGTATTAAATGCCGCAAACAGATAACTTCAAAGCTAATTTGCGGATTAGCTGCTAATAAAAAGCTCTTTTATTGTGACTTATGTATGATAAGAGTACACTTTTTACCTGCTGATTTACACCAGCTAAAAATATGGTCCTTAATTGTTAAAGTTCCCAGATAGGGTGACCAGAAGTCCCGATTTTGGGCCTTTTTCTTATATAGGCTCCTATTTACTCCCCTCCCACCCCCTGTCCCGATTTTTCACATTTTCTGTCTGGTCACCCTAGTCCCAGGTCAAAGTTTCGATGTTTTATTCAAAATCTAACTGTAATCAAGATGTGAATTCTCATTGTGCATTTTGGGAATTTTTTTCCAAATTAAATTATTCTTTTTTCTAAGTAACAACAAACAAAAAAAAGAGGGTAAAATGATTTGTTTGAAACACATGAATCTGTTGCTTGGTAGTGCTGCATTACAATACCGGATGTACCTAAGAGAGATCATATTTTCCACTGTATTTATTAAATGGGGTTACTGGTAGTGGGAAATGAAGTCCCAATGGACTCCACATATACACCCAGTACTCAATGTATTAATTGTTTTTTCAGACCTCAGTATCTTGTAGTTTATGCTCTTAGGCCCCAATGAAGCAAAACAGACTTAAGCATATGAGTAGTCTCGTTAAAGTCAATGGGACAATTCACGTACTTGAGTATAGGCATGTGCTTAGTTATTTTGCTGAACTTAGTCCTCGGTGTTAAGATTTGATAACTAAGAAGGTCTAGTTTATTGAAGTCCACAGCCTGAAGAATTTTGAGGAGGAAATTGTTCCTCAGTCTCCCCCCATCCTCCCAAGAATACTGTGACTTTTTGCAAAATTTAAGAAGCTAAAGTAAACTGCTCTAGAGCCTTATGTCTACCTACTGTCAAATGTATCTATATCTATCTATAAAAAGGTAAGTGTTACCCACATAACATATTTTAGCTGTATGGATGCAGCCACCAATTCTGTATTTCTTTGCGAAACAAGGTCTTTAAATCTTTTAGCGTGATTGTTTCTTGTGTTTTACAGATAACTTGAGTGAGGACACTGAACTCAAAGATCCATATCTTACTCCAAGAAATATCATGGCTGAACCAGACTACATAGATGAAGACAACCCTGAACTAATTAGACCTCAGAAACTAATCAATCCTGTGAAATCATCCCGGAATCATCAGGACCTTCACAGAGAGCTCCTTATGAACCAGAAAAGGTGAATTCAACGGAACTTTTACTCTGTAATCAACGGGCTCATCTTCATGTACAGTGCTACAGCTGCACCGATGTAGCTGTGCTGTGGTGAAGACGCTATTACGCAGAGGGGAGAGCTTCCCGAGATGTGGTAGCTTCTCCCATCAACAGCATTGTCTACACCAGAGGTGAAGTTGGTATAACTATATTGTTTGGGGTGTGGATTTTTCATACCGCTGAGCAACGTAGTTGTACAGATTTAGGTCTGTAGTGTAGAGTGGGGCAAAGTGTCGTGCTACCCAAAACCTGATTAACATTTTGTGTAACTTTAAAGATTCAGTGTTGGGAGGGCTTCGGGCTGCACAAACATTAAATTTGCAGAAAGCTGGGGTGTGAATCTACACCTTTGAAGTGGGACTAGAGCAAAGTGAACCTAATGACCTTTTAATGCACAGCTGCAGAGTCCACAGGGAACAATGAGTCTGCAGCAGGCTAGTGCAGGGTAGATTCACACTCCAGCTTGCTTCAAACTAAAGTTTGTGTTGACAAACCCTAAATTACAATGGCTACCCATAGCATTTAATTCTATTTCAAGTGTGTGCTGGATTGAGTTGACTGATTCTTTTTCCTTGGTAGCTGTATCTTGTGTTCCAGAATCTAATCTTGTGGGTTTTTTAAAATATTATTAATTAATATTTATATTGCAGTAGCACCTAAAAACCTCAACCAGGTTGCGTCTTGTTGTGCTAGGTGGTGTGAAAATGTGTATGAGGGACCCCGCCCAAAAATATTTCTTAGTCTAGATCTATGCTAGGCACCTTTTTAGTTTGTGCTTCCTGCGTTCCCACTGGGGAGTTACAATGCAGCACACTGGTGTGCGTTGCAATTCACACTGCTGTAGTCTGAACCATGGGGCCATTTATACAAGCCCTTAGTTAATCTTCAGAATCTGAATTGTATATACATAAACTGATACAGTCTACAAACAGCCCAGAACAATATCTCTGGAAAAAGTGAAAGCTTGCCCTGTTTATCTCAATGGGATGAAGACTTGGAACGTAGTGATGAGAATTCATTAGCAGTCTCCCGGCTGATCAGAGAGCACAGTAAAGAAGAAGGTCATGAAGCGCTGCAAAATCTGCTGTAAATAGCATTTCATTTGGCCTCACAAGTAGGCAGAGTTTGAGTTGTGGGCAGGGTTGGGAAAACGCTACTGCTGGTTTTTGCCACCCTCTAGCCTGACTCCTTATTTACAAAGACACCTTTAGGTCACATTTATTATTGAAGATAAAATTTCTCTTCAGTTCTATAGTCTTCTTTACAACTAAGTTAGGTGTATATTTGGCATCTGCTTTCCTGATGCATGTGCATTACTATACATTATGCAAGTGCTACTTCCTTCATGCTGGTAGATGATACATAGCACACTGCTTTCTTTATATACTGCTTAAGAGCTAAGGGCCCAGATCCTGATTCTGTTGACATCTGTGGGCCCAGGACTCAGCCCATAGTTAGCTGGGTTTCTGTTTTAAATTAGTTAGCAATGGAGGTGAATAATTTTTGAAAAATTTAAAAATAATCCACACAACCAGACTGTAAAATGAGCCAGATTACTGGAAAGAATTTTCAATTTAAATGGTATTAAAGATTTGACTGATTGCAGATGATATCCCTTTGCCAATACTTTGCTGAGAAACTTGGTATCCTCTTGTGCTTTTCAGTCCATACTGTGTCAGATTTAATGTTTCCAACTTGACTTCCTTCTTTTTCATTAATCTATTAGTAAAATCCCTGGTCTGAGCTCTAACACAGAGACCTGGGAACTGGTATATTCTTAACAAGGACACTTATTAGCTCTGCAGCCTTGGGCAAGCTATTTAACCTCAGTTTTCACATCTGTTAATTGGAAATGATATGTACCGACCTTGCAGGAGTGTTCGTGAAAGTTTCAGTATATTACTCCTGGGGAATTCTGCACCAAAAAAAATTAAAAATTCTGTGCACAATATTTTAAAATTCTGTATATTTTATTTGTCAATAAATAAAGGTGAAGGTTCCAGCATGGCGGTGGGGAGCACAGGCCACTGGCTGCGCAGGAGGTGGGAGATCACCCTGCAATTTTGCTGCCCCCTCCCCCCCCACCACCACGACATGGACTTGGCAGTGAGTCTGCATCCGACCCTGACGCAGGGCAAGGGCTGGGCCTGCCCCAGAAATACTCTGGGGCCCTGTTCCTCCATGCCAGATGCACTAAAATAGCAAGCAAGAGGGACAGTGTCTCGGATGCATACCCAGCCCTGGCCCCGATCCAGGTGTGGGGCAGGCAGGCTCAGCCCAGCAGGATCCAAGTGTCGGGTGAGAGGGTTCTGTGTGACGCAATCTGGGTGCGGGCGGCTTAATGGGGGATCTGGGTGTGGAGAGGATCTGGATGTACAGGGGCTCATTGAGGAGTTCCGGGTGCAGGGGAGTGGGATTCCACAGGGGGGTTCAGATGAAGGTGGTTGGGGCTTGCGGAAGGGGGTTGGTGGAGAGGCCTGGGTGTCGGAGGCTCCGTGGGGGGTTCAGGTGCTGGGGGAATGGGGCTTGATTGGGGTCGGGTCTGGGTCCAGCTGGTTGGGGCTCAATAGGGTGGGGATCTGGGTGTGGGCGGCTTGTCGGGGTGGTCCAGGTGCAGCAGGGGTGGGGATTCGAGTGCAGAGGCCTTAAACGGGGAGAGGGGGGTGGTCTGGGTGCAGGGGTGGGGGCTCAGATGCAAGGGAGGGGTCCAGGTGCGGGGGGCGGTGTCTGGATGCAAGGGGGCTTTGGATGCAGGGAGTTAGGCTCGGTGGGCAGGGGTTTGGGTGCGGGGGCTTTGATGTGGGGGTTCTTGGTGCAGGGTGAATGGGGCTTGGCTGGGAAGGTCCGGGTATGGTGGGATCCAGATGCACAGGTGTTGGACAAACGGGGACACAGCTCCCCGGACAGTGGCCCCCTCCCCCCTGCAGCTGAGGAGCAATGGGGGCAGAAAGCAGTGGAGGGGGTGCAGAGCTTCTTGCAGCCAGGGGAGGTTTCTGGAGATAGGTCTGACCTGGCCCCAGTCCTGTCACCTCCTGCTCCCAGTCCAGACAGGGCATCCCCTGCTCTGCGCCCCCCCCGCCCCCGGGGTGATTTACCTCTCCGGCGACTGCTCCAGGTGCCTGAAACGACGTGCTTGTGCTGCTGGGGAGGAGTGCATGACCGCTTTTGCGGCTTCCCTATGCTTCCACATCAGAAGTCATTTTTCTGTGAGAAAGCAAAGAAATCTGTGGGGGACGTGAATTCTGCACTTGCTCAGTGGTGTAGAATTCCCCCAGGAGTAAGTATGTACAAGCAGGTGAAAGATCATTGCTATACATAATTAAAGATTGGCCTGCTCTTACAAGCTATAGTCATGCAACGCCTTGGATTTCAGTGGGGCTACTTGGGTCAATAAGAACTATTCGCATAAGTAAAGGCTTGTAGACTTGGACCCCAACTCCTTGAGAGATTAAAAAAGGATTGTTTTATAGTTGTGTCAGAATATACCCAACCCACACTGTTGTATTAATGTTTGTACAAGGTATGCCTTGTGAGGCATCTATTTATCATAATTTGCTGATCAATAATAATATGGCAAAATGCAGGTCGCAGGATTGGATGTGACGTTATAAACATAAGCTGAAATCATGACTAAAAGAATGTTTTCCAAATCAGTCTGGGGAGTGGCCAAACCAGTTCCTCGGAGACCGAGGGCAAGCTGATGCCTCGGCCAGGTGTCAACAAGGCCAATGGACCATTACCTGCTAAGTGGCTGTTCACTGGCAGGAAAGGTGACGGGGCAAAAAAAAATCTACATCTTAGCAAGAAACAGCATGGAGTTTTTTCTCCACATCTTGCTCCCAGCTGGAAATGTTTTTTCAAGAGGGGAACTGAAACTATAAAAACAGGGGCAAATGCACCAAGACTCCCCTCTCTCTCCCTGCCCATTCTCCCTCATTCTCTGCACCTGAAAAGACAAAGGAAGCAGCTGTTGGATTCTAGGGGGAGGGATCCTGACTGCTGAAAGCACGTGGTGAGAAAACTTTGCTTTCAACCGAATATAGTTAGTTAAATTAGGCACCAGTAAGCGTTTTATCTTTATTTTTCTTGCAACCATTTCTGACTTTTATGCCTCGTTACTTGTACTCACTCAAGATCTATCTCTTTGTAGTTAATAAACTTGTTTTACTGTTTTATCTAATCCAGTGTGTTTAAGTTGGAGTGTCTGGGTACTCCATTTAAAATAATAAACAGGCACATTCTTCCCTTAAAGGAATAACAGACTTATTATATTTGTACTGTCCAGGAAAGGGCTGGGGAGTACAGGACCTAAATTATGGGGAGAAGATCTAGGGTGGGGATGGGGGAGGGTCACCCTGCAGCATAACCAAGTCCGGTAAGAGCCACTATGTGGCTGGTTGGCTGCAGCACACATAGACCGAGCTGGGAATGACTTGCATGCAGGAGGTTTTTTGTAAGCAGTCCAGGTTGGAGGCTACAGGGAACCCCGGTTATAGGGCAGGCCTGACACAGCTACTCATTAGTCTGGATTGTGCCCCAGTATGTCACAGTTATATATAATCCATGGTCAGGTAAATTGACATGGTTACAGACAGCTAGGATTTTTCTCTGATAATTTGTTCTTCATTCTTGTGTTTATGTCAATGACATTCATGGATATGTCAACTCCAGAGGATCTGGAATGGGTTCAAGTAGATTATTTTAGATTATAGGACTGCTGTGGTACTATTGCCTGGGGTCTATGGCCAGTGTTGGTGTGACTCTCTGATTATAAACATCTTCCACTTTAGAGTATTGTCCAACTCCCAGACAAGTTTTGGATTAAAATCCTTAGTTTGAGAGTTTTTTAATTATTTTCTGGGACTGGGAGGAAGGGGGTAAACACCAAAATCCTTTGGCAGGTTTTAAACATTCAAATCCCTATATATTTTCCTTTTCGTTTGTAATGAGTAAATATCTCAGTTGGCTTTGCCTGGGAGAATGGATTTTTAAATAAAATCAGAAATGTATTCTCACAATTGCAGAAGACTACATGCTTTGGAGTATGGTTTTTAGTGTGTGTGTGTGTGTGCACACTTTAAATAATTTTAATGTTAATTACAAATGTTACATATATACCCACTATATCAATATAAAATTAGCATGATGAAATGACAATTTTTTTATTTTTATTTTTGAAATGATCGGTTTTTAGAAGTAGTGGAAAAAACCTGAACATGAATGGGTATCCTCAGTCATTTTAGAACACAGTATATAAGGGTTTTTCAGTGGATCGGCCCTATTCATTTAAATATTATCTTAATATTTTGCATTTGTCCAGTACATTCCATCTGATCACAGTGCATTTTATAAACACTATTTTAGCTTCACAGTACTCCTGTGAGCTTGTCTAAAGTAGACAAGCTTTTAAAAGAGGTTATATTTGGCTGCCCTTCTAACATACATGCATATTTTACAGGCTGGCCTTTTCATGAAAAGCATAGTTCAGCAAACACTACTATATAAGCTTTGTATAGTGCTAAAACGTCAGTGTCCTGAGGTTTAATGAGTGTGATATTTGAAATCCTGCTCCTTCCACAGCAAGGTCACATTGATAGAGGGGAGGCTCTTCACCCCGCAACCATTGCTCAGAAACATTTAACTTTTGTCTTTAGTGTTATAAGAAATTGAGGGGGGATATGATGAGGGAAGGGTCCTTTTGCATATCTAATGCTGAAATTCTCCCAAATGCCCAGGGTCAGCTAACTAAATCTAAATGAATCCTCTGCACAGTATAATAGCTCTCCAATGACAATGAAATGGACACATTACACAGTCCAAGCGGATCAGAGAAAGTTGGCAGTTAGGTGTGTGTGCGTCTTATTTTGTGTTAATGGGATTAAACATCAAAGACTAACTTCTAGCACCAAAACAGAGAGATTTATCTTTAAAAATGGTAGTTATCGGTTAACTTGAGGGAGACGTGCATACATTTCTGTGTGAATATACAATTGATTAAAAGCTCTATCTCTATTTTTTTTTTCCAAAGGGGTCTTGCACCTCAGAATAAACCAGAGCTGCAAAAGGTGATGGAGAAAAGGAAAAGAGATCAAGTTATTAAACAACAAAAGGAAGAGGAAGCACAAAAGAAGAAATCAGATCTGGAAATAGAGCTAATGAAACGACAGCAGAAGCTGGAGCAGGTGAGAAGGGAAATGGCATAAAGAATAGGTAGAGAAGATCACTGGGCTAGACATTAGAATGGACTGGGATTGATGGGGAAATTACAGGAGCCTTCTGTCTATGTAAGTATTTGTGTTCTCTGTGTGCACCTAAACAGTCCTTAATGGATTTTATCCTTGCAGCATTCCTGTGAGGTAGGGAAGTATTATCCCCATTGTATAGACTCAGGATAGGTTGAGGCCTGCCTACCCCAGGAGGATTCATAACTGTAGTATGGTATATAGACGCAGCACAGAAGTGATTTTGCTGGTATAATCTATACCAGTTAAACAAGTACAGACACTTCCTGACTTATGCAAGCGTAAGTCGAATTTTGCCTTGCGTAACTCGAATTTTGCATAAGTCGGAAACGTATCTCCAACCATTCTCTCCCCCCGCCCCCCCCGCGCGAAAAAAACCCTTCCTATTTCTATCTTACAGAACTTTTTCCGTAAACTCAGATTTGCATATGCCGGGTTTACGTAACTTGGGGTGCGTCTGTAGGCTATACCAGCATATGCACTTTTATACCAGTTTAACTTCATTTACGCTAGGGGTTTTGCTGGCATAGCTATGCTGCAAAAAATCACACCCCTAACCAATATAGCTGTGCCAGCAAAACTTTTGAGTGTACACAAAGCCTAAGTATCTTGCTTAGGGAAGTGCATGACCAAGCCTGGAACTGAACCCAGAGTCCTGATTCTCAATCCTGTACTCTATCCACTAGACCATTCTTCCTACCCCTCCCTTAAAGAACTTTTGTTTTAAAGGCATGCAGTGTTGTTGTGTATTCTCTTTTAACACAGCCAAATACAAGGTCACACATCTAGGAACAAAGAATGTAGGTCACATTTCTAAGATGGAGGAATGTCTCCTGGACAGCAGTGACTCCGAAAAGGACTTAGGGAACATGGTAGAAAACCAGTTGAACATGAGCTCCCAATGCAGTGATGTAACTAAAGGGATTCTTGGATGTATTAACAAGAGTAGCTCGAGTAGGAGAGTGGTATTGCCTGTGTATACATTGTAATCTGACCATTACTGGAATCCTGTGTCCAGTTCTGGTGCTCACGCTTCAAAATGGAATGTTGAAAAATTGGAAAGGTTCAGAAAACAGCTACAAGAGTGATTTGAAGTCTGGAAAATATGCCTTAAAGTGAGCTGCTCTCAATCTATTTAGTTTATCCAAGAAAAGGTTAAGAGGTGATTTAATCATGGTTTACATGTACCTACATGGGGAAGAGATTTCCAATTGTAGACAGCTCTTTTAACCTAGCAAAAAAAGTCATAATGAGATCCAATAGTTGGATGCCGAAGCTAGACAAATTCAGACTAGCAATAAGGTGCCAGTTTTTAGCAGTGAGGGTAATTAACCATTGGAACAACATACCTAGGGATGTAGTGGATTCTTCATCCATTGCAGTTTTTAAATCAGGTTTGGCTCTCTTGCTAAAAGAAATGCTGTAGCTCAAACCAAAGTTATGGCCTTGATGCAGAATTTAAAAATCTATGACTCTATTGCCAGGCCTTTAATAAACAAACAACCAACCCTAAATACAGAGATTATGTGACTTGCAATCTATTGGGGTGAAATTTTACTCGAATGCAGAGGGCCAGCCAAAGGTCTGTGTGTTCCTTAACAAGCTTTTTTGTTTGTTTGCATTAAGATAATCCAACACACACCAAAGTGCGTTCAAACAACAAAACAACTTACTCGAAAGCATTATTATTTTAATTTAAAAAATCAATTTAAAAATAATCATAATTAAAATACAGTTAACCCAGCTAGTTTTCTAACTAAATATTAATTAATTACATTCCAAGCTACACAAAGAAAGTTTAGAAGTTAAGAAATTTTGGGGGGTGAGAGATGGTTTTTTAAAATCCTCACCCCAACAAAGAGCCCAGTCTCAAAACATGTCACCACTTGGAAGCTCCCTGAAATGTCCTTGATTGGCTCAAGTTCAAATCTGGAAAAATAAATCCTGTTGCAACAGGGAAAACCTGCCCATAGCAAATAGTGTTGCAACTCTGCATGTGTGGCAGGACTGACCTCAATTGACAAAATGATTCATTGTGGAATAGAGCCATTCTTTATTATAATCAGATGTTGTCCCTTGTCACAGAGCCAGAACAAGGAGAGCTTGTGAGCTTGTTTGAGTGGTATGTGGTCCCCATTAATTATCAGGAAGACCCTGCTATATTCAAATGAACAGTTGCTTTCAGGATAGTATTTACTGTTTGCTTTCCAGAGAGTTGCTTCTTCCTGCCTATTGGCTCATAGATTTGCACTCAGGACTTCCAGGTTAATTGTTATTCAAAGCAATTCATAAATAGCATTCTTTACTAGCAATATATGACCACGCCTCATGGTGCATAGTAAGCAACTACATGCCCTAATGTTTTTTGATGGCTGCCATGTATGGGCAGGAACGCCACATGCTTTAAAAATGTTAGTAATTGGACACTCAAAATGTCGGCAACAGATGGGATTGGTTTCAGAGTAGCAGCCGTGTTAGTCTGTATCCGCAAAAAGAACAGGAGTACTTGTGGCACCTTAGAGACTAACAAATTTATATTTGTTAAATTTATATCTAATAAATTTGTTAGTCTCTAAGGTGCCACAAGTACTCCTGTTCTTTTAGATGGGATTGGGAGAACTGTTGTTTTACTCTTCTTCTGCTCAAGATAGGCAAAGCAATTGGAGATGTCTCCATTAGACACCTAAATCCATGTTGAGATCCTACAACCATGCATATTAATAACTTTGATCTCCTGTATTTTTTCTTTGGGCACGATTGTTCCCCTCCTGCACTGGAAGCCAGAGGAGAAGATTTTATTTATTTTTAAATTGCAAGGAAATTCTCATGGATCTCTCCAAAGACTTAATCTGATTGTCCCGTCATGTGAGTACGGTTTGCCCCAAAGCTATTTCCAAGCTGGGTGGATCTTCCAGGAGAGACTGGTTAGAGGAGATTGTGATACTCTTGTCTAAATGCCACTTCACCTCTTTTCGTTAAAGTACGTTCTGGTACTTCTAAGTCTTTGAGGCTACATTTCCTTCTGGATGAAATCATAGCTTTAATTTTGGCCTGGGACTTTTCATTTGTTAATACAGGTATTTAATCTTTTTATAAACGTGACTCTCATTTCAGCTGGAACTTGAGAAACAGAAGCTCCAAGAGGAGCAGGAAAATGCACCTGAATTTGTTAAAGTCAAAGGCAACTTGAGGAGGACAGCCCAGGAATTGGCAGACGCTCCAGACTCCTAGAGGAAATACCTGCTAAGACTTTCAACGTTCCAGCAGTGGCTGCAGAGAGAGGCTTCTGCAAGTTGTCTGACTCCTTTGCCCTGGACAGGGAAGCTATACGGCATTCCGGTGACGTTTACCGAAGATGGGTTTTGAATTCCTGGAACCTGTGTGGATTAAAAGTCTGCAACATAAACAGATTAAACTCGCCAAACACAGTACTGAGACCAGGGGATCAGCAGCCCGTTTTCATGTCCGGATTATGGACATGTCTGAAGTGCTTAATGAGAGACTTAAACCAGGGACACTAGAGAAACCCTTTGAGTGTTGCACTGCTTGGTTTCTTCTGATCCCAGTTTAGTGGAGACATCAAGCTTATATTCTACCTTTTTTTTTTTTTTTTTTTTAAATTCTCTGGTCATATTTTATGGAACTTTGCTGTGCAGGGAAGTTCTCTCTTTCTGTCCCTTCAGTCTGTGTAAACTCCATTTTGAAAATGTGGGTTCCTGCATTTAATTTTAATGGGGGTTAAATGTAGAGTGGAGTGGTGTGTCCTGGTCATTGCTGGGCATCTGCACTGGCTGTTACCACTGGGAAAATTGGTGCAAAGATATAGGAATGTTGAAAATTCCAGGGCACTGAAAAAGCTAAAAAAGTTTTTAGGACCAAATTCTGTCTTTGGAGGTGCATGTAGAATTTGGCTCTTGGGAGTGCAAAAATTGGAATATTTCCTCACCTGGGCAAAAATCAAAGGCTGATTTCCCCTCTCATCTCAAACGCTTCCCTTGCTCCCACCCCAGTAGAGCAATTACACTGTACAGGCCCATGTACGAGCGTACCTTTTTCCTTCAACTCTTAGTGGAAAATGATGCATCCTCTAGTTTTTATGTTCTTAAAGACTGCTTGGTTTGCTGGCGTGGTCTTTCTCCTCTGGGACCTACAGATCTAAACTCAGTGTTAACAGATCAGTAGCATTAAACTCACAGGACTGACTACGATCATTTGAACTAAGGGGCTTGCTCAGAGCACCTTGAAGATAATGGGAATGCTGTGCACGGATCAGCTACAGAATCAGATTTAAATGAGACCAAACTAGCCCTCCAAGGCCACTGAAATGAGAAACTTTCCCTAATGTTAGATAAGCTCTGACTTCTCTCCCATCTTTTCTCTTGTCTCATGAAATAAGGGAATCAAGTTATCACGGAGTCTTAGGGCCATATTCTGTCCCCTACACGTAGCCCTATTGACTTGCCACCGAGTAAGATGGAACTCGGTCTGAGTAAGGGTGACAGAATCTGACCCTTAGTGCTCATGACAACTACTCATCCCCTGTCAGGAAAGCCTGGAGTTGGGGAGGAGACTGCTTATGAAGGACCAGAGCCCCCGCTCAGTTACGTGTGCACACTACCAATGCCTTCATGGGAGGGATGCCTATCCAACTCGCTCATCGTCTTTGCCCTAGAGCGCTAAACAGAAATAAATGCTCCTTTGTAATTACATCTGAGCTAACTGCTTGAGAATATTTTCTCTTAACCTCAGCAGTGTGTGCGCAAGATGCTGTTTTTCTCTCTTGTTTTTCCCAGGGTACTGGAAATTTAAATACAATTTCAGTATTGGACTTGGGACATAGCATTCACAATTAACAGGGTTTCTTAGGCATATCCTTCAAGTTGTCAAGATCAAGTTTTTTTTTTTTATGAGGACACAATTAGATTAGAAGTAAATTAAATTTTGGGAAACTTGTTACCATTGACTTAGCTTGACATTGCAGTTCACATTTAGAAGATTAAATGTTACAAGTGGTTTACAGAGCTGTTCAGGCTGTGGTCATACAAAAGTCAAAGGCAAAATGTAAGTCGTTTTGTAAACTCTACCATATTGTATTTTTTGGGAAACAGGACCGTAACTGCTGCAGGTTTTTTTCCCTGTGCCTTTCTTGCTTTGGAAGAAGGTCTTTCTTTCTAGCAGCCAGTCATTCAAACACACACTCTGACTGGATTTGCCTCTTGTCTTTTGTTCAGACAGCCCTATGCTCCAGTTTTCTGTTCTGCGTCCCCCCCGTACAAGGGCAGTGGAAAATACTCCTTTAGAAATGGTACCTTGATGCTGAGCCACTGCTGTTTATCTTTCTCACCCTCTCCCTGCCTTGTGACCTCCTTCAGGTCTGCTGGATTCCACTTCCACAGCCAGCCTGAAGTCTTCAGAAATTGAGGCAACAACCTCATTTTGCTTGGCCAGCACATTGCTTCAGACGAAGCTCAGCCTCTCCCATTTCACCTCAACGTATGTGGCAACCCAAACTCAGATCTAAAACAAATAGGGCCTAATCCAAAGCGTGCTGAAGTCCGTGGAGAAGGCTTCCCATTGACTTCAGTGGACTTTGGCTCAGACCTTATTGGGAATATAGGATGGACATTTTCCACTTCCCATTCGTGTTGGTGTAACCAGTTGACTTGTGGTTAAAGGTAGAGCTTCTCTTTCTAAAAGACGGAAGGTCTGAATACGTCTTGCACATACAGCGTGAAGTAATTTAAAAAAAAAAATCAAATTCTGCATTACTAGACTAAATATCAGTAGAATGACAATGTTTTGTTTTAAATACCTTAGAATTCTGCTGCACTTTGTCTAGGAACCCAAAAGTCAATTTCATGTGGCTCTGGCAGGCAAAACTCTGGGTTTTTTTAAATCAGGTTCAACGTTGGTTTAGATGATGCAGCCCTTAGATAGGTGACCAGTTTGTCACACCAGAAATCCCATTGAGTCCAGAGGCTACTTATGTGAATATCTGCTCACCAGTGTGAGGAAAGGGATTTGTGATCTGGTCCTTAGTTACATGAAATTTTAAGCAATCCTCTGTGTTTTCATTGAGCTATTTTCTTGAATTAAAGGTGGCTCACTTTTACCAATTTCTGTCTGTAATAGGGCAGGACAGTTTGGTGATTTTTTTAAAAACCCTTGCTTTTTGTTAGTAAACGTAGGATTTCTTTCTAGCTCTGAAAGCTGGCTTTAACCTTCTGTTAATATCTGTTCTTGTTTGAGTGTACATATATAAATATATATAAATATAAAAAGGGAGCCTTAATAAGTGTGTTTTCATAATTTAATATTTTTTGTATTTGCTCTTGTATAATTGTTTTTAATTAAAGGTATTACAAAAATGAGGGTGGAATACTTAGAACCAAAGTTATGCTTAATAAAATCTACTACATGCTTGGAATATGCAACTGTCTCTGTCTTTACCTACTGAAAATGGAGCTTTGGAGCTGCGCTGAAAGTTATCCAGGTCATTTTAAAATTATATTTTGTCTTTATTTTTGCAAGGAACAATTTCAAGGCCACACTGACTTGATTCCTGTAACTTGCCTTCATATTTATATGCATGTAACATAGTCGGCAGATTAGTTTGGCAGAGGCAGCTAAATCTTGCTGTCTTTTTGCATCTTATTTTCACTGAGAATTTTTTAAAGACACTTAAAATCTAGGCAGCATGGAGAAGTGATTTAAGAAAGAAAAGGAATGTTGAGCTATTCGGCTAGTACAAGTGAACCAGGGAGTGGAAAGTATTAGGCAAGTTTTTGATGGGATTAAATAATTCCTGGAAGCTATTGTATATAACTTTGCTGACCTTATTAAAGCACATGGGGCAAAATTAATTGCAGAAATCAATTGATTGACAACCAGGCTACATTTGTCCCATTTAAAAAAAAAAAAAAAGTAGTATCGAGCCTGGTCCTGGGCTCAATCCTGCAATGTGTTTAAGCATATTGATTCCCACGGGGACTACTTGTGTTGAAAGTAAAGCACATGCTTAAATAATCTGCTGGCTTGGGATCAGTGTGCTCAGCACCTTCAAGGATTGAGGCCTCTAAGAGCAAGATAATGATCTCTAAAGGCAGACTGGAAAAATACAGAGGGAAGAAGATGGGCCAGGGGAAAATGTTGGTGTCCAATTCACTCCTCCCCTCCTAAGTCCTTAATTGGGATGAAAATGTCAACCTGGGTGCTAGCATAGTACAGATGGTGATAGGAGATTCAAAGGCCAATAATGGGGTGGAGTTTAGGGGAGGAGAAGAGCTGTGAATTCAGACCAGATGTCAGGAAATGCTTTTTTTCTTCAGAAAATACTCAGCATGTGGAATGGATCCTGGCAATGCTGCTGAAGCAGAAACTGGAGCTGCTCCAGGAGCCATCAGATGTGGGGGAGGTAGGAGGGAATGGAGTGTTTTAATAAGGGATAAGTTTCTATGGCCTGTTGGAAGCATTGCCGCTTCCCATCCCCCCCACCCCACCCCAAACATATAGAAATGTGTTTCAAATTATCCTCTAGATATTTCATTCCATTTTCAGAAAGAAATAAAACAAAGAACGTGGATGTTTGATCTGCTTATGTAGCAAGTCCAGCAAAAACAAAAACAAAAATAGTCTTCCTTTGTATTTATGTAGGTTGCATCCTGTTAAATGGCTTTACACTTAGGGTATGTCTACACTACGAGAGTAGTTCGATTTTACTTAAAGCGAATTTGTGGAACCGATATTACAAAGTCGAATGTGCGTATCCACACTAAGAACAGTAATTGGACTTTGTGAGCCCACACTAACGGGGCAAGCGTCGACATTGGAAGCGGTGCACTGTGGGCAGCTATCCCACAGTTCCCGCAGTCCCCGCTGCCCATTGGAATTCTGGGTCGAGCCCCCAATGCCTGCTGGGGCCAAAAATGTGTCGAGGGTGGTTTTGGGTAACTGTTGTCATTCAACTCTCACTCCCGCCTTCCCTCCGTGAAAGCACCAGCGGTCAATCAGTTCGCGCACTTTTCTGGTGATTGACAGCGCGGACGCCACAGCACTGCAAGCATGGAGCCCGCTGCGATCATCGCTGCAGTTATGGCCGTTGTCAACACCTCACACCTTATCATCCACATTTTTCAGAGGCAGATGCTGAGAAATCGGGCGAGGAGGCTACGGCAGCGTGGTGAGGACATTAAGTCTGAGAGGGGCACAGACCTCTCACAAAGCACGGGACCCCGCGCCGTGGACATCATGGTGGCAATGGGTCATGATGATGTGGAACGGCGATTCTGGGCCCAGGAAACAAGCACGGACTGGTGGGACCGCATAGTGCTGCAGGTCTGGGATGAATCACAGTGGCTGCGAAACTTTCGGATGCGTAAGGGAACTTTCCTGGAACTTTGTGAGTTGCTGTCCCCTGCCCTGAAGTGCAAGGACACCCAGATGCGAGCAGCCCTGACTGTCCAGAAGCGAGTGGCCATAGCCCTCTGGAAGCTTGCAACAGCAGACAGCTACCGGTCAGTCGCAAATCACTTTGGAGTGGGCAAATCTACCGCGGGGGTTGCTGTGATGCAAGTAGCCAACGCAATCGTTGAGCTATTGCTCTCAAAGGTAGTGACCCTGGGAAACGTGCAGGTGATCGTAGATGGCTTCGCTGCGATGGGATTCCTTAAACTGCGGTGGGGCTATAGATGGAACTCACATCGCTATCCTGGGACTGGCCCACCAGGCCAGCCAGTACATTAACCGAAAGGGCTACTTTTCAATGGTGCTGCAAGTACTGGTGGACCATAGGGGACGTTTTACCAACATCGACGTCGGATGGCCGGGCAAGGTTCATGATGCTCGCGTTTTCAGGAACTCTGGTCTGTTTAGACGGCTGCAGGAAGGTGTTTACTTCCCGGACCACAAAATAACTGTTGGGGATGTGGAGATGCCTATAGTCATCCTCGGGGACCCAGCCTACCTGCTAATGCCCTGGCTCATGAAGCCCTATACAGGCGCCCTGGACAGTGAAAAAGAACTCTTCAACTACCGGCTGAGCAAGTGCAGAATGGTGGTGGAGTGTGCTTTTGGACGTCTCAAGGGG
The DNA here is from genome assembly GCF_027887155.1 of Malaclemys terrapin pileata. Classification (NCBI taxonomy): domain Eukaryota; kingdom Metazoa; phylum Chordata; order Testudines; family Emydidae; genus Malaclemys; species Malaclemys terrapin. The sequence goes on along the minus strand of NC_071505.1, from coordinate 16,344,286 downwards.
AGATGGAGAAGCTTACTGACTCGCTCTGATCTCAGCAAAACCAATATCCCCATTGTTATTGCAGCTTGCTGTGTGCTCCACAATCTCTGTGAGAGCAAGGGGGAGACGTTTATGGCGGGGTGGGAGGTTGAGGCAAATCGCCTGGCTGCTGATTACGCCCAGCCAGACAGCCGGGCAATTAGAAGAGCCCAGCGGGATGCGCTGTGCATCCGGGAAGCTTTGAAAGCTAGGTTCCACAGTGAGCAGGGTAACCTGTGACTATTAAGTTTGTTTAAACAGAAGCTGAACCTGCCCCCGTTTCTTTACCCAGTTAATGTTGACTATCCTCTCCAGTTACCAACCCCTTTCCCCTCCTTCCAACACACCTTTAACAATAAAATAAATGAAACTTTGTTCATTAACACAGTTTTCTTTATTAAGGATTTTGTGGTAAAGTGTTGAAACTGGGACGCAGACTGTGGTGGGGAGCGGGTGTAGTGATGGAAAGGACGCTTCTGAACTCGAGGAATGACAGGCTCCTACTCCTAGAGAGGTCCGCAGTGGTGGACTGGTTGTTTCAACGGAGCCTGCCACCCCTCCTTTTTGGGACTCTGTGTGTGGGGGGGCTTTGTGACTTTGTGGCGGGGGAGGGCGGTTACAGATCCCCTGCTGCGTGACTCTGTCATCCAGACTAAGGACCGCTGCATAAGATCTGTAACCGCCCTCCCCCGCCACAAACTCACATCGCCCCCTCCCCCCCCCAGAACAGGAAAACCACCTCCCAGACTGACCAGGGTGCCTAGTGACTGCAATGTGTGTGTGACCTGCTGAACCTGCCCCCGTGTCTGTACCCTGGTAAAGGTGACTGTCCTCTCCAATTAACAACTCCCTTCTCTCCCTTCAAACACACTCTCCTTTAAAAGAACATGACGGAAACAGTAATTAACAGAAACGTATTTTTTATTAACAACTACACAGGGGATGAAACTGGGATGGGGGCTTGGGTGAGGTGCTTTTGGAGTGAAGGAAAGGACTTATCAAATCTTTGGGAATGAGAGCCTTCTGTTACTTGAGCAGCCTGCAGGGGTGGAGTGACTGTTTTCACGGCCCCTGCCGCCCCTCCTTCTTGGGACTTTGGGTGAGGGGGGGATGGGACTTTGTGGCAGGGGAGGGCGGTTAGAGATAGAATGCAGCGGGGCTCTGTCCTCCTGCCTCTGGTCCTGCAGAACATCTACAAGGCGCCAGAGCGTGTCCGTTTGCTCCCTCATTAGTCCAAGCAGCGTTTGAGTCGCCTGCTGGTCTTCCTGCCACCACCTGTCCTCCCGTTCGCTGTGTGATCCCTGATATTGCGACATGTTCTCCCTCCACTGGGTCTGCTGTGCCGCCTCGGCTCGGGAGCAGCCCATAAGTTCTGAGAACATCTCGTCCCGTGTCCTTCTCTTTCGTCGCCTGATCTGCGCCAGCCTCTGGGAGGGGGATGCCGGGGTAGCTCGGGAGACACTCGCAGCTGTGTGATGGGAAAAAGGGAGTGAATTCCTCAGAAAGATACAGTTTTGCGAACATGAATATAGTCTTTCTGTGAACAAGACCATGCACAGCACCTATCACATGCGCACTCAGTACAAGGTCGAATTTTCGGCCTTCCCATTGAGTGCCTGGGGTCTTGCTGTACAGATCACACAAGCAGGGCCGGACAACGGAATTCGGCTAGCAGGCGGACATGGTAAGCCGTAGACTTTTGGCTGCTTAAAGCTTAATTTATAGCAGTGCCCTCCTTTCACGTTCCAAGCAATGCTCCTAGTGTTGGCCAGTTCCTGCTGCCGGCAATCCGGCCAGCATGAACTCTGCCCCTGTCCCACCCCCCTCGCAGCTGTCCCCGGGAAAGATCCCTGCATGCTGCCCCGTCACGCCTCTACCGCGTGGCTGTACAGTTATGTAAAGGAACGGGCAATCAGTCCCAATACTAACATTCCCCTAATTCAAAGCAGGTCACCATGAGTGATATCACTCTGAGTGATATTCCTATTCTGTTCAAAATAAATGTTTAAAACACTTACCTACTGATGTTTCCCCTGATTCACGGTCCGGGTTACTGCCTTGGGAGGGTTGGTAGGGGATCTCCGTGTGGGTGATGAAGAGATCCTGGCTGTCGGGGACATCAGCGTTGAAAGCGCTGTTGAATGCCTCATCCTCCTCATCTTCCTCATCTTCCCCATCCGCGAATATCTCTGAGGAAGCGGCCGTCGACAATACCCCATCGTCAGAATCCACGGACAGCGGTGGGGTAGTGGTGGCGGCCGCACCTAGAATGGAATGCAGTGCCTCGTAGAAACGGCATGTCTGGGGCTGGGATCCGGAGCGCCCATTTGACTCTTTGGTCTTCTGGAACCCTTGTCTCAGCTCCTTGATTTTCACACAGCACTGCAAGGCCATCGGGGGGCCGGCCCGCCGATGGCCGGTTTTGTAAAAATGTTGTTTAAAATGGAGGAAGGTAGCTAGAACATTTTGAAATTGGCGAAAAGGTGTCCCTTCCTTTGTCTGTCTGTTCTCGCAACTGGAGAGGCGGAGAAGGTAGCAGTTATGCTGTATCAAGCTTGGGTCCAGGTGTCTAAAATCATCAGTTTATTAGCTAGAAACTACTCATTTGAAACCCCAGATATGTAAGTAAATCAAGAAGCATGTAGCAAGACACGATTAGGTTTTTCTCATTTTATTTCTTTAATAAAATTTACCTTTTTTAAGAACAGGATTGTATTTTTGTTTCTTAAGTTGTTTGTGCACGTTTTTTAGTTAGCTGGTGGCAACAGCTAATTTCTCTTTTTTCCCCTTTCCTTTCTCAGCTCTTCCCCAGAGCGGGAGCGAAAGGGCTTTATCATTTTTTGGTTAAATAGGTATTTAATACAAGCCACTACCACTATAGGTTGCCATTTTGTATAAAATACTACTTTATTTATAAATAATAGATATCTATGTAAAATACATAAATGAGAGCAATAAATAAATAATAAACTTCCATAAATATCCTGTTACAAATGAAAAGTTGCAACATCTTTTAAAATTCCACATCATCTCATTTCACATGAAGTATAAAATATTAACAGCTGATCTATTGTTTGAGGAAAGTTAGTTACAAACTGTTCAGAGCCTGCTGCAGAGGATCCGTACAGGGATAGAGCCATCTGCATGTGTCTCTTACCTGTTCCACATGGAAGTGAGATAAGGAGCCAGGGAGTAAGAGGTTCATGTATCAGTGGTGGCACATGGAGGACCTGATGGTGGTCTTCAGAGAACTGGCTGATCCCACATTCCTAGTACTGAAATTACTATAAATGCGTTCCTAGTACTGCTTTTTTTTGTTAAGCATTTGCTGTACCTGTCACGAAGGTGTTACCTGATCTCGAATAGGTGGGGAAATGGTCCACAGAACAATTTTTGTAAGAGTAGGCCCACATCATAAACTGTTTTAGAACCCCAGAGGGAAAATAAGTAGAGGGAGGGATAGCTCAGTGATTTGAGCATTGGCTTGCTAAACCGAGGGTTGTGAGTTCAATCCTTGAGGGTGCCACTTAGGCATCTGGGCCAAAATCAGTACGTGGTCCTGCTAGTGAAGGTAGGGGACTGAACTCAATGATCTTTCAAGGTCCCTTCCACTTCTAGGAGATAGGATGTATCCATAATCTTAATTTTAAAGGCTTCTGCAGTGGCACCATCTGTTGACTTTGAATGTACAGATGCTCCTATTTTTTGGTTGCATTATAAAAGGGATTTCCAGTAGGGAATATGTTCCTGTTTTTCCCCCTCAAGGCAAATTGACAATCATTGTGAGAATTCACACATGATTTGTTTTTATCCCAGCTGTATCCTCTCTCCATCATGGCTTTTGAGATATTCTCATAGATCTTCGCATTCTGTTTTTTTGATCGCAGCTCCGAAAGCACGGACTCATCGCCCCACACAACGATCAGATCCAAGACTTCCCGATCAGTCCATGCTGGGGCCCTCTTTCTATTCTGCGATTGCATGGTCACCTCTGCTAGAGAGCTCTGCATCGTTGCCAGTGCTGCTGAGCTCACCACGATGTCCAAACAGGAAATGAGATTCAAACTGGCCAGACAGGAAAAGGAATTCAAATTTTCCCGGGGCTTTTTCTGTGTGGCTGGTCAGAGCATCCGAGCTCGGACTGCTGTCCAGAGCGTCAACAGAGTGGTGCACTGTGGGATACCTCCCGGAGCTATTAGCGTCGAATTCCATCCACACCTACCCTAATTCGACATGGCCATGTCGAATTTAGCGCTACGCCCTTCGTCGGGGAGGAGTACAGAAATCGATTTAAAGAGACTCTGTCGAAATAAATAGCTTCGTTGTGTGGACGGGTGCAGGGTTAATTCGAGTTAACGCTGCTAAATTTGACATAACCTCCTAGTGTAGACTAGGTCTTACATATCTGTTGTAAGCTCACTACAGGGTGAAAGCCTCTTCAGCTTTGCTCCTGCTGTCATGTACAAACTGGTGATGGCATGACATACTGTGTGGGGAGACAGCTTGGTCACTGCAAAGGTTGAGCAGACCGTAGATTTTCATCCCTGATTAAAAATTACTTCATTAGACTTGATGCCATAAATTCAACAGCTGTAATGATTTCTGTCCTGGAGTGGGGAGGAAGCAGACTAGGCAGTGCAACTTTTGATGGGTCAAAACCAGTATCATCAGGATTGGTGAGGGGAGGGAGTCAGATTAGGTGTGATTCCCAAGCAGTCTTACTACTGAGGATCCTCAAAGGCAAGGTCTGTCCTACTAGTGGCAAGCCAATGTGCCCAGATAATGGACAAGATCTGGAAACCTGAAGCTTGTTTGCTTTAAGTTCTTTTCACTTTAACAACCTTTCATCTGAGGAGCTCAAGACTTGCCACCCCCTTGTGATGCAGGTAAGTTTTATTAATTCACCTCACTGATGTGGGGGAACCGTGGTGCAGAGAAGGGAAGAGAATTGTCCGAGGTCACGCAACAAGTAGGTAGCAGCGATGCTAACAGAACAGGGAACTCATGATCTCCATTACCATGCTCCAGCCACTGGACCATGCTCCCTCCCCCAAATTTTTGGCATTGCTTTAGGCCAAGTTAAAAGCCAGGGGTAGGTTACAGGGAAGGGAATGCAAAGAGCAGACAGTAAACCACTGGTGGGGTTTGTGACAGGTTCCCCCCGGGGTGCCACCTGAAACTGGGGTACCGCTGAGCCCTCTGACCCACCAGCCTGGGCTCCCACTCACACTGTACTGCTGTGACAAGCTGCAAAGCTCTCCAGCCTGCACTTGCACCAGCATTCACACAGGGACACACGCAGCTGCAGTTACACACAGGCTCTTTAACCACCAGCTTCCCAGCCTAGGACCCTAGAGCAGTACCATCCTGCGCTGGTTAAATCTGGCCAGTATATGGGTTTAATACCCAGTCCACCTCTCCTTCAACATGAAGAGAACAATGCACACCTGTGGTACCCAAGCAGAGATTTTCCCCAAGCACTCCAGTCAAAGCTCACTGGTTTAGAGTCAAACAAAACAAATTTATTAACTATAAAAGATAAAGTGATTATAAGTGATAGCAAACAGAGCAAAGCAGATTACCTAGCAAATAAACAAGATTAGTTACGAATAGGCAGATTCTCACCCTAAGAGATGATACAAGCAGGCTGCAGATTAAGGGGCTGCACTTGCTTTACAGTTTGGAATCCCCAGGTGTTTCACTGACAAGCTAGAAATCCCTTTAGCCTGGGCCCAGCACTTCCCCCAGTTCAGTCTTTGATCCTCAGGTGTTTCCAGGAGTCATCTTGTGTGGGGAGTGAAGAACCCCATATGATGTCACTCCCTGCTTGATATAGCTTTAGCATATGGTAGGAACCCTTTGTTTCAAAGCTTAGTTCCCAGACCAGTTTGTGGAAAAATACTGGCATCTCAAGATGGAGTCCAGCATCATGTGGCCTGGTCACATGTCCTTGTATGTGTCATAGCAGCCATTATTTACAGGCTGTCTGTAGCGTTCTCAGGAAGGCTTACTCGGTGGGGGATAAGCTTCTCCTATGGCCTATTATTTTTCCTGATGACCTATTACCCTGAATAGGCCCTTCCTCACCCACTGTCTAAACTGAAAGCATCTCGTCTAGTGGGCGTTACCCAGGTGTAACTACACTTAGAGTACAGATGCATAGTCAATGTTTATAACTTTAGATACAAAGGTGATACATGCATACCAATAGGCTAATCATATTCAGCAAATCATAAACTTTCCAATGACACCTTACACAACCTATCGTGCATAAAATGCATCATAATTATTCCGTAATCATATAATAATATCACTGTGAAGAATATGGGGTGCAGTGTCACAGGGCTGGCCATGCTTTAGAAACCGTCCAGGGATTGAACTCAGGTACGTTGGTGATGGGTACATTCTAAGAACCTGGATGTAGGTAGATAGGAAACCACGCTGCCCGTGACCCTTGTATGTGAGTGACAGGGAGAAGGACTGCCCAAGCCTATAGATGGGCTTCATCCTGTGCCGTTAAAATCAATGGCAGCAAGATCAAGCCCTTAAAAGCCTTTCAGTATGACATTGCCTCACAGAGTGACTAGTTTCCAAGCAGCTTTCGGAGCCAGCCCGAGGGGCAGGCTATATAGGCCAGCTTGAGGGCTGATGTGGTAGGAGAAGCTCCAGCCAGACTAACCCACTGCCAGGTGAGACAGCATTAGAGTGGGGAGCCTCTCCACTGCACCGGCTGGTAGCAGCAGACTGGCACCTCAAAATGTCCAGCACCAGCCTTGCTTTGGCCTTATTAGGGTTGGTTCTGTGAGCGCCAGTCGGGAGCAGTTCTAACCAGAAGCCATGTCAAGTAAACGTGTCACCTTGACATGTGCGTTCAGGGGACAGTGGCTTTGTCATAGGGCAGGCATGCCTGGAGCGCCCTTCTATGGCTGGCAGGGGCACAGCAAGTGCACCTATCTCGGGTTCCCTCCTCAGGAATAGACCGAACAGTCTGAGTACAAATAAGCCTTTGTAGGGTTTATTATAAACATCCCATGCACGTAAACCATAAGAAAACAAGTCCCAGTACCAAGCCCCACAACCATAGCCTATACGGTACATCAAATAGAGCCCTGGCATCCCCTTGCTGCCCTGCCCCATCTCTCCCAGCTCCAAGAACCAGCAGTCAGCTCCCCCTGCTGCTCTCTCAGCCTTCAGCCCCGTCTAGCCTTCTCTGTCCATGGCCTTCCACCTCAGGAAGGATAGCTAGCTGTCTCCTCCATTGACTTCCTAGCCATCAGCCCTTCTTAGCCTCCTGATGTTGGCTTTGGCTCTTGCATAGATTTCAAGGTCAGAAGGGGCCATTGTGATCAGCTGGTCTGACCTCCAGTATAGCATAGAACTGCCCCAGAATAACTCCTAGGGCAGATCTTTCAGAAGAACATCCGCTCTTGATTTAAACATAGTCCGTGATGAAGAACCCACCATGACTCTGGGCAAATTGTTCCACTGGTTAACTGCTCTCACCGTTAAAAATGTTCACCCTCTGGAAGCTCAGCATGCTAGCACCTCCGCTGGCTTCCTGCAAATTCCCCTTCTTTCCAGGCAGGACTTGCAGATTGTTTTCTGCAGCTTTTCCAAGAGACCATCCTGTGACTCTGTCAGCCCCAACTCACTGGGTCTCTCTTCCTCTCAAATTCTCCCTGGACTTTTATACCCCTCCCTGCCTTATCCCCTTAATTAACCAAACTGGGAGCCCCTGTTCTAGCACCAGGGGCTGAACCTGCTTCATTGACAGAGGCCAATCACCCAGTGAGAAGCTTCCTTTCAGCCATGAGTCTGCACTGGAGAGAGGTGCTCTGACTACAATGGCAGGAAAAGCAGGGGCCCGGACCAGAGGTGGCCTAGCACGCAGAAGCTTTGAGCAGCAGTACGTATAGCCCTCTGTTGACATGTTCATTAGTGCTGCTGTTTGGGGCTGGTTCCTTAGTATAGGTGAGTAATTGATTAGTCCCTATGAATGTGTTGCCCAGCATCTCCATGTCGCCTCACAGTTTTGTTTGGTCAGAGGGGGTAACTATCTAGGGAGGTTGTGGAAGCCCCATCATTGAAGGTTTTTAAGAACAGATTGGACAAATGCCATTCAGGGATGGTCTAGCTTTATTTTCTGTGACTCTAATAAAGAAAGTATAGAAAGAACTGGTGGGATTTTTAAATCCCCATTTTATCTTTCATTGAATACAGTGCTCTGAGTGATCCACTTTTTGAATAGTATTAATTTCCTTGCCTTCGAATGGTAAGCTCAGGCACTTCGATAAATACACACGGACACGCACAATAATATTAAGCCTTCACCTAGTGCCATACATCAATGCACTTCATGAATATTAATTATCACAAAACTGCTGTCAGACACTTACTGTCGGCCTCAGCTACTCCCATCTGTGAAATGGGAGTAGCTGAGGCCGACAGCTTGCCCCAGGCCACAGAATGGTTTGGTGTCAGAGCCAGGATTAGCCTTGCGGTCCTGGCTCCCAGCCCTATGCTTGGATCATTAGGGGTCTAGGTACCTATCCAGTGATTGGCACTGTAATCTTTAGAGGAGCCTAAGGGAGTCAGGTGCCTAACTGACTGAAATTCAACTCCTTTGAAAATCCCAGCCTAAATACCTAAGGCAGATAACAGAATCCGCCTTCCAACCATCATTACCTGGAGTGCAGAGAAGGCAGCCTAGGGAGTGTGTAAACTTTGCTGCTGCAGGCTTCTCTGGTACCATTCCCTTTCAGAAATTCCCTAGAACACTTTGCTGTCTTGGGTGTCCCAGCTGATACTGCTCACTCTATCAACCAGGAGGCAGCATGCATGCAAGATTAATTAAAGATGCACCTGACTGGAGAACAAAGGCATGACAGCTACAAGATTCAGGTATATAGGTACTGCAGTTTCCTATTTGCTTACAGGACAAGAGTGTCTACTTGTCGTTGAAAAGTCTCTCTAGCAGAGCTGTGTTCAAAGCATAGCCTAACATCTCCGTGCTCCGTGTCTGCACATTCACCACTTGAAGGCTTACACACTTTGACCTGGGTTTAATTCCCAGCTCTGCTGCGTACTATATGTAATCTTGGGCAAGTCAAGTAGGCCCAGATCTACAAAGATATTTAGGCTCCTAATATCCATTGATTTAAGTAAGTTTGGAGCCTAAAAGCCTTTGAGGATCTAGGCCTTAATCTCTCTCTGTGCTTCAGTTAAACAGGGTTAATAATGCTTCCTGTCTCCCACCTTTGTCTTGGTCAGGGACTGTCTCGTAGTGGGTGCAGTATTTATTGCAATGGTGCCCTAATCTAAGCTGAGGTCTCTAGGTGTTACCGTAATACAAATAGTAATGACTAGGGTTACCATTCGTCCGGATTTACCCGGACATGTCCTCCTTTTTGTGCTAAAAATAGCGTCCGGGGGGAATTTGTAAATGACTCAAAATGTCCGGGATTTCCCCCCTCCCCCGGCAGAGCAGAGCGAGCGGCTGGGAGGGCTGCAGGAAAGTCCCGGGCTGGACTCTGGAGCAGCTGTAGAGGAGCCGGATCCGCCCTGCATTCTGAGCAAGTGTCTCAGCACAAAGTGCAGCCCTCCCCTTTTGCAACTGGGAGCGGTTTCTGCCATGCAGCGTAGCAAAACGGGAGCGAGAGCACTTTGTGCTGATACAAGGGCAGCTCTCCCCTGCAGCCCGGTCCGGGCCAGGGACCGGGTTTTGTTGTGCAGGGCCAGGGACCGGGTTTTGTTGTGCTGGGGAGCGCAGCCACGTGTCCGGCTGGCACAGAGCCCAACACCCTGTTCTGAGCAGCAGGGTAAGGGGGCCAGGGGGCAGGAGAAGGGGCAGGGAGGTTCTGGAGGTGGCAGTCAAGAAACGGGGGGGGGCTTTTTGGGGGGAGTGGAGAAAGTTTTGGGCAGTCAGGGTACAGGAAGGGTCCTGGGGGGCAGTTGGGGGGGTCTTAGGAAGGGGCAGTTAGGGGACAAGGAACAGGGAGTCTTAGGTAGGGGGTGGGGTTCTGGAGGGCAGTTAGGAGCAGGGGTCCCAGGAGGGGGCAGTCAGGGGACAAGGAGCGGGGGGGTTGGGAGTTCTGGGGGGGGCTGTCAGGGGGCAGGAGTGGGGAGAGGGATTGGAGCAGTCAGGGGACAGGGAGCAGAGGGGTTTAGATGGGTTGGGAGTTCTGGGGGGGGGCTGTCAGGGGGTGGGGAGTGGTTGGATGGGGCGTGGGAATCCCAGGGGTCTGTCTGGGGGTGGGGGTGTGGATAAGGGTTGGGGCAGTCAGGGGACAAGAGGCAGGGAGGCTTAGATAGGGAGTGGAGTCCTGGGGGGCAGTTAGGGGCAGGGGTCCCAGGAGGGGGCAGTCAGGGGACAAGGAACGGGGGGAGGGTTGGGGGTTCTGGGGGGGGGCGGGAAGTGGGAGGGGCTAGGGCGGGGCTCCTCCCGTCCTCTTTTTTGCTTGCTGAAATATGGTAACCCTAGTAATGACTTTTCCTTCTAAGTTGCTATTTACTATGTAAGCAGAGCGTAATATCCCCAGCTGATGGTCCAAGAACCTTAGCTCAAAGATTGAGTGTGGTGTGATGGAACCCGCAGCATCTGACTCTACAAGAAGAAATGTATCTCCTGCCAGTTTTCTCTTCTTAACATGTAGAGAGGTGAATGCTTCCTACAGCGATTGGAGTTCTGAGCCCTCTTCGTGGTCTGGAATATCAAGGAGAGTCCAACAAACCCAAACCCCTTACCTGGTACAACTGTGACAACTTAGATCACCCTGTGTAAAGATAAAGATGTTCCAGGTGAATCACAAACAGTAAGTGGGGGTATGTTAGCAAGTCAGCATGCCTGCTCTTGCCCATTTGGAAAAAGGAGGAGGGGCCGGGCAGGGATGGGTTTGGTACGGTGTGTAATGGTGTTGTCTGACACAGAGGCCTCGTGTTGAGTGGGCCGCCCCCTTGGCTCAGTGCAGGGTTGGTACACCCAGTCACACAACCGCTGGGACTTCCTGTTGGATCAGGCAATTTCAATTAGGGGGACTCAGGGCTCCTGACGGGGCCCAGTAAACACTCCGTCCATGCCTTCTAGCTGGGGCAAACATAGCTGTCTTTGACCCTTTGGGCAAGGTAAAGCCAATAGTCTTCAGACCCTGGGCGGGGCAAAGCAAATGTCCAGTCTCTAGTCTCCTAAGCCTCCTGGCTGGGACAGGCAATAGCAGTTGCAGGGACTCTGGCCCTCTGGGCAGAACAGAGCAAACAGTCTGTAGCTGGAGTCCCCAGTAGGCACCCCTAGTGGTGTGTGTTGTGGGTAGGGGAACCCGGGCCCAACCTACTCCACCAAGTTCCGACCCAGGGCCCTATAAAGGCAGGAAATTCCCCGTTAAGAGTTCAAGCACTGGTTTCTAATACATTCCCTTGGTCACTTCCTACTGGAAGGCTTATCTTGAGCATCTCCTTGGCTGGCAGCGGCTCGGCATCCCAATCAGTCTCTGCAGCCGGCTGGTCATCTGCAGCACGATCAGGGTCCTCAGCTCCCACCGCTTGGAGAGTTGCAGGCAGCTCTTTGCAGGAGCCTGCAACTCACGTCCTTCCACCTCCTCAGCCAGCCCAGACGGAGCTGGGCTGCCTCCTTTTTGTCTGTCCCTTCCACCTGGCGCATGCACAGCAGGGACAAGGTAGCGTGGTCTCCTGGGCCCATAGTGATTGGTCCGGCCCTGTTGGCCCAGTGCAGAGTTGGTACTCCCTGTCACAGAGTCCACAGAGAGATGTCATTTGGCAAATGGAGTGAGGACAAAAAGATCATTTACTGATGGAAAGTTGAACAGGAATTCACTTTCTCATTAGTAACAGAGGAGGCAAGAGACTTTCTTTAAACTGCCAAACCCTGAAGTCCTTATTCAGCCTTTCATTGGGGAAAATTTTAATTAAAGCCCATCTCTGTTTTTCCCGATCAGTTACTTCAGGATTTGGTCTGTGATCAACAGGATTTCATTGTTAAAATCAGTTTATAGATCAGTTTCCCTACATCTGCAGCAGTAGGATTTAGGGTCAATTTTCAGGACCACCTCAGACCTGGTCTTCACTAAAAAAGATAGGTCGACCCAGCGATGTCTCTCAGTGACATGAAAAATCCACATCCCTGAGCGATTTAGCTAAGCCGACCTAACTCCCAGTGTAGACAGTGCTAGGTCAACAGGATAATTCTTCTGTCAATCTAGCTACTGCCTCTCAGGGAGATGGATTACCTATGCCAATGGGAGAATCTTTGAGGATCTGAGCCTTATGAGCCTCAATCTCATTGTAAGCCAATGGCACTTGGGCTCCTAAGTCCCTTTTGAAAATTGTGACTGTGGTTTCCTTTAATCCCCACTACTGTGGGTTATCAGTATGTTACAGGGTTGGCCCCTATTCTCTCTTCCTTTGTGAGATTATTGTGCCAGTACATTAGAGTTAGCTCTTCATTTACTGTGGGTCAGATCCTCTTCTCATTTAGACAGGTTTCACACCAGTGTTGCTTCAGTGGAGCTACTCCTGATTTACACTGGTATAATTGGCAGGGGAAGTGGATTCTATATGTTCCCTTTTCAGTTGTCAGAGAATTTCGATACTCTCCAGAATTAGGGATCATTAATCATCCTTAGAAATCTAGGCCCCTATTCTGCCACCATGGAGACCCCCTTGGCAGGAGCACCAATGCAACTCTAGTTCACAAGTAGGGGGTTTCTCTTTGTATGAGGCCCCTGTAACTTATCCAAGGTCAAACAGAAAGTCTGCTGCAAAACTAAGCATACAACTTAGTCCTGTGCTTTAACCACTAGACCAGGCTGCTTCTAATAGAATCTAATGTTGCACATGCTTCCTTTTTTTTGCAGCCTCATTGCACTTCTGGCTCCTATTCTATCATTCACTTTGACTCCCAGTTCCTGCTGCCCAGCCAGTCTTCCTTGTACGTTGCTGATTTCTCAGGACCAGTTTATAATGGAGGACACTTACTAACACTATGAGTCCTATGGCTAGATTGTAAAATGAGTATTTTGGACTGGAAACTGCATTGCTATTCATCATAAAAATACACCAAGAAAACTGACAGGTTTCAGAGTAGCAGCCGTGTTAGTCTGGATCCGCAAAAAGAAGAACAGGAGTACTTGTGGCACCTTAGAGACTAACAAATTTATTAGAGCATGCTCTAATAAATTTGTTAGTCTCTAAGGTGCCACAAGTACTCCTGTTCTTCTTTTTACCAAGAAAACTGATCATATGACAAATTCAAGCCCTGCTGTTATGTTTCCCTGTTTAAGCTATAAAACGTGTATTTTCTCCTCTTTATTATTGACATAATTCAGACACTCCTAATAGAATCCAGAATAAATGTTTTTGATTATTAGTATTTGAATTTTTTTTAAAAAAATCACACTAATACCTTCCGCTGAGGCTTTGAGTGTCTATGGAGACTTCCAGCTGGCCTTACCCTCCAACATGCCTGGGGCTGGGTTTTCAGCTTTGAAAATGCTAATTCATTTCAACTTGTACATAATGCTGCCATCTAGTGGTTGCAAGCGATACCAAAACAGGCATTTTCCGGCACGAGTACTTATTTTATTAATACAAGGACAGGAGCAGAATTTCAGAACAAGGATTTTCATCAGCAGTATTTTTTTCCGTAGTATAGAATTTAGGGACCAATCCTGCAAAGTGCTGGGTTCTCGGCTCCTATGATACTTAATGGGAATTGAAGGTACTCCGCACCTGTTCGGAAGTGCAGGATTGGGCCCTGAGTACAGTTCTTGATTATTTAATGTTTACACCTAAAGACCACAACAAGGGTGGGGCCCCATTGTGCAAGGCGCTGTATAAACCTATGGAGCCAAGACTAGAATTCAGGAGTTCTTGGCTCTGAGACTCTTGCTCAATCTACTAGACGAAGCTGCCCCTCACAATTTCATGTAGCAGTGACTAGAGTGGGAAGAAAATGTTGAAAAATGAGATTTTTGGAGATTTGTTGGTGCTGTGTAATGTAATGTGAATTTTCAGTGCTTGGGGAGGTTTCACTGATGGGCATTATAGCGAAACCTGTGATAGAACCCCTGCATCCGCCACTATTCTAACCCAGAGCTTTTCAGGTCAATCTCTTCCCTCCCACCTCGACTGGCCAGGGAAACTACCACTTCTGCTATAGATCCATATCCATTTGTCAACAATTCAGCCTTGATGAATGTTAGGAAAATCACACCTAAGCATCAGAGATCAGCCACTTTCTTATAGGCTGTGAATGTGCTTTCCTCTTTGACCCTTTCTTTGCAGTATAAGATTGTGTTTTCCCTTCACGCCTCCTTGCGCCTAGGCTGTCTGTCTTCCTTTGCTAGAGTGAAAGTAGTCAAATTGAGCTGTCAAGTAGTTTAAACCACAAAATATAGGGGATGTTGTTTTTTATTAATTACAAAAAAATCTAACATGAACAGGAATATTTTCATGTAAGAAAAATGAGGGAAAATCTACGTAGAAAACATTTTCTACCTGCAGTGTTGGGAACCAAACTCAACAGCTTGGTGCTAGTGCATTGATTGGTCTAGTTTCAGTGCCAAGCTGACTGAAATTCAGGGAATTTAAACAGCATAAAGAGTGGAAAAAGAGATTTAAACCTTGCACTGCAAGTATGGGTTGAGATTTTTTTAAAAGCCCAATGGGGGATTTAGCCATGCAGCTCTGTATTAACATTGTTCAGTGTGCACTACCACCAGGGATAGTCCTGTGTTGCACAGCGTGTTATACAATGGACCCCTTCTCCCAACACTGATTGGGGCACGTAGCCCTACTTTAAACAAATAATAAGAATTGTACTGTCATTACTCAGGATTCTTGCTTCCCAAGTTATGAAGATGCAATTTGCCCTGCATCCGGTCAGATGGGGAGGGAAGGCTTGGAATTGCTGCTTTAGGACTGGCTGTGTGGAGGTAATCCTATTTTACCTCTTTTTAAAAAAACAAAAAACAACCTCTCTGGGCTGTCAGCTGAATACTGTAGTCTACATTCCCTGTCCTAAGCTGCTGTGCGCTGCCGCTACCCCAAAACGAGTGCTCCCAGAACGGTCTGTATTTAGGTGGGGCACGAAGTGATGACTGCAGACACTATTGTAGTCGGTTGGTGGAGCGTTTTGAGATGACAGACACTGGGCCAGATTTTCAAAATGGCTCCCTGCCCTCCATGCTGAGTTCTTTCAAAAGTCTGTCCCTATTTTGAGTGTGTTTTTTGTGTGTGTACACACACACTCTGACTGATTGTGGTTTCTGTAACATTCATAACTTCCGTATTGATGCTGATTTTCAGCCAGTCACAGGTGGATATTTGTATAAGTAATTAGAAACAAAATCTTTGTCATTCCAATAAAAGCTAATTTATTGGACTGACGAAAATTTAATATTTTTGACCAGCATACGGACATTGTTTATTTAAATTAAGACAATATTTCATTAGTGACGAAAGACACTACATTCAAAGTTAGGGTAGGTATTCCACTACTGATTCTGAATATTCAAGGGGTTTTGTTGTTGGTGTATATCAGATGTATTTTATTAAAGTTTCATGTTTTGTTGTTGTGATAGCCTGCCCCTTTAAATGGTTGGGCACTCTGTACCCAGTGCAAAGCCTCACTTCCATTGGTTCCAGTTTGTTGCTGGAACAATAAATTCACCACAGCAGACAGACACACAGGGGGCTGATTTAAACACAGCTGTGTCCAAATATAACAGCTATGCTCTCAGTTAGGGACATTGCTTCAGTGTACTTCAGTTCCATTGTTTAAAACAAAGCCCTGCACAGTCAGTACTAGAAAATATCTAAATTAGCTATCTGATCGATCTGGTGTTTTGCAGTATCACTGAGAGGCCCCAGTTGGGGATTAGAGCTGCCCCAAAGAGCTTACAATCTACATATAACACAAAATACAGCTGGTGTGGGGGTTTGGTCAGGGGAAAAGGTGCACAAAGGAATAGTGAGACAATTATGATAAATTTTATGTGCTATGACCACCGCTAACAAACTAACTATTGTTGTGTGTTTTGTAGGCATCTATCTAGTATCTATGTGATGGACAAATCTTTAAATACAGGCCACCAAACAGCCATCAGGTGGTAAAAGTTTTCATACCCTGAAGGAGAACATTTCAGTAATGCTGAGGTGGGAATAATGAAGCCCCTACTGGCAATCTGTTTGCCCCAGCGGTCCTGCTGCAGAAAAAATCCTGTTCAGTCAGGATTCTATGTGGACTACAGAAGATTGAATGTGATCACAGAAGAAGATTCTTAGATGATGTGTCAGACTTTCCAGTACAGACAAAATGAATTAGAACCTTAGCTCTTGCTGCAAGTTTATTGTTTTTCAATTAACAAATATTCTAAGCCCACAAGTTTAAAACAAACAAACAAACAAACAAAAAAAACCCTCCTAAGATCATTTTAGCAACCGCAGTCTCTGGGCTTTTTGTTCTCATACTAGCAACCTTCTAAAAGTTGCTAAACTCTTTGCTGACAAGCCACAACTTCAAATACTGGTTGTTTCCTGTACCATGTGCAGGGTGGAAACATTGGAGGCCTCTTGTGTTATTAAAACTAAACTGGCTTTTTAATAAGAGGTGCTGCCAACAACAGCTAACATTCTAGCAATGTGCAACCTCCAAACTCTTCCTTCCTGCAACCTATGCTCCTCCCTCCAAGTTCCATGCAGGTTGCTGCACTGGTGATATTTAAGTGGTAGTTAAAATATTCCACTTTGAGCTCCATCTTGCTGACCATAAAGAGATTGTGCTGTGGGGGTTGTTGATATATTTAGGGTGGAGTGGTCATATTCTCATGCAACACTAGTATTCAAGACCCAACAGAATGGAGACAGAGTCAGATTTCTTTCAGCAGATTGAGTGAAATAAACCAATTCAGCCATAAAGCCAGATCCTCTACTGGGGTAAATGAATCAGTGTAGCACCATCTGTTGGCTTGGCTACACTTGCAAGTTACAGTGCAATAAAGGAGCCCCCGGGGGCACTAGCTCACTCCCCGTCCACACTAGCAAGGCACGTAGAGCGCTCTGACTCCGCGCCTACAGCGCTGCTGGTACTCCTCCTCAGCGAGAGGAGTAACATTAGCTGCACCTTGGCTACAACACACGGGCGTCAGTGTGAATGAGGTGTTGGGTTACTGCGCTCTGATCGGCCTCCAGAAACGTCCCATAATCCTCTTAAGTCAAGTGGCCACTCTTGTCATTGTTTTGAATTCCTGTAGGAATGCGGAAATGCCCTTTCAAAGCTCTGTTTCTGACAGCCGGCATGCAAACCATTACTGTGGAATGCTGTGTGTGTGTGAGAGAGAGAGAGAGGCGGGGGGAAGGAGGGTCTGCTGCTGTCTGAACTTACAAGACAGCATGCTGACATGCTCTCAGCCCCCCAAAACCCCACTCTTTCTCCCCCCACATACACACACAACACACTCCCTGTCAGACTCCCCCCACCCTCGCATTTGCAAAGCACGTTGCAGTCACTTGCATGCTGGGGTAGCTGCCCATAATGTACTGCTCCCAATGCCACGCCAGTGCACAAGCAGCTGTCAGTGTGGCCAGATTGCAGCGCTTTCCCTACTGCGCTTTCCGAAGGCGGGTTTAACTCGCAGCGCTCTACATCTGCAAGTGTAGCCATGCCCCGAGTCAGTGAAGCAAGGCTAATTTGCACCAGCAGAGAATCCAGCCCACAATGTCGTCCCTTAACTCAGATTGGCTACTGACCACCAAGCATTAGGTTTATTCTTCCTACAACTGTGGCACCTAGAACCCAGCTCTCACAAGCAAAGCTGGGTAAAACAGGGTTAGTACTAGAATGGGAGCCCTCCACAGAACATCTGCTGAAGGCATTGCAATTACTGTTGGTAATCCAGTGAATGACACTTTTCCCTCTGAATCGGCACAAAATAAGTGGCCCAGGATGCTGTTAGACCTGCCATCTTTGGAATGAGCTGTATAATATAAATTCAGTGTTGTCGTTGTAGTCATTAAAAATTCTCTGGCACTTGTCGTGAAAGTGGCAGGATTAGCACTAGAGTACCAGCCAAAATCCAACTCTTAATTCCATTCGGACTACCTAAATCCCCCCTGAAGTTTCAATTGGATGCAATAATCTTATTCATTTTCTGTCTTGTGTAGGGTTGCTGTGTGGGGAGCCATGAAACAGAGAGAAGGAAAGATGTAAAGGTTGTTTCTTTTAATGAGTAGCAAGAGGAATGGTGGCTGCTCCTGGTTACCAAGGCCAAAAGGCTACTTTAGTGTTTGATAGGATAGGCCAAGATTTTCAAAAGAGACTACAGATTTTCGGTGCCCAATTTTAGGCACTGGATTTTGAGACAGTGCTGAGCACCAGATCTTTGAAAAGGTCCCTTTTAGATGTCTCAGCATTGACACCCAAATACTGAGGCACCCAAACCCACTAATCACTTCATGAAATCTTGGCGTTATCCGACGGGGTCTCTTTAAAGGTAACAAGGTCCCAGAAAAAGGAAGTGGGTGGTTGTGTGTTACCAGCTCTCTGTGCGCAGCTTCTTTTCTCTTGTAGTGAGTGCCACAAATGTAATACCCACATTCAAAGTATTAGAATGATAGAAATATAGGACTGGAAGGGACCTCGAAAAATCATCAAGTCCAGCCCCTGTGCAGTGGCAAGACCAAGGAAAACCTAGGCCACCCCTGACAGGTGTTTGTCCAACCTGTTTTTAAAAATATCCAGTGAAGGGATTCCACAACTTGCCTAGGAAGCCTATTCCAGAATTTAATTACCTATATAGTTAGAAAGTTTTACCTAATATCCAACCTAAATCTCTCCTGCTTCAGATTACCCCCATTACTTCTTGTTCTACCTTCAGTGGACGTGGAGAACAATTGCTCATCATCCTCTTTATAATAGCCCTTGACATATTTGAAGATTATCAGGTTTCTCAAGACTAAACATGCCCAGTTTTTTAACCTTTCCACATACGTCAGGTTTTCTAAACCTTTTATCATTTTTCTTGCTCTTTTCTGGACTGTCTTCAATTTGTCCACATCTTTCCTGAAGTGTGGCACCCAGAATTGGACACAATACTCCAGCTGAGGCTTCACTAGTGCTTAGTAGAACAGGACTACTTACCTCCTGTGTCTTACATATGACACTCCTGTTAATGCAAATTTGCCTTTTTTGTGGTTATATCACATTGTTGACTCTATCACCCCCTGATCCTTTTCAGGAGCACTACCACCTATCCAGTTATTCCCTATTTTGTAGTTGTGCATTTGATTTTTCCTTCCTAAGCGAAGTACTGTGCACTTACCTTTTTTGAATTTCATCTTGTTGAATTTAGACCAATTCTTCAATTTGTCAAGATCATTTTGAATTCTAATCTTATCCTCCAAAGTGCTTGCAACCCCGCGCAGGTTGGTGTCATCTGCAAATTTTATAAGTATACTCTCCACTCCATTATCCAAGTCATTAATGAAAATACTGAACAGTACCAGACCGAGGACTATGGGACCTCACTAAATATGCCCTCCCAGCTTGACAGCAAACTATTGATAACTATTTTAATATGGTCTTTCAACCTGTTTTGCACCTACCTTGTAGTAATTTCATTTAGACAACATTTCCCTAGTTTCTTATAAGAATGTCACATGGGATTGTGTCAAAAGCCTTACAAAAATAAAGATGTATCCCATCTACAGCTCTTCCCCTACCCACTAGGTCAGTAATCCTGTCAAAGAAGGACATTAGGTTCGTTTGGAATTATTTGTTCTTGAAAAATCCATGCTGGCTATTCCTTATAATCCTATTATTCTCCAGGTGCTTACAAATTGATTGTTTAATAATTTGTTCCAGTATCTTTCCAGGTATTGAAGTTAGGCTGACTGGGCTATAATTCCTCAGGTCCTATTTGTTCTCCTTTTTAAAGATAGGGACTATGTTTGCTCTTAATCAGTCTTCTGAGACCTCACCCGTCCTTCATGAGTTCTCAAAGATAATTGCTAACGGTTCTGAGATTGCTTCAGCTAGTTCCTTAAGTACCCTAGGATGAATTTCATCAGGCCTTGCCAACTTGAATACAACATATAACTTATCTAAATATTCTTTAACCCATCTTTCCCTATTTTGGCTTGCATTCCTTCCCCCTTTGTGTTAATATTAATTGTGTCGAGTATCTGGTCATCATTAATCTTTTTAGTGAAGACTGACGCAAAATAGGCATTAAACACCTCAGCTTTCTTGATGTCATCCATTATTAGCTCTCCTTCCCCACTAAGTAGAGAAATCTACACTTTACTTCTTCTTTCTTTTGCTCTTAATGTATTTAAAGAACCTCTTTTTATTGCCTTTTAATGTCCTTTGCTAGGTGTAACTCATTTTGTTCCTTAGCCTTTCTAATTTTGTCCCTACTTTCTTGTGCTGTTCTTTTGTACTCTTCCTTAGCAATTTGTCCACATTTCCACTTTTTGTAGGGTTCCTTTTTGATTTTCAGGCTATTAAAGAGCTTCTGATGGATTCATAATGGCCTTTTCATCTTTCCTTCACATTGGGATAATTTGCAGTTGTGCCTTTAATATTGTCTCCTTGAGAAACTGCCAGCTCTCCTGAACTCCTTTTTCCCTTAGATTTTCTTCCCTTGGGACCTTACCTGCAAGATCTCTGAGTTTGTTAAAGTCTGCTTTTTAGAAGTCCATTGTCCTTATTCTGCTGCTTTCACTCCTTCCTTTCCTTAGAATCAGGGCCGGCTCTGGCTTTTTGGCTGCCCCAAGCAAAACCAAACCAAACCAAACCAAACCAAACAAAAAACGGGGCGGCCAGAACGGCAAAGCAAAAAAAACCCGCGAGGGCTCCGCTCTGGTCGGCGGGGAGGGAAGGAAGAGGACTGCACTGCAGGGCGCTCTGGTTCTTCGCGCTGCCACCCCCTACAGGAGCGTAACAAGAACAACAACAACAAAAAAGCGGCCGTGCTGCCCTAGGATTGGGCAGAATGCCGCCTCAAACAATCTGCCACCCCAAGCACCAGCTTGCTTAGCTGGTGCCTGGAGCCGGCCCTGCTTAGAATCATGAAACCTGTCATGTCATGATTACTTTCCCTCAAATTGCCTTCCACCTTCAGATTAGCTGCCAATTCCTCCTGTAAGTCAGATCCAAGTCTGAAATAGCTACTTCCTCCACCTTCTGGAACAAAAAGTTGTCCCCAATACATTCCAAGAACTTATTGGAAATTTTGTGTTTTGCCATATTACTTTTCCAACAGATGTCTGGGTAGTTAAAGTCCCCATTTACTACCAGGTCTTGTGTTTTGGATATTTATGTTATTTGTTATAGAGATGCCTTATCCACTTTCTCTTCCTGATTTAGTGATCTAAAGTAGACCCTGCCATGGTGTCACCTCTATTTTTTACCCATCTTATCTTTGTCCAGAGACTCTCAACTGGTCTGCCACCCACCTCGTTCTGGACCTCAAAACAAATGTACATATTATTGATGTAAAATTCAACACCACCTCCCTTTTAACCCTGGCTGTCCTTTCCGAACAAGCTATACCACCTGTATTGATATTCCAGTCATGCGACTTAACTCACCAAGTCTCTGTGATTCCAATTAATGGCATGCTGCCCCCCTCGCCCTTCCAAACAGTATTGCAATTATATATTGTGCAATTTTTAGAGCTTACTTTTTGATCTGGGCTTCTGTTCATTCAGCACAGATTTTTGCCTGGAATGAATTGCATTCACGGTTGAGTGCCCAAAAGAATTATTTGCATGTACAGCTTGTAAGGAGACAAAATGTATTGTGAGTGCAAAAATGTGCCTACAAAAATGGTAGCCTAGCTGAACCCTCCCCCCCATATTTTCCTCTAGTTTTATTTATTGCTCTTATGTGCAATCAGGGGGGTGGGGGGCGGAAGAGAGGGAGAGAGGCAGCCTGGTCCTGTGGACTGAATGAGTTTATAGGAACCCAAAACTCCTGCGTTTTAATTGTGGCTCTAATTCTAACATATTGGCCTAGGCATTTAAATTTAGTACTAACCTCAATATTGGCTTAAAGTCAGATCTGCCTGCAATGAAAAGCCTGAGATTTTCCTGTTCTTCTTCACCTTTTGAAACAGAAAATTGGTTCAAAGGGATTAATGCGGTTAAATCCAGAAAATACAATAACTCCCACTGCAAATGAACTCGCACAATGTTGAGGTCAAGAATGATCATCTTTGTTGTCTGCAGAAACAAAGCCCATCACTCCATTTCTCCTCCTATTCTCAATGTCCTCCCAAAAGAGTAAGTGTCACTGGGTGACTGTGGCCCTTTAAGAGGGAGCAGGGACAGCACCTGTGCCTCGTCAGTTCAGCCCAATTTGGGATTTAAAGTGGGCACCTGAGCCCTGGAGAGGGCAGAGACGCAGTGAGGGAGGGTTACTTTAGAGTAGTGGTTCCTGGGAGAAGGCTGAGGAGGAAGTTGCCTGCTGTCTGTAAGCCAGAGAGCTGGAGACCCAAGGGTCAGAGAGGGCTGAAGGCAGAGGAGTAGAGGAGAGGCTTACCTGCTGACATCTCCACACTGGAAGGCTGGCCCAGGGAAACAGTGAGGAGCCAGGGGGAGTGGAGGATGCTGCCATGGTAATGATCTCCCAGCAGAGAGGGAAGAGTGGGGTTGAACTCCAGTTGTGCAGCAGAGAGATGGAAGAGGACCAACAAAGAGCCCAAGTGTGGTGAAAGACTCTGGAGTATGGTATGGAAAGGCTCCTAGCAGAGAGGCTGGTAGGAATGCCTGCTGGGAAGAGTGGGGTTTTAAGGATTATACACACTGGGTGTGGGAAATGGATGATGTTTGGGACTTTTGTAGGGGATTCAATGAACTGTGATTTGGGAATAAACCAGTCCCAAGGAGGGGAATTGTTTAACCAAGAGAGCCTGACGTGGAGTTCTGGGGACTCTGAAAGGGGAAACTGAGGCAGTGGAGCCTTTTATGCCGCGGCCTGCTGCAGGAGGACACTCCAGGGGTGGTCGCCTTCTTGCAGCAAGTGTCAGGGCAAAAGCCTGAGGTGAAACAGGTATCTCTCACACACCTCCCTAATGGGACATAGAATTTCCCCCTCTTTAGCGTAGGCTTAAGTATTTACCTACCTTTCGTGAGTGCTGTGGGGCTTATTTCATTATTTTGCACAGTGCTTTGAAAATGTTAGAGTCAATTCAGCCCTGTGCAGAGACCCAGGACAAGGCCTGGGCAGTTAAACTGCCATCTTGTTTTGAAGACTTAGGTGGTGCATGTGACACATGGGGATGTCCAGAGTTAAAAGCGGGAGCTGCTTCAGCTTGAGTTAAAGACTTTGTAGCTGGGAGCTGTAACAACTCATGCTCTTTGGATTGGCACAGCAGGGAAACTTGTAACACACTCTCACTGGTGGGTTACACATAGGCCTTGTGCTGGCCCTGTGTGCACAGGTGAACATCCTCCATGAAGCACTGAGCATGACTGGGGGAGGCTGTGACCCCTCATGGACAGTGCACTAGATTAAGACCTGGAGATCTGGCTTCTATTCCCAGCTCCACCATCTCTGTGCCTTAGTTTCCCCATCTGTATAATAGGGATAACAATACTGACCTTCTTTTGTAAAGTGCTTTGAGATCTACTGATGAAAAGTGTTATATAAGAGAGAGGTATTATTATTAAGTGCTCTTTTATCTTCAAGAGTCTATGATATTTCCTAAACACATGCAAAGAAAGTTGGTTCCCTAAGTAGAAAACTTCAGACTACCTCCTTCCCTCATGGACCTACTCTCTCAGGGTTGTACCTTCCTTAGTATCTTGGATTTAGGCCTAGGCAGAAAACTGGGGCCCCTTGAGGCAACAGTTCAAAGTTGTGCATAGGGATTTAGAGAGAGAAATCCTGTTAAAAAGTAACAGGATTTGTATGCATCTAAACCCTGAGTGCTACTTTGAAAATGTACCGCCTCATGATTAAAATTGACGAGGTAAGCTGGCATAAAGTCAATGGTACTCAATGTGCTGAGCTCTGATATCTGGGAGGTTGCCTTGGTATATTTCCAAGTTTCAGAGAATGCTTTCGGAGAAATATAATGCCCCCTTTAAAAGGAAGAAGACTGTATATGTGATGTGGATTAATTATATGCCCTAACCAATGAAAATGCAGTAAATATGCATGTTCTTAATGTTCAGAGTGTAACTGCATTTTATCTATAAAAATGGCACTATAGGGTTCCATGTTCCAGATTCAATTTGCTTGGTTGATAGATCATTTTCCTAACTTCAAACCCAGCCAACTTACCCTGGGATCTGAAAGTCGAGCTAAGGTTTTTCTGGCTTATGCATTACCCTGAGTATTACAATCCAGATTCTGCCATTGGAACCCAGTTAATAATTGTGGCTAAGGTTTTCAAAAGTGACTAGCAACTTTGGGTGCCTCCATTTTTGAGTGCCCGCCCTGAAATATCATGAGGGTCTAATTTTCAGAGAGGGTCCACACTCAGTAAAAGAGGCTGTTGAAATGTGTCCCGGTTCAAGCACCCAAAATCACTAGTCACTTTTTGATAGTTTATTATAGAGCTGGCTGGCAGAAAAAATTCCCATGGAAGATATAGATGAAACAATATAGTTTTGTAGAAAATCAGTGGAAAATTTCAACTTTTCATTTAAAAAAAAAAAACCCTAACAGCCTAAAGTGGAAATGTTTATGGCCGAAAATGGAAAAGTTTGGGTTTTCTTAGTGTTTTTCTATGAAAAAAATCTAAAAATTTTGAGGACAGCGGTCACTTTCCATGGAAATTTTCATTCAGCTGAAAACTCAATTTACAATTTAAAAAAAAAAAACTTGGTGGGAACTTTTTGACCAGCCCTAATTTATTAGATGTGAGACTGAAGAGAAAGTAGCTCTCACTTCCATGCTCTGTACTGTGCCTGCTTATGAGCACACAGCTTACTGCCCACAATACTTTAGAAAAGGATGTGACAAAGACTCTGCCCAGTTCGAGGTATAAATTGGCGTAGCTCCATTAATGGAGCTTTGGTGATTTTTACCAGTGCAAGGTCTGACCCACTGCATCTAACTGAAATTGTATGAGGCATTTAACTAGATATCATGTAATTTGACCAGGTCAGGAAAAACTAACTAACTTTTACAAAAAGTGCTAGGAATTTTATATGCCCACTATTTTCTATGACAGGGTATTGGATTTACAGCTCATCTGACAGGTGGCATCTCCAGCCACACAGTATGGAATGATAAGCTGAAGGTTGTGTTCTGTTTCCTACATGCTATAACTGAAGAAAGGATTTTGATAATACTAAAGATTCAGCTCCATAGAGACACCAACATATTAGTGCAATAGCGAGTTGACAAAACTGAGGATTCAGCAGGCTCAAACATTTTTCTGCTTTGTAAGGCAGCAGCTGGATAGGGAATCTTTCACCCTGTAGTGTGCAAATGAAAAGGTTTAACAGACACACTGATTGAATGGGATGTATCAATAATCAAAGACACCATACTGCACCTGGGTCTTAAAAGAAGCTCTGGCGTATTGAAGATTTTCTAAATATGCTCATTAGAGTTTTCATTTTTAAGCTTCCAAAGTTCTAAAGCCCCAGAGGCGCTAAAGAAAAGAAACATACACACAGAATTTTAAATAAAGTTCTCTTCAGAAAGCCGACACTGAAAAATAATGAGTTCACTCCAATATGAGAGCAAACTAGCTGAACACAAGAAGTCCTTTGTTCCATTAGAGTCCCTCTACACATCTACAAGGTCCTACCATTTGTAGTGTCTTTGGACTTAGAACAAAGATAGTCTAAAAAAAAAAAAAAAAAAAACCACACATGCAACATGCAACTCTATTAGTCAAATTTATTTCTTGGTTGCATTTACACAATTGGTCTGTAAGGATAAGCAACAAGTTTTTCAGGCAATAAAAAGTCCAACAAGTTATTTAAATATTTCTTTTTATGTTTTCCTTAAGAAACATTGTAACTAGAGTTGCATGAAAAATCCATAACCAATCATTAATTGAATGGAATCATTTACTTCTCAGTTTGTAGAGAGGCTACAAACACATCCTGGTTTTCTTGAACTATTTGAAATTATTTGCTAAGGAGCTTTTGAAAACATTTCTTTGTCAGCAGCCTGGTTGCAAGCAGTTCCTATGCAAAATTTGAGCTGTTTTGCTTGATCAGATGGAAAGTTAATTCTTGATTGGATGCCTACAATTCTTAGCTTCCAGGCGCAAATACTAATACTCGTCATTACAAACCTGAAATTCACTGTTGGTGAATATTCTGCAATATTTGCTCAAAAACAATTTTTTTTTTTATTTTAGTGAACATTCTGGTCCGTAGACTCATTTGCTACAATATCTGTAGAAAGTAAGACCAAAGAACTGTGAACCCAGGTGAAGTGAAAATAGTTTTAACTATTTCGATAGGGAATCAACGTCTCTCCTTCTAGCCGGGCAGCACTTTTTTTTAAAAAAAAAGCTCTTATAACTTTTCCTCAGGTGCAATGTCTTGACCTGCAATGTGGTGTCTGTGGTAAAAACAGGGATACCTGTAACTAGTCTTTACTCTCCTTCTCTATGGAAGGGAGAACCAGTCGGAGTCACTCCAAGTGGGATTTTTGTAAGTGCTCAGCATTGATGTAACTCATGGTCCCACTGAAGTCAAACTCCTGTTGATTTCAATGGGATCAGAGTTAGGGCAATACCAAGTGCTTTCAAAAATCCCACCCGACATTTCTCTGTGGTAATGGAGTCAATGGAGTTGCCAGTGATCATCAAGGAGTCTCTGTGAGTAGTTGGATCGAGTGAGGTGATGGCTCTCCCACAAGCAACTGGTCAGCAGCCCTGTGCCAGATTAGTCAACTTTGACTTCTGCTGTGGACAATACTGGACTTAACTGGATTGATGGTACTTAGGACCCGTCTTTAGTATCCAAGTCTCCTGCCCACACTCTTTGGCTCATTGGTAATGTAAGAGGGCAATGGTATATTGTTTAACTTGCATCCTACAGACAGATCCTTGAAGGTCCAGTTTTAGGAGACCCAGTCAATGAAAGCTTCCTCCAAAAATATACAGCGCCTGATCAATGTTGCTGTGTGGACCCAAAACTTTGAGAAATTTGGGGTTCAATCCTGCAAACCCTTATGCTCATGAGTAGTCTGCTCTGTTCATGTCGGTGGGATGGCTTACCTAAGCAATTGCAGGATTGAGCTCCCAGTTGCTAGAGTGATTTGGGATCCTTCAATATAGGAGGCACTGCCAAATATACATGTACAAAAAGACTGAGCTTTTCTAAAGTCACTTAAAACTTCTGACCTATTTTCTGGTTACTTCTGATGTAAATAAGAAGAGAAGGGATGACAATATCAGATGAGCCAGGAAAGCACAGGATGTTTAGCTCTGCTAAATCCTACAGCACTGCAAGCACTAAGGCTGGATGTGTTTAGACTCAATATAAACTCCTTGTTGTCGTCTTATTACATTTGAAAAGAGCTACAGGAAGGCACATGCCCTTGACAGTTAGTGAGCTCCATTGAAAGATGTGTAGCAGATGCCAGTTGTGACCAGCTGTGATGTGTTAGCAGCTCAAGGATTCTAAGGAAGTCTGGTTTAAAACCAAACCAAACCCCAGAGTCAAAATGGTGTCACAATTAAGCATGTTGGTGTAGAGTCCAATTTTAAAACGACAAGATTCAAACTGCTGTCTGTGGATAATGTTCTGTATCATTGTATATACAAGCAGAAGAAATGCATAGATATGATGGTTACTCCTGGGGCAATTCTATGCCAAAAAAATTCTGTGCATAATATTTTAAAATTCTGCCAAAATTTTGCACATTTTATTTGTCAAAATAACACAATGTAATCACACCAGTTTTAATTATTTTGGTAATTTATTTCAAAATACATGTTAGCAAGTATATCTGTAACAATACAGACCCCCCCCCCCCAAAAAAAAATCAGGATTTTTTTTTTTTTTACAAATCTATTCCTTATGTGATGGGATCCCCAGGGCACAGCCTGGGACTGTGGGACCGCTGTGCCCCCTGAACTCTCTCCAGCCTGAACTGTCTCTCACAGTGCCTTGAAAACCCCAGACCAGCAGCAAACCCCTCCAGGCGCTGTTATCACTCAGCACAACCACATGTGGAGACCCAACACCCAGCTAGATTACATGAATATGCCCAGAGCCACTCATGAATCACACAGAGAAAGGCACCAGAGCCAAATCCCCCCAATTCCCAGCACTCAGGAATATACCGTCTCGTACTGCTCAGGGTGAGCAATGCAGATTTATTAATTGATTCACCATATCAGTGGAAAGTGGTTATACACCAGCCTTTGCGAAACCTGAACAGATTTGCCACACGCTTCATACAAACTCACTGGTAAAGATAAACAGTAAAACAAATGCATTGACTACAAAAGATAGATTAAGTGATAGGCAAAAAGTCAGAGTTAGTTACCAAAAGAAATAAAATAGAAGTACGCAGTCTACACTCTCAACCAGTGTGGGCAACCTAGGCCAGGGAGTGGGCCGCATGAGTGGCCCTCCTTCATCTCAGTGGGCCGCAAGATTGAAATTGGGCATGTGCACTAACCATGACCCCATGAATAAGATTAAATACATTTACTATATGCTGAATATTTCATAACAAGTTATAGAAATGCTCAATCATTCATATATTAATAGAACTGTCACCAACTTCAAACAGTAAAAAGAGAAATACTTACGCTTACCTACATCATACTCAATGCGACTTCCGGTTGGATCTGTCCTCCACAAGCTTTCTTAGATTAGGAGTAAGGGCTGTGCAGACACTTCACAATTCAGCACTGAGGTTTCCATCCATTAGTCTGTTGCGCTTCTTGCATTTGATGTGTCCCGTAGCAGAAAAAGTCTGCTCACATGTGTATGTTGATCCAAAGATTGACATCAGCTTTGCAATGCAATGCTGGAGAACTAGACCAGGGGTATTCAACCAAAGTTCTCGTATGCCTTTCCTATTTAGCTGGTTAATTTAGTCTTCATCCAGTGCATGAACATGAATTAATTCCTTTTCCTTTTATCAACCCCAAGCCTTTGACATACTACTCCACATTTGCTCAGATCGAATTCAAATGGATTTGAGAGCAATGAGAGGAAGGGCTTCAGATATCTCAGAGAAGAAAAGTGGTTCTCGAAATGCTCTGCCAGTATAGACAGCACTTGTATGTGAACTGACGGATCATATTCATTTCCTTGATCAGAGAGTTTGTGTAGCCTTTTTTCCAGATTTGGGAAGTGAATGTAGTCACATGAAGGTATCCGAGTTGACATAAACTGCAGGTGTAGCATGAATTTTCTGACTCTAGCAATTAGTGTGGGCAAGAGGTGATTTTTGCCCTGCAATGACTTGTTCAACGCGTTCAGGTGATCAGTGATGTCGATGAGAAAAGCCACATCCAAAATCCAGTTTTCATCTTCTACCTCTGGGTACATTTGAGATTTCTGAGCACTTTACCACAGAGAAACCAATGTACTTCAGTGTGCATGACGAGGTCTCCATATTCTGTTTCAGTTTGGTCCACAAGTTCCACAAACTGACGGTGATGCAGGGGGCAAGTGTGTATGAAGTTAACAATCTGCACTACTTTGTCCATACAGCTTTCAGTCTGTCTTCCTTGTCAAGTTTAGCGCAGAGCACTTCTTGGTGTATTATGCAATGTACACAAACTATGTCAGGTACACAAGCTTTCAACAAAGCCACAAATCCATGGTGTGTTCCTGTCATGAAGGAGCACCCATATGTTGTAACTGATACAATTTTTTCCAAAAGTAACTTGTGCTCTTTGAAAAAAAAACTCATAAATTTCAGTGGTGCAGGATCTGATCCTTTAAGCACTTGTTTAATTCCAGTTCAAGTCAGTGGGACATCAGCATGTGCTTAAAGTCTCACTTCAGCCACATATATAAGCACATGACTAACCCTAAGCATTTGTTTAAACTCTCTGGGGGCAGGGGGTGGGGGTAGGGAGATTGTTAGAGGTCTATAAAGAAGGAGCTTATTCGTGACCAGGGATGGATTAATACATAGGCAAACTAGGAATGTGCCTATGCCCTAAATTCATGGGACGGTGCCCAACCAGAGCAGCACTGTGACTCTGTGCACCAGGTTGCACCGCCACTCACTGAAACTTGGTGTGGCTGGCCCTCCTCCTTGACAGAGGGGTGGCTGGGTCAAGCCTGATGGGCACTGTGACCCCATGTGCCAAGTCATAATGCCACTCCCTTGGATTTGGCCCAGCCACCCCTCTGTAGTGATGATGGGGCAGGTGGGCCAAATTTGAATGAGTGGCGTTGTGACCCAGAGCACGGGATTGCAATGTTGCTCAGATTGGCACTCGCTCCCCACCCCCACTCTGAATTTGCCTGGGGCCAACTGGTCGGGTCATCCGGTGCTGTTGACAGTTTATTCTCTTACAGATACTTAACTGATGCACTGGTGAATTTTGCAAAGACTGTCCCATTCAACAGTTTAAGCCATTAAACAACCATTTTAAGATTTCCTAAACTGTAGAGCTTGCTAAGAAAAATGGAAATAAGGAATGAGAAGGTAGGTTCATTGTACTCTCAAAATATTTTCATTTTATCTCCAAAAAAAGAGGATACATAAGCCATTTTACAAGGCAGCCTCTGGATTGGCACAAAAATAAAGCACTGCCTTGGGCAGGAATGTAAGGAATTTTCCCTCCAGATAAACGGTTGTTGAAGATGATTGGCATCCAAAAGGGTGGAGGCGATCTATGTAGAGAAAGGTTTTGGTATTTCAAAAATGACCTAAGAAAATATTTGCAATCTCATTTAGAGCTGGCCAGAAAATCCAATTGGTTGAACCCAAAATGTCTCCGGAAAGCAAGTCTGGTTTGATGAACTTTTGCCAAATCATGGGCAGGATTCTGATGGAACCCTGCCTGCCAGGTAGGTTTCCTGCTAGCTTGCCTGGCATCCCCTCGGGACCCTCCATTTCCATGGTCTGAAGCACCAGGGCAGCCCTGTAATGTGGACTTCGCCGGGAACCAAGGCCTGGTAGGGTCTGTGTATCTGGGGCATTCCATGTTTCCTGGATCCCTGCCAGGGAGCTGGGAGCCTGGCAGCCCTGGTTCTAGTCAGGTCTCTCAGAATCTAGGCTCCTGACTTGGTAGCAGGGAACCTGGAAGTTCTGAGAATCCTGGCTTGGAGTTGGCACTTCTGTGTGAAATTGACAAGAATGTCAGTTTCAAGTGAAAATTTCTGGTTCCTGAGAAATTTCCAAAAGATTTGGTTTTGGTCCAAACTGGAATGAACCCAAATTCTGAAACATCAAAACTTCTCATGAACTGGAAATCCTGAGTTTCGGTGAGCTCTTCTCCAGTGATAATGGCTCTAGCTGCAGAGAGCACGGAATGCATGGGCCTAAGACTATTCCCGTTGGAAAAGCCTAGTGCTACGATGATCAAGAGGCCATCTACACCTGGAAAGTGACCCATCATTGACAGTGACTGTGGACTATCCCTGCTCTACAGTCTTCTCAGCTGACTGCTAGTGTAAATGGGATCAGATCACATTCAACATAATCATCTGTTAGTCTTTAAGGTGCCACCAGACTCCTTGTTGTTAACATAATCACTGAAGCTGTGTCTATGCTAGGGAATTGAATTTTGGCTGAAAATGGTTTCCTCCCGACCTGGTATTGAATATGGCTTAGTCCTTAGCCTAGAACAAATGGAACTGTTCTGCAAATCCACTGCTGGTGACTCTCCCAGAATGGGAGGGAAGTCTCTAGTGCTGATAAAACAGGTTTTTACGCCTCCCTCCCCTCGTTCCCTGGCACAGGTGCCAGGGAAGGGAAGTAGCTGGAGTGCAGTGCACTCCAAATATCCACAGCTGGTCTTTGGTGCCTAGAAAATATTGCCAGATACCAAAAGTTAGAGCAGGCCCAGGAGCCATCCTTTTCTAATTGCTCTCCCCGAAACAGGATTGTCCAGTGTTTACCCTTTTCTCAGTATTCAGAAATCATCATTCAGGGCCCTAGAATAATGAAATTAAAAAAAATTACTATTGGACTTCTTTTCTTTGGTTTCTGGTGGTTGAGCCTTTAGGGCTCACATTTTTAAGCTTTTCTTCACATCCATCAGAACTAGAAACTTTCTTTTTGCTTTAAAATGAAAGCTAAGATTCCCACATAATCACTTGACTCCAGGAGTAGGGGCTTTAAACAAGTCTTACCAAATATTCCAAGATCCATGAGCTGGCAACATTGAACTTTCCCTGGGACTCCCCTAACCTAGCAGGGAAGAAGGCAATGGAACAACCAGTGTTATTCTCTTCTCTCCCCTGCAATTAATTGAGCAGCCAGCAGGGGAGCAGCTGAGCAGGGAAAGAACAGCAGTAGTTCAAAGCACCCCATTGGCTTGAGGCTCATTTGTGCCAGATGCTGTACAGAGAGAGACAGAGATGTCCCAAAGAGCGTACAGTATTCTATTCTATTCCGTTCCCCACACTGCATCCACTCCAGTGGTACCTGAGCACCTTCCAAGGGGACCTTAAGCAACGTGGCTAGCATCTGTCACGTGGTTATTGCAATGTCACTTCCCTTTTACTAAAAAGAACAGGGGTACTTGTGGCACCTTAGAAACTAACAAATTTATTTGAGCATAAGCTTTCGTGGGCGAAAACCCACTTAATCAGATGAATGCAGTGGAAAATACAGTAGGAAGATATACACACACACACACACACACACACACACAACATGAAACAATGTGTGTTAGCATACACACTATAACGAGAGTGATCAGTTAAGGTGAGCTATTACCAGCAGGAGAGGAAAAAAAACTTTTGTAGTGGTAATCAAAATGGCCCATTTCCAGCAGTTGACAACTCACCTTAACTGATCACCCTCGTTATAGTGTGTATGGTAACACCCATTGTTTCATGTTCTGTGTGTGTGTGCGTGCGCGTGTGTGTGTGTGTGTATATATATATCGTCCTACTGTATTTTCCACTGCATGCATCTGATGAAGTGGGTTTTAGCGCACGAAAGCTTATGCTCAAATAAATTTGTTGGTCTCTAAGGTGCCACAAGTACACCTGTTCTTTTTGCGGATACAGACTAACACGGCTGCTACTCTGAAACCTTCCCTTTTACTGTATTTTTTTGATAGTTCCACTATGAACTTATCTTCAGAGGTTGCTGTGATTGAATAAAATGCTCTTAAAGACTATTTAAAAATCATTCTCCCCTTTAAATTCTGTTAGCTGCGGAAATAACACATTGCTTACAAGTGGAGCAGGTGTCCCTTCTCTCTCCGCACTTCATATTCCCTATTCTTTTTGATGGCTTACAAGCTACTACACAGCATCAACCAGAGAGACACCAGATCTTGGGGGAGGATAAGTAAGTTGCCTAATCCAAAACTTATTGAAGTCAACAGACTCCCATTAACTTCAGTGAGCTTTGGCTCAGACCCTTGAAGATCTAATTTACATCTCCAATGACTGTGACCCTTTTCTTTCATTTTTTTTTTAAATTCCTCCCTGTGGCCCCCGATCTTCAGGAGAGCCCCAATTAGAAAAGATCGAAATCGCAACCTAAACAGCAAATAATGGATTGCTAAGCACAGATACATACCCCCTTCTTTATTACAAATGACGGTTCATTGAGTGACTAACAATGTAAGGCACTTTGTGCAAATGTGAAATGTTATGAACTGCCTCCTTTGCTTTGTTGCTTGCCATATCAACGCCAACAAGGCAAATCTTCCCATGCTGTGGTGAACCCTCTCCTAGCTCCTCTTCATTTATTTATGCAATCATTAAAAAAAAAAGGGCAAAACTAGGAATAACAAGAGCCAGAAGGAGAAATAGAAGGAAAAATCCTTAGTAGCTAAACTTCAGAGCTATTTCTTCCTGGCTGGCTTCTATTAAAAGCATTTCATAGTTATGAAATGCCAGTGCTTTATTAACTTTATGCCCACTAGCAAAGCATGACCTTCAAGCAATTATTCTGGATGGTAAAAATGCAACCGTACCTCAAAGAAGGGATGATGGGAGATCAAGTCTTACACTGCTATCACCACAGGGATCAAATACCAGAAAGGGGATTCTGAGTTAAATCTTGGATGTGTTTTAAGTAGTGATTGTATTCTCTATTTTCCCTGTTGCGCATCATGATACCTGTTAGCAGTGGCTTCATGACATAATCACTGTTTATATAACTGAGCAAGTCTGGCAAAATGTTCTCATATGTGCATAATGATGTGACTAATTTCATTACTTATTCTGAGCACTCATCCAGTTAGCATGATGCTGAGATTACTCAGCTCCTGTCAGGATCGGGTCTGTGGCTTATGTATTTATGGTGGAAGTGACAAAGCAGCCATTTGCATTGGTTTGGTAATGGTTTTACTAAAGCCCAAGGCTACCTGATCTTATTAAAATGGAAGTACTGAATTACTTCAGTGAACATTGCGATCAGTAACTAAACAGTTTCTTATTGCAGGGTTATGGCGGAACACTGATTCATGGAAGAGAATTCCTAGGAAAAACATAGGGCCAAATTCTCTCCATAGACTTCAAGAGAGGATCCAGTGATTAGGTACTAGCCAGGGACTTGGGAGCCTGTTTGTTTGTACAGCGCCTAGCACATTGGGGTGCTGATCCATGACTGAGACCCCTAGGTGCTACAGCAATACAAATAAGGACTTGGGTTCAAGTCCCTGCTCTGCCATAGATTTTGTGTGCCCTTGGGCAAATCACTTAATTTCTCTGTGTCTCAGTTCCTCAATCTGTAAAATGGGGATGATAGTGCAACCGAGGTGCTGTTACAAGGTGTTTGACTCACTTCTTGTCTAGCGCCTCGTCCTAATCACTACACAGTGCAGTGTGGATGCAGCCTGCTTTTCACGGCAATGTGTAGCTACACATACTCTAGTATAGACAAGGCCTATTTGAGATCACATACTTAACCAAATGCACAATAAAATACACTGCAGCATGTGCAAGCAGTAAGAAAGGCTACCAGGGAACTGACAACAAATGCCAAAGAGGTGCTGATAGTATCGAAGGAGCATTTTGACAAAGTGCTGAACCTTATAGCTCAGGCAGATGAAAGCATTTTAGATGTGCTAGCTGAATGGGGCAGCTTGCAAGGCAGAATGGATATTGGCACTGAGCCATCAGAAGAAGAAATCGAATGAGCAGTGAAGCAGTTAAAAATGGGAAAGCTGCAGTAACAGACAATACAACAGCTGAGCGTTTAAAAACCTGTGGGACAATTGCTATGAAAGCATTAGGAAAAATATACAGGAACGTGTGGGAACAAGATGTCGTACCAGATTAGGCTAAAGGCAATAGTTGTACCAGTCGTGAATAATTAGAGGTATAAGCTTATCAGTACTAGGAAAGAATCAGGATTAAGGCCAATTTTAGAGGAAGTAGTAGGTGAAGAACAGTGCACCTTCAGACCAGGCTGAAGCTGCATTGATCAGAGATTCATGCACTGACCGTTAATAAAGGGTGGGGTTGGGGAAGAAGCAAGAATGGGGATTAAAGATGTTTTTCTTGACTTCACAAAGGCATTTGATTCCGTTTGGAGGAAAGCATTATGGAAAGTAGTAAAATCCTATGGACTTCTAGATAAAATAATTGCAATTATAAAAAACATGTACAAAGCCTCCTGTAGTGCCAGAAGAAATGGTGGAAAGTTAAGCAACTGGTTCACGTCGAAGTTTGGTGTAAAACAAGGGACTATGGGCTCACCATTGCTCTTCTTGATCATGTTCTGACACTGGATATTAAGAATGTTAGAGGAGCTGGAGGGCATGACATTGGGTGAGCTAGCGTTTAAGCTCTGTAGCTCATGTGGATGACCTCATCCAATTGGCAGACATGTTTGAATTGATATGATACTCCTTGCTACCTTGGAAAAGTGGTATAGTTGACTAGGACTTACAATAAATGCCAAGAAGACAAAGTGGTTGCATCTTGGAAAAGGGACTGTAGTGAAGCAATGACTCACCGGCGCGGCGCCTCCTGCTGGTTACCCTGGGAATTAGCTCGATTCCAGCCCGGAGTGCCTTCTGCAGGCCAGTGGCTCACCCGCCGCTGGCCTCGTGTCCTTCCTGGACCCCAGTGCCCTTTACTCAGGTCTGCCCCCAGGAGTACCCCCACTTTCTGGGTCTCCCCTCCCAGGGGAACCCCCACCCCTCTATTCCCACCTTGCCTCAGTGGCTACTGCCAGTCATCATCTAGCCCCCGCTCACTGGGGCAGACGCAGTCTGTAATGGCCACTCATCATTGGCAAGGGGGTCGGACCAGCTGCCTCTGCCTAACCCCAGGCTGCACCTCTGCAACCCCTGTACCTGCTTTGGCCTGGGGAAGTGCCAGGCTGGAGCTCCCCAGCTCCTCTGGCCTTTCCCCAGCCCTGCTCTATGCCTGGTACCTAAGCTCCCAGGCAGCCAGGTCCTTCTCTCTCCACAGCTAGACAGAGACTCCTCACAGCTCCTGGCCCACAGCCTTCTTATCAGGGCCAGTTCAGCCCTAATTAGCCGGCCACACCTGTGGTCAGCCACGCCCCAGCTGCTTTCACTGCTTTTTCCAGCCACAGCGCTTGCCAGGGCTGCTTTTAACCCCTGTTCTGCAGGAGTGGGGTAGCCACCCCACTACAGGGACAATAGACAAACAGATGTAAATTAGATCTTCAAGGGCCTGATCCAGAGCTCATTGAGGTAAAATCTTATGTCTACCTTGGAAGCTTGATCAGTGCTGATGGTTCCATTAAGGATGAGGTTAAGAGGTGATGTGCTTTAGTACTAAAGTGAAAATTTGTCAAACCAATGTGCTAACTGTCCTACTTTATGGTCTGGAAGCAGTTGCATTAATTGAACCAGACATCAGAATGCTGGAGGCAGTAGAGATGAGCTCTGCGGAAGATGATAGGTGTAAAGTGGAATGATTTTAAGAAAAATGAAGACATTAGAAAGAGAGTAGGATGTGAAATCAGAGTATGTGCAGGACTGATTAGAGTCAAACCGATTACCGTGGGGGGAAAGCTACTCAAGACAAATAGATAATAGGATGCTCAAGAAAATAATGCAAAGACAACCAAGGTCAATCCGACTGAGAGGCTGGCCACCAATTAGATGGTGGGACATCGTACACAGGGACGTGACCCGGCTGGGCTTAATGAAGGAATGAGCTGTTATAGTTGGAGCCAGCAATGCTGTACTGTAAAGTTGCTTTGGGATGAGAAGAATCACCTGGGAAGATAAAGTGAAGAAAGACACTCCTACCCCTGGAGGAGGCACAGAATACCATTCTGATCAATGTTCAGATCAACTCTAGGCATCGTGACCACCTGAAGCTACTCCTCCCTTCTCCCTGAGCTGTGAGAATAGCCTGGGACCCTCTTTTCCACGTGCATCTGTTTATGATTGAAGGTACATTCAGAGATAGGGGAACTCACACTTTTCTTTTCAAAGACACATAAGTGCTGCTGAGCTCAATGTTCTGCCTGTGAGGAGCCATTGAGACATTTCACCTGCATTGTGTGTGTGTGTGGGGGGGGGGGGGGGAATTGGATATCACTGGGGAGGGCAGGCAGGAACAGCAGAAGGGCGAGAGAGCTATGAAATGGGGTAATGCCCACCCCCCATTTGAAGGTGGCAGCCTTGCGAGGAGGAGGGTGAGAATGGTATGTGGGGGAGCTTATATCAGGTTTTCCTGAGGTGCATCCTGGACTGTGGGACCACTGAGCCCTCTGTCCCACCAACCTGGACTGCCTCTCACACTGTGACGCTGTTCCCAAGCTACAAACCTCTGGCAGGTGCTGCACTTAGACAGACATCCACAGGCAAGGACACGCCCAACTGAGTTACGTGGATGCTTTCTCCAGCCACTCATGAACTAACAATAGAGCAGCTCCAGCCAATTCCCCGCATTTCCCGTCTCACACCCCATAACTGTACTGTCTTGCACTGGTCAAAAGCCTGACCAGTGAAAGTTCATTACCCAGTCTGCCCCTCCCTGAGTGCGGAGAGGACACACACTAGCCTTTGTAAACTGAACTGAGATTTCCTAAGCACCTCAACCAAAACTCATTGTTTTAGGTAAAATATAAACAGATTTATTAACTACAGAAAGACAGATTTTAAGTGATTGTAAGTAGCAAGCGTAGTGATCAAAGTTGGTTACCTCAGAAATAAAAGTAAAGTCACAGTCTGAACTCTACAAACTAAACAGGATTTGAATCAAGCAGTGTCTCACCCTAACAGGTGGCATAGTTCCTCAGTACACAGGCTGGGACTCTTTTCCAGCCTGGGACCACCCTCCCCAGTTCAAAGTCTTTGTCCTCCAGATGTGTTTGTAGGTGTTGCGTAGTGAGGGGCATGAGGCCAAGTCACTTTTTTATAGTTTCTTCCAGCTTGCTGGAAAGCTCTTTTGATGTGGGGATCAGGCAGTCCCCATTGGTCAAGCAGTCTCCGTTATCTATGTGTTTTCTCTGAGAAGACTTCTAGGATGGCCGTTGGTAGTGGATTCCCTTTAATGGGCCATCAGTGCATCTGGCTGGTCCTTTGTTGTAGCTGAAAGGCTGGTTGTGGGTGTTCCCAACCTCACATCATAGTAGTCACACACACATAGCAAAACTTCATAACTTCACGTTCAGTGATAGCACCTACAATCCAACAGGATATTAATGTTCAACGGATCGTGACTTTTGAAATGATACCTCACAAATACTTCATACAAAACATATAATTGTATGACAGTGGGAAGTATAGGGGTTCTAGGGTGCTACTTTGAGGTACAGAGTGTCACAGAGCTACACTGACAAAAAGCTTATTTTAGGTCGGTCTCTCTGGGTATGGAAGGCTCATGGGATTTGAGTTCAGGGAGCTCCTGTTTACATTGTTTTGAAGTAAAATATTTTCATAGGGGATCCAGGCATTAGGGTTAGTTCTGGGTTGGAGTGACTACTGTTGTAGCTTGCTATGTGGGGTCCTTATTTGCAGCTGTATCCCTTTAGCATGGCCACACATTCTCTGAGGTACTGAAGATGATGGAGGATCTTTGTAGTCTGGAGCCACATGCTTCCTAGCCTGTGAATGCCAGTGAGGAGTGTGAGATTGTCATTACCTCCCTGAAGAAAAAGGCAAGAAACTAACTAGTGACACTAACAAACTGGCCAACTATTATCCTGTGTCTGCTCTCCCTAGTTTGTTGCCTCTCCTCAACACTCATCATAGTGAGATGTCTTGGAGTTCCTTGGTCTTTGTCAATCTGGATACCAATCTGTCTATGCAGGAGCTACTGCAGCAGTCATTGCGGTTGATGATTTCTTAATAGTGGTTGAAGAAAACCAAGGGTGAAATTCAGGACTCACTGAAGTCAATGGCAAAACTCTCATTGACTTCAGTGGGGTCAGGATTTCACCTAAATATCTGTGCTGATAGGATTAGATCTGCTAGATGCCCTGTATGATGTTGTGCATGAAGACAAAGAGGGGTTTGATGTGAATGGGGTGCTATTGAGCTTAGTTTTTTTCCCAGTCCCAGAGGATGGTGATCGCTATGCCGGGACACTCATGTAGAGTTCTACAGAGTTCCGTCTAGTTCACCCCTTGTTCAATCTGCACGTGAGACTGCTGGCTGGATTAGTATGGAAACCTGGATTATGCGTCTTCATTAGCAGAATGACCCCCAGAATTATGTCTTTGTCTCTTCTGATTCAGCTGGCACAGGTGAGTGCCTTCCCCAGTAGGGTGTGGGGGAAAGCTGGTTGAATGAGTTGGCTGGTGAGCCTCAATTCAGGTGAGACAGATGTTAGTGGCTAGGGACAGCAAGTGAAAGGCTGAAAATTACAGCTGGGATTTTAGCACCCAACTCTCTCTGGCTGCTTTGAAAATTGCATCTGACACGTGCCTTTCAATGTTCCTAAAGCAAGTACAGCTGCCATTTCCCTACATTCTATCTGCATGTGGGAGTGAGGCTACCCTTAATAAATGTGGCTGCCACCTCCCACTGTCTTCAGTGAAATTGAAGGCATGCCCACAGGCAACATGGCTGCCACTCTATGGTTCAGGGGGCCGGACAGGACACTCAGATTGTGAGGAGCAGCAGACACGTCATGAAAAGTGGAGTGGGAGAGTGAGGGGGAGCAAGACACTGGTGGGAGCTGGAAACTAGGGGGCAAAGGGGGACCTGATGGCTGTAGGGGGATATGGGGACAGGCGAGGCCAAGGAGGGTGCAGAGGATGATGATGGGGCAGGAGATGGAAGGGATAAAATGGCATCTCCTCAGTCTTGATGGGGGGAGGGACGGGAGAGTCAGGGGTGCCCCATTCTAGTAACCGGTGGGAGGCAGTGTTGCAGTAATGTCAGCTCTCTCAAATCATGGGATTTTGCATCTGCAGGAGGAGCTGTCATGATGATGCAAGAAGCTCCTCCGATCCCATGATTTTCAGGGCTGGGCACAGCTCTATGTGAGAGCCTTGGGGCCGAGGACACAGTCCAGGGCCCTGAGTCCAGCAGCAACAATTCCCTCCTCTTGATGCCTTGGGATCTGTCCACTTGGGATCTGGGCAAAGGAGAAGCCCCAGGAGGAGTCAGGAAGTTGGTGCTGAAAGGTCCAACGAAGGGGGGAGAATCGCGGGGGGTGGCGAGTGAGGCCGTGCAGGGGCAGGAATGGCAACCCTCTCCTCAACCCTAAAATAGGGGAAGTGGAATCTTCATCTGAGCAGCCAGGGAGAGGTATGCATTTTTGTATGCATTGGCGGTTGATTTTTCAACCTGAAATGATCACACTTACATAGCCAGAGGAGTAGGGGGGAGTTAAAAAGTCAAAAGTCAGTCTAAAAAAAAACCCATCAATTTTAAAATCTCATGATTTGTGGGGACAATCTCATGACTTTGGGGGATCTAAGTCATGATTTTTGATCTCTTGAGGTTGGCAGAGCTGGATATAGGTCCAGATCCTTAGCTGGTCTATGCTGACATAACTTCATTGACGTCAGTGGAACTACATTGATTTACACTAGCTGAGGATCTGACCCACCGTATCAAATTCTAATCTCATTTTGATGGGTGCAAGGGCCTGTTCCTGGGAGACAATGAGAGCCTCCTGGGCCTTGAGGATTCAGAACCTCACAGGCAGCGCTCAGCATGCTGAAGTATTGGGTTTCCAATCTGGAGTAACTCCATTAACTTCAATGGAGTTACACTGGGTTAAATTCAGAATATCTACGAGAGGAATTGGGCAAATATTCTTTATAATACACAGTCTGTGTGGATCTATTACGCTATCTGCCATGACTAAATAAATACATGTCACAGCTTCTCCAGTCCCAATCCCCCAAATCCTCAGGGTTTATTCTTCAAAACCCTTGATTAGAACAGTGGGGGATTCCATGAAGCACTTTTTTCATCACCTACAAATTATACCTTCTATTCACAATTCCCATGAAAGCAAATGATTAAGTGAGAATTGGCTGCCAGAAAATGTTTAATGAACTCCTGAAAAAAATCAGCAAGAGGAGTCCTACAGTTTTCAGAAAAGTGCGTTCAGTACTAAGATCCTTGGAACATAATTCTGTTGTTCTGCTGACTTATAACCCCTACTGCTTGTGAACATTAGGAGCTTTGGGAAAAAGTCATTTATGTAGACAGGAAGTGACCCATGCAGGTTCAGATTTCTTGTTTTCCATGTTAAGTCCCTATGATATATTTTTACTTGAAGATGAAACAAGAGGTTGCTTGATGTCAAAAATCTGTTAAATAATGTTTGGTTCCTGATCCCAGCTGAGTTTTACAGTTCAGTTGGTCTACAGCTATCTCCAGTGGGCTGTCAGATCTCTGGTATGCCGCTGGTTACTTAGGAAACTTTTATTTTCTGGTACAAATATCAGCACTGTGTAAAAGACAATATTACTAGCTCAGTTATTTAAGTGTTAAGGTACATAGACTTATACTGTATCAATTGTTATCTACCTCTCCTCACTCGCACTTGTAGCTCATATGTGTTTCATAAAGGCATGGATGTCAAAGTTTGTTATATATTATGCAAAGCACATTTGGCTCCCGCTCCAGTGTCAGTGGGAGCTTTTCCATTGACTTAATGAGGGGCAGGATTTCACCCAAAGGTGGCAATATTCTCTTCTTCGGATGCACATGCCCTATTGCATGTGTTGTACACTTCCTATGTTCCTTATATGTGCAACCCTTCTGCCACGTGGAGCCAGCAGCAACCAGGGCCAGGTTCAATATCTAGGGATTTCAACAATACAACACAGAACCAGCTCAAGCCCCAACCCAGTAACCTGGGAAAATTACACACCACCCCTGGGCACCTCTGAGAGGTGATACTTCCCCACTCTCAAGCACAGAGTCTGAGTGTAGAAAAGAAACTTTTAATGAAAGGAGGAAAGTGACCTGACATTAATT
Source organism: Malaclemys terrapin pileata (assembly GCF_027887155.1). Classification (NCBI taxonomy): domain Eukaryota; kingdom Metazoa; phylum Chordata; order Testudines; family Emydidae; genus Malaclemys; species Malaclemys terrapin. The sequence continues at coordinate 16,301,789 of NC_071505.1, read as the reverse complement.
AGGGAAAATGCCACAAGCAGGATTCATAATCATAAAACTGAGCAGGACACCCACCCCAGAGTGTGTGGGGCAGTTGTTCTGTCTCCTGTTCTTGAATTCTACAACCAAAAGTTCCTTTTCCGTGCCCCTCTCTGTTCCCTCACCATACCCCACTCACAGTGGTTGGTCTTGGTTAGTGAGGATCCAGGGTTCAAAGGTGCATCTATACGCGTTCACCTCCCACTCGGGGGAAGAAGGCACCTTGCTTGTGCCGCCATCTGAGCACTTTTGTGCTGGCTGACTGCCCCACCAGCTGCTCATCCCTCTCTGCTGGCCGCCCCGCCAGCCACTTGTTCACCAGCCGATTGTCAGTCATAGAATCATAGAATCATAGAATTATAGAATATCAGAGTTGGAAGGGACCTCAAGAGGTCATCTAGTCCAACCCCCTGCTCAAAGCAGGACCAATTCCCAGCTAAATCATCCCAGCCAGGGCTTTGTCAAGCCGGGCCTTAAAAACCTCCAAGGAAGGAGACTCCACCACCTCCCTAGGTAACGCATTCCAGTGTTTCACCACCCTCCTAGTGAAATAGTTTTTCCTGATATCCAACCTGGACCTCCCCCACTGCAACTTGAGACCATTGCTCCTTGTTCTGTCATCTGCCACCACTGAGAACAGCCGAGCTCCATCCTCTTTGGAACCCCCCTTCAGGTAGTTGAAGGCTGCTATCAAATCCCCCCTCATTCTTCTCTTCTGGAGACTAAACAATCCCAGTTCTCTCAGCCTCTCCTCATAAGTCATGTGCTCCAGACCCCTAATCATTTTTGTTGCCCGCCGCTGGACTCTTTCCAATTTTTCCACATCCTTCTTGTAGTGTGGGGACCAAAACTGGACACAGTATTCCAGATGAGGCCTCACCAATGTCGAATAAAGGGGAACGATCACGTTCCTCGATCTGCTGGCAATGCCCCTACTTATACAGCCCAAAATGCCGTTAGCCTTCTTGGCAACAAGAGCACACTGTTGACTCATATCCAGCTTCTCGTCCACTGTGACCCCTAGGTCCTTTTCAGCAGAACTGCTACCTAGCCATTCGGTCCCTAGTCTGTAGCAGTGCATGGGATTCTTCCGTCCTAAGTGCAGGACTCTGCACTTGTCCTTGTTGAACCTCATCAGGTTTTTTTCTGCCCAATCCTCTAATTTGTCTAGGTCCCTCTGTATCCGATCCCTACCCTCTAGTGTATCTACCACGCCTCCTAGTTTAGTGTCATCTGCAAACTTGCTGAGAGTGCAGTCCACACCATCCTCCAGATCATTAATAAAGATATTAAACAAAACCGGCCCCAGGACCGACCCTTGGGGCACTCCACTTGAAACCGGCTGCCAACTAGACATGGAGCCATTGATCACTACCCGTTGAGCCCGACGATCTAGCCAGCTTTCTATCCACCTTACAGTCCATTCATCCAGCCCATACTTCTTTAACTTGGTGGCAAGAATACTGTGGGAGACAGTATCAAAAGCTTTGCTAAAGTCAAGAAATAACACATCCACTGCTTTCCCCTCATCCACAGAGCCAGTTATCTCATCATAGAAGGCAATTAGGTTAGTCAGGCACGACTTCCCCTTCGTGAATCCATGCTGACTGTTCCTGATCACTTTCCTCTCCTCTAAATGTTTCATAATTGATTCCTTGAGGACCTGCTCCATGATTTTTCCAGGGACTGAGGTGAGGCTGACTGGCCTGTAGTTCCCCGGATCCTCCTTCTTCCCTTTTTTAAAGATGGGCACTACATTAGCCTTTTTCCAGTCATCTGGGACCTCCCCCGATCGCCATGAGTTTTCAAAAATAATGGCTAATGGCTCTGCAATCTCACCCGCCAACTCCTTTAGCACCCTCGGATGCAGCGCATCCGGCCCCATGGACTTGTGCACGTCCAGTTTTTCTAAATAGTCCCGAACCACTTCTTTCTCCACAGAGGGTTGGTCACCTTCTCCCCATGCTGTACTGCCCAGTGCAGCAATCTGGGAGCTGACCTTGTGCGTGAAGACAGAGGCAAAAAAATCATTGAGTACATTAGCTTTTTCCACATCCTCGGTCACTAGGTTGCCTCCTTCATTCAGTAAGGGGCCCACACTTTCCTTGATTTTCTTCTTGTTGCTAACATACCTGAAGAAACCCTTCTTGTTACTCTTAACATCTCTTGCTAACTGCAACTCCAAGTGTGATTTGGCCTTCCTGATTTCACTCCTGCACGCCTGAGCAATATTTTTATACTCCTCCCTGGTCATTTGTCCAATCTTCCACTCCTTATAAGCCTCTTTTTTGCGTTTAAGATCAGCAAGGATTTCACTGTTTAGCCAAGCTGGTCGCCTGCCATATTTACTATTCTTTCTACACATCGGGATGGTTTGTTCCTGCAACCTCAATAAGGATTCTTTAAAATACAGCCAGCTCTCCTGGACCCCTTTGCCCTTCATGTTATTCTCCCAGGGGATCCTGCCCATCTGTTCCCTGAGGGAGTCAAAGTCTGCTTTTCTGAAGTCCAGGGTCCGTATTCTGCTGCTCTCCTTTCTTCCTTGTGTCAGGATCCTGAACTCGACCATCTCATGGTCACTGCCTCCCAGGTTCCCATCCACTTTTGCTTCCCCTACTAGTTCTTCCCTGTTTGTGAGCAGCAGGTCAAGAAAAGCTTTGCCCCTAGTTGGTTCCTCCAGCACTTGCACCAGGAAATTGTCCCCTACACTTTCCAAAAATTTCCTGGATTGCCTGTGCACCGCTGTATTGCTCTCCCAGCAGATATCAGGGTGATTAAAGTCTCCCATGAGAACCAGGGCCTGTGATCTAGCAACTTCTGCTAGTTGCCAGAAGAAAGCCTCGTCCACCTCATCCCCCTGGTCTGGTGGTCTATAGCAGACTCCAACCACGACATCACCCTTGTTGCTCACACTTCTCAACTTTATCCAGAGACTCTCAGGTTTTTCTGCAGTATCATACCGGAGCTCTGAGCAGTCATACTCCTCTCTTACATACAACGCAACTCCCCCACCTTTTCTGCCCTGCCTGTCCTTCCTGAACAGTTTATATCCATCCATGACAGTACTCCAGTCATGTGAGTTATCCCACCAAGTCTCTGTTATTCCAATCACATCATAGTTCCCTGACTGTGCCAGGACTTCCAGTTCTCCCTGCTTGTTTCCCAGGCTTCTTGCATTTGTGTATAGGCACTTAAGATAACTCAACGATCGTCCCTCTTTCTCAGCATGAGACAGGAGTCCTCCCCTGTTGCGCTCTCCTGCTTGTGCTTCCTCCCAGGATCCCATTTCCCCACTTACCTCAGGGCTTTGGTCTCCTTCCCCCGGTGAACCTAGTTTAAAGCCCTCCTCACTAGGTTAGCCAGCCTGCTGGCGAAGATGCTCTTCCCTCTCTTCGTTAGGTGGAGCCCGTCTCTGCCTAGCACTCCTTCTTCTTGGAACACCATCCCATGGTCGAAGAATCCAAAGCCTTCTCTCCGACACCACCTGCGTAGCCATTCGTTGACTTCCACGATTCGACGGTCTCTACCCCGGCCTTTTCCTTGCACAGGGAGGATGGACGAGAACACCACTTGCGCCTCAAACTCCTTTATCCTTCTTCCCAGAGCCACGTAGTCTGCAGTGATCCGCTCAAGGTCATTCTTGGCAGTATCATTGGTGCCCACGTGGAGAAGCAGGAAGGGGTAGCGATCCGAGGGCTTGATGAGTCTCGGCAGTCTCTCCGTCACATCGTGTATCCTAGCTCCTGGCAAGCAGCAGACCTCTCGGTTTTCCCGGTCAGGGCGGCAGATAGATGACTCAGTCCCCCTGAGGAGGGAGTCCCCGACCACCACCACCCTCCTCCTCCTCTTGGGAGTGGTGGTCGTGGAACCCCCATCCCTAGGACAGTGCATCTTTTGCCTTCCAATCGGTGGAGTCTCCTTCTGCTCCCTTCCCTCAGATGGGCCATCTAGTCCACTCTCCGCATTAGCACCTGTAGAGAGAACATGGAAACGATTCCTCACCTGTATCTCCATTGCTGGTGCATGGACGCTCCTCTTTCTTCTTCTGGAGGTCACATGCTGCCAAACCTCCTCACAATCCTTCTGTCCCTGCTGCGCCTGCTCTGAATCTTCAGAACATTGTGGCCGTAGAAGCATCTCCTGACGTCTGTCCAGGAAATCTTCATTTTCCCTTATGCAACGCAGAGTTGATACTTGTTTCTCCAGCCCTCGAACCTTCTCCTCCAATATGGAGACCAGCTTGCACTTTGTGCAGACAAAGTCGCTTCTGTCCTGCGGAAGAAAGACAAACATGGCACAACCTGTGCAGGTTACAACAGCTGATCGCTCACCTTCCATATCACCGTCCTCTTAAGAACTTCCTCAACTGTTGCAGGAACGACTCGGAGAAACCTGCAGATGAAAGCCTCAGTGCGCTCTCCCCAGGCAAACTCCCGCTGTTAGCCTCTGCTGTTCGCCGCTCAGCTGGTTCGCTGCTGACTGCCCTTATATACCAGTCAGGCCCACTCAAGGCCCAGCTGGAACAAAGCACTCCCAATTCACACTTTTCAAACAAACAAGCAAGCAATCAAGCACACGGTCAAACTGACCAACTGTCCCAGCAGCAGACACTCAGATACTCACCAACACAGCCCCCCTAATGCAGCACTTAGCGTACCTCCTCTCGGACAGCTCCCAGGCAAACTCCCGCTGTTAGCCTCTGCTGTTCGCCGCTCAGCTGGTTCGCTGCTGACTGCCCTTATATACCAGTCAGGCCCACTCAAGGCCCAGCTGGAACAAAGCACTCCCAATTCACACTTTTCAAACAAACAAGCAAGCAATCAAGCACACGGTCAAACTGACCAACTGTCCCAGCAGCAGACACTCAGATACTCACCAACACAGCCCCCCTAATGCAGCACTTAGCGTACCTCCTCTCGGACAGCTCCCAGGCAAACTCCCGCTGTTAGCCTCTGCTGTTCGCCGCTCAGCTGGTTCGCTGCTGACTGCCCTTATATACCAGTCAGGCCCACTCAAGGCCCAGCTGGAACAAAGCACTCCCAATTCACACTTTTCAAACAAACAAGCAAGCAATCAAGCACACGGTCAAACTGACCAACTGTCCCAGCAGCAGACACTCAGATACTCACCAACACAGCCCCCCTAATGCAGCACTTAGCGTACCTCCTCTCGGACAGCTCCCAGGCAAACTCCCGCTGTTAGCCTCTGCTGTTCGCCGCCATCTTCTACTGCCACCTGCCTCTCTGCTGTGACCTATACAGGTCAGTCTTTTAGTGATTTTCAGCTCTTTGCAGGCTGGGCAGAAATGCTGTTCTACCACAACTGATTTCAGCTCTCATTTACGCACTTTAAAATAATAAAAGGCTTTCAAAGAAGGCTATTTAGCTCTATCTTTGAATAGTAGGGAGGAACAGGTTAAACCAGACTGAGGACCCGGGGGAGGGGCGGCAGCGGCGCACACCTGCTGGCTGGGACACCTATCCCCACCCCTCTTACTTTCACAGGGAGCTGGCATTCGAGCACCTGGCTTAACAAGGTCCTTTCAGCTGAGGGTGACCCCCTCATTAGGGACAGGTTAAGCACAGTTCTGCTCCCCTTTATTCATACAATAAAGACAACGACACTGATAACAACATTTCACTAACCCTGCATTCAGTATTACAGTGATTTGTAACCCAACACCAGCCAAAGTTGATCACTTTGAGCAACACAGCTCCATCTGCTGTATATCTTGGCACAGTAGGTGTGTTCATGTAAATACAGTTTGCTCCTGAAGTCTCTCCCCCTCCCAGCTAGCTGTCAGAGGAGAACTCATTCAGACCCTGCTTATATCTGTAACTTCCACCTATTACTGGACATCGATGGAGTCAGGATACAGGAGTTGATAGACCAACTGGCAGCTCAGGTGTGACAAAATCTGTTCTCCTTTGGACATCAATGAGAGAGGCACATGGGGCATAAATGCAGAATATGGAGACCTGCACTGCAGGCTGGAGAGGATAATTTTGCTTATAACGTAACACCTGCTCTCTGGAGGACCGGCATCCCTTATGTTATGTTGAGGGTGGGCTTGGAATTGTACAAATAGAAAAGATATGGTCTCAGCTCCAGCCAGTTTACCACATAATGTAGACACCAACAGTTCAAATACAGAATGAAACAGGTGTATGAAATGCATCCCTTATGCTACAGCTCAGTGAATAATAGAACTGATAAAACAACACAGTTCTTTAGGCAAAAAAGAGAGAGAGAAATTCAAAGAAAATGGACATTTTTCATTTGTCAAACATTTTTGTGAATTTCTTGCCTCTCCAAGAACTGGTTGTCCATTGTTTAAAAAAAAAAAAAAAAAAGTTTTGTTTTAGATTTGAAGTGAAAACAACAAAATTACATGAAGACAGGAATTTTCTTGTGTTTCTTCTCCTTTGAGAAAAAAGTTTCAAGTAATGTTTTATTAATAATGTTAAAATTATGTACAAATTTTAATTTAAAATGAAATTAGTTAAAGAATGTAATGATTCATTTGACTAACTGGTGCTTTTTCTGTTTGCTATTTCTGCATGTCATTGAAGGGTTTGTTTTCAATTATTCTACAGAGTTGTTTGTGAATTTACTCTACAGTTCTTCAGTTTGAAATGGGTTGCTTGTTTGCAACTGGCCACATAAGTTACATGGCATTATTCCTCTTCACTGACTGGATGAGTTACTCTAGACAGCTTTCTTAATTTAAAACAAACATCTCTCATGGATATTTGACCTTTGAGAGTCAAGATGAAAGCTTGGGAGCATTTGGGCTAGTAAAAACTCAGTTGTGTGAATGTTCATGAAAAGGGGATGCATGCAGATGCAGTTAATTTGTTTAAAAATTCTAGCATAGAGTAATATTCATAAAAACGTGCCCAGTCTGTATTCATAGCTGCACTATATTATGCTTGGCTTTCATTAGCCTAGGAAGCAGAGACTAGAAGTAGTGCAGGGTACTCCAGCTACACCACCAACTGCCCCCGGGGTTAGGAATGGGGCCATGATAAAGGCCTAAGCCAAATTGACATGAATTGGGAAGGTCTCCTGCTCAGGACCATTCTCATAGATTCATTTCCGCTCACTTTAAGGCCTCTTTTTATACTGCCGGAATGGCATAAAGGGGCCTTAGTGTAACTAAGACTCCGGCCCAGTCAGTATATTGCTAGGGCCAGCCTCTGAAACTGGAAGTGGAAATAGAGTAAGGCCTTGTACTATGCGCAGGGGTATTTTCACCAGGACGCATTTTCTAAGCTACTTAACACAGAGGCTAGGTCTACACTACGGGGGGGGAAGGGGGTCGACCTAAGATACGCAACTTCAGCTATGTGAATAGCGTAGCTGAAGTTGCGTATTTTAGGTCGACTTACCTGGCTGTGAGGACGGCGGCGAGTCGACCGCTGCCGCGCCGCCGTCGACTCCGTTTCTGCCTCTTGCCGCGGTGGATTTCCGGAGTCAACGGCAGAGCCATCGGGGATCGATTTTATCGCGTCTTCACTAGACGCGATAAGTCGATCCCCAATAGATCGATTGCTATCTGCCGATCCGGCGGGTAGTGAAGACGTGCCCTAACAGGAATCTGATGCATTCCTAAGGCAAAATACATAAATAAATAATAAAAATACAAGCTTCTATTTTCATGATCCCCAGGGAAAAGGCATCTCTGGTGAGGATGACTAAGCAGCATCTGGGAAAAGGGTGGCCTCCGTTAGCATCTGGGACATCACCCCACTACTCCTACCAAATTAACAGTGGAGTTTTAACAAAGAGATCCCCTACAATCCCTCATCTGTACATTGTTGCAGCCTAAGCTACCTGGCAGCATCCCTTAAGATCCAACCAAATGTGTCCATGCGGCACTCTCTGAAAATAGAAACACTGAGGAGCGGTGGGGGCAGAATAAAACCCCAATTGACGGGAGTGGAAAAACTCAATTACAGAGATAAAAGAGACAACCCAGGCATATGTTTTCTTAGCTTTCGATCAGACCTGCCAGCTCATTATTTTCTAGCAAGCCTCACTTTTCTCCGTTAGGAGAGGCTCCAGCTACATGTTTACTTGAAGAAATCTCATGCTTGCCTTGCTCACCTGAGCCAGTGTTATCAAAAACAGGCTAGATGCTGCGTAGTGGGAGGTAGAATGTGAAATTTTCAGAGGGAAGAAAGATAGCCAAGAGTGGGGGCCAGGGAAAAGAAGCTTATAAAAAGACACCTAGTTGAATCAGGTATTCGAAACCTCTGCGTTAAATAAAAGTCCCCGCTAATAACTGAGGAAGTGAAACGACACAGAATGCAGAGGAGGGAGATCACATTTGTCTGAAGAATGAAAGGTGCCGGGGTGAGTGAAGCGGGTACAAAGGTCACAGTTTTCTTCATTCAGCATCCACACGCTTCTTACTCTCCAGAAGTGTTGTCAGATCTGTCTCAGTGTCGGACTGCACACCACTTCTCAGCTTTAGCTAGTTCCCCCAGGAGCTGTCCTCGTGCACTGAGTGGCAGATTTCCCCAAAGGGAGGAGGGTAGGACTCTGTGTGCTGCATCTTTTTAATCTAGAACTGATTTATGTGCGTGGCTTGTGCAGAGAACAGACACACACATTATAGATGTATAGCGTATGTGTATATTTTATACAGCCATACACACAATACATATGCATGCACCCAATATATCTTACATCTAAAAAACTACATTAAAAGAACATTATTAAAGTTGCAAAGTCAAGTACTCAGCTGTTAGGACATGCCAGAATTAAGATTGCCTGTGCAGCCTTAATCTATCCCCCTTGTGCATATACATTATAATATAGTCTTTAATTGTATGACCACATACTATTTTTTCCATATCTCATTCAGTGCACAGAAGAGACATGCTCTGGAAATGAATCAGGGCTGTGTAGTGAAAGAGACTGATGGCTGTAGGTCGTGCTGCAGAAGTTGGAATGTGTGCAGTGAATGAGGGATGCTGGTGGCTGGAAGAGACAGGATGACCTCAGAATTAAGGCAGTTGAGTGCTGCCCTAGGGAACCGGCTTTGATCCCTGACCCTGCCACAGAGTTCTTATGTGATGCTGGGCAAATCACTCAAACCAAAGTGGCCCCTAATTAGGTGTGTCTCATTTTCTGGGTGCCGAACCCGAAACCATGGGGGTCTGATTTGTGGAAGTGCTGAGCACTCATAACTGCAACTGAAGTCAACAGGAGCTGTGCTTTGAACATACGAAGTGCTATGTAATGTTAAGTACTCTGAAAAGTCAGACCAGAGGGGTTTCTAATTGGGCATCCAGAATTAATAGACACTTTTGAGCTGAATCTCTCTGTGCTTCAGCTCCCCATCTGTAAAATGGGGATAATACCAGCCCCCTCCCCTCATACATGTGTTGAGTATAAATTAAGGTTTGTAAAGCACTCAGGTAACTCTAGTTATTAATAATGAAATTAATAATGATGTCTTCATAGCATGCAGTCAATACAGTCTAGGGACACGTTAAACAGTGAGCATAAAACAAAATATTGAATAGCTGCTCAGTCAGTGAATACCAGCCATCATGTACACTGAACGAGGCAGGGCTTCTGTGGAAAAAGTAGTTTGTAATCATGTAATTAAAGACTATATCGTAATTGATGCACACCAGAGAGCCAAAATAAAGTTGCACAGGCGATCTTAATTCTGGCATTTCCTAAGTTTGGAGTGCTTGACTTTGCAACCTCAGCAGTGTTCTTTTAACATAGCTTTCTGCATGTAATACAAACACTGTCGTAAGTATCTTAGACCAGGGTGAACTCTGGAAAAGCTTTCAGTGTCCATTTCACCGTCGCTTTTTGTGAACAATCATTCAACTGCATGTAAGCTCAGTCCTTCCTGCCTCCGACTTATGTGTTTCATTAGCCAAATGAACCTGGAAAGGTGAAGTGAAATTTAGGGCTATCTGTCATCCTCACCTTCTAGTTCTGTTTCACTTGATTAGACACATGTCCACGTAGTGGCACCAACAAGAAACAAGAAAATTCAAAGAGACATGAGTGAAATCTCAGAATGAAGATTGGATTCAGTGTCTGCCTTCAAAATGAACAAACGTACTCTCATGGACGAGCAGCTTAGACCTTTCTCCCATGCTGTGGGCAGACTACTGCTAGGTGGGGGTAGGGTTAGCAGAGTAGTTCCCAAATCCTAGGTTACATGCATCTAATTAAGCCCTGTGGCGGGGCGAAGACTCACTGGCACAGCACCTCCTGCTGGTCATCTCGGGAATTGGCTCTTTCCAGCCCGGAGTCCCCTACCCTGGAGGCAGCAACACCACCCTCAGGCTCTCGGTGGTGGGACCCTTCTCCCCAGTATCAGCCCTCCCGTCAGATTTGCATCCCCCCTCGCGTCCAGTCTGCAAGGCCATCATCTGGTGATGCCTCCCTGCCCATCTCTGCCCAGGGCTCTTGACTCCCCCATTGGCCGGCCTGCCCTGTCAACCCGGCTGACTTGGAGCTCTGGCCTCTCCCCATTAGTCGCGGGGACGGTCTGTCGCAGGATCCTGATTCCTCTACTGCCCTCCCCCTTTCTCCTGCTTTTGGGAGAGGGACAACCAAAACCCCACCAAGTTTCAATAGGGGGTCAACAGTCCCATTACAGCTGCACTTCTCTCGACTCTCCTTCTCTCGACTCTCCCAGCACAAAGTGAAAACGGAGACAGCCACAGTAGCTTTTTTCCAGCCTCCCAGCCTTGGGCCAGCTGAGTGGCCCAGCATCAAGGAGGTGACCTATAGCCAATTCCCGCTCTTTGTTTTGCAAGGACATCCCTTCCCACCAGTGCAACTCAGCTTGCCTGCAATCAACTGCCTGGTTTCATTATGGAGGGAAACTCCTCCCTCAGATTAAAGTCAGGGGCCTCTTAGCTGGTCTCTTGTCCCCAGGTCATCTCCCACAAAAGGAGGCAAGAACTGAAAAGGGTGGTGCCCTCCCTGCTCCAAGTCAATAATGGCTTTTGGGGGAAGGGCTCTACACAGCTCCACAACTACAAAACATCACTGCAGCTTGAAAGCCCCTTTTGGATGACAACGTATTGTAGCACCCACCACATCTCATACGTTAGTGTGCCTGTTATCTGGATAATTCTCCCTGCTTTCTCTGCATGCAGCATTATCACTGAAAAATAAAGTCTTGCTCCTTCTTCATCTGTGCATCCATATTCCTCAAAAAATCCTTTGCTTCATCAGTAAATCCATTCTATCTGCCTATATTAACAGTATCTCTCTAGGTTTTGATGCTGCAGTCATCACTGAGTACCTAGCAAGGCATTTAAAACATGATATTAATATGATCTCTCTCTTTTTCCTCCACAGCTAGGGGGATTTTTTTTAATAAGCACCTCAGTGGGAAAGGTAAATCAAAGAAATGGGATTTGTATTTTGCCCTGAAGGTAGCAAGCTTCATGATATGTCTAATCTTCCCTGGAAACAAGTTCCAGAGTCTTGGCACAGTTGCTGGGAAAGCCTGGTCCCTTTTGATGACATTTCTGTAGTTCCAGAGAAACATAGGTGTCCTGGGAGATCATGGTTATGGAGAGCGAAGTAGTCTAGAAAGTAACATGGGCCAGTCCCATGAATGACATTTTAAAAATGATGATGTGTTTTTTAGGCCAGGCTCTTGATTTTTGAACTCCCCTTGCCAGGGGTGGTTCTACGTATTTTGCCGCCCCAAGCACAGCAGTCAGGCAGCCTTCGGCAGCATGCCTGCAGGAGGTCCACCTGTCCCGCGCCTTCGGCGTACCCGCTGCCAAAACCACGGGACCGGTAGACCTCCCACAGGCATGCTGTCAAAGGCAGCCTGACTGCCGCCCTCACAGCGACCGGCAGGCCGCCCCATCACGTCTGGCCGCCCCAGGCACGCACTTGGTGCGCTGGTGCCTGGAGCTGCCACTGCCCCCTGCCCACCTTCCAGAGCATGTGCATGTGACAATTGGTGTTGCCCAATCTGCCGCATGTACTGGATACGAGGATTTTTTTGGGCCCTGCTGCATGACCTCTCACCCCCACATCGGCCCATCTCCCGCCCAGCAATTAATCCTGTCCCACAGTGCCCCATCAGTTCTCTCCCCACCCAACTCCCCTCAATTCAAGTTTGCAGGATCATTAATCACATCCTGCTATGAAGGACCATGACTCTTGGAAATGTGTGTGAAATAGTGGATGGCTTTGATGCAATGGTATTCCCTAACTGCAGCAGGGTGATAGATGGCACACATCTTGCAATTTTGGCCCCAGACTATCTTGCGACAGAGTACATCAGTAGAAAGGGCAACTTCTCTATGGTATTGCAGGTGCTGGTGCATCACTGGGGTCGTTTCTTTGATATCAACATGGGGTAGTCAGGGAAAGTGCATGATGCAGGCATCTTCAGGAACACTGGCTTGGGCAGAAAGCTGAAAGCAGGGACTTTCTTTCCAGATCAAAAGATTCTAATGGCAGATGTTAAAATGCCCATAATGATCCCGGGAGACCCAGCCTATCCACTGATCCTGTGGCTCATGAACCTTACACCGGAAACATGACAGCAGCAAGGAGCACTTCAACAACAGGCTCAGCAGGTGCAGAATGATTGTTGAATGTGCACGTGGCAAAATAAAGGCTCGCTGGTGATGCCTTTTTGGCAGGTTAGACCTCAGTGAGGAAAATATTCCTATGGTCATAGCAGCCTGCTGTGCTCTGCATAACATTTGTGAAGCCAAGAGGGAAAAGTTTCCCCAGGGGTGGAGGGTTGAGGTGGGTTGCCTAGTGGCTGATTTTGAGCAGCCAGATATCAGGGCTATTAAAAGGGCTCAATGGGGGGATATTCAAATCAGGGAGGTTTTGAAGCACAATGAGCTCCAGTAATGTGTGTTTCTGTAATGCATTCAGCCAGGCTTTGTTTACTTGCTGCCTTAAAGGGCCCTTGTAATGATTGCTTCCTAAGCATGACTTGTAGTCTGAAACTGTGCCAATTGCCGCTGTGTCTGAATTCCAGCAGCAACCATCGTGTCTAGGAGAAAAATAAAGACTACATTTTTATTAAACAGAAATAATCAATATACAGAATTTGATTTCTTGCAAAGGACATGACACCGAGGAGCACGTTCTTAATGGAGGCTCCCATAGCTGTGTGTAAGTCCAGCTGTCATTAGGGGACCTGTCCGAAGGGGTGGAGTGAAAGGAGTACTGCGACGGGCCAGGAATATGCAAGGAATGTGTAGGGGGAGTTTGGGGAGGGCATGGCATGCAGTTCTATACAGGCTGCAAGGGGAGGCGAGCCCCATGTGTTCTGACTGCAGCACAATCAGGGACTTCAGAATCTCTGTTTGGTCCTCCATCAGCTTTATCATCGGCTCCTGGCCCTGCTTCCTCTCTAGGCTATCTATTTTCAATTTTTCATTAATTGTCTCTCCCCACGCCCTGTCGTCATGTTCTTTGGCATTGGACGATTGGAGCTCCTCCCTAAACATGTCCTCCTTACTCCTCCTGGTTTGCCTACTTATCTGAGGGAGGCGCTCAGTTGGTGTGCTTCAAGGGCACAGCTGCAGAAGCACAAGAAACAAGAAACAGAGGCAGTATTGTGAGTGCACTCATAGCATTGAATAATAATTAAATACACCTCTTTCCCACTCTCCCATGACAAGCAGACAGCTTGGCGAGTGCCCTAAACACGGTGAGTTCAGCCCGGGGTTGGGGGGTCGGGGGAAGTCCAAGATGGCGCAAAGGGTCTAGGTGTTTTTTGAAGGGGATCACTGAAAGCACCTAGGGACACTATTGTAAATTCTGCCACCATTTTCCACAGGAGGGGGTGATTGAAGCTGATATCTCATTTCTGAGGCTAACCGAAGATGCAAGGGTGCATATCCTGCATGGGTGCGCCTTCAGAGTGGGTTCATATGCTGCTCACCTGTGTGCCGCTTTGCTCTCTGCAGAAGTGATTGCCAATTGGCATGGCACAATTTCCTACATCGGGGGAAGAAACAAAGCAGCTCTGCCAAGGAACCTTCAGCAGAGGATGCCAAGTACCTCCAGGAAAGTTTCCTAGAGATCTCCATGAAATCTCAACTGAAGTCAACAGGAGCTGTGCTTTGAACATACGAAGTGCTATGTAATGTTAAGTACTCTGAAAAGTCAGACCAGAGGGGTTTCAAATTGGGCATCCAGAATTAATAGACACTTTTGAGCTGAATCTCTCTGTGCTTCAGCTCCCCATCTGTAAAATGGGGATAATACCAGCCCCCTCCCCTCATACATGTGTTGAGTATAAATTAAGGTTTGTAAAGCACTCAGGTAACTCTAGTGATGAGCCTCAGGGAAAAGCCCAGGGGGAAATTAATAATTACGTTTTCATAGCATGCAGTCAATACAGTCTAGGGACACGTTAAACAGTGAGCATAAAACAAAATATTGAATAGCTGCTCAGTCAGTGAATACCAGCCATCATGTACACTGAACGAGGCAGGGCTTCTGTGGAAAAAGTAGTTTGTAATCATGTAATTAAAGACTATATCATAATTGATGCACACCAGAGAACCAAAATAAAGTTGCACAGGCAATCTTAATTCTGGCATTTCCTAAGTTTTGAGTGCTTGACTTTGCAACCTCAGCAGTGTACTGCCAGGTGGGGGTAGGGTTGGCAGAGTAGTTCCCAAATCCTAGGTTACATGCATCTAATTAAGCCCTGTGGTGGGGCGAAGACTCACTGGCGCAGCGCCTCCTGCTGGTCGTCTCGGGAATTGGCTCTTTCCAGCCCAGAGTCCCCTACCCTGGAGGCAGCAACACCACCCTCAGGCTCTCAGTGGTGGGACCCTTCTCCCCAGTATCAGCCCTCCCATCGGATTTGCATCCCCCCTTGCGTCCAGTCTGCAAGGCCGTCATCTGGCGATGCCTCCCTGCCCATCTCTGCCCAGGGCTCTTGACTCCCCCATTGGCCGGCCTGCCCTGTCAACCCGGCTGACTTGGAGCTCCGGCCTCTCCCCATTAGTCGCGGGGACGGTCTGTCGCAGGATCCTGATTCCTCTACTGCCCTCCCCCTTTCTCCTGCTTTTGGGAGAGGGACAACCAAAACCCCACCAAGTTTCAATAGGGGGTCAACAGTCCCATTACAGCTGCACTTCTCTCGACTCTCCTTCTCTCGACTCTCCCAGCACAAAGTGAAAACGGAGACAGCCACAGTAGCTTTTTTCCAGCCTCCCAGCCTTGGGCCAGCTGAGTGGCCCAGCATCAAGGAGGTGACCTATAGCCAATTCCCGCTCTTTGTTTTGCAAGGACATCCCTTCCCACCAGTGCAACTCAGCTTGCCTGCAATCAACTGCCTGGTTTCATTATGGAGGGAAACTCCTCCCTCAGATTAAAGTCAGGGGCCTCTTAGCTGGTCTCTTGTCCCCAGGTCATCTCCCACAAAAGGAGGCAAGAACTGAAAAGGGTGGTGCCCTCCCTGCTCCAAGTCAATAATGGCTTTTGGGGGAAGGGCTCTACACAGCTCCACAACTACAAAACATCACTGCAGCTTGAAAGCCCCTTTTGGATGACAATGTATTGTAGCACCCACCACATCTCATAACGTTAGTGTGCCTGTTATCTGGATAATTCTCCCTGCTTTCTCTGCATGCAGCATTATCACTGAAAAACAAAGTCTTGCTCCTTCTTCATCTGTGCATCCATATTCCTCAAAAAATCCTTTGCTTCATCAGTAAATCCATTCTATCTGCCTATATTAACAGTATCTCTCTAGGTTTTGATGCTGCAGTCATCTCTGAGTACCTAGCAAGGCATTTAAAACATTATATTAATATGATCTCTCTCTCTTTCCTCCACACCTAGGGGGATTTTTTTTAATAAGCACCCCAGTGGGAAAGGTAAATCAAAGAAATGGGATTTGTATTTTGCCCTGAAGGTAGCAAGCTTCATGATATGTCTAATCTTCCCTGGAAACAAGTTCCAGAGTCTTGGCACAGTTGCTGGGAAAGCCTGGTCCCTTATGATGACATTTCTGTAGTTCCAGAGAAACATAGGTGTCCTGGGAGATCATGGTTATGGAGAGCGAAGTAGTCTAGAAAGTAACATGGGCCAGTCCCATGAATGACATTTTAAAAATGATGATGTGTTTTTTAGGCCAGGCTCTTGATTTTTGAACTCCCCCTGCCAGGGGTGGTTCTATGTATTTTGCTGCCCGAAGCACAGCAGTCCGGCAGCCTTCGGCAGCATGCCTGCGGGAGGTCCACCAGTCCCGCGCCTTCGGCGTACCCGCTGCCAAAACCACGGGACCAGCAGACCTCCCACAGGCATGCTGCCAAAGGCAGCCTGACTGCCGCCCTCACAGCGACCGGCAGGCCGCCCCCCATGGCTGGCCGCCCCAGGCATGCACTTGGTGCACTGGTGCCTGGAGCTGCAACTGCCCCCTGCCCACCCCCCAGCGCATGTGCATGTGACAATTGGTGTTGCCCAATCTGCCGCATGTACTGGATAAGAGGATTTTTTGGGGCCCTGCTGCATGACCTCTCACCCCCACATTGGCCCATCTCCCGCCCAGCAATTAATCGTGTCCCACAGTGCCCCATCAGTTCTCTCCCCACCCCACTCCCCTCAATTCAAGTGTGCAGGATCATTAATCACATCCTGCTATGAAGGACCATGACTCTTGGAAATGTGGGTGAAATAGTGGATGGCTTTGACGCACTGGTATTCCCTAACTGCAGCAGGGTGATAGATGGCACACATCTTGCAATTTTGGCCCCAGACTATCTTGCGACAGAGTACATCAGTAGAAAGGACTACTTCTGTATGGTATTGCAGGTGCTGGTGCATCACTGGGGTCGTTTCATTGATATCAACATGGGGTAGTCAGGGAAAGTGCATGATGCAGGCATCTTCAGGAACACTGGCTTGTGCAGAAAGCTGAAAGCAGGGACTTTCTTTCCAGATCAAAAGATTCTAATGGCAGATGTTAAAATGCCCATAATGATCCCGGGAGACCCAGCCTATCCCTTGATCCTGTGGCTCATGAACCTTACACCGGAAACATGACAGCAGCAAGGAGCACTTCAACAACAGGCTCAGCAGGTGCAGAATGATTGTTGAATGTGCACGTGGCAAAATAAAGGCTCGCTGGTGATGCCTTTTTGGCAGGTTAGACCTCAGTGAGGAAAATATTCCTATGGTCATAGCAGCCTGCTGTGCTCTGCATAACATTTGTGAAGCCAAGAGGGAAAAGTTTCCCCAGGGGTGGAGGGTTGAGGTGGGTTGCCTAGTGGCTGATTTTGAGCAGCCAGATATCAGGGCTAGTAAAAGGGCTCAATGGGGGGCTATTCAAATCAGGGAGGTTTTGAAGCACAATGAGCTCCAGTAATGTGTGTTTCTGTAATGCATTCAGCCAGGCTTTGTTTACTTGCTGCCTGAAAGGACCCTTGTAATGATTGCTTCCTAAGCGTGACTTGTAATCTGAAACTGTGCCAATTGCCGCTGTGTATGAATTCCAGCAGCAACCATTGTGTCTAGGAGAAAAATAAAGACTACATTTTTATTAAACAGAAATAATCAATATACAGAATTTGATTTCTTGCAAAGGACATGACACTGAGGAGCACGTTCTTAATGGAGGCTCTCATAGCTGTGTGTAAGTCCAGCTGTCATTAGGGGACCTGTCCGAAGGGGTGGAGTGAAAGGAGTACTGCGACGGGCCAGGAATATGCAAGGAATGTGTAGGGGGAGTTTGGGGAGGGCCTGGCATGCAGTTCTATACAGGCTGCAAGGGGAGGCGAGCACCCATGTGTTCTGACTGCAGCACAATCAGGGACTTCAGAATCTCTGTTTGGTCCTCCATCAGCTTTATCATCGGCTCCTGGCCCTGCTTCCTCTCTAGGCTATCTATTTTCAATTTTTCATTAATTGTCTCCCCCACGCCCTGTCGTCATGTTCTTTGGCATTGGACGATTGGAGCTCCTCCCTAAACATGTCCTCCTTACTCCTCCTGGTTCACCTACTTATCTGAGAGAGGCGCTCAGTTGGTGTGCTTCAAGGGCACAACTGCAGAAGCACAAGAAACAGAGGCAGTATTGTGAGTGCACTCACAGCATTGAATAATAATTAAATACACCTCTTTCCCACTCTCCCATGACAAGCAGACAGCTTGGTGAGTGCCCTAAACACGGTGAGTTCAGCCCAGGGTTGGGGGGGGGCAGGGGAAGTCCAAGATGGCGCAAAGGGTCTAGGTGGTTTTTTAAGAGGATCACTGAAAGCACCTAGGGACACTGTTGTAAATTCTGCCACCATTTTCCACAGGAGGGGGTGATTGAAGCTGATATCTCATTTCTGAGGCTAACCGAAGATGCAAGGGTGCGTCTCCTGCCTGCGTGCGCCTTCAGAGTGGGTCCATATGCTGCTCACCTGTGTGCCACTTTGCTCTCTGCAGAAGTGATTGCCAATTGGCATGGCACAATTTCCTACATCGGGGGAAGAAACAAAGCAGCTCTGCCAAGGAACCTTCAGCAGAGGATGCCAAGTACCTCCAGGAAAGTTTCCTAGAGATCTCCATGAAGGATTCCCATGAAATCTCAGTGTGTATTAATAAACCTTTTCACAGAGCCCCCACTGCATAGCTGCGCAGGGGGATGGGAAGCAGACGCAAACACGGCCAGTCTTGTACATTTCTATCCCTTAACCCACTTCTAACATATAATGAAACAAAGGACAGCACTACCTTATGTCTATGAGCTGCATCAAATCAAAATGAGAGCTCCCCTCTCCTGTATCAGGAGAACCAGAGCTGGGCTGCTGGGACTGGCTTGAACCCTCTGGAGTCGAGAAGAACTCCTGGCTTGCCACCCTACCCAACGACCCTGTCGCCTGTCCCACCCCAACCTCCGACTCCACATCATCATCCATCACTTCAGCCTCAGGGTTGAGTCCACTGGCCACTGTCTTCAGCCCCACCAAAGTATCCACGGGGTGGAGATGGGGTCGCTGCTGAGGATGGCATCCAGCTTCTTGTAGAAGTGACAGGTCTTTGGTGCAGCACCAGAGAGACGGTTGGCCTTCAGCTCCTTGAGCTTCACATGGCCCTGATGCATGTCCTGTTCGTGGCCCTTTTCCAACATGCCACAAGAAATCTGCCCATAGGTATTGAAGTTCCTACATCTGGCGTGGAGCTGGGACTGCACAGCTTCCTCTCCCCACAGACCCAGCAGATCCAATAACTCCAGCATACTCCAAGCAAGAGCGTGTTTGCTGCATGGAGCCAGCATGGTCAACTGGGAAGATATGATGGAGCTTTTCAGCTGAGCAAACAAGAAGTGAAATTTCAAAAATTCCTGGGCCTTTAAAAGGGGATGGGTGGTAGCCTGTGTACCTGGGTGCAGGGCAGCGGAGTTCAAATTACTGACCAGAGCGGTCAGGATGGGCATTGTGGGACACCTCCTGGAGGCCATTTACAGCGACATAAGCAAGCGCAGTGTCTACATGGATACTGCATCGATCTAACTTGGTTGCAAAAAGCTCTATGCCTCTCATTGAGGTGGTTTTATTTTGTCAGCATAGCAGGAGAGTTAAATCAGTGGGAGGAGCACTGTAGTATGTGCACCTTCACTGTTTTGTCGATGAAAGCTGACTTTTGTTGGCAAAAGTGTGTAGCGTAGACAAGGAGAAATTGCGTCACTTGCGAGGAATTCACGAGTGTCGGCGTGTCTGCTGCAGGTCACAAATGTGTGGAGCAGTTTCACCAGATCCAAGTCTGAAGAGGCAGGGCAGGGCACAGTCTCTAAAACAGATGAGGATGGAAGAGGAAGATTCTCTCTATGGTACACCCTTATATGCCAAGTACCGTAGGTAGAATCTTAGTGGAGATTGTTAGGCCACCGTGACACAATTATATTTTAACTGAGCTGTACTGTATGTAGGGTGACTAGACGTCTAGATAAAATCTGATTTTTAGCTGTTTGTCCCAATATTTTGCCTTTTTTTTTTTTTTAGTTCGGCCGGCAGTACTCGGCAATTTTTGAGAAGTCGTCTGCTTCAGAGATAAAATGTGCTATTTATTATGTATTTTGATGTGCTGAATTCAAATATGACAATTAAAACAACTGATTGGCTACTGTTTCTAAGATATTTAAGTTTTTACATTTTATTTCTATGTATATTGTGTAGAGAGTAGAGTTTTAATCATAAATTGTAAACCTAGGTCTTTTCATGTGTTTATGATTGCTTTACATGATAATATTTCACCTGTCCTGTTTATGTAACACTTTAAAAATCAGCAAAAGTGTAATATAAATAAAATGTATTATGAAACAAAAGGCAAAAAACTATTATGTACATAGTTTAGTCCTATTCAGTGTCTACTCGGCGCTTCTTGGCTTGTCTCTTGTATTCATTAAATGGAGCATCACTTGTCACTGTCCAGCAATAGTCTGCAAGCATTGATGGGCTCCACTTGCCCTGATAGCGTTTCTCCATTGTTGCAATGTCCTGGTGAAATCGCTCGCCGTGCTCGTCGCTCACTGCTCCGCAGTTCGGTGGAAAAAAATCTAGATGAGAGTGCAAAAAATGTATCTTTAGTGACATGTTGCAACCAAGGCTTTTTGTATGCCTTTTGAGGAGGTTTTCCACCAACAACCTGTAGTTGTCTGCCTTGTTGTTTCCGAGAAAATTTACTGCCACTAACTGGAAGGCTTTCCATGCCGTCTTTTCCTTGCCACGCAGTGCATGGTCAAATGCATCATCTCGAAGAAGTTCACGAATCTGAGGACCAACAAAGACACCTTCCTTTATCTTAGCTTCACTTAACCTTGGAAATTTTCCATGGAGGTACTTGAAAGCTGCTTGTGTTTTGTCAATGGCCTTGACAAAGTTCTTCATCAGACCCAGCTTGATGTGTAAGGGTGGTAACAAAATCTTCCTTGATTCAACATGTGGTGGATGCTGAACACTTTTCCTCCCAGGCTCTAATGACTGTCGGAATGGCCAATCTTTCTTGATGTAGTGGGAATCTCTTGCACGACTATCCCATTCGCAGAGAAAACAGCAGTACTTTGTGTATCCAGTCTGCAGACCAAGCAAGCGAGCAACAACCTTCAAATCGCCACAAAGCTGCCACTGATGTTGGTCATAGTTTATGCACCTCAAAAGTTGTTTCATGTTGTCATAGGTTTCCTTCATATGGACTGCATGACCAACTGGAATTGATGACAAAACATTGCCATTATGCAGTAAAACATCTTTAAGACTCATCTCCGATGAATCAATGAACAGTCTCCACTCATCTGGATTGTGAACGATGTTGAGGGCTGCCATCACACCATCGATATTGTTGCAGGCTACAAGATCACCTTCCATGAAGAAGAATGGGACAAGATCCTTTTGACGGTCACAGGACATGGAAACCCTAACATCATCTGCCAAGAGATTCCACTGCTGTAGTCTGGAGCCCAAGAGCTCTGCCTTACTCTTGGGTAGTTCCAAATCCCTGACAAGGTCATTCAGTTCACCTTGTGTTATGAGGTGTGGTTCAGAGGAGGAGGATGGGAGAAAATGTGGGTCCTGTGACATTGATGGTTCAGGACCAGAAGTTTCATCCTCTTCCTCGTCTGACTCAAGTGAGAATGATTCTGGTGCATCAGAAACTGGCAGTCCTTCTCCGTGGGGTACTGGGCTTATAGCTGATGGAATGTTTGGATAATGCACAGTCCACTTTTTCTTCTTTGACACACCTTTCCCAACTGGAGGCACCATGCAGAAGTAACAATTGCTGGTATGATCTGTTGGCTCTCTCCAAATCATTGGCACTGCAAAAGGCATAGATTTCCTTTTCCTGTTCAACCACTGGCAAAGATTTGTTGCACAAGTGTTGCAGCATATGTGTGGGGCCCACCTCTTGTCCTGATCTCCAATTTTGCAGCCAAAATAAAGGTGACAGGCTTTCTTAACCATAGTGGTTATACTGCGCTTTTGTGATGCAAAAGTCACTTCACCACAAACATAGCAGAAGTTATCTGCACTGTTCACACGAGTACGAGGCATCTCTGCTCACTTTGGCTAAACAGAACTGTGTCCCTTTGCAAAATCAAACACTGACAAATAAGAAAGCACGACACTGTATGATTTCTAGAGCTGATAGAGGGCAATTTGTTCAGCAGAGTGATGTAAGCTTCGTTATGATTGCATCATCCATGACTTCTAGGAATAACATGATGCAATTCAGATCATGTATGACGCAATACCAGCTTCAGATTGCATCATTCATTGTTTTGCCTAAAAAGCAAGTGCTGTCCAAACCCAGACATAGATTTATTCATAGATCCAGTCAAAGCTGTATTTTAGTCATTTCTGGTTTAAATTGAGATCCCTTCCCTTTATAACTCACTTATCCTCCGCCATTCCCAGGTCAAGGGTCGTATATACTGACCCAATAGCATATCTTGAAAACTAGAGCCAATCACCAGAATTAGTAAAGTTTGACTACATTTATTTCAGAAGCATTTTGGCTGTAGAGCAGTGTTACAGTAGGCCTGATCCAAAGCCCATTGAAATCAATGGAAAGCCTCCCATCAATTTCAATAGGTCAGACTCTGCGTTTCCAAAACTATTCTTACGCAGATGTAGACCAGGAGGAACTCAACTGAAGTTAATGAACTTACACTGATTTAGAACAAATACAAGTGGGAGGGGAATCAGGCCCTTCTTCTAATCCTCTGCTTTGCTTAATCTATTCTATTGTAATGCTCTGGAGGAATTTACTCAATTGTTTTTTATCATTTGTATTATTATCATTACCTAGAGGCGCCAAGCCAAGATGGGAGCTCTTTTGTATTAAGCACTGGCTATAAACATCCATACCTGCTTGAAGAGCTTAACTTCTAAACAGACAAAAGAATGCCACAGAGAGGTGAAACGACTTGCCCAACATTACCCAGTGGATCAACAGCAGAGTTGGGAAAAGAAGGGGTTCTCCTGACTCCTAGAGACAAGATTCTGCAAGAATTAACCTCTCTTTTCAATTTCTTTCTTTCAAAAACTATTTAACAAGGCTGCAGCCATGAGATCAGTACCCTTTAAACAGCACAACTATTGCATTCTTGCCTTTCCTCTGCAGCTGTCCTGCTCTCACTCCTTCTCGTACAGGGCAACAGAAGAAGGTCCCTTTGTGAATAAAGAGAAAACACAAAATAAGAAGATCCAGATGTTTGCACTGGAGAATATTAACAACACCCAGTACAAATGATTTCATTCTTCTTTGATAACCATCTCTGGGACAGCTGGTAAAAACAGACACAATGTAACTTGATAAAAACATAATGTTTCAGCCTTAGTAACGGACCGTACCTAACCCCGCTGCTTAGGGATGTTATGTCAGAGATTCCTTCTCTTCTGCCCCGCAGTCATGACCTTTAGAGCTGTTCCTTCTTGCAGTTTGCTTTTGGGAGACTTGTGAAAAAGTCTCATTAGAGATGAATTATGTCTTCCCAAGCCATAAAAGCAGCAGCAAAATCAATACTCAGAGCAACACAATAAGCCCCCAATCCTGTACTGAACTCCACACCGGCTCAAGGCTGATGCTCACAAGAGCTCCATTGACCCAGAAAGCTCAGTGCGGGATTGAGGCTTACGACTGCCTTCCCTTCATTTGTCAAATAGACTATGAAATACAAAAGCTAAAGTTCCCTGGGGAGTCGGGAACCCTTTCTCCAACACTTCCCTGTAGTAGTATTATTACAGTAGTGCCTACAGATTGCAACACCAACACCCCACATTGTAAGAGACAGCCCTGTCGCATAAAACTTGCAATCTAAATAAACAAAGGCTCCTATGGCCCAGATCCTCAAAGATATTTAGGCCCCTAACTCCCATAGGTGTCTAAGGCCATGTCTACACTTACGCGTTTACAGCAGTACCGATACAGCTGTGCCACTGTAAGAGCGCTTGTGTAGCTGCGTTATGCCGCTGGGAGAGAGCTCTCATAGAATATCAGGGTTGGAGGGGACCTCAGGAGGTCATCTAGTCCAACCCCCTGCTTAAAGCAGGACCAATCCCCAGACAGATTTTTGCCCCAGATCCCTAAATGGCCCCCTTAAGGATTGAACTCCCAACCCTGGGGTTAGCAGGCCAATGCTCAAACCACTGAGCTATCCCTCCCCCTGTTGATGTAAGAAAACCAGCTCAATGAGCAGTGGTAGCTACATCGGCGGAAGAGAATCTCCCACCAACATAGCACTGGACACACGAGCGCTTATGCAGGCAAAACTTATGTCGCTCGGGGGCGGGTGGTTTTTTTCCACCGACATAAGTGCTAGTGTTTTGCTGACATAAGTGCTAGTGTAGACATGGCCTAAATATCTTTGAGGAGCTGGACCATATGAGCCTAAGGCCAGGTCTACACTGCAAACTCATATCAGTATAACTATGTTGCCCAGTGGTGTGAAAAATCAACACCCCCAATCAACGCAGTTATATTGACCTAACCCCGGTGCAGACAGCGCTATATCGATGGCAGGGCTTCTCCTGTCAACATAGCTACCACCTCTCGCAGAGGTGAATTAACTATGCCAACGGGAGAAGCTCTCCCCTAGCATAGTAGCCTCTTCACTGAAGTGCTCCAGTGGTACAGCTGCACCACTGTAGTGTTTTAAGTGTAGACCTGCCTCTAAGTCTCTCTAAGCCGGTCTGGTCAGCTGGGAAGATGCTGTGTGAATTGTGCATGCTGAGCAAACAGGAAGAGGGATTTCAAAAATTCCCAGGCTTTTAAATGGAGGCGGGGAACATACCTGTGTACTTGGGTGCAGAGCAGCGGAGTTCAAACTGCTGACCAGAGCGGGTAGGATGGGAATTATGGGATCCCATAATTGGAGGCTCTCCTAATTGGAGGCCAATTAGGGTGCCATAAGCAATTGCAGTGACGCTGTGTTGCTCTAACTACGTCACAAAAAGCCCAATGCTGCTTGTTGAGTGGTTTTATGTTGCCATAGCAGGGGAGTTTCATCGGCAGGAGAAGCATTGTAGTGTGTACACCTCCACTGTTTTGTCAACAAAACTGTGTAGTGTAGACAAGGCCTTAGGTAAATGCTCGTGTAGTTAATTTAAAGTGCTGTGCCTTCTCTCCAGCCAACCTCCCTCCTGAGCACTTAGTGAACAGCACTTGGACTTGACAAGGACTAAAGTAAGGATGAGGCTGTACAAGATCTTTTTCCTGACCTGAGCTTAAGATACGGAGTACAAATATCCCCATAGGTAAACACTGGGCAGTCTTGTAAGATGTCAAGCTGAGGAGTTCTCTGTTAGAATAGTGTGTGATTGCCGGCTATATTCACAACAGCTCCTGTTACAAAGAAAAAGTACTTTTAATGCAGTATTGGCATTATGAGAAAAGCAAACATAGTTTAGAGAGCTGGTCAGAAAATGGGGGGGAGGGGGCGAGAGAGGGAGCGAGGGTTCCATGGAAAATTTCAAGTGTTTTCTGAAAAATCAAAAACCTGAAAACTTTCTGGTTTTCTGTTGAAAAGATCTTGGTTTAGGGCCAAAAAGTATTCGGTTTTCACTTTTTTGACAAAAGTGTCAAAATTCTCCACAAAAAAGCAGACAATGTTTGTCTAGATGAAAACCCAATTTTCCATTGAAAAACAGTTTTGATCGAAAGTTTTTGAACAGGACATCAAAACATCTACAGGCCCGGTAAGAAGATTAAATATGTACTTTAGTTTAATATTTTAAAAAAGGCAACAAAGGAAAATACTGGATTTTTTTTGACCATCATCTCTAAAAAAAAAAAAACAAGGCTGGGATTCCTCTGAGGATAAGAAATAAAACCCTTCAGTCTAAATACCTAGTGTCAGAAGCTTCTTAGCTCTGATGTGTTTTGATTCCACAGCCAAGTATTTCTAATATGTCAGGCATGCTAAAAAGTTGTTGAAATATGTGTTGACAGAAGGAACAGAAGTTGAATTCAGTTAGAACTCTTCCAGAGTGTCAGTGGATAGAGCTGATCCATCAGAAATGTCCCAAATGGTTTGATGTATTAAAAGAAACAGTATGAAGTCCGTTGCTGCAAGTTGTGTTGTTCACGTGTCGGTCAGTTTCCTTGTCTTTAATACACACTCTCTCTCTCTTTAAAAACTATAATTTAAAATTAGAGATATTCTTAGCTGCCCCCCAAAAAGATAATCCAACAATATTACGTATTTCTAGCACTTTGCATCAGAAGTGCTCGAGGTACTTTACAAATAATCTTCCCAGCCCTGGGGTAAAATTGATAAAAATCATTTGTCCTTTATTACTGAAGAGGAAAACGAGGCACAATTTAAGGCCCAGACATCCAGGCTCAGATCCTCAAAGGGAGTTAGGTCCCTAAATGCCTTTGAGGATCTGGGCTATGGTACATCAGTGACAGAACCAAGAATAAAACCCAAACTGGGTGACTACTGGGACATGCTATTAGCACAAAACATTGCTTTTTTTCTCCTTGCTAAGAGATTACTACTAAGGAAATCCTAGCGTCAGCTCTGAGGATCATCGAAAGCTCTGAGGATCACCAACTAACAACAGAAAGAACACCAGCAAGGCCCAGTAATTCTAATTTGCAATACTCAAAAATGAGTTAAAATAAAAAATAATCGGGGTTCTGCCCTTTTTGCTTCTTTGCAATGTACAAAAGTTGTTGTATATTTTTCTTTAAACCACCTGCTTTGTTTTTTATCATAAGTATATCAGGAATGTATTCCTGGTCTTCTTTGATTTTGGTGGAGGACTCAAAAGGTGTCGTATGTGGATTGTAAACTTTTTCCAGCCTGTATTTGAAGGCTTGGAGAGAGGCTGAATGCAAACAAAGACATATTTTCTCCCAAGTCTTTCACAGGTATTTGAGCTATGGACTTTGAATTAACAAAAAATTCTGACTCCACTGAAGCCAATGACAAAACTTCCATTGCTTTCAATGGGGTCAGGATTTCACACACAGAGTTTTAAAAAGCCTGAATAAAATCACTTTCCCGTTCAGCCAAGCATCACTAGCATGGTGCCTCTGATTTTGAAAACCTGTTAATTTCCCAATCACTAAAAATCTCTTTTTAAAAATGCAAGACTTTAATTTTTGGCATAAAATCTTTATTCCAGACTCCCTGAGCTTGTTTCCACTTATAGCTGGTTTGAAAGAGTTTGGTTAATGTCTTTTTATAAACAAGGGTTAGGATTCCTGTGGTTTCCCCACATGGCAGCTGTAATAGGGAGCACAGAAATACCACAATAGTGGTTGTTTTTATGCAGTCTCTGGCCTAACATGAAGCACGAGGAAGCTTTGTCTTGTAAGAAGCCCGTCCCAGTTTCCAGCCCAAGGAAGTCTCACCAAGCATCTGAACCTTGTATTGCCAAACCAAAGCATTTCAAAAATCACGAGTCAGGCCCCTCCAAAATCATGAGATTTAATAAAAATAACATCTTTGGAGGGCTTTTCCTTTTTCTTCTGGTTTTTGACTCTTAAGGCACACTCAAGTTGCATTTTCAAGCTTTCCTCTGCAACCACGAGGGCTCGAAAATTACTCTTTTTAAAATGAAAGCTGAGATTCTCAACTAATCACTGGCCCTCCCAGAGCGGCGGCTTTAAGAAAAACAGCAAATATCACAAGATTCATGAAAGTTGGCACCACTGAAACTTTACAATAGCTCACCTGCCCCAAACCTTTTGAAGAAGAAGGATGCTACATGGTCCATCTTACCTACATTACTAGTCAGTATTAGGGTATGTTTGCTGAGCAAATGAATCTGTACCTGAACAAAACCATCACATCAGGCTGAAACTGGTGCAGCAACAAAGGTAGGTGCAATCCCCTCCCTCCTGAACTTCACTGGCTCCATGTTCACTAAAGAACAGAATTCCAAATCTTGGTCTTAAGTCACTTGTATGCATGTTCTTCTGTGGATGGATTATAGCCACAGAGCTTTGCAGGAGAAATGTGTCTTCAGGAGGAATTCGAATTAGGAGGGTGAGAATCTTGTACACAAAAATGGGAGAACATTCCAAGGAAACCAGAGCGGGCGAGGCAGGGTATTTAGATGAGGAGGAGATGTTTACTTGTTGCATCTGTTGCACTCACTACCTGTGTCATAGTGCAAATTCTATTGTAAACTCTTCAGCGTAGGGATTATTTCTTCCTGTGTGATTGTCCCAGCACAAAGGGACCCTGATCTTCACAATTGGGCTGTACTCCTGATTGGTGCCTCTGGAGCTACTGCGACATAAATAATAATAAAGAAAAGGGGAGCATGAGGAAATTAGAACAGAGATGTAGGTTGAATGAGTGTGCAGAGCCTTGAAGGTGAGGACAGAAAACTGCATGGGAACTGAATCATTATTATTATTGTTATGATTCATTTATATTGAGCCTTAAGTGCAGATGTCAAATCTGTAAAGAAAGAGTGGAAAGAATCAATATTTTCCTGTTACATTTATATAGTCTGTCAAGGCCCTGTAAATTATAGTCATTTTTGGAATCAGAGATGTCGCCCACCTGTATTCTGGGCTTCATGTGGAATCCAGCTACTGTGTATGTTCTAATATATAGCATCAGCACAGTTTATTGTTAGACATAAAAAAGAGAAACTAACCATAAAAGGACATTGAGCTCTATAACTCTGACTAGCTCATCTTGGTGAAGCGTATTAGCTAGGGACACATCAATATTGGATGGGAAGCAGCTTTCTTTCTTTCAGCACATTCTACAGGATAATCCATTTGGCTTTGCAATGTCAAAAGCTTTTTTTGTGTATTAACAAGATTTGTTTCGTTGGTCCCTGTTTGCTCTCCCTATGGCTCATGTTCCCTTTAAAATATTGTGCTTCAAGCTTAAGAACCACAGATTGAAAAGTGACATTACATTAAGTATACCAAACTGCTCCCTGCCTGTCAGTTACTTAAGTGAACTGCTAGCGTAGTAGATCTGAAACTACTTCCCAAATTATTTCCGGGTTCGCACTATGCCGGTGCCTGGCCATTAGCCATCAATGTGCAAACAAGCACTTCCAACACTCTGTGCACAGAGATTGCAATGCACTGGAGTATAGGTGGAGGCTGAATGGCAGGGGACCGATGGGATAAAAGAAAAGCACGAATGCACAATACTTGGACCAGCAGCAGGCGATATAAATATGAGCAATGAGCCAAATGTTGATGCCTCCTATATAAGGAAAAAATGGCAGCGATCATTTGCAGTTTCATTAGAAGTACTGTCAGACCTTTTGGGGAGGTGGAAGGTTTTAATGGGACAGGGGGGAAATATTGCACTACAAATAGCAGGCTTCTTGAAAATGTCACAGGAAAACCTGAATGATTTATCATTTATGTAGGCTCTGGCAGAGCCACAGAAAGTGTCATTATTTACACCCAGAGATTCTGCATGACGCTGCTGCACATCCAGTCTACCCTTCTTCCTGTACTCCTTGCTTTGTTTAACTTTGCTGCAGAATATAGAATCCTTAAGTCCGTTTCACCCCAACAATGGAAAGCTCCATTTTGAGGGTCAGCAAATTGCCTTCTTTCAACACGTGGGATGAATCCAAAAGCAAATGTCTGAAAGTGGGATAGCATACCTCATATGGCATGATGATATAGCATAATGTATGGCCAGGGACTCAATGCATGTGCAAACATATGTACAATAGTAGGAGAAAATATACAACAATGAGATGTGGTATAAAGGTTTTATTGATATGAATTTTTTCATGAGGCTTATGAAGTCTGAAATCAGTTATACAGGGCCACTCACAAAACCAAAAAAACAGATAAAAATCTTTATACAACAGCATGCAAGCAGACGTGGCTAGGAGGCAGTGTTACCAAGAGGGTAGAGCACCAAACTAAAACTCAGAAGTTCTAAGTTTGACTTTTGGCTTTTCTGGTGATCTGCAGGGCAAATCACTTCTCTGTTTCTCCTCCTACCCTCTGTCTGTTGTATCAGTTCAGACTGTTCGTTCTTTGGATCAGGGATTGTTTCTTCCTGTGTATATGCACAGCACCTATCACAATAGGGCATCAGTCTCATTTGGAACCTTAACACAAATACCATTACACAAATAATAATAGTCAGTCTGCACCACAAGTTTTACAGAAAAACTATTTTGCAAACGAATAAACCAATATATTGGGAGTATTTTTAGCATTCATCCAGCTGTAAAGCCAGGTGTCATTAGTTAACATGAATTTAGGAGTTTGAAAGAGGAAAATACACAACATTTTAGAACCTATACAAATCACCTAAACAAGCTTTCCCAGGTATAACCATGTGGAAGTGCTGAAGTCTGATTGCTTGAGCAGGGCTAGAAACCTTGTATTTTGTGGTAAGTTTGAAATCTCGCCTTACCCGAGGTATAATGCTCCTGTTTCTAGTTCTGAAGGGTTGTAAGTGCTAAGGTACTTATATGACCCCTATGATCATAGTATGCGAGTACCTCACAATATTTCACACAGCTCCCAACACTCCTGTGAGGTAGGGAAGTTCTGTTATTCCCATTTCACACATGGAAGCATTGAGAAATTAAGATGCTGATCTTCAAAGTTATTGAGGCACCTAATTCCCATTAAAATCAATAGAAGTTTGGAGCCTAAATACCTTTGAGGATCTGGGTCTAAGTGATTTACCCAAGGTCTGTATAAGAGTAGGGACTTGAACACAGGTTTTCTATACCTACGACTGGGGCGCCTAACCATTGGACCAGCCTGCCCCATCCCATGATTGGGCTATGGATGAGTATTGCCTCTCCCTCATCTTTTCAACCCAGTGTTGGGAAATTCATATTTTTGGGGAAAACTGACCACAACTAGAGCAATGGCTATTTGTAGTTGCTCAGAGGTTTGGAATGTTAAACACAGTCACAGGGTAGATGGATTTGTGGGCAAAGTGCAAGTGAAGAAGTCAAACTATACATAATTGATCACATGGCTCCGCAATTTATTAGCAGGATCACATATGCCTACTCAGGCCGGTGGTGTGATACCATGGTGATAGCAACCTCCTGACCCTAATTAACCCTGGTGCAGAATTGCCCTATGATAGGAACATTTCCCAGCATGCTTTGTTGTGACATGCACTTTAAATTTGGCAAAACTGAAACGCCACAGCCCTAAAGCAGCCATTTTGTAATTGGTAGCTGCCTGGCTTCATCCATTCCTATTCAAGCTGATAAATAACTGGTATGTTTTCCCTTTCTGGTTGCTGAGGAAATTGCATATGCCTAGAAGGGGGAATGTGTTAGTCCCCTCATATATATTTTGCTAATCGGCATTTATCCTATCTGGTATGAGGCCCTTCTCAGGTAAAACTGTATTTTTGTCCTGTCTTTTCAAGTGACATTAAGAAAATTCTGTTGGAAACTAGTCTGGAACTTGAGGGCTGAGCATGGCGGTGAGAGACTGGCATTCAGGAGCTGTAGGTTCAAACTGCAGTTCTGCCACACTCTTTGCATGTGGGTCTAGGCAAGTTACATTGGTCTGGATTTTCAAATGTATTTAGGCTCCGAAAGGTGTAGATAGGTAGGTGTGCCTGGTGGGTGCCTAAATCCCATTGAAATTTATGGGAGTCAAGTACTTAAACTATCCAAAATCCCAATAGGCACCTGTCTGTCTGCAACTTTAAAAATCTGGCCCTTAATTTCTGTCATTCTGTATCTATAAAATGGGAAGAATAATCCTTCCTCTCTTCGCCTGGGTTTTTGAGTCTTAATAATATATGTCTAAGGAAATCAGACAGCTCAGTGATGGGGTTAAGTCAGTACCTAGCGAGAGTGGAAACAAGGAAAGAAGCAGGGTCAATGATGGGCTACTTAGGCAAGCAGAGAACAACAGGTTCCTGCCCCCACCACCAAATAGCTCCATGCTTCATTGTCATGGAGTACTCATTGGTTCCTTCGGTCTGGCCAATGCAAAGCTAGATTACAACATTCTCTGTGGTTTGTGCTCTTCTTACAGCCACCTAAGCAGGGTCCAGGACTTAACTCATTGTGCTCTAGTTGGTAACTAAACCCAAGCTTTTTTACGAGTCACTCGAGGCCCTTAGGGCACCGCATAAATTTATGTGGAGTGTAAATCCTGCTAGTTAGCCTCATTCAGTATACTCTCTCATGCCTGGTAAATTAGTCATGTGTCCACACAATCACTATTTTTTCAGCCACAACAAACACTTCCCAATAATATTACCCCAGGGAATGTGACACACAGAGATTGATTAAACTGAGAAAAGTAACAATGGATAAAACTGACGTTTGCTAAATCATCGCTCAGTTAGACATGCATATGGCAGGGAAAAGAGCATGATGGGAAAAAAAAAACCATTTTAAACTAAACTAAAGCCTTTTAAAGTCCCAGAGTGTAGGCAGTTCATTTCACTCAATGTTTGTATGAACACAGCATGCAGGTACAAGTATATTTCTGTACACACACCTGTGACATAGGCAGCATAACCGAGACTTGCTGATCGAAGGCTCAGAGGCTAGCAAGGTGCTCAGATATGTTACAGTGGTGGGTGCAAATATAACTCTGTGTAGATTGATGGAATGACTTTCGATGTGAGCAGTTCAAGTTATTCCTTAGCCCACTTCCTAATGACTTGGGGAAATGTTGCTTTGATGCTGTAAAATACTGTATTAGGATGCAACACTTAGAACTGTTAATTGCGCCAATTGTTGCCTTCTGCTATATCTGTGCAGCTATGCTGAAATCAGTGGGGCTGGAGAAAGGTGGAATTTAGCCCGCAGTGTTTAATCAGCGGGGGCTGGGGAGACAGACAAAATCAAGAGGGGGAAATATGTCCATTCTTTTGATCAAATACCAGACTGAACAATCTGAAAAGCGACAGGATATAGGGACAGACTCTTAGAGAGTGTAAATTGGCACAGCTTCACTGCAGAGGAGTTGCCTGATTTACCCCACATTATTTGGCCCATTATAAGAAAAAAGAAAATCATGGATGCCCCTCCTCTATCCTAGTGCAGCTATAAAAATTAGCCCTGACTTTATGCATTGCACTTGCTAAGAGTATAAATCCACACTATCGACACTTATTACAAGCAATAATGGTTTGATGGCTAGGGTGTTGCCTGGCCACATGGATAGCTGAGTTCCATTCCCTTCTGCCAGCATCAGAGAAGATAGGATGCTAACATCTTTTTGGGGGGGCGGGGAGGGCTGAGGAGGAGGAGAGAGGGAAGGTGGAGGGAGGATGAAATCTGCATTGCTCATTACTTTGAGTCAGGATTCAGCTTCCAGTTCAGAGCAGTGTTAAAGGTCTGGGGAGAGCTTGCCATAGGAAGGCTTGGGGTGGAGAATTTGGCCAAACGACTGAACAGCCTCATTGGAAGGAGCCTATTATTGCCCAAGTACAGTGGAATGTTTTTATAGCGAGTCACTTAATTCACAGAACAGCTTCACACTGGCAACAGAGGTCCCCCGCAGCTTGCGTTGCAATTGCACATTACAATGCACTACGTGGGGATGTTCACACTGCATCACTGCCATTAGAGTTTCGTTGTCTCTGTTGTCGGTGGATGTTGGTTCTACAATAACAGGCTCAGCGATACCAAAGGGAATAACTCTGTTCATGGTG
The DNA here is from genome assembly GCF_027887155.1 of Malaclemys terrapin pileata. Classification (NCBI taxonomy): domain Eukaryota; kingdom Metazoa; phylum Chordata; order Testudines; family Emydidae; genus Malaclemys; species Malaclemys terrapin. The sequence continues at coordinate 16,268,187 of NC_071505.1, read as the reverse complement.
GAGCAAAGGATAAATCTGGGTTCAGACACATTGCGCCAAATTTTCCACGTAGTCAGCACCCTAAAGTCAGTGCTATATTTTGAAAGAAGAGCTCAGGCCCTATTTAGACACCCTAAATAAGGGCCAGATTTTCAATAAAGGTCAGTACTAAATATGTTAAAAGAACAGGAGTACTTGTGGCACCTTAGAGACTAACAAATTTATTAGCGCCTAAGCTTTCGTGGGCTACAGCCTATACTCTAATAAATTTGTTAGTCTCTAAGGTGCCACAAGTACTCCTGTTCTTTTTGCGGATACAGACTAACACGGCTGCTACTCTGAAACCTACTAAATATGTTGAGTTCCTTTGAAAATCTGCCCTCTTGAGTGTACCTCCCTCGCACTATAACTAAATTAAACTATATATATATATAGACACACCTCCATATGTGGGTCAAGCATGATTATTGGACCATGAGATTTAACAACTTGGGAACATAGTACTATGAATAATGAAACACTATTCCTCTGCTTTGTAATCTGTTACAGACAGACACTATCCAGCAGGGTCAAGGGGGCTGTAAATACCTAACAGGCTCAAATGCCTCTTCAGCAGCATAGCCCTGAACTTCATTGTGCTTTCAGTTTTTGCTTCCAAATGATATTTAGGGCTAAATTCAGACTTGGTGCAAGCATCTTCCAGCAGCTCTGTATAATACCCTTGTATTATAAGAAGTATGGGCCTGATTCTCCACCTTTGTAGTCATGTACACCTGTATAAAGAGAGTGCAAACTGAGTGTAAAATTCTATAGGAATGACAGTGTTTTACACCCTGTTTGCACAGATATAAGTGGCTACCCAAAGGGCAAGGCAACGGAAAGTAAGGCCCTTATAAGTTGTGTTTTTGAGAGGGTCACCATAGTTCAGTAGTTCAAGCATAGGACTAGGCATTAGGGGACCTGCGGTTCTTTCTAGACAAATACTTCGTGTGTGACCTTAGCCAAGTCCTTTGGGTTAAAACTTTGGTTCAATGAGTGTGGTGGGTACTTTATTTAGGTGCCTTAAATATACATGTAAGTGCTGAATTGTACTTTTCCAAACTTAGCAATTTTGGTGTTAATCAGCTTCAGTGTGTGCATCGTGCTTTGAGAGCCATCAGTGGAAGATGCTCACGTAGCCCAAAATGTTGTGTTCTAGCGTGTAACGATCCCAAGGCACTTAAGGTTAATAAACTGATAACACTGGTCTACAATTTTTGCGAAGTCGTCTGCTTCAGAGATAAAATGTGCTATTTATTATGTATTTTGATGTGCTGAATTCAACTATGACAATTAAAACAACTGATTGGCTACTGTTTCTAAGATATTTAAGTTTTTATATTTTATGTCTATATATATTGTATAGATAGTAGAGTTTTAATCATAAATTGTAAACCAGGTCTTTTCATGTGTTTATGGTTGCTTTACATGATAATATTTCACCTGTCCTGTTTATGTAACACTTTAAAAAAACAGCAAAAGGGTTATATAAATAAAATTTATTATGAAACAAAAGGCAAAAAACTGTTATGTACATAGTTTAGTCCTATTCAGTATCTACTCGGCACTTCTTGGCTTGTCTCTTGTATTCATTAAATGGAGCATCTCTTGTCACTGTCCAGCAATAGTCTGCAAGCATTGATGGGCTCCACTTGCCCTGATAGCGTTTCTCCATTGTTGCAATGTCCTGGTGAAATCGCTCGCCGTGCTCGTCGCTCACTGCTCCGCAGTTCGGTGGGAAAAAATCTAGATGAGAGTGCAAAAAATGTATCTTTAGTGACATGTTGCAACCAAGGCTTTTGTCTGCCTTGAGGAGGTTTTCCACCAACAACCTGTAGTTGTCTGCCTTGTTGTTTCCGAGAAAATTTACTGCCACTAACTGGAAGGCTTTCCATGCCGTCTTTTCCTTGCCACACAGTGCATGGTCAAATGCATCATCTCGAAGAAGTTCACAAATCTGAGGACCAACAAAGACACCTTCCTTTATCTTAGCTTCACTCAACCTTGGAAATTTTCCATGGAGGTACTTGAAAGCTGCTTGTGTTTTGTCAATGGCCTTGACAAAGTTCTTCATCAGACCCAGCTTGATGTGAAAGGGTGGTAACAAAATCTTCCTTGATTCAACATGTGGTGGATGCTGAACACTTTTCCTCCCAAGCTCCAATGACTGTCGGAGTGGCCAATCTTTCTTGATGTAGTGGGAATCTCTTGCACGACTATCCCATTCGCAGAGAAAACAGCAGTACTTTGTGTTTCCAGTCTGCAGACCAAGCAAGAGAGCAACAACCTTCAAATCGCCAGAAAGCTGTCACTGATGTTGGTCATAGTTTATGCACCTCAAAAGTTGTTTCATGTTGTCATAGATTTCCTTCATATGGACTGCATGACCAACTGGAATTGATGACAAAACATTGCCATTATGCAGTAAAACAGCTTTAAGACTCGTCTCCGATGAATCAATGAACAGTCTCCACTCATCTGGATCGTGAACGATGTTGAGGGCTGCCATCACACCATCGATGTTGTTGCAGGCTACAAGATCACCTTCCATGAAGAAGACTGGGACAAAATCCTTTTGACGGTCACGGAACATGGTAACCCTAACATCACCTGCCAGGAGATTCCACTGCTGTAGTCTGGAGCCCAACAGCTCTGCCTTACTCTTGGGTAGTTCCAAATCCCTGACAAGGTCATTCAGTTCACCTTGTGTTATGAGGTGTGGTTCAGAGGAGGAGGATGGAAGAAAATGTGGCTCCTGTGACATTGATGGTTCAGGACCAGAAGTTTCATCCTCTTCCTCTTCCTCGTCTGACTCAAGTGAGAATGATTCTGGTGCATCAGGAACCGGCAGTCCTTCTCCGTGGAGTACTGGGCGTATAGCTGATGAAATGTTTGGATAATGCACAGTCCACTTTTTCTTCTTTGACACACCTTTCCCAACTGGAGGCACCATGCAGAAGTAACAATTGCTGGTATGATCTGTTGGCTCTCTCCAAATCCTTGGCACTGCGAAGATTTGTTGCACAAGTGTTGCAGCATATTTGTGGGGCCCACCTCTTGTCCTGATCTCCAATTTTGCAGCCAAAATAAAGGTGATAGGCTTTCTTAACCATAGTGGTTATACTGCACTTTTGTGATGCAAAAGTCACTTCACCACAAACATAGCAGAAGTTATCTGCACTGTTCAGACAAGTACGAGGCATCTCTGCTCACTTTGGCTAAACAGAAATGTGTCCCTTTGCAAAATCAAACACTGATAAATAAGAAAGCACGACACTGTATGATTTCTAGAGCTGATAGAGGGCTATTTGCTCAGCAGAGTGATGTATGCATCATCCATGACTTCTAGGAATAACATGATGCAATTCATATCGTGTATGAGGCAATACCAGCTTCAGATTGCATCATTCATTGTTTTGCCTAAAAAGCAAGTACTGTCCAAATCCAGTCATAGATTTATTCATAGATCCAGTCAAAGCTGTATTTTAGTCATTTCTGATTTAAATTGAGATCCCTTCCCTTTATAACTCACTTTTCCTCCGCCATTCCCAAGTCAAGGGTCGTATATACTGACCCAATAGCATATCTTGAAAACTAGAGCCAATCAACAATTTTAAGCATCATTTTCATTCTCAGTGACCCAGAATTAGTAAAGTTTGACTACATTTCTTTCAGAAGCATTTTGGCTGTAGAACAGTGTAATCAGTATATATAGGGACCATTTAATCCACCACTGAAATATCACCGCTTGTGAGGTGAAACATGGCACGTGTTTTTCAGAGCAGACCACCATTTCACACCAAGTTGGAACAGAAAATGAAATCTACCTTATTCATTTGAAACTGGAAGGGGAAGAAGGAAAGAAGGCTCAGAGGTAGTCTCGGCACATCAGGTGGCAGTCCCAAAGGGGGTTTCTGTGATCCAACCCATCACACCCTAATGCTCCAATTCCGCAAAGCATTTAAGCACATGGTGATGTACACTGAAGTCACTGATGCAGCAAACACTTTTGGCATATTTCTCCAAAGTCTGCGAGGAAAAAAAAGACATGGAGAGTGAGAATCAACTTCTCAGAACTCACCTGAGGCTACATCTATGCTACAGCCTATGTCAGCAAAACGTATATTGCTCAGGGGTGTGAATATTACACACACACAGACACAGACACACACACACACCCCGAATGACATCAGTTACACCGACTTAAGCGTTCATATACACAGCGCTATGTCGGCAGGATAGCTTCTCCCATGACATAGCTTATGCCGCTCGCAGAGGTGGTTTTTGTATGCAGACTGGAGAGCTCTCTCCCATTAGGGGGGAGGGATAGCTCAGTGGTTTGAGCATTGGCCTGCTAAACCCAGGGTTGTGAGTTCAATCCTTGAGGGGGCCACTTAGGGATCTGGGGCAAAATCAGTACTTGGTCCTGCTAGTGAAGGCAGGGGGCTGGACTCGATGACCTTTCAAGGTCCCTTCCAGTTCTAGGAGATGGGATATCTCCATTAGCATTGAGTGTCTTCACCACTCGCGCTGCAGCTGTACATATAGACATGGCCTTACAGATAGCCTTGAGCATATGCTTAATGTTAAGTATATGTTTAATTGCTTTATCAGAGCCTAAATTCTAAGTTGCTCTTTTTGTTACCCCAGAATTTGACATTCCTGCGTGTACCCCAGAATTTGATAGTACTGCAGTCAGCAGTTTTGTATGTTCAGCCACTGCCAGCTGAAGACCAAACATCACATAGCTAGGAAAATCTTAGCCCCTGAGAGACCAGGCCAAATAACTGCATGTTTTTACCTCTGCTATCAGAATGGGAGGATGGGATAAGAAGTGACTGTATTGTGTGAAAAGAAGGAATGTTTGGATGGCCGACCTTGGTCTTGAGCGTCTCTGACACCGTTAATATGTAAATTTAATTACTGTTATGACTAGAAATGTTTTGATAAGAGAGAATGTTTTGCTGAATGAGTAGTTTTGCTGAAATTAGGAGAATTGGTGACCCATTAGGGGTTATTATGGTGACCCACTATAGCTTATGTGCTTTGTTTGAAGATAGCTATAAAAGATGAGGTGAAAGACTTTGCTTTGGAGCAGTCCGAGGAAGCTTTCTTTGGGCAAGGATCTAACCGCTAAGGTTCCCAGCAGCTAGATGGAAGGCAGAGCCCCTCTGAAGCCTGCCACTGATCCCTTGAAACCATTTCTTGACTTTAGGTAAATATAAACGTTTTGAAATACTCTCACCCTATTGCGACAGCGTGTGTGTGTACTTGATAATAAAAAAGGAGTTTTAGGGGAAAGCACTCTGGTTTGTATCAATTATTGATCAGACGGATGAGCTGTGCCCCCGCTGATTTATCCCTGACCGTGCCTGGGGAGAAACAGTTAAGTTGCGACTGTTGTAGGTTCTGAAACCCCTGGGTAACGCTTGCACAACCCTTTTGTTCCTGACTTTGCAGAAAAAGCTTTGAAGTAACCTGAGCATGGCACATTTTTTCATCATTACTTCTGCTTTGAGGTGAAGTTGTCTCCTATTGGAATTAGGTTAATTCATAGACTTGAGGGGCTTGTTCTTCCTTCATTCTATCTGATTAACTGTGAATTTACAACCTGTCCCTAGATCAATAACTGGGTAAAATAAAAAGTCCCAAGTCTTAACATGTAGGGACTGTGGGGCTTGAAATGCCATGGGGCTAAAAATAGCAGTGTAGACAATTCTGCTCAGGGTAAGCTTGGGCTCTGGGACCCTCCCGCCTCACCAAGTTTCAGGGCCTGGGCTCCTGCCTGTGCCCAAATGTCTACGTAGCTCTTTTTAGCCCCGTAGCACAAGCCCCATGAACCCAAGTCTATTGACCTGGTTCTGAGACTCGCTGCTGCAGGGTTTTATTTTTTTTCAATGTAAACATGCCCATAAACTCTTCAAAGGTGCCTATCAGTGTGTTAACTTAATTCCGATTTGTAAAATGCTCAGATATCTTAACAGCACCCTTGTGAGGTTGGGAAATGTTATAGATGGGGAACTGAGGCACAGGGAGATAAAATGACTTGTGTAAGGTCACATAGGAAACCTATGGTCACATAGGCAAATGTCTTGCCTCCCAGATGAGTACTTTCACCACAGACCATTCTTCCTCTTCCCATGGACCCCTGCCTCAATCATTAAGAACATAAGAACGGCCATATTGGGTCAGACCAATGGTCCATCTAGCCCAGTATCCTGTCTTCCAACAGTGGTGGCGAGAGGGAATGAATAGAACAGGTAATCATCAAGTGATCCATCTCCTGTTGCCCATTTCCAGCTTCTGGCAAACAGAAGCTAGGGACACTTCAGAGCATGGTTTTGCATCCCTGCTCATCCTGGCTAATAACCATTGATGGACCTATCCTCCATGAACTTATCTAGTTATTTTTTGAATCCTGTTATAGTCTTGGCCTTCACTACATCCTCTGGCAAAGAGTTCCAGAGTTTGACTGTGCGTTGTGTGAAGAAATACTTCCTTTTGTTTGTTTTAAACCTGCTGCCTCTTAATTTCATTTGGTGACCCTAGTTCTTGTGTTTACACTTCCTTGTTTACTTTCTCCATACCAGTCATGATTTTATTTGTCATATCCCCCCTTAGTCATCTCATTTCCAAGCTGAAGAATCCCACTCTTATTAATCTTTCCTTATATGGAAGCTGTTCCATACCCCTAATAATTTTTGTTGCCCTTTTCCAATTCCAATATATCTTTTTTGAAACTGGTGTCACATTAGCTCCAGTCATCTGGACAGAAGTTGATTTAAATGATAGGTTACATTCCACAGTTGTTAGTTCTGCAATTTCACATTTGAATTCCTTCAGAACTCTTGGGTGAATTCCATCTGGTCCTGGTGACTTATTACTGTTTAATTTATCAGTTTATTCCAAAACCTCTGACACCACAATCTGGGACAGTTCCTCAGATTTGTCACCTAAAAAGAATGGCTCAGGTTTGGGAATCTCCCTCACATCCTCAGCCATGAAGACCGATGCTAAGAATACATACCATACCATAGGACAGATCAATTCATGACACAAGTCTGCTTCCTCCTCTGGCCACGATGGCATACTGAATTAAGTAGGAATCCTAAGGAAGAAGCAGTTCTTGTATTGAGAGAGGGTTATTATGTGATTCAAGCCTGGACTAGGATTCATCAGAGCTGGGCTCAGTTCTTACCTCTGCCACACACTGCCAGTGTGGTCTTGGGCCAGTCACTTAATCTTTCTGTAAAGTGGGATTATAACTTTATTTTCCCATACCTTTGTCTTGTATAACTCTTCATGGCAGGAGCTGTCTCTTACTATGCACAGTGCTTCGCACATTGGGGCCCTGACCTTGGCTGAGGCCTCTGGGGCATTATCGTAGTAGAATAATAATCATCGTGTGTCATACTGCATATGGGTTGACATGAGTTTTGGCAGCCTCTCCTCCTTCCATATGCAGCCTCACTCACTGAATGAAAGAGACTCTTCCTTCGATACATAACCTCACAAATCAGAAAAAGGTATTCACTGCCAACAAACATTCTTAAGCTAAATATGCATGGGATCAGCAGAACATTGGCAGACCATTAACTGATAGTATTACAAAATCCAATGTGTATGTGCAAAGTATATTATTTAAACACTTATGACTTAGGCAAGTAATAACCAATTTTCACCAGACTCCCAAAAGGGACAGCTGTGACCTTGGGACGATCTTCCTGCACAATTTCAAATTTCTACCACTGATCTGCCAGAACGGTTTGGTTTTTTTCTTCAAAATAAATAAATAAATAAATCATATTTTCACAATGGGAAAAGTGTATTATTTTATAATCTTGGTTCTTGAAAATAAATATACTATTTTGACTCAAACTTTCCAGAAAAATTCCTTCCTAAACTGGAAACAAACTTGCCAAATTTCAGCCAGAAAGAAAAAAGACTGCAAAAGTTACAAGCAACTTAAAAAGACCCCTTAGTACAAAAATTCTTAGGCACTCTTAATAACAGGCATTGGTAAATTGTGTCCTTATAATGAACAAATTGCTAACAGTGGAATTAAAATTAGGGTTAGTATTCTGTCTCCACATGCGCCCATGCAATCTAGCCGATGTATGTGAAGGCAGAAATTCACTCTTCTGTTTACAATCAAAGATAATTGGGTGCATTCCCCTTAGTTCTAATACTAAGCCCTTTGTGAATATGGTTCATCGCTGCGCTGTTTTTTTGCGGGGGGGAGGGGGGTTTGGTGGTGTTCATTTCAATGCAGTTAATTTACAGCCTTGTAAAAGTGGATGAAGCAGTTGCGAATAAGGCCCTATACCTGCAAAGCACTGTCTATACATCATTAGCTCAGTGTTCCGAGGAAGGTTAATTAAAGTGGGTCAGATCCTCAGCTTACTTACATCATCTGAGAGATGCTAATTTTCACAAGTTGAGGAGCTGAATCAGTGGGTGTATAATGCTACCACCATTGCAAGCAAGAGGCGAAATCTGCTTTGGTAAAGTTTTACACTCTTTGAACTGGTGTAAATGACTACACAGGGCAATGGAGAATCAGCCCCCTTTTCCTCTACGGTTTTCCCATATTATTACTGAAAATCCCCCCACCAAAAATCAAAATGATGGTGCAGACAACAGGAATTTGTCCGTTGACAAAATTAAGGATCATCTTAAAAATAACAAATAATGTTTCTCTGTGAATAATGACTGCAATGTATACTCTAATGAACAAAAGCCTGCAATGTCGGATCTGTACTTCTTTTTCGGACTTGTAACAAATACATGTATGTCTTTTAAGGCCACTTAAATTAAAACATACCATAAAAGTCATGTGAAAGGCAAATTAGTCTCATGAGAAATTTAATCTAAGGTAGTAACACACAGTGAGATTCCACAGTGGGATGAAACATCATGTAGACCATATAATGAAACACATATATTTTATGATGAAAATGCGTTCTGTAGTGACACATGCTTTGTGTTACACAATATATTAAAGACAATTTGATCATTTTATGAGCTATTATACAAGTACCATTTAGGATGTACAGTTAAAAACTATGAAGTCAAAGGGTGTGAGTTAAAATTGCAGGGTCATCTCCCATAGAGCTAGTGGGTGGAAATAGTCTGAATGCATAGTACTACTTGATAGATCTCAGTATAGCCGCAGCTTCCTTGAGCAGAATCCCCCATTTTATAATGGCCAAAACTCCCACTTTCCCATCCCAAGGCAAATATCTGGAAAGCATGAGACAAATTTCCAAGAAACCCCACTTAGGGAATGATCTGATCCGGTATAATTTAGAGGCATTCCTGAGTTTTGAAAATATGGGGTCTGTTCTGGATTTGCTTTTCAACATCAGAGCCCTATAGTTTAGGGTGTTAAGATTTGGGACTTTCTTTTACCCTGTTATTGATCTAGGGATAGATTGTAAATTCAAGTGTGCATCTAGGTTTGGTTTCTGAACACATTCCCCACCTTGAACATTTGCATTTCAAAATTTGCAGGCTTTGGGCCCATCTCTATTGCAGAACACTCAATCTCAGGTACCAGACAAAATCTCAGACACATTATTCACTTAGCCCCAGATAATGGTTGCAGAATGATTAGAACTGGAGAAAAAGGATCAGGTTTCGGGAGGATCTCTGCTGCAAGGAGGGGCCCGGCTGCTCTCTCTCACATGGTAGAGCTTCAGCATGTAACACTGGCCATTCAGTGTGCTTAAGGAAGCTCTGTGTTCTACAATTCTGCTTGCCTGCTGCATCGCTTATTACTGATGAAACATGGCCTTTAATTGTATGATATTTATTGTGTATGTTTGCTAGTAAAGGATGTGTCTCTTTGGCATGCTGTACATCATATAATACACGCATTGCTCCCAAATGTGATTTCATCCAGAATACAACTAAAGCTAATGGGAGCTTTGTGTTCTGAGACAGCGGGATTTGAAAAACAAGGTAACAGCCAGACATCCACTATTCTCAAAGGAATTAATTGGTAGTTCTCTGTCTAGCAAAGGTTTACATGTAATCAGATCACTGGGCCTCATCCCCCTCTTGCTTACATCAGGAATAACCACTGAATGAGATACTGGTGTGTGAGGCAAATCAGGGCGGCTGTCTGCCGGACAGTAGTAATTAGAAGTGGAATTAGGGCCTTGTCCATGATTCAGACATTCAACTCTCACTGTCACCAGCCAACATTAGAGAAACAGTGACAGCCTATTAAGGCCATGCAGACGTGTCCCTCTGGAGCCATGAAAAGCTGTTTAGAAAAGATTAAAGTTTGAAACAAATGATGTGACTAGGAATTACCAGCACAGAATGATTCAGGCCTCAATCCTTCACTTTCTAGCACTTTGTGTAGTCTAGAGTTACCACCTTTGAAATGCAGAAACACCAAAAACAGAGAACTCCCCCCTACAAGACAAGCCAGCCGCAACCCCAATCACAAGGCTACTCTGCAACCCTCCCCCTTCAACAGCTAAATATAGTATCTAGAGAGAGAACACATATAGATAAGATTGATAACCCCATTTTCTTACCATGGTCGTGTTTCTCCAAGCAGCTTTGTTGTGGCCATTTTCACTGAGATTATTTTTTCCTAAATTGCATTGGTTCTATATTTTAACTATATGCATGAATGTGAACGTTTTGGAATTTTATACATTAATAACATCCATTGAGTCTATTTCTTGAATTTGTGCTTGCCATTGGATTTTGCCTTTTTCAGCAATTTCTTATTTTTAACGGTAACATTGTAGCATCTTTAGCAGGATGCAAACTTTTAACGTTAGATATCCCAGTGTATTGTGATGCTGCTGCAAATCTTTAGACCCACATGAAAAAATTCCGGCAGATTGAATTATTTTTCTGGCAACTGTCAAATCCATTAAAAAATAGCCAGGCCAGTCAAATACCCACCGGGGTTAACCCTAGTGTAGTCCTCTGTAAAGTGAGTGTAAAATGCTTTCATCAGGAACTCCCCATGGCAAGAAGGTGGTGGAGAGGAACTGGGATTGGGCAGATCCTTGGGGTAGACTGCACACTTTCAAGACCTCTTTCTTTATACGGCAAAAAAGGAGAGTGGAAGGAATTGTGCCTCTGAGTCAGAATTTCTTTCTTGTGGTACTTCATCTTGGATGGTGCCTACATGCTCACCCTTGATTGGGTGTACCTACCAGCTCTGTCTAGCACATAGTATTTCACAGCTTTAAACTGTTGTTTGCAGTGTTGTTGTAGCCATGCTGGTAGCTTTAAACCGTTGTTTGCAGTGTTGTTGTAGCCATGCTGGTCCCAAGAGAGACAAGGTGGGTGAGGTAATATCTTTTACTGGACCAACTTCTGTTGCTGAAAGAGAAAAGCTTTCAAGCTACACAGCACTCTTCTTCAGGTCCGGAAGCACCTATTGCAGTAAGTCCTGAAGAAGAGATCTGTGTAGCTTGAAAGCTTGTCTCTCTTACCAACAGATGGTGCAATAAAAGCTATTGGACTCACCTTGTCTCTATCACAACTTTAAATGCATGCTAGCAAAAGTCAAAACAAAACAAACAAGTAGTACTGGTGCAATAGCTGCTTTTTATTGCATTTTTTCACTATTATTTTTGGGGGGTGTCTGATACCATCCAGAAATGAAGGTATTCTAGACTAATATATTAGAAAATATTGTTTGCCGCCAGTCTTACCAACATAAAGTCCTAAAAATATGTGCAGAACTTTTGGATTTTTCTGCCCAGTGGTATTCAAAGTGTCCTTCCCTGGTTAATACCCAAGTTAATACCTGCCCAGTGGTATTCAAAGTGTCAACAAACTTGATGATAGTTCATGACTAAGGCTGACAGTTTCTCATGGAAGTCATGGATTCCGTGACTTTCTGGGACCTCCGTGACTTCTGCAGTGTGCAGTGTGGCTGGCCCAGTGTGGCTGGCCAGAGCAGCCCTTGGGCCAGCCACACCAGCCACTGCTGGGGAAGTCTCGGGCCACCGCTCCCCCCCTCCCCCAACAACAGCAGGAGTTTGGATGTGGGAGGGGGCTAGCAGTTGGGGCGCAGAAAGGGGTGAGGGCTCTGGGCGGCGCAGGGGTTCCCTGGAAGTGGCAACATCCCTCAGCTTCTAGGTAGAGGCACGGCAAGGGGGGGTTGCGTGCTGCCTCCATCTGCAGGCACTGCCCCCAGAGCTCCCACTGACAGTGGTTCCCAGCCAGTGGGAGCTGCGGAGCTGGTGCTCGGGGAGGAGGCAGTAGGCAGAGCTGCCTGCCCGCGCCTCTGCTTAGGAGCTGAGGGATGTCACCACTTCCAGGGAGGCACAGAGGCAGGTAGGGAGCCTGCCAGCCCTGCCAACAGTTGTACTAGGGCTGTAAAATTCATTGATGCTCAGTGGTAAGGTTTTTGCAAAAAGCACCTCAACTTTATTGTTATGTAGGATCTTCCTTGACATGCCTGGTACTGGATTATGGGAGAAGTATAATAATATATAAAAATGGCATGGTAACCTTATTATAATGTCTATACTATTCATAATACAAAATTGAAACTAACAAAATAGGAGATCAGCCTTGTCAACACTTGCATACCTGAGTAACTTTGATTTCACTTGGTCTGTTTATGGGAATAAAATTAAATGTTTGCAGGATTGGGCCTCTGCTATAATCTCCTAATTTAAACACCATGAATAATACAAACATGAATTTAACAAAATACAAATTCTTCGATATTAAGGCTAGGAATATAGAATCAAAACATGCATAGATTAATTTGCAAAACAAAACAAAACCAAAAAATATAGAGATTTTAAAGATATGGAGCTGAAACAAACTGTTCCTCTTTTACATCTGTCTAAACAGATTGTTCTCTAACTCAGACTCCCTGATGTGAATCAGGAGGTAGGCCTCAGGTTGGGGATTAGGAAACAACCACAGGGAGAGCATCATCTGAGAAGCCATTGATATAAGCGAGCCAGCTGTACTCCATACAGTGGTGTTGTGCAATTTTTCCAGATGGAACTTTTTGAAAGTATTGCCCATGATATTGGTGCTCTCCTGACAGTGCCGTATCATGATTGACTGGCACTGACTACATCTGTTCTTAAAGTACCTTGTTTAGGAATGTAACTCTGAGTAATGCCATGGGTCTGTCCCCTTCCACTGATTTTAGTTAGACTGCCTACGTAGATGACTGCAAACAGCGAAAAATTGGACAGCTAACATCACTGTGGGTATTCAGGCACTTTGGGGATTTTCATGGGCATTGACCGATTGAGCAAATAACCTGTATCTGCAGTATTTCTTGTAGTATTAGCTATAATGTGTGAATATTGCCATTTTGGGCAGAAGAATGAAGGCAGTAACTTCTTGGATGCCTTGCTCACCCCCAAGTAACCATCAAAGCTCTGAAGTTTCTTGAAGCTCAGCTCTGATTTTATTATGTATTCTAACTTCAGACAGTTGCATCATAGCTAAGCCAAACAAACAAGATGAGAGCGAGGCTGTCAGGTGATGGTGTACAGACATACCTATCATATTGGAAAAACAAGTTATCTCTGTATTAATTTCCTTTCCAGCTTCATCAATAGTTGCAAGGTTTATTGAATTCACACGGCACTCAGCTTGACAATAAAGCAGACTCTACAAACAGTGCAGAAAGGTCATCAGATCCTTATCTTCTGGATCAGGGGACCCCCTATCCAAATCCCCAATGTAATTTACTGTTTAAGGATTTAGAAATTAAAGGACTGTGTTTTAAGGTTAGAAAAAAAAATAAAGCACATTTTTATTTAAGCTACAGGCAGTGAATGACTAGTCACATTTAAACATCTTTTAAAAATAGGGTTTGTGAAAGGGGCTCATTTGCACTCATGCATGTCTGACTTCCTCTTTTCATCTACAGAATAGGTACAGGATTGTCAGTGACTATGTAAACTCACCCCAACATGGTTCTGCCAATGTATTTCAACCCTGAACTACTTTCACACCCCTTCACCTGAGAGATTGTGAAAGTAGTTCAGATTCTCTACTCAGCTGGGCCCTGATTCAGCAAAGTACTTTAGCATGTGCATAAAATTAAGCATGTGAAAGGTATCTTTTGCATAGTATATGATAAAACAATACAATACATGGTATGTGTGACAGTATCCCTGGGTGCAACCTGGAACGGAGGTACCACTCTACTCCCTTAACTCTTCAGCCTGGGCTGTCTCTCATATTGCTTTGCTAGTGACGAGCAACAAACCCCTCCAGGCGCTGTTATCACTCAGCACAACAGCATGAGGAGCCCCATATCCAGCCAGATTGCATGAATGCTCCCAAAGCCACTCATGAATCACCCAGAGAAAGGCGCCATCCAATTCTCTCCAGCCTTACACCCCAGAGCTGTACCATTGTACATTTATTACCCAGTCCACCCCTCCCTCAATGTGAAGAGGTCTGCGCCAGCTTTTGTAAACTGAACTGAGATTTCCCAAGCACTTCAACCACAGCGCACTGTTTAAGTAAAGTATAAAACAGATTTATTAACACAGAAAGATAGATTTTAAGTGATTATAAGTGGTAGGCATAAAATATCAGGGATAATTACCAAAGAAAATGAAAAATAAACATACAATCTAAATCCTATTACACTAGCCAGCATTTAGATCAAGCAATTTTCTCATCCCACTGGAGGTTACAGTTCATAATACACAGGCTTCCCTCTTAAACCTGGACCAGTCTCCTCAGTTGAAGTTTTCGTCTTCTCCGTGTTCTTATTGCTTCCAGCATAGGTGGGGGAAGGCAACGGCGTGTGGCCACTGTTCCCTATTTTATAGCCTTTGTCCATGTGCCTAGAAGACACTTGCCCAGACGTGTCCTGGTGGGCTTTGCTGAGTCACTGGGTTGAGCAATCCCCCTGGTGTGGTCTTGTGCATAGAGTTGGGCAGCCCTTATTGAATTATAAATCCCTTGATCATAAAATCATAGAATATCAGGGTTGGAAGGGACCTCAGGAGGTCATCTAGTCCAACCTCCTGCCAAAGCCGGACCAATCCCCAACTAAATCATCTCATCCAGGGCTTTGTCAAGCCTGACCTTAAAAACCTCTAAGGAAGGAGATTCCACCACCTCCCTAGGTAACCCATTCCAGTGCTTCACCACCCTCCTAGTGAAAAAGTTTTTCCTAATATCCAACCTAAACCTCTCCCACTGCAACTTGAGATCATTACTCCTTGTTCTGTCATCTGCTACCACAGAGAACAGTCTAGATCCATCCTCAGATTACAACTCCCCTTCTGATTAATAGTTGTTGAACACCCTCTTGCGCAGGGTCTTTGTATGTCACTCGGCATGGACCAAGGGATGTGCTGGCTGCCGCGTCCCGTAGCCTCCACTGGCCCGGAACAGCGAACCACGGCCAGTGGGAGCTGCAGTTGGCTGAACCTGCGGATGCTGCAAGTAAACAAACTGTCCCAGCCCGCCAGCGGATTTCCCTGATGAGCTGCGTGCCAAAGGTTGCTGATCCCTGACCTAGATCTTTCCTGGCACTAAGACTTTGACCTAAATCTTTACCTCTATATTTAGTTTTGATGTTTTAGTTTTAGTTGATAGTTTTAGTACCAACACACTAGCACATCCCTACATTTCTTGAGCACTAAAGAAATTGAAGGGCAAATATGCCCCTTTACTCAGCTTCTAGGAACTACCGCCACCACACTACCAAGGTTAAACAGTCATCATAAGATTTATGTAATGTGTCTGCCATACCATCCTAACCTGGAAATGTACCTACTTCTGAGTTTTTTATTACCATTGCTGATCTCTACAGCGGGAAGTAATTTTCCCTGTGGTCTGTTATAGGACCTGGTAATTTTGATAAATTAATCCTCTCATGAAGCAATCAACTTATAGTAAAGGCTGAATAATACTGATTATAGTATTTGTAAAAGTTCTTTAGGTACTCTCATTGAGAAATGAATTTGAAAGCCCTATCAAGAAATTATACTTTATATTATTATTTGTGATTTGGATAAATAACTTTACTTGCCCTTTTCACCATGTTAAAACTCATGACATTTACAACAGAATGTTAAAACTTGTATGAAAGAGGTTTTGTACAGTTACATTTAGCAAGGACTTGTGCGCCCAGAATGCATGTCTGTTGTCATCCACTGAACTTCTTGTACATACATGAGGCATTCTGAATAAGCTACTCTTCATGCTTCCTAGAGTAGGTTACAGCTGAGAGTGCCAATTTCAGGTCAGACTGCCAGGATACAGGGCATATACTTCAGGCTGGTGGTGTATTCTATTCTAAGGCTTCACCAAGCCAGTAACAGATATGTGCTTCCGAAATACTGTACTAGTTATTATGGAGCCACAGACAATCCCCTTCAGGCCCTCTAGCCACTCATGCACCACCCAGACAAACCAGACTTCTCTGATACATGATTATTAAAACCACAAATCATGTATATTAGGTTCTTCCAGCTCCAGAGAGCCAGCCACTTACCCCAGGTCAAAATATACTTCAGGATGTCACCCCAAACTCATGCTGGTAGCCAATCCGTTAGTAAACTAGAACTAAGGGTTTATTAACATATAAATAAAGAAAGAGAGTTATTAAATGGTTAAAGTGAATCAGATATATTGCAGTTGATTTCAGAGTCTGTAGATCAGGATAAAAGCAGTGATGTTAAATCTGCTAGCTTCCAAAAAGTCTCTCTGGTTCACCCAAAAGATTGAGGGTCCTCAGTCCATTGTTCAAAGTTCCCCTTGTTAGAAATCACAGCCCAGAGACTTAGGGCAGGAATGAAGCAAGGAGGTGATGTCACAGTCTCCAATTTATACCCCCAGTCCATATGCATGGAAAAATACTGGCTCAAACATGGAGCTATGCATCACATGTTCTATGTGCCCTGCTGAATCATGGGCATCCATAGTCCATACGCTGTCTGAGGCATCCTTGGGAGGGGCCCACTGGAAAAGATGATTCTCCTTAAGAATCATCTCCTTAAGAATCATCATCACATGGCTGGCTGGTCTTTACATAAATCTGTCTTTCGGAGTGTTACCCAGGAATACAACATGTTTAGTAACAAGCATGCAGTAAAATTTCATAACTTCATACCCAATAGTGATATTGTATATACACATTTCAACAGGATAATAATAATTAGCAGATTATAACTTTTTCAATGATAGCTTGCAAGGCATACTTTGTACAAGATTTATTGCAATTGTGCAACAGCGGTGATGAGAATAATGTAAATATGGTCACCTTCCTTTTTCTACAGTATTACACTTCTCACCTGAATTACAAGGACACACATGTCAAAACCAGAAAAGGTTTGTGTCAAAATTTTCATTGTATTAGAAAAATAATCAAAAGAGAAGGCAATGACTCACCTTCAGAAAAATCATCATTCTATTTTCCTAACTTGCTTTTCCCTGGGTTTGGTTAATTCCTAATGGAAATTTCTGCAAACAATTAGTGGTTCAAGTTACCAGTGAGAAGCATGTTTTCAAGCTACTTGCCTCCCACTCAGAACAAAGGGACCCTAATCGGATTCAATTACTGTACAAGTGTAGCATCACTGCCCATAACACAGACTTGACTCTATTATAGATTCTAGAATAATTAAACAGCAATAGTGTTACCATGGAGTTACTATTGTTTTGAGTGAATCCACTGGATAATTATTACATAGTTAGCATAAAATGTATTGTGCTGTAGCTCCATGCTCCCACTGTAGGTTTAATCGATAAATATTTAAGAAAAATTCTCCTGTGTTAGGGCCAAATCTTCTGTTTTTTAATTACTCTATACCAGGGGTAGGCAATGTATGGCACGTGTGCCAAAGGCGGCACGCGAGCTGATTTTCAGTGGCACTCATGCTGCCCGGGTCCTGGTCACCGGTCCGGGGGGCTCTGCATATTAATTTAATTTTAAATGAAGCTTCTTAAACATTTTAAAAACCTTATTTACTTTACATACAACAATAGTTTAGTTATATATTATAGACTTATAGAAAGAGACCTAAAAACGTTAAAATGTATGACTGGCACGCGAAACCTTAAATTAGGGTGAATAAATGAAGGCTCGGCACACCACTTCTGAAAGGTTGCCGACCCCTGCTCTATACTCTTGCAAATTTTCCTGCAGGATTTGGTTCATTATGAATGTGTGTCAAAACCTACCTCTTATGGTCTAAAGAATGGCTCGCATTCTTGAATGCAAAGCTTTTTTTTTAGCTAGCACCTTGATTGTCCTGAGTGCCACATGTGCTATTAGTATTAACTCAGATTAGTGTTCACATGTGTGATTCAGGGATCATGTCTATTCATAAGTCAGTCTTGTGAGTTCAATCACAGCTCAATTTAGAGTCTGTGGAGGACATGGGCGTGAATGGAAAGGCTAAGAAAAAAGTTCTAATGGCCCAAGGACCAATTCCTGACTCACATCCCTACAGTTCCTCTCTGTTGAATGAAGAAATCTGGTAGGTTTTAGTTCTCTCTCATCCAGCTTCTTCATCTATCGTAAGATACAGCATGAACGCTCTGCCCAGAAACAGTTGGAAACCTTTTTAATGTTATCTTGTCATTTCAGCCATTACCCTCAAACCATATCTCAAATCATGTGTGTCCTATCTCAACATCTTCCTTGGATGCAGAGACCTAGAACTGATTAGGGCGAGAGATTTAAAGATTGAGAAAAATGGTAAATATGGGATCAAGCTTATGTTTAGGGGGAGGAAGCACCCCATCACATTCTATTTGTGGTACAATTTTGTACCCAGTACATAATGATACATACGTTATCACTGTGCAGCCTCCTTTCAGGAGCCGATTAAGTAACATTAATTAATTAACAAAATTTACAAATTTTGCAGTTTTTTTCAAATGACAGTTGATTTTCATGAACAAACAAACCATTAATGTTCAAGAATGTATATGAATTTTACAACAGTTTTCAAATAACATTTGCCAGTTTTTTAAACAATTGCCCATCTCCAATCCTTGCAGGATGAATACTGAAACAAGGCACAAAAACATTCTAGATGATGACTTAATAGAGAGCCAGGCAGTTGCCTTAGTTGAAAGTCATGGTTCTGATGATCTAAGTAATAAAACACTTGTTACTCTCAATGAAACATCTTTATTCAAATTCTTAACAGAACCGTGTTTTCTGCCTCTCACCTTCACTCCTCACATGTCTTGTTCTAAGTGACTAAGTCCAGTGACGACTCCTTCCATGTTTGTAATGTCCACTTCCCACCCCACTACCCACTTACTTTACTTAGTGCCTTTCTCCATTTAAGCCACTAGGTGTCGTAACTACTCACAACTAGGTGTGAGGAGCTCTTAGATTTGTCTGTCTCTATCTACTATAATATGTCTATCGAGCATCTATGTAGAGTTATATCCTTAACTGTAAGGCTGTTAATTTTTGCAGGTGTTAATGTTGTAAATGGATAGATTTCTGAGGACTGGAAATAGTTACAGTTAGATGCGTTAATCTGGTAATGAAGGCGATTGATTTTGATTCAGGTGGGGAATTATTACTTAAAAGAAAACCAATAAGGGAGGAAATATTTTTCTATTTCTCCTTTTTGCCTCCTTTAATAATTAATGTTTGAAAAGTGCTGCTAGGAATTTTGTGAGTGAATTCAGTTGTGATTCATGTGCTCTTTTTATCTTCATGAATATATCTTGCAATACTTGCTCCTGGGCATGTCTTTCTCAGAAGCACTCAGGTAAAGATTGTAAAGTAAGTTATGTAAAGTAAGTTTATTCCTTTATAAACAAACATAAACCCTCAATTCCCAAATGCCAAAAAAGGATTTAATTAATCTGGACTGGTGTGCATGCTGATAAACCCTAATGAATATGAATGATTGATGAGAACTCCAGTAAAGGTTTTCTGATAATTTAGTTTCTACCTAAGGCATTGTTCTAGGAAAGCACAGTTTGGCAGCAGTAAACTAAGATATGGCACTCAGGAGTGCTTGGAAGAGTGATTTTTTTATTTCTTGGCCGCAGTCACTTTATGTGGGTTATGGTTACAAAAATTTATCGCCCTGTCACATGGTTGGACTTCAGTCTCTTTGGTTACAACGACCATTAAAAGACCTCAAAGGAGTGAAATAGACCTACTCTCCTTTTCAATTTGTCACCCGGGGCTTTAGGAAAACCATTTTAAGACCTCTGGTCCTGAAAGCATAACCCATTGGTGTGTGCTACAGGTTGTCCTCCCGACCCTACCCAGATCCTCAGTCTGTGACAGCTCCAGGCCCCCAGCTACAGATCACTGTACCAGCTCATGTGCTTAGCTCTTCCTTGTGTTAGCCAAGATGGCAACCAGCAGTGAAGCACATGTATAACATTACATCTGTGAGTAGTTCAATAGGACACTTGCACAAGTGTTTGCACGATTGGTCCCTAAATCACCCACATGGCAGATGTGCACTGTATACGAATATTTGGGAATCAGCCTAGTGAATTTAAAATCATCCAAACATTGATAGTGGGAGCCACCTTTTGGGTAAACATTCCCCTGTCTCTGAGTGAAAGGAATTGTTGTTCAAAATGAACAGGGTCGGTTAGGCATTTCTCTTACTCTTCCGCACTCTTTAAATTGTACTTACTGGTTTCATCCATTATTAGTAGGATTTGGATGAACCAGTGTGAATAAAACCAAGCCTGAACTGAACCTTCTTGGAGATTTGAATATGGATGGTTAACTTTATTTTGTTGTTTTTTCCCCCTCAAAATGTTCTCCTTTTAAGTGTGCCATCACTTTCTGGTCTCATTCCAGGTAATTCAGGCTCCAGTGTGTAGACCCCAAGAGATCTGGAGAAACAATCCCAACTTTTGGCTGTTTGTCTGAACTGAATTTCCAAACCTTTTGAGCCTCTCACTAATTATAAGAATAACCAGAAGTTCAGATTTGGTTTGACAAGCTCTTTCTACTAATGCATAAGAGTGTCTTTGCTCTCCCTAGAGATGAATGCTGTGATCATTCTGGCACAGCTGTTTGGGATTAGGGATTTGATCATTAAACTCACTGAAGTCAATGGGAGGCTTTCCATTAACTTCACTGGCCTTTGGATCAATGGCTACAAGACGGATCAGATGTCTCCTTGCGGCATCAATGAGATTATAATAGTTAATAGCTGCTTTTACTAAGGTGCCCTATCTTCAGTGCAACCGTTATGGCAATGTCCTACAGAATTTAGTGGGGATGAAACCAGTAGGTGTCTTGTCCTAAAACTGCCGGGATTTATTAGCGGATATCCTTTCCATAGAATTTTTAAACCAATGTATGGAATTTAATAGGCAGTTCCTATAGAGGTTTGATTAAAAATATGCAAAGAGATTATCCTCCTTAGGACTTTCCCATAAGGGAAGAGAGTGCAGTTATGAAGCTAGCAGCAACTCCAAGAAGAGTGAATCGCTTGTATCACGTAATTTTATTGCCATTTTTTCACAGACAGACATAGACACCCTCAACAGAACTGACTCCAAACTCAAATTGCTCTTCAGACTCTCAACCACCCTCAAATGCCTGCCACTGGAGGGGTCTTTTCACTCCAAGGAATAACTAAACAAATACCTAGCAATGGATTGTAGTTTAGCAATGGAAACTATTCTTCAGCATGACTGGCTACCAAATCTAAATATCTCTTGCATAGGTTGTGCCCATGTGGGGGGTGGTTATGCAGCTGCTGCTGCTGAAAAAACAAACCATCGATGGGAAGGACAGAGGTGAGTGTCTGAAAAGAAGACCGAAGTGAAGAAAATGTGTACAACTACTGAGACTGCACACTAGGTGGATATATTACATGGAGATCCTGGGTTATGATGGCAGAAGTTGGCGTAACTCAGGACTGTTTTAACCCATCGTTTGTAAAGAAAATTGGGATCTTTCTGGATGAAAGACATAATAGTAAATGTAAAGTGCATCTATATCGCTATTATTGCATCTGCTATCATCTTAAGTGATTGGTTCCAGAGACACACTGCTCATTTTCAGGCTGTGGTGCAGCAGTAGCGAGGGAAGGATGGTGTCCCAAATGGATCATGCAGCAGTGCAAAATTGATGGGGCATGTAGTTATCTGGCCTAAATTGTTTTTAGGAATGCATTCACAGCCTGACTTCGCAAGAGTTTGTCCACCCTAACACAATGCTTGACAGATCTTTTAACTCAGGCTACAGCAAGCCCTTCCATGATGGAAAAATAAATAGATATGTTTGTCCAAATGAATAGCACTTGTTGGGCCACTGGAAAAGCATCTAAATGCAAAGGACTTTGTGAATGTATTCAGTGTGATTCTGGGTAATGAGATTCATACTTTTTGACTGCTAATCCTCCACTAGACAGCATTTTAAATTTTTCCCTTGATTTGTGCGCTGTATTTGGTCCATAATATACATATTTTCAAGTGTCATTTTTAATTTAATGCATGATTGAACATATTACCCCTGGCAGAGCTAAATAGTTAAACTAGAATCCATCAATTTGGCTGAACTGTTGACATGCAGAATAATATTACAGATACATTAATTTTAAATAGAGAATGGAGAGCTGGCTTGGTGGTTTGTCAATCAGGTGGTACCCCTCTGCTCTGTACAAAGCAGAAGGCATTGACTATAAACATGGGAGTCCCTTCTTTGTAATCTCCTAAAGCAGGAAGAAATACCATGTAACGAGAGATGGGCTCACGCCTCAGAATTCAGACCTTCCAAAGTATGGCGTTGTTTGGCTCTTGGGTTTTGAATCAGCACATTTATGAAGATAGTATCTGCCACAGTTTCTGGGTAACTGTATTCCCCCTTGGCACTCCACCAATGGTACCCACTTAAAAGTTTCCAGCTCTCAGCCATCTCTCTCTCTCTGTCTCTCCTCTTCCCCCCGCCCCCTCCCCAACTGGGGGTTTTTAAGGCTGCACAGTTCCCTCCCTTACACTGTAATATTCCCAGGAAGCCAGACTGCCTAAACAGGCCAGCATTTACATGTCACTTTCTCTCCAAAGGCTCTGAATAGTGCAATTGCCAATAGTTACAAGTCACCATGCAGACCTTTCTAAGCAAGCACATTTATTCTTAAGGTGAAAGCATTATAGAGAAAATATATTAAAAACAACAAAAGATCCCACACACATGTTAAAAAGCTTTCCAGAGGTCACTCCCCACACCTCCAAACAGGGTGTAGCTTCAACAGGCAGGATTTCTGCATAACGAGAGGTGGGGAATTTGCATTAAACTCACCTTATGTATTCCCCAGGAAATTCACTTAATATTTATTGTCTCAAAAGTCCATTCTTGCCTGGCACATTTTCAACATAGTCCTTTGAACTCCTAGGCCTCATATCACCCCCCTAGAGAGGTTACATACAATCCCAGTCCACAATAATACATAAATGTAGCATTTAATACAATGGACCCAAAGATACTTAAACTTAATTCAGTAAGGTTTTCAATGATATTGCAGGAAACCTGTCACAGTGCCATGTGCAAAATTCAACAGCAGGCTGGGGTTTGGGTTTTGAACACCCCAAAATCTGGTGGGTATTTGGAGCTCAGGTTTTGATTTAGTTTTATGTAACTAAGAAGAGCATTCACCTCTCTGGGGAGTGATGTGATTTTTTTAAAGATTTCTGATTTATACCTTTATTACCTGAACAGTGAAGACCTGCATTTTTTTGCATGAAATTATACCTGATGTCACATCAATCATTGTTTGATTAGCATACAAACAATGTATCTATTTTGGGGCACTGTACCTTTACATTTCTAGGAGTCAACTGTTGTGTTGGAGGTAGCTGTTGTTTTGTATCCAGGACAGAGGCAGCATGTTATGGAAGACACACACTCTAAGCAGTCTTTTGCAGACTTCACTTTTGCTCCATTTTTATATTGTTATTCTCCTAATATGAAATTAAAGGTTATTTTGACAGAAAGTACCTGGTAGCTCATGGTTGTATGTGGCAAAACATAACCATTGCTACTATCATGAAGAACCCACAAACACTCAGAGAAAGAAATTAATGAGCAGGAAAACTGTTTGTTAAAGAGCCATTGATGCTTCATAGCCAACTTTGATATCATATCATGAAATGCTTTTTTATGCAATTATATTTGATAATTGAGATTTTCTTTATTATGAAAGATAATTGAATGAAGGCAGGATCTGCATAGATTAGGACTTCAGAGGAGGAATTATAATAATACCTAGCTCCTACATATTGTTTTTCATCAGTAGATGTCAAAGATCTTTACAAAAGGAGACTCCGTATCATTGTCCCCATTTTACTGAAGGGAAACTGAGGCACAAAGCGGTGAAATGACGTGCCCAAGGTCACTCAGAATGTCAGTGGCAGATAGAAACCAGGTCTTTTGAGTCCCAGTCTAGTGCTCTATCCAACAGATGAACTCCTGAATAAGACTTTGTTTTCTTTTTAATTTTTTTATGTAAGCAGTGTTTGCCAGCCTGATAGTATGAACCCTGCTGGATATCCACAGAGCAGAGACTACCCCTGCCAATTTGCCTTACTTCTGATCTAGAGACACCACCATTGGGGTGAAAAGGGTAATTTGTCTGTCTTTGTCGGCTCAGACTTGGCGTCTGTGCTGGGGCTGCCAATGAGAGTAGTAGCCAATGTGGTGGGTTTTTGTGATGTAGATGCTGGTCCACTAGAAGCTGGTGTAATCCACACGCCTTCTGGGTGTGGTGTTCTGTCCATCTAGTGGCACTGAGACCACCTAGAGAGAGAGAAATTAATGAGTTTGCTCTACAGTCTTAACTAACAGCCAGCTGGATTTTAGCTTATGCAGTAGAGGCTCATGCACTAAGCTCCACAGGTCCCAGGTTCGATCCTGCCTGCTGACAACCGGGGTTTGTTGGTGTTACACTGGCACTACATGGGAAATGTCAGATTCACACTCCTATGTTCTGGGATTGGAGACGCTCAGTCCTCCTTTCTCCCTCTCCTTCATGGAACACAATGCTCCTAGATTGGCCTCTCTTTGCTCCGGGGATATGATTCTGGAATGCAGGGCTTCCTGTGACTAGCTGCATGGCAAGTGGTTGGCCTTCTTTTCCAGGAAACACCCCTGTCAGCCTAAAGTGTGTGGGGGAAAATTGTCCCTTTCCCCTTGTATGCAGAAGATGGGTTTTTCTAAGTGGGCAGATTAGGAAAGTGAAAGCCCTGTCATCTTGTGGTCTGAGGATAGGCTGCCTTCTGTGCAGGTGCATAGGATAGAATTGCTCCTGTCGTCTTATATTCCAAGAATTGGTTCCTGAAACCCAAGGCTCTGTCTTGCTCATACTCGTAGGATGTGCTAGTTCTGTTCTTCCCAAGCTTCAGGGATAGTTTTTGGGAGTATTAAGATTCTGGCTGGTAACATAGGAGCTGCTGGCCCTTCTCCCTCATGGTGGGGTGAATTTTTGCAATTTTCTGGGGCTTATTTTATCTTTGCTGATATTTTTTGCTTCTTCTTCTTCTTCTTCATCAATCATCATCATCATTTTATAAAGGTTTTGTTTGTTTAATCTCCAAACTCTCTGAGAGAAAACAATCCTAGAAGCAGAGCAAAGTTAGGAGGGAATATGGAGAAAAAAATTACATGGCTTCCAGCATTCTATTTCTGAGACAAACCTTCCAATCACCTGCATACCACGTACATGGGAAAGAATTCCAATGTCAGTAGAGCCTCTTGTTTATTTCATACTTGCATGATATATTTCCTCATCCAGCGCTTCAGAGACTGTGGAGTGGTTATAGAGCTCCCGGTCCTCCACGGTCACCAGAGAGTGTTGCAGTAGGAAATTCCTGGTTAGGGAGTTCTCTAGTTACTGCTTAAAGCATGGTTGTTTGATTTTCACCTCACACTACATGGTATCAGAAGTAAGTGAATCTCTCTTTCTAAGGCTAAATCTACATTACGAGCAAGGAGTGTGATTCTCTGCTTACATCAAGCTAGTGCAAGTATCAATAGCAGTGTAGCAGTGGCAGTACAGGTAGTGGCAGCAGCTTAGCTGGGCTGAGTACATACCCATCAGTTTCAGGCAGGTCTGCACTCGGCACAGATAAACCATCATGTCTCCTCTCCTGCAACCTATGCTACCACATCTACACCTCTATTTATACGTGCACTCGCTTGATCAGAGCTAGTGTGAGCAGGTGTATATGAGCAGCGGGTTCACACCCCTCACTTGTAGTGTAGACATAGCCAAAAAAAGAAGTAAAGGAAAGAGACCCCCAAATTTCCAGAGTTGAGAGTGGAAAGTGGAAAATTGGAGACCACCTGTGAAAGCTGCAGCAGGAAGGAGGCAGAGCCCTGTCTCTATATAGCAGTGGAGCCCATAGCACAAATCCCTCTGTTAGAGAAGTTTGATTTTGACACTCAGGCAGCAGGCCTTGCTGGATCAGGCACAGGCACCAACTTTCCAAAGTGCCAGGTGGTGCTCGACCCCTGGCTCTGCCCCAGGCCCTGCCCCCACTCCACCCTTTCCCCCAAAGTCCCACCCACGCCCCACCTCTTCCTGCCCTGCCTCCACCCCGCCTCTTCCCAACCCCACTCCACCCCCACCTCTTCCCACCCAATTCTGCCCCCTCCCTGGAGCACGCCGTGTCCTCACTCCTCCCCCCTCCCTCCCATCCTACTGAATGCCACGAAACTGCTGATTGCAGCGGGCGGGCGGAAGAACTTTCTCCAGTTTCCCAAGGATTTGGCCACAAACATCCAATGTGGCGTTACTAGTCCCACGTAGAATCTTATTTGGTCGGGGTGTGTGTTTGTGTGTGTGTGTGTATATATATATATATGTATATATAAATGAATGCAGGGACTACGCCTACCAAAGCTGCCTCCAATACAAAGATTGCACCTAACAGAGAAACTGGCAAAAACAAACTATCCAGCAGATGTATCCACATGTCTTCACAGGGCTAGGAAAGCTGTCAGGGGGAGTACAAAATAAAACTGGTGCCATCAGCAACTCCCTTTGCTTTCACAGCTCCACGCTGCATCCCTACACCCTTGCTAGGGAAAGGCAAAGAAGAATTAAAGAAAATGGAAGATATGGGGGGTTATTTCCCAGATACAGAAAAACCCAAAGACTGGTGCATGGGGATAGTTGTACCAAAGCCCAATGGCAAAATCCAGATTTATGTGACCCTTACACAACTTAATAAAAGTGTGTGCAAAGAAAAACATGTGCTTCCTGCGGTTGACCAGACATTAGTTCAGTTATCAGAAGCCAAAATCTTAATTAGATGCTACAGCAAGCTTCTGGCAAATCCCCCTTGCTAAATAATCTGTTCCATTAACTACATTCATCACTCTATTTAGAAGGTACTGTTTCTATCATCTTCCATTTGACATATCTTCAGCACCAGAACATTTCCAAGAGAGAATCTCTCAGATCATGTTGGTTTTGCCTGGTGTCCTGTGTCATATGTTGGTACATGTCAGAGATTAAAATGAACACTGAGTGAATTTGTGCAGTCTTGAGACGCTTCCAGTGAGCTGACCTAACTCTGAATGAGAAATGTGTATTTGGCAAGGAGCAGATAAAATGTATCGGGCACATAATTAGCAAACAGGGAATTTAACTGGATTCAGACAAACTGAAGCCATTACTCGCCTTATCTGAACCCAAAGATGTTTGTGCTGTAAGAAGATTCCTGAGCGTGACCCATCTTACCAAACTTAACTCATCTAACAAACCCTTAAGAGATCTCCTGAATGGTCACAATATGTGAATTTAATAAAAATAAAAACTACTGACATTATCCCACCTGCTTTGGCACAGTACTCGATAAAACTATCCAACAACAGTAACAACAGATACATCTTCATGTGGTTTAGGAGCAGTGCTCACCCAAAAGCCGCCAGAAAGAGACCAGAGAACTGTTAGTTTCATATTAAGAAGCCTCACAGAAACTGAACAGCAATATTCTCAAATGGAAAAGGAAGCAGTCACTTAAAGCCTGTGAATGGCTCAGTACACATCTGTTTGGCTTGAATTTTAACAGAGAAACAGAACACAAGCCCTTAGTGGCATTATCAGTTTCAAAACCTCTGGATGACCTTCCAATTAGAATTCAAAGATTTTAACTACAGCTGATACAGTTTCCTTTCAATACTGAACGCATACCAGGAAAGCACTCATAGTAGAAGGCACTTTTTTTAGAGCCCCAATTGAGCAGCCACCAATGGAAGAAGAAAAAACCTTAAAGAAAGATGTCATTGTCTTCATTGACTTTGTTCTGGCAAGTTTCAGAGTAACAGCCGTGTTAGTCTGTATCCGCAAAAAGAAGAACAGGAGTACTTGTGGCACCTTAGAGACTAACAAATTTATTAGAGCATAAGCTTTCGTGGACTACAGCCCACATCCGAAGAAGTGGGCTGTAGTCCACGAAAGCTTATGCTCTAATAAATTTGTTAGTCTCTAAGGTGCCACAAGTACTCCTGTTCTTCTTTTTGTTCTGGCAGTAATTCCAGCATCTGCCAGCTGACTTCAACAAACTGGAGATGAACCTACTAAGAGATGAGACTTGCCAGAAACTGACTCAGTGTTGTCAAAAAGGGTGGGGTCAAAGGAATCAATTTCCAATAGGCCTATTACCATAGTGGCAGAACAAAAATGACCTTCAACATGCCTGATAGGCTGATGGCCTGCTTCTGACAGGAAGGCACATTCTTATCTGACAGTACTTCAGAAAGAGATGCTTTTCAAAATCCATTAGGCACACTAAGGCTAGGTCTATACTACCCGCCTGAATCGGCGGATAGAAATCGATCTCTCGGGGATCGAATTATCACGTCTCGTCGGGATGCAACAATCGATCCCTGAATCGACACTCTTTCTCCACCAGCGGAGGTGGGAGTAAGTGCCGTCGACGGGGAGCCGCGGAGGTCGATTTTGCCGCCGTCCTCACAGCGGGGTAAGTCGGGTCCGATAGGTCGAATTCAGCTACGCTATTCGCGTAGCTGAATTTGCGTATCTTAAATCGACCCCCCCCTGTAGTGAAGACCTGCCCCAAGGTATAAACAAGCATGGGGTACAAGCACAACAATCAGTATGGGGCCCAGTCTAAGTAGGCAAATTCTGACCTTAGTAGAGAGCTGCAGGATATGTAACAAGAAAAAAAAAATCTCTGCAAAGCTACCTGATGGATCTCAGCAGCAGGTAGTCACAGATTTATTTTTCTGGAAAGGACACACATACATTATTGTAGTCACCTACTTCTCCAGATATATTGACTTGGCTATTCTTACACCGACCTCATTGGTACAAGTTATCCAGAAACTGAAGTGAGTATTTGCAAGACCTGGTGTTCCTGAAGTCCTAATAATGATAATGGACCTCAATTTACTTTTGAAACATTCCTAGCATTTGCACAGGACTTTGATTTTGAATGTTGCCTTATCCCCAGAGCAACGGGGAGGTGGAGAGAGCAGGGAAAACTTTAAACAGACATCTGAAAATGAACCCATATAAAGCACTCCTGGCATATTGGTCAACAGTGCTTATGTCTGGACTATCTCCATCAGAAGTTCTGATGGGAAGATGAGTAAAGGATTCCTTTACCAGTAGCACCAGTACAACTTAAACCTAAGTAGCTCAACCTGAAGGAATTTTGAAAATGGGATGCTGAAATATAAATTTGGCAACAACAAAACTTCAGTGTTCGGCGCAGAATTGGCATGGGGTCTATATGCCCCATAGAGGCTGAGCAGCCAAAGGATTAAACAAAGCAACTGCCTGCAGGCCTCGCCAAGGCTGATTCTCAGCCTCCCAGCAGCTGAGAGGCAGGAGGGTGAGGTGACCAACAAACAGACTGAGGTATCTTCGCGAGAGCATCCCTCCAGCAGACTGGGGAGGAGCTGCCAAAGAGAGCAACTCAGTGAAGAGGGGAAAGCAGTGAGAGAAGCTGAGGAAGACTGCCAGGTTAGGAAGTAGCTCAAAGAAGAGTGAACGACTGTGGAGGATTGATTTCTGGCTGTTCCCCAGCAAGGACCCTGAGCAGGAACACAGCCAGACACTCTCAGAAAAGAAAGGAATTAGGACCAATTAACCCCTGACAGGCCCAGATCTTTCATTTCCTCATTGCCCCATTAGACTATTGAGGACTAACTCAGCAAGGCCCAATCCTCGACCAGGACTTAACAAAGCAGAGTCGGGTGTGACAGTACATGGGTGGAGGAGCTGAATCTGTGTATCTCCCTACCTCACCACAAGGAGGCACTGACTGCTAAAGACCCCCCCTCCACACACACACACTCCCTATAATAAGAACAAAATCACTTCCTGGACTGAGACCAGGAAGCAAAGTTTGGCTCAAAAGCTCCCAGACATTTGCAACTATTCAGAACTTCACAGTAATGCCCAGATCCCACCTGGCGGAGACTACAAGAAAGACTTCTCCAGAGGAATCGGGTTAATCTTCAGTATTTCCCAACACAATGAAGAGTGTATCTTGGAACTGCAGGTACTCTGTCAGGAAGTCAGCCACCTCTCCAGGGATCTCCATGCACAAACTCAACAGACGTGAGAACGTGGTCTGGAAGACTGATCAGGCCCATTGAAAGACTAGATCTTTAGAATACTGCTCAGGACAATTTCAATGCAATTGTTAAGGGATGTAGCAGTGTACACAGTTTTAAGGAATCAGAAGGTTATTTTGAACTGTTTGTGTATATACATTTATCATTTAAGTTTTTTACTCTTTTATTATAAAGAAAGGGAGATGTGGAGTGGTTATAGAGTTCCTGAGTTACCAGAGAGGACCAGGATGTGTTGTAGCCGGGAGATTAATAAACATAGCAACTTCCTGGTTAGGGAGGTCTCTGATTGCTGCTTAAAGACTTGTAAATAAACAGGGACAATGCTGAGCTTTCTTGGTTTAGTTTGAGCCATGTCAACTGAGCTAGATTTCAAAAGGCCTCTTTTCCCTCTAATACAAAGTGTGACACAGAAAGAGCTGCTACACTGTGAAGGAGGTCATTGATGCTTGAAATTGGCAGGTTTGCTAGCAGGCACTGATCATCTAGTTAAGGGAAGACAGATAAATCTGCTCATGGAAACCATCATGTCCTATTGGTTGTAATTGGAATGAGCATGACAGAAGTTATATAGCCACAAAGTTTGGCACCTGGGACTGGAGCAATATTACAATGTGGTGGTGCTTGGATTGGTGTGCAAATGTTTTTGCATCGCCACTCCAGTCTAGAGCCCATCCCCAGAGAGGGTAGGGAGGAAGTATGGCAGCCACATGGAGAAGCAGCATTCTTCCTTACTCCAGAGCTGGGCTCCCGGAACTGTTCTTGTCCAGCTGTTTACTCTGCTTGCACCATCTCCTGGCATCCATGCTCCAGGAATGGGTTTAGAGATCCTGGCTTCTTCTGGGCTTAAAATCTGATGTTTGCAACATGCTGTCTGATGACAGGACCTGCAATGTTTGGGTGGGTTAGGTGGACTCAGTCAAGGACAGCTCAGAATTCCATCTGGTCCTTTCAACCAGTCCCTAGTTTGTGTTCTAAACAAACCAAATTAAATTAATGAATGGGTCTCAGTTTAAAGGATGCTTTAAAGGAAGAGTATTTCAGACTGCAAGTGGAATAAGCACCATACAGTGCATCATACTAATTGCAAAGCTTTAAAGAGAACTAAATAGTGTCCATAAAAGAGAAGATTTGGAGGGAATGTGATTATAAACTCTTTGGAGCAGGGACTGTCTTTTTCTTGTGTTTGTACATCACTTAGCACACCTAGAGTCCTGGTCCATGACTTGGGCTCCTGGGAGTTAACATAATACATAATATGATCAGCCCGTAGGTACTTTATACCCAAGGTAGAAATGTGACTTGGGAATTATTTAATCTCCAATGATAGGATGTACATTTTTTTTATTTATTAATAACTGGCTGACTAATATCAACCAAAACTAAAGCTACTCGGGTCCACAGTCAAATAATAGGCAGTGAAAGCCACCATTTCTCACGGAAGCAAAAACGTTAGGGACCAAGGAGCAATTGCCTGAAGTTATAGAAGGGGATGTTTAGGCAACATACTAGAAAACTGTCCTTTATAGTGAGGTAGGGGACGACACTCCCAAATGAAATGGCTGAGCCAACTCATGTGAATAAGCGTTTGCAGGGGAGTGCCTGTCTTAAACAGTTCTTCTAAACTAGAGGAGGTCTGACTTAACGATCACAGTGGTCCATATTTGTTCTGATGTCTAGGAGACTGGTCCTGCAAACACTTCCTCACAATCCCATTAATCAAAGTAGGACTACTCAGCGTTTGCAGGATTTGGCCGTATGATTGACTAAAATATTGAACTGGCTTCTGTGCTTTATAACATCACAGAAAGCAGTTACTATACTTTATATCTTCATGTCTTCTGATTAGTCCTGTTCAGTGAATAAAGAGCCCTGACCTGCCTATAAAAATGCACTTTCCTTTTTCCCATTGCATAAACATCTGTGCATTAGGTCTTGTCTACATGGTGCATTAGTCTGCACCAGAGGGGTGTAAATTCTAGTGCATAGTAGCATGTTGCACGCTAACTGCCCCATGTGGACCTTGCTGGTGCATGCTAAAAATTCCCTAGTGTACATTAGTGTAATATTGTTTGATATGAACGACCTTAATGTGGACTAGGGAATTTTTAGCGTGTACCAGTTAGGATCCCATTGGCCAGTTAATGCATGACACACTATTATGCACCAGAATTTACAGCCCTTTGGTGTGGGCTAAAGCACTGTGTAGACAAGCCCTTAAAAAGAAGTTTAAATGACTTCACTGACACATAAGAAATGAGTGAATCCACTGAACTGTGAAGTCTGTAGTTTTCAAAGCACTGTGTATGGGAGTCAGGTCCACAAATTCCACTTTCGTTAATGGGATTTGAATGTGTGACTCCCACATGCCGCTTTGAAAATTTACTCCTTCTGCTCCATTTTATTAACTTCTTTTTTTTTAGCACAGGAAATGGTGCCTTCTGTTTTCCTGAGGTAAGCTTTTAAAACTGTAACTTTCCAGTATAAATTATAATTCTATCAAAGCAGGGTTTTATACCCATCAGGGTTTTTCCCTATAATGGCAGCATATGTAAATTCAGAAATAGATCAAGCTGGGTTATAAATGGAACTTGATGCTTAACCAGTGATGACACTTGCTCACAGACACAGGCTAGAACTGATTGCCACATGTGTGGTGGAAAAGGAAGCTCAACAAAAGTATATGGACCAGGCTGAACTCAGGGTATGTCCTCACTTACCGGAGGGTCTGACGGCAGGCAATCGATGTTCTGGGATCGATTTATCGCGTCTGGTTAAGACGCGATAAATCGATCCCGGAAGTGCTCGCCGTTGACGCCGGTACTCCAGCTCGGCAAGAGGAGTACGCGGCATCGACGGGGGAGCCTGCCTGCCGCGTCTGGACCCGCGGTAAGTTCGGACTAAGGTACTTCGAATTCAGCTACATTATTAACGTAGCTGAATTTGCATACCTTAGTCTGAAGTGGGGACTTAGTGGGGACCAGGCCTTAGTGATTTTTCAGCTTCCCCTGGGGATCACCTGTTGTGTGATGTACCTACATGACCCTAAGGTTGATCTACTGTGTATTATTTGCTAAGTGCCCCTATCACCGCATATATAGGTGCATAAACATACATTAATATAATGCCACTCAAACTTGGCTACTGTACACTAAATCTAAAGCAGATTTGTGCCACAATCAATTATAAGTTGAACTGATTGGAAAATGGTGAGAAATTGAAACTTTTGAAGTTGCTTCCATTCAAAACAACAATTGTTCACTTTTTCATGATTTTTTAAAAAAACGTTTAGAATATTTGTTTCTCTTTTTTAATCTCCCCCTCCCTTCCTTTCCCCCTCCTATCAGCAATAAAATAGATGAAGTTTAGAATGGTGGGATTTTGGGAGAGGGGTTCCACTGCTTCACTTTACTTTTCCCCCCCATTCTTCTGTTCTTTTATCAGTATGCAGTGCAAGATAAATGTGCAAACCCTACCAAAGTTGCATACCTACATCTTTGAATTTCACCATAGCTGGTACAAGATGCATCAGCCCATTGACTTAGCAACATTGTCACTATGAACATATCACGGCGGTGTTCTGGTGTCTGCACTGGTTCCCCCTTGCATGCAGGCTCCAGTTCAAGTTCTCTGTCCTGATATTCAAAACTGCTCATGGGACTGGCCCTCTCAAGCTCAGAGACCACCTCTTCCTCTGTGACCCCCAATGAGAGCTGCGTTCCACAAGAACAATGAAATGGTCACCCAATGCGGAGTGGTTTGGGAGTGCAGGAGATGTGAAATTTCACAGCTAGATACTGGTTCTAGACTTTGGGACTAACTCCCAGAAGAGTTAAGAGTGACCATGATCCTCATCACCTTCAAACCAAATGCAAAACTCCTTTATTCAACTTGGCTTTCCCTCATTAATTACACTGGTCTACAATTTTTGAGAAGTCGTCTGCTTCAGAGATAAAATGTGCTATTTATTATGTATTTAGATGTGCTGAATTCAAATATGACAATTAAAACAACTGATTAGCTACTGTTTCTAAGATATTTAAGTTTTTACATTTTATGTCTATGTATATTGTGTAGATAGTAGAGTTTTAATCATAAATTGTAAACCTAGGTCTTTTCATGTGCTTATGGTTGCTTTACATGATATTTCACCTGTCCTGTTTATGTAACACTTTAAAAATCAGCAAAAGGGTTATGTAAATAAAATTGATTATGAAACAAAAGGCAAAAAACTATTATGTACATAGTTTAGTCCTATTCAGTGTCTCCTCGGCGCTTCTTGGCTTGTCTCTTGTATTCATTAAATGGAGCATCTCTTGTCACTGTCCAGCAATAGTCTGCAAGCATTGATGGGCTCCATTTGCCCTGATAGCGTTTCTCCATTGTTGCAATGTCCTGGTGAAATCGCTCGCCGTGCTCGTCGCTCCACAGTTCGGTGGAAAAAAATCTAGATGAGAGTGCAAAAAAATGTATCTTTAGTGACATGTTGCAACCAAGGCTTTTGTATGCCTTGAGGAGGTTTTCCACCAACAACCTGTAGTTGTCTGCCTTGTTGTTTCCGAGAAAATTTATTGCCACTAACTGGAAGGCTTTCCATGCCGTCTTTTCCTTGCCACACAGTGCATGGTCAAATGCATCATCTCGAAGAAGTTCACGAATCTGAGGACCAACAAAGACACCTTCCTTTATCGTAGCTTCACTTAACCTTGGAAATTTTCCACGGAGGTACTTGAAAGCTGCTTGTGTTTTGTCAATGGCCTTGACTAAGTTCTTCATCAGACCCAGCTTGATGTGTAAGGGTGGTAACAAAATCTTCCTTGATTCAAGAAGTGGTGGATGCTGAACACTTTTCCTCCCAGGCTCCAATGACTGTCGGAGTGGCCAATCTTTCTTGATGTAGTGGGAATCTCTTGCACGACTATCCCATTTGCAGAGAAAACAGCAGTACTTTGTGTATCCAGTCTGCAGACCAAGCAAGAGAGCAACAACCTTCAGATCGCCACAAAGCTGCCGCTGATGTTGGTCATAGTTTATGCATCTCAAAAGTTGTTTCATGTTGTCATAGGTTTCCTTCATATGGACTGCATGACCAACTGGAATTGATGGCAAAACATTGCCATTATGCAGTAAAACAGCTTTAAGACTCGTCTTCGATGAATCAATGAACAGTCTCCACTCATCTGGATCGTGAACGATGTTGAGGGCTGCCATCACACCATCGATGTTGTTGCAGGCTACAAGATCACCTTCGATGAAGAAGAATGGGA
Source organism: Malaclemys terrapin pileata (assembly GCF_027887155.1). Taxonomy (NCBI): domain Eukaryota; kingdom Metazoa; phylum Chordata; order Testudines; family Emydidae; genus Malaclemys; species Malaclemys terrapin. Next base: position 16,232,358 of record NC_071505.1, on the reverse strand, counting down.
CAAGATCCTTTTGACGGTCACGGAACATGGAAACCCTAACATCACCTGCCAGGAGATTCCACTGCTGTAGTCTGGAGCCCAAGAGCTCTGCCTTACTCTTGGGTAGTTCCAAATCCCTGACAAGGTCATTCAGTTCACCTTGTGTTATGAGGTGTGGTTCAGAGGAGGAGGATGGGAGAAAATGTGGGTCCTGTGACATTGATGGTTCAGGACCAGAAGTTTCATCCTCTTCCTCATCTGACTCAAGTGAGAATGATTCTGGTGCATCAGGAACCGGCAGTCCTTCTCCGTGGGGAACTGGGCGTATAGCTGATGGAATGTTTGGATAATGCACAGTCCACTTTTTCTTCTTTGACACACCTTTCCCAACTGGAGGCACCATGCAGAAGTAACAATTGCTGGTATGATCTGTTGGCTCTCTCCAAATCCTTGGCACTGCAAAAGGCATAGATTTCCTTTTCCTGTTCAACCACTGGTGAAGATTTGTTGCACAAGTGTTGCAGCATATGTGTGGGGCCCACCTCTGGTCCTGATCTCCAATTTTGCAGCCAAAATAAAGGTGATAGGCTTTCTTAACCATAGTGGTTATACTGTGCTTTTGTGATGCAAAAGTCACTTCACTACAAACATAGCAGAAGTTATCTGCACTGTTCACACAAGTATGAGGCATCTCTGCTCACTTTGGCTAAACAGAAATGTTTCCCTTTGCAAAATCAAACACTGACAAATAAGAGAGCACGACACTGTATGATTTCTAGAGCTGATATAGGGCAATTTGTTCAGCAGAGTGATGTAAGCTTTGTTATGATTGCATCATCCATGACTTCTAGGAATAACATGATGCAATTCATATCATGTATGACGCAATACCAGCTTCAGATTGTATCATTCATTGTTTTGCCTAAAAAGCAAGTACTGTCCAAATCCAGTAACAGATTTATTCATAGATCCAGTCAAAGATGTATTTAAGTCATTTCTGGTTTAAATTGAGATCCCTTCCCTTTATAACTCACTTATCCTCTACCATTCCCAAGTCAAGGGTCGTATATACTGACCCAATAGCCTATCTTGAAAACTAGAGCCAATCAACAATTTTAAGCATCATTTTCATTCTCAGTGACCCAGAATTAGTAAAGTTTGACTACATTCATTTCAGAAGCATTTTGGCTGTAGAGCAGTGTTATGGCATGTACAGCCCTTTGCCTCCACCACACAAGCATAGCCCAAACTAAACAGCCTCCCCCATTATAAACTAATCAATCTCTGTCATCGGCAGGTTGTGGTTGTCATTTCTATTTTTAAATACTTGGGAGGTGCTTGGTTACTATGGAGATGGAGGAGATGTTAGTACCTAGATAGATCTCAGAGGGAGCTCATCACTTCTCAAGATCAGGCAGACTCGTTGTGTCCTTACTGTTCATCTTTCATGGGGAACATACGAAATGCAACTTCAGTGGCTTGGTCAAGTTGGATTTTGATAGACTCATTCACTGGGTGCAGAGCCCTGGGTGAAGAAGCCATATAGAAATATATAGGGATGAAAGCAGTAGCATTTTATTGCAATTACTCTAAAAACCTACAGAATTTAATAGAGAATTGAGATAATTTCTACAGAATTTCTAAGCCAACCAATGAAGTTCTATAGCAGTGACATGATTATCCATTAAATTCTATAGAAGAATTTCATAGAACTCTGTAGAAATAAATAGAGAATTATATGTAATTCTGTAGAAAGGATCTCATTCTCTATTACACTGGCTAGGATTTTTCTATAAGGGAAACCCATAGGCTCTTCTCCTGTGGAAATTCTTGACATTCTTGTGAAATGTTAGATTCCTAAACCAAAATTCATGTTAATTAGTAAAGCAATAAAAACACACTGGTTCTGTTTTTTATCTATTCAAAAGTGCAATACATTTATATTTACAGTGTTGCTACCAGGATATTAAAGAGACATGATGGGTGAGGTAATATATTTCATTGGACTAACTTTTGTTGCTGAGAGAGACAAGCTTTCAAGCTTAAACAGAACTCTTCTTCAGGGAAAGGTACTCAGATACACCAAATACAAGGTGGAAGATATTGTTTAGCATAAGTAGTTAACACACATTCTAAGAGACCATTCAAGGTGAAGTCTTCGGATCATTTTGTCCTATGACTGCAGTGGTGTTAATGGCCCACTTCACTTGTATGGTTTAAGTTGCATACCTTTACTGCTGAGGCAAACCATTGTACTGTAAAACCAGGTATGCAAAGAATTGTCATGCTGAAAATACCAATCTGTAATGGCTAGTTAAAAATCAGAAAAAAATAGGAAAACAAGAAGTGACATCAGAACCACCATATTAAATGTCACAGAAGTGTAACTGGGTGGAGCTGTTGGGGTAATATTGTTGAGGAATTTGTATCCGATATCTTCACTGCAGTGCATACAGATATCTCCTCTCTCTCTGAATCATGCATTTCACAGTCCAGTAATCCCTCTCAGGGGTGAAACTCAACTCTGTCTTCTGTATTCTGCTGCTATTGCAAAGTCATTCCTATGAACTCTATGGTGAGGTTTGTCATCTGGGACAGATAGGTGCAGACTACAACAGTTCCCAAGCTAATATAGACACTGGCTCAGTTCCTCAGCCAGTCTAAATAAGCATACTCTGATTTAAGCCAGGTAGGGGTCTGGCCTACTTAATTTAAATATAAAAATATTCCCTAGCCAAATTAAAGTATTATTGTTTGTGACCCTGATCCTGCAAACAATTCATCCAGTTTGAACTTATGGTTGGATGGAATCCCATCAGGAGGAAGGATGGTCCAGTGGCTAGGGTACTAACTAGAGGGAGACCAGGGTTTGATTCCCTGTTCTTCCCCAGATTTCCTGTGTCACGCCGAGGAAGTCATTTAATTTCTCTGTGCATCAGTTTCCCAACCGTAAAATGGAGCATTGTGAGGATAAATGTGTTAGACGATGAGGTGTTCAGATGCTACAGTAGGAAGACCATATGAGCATTTTTAGACATTGAAATTAGTGGGACTTCACATAGGTGCCAGGGTCCATGTACATGGGTTGCTTTGCAAGATTGGGGCTTATGGTTTGTAACTTCAGTGAGAGCCGGACAGGGCTCTGACTAGATAACTGCTACTCAAATAACTTGATCCGTATCATCTGTAAGCATATTTCAGAATAAATATTAATGAGAATTTAATGACCGGACTTCAGATTCATAAAGAATAATATTCACTATGAAAGTGCATTAGTGTGAAATCACTGTTAAATGACTAGTACAATTAATATATAAAATACAGTAATCGTCTTGCAAATTACCTGCTGAGAATGCAAAGGCAATTAATTGTAACATCGGTTTATATTCAATGAGTTTTATAATGAAATTTGCAAATTATCAGCCACAATATTTAGGCCAATTACCAGTGCAAACCTACACTGAACTTCTGGCTCTCATTCTTTTCTGTGAGTTTTCCATAGAACATATGACTAAAATAAAATAAGTGAGGAATTAAAATAGCACATTCACTTTTAAAGTATTTAATATTCAAAAATGTTTCCCCAACTATAGATGGTGCCTGGCCAACAATGATCTGTTTTATTAACACTACTTTCAACTTTGAATTATTGTTATAAATAGCGATGTGAATTACATTTTTCCATTTTCAAATAGATTTCAATGTTAAGTATGACACCACTAGCCTAAGTATATTTTGAAACCGCAATTGAGTGTGAAGTTTTTAAAGCTTTGGTAACTTGCTTTGGCAAACATCGCTGTTTATCAACATATGCATTGCTATATACATGCTGAATGATTTCATCAGAAATGTCTGCACATCTTACCATTATGGCTATTAATTTCAACAGTGGAACAGCTTTTCCTTTTAAACCAGCATTCTCACATCCTTTGGCTTGGCTATGTCGATTTTAAGCTCTTCAAAGCAGAGACCATCTGTTACTGTGCTTGGAAGTGCCCAGCACAATAGGGATTGTGTATTTCAGTTGGGTTCTTTAGGTATTACTATAGTATAATTAATAAGGGATTCTAAGGGGAGAGATGAACATGAGCATTGTTCTTTCTAACTCCCATGTGTCTTAGGGTATTGTATAGCACTAGTCTCTTAAGTACGTCAGACACTTCCCATGTAAACTAAATCTGCATAGTGAGTTCTTTAGTGGATATAGCAGACTGCTCTTCATTGAACATACCTATCAACATTTAAATATTATTTATATTTAAACCACTATTTATTGTTATTTTTTGAAGTTCTGTGTCTTGTTGTGGTGACATTCTTAAAGAGGGAGCTCCTGGTGTATGTAACTTCCTAAGGGACCCGTGGTTAGAGAGCTACTTCCAGAAACTGGAACTCAGTTCCTTGTTCCACCACAGACAGGGCCGGCTTTAGCAAGTGTGGGGCCCGATTCCTGGGGCTTGTACTCACCGGGCGGCAGTTCGGATTGCCGGCCGGGGGAGGGGGGGGTCACAGGGCTTGCCACGCTTCGGCCGGAGCTCCAGCCGGGAGAGCGGGGCTGCGGGGCTTGCGGCGCTCCGGCCAGGGTTGCGGGGCCGTGGGGCAGCTGTGCTCCGGCTGGGGTCACAGGGCCACAGGGCTGCCGCGCTCTGGCCAGAGCTCTGGCCATGGGAGCGGGGCCGCCAAAGACGCCAGAGCGGACCGCCGCCGCCTGCCGGGGTGAGTAAAAAAAATTAAAAAGGCGCCTAAGGCGCGGGGCCTGATTTCGGAGAATCAGGCGAATCAGCCTAAAGCTGGCCCTGACCACAGACTTCCTGTGTGACCTTGGACAAGTCACTTAGGACCACATCTTTAGAGGTATTTGGATGCCTAACTGTCATTGATTTCAGTGCCCCTCTGTGTCTTCAGTGCCTATCCGTAAAATGGGGTAACAGTGATTCCCTGCCTCACAGTGGTGTGGCAAGAGTACACTGACTTTTAGTTCTGTGTCTGTACAGCGCTTAGCACAATGGGGTCCAGTCCATGACTGGTACTCCTGGGTGCTATGATAATACAAATACTAATCAAGATTGTGAGGCACTCAGATAGTATCTTAATGTTAATATAGATATGTCCTAGAAGTTCTTGAGCTCCATATTAGTTTAAGCAACTCTGGGAATTCATTCTGTAGCCAGAGCCTGTTGTCTGTGTTCACTTTGTTCTGGGTGATGGTGGTCAAGGAAGAGGAAGCACTTGGAAGAATTCATCTCATTATTAACTTCACCCTCCACTGAGGGCATCTGCCCTCACATCATCACGGCAGTCTTCAGCCTCAGTGGTCTCCCAGTTAAATAGTGACAGTGGCAAATAATGTCCTTTTCCCATCTCTGACTGGTAGAAGACTGCATCCCCTTTTACTGAATTCAGACTTAGCCAAGACATGGCTTCACAGGCATGTGAATCCCAGGTCCGATTATTGTAACCCTGAATGTAGGTATGAAATTGCCGACCGTCAGGCTACAGTTGGTTCAGAATGCGGCTCAGAGAGTTTGCTCAGAAAGATGCGCTCTGAGCACTGCCCCTCAGTGCCCTGCTCTGCAGCCTTCTCACTGAATAGCAGGCCATGTACGAGGTCCCATTCCTCATCTTCCCTGAGCTCCACCAGACTGGCCCAAGTTATCTGAGGGAAAGTGCCTCGCTCTGTGTGATCGTGACCCCGTCCACAACAGCTGTGTTCCACTGGAACAGTGGAACTGTCAGCCTCCAGGAGGAGCGCCTTTGTGCGGCAGACCAAACTCTTGGCCACAACCTACAAATCTGATCAGCACCACCTTGAACCTGAGCCTTTCAGAGCAAAATGCAAAACTTCCACCTCACCTTCCTAGAGACAGAGAGCATCTCTACAATTTCACTTCATAATGATCGGCCTGAGAGCCTGGGAGGGAGGGCGAGTAGCGGCACGCGAATCAGCTGTTTCGCGCGCCGTGGCAGCAGCAGCGGAGGTGAGATAGGGCGGCCAGGGCACATTTTTAGGGGCGGCATTCTGGCGCCGGCCATGCCACCCCTAAAAATGTGCCGCCCCAAGCACCAGCTTGTTTTGCTGGTGCCTAGAGCCGGCCCTGTCTCCAGGGCAGCTCAGTTCAAAACAATGAGCAGAGCGGTCACTTGAGGCATTATGGGACAGCTCTGGAGGCCAATTACAGTGCAGAAAGCAATCAAGTGTCTACACTGGCAATATAGCGCTGGGGCCTCTGTGCAAATAGCCTTACGACCCTCGTCAAGGTGGGTTTTTTTGCAGCGCTGCAACTGAGGAGTTTCTGCACACAAAGTGGCTTGGCAGTGTGTGCACGGCTGCAGTTTGAGCACAAAAAGCTGCTTTACTGCGCAGAAACTTGCCAGTGTAGACAAGCCCGAAGACCTTCCACCCCCACCCCTTTGCTCACCATTCCCCTGATCTTTGGATCTGGTATAGAGCACAGCCCCTCATCTCCAGATAGACCCCCTTGCTGCAAGTTGTTGACAAGGGGCAGGAAGTGGGAGCGGCCATGGCTTTACCCCTTTGTAAGCTGGTGTGGCCACGCCTCTGAGGGAAGTCATGCCTCTTCGCAGTCTGGTCTGCTAGAGTACTCTCACAACCAAGAAAAGCGGGAATTAGCGGTATTAGGCCCTGGCCTTCAAGTAGGGCAGGGCAGCAAACAGTCAGGGCTCTGGCCTGCAGTCAGGCAGAGCTGTAGCACCAAGCACAGGCTATGGGGCTCAGGCAGGGGATGAGCACCAAGCACAGTCTGTTGTCCTGACTCTGGTGGGTGACAGACAAACATAGGGCCTCTTGGCCTACAGAGGGGGAAGTACTGCCCTAGGGGTGGGATGGCAGGGGGACATGGGCCTACCCAACGCCACTGTGTCCCAGCCCAGGGCCCTAACAGTGGCAGGGTGGTCTGCCTCTGAGCCAGTGGGGAATCCACCCACAACACTGACTGTTTCTGGTGGCACCACAGCCAGATGGTCTGGTTCCCCTGGGCTGCTTCCTACTCTCCCCCTCAGGTGTACCTGCATCCAGGGGTCATCCTCAGTCTTCCAGGGATATACCACCAAAGGTAATGGTAGCAGCTCCTAGGGTCAGGGCTCTCTGGAAGCTTGGGCAGGTCCTCAGGGCAGCAGCGGTTCTCCTGAGCATCCTGCCCCAGCAGCGGGGAAGGAGCGTCTGTCTACCTTGGCAGCTCTTTCTCAGCTGAGCTGCTTGGCCGGCCTTTTCCACTTCCTCTTCCTGTCCCACCCCTCCGCTTCCAGTGTGCGGGGCGTGGCCCTCCTGGTTCTGCCCACCAAGTGGCTTGCGACATTCCCTCCGAGTCTGCTTTCTCGCTACACCTCTCCACTAGCTGACCAGAATAGCCAACCAGTTGTGCGGTGGATGGAAGTAGACTGCACTAATTTCATGTTCACAGACTGAAGTACTTCCTGTTACAAGGGTGAGAGTTCTGAGACTCGGTCCTTCCTTAGGCAGCTAATGGGATGAAGCAGATACACACTGCCCCTCACTCAGGGCTGGGAGTAAAGTCTCAATCTAGCACTAAAACAGACATCCATCTACTAAGAATGGATTAAAAATTGTGAAACTGATCCTTGCATAATGCAGAGAGGTGGGAAACAAAGTCCCACTGGAACCAAATGATTCTACAGTGCAAAGTTCCTTCCCTCTACGTTTTACTTTTTCTTATCAATTGGGTGTCTTAGTAATGCTGCTGGAAGGAAAATTCTTGCATGACCCAATATGCAAATCTAGCTGTGGGGAAGGCCGGTGGGCATTTAACTTGTATGCAGTTGTGTCCGGAAGAGGAGCGTCTGTTATTTTTTAAATATTTTTGAAGCTCTTGGGGATTCCAGGTGCTTTTATGCCTCTGAAAAGTAGGTCAGTCGGCACAGATGTAGCCTAGTAGGTCACTTAAAATGTCAGTGATTAGGCTTTTCAGGACACTTAAATTAAGTTTGTGTAGCTACTGTATTTTAAAGGCCCTCCAAGCCCTATGTGGGGGCCTTAATAAATCCAGCCTTTTTAATTAACACTGAATGAGCCTATCTGGGTTATTATCTTATAAACCTCAGAGCAGTACAAACCAGCCATCATATAAAATCTGAGGCTTTTAATTGAGTAAGACAGTTATAGAATGTTAATTAATTATCATGTCATCATTAAGATATTCTTTGTGATTAACTGCTATATAATATGTTTATTGCCCAGCCATTAACCTCAAATAATTAAAATATTTTAGTATTGCACCAACATGCAATAATTATTCTATTTAATTTAACTGTGCTCTTGAGAACCTTAGCCTGACGACTATCAATAATAAAGGTGTGACAACCACAGGAGTGCTAGCTAGAGGCTGGGCTTTATTCCTGACTTCATAGGTAAAGGTTACAATAGGTTATTGCACTGGTGTCAATATCCACTGTGTTTACTGTCGTTACATAGTGCCTGATCCAAAGCCTGTTAAAGTCAATGGAGAGATTCCCACTGACTTAAATGGACTTTGAATCAGGCCCTTACACCAGATTAAAACCTTGTCTTCACAGGTATAAGGTAGGGTGTGAATTTAAGCCACTATAGTTACACCAGTATAATGTGTGGCCACTCTTATTCTGGCATAAGAATGAATGCCTTTTCCCGGTTTGCTTATGTCACTTTGGAAGTAGTATAAAATAAGCACCCTCCCCCAAGCCACTCTTATACCAGAATAAGAATATCCACATGGGGGATTTAGCCATATCAGTTTAATTATACTGGTACAACTGGAAAAATATCCTATGTAGACAAACCCTTAATCTGAAATAATTTAACTGAAGTCAGTGAAGTTACACCAATGTAAACTTGGTATAAGTGAGTTTAGAATAGGTTTCCTGTGATTTTACTTACCCAGGGCTGTCTATCTCTTGGTCCCTTAAGAAGAATTTTTCTCTGGGGACCCCACTCTCCTGGCCAGCTATAGACATCCTGGTGTATGTGTCCACAGTTTTGGAGTTTGCTGACAAGAAGAATTCCAACTGGCTAGATAGCACATAAAGCCAGGTACCTCACTCAGTCTGGGGAGAATCTTACTTGTCTAATTGTCCCACTGAAGTGAATGGGACTGTGACAGGATCCCCAAGGTGCAGCCTGGGACCATGGGATTGCTGTGCCCCCTTAACGCTCCAGCCTGGGCTATCTCTCAGAACACTTTGCTAGTGACAAGCAGCAAACCCCTCCAGGCGCTGTTATCACTCAGCACAACCACATGTGGAGCCCCACACCCAGCTAGATTGTATGAATGCTCCCAGAGCCACTCATGAATCATACAGAGAAGGGCACCAGCCAAATCCCCCCAGCTCCCAGCCTTGTACCTCAGGAATATACCGTCTTGCACTGCTCAAAACGAGCAGTCCAAAATTTATTTTCCATTCATCGATGGAAAGTGACATACACTAGCCTTTGTAAACCTGAGCAAACACCCTTACCCTTACTTCAGGAAAACTCACTGGTAAAGATAAACAATTAAACAAATTTATTGACTACAAAAGATAGATTTTAAGTGATTATAAGTGATAGGCAAAAAGAGCAGTTACCAAAAGAAAATGAAATATAAGCATGCAGTCTAAACTCTCAACCCTATTAGACTGGGCAATGTTTAGAGTAAGTAGTTTTTCTCACCCCACTGGATATTGCACTTCAGAGTACGCAGGTTTCACCCTTGAAACCTGGGCCAGTCTCCTCTGTTGGAGTCTTCAGTCTTCTGAGTGTCCTTGCAGCATAGGTGGGGAAAGGAGAAAGGTGAAGCATGTGGTTCTGTGTTCTGTTTTATACCCTTAGTCCATGTGTTTGGAGAACACAAGTCCAGGCATGTCTGGTTGGCACCGCTGAGTCACAAGATGAAGCAATACCCCTGGTGTGTCTCCTTTGAGTGAGTCATTGAATTGTAACTCCTCTGCTGAACAATGGCTGGTAATATCTGTTCAGCTCCCACCCGGGCGTTGATTACCTGCCTTGTCATTGTCTCTGGAGAGCTAGTATCTGGGCGTTTCCCAAACTCACAGCATATTTTAGTGACAGCCATACGAAACAATGTTCGTAACTTCATATGCCCTAATGATATACATATTTAGATACAATGATGGCTTTCAGCAGATCATAACCTTTCCCTGATACCTCTCATGGACTGCTTTATATGAAATATCACAATTGTAAATCAATGATGAATATGGGGGTTACAGGGCACTCCCCCAAGGTATAGAATGTCACATTCACCAGATAAGGTATTACTGAAAGTGAGCAAGGGAGGAAAAAAATAGGCCCATAGCAAATACCCTGCTTTGAATTAGGGCTAACCCATTGGCTTGTTCTTCACAGCACTCCTTAAATGTGGTTCAGTGTCTAAAATTGGCCCTATATTGAGGTTGGCTGATTTTCTAATGATATTTTTCCCTGTTACAATTCTCACTTGGGACAACAAATGGTTGCCTCTTCAGCTGCCTCCAGTGTTCCAGGCCAGCTAGCAGGAGAGAATGATGGAATAACCACAGACTTCCCTTCTCCCTCAGGGCTCCAGTGCTGGCCTCTTCTGTTGACAGCTTGCTGGCTCCAGGATCATCCAATGCTCTCTAAATTTGGTAGGAGAATCCTCTGACCCATAACTATATTTGCCAGGAGCTTCTGAGAGTATTCTTGAAAGAAACAGTTAGGGTCTAGTGGGATCTGTTCAGAGGGCATGATTAATTATTTTTGAGCAATTGGGTTTGTGGAGGAGAGTGTAGGAAGGAGAAGAGATAATGGGAGAAATCTCTTTCTATAGCTTTATTACAGCTGAATGAATAATTCACAAAGGATACATTATTTGCTAGAGTCAGCCTCTTTCCCTGCTGGAGGATATTCTGTGAGTAAATTGAGAAGTCCTCAGATTTGCCTGTTCAAGTTTATGTGATATTAGATGTATTTCTCTGCAGTTTGGTTATGATTGTCAGAAATTCAAGCTGCATCGTTTTGTTGCAATTTGTCAGATTGTCACATGGAATGATTTCTGTACTCTGACTGGATGAATGCAGTGCACTTCTGGTATGTGTATTGGCACTTGCAAATCATAGAATTTGTTTTTTGAGAATGAACATCCAGTTTAACTTGATCACTTGAATATAGGTAGGAAGAAAACACATACAAGGGTGCAAGCATTATTGAACAGAGCTTCATTCTAGCCTTAAAGATCTGTTAGTCTTTAAGGTGCCACCAGACTCCTTGTTGTCATTCTAGCCTGTATCACTAACACTGGAGCAGAGTTTAAATGTCAGTATTCAGATCTGGATTCTGAAAACTTCAATGATTTACAGATACTTGGATGTGGGGCTTGAGTTTGGGCCTGTCTCTGAATTTTAAACTAAAAATGGTAAGATTATAATCAGTTCATGGGGAGTTAGATCAGGTCCCAATTAAGAGGCTGATGCTATGATCCTTATTCACTTTGAGTAGCACTTACTCATGTAATGTAAATAGTACTACTCATGTGCATAAGTACTGCTCAACATGGGTAAGGGTTGGAGAATACTGCCTTTTAAGAACATAAGAGCAGCCATACTGGGTCAGACTAAAGGTCCATCTAGCCCAGTATCCTGTCTTCCGACAGTGGCCAATGGCAGGTGCCCCATAGGCAATGAACAGAACAGGTAATCATTAAGTGATCCATCCCCTATCGCCCATTCCCAGCTTCTGGCAAACAGAGACTAGGGACATCATCCCTGCCCATCCTGGCTAATAGCCATTGATGGACTTTTCCACCATGAACTTATCTAGTTCTTTTTTGAATCCTGTTATAGTCTTGGCCTTCACAACATGCTCTGGCAAAGAGTTCCACAGGCTGACAGTGCGTTGTGTGAAGAAATACTTCCTTTGGTTTGTTTTAAACCTGCTGCCTATTAATTTCATTTGGTGACCCCCTAATTCTTGTGTGATGAGAAGGAGTAAATAACATTTCCTCATTTACTTTCTCCAAACCAGTCATGATTTTATAGACCTCAATCATATCCCCCCCTTAGTCGTCTCTTTTCCAAGCTGAAAAGTCCCAATCTTGTTAATTTCTCCTCATACAGAAGCTGTTCCATACCCCTAATCATTTTTGTCGACCTTCTCTGAACCTTTTCCAATTGCAATATATTTTTTTGAGATGGGGCGACCACATCTGCACACAGTATTCAAGATGTGGGCGTACCATGGATTTATATAGGAGCAATATGATATTTCCTGTCTTATTATCTATCCCTTTCTTTATGATTCCCAACATTCTGTTTGCTTCTTTGACTCCCGCTGCACATTGAGTGGATGTTTTCAGAGAACTATCCACAATGACTCCAAGATCTCTTTGAGTGGTAACAGCTAATTTAGAGCCCATCATTTTATATGTATAGTTGGGATTATGTTTTCCAATGTGGAGTACTTTGCATTTATCAACATTGAATTTCATCTGTCATTTTGTGGCCCAGTAATCCAGTTTTGAGAGATCCCTTTGTAGCTCTTCGCAGGCTGCCTGGGACTTAACTATCTTGAGAAGTTTTTTATCATCTGCAAATTTTGCCACCTCACTGTTTATCCCCTTTTCCAGATCATTTATGAATATGTTGAATAGGACTGGTCCCAGTAACGACCCCTTGGGGACACCACTATTTACCCCTCTCAATGCTGAAAACTGACCATTTATTCCTACCCTTTGTTTCCTACTGCCTTTTAGTAATTAAAGTAATAATGATAATTCCCTATATTAGTCAGTAATAATATCTCCCTATTACCTGAATAATAGCCCCTTTACTATATTCATTCCCTGTTCCACAGGCTCACACACTGCACTATTTTCTATTCAACACTATTCAGACCTCCAAAAGTCATTCTATGATAGACAGGAGAGAAGGTTTCTTTCTGCTCTTCTTTGCCCACAAGGGATCATTGTAGTATAGATTTAGCGCTTATCTACACAGTTGGATAGGGTTGCCTGGTGTCCAGTTTTTGACCAGAACACCCAGTCGAAAAGGGACCCTGACAGCTCTGGTCGGCACCGCTGACTGGGCTGTTAGAAGTCCAGTCGACGGAGCAGCGGGGGCCCAGGGCTAAGGCAGGCTCCCTGCCTGCCGTAGCTCTGCACGGCTCCCGGAAGCTGCCGCCAGGTCCCTGAGGCCCCATGGCACATGAGCAGCCAGGGAGGCTCCATGCCCTGCCCCTGCTCCGAGTGCGACTCCGCAGCTCCCATTGGCTGGGAACTATGACCAATGGAAGCTGCGGGGGCGGTGCCTGCAGACCCCGCACCCCACACCAATATCCCAACCCAATGCTCCAGCCATGAGCCCTGTCCTGTGCCCCACACCAGAGCCCATACCCCCAGCCGGAGACCCCACCCCCTCCTGCACTCCGAACCTCCTGCCCCAGCCTGGAGACCCCTCACTCACCCTGAATCTCTCATTTATGGCCCCCCTTACCCCCAGCCCAGAGCCCATACTGCCCCACATCCCAACCCCCTGCCCCAGCCCGGAGCCCCCTCCCATACGCCAAACCCCTCATCCCCCGCCCAATCCTGGAGCCCTCGCCCCCCTGCTGCAATCCAACCCCCTACCCCAGACTGGTGAAAGTGAGTGAGGGTGGGGGAGAGTGAGCGATGGAGTGAGGGGGAGGATGGAGAGAGTGGGGGCGGGGCCTTGGAGAAGGGGCACGGTATGGCGGGGCCTAGGGAAAGGAGCGGGGAAGGGGATGGGGCAGAGGTGTTCGGTTTTGTGCTATTAGAAAGTTGTGAAACCTACAGTGGGATAATGCATCCTGTCGGGTGTGATTTCTAAAGCACACTAATGTGTTGCACAGTAATTGGTACATGTAGACCTTGCTGGTGTGCACTAATGTTTCTTTAGCGCTCTTTAATGTAGTGCTGTTTCAAACTGTACTAGGTTAAATCATTCAAGGGAATTTTTAGAGCACACCAACAAGGTCTACAAGGACCAATTAATTTTGCAACATGTTAGTGTGCTTTAGAAATCAGATCCCCATAGGGTGCATTACCCCATCATGTAGACAAGCCCTCAGTAGAATCTCTCTCCACCACACTCCATCACCAACATGTCAGAAGTCCTAGACCCATAAAGTGGTGGTTGTACTACAGGTAGGAGAAGTGGTATTGTGGTAATTTTGTATTGTTCTTTACTTTTCATAATAATAAATGGAGATATCCCATCTCCTAGAACTGGAAGGGACCTTGAAAGGTCATTGAGTCCAGCCCCCTGCCTTCACTAGCAGACCAAGTACTGATTTTGCCCCAGATCCCCAAGTGGCCCCCTCAAGGATTGAACTCACTAACCTGGGTTTAAGCAGGCCAATGCTCAAACCACTGAGCTATCCCTCCCCCCATGTGTTTAAAGATTCGTTACCTCTAATTTCATTTGAACACATTCCTTTTATCTCCATCAATTCTTCTCCGGCTACATTATGTTGGCTGCGTCTCAGTTTTTCTTGTGAAATTCTAGATTTGCCCTTGTGATTTTTATTAAGATCTTGGGTAGGAGTTGGACTTTAAATCAAGACTGGGATGCCTGCCTAAAAGATATGTTATAGCTCAAATAGAAGAAATGGGCTTGATGCAGGAATTACTGGGTGAGCTTCACTAGGCTGTGTTATACAAAAAGTCAGACTAGATGACCATCATGGTCCTTTCTGGCCTTAACATCTATGACTTTCTGGCTGCATGGCTTGTGTCCTGCTGAGAAGGTTTCCTTTGACAAAGTCGGATCTGAAATTCGTGTATGGGGGGAGGGTAATTGTTATATTCTCTTTTGTTTTCAGCTCTTGTTAACATCTTAGAGGACTAGAATTCTGACCATTAGGGGTAAGATTTGCCATATATCAAATACCAGTTAGGTACCTAAATAAGGATCAGGTTTTCAGAAGTGCTCAGTATTCAGCAGCAATAACTGCATGGGTACAAATCCCTCTAAACACAGCCTGGTTTGTGCTCAAGTTGAGGGTTAAACTGTTTGCCTAGTTTCCAGCTAGGAAAACATTTTCCCCTCAGCCCCACGACATACCACCAGGGACTTGGGGATGGTGAATATAACTGGATGCGAAACTATTTCCTCATCCCATTAAAATGTCTGAGTTTTCCTGTTCCCCCTGGGAAGAAAGCAAGACTTTTTTTAAAAAGTGGGGTGTGGGGAGAGGAAGAGCAAGCCACCCTAGAAAGCCAATAGTCTGGTGGTTAGGGCCCTCACCCATGATATGGGAGATGCAGGTTTAAGCCCCTGCTCTGGCTGAGTCTGAAGCTGGGTCTCCCGTTTCCCATGTATGTGGTTTATCTAGTACAGGGGTTCTCAAACAGGAGGTTGTGACCCCTCAGGGGGTCGTGTGGTTATTACATGGGGGTTGTGAGCTGTCCACCCCAAACCCCAGTTTGCCTCCAGCATTCATAATGGTGTTAAATATATTAAAAGTGTTTTTAATTTATAAGGAGGTCGCAATCAGAGGCTTGCGGTATGAAAGGGGTCACCAGTACAAAAGTTTGAGAACCACTGCTCTAGTGGGCTATTGGCTATCCTGGGATCTCTCTCTTTCTTTGTGTAACCAAAAAGTCCATCCTGATCCTAAGAAGTTTCAGTTTCAATGAATAGGCATTATCCAACAACAAAATGTTTCATCAAAAAAATGCCAACCAGTTCTAGTGGTAGAGTCTGTATCTGGAGCATCTCTATGTGTATCTGGTTATACTTTCTGGCCATGTCCACAATGGGTCTCACCAGCCCTTCTCTGGCATTTATTTGTGCGGGGGAGGACCACAGTCTCTTCCACACCTACAACTTTGTACCCAAGCCATAAGCGCAGACGCCGGGGGTGCTCCGGGGCTCAAGCACCCACAGAAAAAAAAGTGGGTGCTCAGCACCCACCAGCCACAGCTGTTTGGCGGCGCTGCTGATCAGCTGTTTGGTGGCTGGCAGGAGGGGGGGGTCCTCGGGGGAGGAGGCGGAGCAGGAGCAGAAAGAGGTGGGGCAAGGGTGGGGCTTCAGGGAAGGGGCGGGGTGGGGCAAGGCCTTGGGGCAGAGCAAGGGTGGAGCATCCACGGGGAAAAATAAAAGTCAGCACCTGTGAGCCAAGCCATTGCTTACTCCAGGATCTGCCTCTCCTGAGACCAGAGCTCAGATACTGAAGTGCCTGTTGATAACTGCTCCAGCGACCCAGATCAGGTTGTTACAAACAACATGGTTTATTGGCAACTTCACAGAAATACAGAGAAAATGACCAAGTAAGAGAGAGGCACCAAAAAAAAAAAAAAATAACCCAGTTGCTTCCTACAGAAAACTTAACTTGTTTGAGATTCAAACATTGCAAGGATTTTACCTCCTTCTAGAAAAGTCCTTGTTCTTACAGAGACCAGAGATGTCTGTTTCTGGTCACCCACTGTCTGTCACATGATCCAGAGTGCACATGTGTGTCTGTCATCAGAGAGACTTCCTTTTCTTATAGACTGATTTTCAAGAGTTCCTTAGTTAATTTTTGAAGATTAGCTTGTCCATTAGTCCAGAGTCAACCAACATGGTTATTCCTTTTTATGATAGAACTGCTTGTAAATCATAAGACAAAACACATTTCTTGTACAGCTGATCAAAATCCAGGGCAAAAAATATGTGAAAATTTTATTGAAAATTTCCCCTACTTTAAAAAAAAAATCAGAATTTTGAATCTTGAAACATAATCAAAATATAGAAATTTAAATTTTTTTAACCAGCTATGTTTGATCAGTTTTATCTGTTTTAATGGTTCTTCTTTTGTCCCTAAACATACATGGATATTAACCAACGTTCTCTTTTATAGATACATTTCCAAATGAGTCTTTTAAAATTTGCGGCACAAGGAAAAATTCTCATTTCCTTCTCCTCGCATGTACAGTTGTCAGTCAACAGTTTTCCAAATAACAACCTTTGAGATGCAGTGTTGTAGCTGTGTCAATCTCAGCATATTAGAGAGACAAGGTGGGTGAGGTAATATCTTTTATTGGTCCAGTCAAAGATATTACATCACGCACCTTGTCTGTCTAACCTTTGAAATGAGCTTTAGTTAGTGTGGTAATTTGCTGATTTCTCCTAGCTAAGGAAGAGTCCATGAGGTGTATTTGTTTCCCTTACCCTAACTGGCAACACATGCAGATAAAATGTACAGAGTGGGAATTGCATGGGTAAGTTTGCAAATTTAACTCAACACTCTAAATCATATACTCAGATACAGTTGACTCACTCCATGTGGTCAATACCCTGCAACTGATAGATTTCAGACTTCTGGTCTTCTTCTGTATTGATTTCACACAGCAATGTTTGGTTAGGGCTGCCTCAAACCAGACTTTGGTTAGGAGTTCACCCTACAACTGTACTCTTCATAGAAGCTGGAGATTGAAGAGACCTCTGGGATCAATTTATTATCTTGCCATTGCAGGACTGTTGACTTTACGTTGGTCCCACCCATCGCTGGAAAATTATAACGAGTGGCTCCAAAAACCAAACAACCCCCAACCCTAAAAACACTTGCCTGGGAACTGTGAAAGAATCTCACATTTGTCAGGCAGACCCTAGAGTTGCAGAGCTGGCTGTTTACGCGGCTGTGTTATCCTTGTAATCACACAAATACAGAGCTGTACAGTTCCACATGTGGGTTAGTACAGGGAAAACTTGAACAGCTGTAGCCTGTGGGTATTTGCTGTTGATGTTTAAAATCTTCTGTTACATATTTTATATTTTGATGCCCTTAGACATTTTTTAAAAGGTTGCTTTCATCTCCCCCCCTCCCCTCCCAATTTCCCTGTCTCGAGTTATTTAAGGAATTTGTCTCTGTCTTCCTTGGAATACTGTCAACCTCCTGCTTCTCCTCAGAGAAGAGTGTTTTGTTTGCTTGTTTTTGATGGGGTCCAGGGGGTGTAACAACTTGTAACATCCCATGCTGGAAGGAGAGGGAGAATAGCTCTGTGGGGAGAGAGATGGTAGCCTGATGGTTAGGGTGAGATCCTTGGGGTGGGGAGATTTTACTTCAATTCCCTGCTCCATCCATTGGCTTTCTGTGTGACCATTCTGTGCCTCAGTTTCCCACCTGCTTAAAAAAAGTGGGAATGATACCTTGAGGGGGGTTGTGAGGATAAAAACTTTAAAGAGGAGCTCAGGTCTGATGGACTTGGGTGCCTTACAAGTGCCTTAGATAGAACTTCCCATCCATAGAGGAAGTTCTGATAATTACCTTGATATGCTGATACTTTAAAAAAAAAAGACTAAACTGATGGCCTTCACAATAGGATGCTTTATTTTCTAAACCTCTGAGAAAACCAATCTCTTACAGCCGATATTTAAACAAGTGGCTTCTTCTCAGGCTAATTTGTCCTGTGTCTTAACAGTCTCCCATCCCCGCAATTAGCCTTCCATCTCTGCCTGAGCTGTAGACGCTCCACAGGGGATCGTAACATATAGCCTTATGGAGGGGCGGGCGGGGGGGGGGGGGGAAGATTCCTGGCTCTGCTGTTTGCATGTGGTACAGCCAGTGTGATCAGAGCAGGCTGTGTAATTACATGTCTCTAGTAAGTGTGTTAGCTCCACAGGGAGCTGAGTCCATTTGGAGAGGAGGAGAAATAGATTTTATTTTTGGGGGGTAAGGTGAAAAGGGTCAGTCCATAACCCAGTTCTCATTCGAATATGATAAAGGTAATTGTTGCTCTCAAGTGAATGCCGGGCGCTTCCTGGTTCTGCTCCTCTCGTTCATTGCTCATGCCTGTATTATGCAGACGTCTGCTTTCCAAAGAGAGGAGCAGGTTTTTATGAGAAGAGAGAAGAAAATTGACGATTTTGGAAGCGGTATGTTGTGATATTTATTAGCATCAGTACTGCAGGGGGGAAGGAGCAAAGAGTCTGGGATATTGCTGCTTTAACCACAATAAAGATAATGACAATTAAATCAATTAATCCTATTCAGTATGGTGGGTGGGGGGCGGGGGAGGGTTGTATCCTGTATTCTAACCTCTCACGTAGGTGTTTGATATGAATCTTGTGTTCCTGCACTTACTGTAGCTATGTACCTCTAATCTTTAAATATCCTGCAGCTTCCGATCTCTCATTCCTCCAGCAGGCTCTCCATTCCATTTCTCTCCTCCCTCTAGTGTAAAATTTGGCCTAGCTACAGCTTTTTTCCTGGATTGAGGAGGGGTGGTTGTTTTTTCCTCCTCCACCTCTAGGAAAATGCGATCTGACCCTGATTCTGGATTTCTATTTTTGTAGTTTGCTGTAGGTGCTGCTGGATGCTTTGCTGTGATACGGGGCCGAAGGCTGACCAAATCCGAGGGAGGATTTGTTTGTAGGAAGAGAAGGTTATGGCTGTTCAGCGTGCTCCAGAATCTGCTCTTAGCTTGTTGATGGTAAGTGCTTGCTGAAATGTGGAGCTTATTGAGAGGCTAGTGGGGAGAGTGCATGGATCCTGAGTAGAAAATCATTGAGAGACCATGTTGACCACATGCTTTTCTTTAACAGGTCCTGGAGAACTTTGAAAATGAGTTCATTTGGAGCATACATAGAAACATTCCTCTGATGGTGGTTTTAAGCATATTCACCACTAATAATGTTCATATTTTGAAATGCCTTTAATATACAGGTATATTTGCATCCTGGTTTATCCCAACCTGTAGAGACTTCCACATAGTTCATCATATGAGAATCTAAAATGTCTGTCTTTTCTTCCTTCTGCTTTCTTTCATTTTTTCCTTGCTAATTGCAAGACAGCTAAATGCCAAGGAGTCTTTTCCCCCATCAATCCACGTACATATGTCGTTAACAATGAATGGATGCTTAGAGATGATACTGTTATCATCATTTGGTAAACCAGTGAATAGTCACTTGACTAGCTAATGAGTATGCTGGACGTGATATTGACTGCGACCTGTAGAGAGAAATGGCTAGTGTTTATATGAGACATTTACTACATGTTGCGCTACTGACCTACTTTTCAAAGTTCTGCAGATTTATAATATTTCAAAGAAGATTATTTCGCATAAAACGCGGAGGCTGAGTCCCGGAAAATAATGATATCTTGCTGCAATTAAAATAAACCTTTGGTGGCATCAGAGATGGACGTTAAGCTTTATTTTTGTTTCAATCTCTCTCTCTCTCTCTCTCTTTTTAAATAATTTGTGTTGCCATTTTAAATGCTGCAGCATAAGAAGGAATTTTAGTGTAAGATCTCTGCTGGATTTGTTTGTGTCCAAATGTCTCCATAACATTTCCACTGGAGGCTTTTTACAAGCAAAGAGCAAGTGCAATATATATATATTGATCTTTGCTTTCTGACTGAGAAAGGGAATGGTCTCCTGGAACATAGCATTTGCAGACATGATGAGTTTATCAAGGGGATGCTGTAGGATAATCGGTCTGTAGTGTCTTGAGTTGTTAACAAAGGTCAAGCTTAAAAGGGCAAATTTTATGTCTGTTGCTTGAAACTCTAAATACGCTATTAAATATACTGATGGTTTGTTTTTATATTTGTTGGAGAGTAATGTGCTATACAGACTGCCCTTTCTTTCTCCCATCCCTCCCAGGCGTTTTAAATGGTCTCTTCCTTTTCCCTGCCTCTGACCTTTCACAGGTATACTAAAAGCTCCCCAGTTTCTAAAGCAGTCAGTGCAAATAGGAGGAGGAGGAATTATTTATTTTGTTTTACTTCTGTCTTAATTCGCAGCCCCTATTTTTATGCTTCCAATTTACCCCCCACCTTGTTTATTTCTTTTAGCCAGTTCTGTATGTTGGGTGAAATTCTGTCACTGTGCAAAGCTGCCTGAAAAATGTGCACCCAAAAATCTGAGTTTCTATGGCTCTGTGCACAACAAGGCATGCCCACATTTGTATGTATCCTGTATTCTAACTGTTTTCTGCAGTTTACTGTGCATCTAATCTTTAAATATCCTGCAGCTTCTGTTATCTCAATTCTCATGCACCCATATGTAACATATCAGCAAAGTTTGTGTTGTAGATCCCTTTAGTGGCTACTTCACTTGTGCATAACTGCCCAATACTGCTACCAGCTATTGGAGCTACTCCTTTAGCTCAACGGGTAGGGTTTTGTGCCATGGATCTGAAAGTCCTGGTTTCTAACCCTTCTGGCAATCTGTTTAGAGGGTTGATACATTGCTGGGACAGGGAAATATGCATTGAAACTCAGTAACAAATGTCCCAACCTTCTAGGTTCAAATGTCTCTCTGGGGCTTCTGTGCAAAGGGGTGTTATTCTGGCGTCTCCCTGGTTTTGAATGGGATGAAGATTTGTAGTTTAAAAAAAAATCCCACTGCCCCTTTGCCTCTGCTGTTTTTGTGTTTGTTTTGTTTTGTTTTCTGCTGTATGACGAGATGTAGCCACCAATCAGAATCCCCCCCTCTGCCTCTATTTAAAATGCATGCTTGAGCAGCCTGCCCTTGGGTCAGTAACAAATACCTACATCATTCATCCTGCTGTAATGGAACCTTTTCTCCGAATTCCCCTACACTACAGGGATTAAAGGATTAAACCCTTCACCTTCAGGAAATAGCTTTTAATGCTGTGGTGGGCTATCCACATCCAGGGAACCTTTTCTAAACATTTTCAGTACCACACTTTTCCATCAGTAATGTGTGCCTCAAGGGTTCCATCATCCGTTTTTTCAGGACACAATGGCAGTGGTGTTGGGGATGGGTTACTTTTCTGTGCATGCTATAAGACTACTACTACTTAGCCTTTACATGGTTCTTCCACCTGAAGATCTCTAGGCATTTACCTGGGGTGGTGATGTTATCCCTATTTTACAAATAGGGAAACCAAGGCAGTTAATGGGCTTGCCCAAGCTCATATATACAGTAAGTCAGTGGCAGATATGGGAATGTAGCTGACCCAAACCCTGGACCAAAAGCCACTGGCAATTGTAATGGCAAATTATCATTTGTAGTAGTGCTCAGGGCATGCTAGGCACTTCCCATATGTACCAGCTGAGTATGCCCCAAGGGGCCCACAGATTAAGGAAAGGCAGGCAGGCCTGGTCTGCACAGGGTTTAACTAATGGTGTGATCTAGTTAAATCAGTGCAAACCCCTGTGTGTGGACAGTCTTCTTTCAGTTTATTATTATTTTTATTTATTTATTTGTATTGCACTAGTGCCTGTCAGCCCCAGTGATAGGCTCAGGACTCCCATTGCGCTAGGGCCTGTACAAACACGGAACAAAAAGACAGCCCTTGCCCCATAGGGACTGTCTTTTTGTTGCTCTTACATCAAAATAATCATGTCCACACAGGCTAGAACTAGCTTAAATAAATTGGTTTAAAAACAGATTCAAGTTCAGCTGGTGCAACTTTCCCCTGTAAACAGAAGTCAGGGAATAGGCCCAATGAAAGGGCTTTTTTACACAAATCCAATTTGAGTTTTTCCTGCTGTAGAGATGTTACATGTAATACAAATGGGAACGGACTGAAAAGTTTAAATGTGAATCCCTATTTCTTGGCAGTGATCCTTCATATTAGAAATGACTTCAGTCTGGGCAGTGCCTGGCCTTGCAGAATTCACGTTACCAAGCTCTAACATACTGCACAGATTGCAACAGACAAGCAGTGTCACTTCAGCTGGAACTGGAAGTAGCCTGCTACAGATCATAAGCAATTTTATCTCTAGGATCACCTGATCACTAGCATCGAGGTTGCATCAGCCTCTGTGCTTCAGGAGGAGTGAGCATAATAAGAGTGTAATAGCATGTGTATCTTCATCCCAGACAAGCCATTGCATTTTCTGTGTTAGGATCTTTAGCACTGATGCAATAACAGTACGCATTTTATGTTCATCTGATCAGTCTGCTGCAATGTTTTAAAGCTGCAGACATGTATTGATCATGGGAGGTTTAATGGCATAGTAAGTTATGTTACCTGGTTTCTGTTGAGAGGGAATCACAGCATTTCATACAATTAGTTCTCAGGGATGTGACCTTTTAGAGTACCATAGGTTAAAACACCTTTTAATATGCACTAATTGACTGCAGAGTTTCAGAATGGGAAGGCATCAACCACAGCTGTCCTCAGCAGTTAAGCCTAAATGCTGCTGCACAAAATGATCTCCTCCTGTCATGTCACTCACTGGTTCCAGTGAAGCCGTTGGCTCTGCTTTCCCTGTACCTCAGGATGAAGCTTCTCTTTCTCCTCAGCAAGGGCATGGTGGGCCCTACTTCCGTTCACGTCTGAGCTTTCGTCTCCTGCTTCCCCTCGCATTGTCTTCACTGCCTCCTATCTAGCTAATGTAGCATCCCTGTCTGCCTGGATACCTCTTTTAGCGCCAATCTCCTTACAGGTTTTGGTGGACAGGCCTGGTTCTTCTGGATCCCACCTCCAGCTCGGCACGGTGTAACTTCTTTATTTTCTTCCCACATGAATTTAGTTGGCAGTGCCTCCACCCCCCTCGCTCCTTCCGGGCAGTGTCACCAGGGCAGCTTGGAAGGAAAATTGAAATAACACAACCACGTACAATATATTCAACACAGTAATTATATTAAACAGGAAGTAAATAGAACATAACAGGGTAAAACACTACTCTCACGGTCGCTGGTGGCCATGCTGATACCTGTGAATTTCCCTTGTCACATGACCTGATATTGCAAACGAAAAAATTAGTGTCCTGTTTATACATGTATTTTGTAGTGGCCCTTGATAACTCATAACAATGATATCTTCCGTAGCAGCAATAAGCAATCTTGCTGACTTGGTTCAGTACAGCCCAAAAGATTCTCACGTGGGGTAAGATGGTAAGTCCCTCCATGGATTTAGTAGGCTGCGGGTAATAAAACCCCCAAACCCTCAGCCCTTGGCTTGAGGACATGATCAGGGAGCAGGGAGTCTCCTAGACAATTTCCCAGACCATCTAAAAGATGGTTCATTCACAACTCCACCAATGATTCTCCAGTTCAGAGATGGATCTGGACTCTTCAGCCACTGCCGAGGAACTGATGATCACAGCTGGCGGGGATCCTCTTCATGCAGGAGTCAGGCTATTTCTGGTCCCAAGATTTCCCCTCACCGCAAAGGGATGCAGGGGTCAGGTGCAGATACAGTAACTCTACTAAACATCCTCACTCC
This sequence comes from Malaclemys terrapin pileata, assembly GCF_027887155.1. Taxonomy (NCBI): domain Eukaryota; kingdom Metazoa; phylum Chordata; order Testudines; family Emydidae; genus Malaclemys; species Malaclemys terrapin. Next base: position 16,208,271 of record NC_071505.1, on the reverse strand, counting down.
AAATCTCCTCCCCTAGAGCTCAGATACATTCACAATAGTAGGGCAGCCCTGAACTTGCCTCCAGAGCAGTAGTGACTCATTTCACCTAAGGCGCTGAAGCACTAACTCAGCCTGCCTGGGTGGGGAGTTTTCCCAACCAAACTTTTAAAACTGGGAGCCACCTTGAAGAGGGAAAGGACCAAGCTGAGGGCCGTTGCTTCCAGATACCCACAGGTCAGTTCTCAGGAGGATCCCTGCATGAACCCTGAGACTTATGAGCTCTCCCACAGTAAGTCCTACCCTTTCTGGGCTTCCCCCTCTCAGTGCTTCTAGCATAGGGGCCAACTCCAGGTGGAGCACCCATGGGGAAAAAATGGTGGGAGCTTAGCACCCACCGGCAGCCCCCCTATCAGAACTTCCCCCTCCCCTCAGCGCCTCCTGCCCGCTGGCGTGCCCCACAGATCAGCGCCTCCCCCTCCCTCCCAGCGCCTACCACCTGCTGCGGATCAGCTGTTTCGCGGTGTCTGGAGGCGCTGGGGGAGAGGAGGGAGGAGCAAGTGTGCAGCATGCTCAGGGGAGAGGGCGGAACTGGATGGGGAAGGGGCGGGATAGGAAGAGGTGGGGCAGAGGTGGAGTGAAGTTGGAAGAAGCAGGGCGGAGGTGGGGCATTGAGGGAAGGGGTGGAGTGGGGATGGGGCCTGGGCAGAGACTGGGGGGAGCACCCCCTGGCAGATTAGAAACTTGGCGCCTATGGCTCCCAGAGTGTACATCTCACTTCCTATTGGTCAGGCTAGCTCTTCTCAGGCATTTACTTGTCAAACATTTGACTCTAACCCCCTCTAGGGTGACCAGATAGCAACTGTGAAAAAATGGGACAGGGGTGGGGAGTAATAGGCGCCTATATAAGAAAAAGTCCCAAAAAACAGGACAGTCCCTATAAAAACGGGACATCTGGTCACCCTACTCCCTCCTTTCTCTTAGACACTGCCTCTCCCCTGAGCAGGTGTCCTGGTGGCCATCCAGCCACACCTGCTATCCTCCCCAAAGCTGGCGGGGCCCCTGTCACTCGAAATAGTATCTCTTGTTCTTAGGTGCCTGGCAGACTCTGAATCTGCCCTTGGCACCCACTTCCTCTCCAGGACAGTGCGTCTCCCTGAGTTGTTAGTGCACAGAGACCCAGGAACCTGGGTAAGCCCCTGGGTGGTTACAATAAGGTGCTTATTTGGTTCCCATTACCATAATATCTGAGCCCCTCAGAGTCACTGATGCATTTATCCTTCCAATACCTTCTAGGGCTACATAAATGATCGATAATGAATGTCAGCTCTCCATAAATAACGTTCCAATTAGAAATCACGTATATCTTAATACAATAGTAATGACAATCGCTTGGGTTTATAGCGGCATCTTTGGTTTCAAAGGGCTTTGTAAAGTTTAAAAACATCACTAACAATATGAAATAAAAATAACACTGACATCACCTATCTATAATATCCAGTTACCAGGGCCGGCTCCAGGGCAGCCAAAAAAAAAAAAAAGAAAAAAAGCCTCGGTCGCAATTGCGATCGCGATCTGCGGTGGCAATTCGGCGGGAGGTCCTTTGCTCCCAGCGGGAGTGAGGGACCGTCCGCCGAATTGCCGCCGAATACCTGGACGTGCCGCCCCTCTCCGGAGCGGCCGCCCCAAGCACCTGCTTGTCAGGTTGGTGCCTGGAGCCGGCCCTGCCAGTTACATTATAAGCTGAGGCTCATGGTGGGATTCAGGATACCCGGGTTCCACCCCTGTGTCTTGCTTTGTGAATTTCCTACTTAGGATAAGATATTTCAAAGGAGCTGAATGCAGTTAGCTGAATTGCACTAAATCAATGGGTGCTCAGTTCCAACCCCCTTAGGTTCCATTGAAAATCCCAGAGCCTGTTTCTCTGTGCCTCGACTTCCCCCCTTTTTAAAAGGGGAATCATAATACTTCCCTCTCAGAAGTTAGACTTAACGCTTCAGAGTCTCTCAAACACTTCAGAATATTTGGCCCTGATCTTACTTGTTGGAAGTCAAAGGCACAAAGCTCAAGGCCAGGCCCTTGTGCTGAAAGGCCCTTCTATAGGAGTAGTAGTGCTTATTATTGCTACCAAACAGTTAAAATGCAATGCCTGCTTTTACTGGCTTTAGGGGTACTGGTCTTGAAAACAGCTTTGACTCTCCAGAAACATAGGGGACAGACGGACGGCTACATTTTCATCCACCAACTGGGTAGTTAGCAGCCATGTGCAATGCAAGTTTTGGGCATGCAGATGCTGGAATACACAGAGCCCAGATTTAGAGCCCTGAACAGAAGGAAATGTGTTCTGTACTATTCAGGTTGTGACCGTTACATCTATGGCAAGAGAGCTTGGCTTGGAGGATCATATTAATGCCTTTGGGAGAAGCAGTGTTACAAAAGAAGGGTGAGCTCATTCACTAGCTAACTGTAAATGTCACTTCTCAAGTTGAAATTGTCTCACTGTTTACTACCCTCGTTCAGGATATGTAACAAGCACATGACATTTTAACCTTGTGGCCCTGACCTCTACCTACTAATTAAGTGACCTCAGCCCCTGGGATGTAGATCTTAGCTGCCCCATTCCTTTCCAGCAAGTGAAAAGCACGCGTCTGTTTCTACACAGGGCTTCATGCAGAAGCACCTGCAGCCCTCATTTGACTTCAGGGGGTGTCCAGCACTTGTTGGAGGACCACGCTGTGCCATCAGTTTGTAAGCAGAACACTCCCTTGCTTAGAAATGGATAGTGCAAGATTGCCTAGAATCAGCCCAGCAGTTGCCCTTTCACCCTCTCATGCCACTATTTCAAATTCAAATCTGAAAGGATGAAATGAAGTCACCAGACCAGGCGATCACATAGCCCTTATTATAATCCTAGCACGTAAGAGCCCCAGTCATGCAACAGGACCTCCTCTTCTTGCATGTACTTTTGCTAAATAGATTAATTTGTGGTTTTACCACAAGCCTTGAGCATGAGCTGATGTGTAGCTGCACAGTTCCAAGATCACCCAAGGGAAGGGATTGATGCTTCAGAGGAGCAGAATCCTTAATAGGAGAAAAGAACTACCCTCCCTACAGGCCAGCTCTGCTGGTTGTTGTGTTGGAGGATGGGGGTGGAGGAGCCAAATACCTGCTCACGGAGGTGGGGGGAGTGGCCGACGCACAGCATTTTTATATAACACTATGGTCTAATTTTGGTTGTTGGGTTTAGTGTGCGGGTGCTGGGTGGTGTTGGTGGCCTGTGATAACCTGACTAGATGATCTGGTAGTCCCTTTCGGCCTTAAACTCTGTAACGCTAGCTCCTACTTACCCTCCAGGCCTGGACTCTGGCCCTCATTTATTTTTGTGTAATTCTGAAATATCCCCACAATGATACTGAAGCTCCATTCTCAGTGTAAACTGGTGAGAGAAAGAGGCCAAGATGTTAAAATTACAAATACAGAAGCCACTTAATTCAACTCAGTCAGGTTGAATCCTTGGATTGCTATTAGCTTCTTTGTGATGGGATCTGTTATGTGATACCTGTGCTATTTTAGCTGGAGAATGATGAAATTATTACCGTTGTAATTCTGTTACAGAACATGTGATTGATTTCCTTTTCTTTCTTTTTTGCACACATGTTTTTTAAAGTGTGAATGTGCAGATGGCAATGTCTCCATGTCTGACTTTTCCCCTTTACCATGCTCAAATCCAGGCACAAAACAGAATGCTAATTTGATGTTGTTTACTAAGGATAGGGTGGTAGTTTTTCATTTCAGGAACATTTTTCAACCACTCATTCAGAATGACTGGGAAGATTTTTTTTTTTAATTATTATTTATTTTTTGTCCAAGACATAGTCATCGATTTTGTATGAGATTATAGAATTTGGATGTTTCTGGGAGTGAGTTAGTGGGCATTTGAGTAGGCTTTCAATATGATTAATGTGAGGTTCTATACAATTAAGAGACAAGTGGTCAGTTAGCATCATGGATGGATCACTTGGTATGTTGACAATGAGAGTATATTTTTTAAACAAAAATTGATTGTTCGACAGTGTTGATTTATCCCCAAGCCAAAATTAATAATAGATTATTCTGTAATTATATTGTTTCATCCAAAATATTTCAGTTTCACATGTGTAACTGACCAGTCTTTACTTACTGTATTCAATTCCCTGAACTCTGGCTATGCAAGTCTTAGGCCTTGTCTACACTAAAGGGAAAAGTCGATCTAAACTACACAATTTGAATTACGTAAATAGCATAACTCAAATCGACGTAGCTTAGATCTACTTACCGCGAGGTCCACACTACGCGACATCAACGGGAAACACTCTCCCGTCGACTCCCCTTACTCTTTTCGATCAGGTGGACTACAGGAGTCGACGGGGAGCGATCAGTGGTTGATTTAGTGGGTCTTCACTAGATCACTAAATCAGCTGCCAATGCATCGATTGCCACAGCATTGATCCTCCAGTAAGTGTAGACAAACCCTTATTTCCATAGCCCTGGTTTATACTTTGTGTGTGTGGGGGGGGAGCAGAGGCAGGGGGGAAATCGATCTAAGTTACGCAACTTCAGCTACGTGAATAACATACATAAATCAATCCCCGCTGGATGGATTGCTACCCACCTATCCAGTAGGTAGTGAAGACATATCCATAGTCACTCTACACTTATTTCTCAATACAATGAAAAGCTTTTATTCACATAGCTAATGATGTCAACCAGTCACAGTATAGGGAGTTGCAAAATTTCTGTATGGTTACTTCTCAATAATTACTGTGAATATGCAAGTCTCTGTAATCTGGCAACTATATTTCAGCCACTTATATTGGCTTTAGGGTGAATAAAATGTATTAAAAAAAAACAGATTTTTAAAATTTAAATCAGATTATTTTGATTTTATGATGTAAATTACAGTGGTTTTTCTTTTTAAAAATAAAACCAATTAAAATGAAATCTGAATTTAGTACAAAATATGTTAAGGCCTAAACTTATTCTAATTTCTTAAAACACTTATATAAAAAATAATAATGCTGAATCCATGAGTCTCCATCAAAATCTTTGAGTTAAAGGCTGCTTTTCTATATAAAGAAAAAATATGGGGGGAAAAATCTTTTGAGGTCAATCTTTATAAATCTGGCACGATAGATCATGTACTGTATTGAGGACTTGTTTTGTTGAATAAAAATACATTTTATGTTCTGTTTTGTGTGTTTAATTAAATTCCAGTTACCATCCTAATGATCCTAAAGCAGCTTGACATAAATTGTGAGCAAAACATGAATTATCTAGTAAATAAGCAATATACCAGTCACCATTTTCTAACTTACTAAAATGCACAATTAATTAATTAGAATCTGAAAATATTAAACTACGTAATGGATTAAATAAATGTATATAATTATAGTTGCATCCTCCAGGGTAGAAAAAAGATGTACTAAATCTGATGTAAAAGGCTCTGGTTGGCTGTAAATCAACAGGTTGTAATAATTATATCAACGAATGGGAAAATAGCTGAAGTACAAATGGACAAGTTGATTACAATCGATGAATTAAATTGAGTCTGTTCATGGGGTGATTTAAATCACATTGATTTAAATCAATCCACCTGTGCTGCATGTTAAAGAAGGTAGCCAGCAACAAAAATGGCTGCCTCAGCTTCAAAGAAGCTTCAAAGTATAAGACGATAAAATAATACCAAAAAAAGAAATAAATAAAAGTTTATGTCTCTTTTTAAAAGATTTTTTTTACTATCCCATAGCATGTTAACAGACTGACTAAGCTGTATACTGTATATTTCCCAGAAGAAGAGTTTTACAGGTTGAAACCTCTTGCTCCATCAAGATTGTAGTGACCCTTGAAACAGACAAATGTGAATAAACAGATCTCAGTATATGGCACAAAATATGCTTTAAAGGGTCATTAAGAAGCATAGAATCAAAGTTATTTGGGTTTTCTTTTTTAGAAAGAAGAATGAATTTAAAAATCAATCCATGGTTTGTACTTTCAGAATAGGTAAAAATAAGGTATTCATACCATTCCCTTGTCACTTGGAACTGAGCAGATGCTTCCTGCACTACTTGTGGTGTCAGCATGGCCTTTTGGGGGCAAACCAACTGTTAAATAATAGCATGCACTTGTCCTGAGCAATATGGATGGGCATCTCATGCTCCAAGAGGCTCAGATATGAATGCACCCAACTAATGTTCCTTAAGCATTACTGAAAGATGATTGAAATGTAAGGTATTACGGTAGGGCATTCAGCAATGAAGCCCAAGAAGCTGATGAGGTTATGAGAAATGGCAATTTGGCTACAGTTCAAAGAAATAAAAAGCAGCGGTGAAAGGATTGTAGATCACTTCCAGTGCCAGTTCCAGTCCCTGGTCCTAATCTTTAAGGCCCTAGAAGAGCTGGGGACAAAGCTTCCTTGAATGATGCCAACAACCAACCAGAGAAGATAAGATTGAGCCCGAACTTAATTCTTTTCAGAGTGTTACAAAACCCACCTGTTTGCAAAAGCCTTCCTTTGATAACTGAAGACAAAGAATTGCAATGGCCAAGACAGTACAAAGCGACCAAATGTAGGAAAGGCAAAGAGCAGAATCCATTAAGGACAACTGTACAATTCCTAATTACCTTATCTCGTTCTCAGCTAGATCTACCGAAACTAAACTACTCTTTCTCTCTGCCAGTGAAGGATTGTTCCCTACAATGAGTTCTCCCTTGCTCCCCTCCCAACGTGTCCAACCCGTTTCAACCCTTTAAATATCTAAAAAGTAACTCCTTTATGGGATGCTCCAGTAATATAGACATCAAATCCATTTTGAGCATATTTCCCATCTGTGAGCAGCCTGTGATCCTAAGACTTGAAGACTCTTCGGTTTAGTTACCAGTAACTTGGGTAAAGTTAATGGAGAAATGTTGTATAACGTATGTTCAGACTAATATATGTTTGATTTTTGCAACTAATGTATTAAAGTGAAGCCAGAGACACAGCTTTGCAATAAACGTGGTTGAAATATTTCTCATTCTGAATAATATTAACATAATTGAACCTTAATGGTCAAAGGACAATATATTTCTGGGTAATTAATTACTGGCCATGATAGTTGATAACCTAAAATTATACCTTGGGCCATTAACCCTAGGTCATTAGTAGCCAGGGACATGTCTAGTCAAGGTCATTATTACTACTATACCACAGGCTACTGTAATAGAAAAGCATGAAAATTAGCTGTATTAAAACCTTTTCCCCCACTCACTTCCCTCTTTAGCGATACAGGGCAAATTGTGCCCTCAATTACTCTGGATTTATAATGACTTTAATGGGTTTACTCAGCATTTATACAGGTATCAATCTGATCAGCATTTGGCCTGTTGTTTTCGGGTTGTGGACCCACTAAGAATTGGAATGAGATGAGACACACAGAACATTTGCTTCAATCTACAATGGGCAGTGGCATCAGATGAATAACGCAATTATTTAATTTAAAATTTTAAAACAAGTACCACAAGGCATGCTCTTGTTAGCCATTTCAGCAGTAGGCCGAGGAATGAGTGGCCCCTGGACACTGAACTGTTATCTCATGCCTGTTTCATTAGCAATAAACACAGCATCCGGCAGACAGTTTTGTAGGAAAGAATTCTTTATTAAGCATTCTGAGTGGCCAGTCTTACATGCTGAAAATGGTGTGTGTGTGTGTGTGTGTGTGTGTGTGTGTGTGTGTGTGTGAGAGAGAGAGAGAAAGAGAGAGAGAGCGCAGCCTGGCCACTAAACAGGATCCCTCATGAAACGTGACCTTTTCTCCAGTTTCAACTATCATCCTACAATCACTAAACATTTTCCCTCCAGCTAAGACCTGAGGTACATTAATGCTTTGGGGGAGCATGTCCTACTGTTTCTCATGCTCCGCCTGTTGTGAGGATAAAACAGTACCCAGCGTTGTCCCGCTGCTTCTCACCAAACCTAAACTCACTGAAAGAAGGATGATGAATAATATCTTGAAAAGAAACCCGAGAGTCACTGAAATAACGAAGAATTCTTTTTTAAAAAATGGAAAATGATTACAATAAGAACTATTGAGTAAAGATAACTTGTATTACAGTAATGTCTTTCTTTTAAAAATGGTGATAGTCATGTTCACTGGTGGCCAAGGTTTTACATATTTATTGCATTAAACACAGCACAATAATGAGGCTGTATCTTGCTTGGTTGTGTTCGAGTGTCCAAAAGGGTGCTAAGCAACTCCCATAGAATAAGATGGCTTCCTGCTCAAAAGAGCATAGCCCCATGGAAGTTAGGCACCTAAATACCTTTAAGAACCTCGCCCTGAGCTCTTCAGGGCAGAGAGTTGTCTTATTCTAAGGCCCTGCTCTTGCAATGGGACTGCACAGGGGCACTAGTGGGTTACAGTGATCCCTAAACAACCAAAATAGGGACCAGGATGGGGAAAGCAACAGAGTACACAAGCAGTGATTATGCTGAAGTCTGATGCACAACTTATTAGTGCTAAGATTTTTTTCCCCTCTGAAGTTATTTTTTTGGAGTCAGGTGCTGATTAAAAAAGGCAGCTTCATCAAACAGCATAAGTTGATTTCATGTTGGATGGAGCCAAAATCACTTTCTTCATCCGTATCAAAGCATACTTTGCAAACACTTGTATGCTCACTGATTCAGTGAAGGTAAAGGTCTCTCATGTTTATTTCTCATTTTCTTTGTATATCCAGTAGCTGATGCGTTCTGTTTGCTTTCCCATGCCTTGTGATAGGACATGCATGTAATTTCATTAATTGTGTCTCTGTTTCAGAAGGCCTGTGCTGCTTATAGCATGAACACATTTTTAATAGCTCTGTTGTCAACCTAGATGGATTTACATTCAGCTTTTTCCTGGGAAATAGTTCTCAGTTAGAATAAGAGGCTTCTTGCCTTTGGATGAAGTATTTAAATTCCATGAGGAACAACTCATTATTTAGCACATTGTGAATCAAAGCTGTAGGGAAGATCAGCAAAAGAACATTAATTAGAGTTGGCCCAAAACCAAGTCCCAGATCCTGACATCTCTGAACATGGGGGAAGTTTGGATTCGGATCCACTTCCAAACGCTCCAGCTTTGGGTTGCCACTCATTACAGCATTGTTAACAGTGGTCCTATGGTTAAGTTTGAAGAAGCCACTTTCAAACACAAGTTGCAGTTTTGAACTTTCTACACCTGTGCGTGCACACACCTGTGCGCGCACATACTTTGCACATGACATTTTTCATGTCTAGCCTCAGATTTGTAAAAAATGATGTCTGTGTAGTTAAGCACTGCCAAGCTGCACACCCAAAGTGTGCACACTGGACACTTTTGAGACCTAGTTTGGACATGTGCAGAAGTGTGCATGCATATTGGGTCATACTGACTGACTGAAAACAGGGGGGTTGTTATATAATGGAATTGAAGAATACAATCGAGTCCTAGATGTGTTTTAATTATTGACTCATTGATGGGTAATAATAATTTTATTGCCAAAGCCCATATATGTAAAATACATACTTTCTGTCTTATTTAATGACTAACCTCTTACTAAGAGGGCAATCAGGTGGATATTTTCCAAGTGGTGCTCAAATTCTATTCTTTGTGAGTAGAATGTATATGTACGGAATTTTGAGAATTTATTTCTTAGTGACAGTAAGGGAGTCATCTTGCCATCATTGGCCCCATTCCTGCAGCCTTTAATTGAGCCGAGCAGTATTTACTTACACAAGTAGTCCCATATCAATTGACTACTCTTTGATTGATGGTTGCAGTGCTGGGCCTGTTGATTTCAGTGGAATTTTTGCCATATACATTAATGGGAACATGCTTGGATCCTAATTCACTGGGGGATAAATTCTGGTTTTGGCTACATGAGTGTAGATTCAGAGTAACTTCATTTTCCCCAGTAATGTTCATTCTGATTTAAACTTCTGTTAATCAAGAGCAAATGTCAGCCCTTGTCTTAGTGTCTAATATAGTTTTCAGAAACTACAACACACAAAACTCAGTCCGACCTTTCTTCACACTGTAGTCCTATGGTTTCAATCAGTAAAAATTTCTCATGTGGATGAGGGTAACAGGACTGTGGGCATGTGGGTTGTTTGACTTTGGGGTTATTATTGGCTTATTGCTGGAATATTCCTGTTCAAAAAAGGGTGACTTCTTAGTAGTGATGCGTCATCAAGTATGTACCTTGCATTGATATTTTTAGGTGCTAAAGCCACCATTTCAATGAAGCTGGAGTGGTGAAAATTGTCCATAACATTTTAGAGATATAATTAAAGTACCATCTGCCTCTGAAATGCAGCAGATGTATAATTGATATTCACTGCTGATTTGCCACTTGATTTTTGCAGACATTGAATGCTATAATAGTTTATACAGTGGGATTCTAAATACCCATGTGAGAATTCTCCTCTTCATTTGTTCCCTATCAGAAGTATAACTATCTTTCCTAGCACTCGGAAGGTAGAAGTATTAAAAGATAATTTGTAATAAACCAAGCCAAAATGTTACAGTACTAGGATGTAAATAGATAAGAAGCTGCATGACATTTTATCAATTTCAAAGAGATCTGTGCACTCCTGTAAAATCACAATTTTAGCCAGAAATGCTCGTTAGAAAAATTAAAATGTTACTCCCAGAAATAAACAAATCTTCTGCACTAATTAGGATCCATGCCTTATAACTGAGGGAGAGGTATTTGCTTTTATGTGGAAATGTAGATCTCCCATTTGAGAATATGAACATTCCAGCAGCAGAAATGTTTAGGTTTTGGGAAATCCAAAGACCAACTGTAAAATGAAAGACAAGCTTTCTTCACTGGAAGAACTGCACAGATGATAATCAGATTGAAACCCATAGCGGGTCCCTAACAAACAGTGAGTTTACCCACAGAAAGTCCAAACACTGTAGAAGAACAGTGGTATGTGTCTTTCTTTTGTCACTGTTTAATCATCTTGTTTTCTACAAGGGAATCCTTTCAGGAAAGACAGTGGGCCTGAATTTTCTCCCATCAAAATCAAAGGGAATTTTGTCATTGGCATCAACGGAAGCAAGTTGAGGCTGAATATTTTATATTTGTTGCTACCTCTTCTGATACCAGTATCCTATTCTGGCATCCAGTTTGCACCTTGACTGAGCGGTAGTGAATGTACAGGGCCTGGCAGATTGGCTTGTCAGTGGAGAAGAAATCAGTAATGGAGAATCTGGGTATATTCTAAGTGTAATTTACCTTTTTTACACACACATCCCAGTCCTGGAAAAGAGGTGCTCAAAGAGCAAGCAGGCAACCCCTTTTTTCCAGGAATCTCAGCCCAGCACCACTGCCCAGGTCAGAAAGCACAACTCTGCCTCAAGAATTGACTGTGATCAGAGACCAAGGCAATAAGCAAACTCTCCTGCAGGTCACATAATTCCCTTTCCAAAGACCACTGCATCTACACAGTACCTCGTATAACCCTAAACTAACAACACATGTCTTCCCAAGACTGAACTTGAAAGACTATGTAACAGCAACACCTGGTGACGCCTGCTTTAACAATATCTAAAACACAGCACTGTCTGGTGGCTGCAGCAGAGGACAGGGTCTATTACTAGCTCTGCTTCAGCCAAGCATCATGTGTAAGTTTCTCCAAGCATTGTTTTTCGCCTCACATTCACAGTCCTCCACCATTCTTCTCTTGTCAACACTTCTGCTTTCATTTCTTCTCACTCCCTTTCTAGCTCCACACAAACTCCTGCCTAATTGCACACATTGCATCCTCCCATGCTGCTGTCCTTTACACTTGTATCAGTCCCTGCCCCCCTTCACTTAATTCCCCCCCTTAAAATTCATTTAATTCATGAAGGCTTTCAATGACCACTCAGCATGGAGAACCGAGACTCACCTTTGCATGCCCCCACTATCTCTTGCACATACTACTATACACGCTGATGCAAATCAGGATGTGTGTCCCAACCCCAGAGTTCTCTTGTCTACTGTCGTCAGTAGCTACCGGTGTGGTGCTCTGCTCTTGTTCGATGATGATAACAGTCGGCTGCGTGCGTGTTCCCTCTGTCTGCTGCCCCGGCTCTGCGCAGATCGCTGACACAGCAGACCCTGAGAGAACCCCCAAAGACCACAGACTCTAGTAAGGTACGAAGGAACCCGAGCCAGGTTTATTGTCAAACGAAGCACAGAATAGTTTCCCGTGGACTCTATAAGACATACTACTAATTTGTGCCCCCTGGCAATGGACCGGCTCAGTCAGAGGCGGGACTTTCCACTGCCCCCGAGGCCAGACAAAGATGCGCACTCCGGGACCTACTTTTATACAGTTACAGGACAGATTACTCATCCCTACTGACATATTGGGGTACAGCCCCTTGACTCATTAGGGTGCTGTCTCCTCCTTTGATCATGTTGTTTCAAACAGATCTATCCATCATGCTGTCCTTTTGACCCTGTCTTTAAGATGCATCTGCCTGTTCCTCGTTATCTCTGTGGAGTGTTCTGATGTCATCTTGGCACAAGTTCCTCTTATTAGCACTTATGTGTGGATGCACCTGCTTCTATCAACCCTCTTCTCGCTAACTTCTGTGAGTGAGGCCTGCCTCTGGGTCACAGCCCAGCGTTTGCTTAGCAATGGCTGGAAGTACTTTGGTTCAGGCTTCAGGCCTCAGACTGGGCCTCTGACACAAGAGTTTATGTTTCAGGGCCTCATCTTACTACATCTATTTTTCATTACTTCCTCCTTCTCACCTGCATGGACTACGGCTATGTCTACACTTACAGTGGCATGAATAGTACATATGCTGCATTCTGTCCTAGCATGGATATAAATTGTAGAGTTGAGGGCGTGGCACTACCTAGGCAAGTAGACTAAAGATATGCCAGAACCTATACAATTCTCTACAAGCCCAAGTCATGTTTCCCATGTCTACCTTTCTATTTATAGCCATGTAGTGTCCTGCTGCCTCCCCATTGCTGGAGCCTTTCCTCATCACAGCAAAAGACTGGCAATGGGGACAGGTTCTGGGAGCTCTCCAGCCGAAAGCTGCCAGAGCCTTTCCCTATTGCCTCCCCAACTAAAGCCTTTCACTGCCACATGTAGCCACACACCATTGAGTGAACGCAGCCTGTGGCATGTAGCTACATACGCCCTACACACTCCTACCAGAATAGACGAGGCCTCTCTCTCTCTCTCTCTCTTTCTTCATTATGGAGATTGGCCTGAACCAAAATCCTTGATCTGAATAGCTCTGAACATTGTGACCTGACCCTGAGTCACATTCTGGTTTGTCACCTGGGGTAACTCTACAGTAACTTCACTGACCTCAATAGACTTACTGCAGAATTGCAGTCGTATAAATGAGATCCCAATTTAACCCCTTATTAATAATGGGCTAAATCAAAAGCCCAGCTCGATCTGAGCATCCTTGAATAGTTCTAAGCATCCAGATTTGAACTTGCAGCTCTCGGTATTGCCAGTTCCAAGTGTTCAACGATCATGAGTGAAATGCCAAAAATAACGAGATTGGATTAGAAATCATGAGACTATTTTATAAAGACTAAAATTTGGGTGCTTTTTCTTTTTCTCTTTGCCTTTTGGTTTTCCAGCCTTTACATTCCACTCAAGTCACATTTTCACGCTTGTCTCCAGAGTGATAAAGAAGCATATATTTTTTATTTTGTTGTTTTGGTTTGTTTCATTTATGTATTTATTTCATTGAAAGCGGAGATTCTTTGGTAATTTCGTAACTGGAACTTGGGCCTTAGTAATCAAATATCATGAGCCTTCAGATAAAATTGTGAGAGGTACTGGAAACATCTCTAATCTATTTTCATTCTTCCTGAAAATAAAACCCACCTATTGTTTTTTTTAATCAAATTATTGACTGATCTGTTTTGCTTTAAAAAGACACCTCCCTCAGCTTGAAATGTCAATTTTAAAATAAAGAATTAAAAGTTTCAGGTATAGCCTGTACTCGAGTCCTCCTTCGAATTTTTTAGTTTTAAAATCACATTTCACTATGTTTCTTTTAGATGTTTTTTCTCTTCCCTGTTGCTGCATGAAAAGATCACCTCTATTTTTTGCAACATTTTTTGAAAGGTCTCAGTTTTATCCTGATAAGGAATAAAAACAAATTCCGAAACTTTGAAATTTTTCATGAAATGGAAATCTTGTTTTCTGGCCAACCCTAATGGCAGTACATGGGAAACTGTGGCACTGACTAGCTACTACTGCTGTCAAATATACAAAGTAAACAGGGAAACTTGTTTTTCTTTAATCTCTCTGTTATAGTCATGCTCGATGTTACATGTAACAACAGTAAGGGTATGTTTACATTGAATAGGGAGGTGTGGTTGCAGCATGTGTAGACATATCCGAGCTAGTTTTGATCTATCTAGCTAGATCAAAGCTAACTTGAGTAACAATAGCAGTGAAGCCATGGCTGGATGGGCGGCAACTGCTTAAGTATATAGCCAGGGTCTGGGTAGGGCTAGTCAGTGAAGACACCCAAACTGCTGCAGTTGCTATTGTTACTCAAACTAGCTTCAATCAAGTTAGATCAGCTAGCTCGTGTATGTCTAAATATGCTGCAATCAGGGTCGGCGCTTCCACTAGGCGACCCTAGGCAGTCTCTTAGGGCGGCAGGATTTGGGGGGCGGCATTTTGCCGCCCTTGGCAGAAATTCAGCAGCAGGGGGGTCCTTCCGCTCTGGATCTTTGGCGGAAATTTGGTGGCGGGTCCTTCACTCGCTCCGGGACCCGCCGCCGAAGTGCCCCAAAGACGCGGAGCGGAAGGACCCCCGCTGCTGAAGACCCCATGCCCCCTGAATGCTCAGAGGAGGAGCGCTGCTGCCTGGGGCGGCAAAAACGCTGGTCCCGCTCCTGGCTGCAATCACACATCCTGTTTTCAGTGTAGACACACCCTTTGTAATAAATATTTTTCAGACCAATGTGATTTTTTTTTAAGTTAACACTCTCCATATCATTTCTCTTTGGAGGGTCCTACTTGGTTTTATAACATTTTTACAGTGCTTTGTCATCTTTGGATGAAAGGGAATCTATACATATAAAATATTCTGTATTTTTTATTACTGTAGCCCTAGTCATGGCCAAGGACCCCATTGTGCTAAGCGCTGTACAAACACAGAACAGAAAAACCAGCATCTTCACAAAAGAGCTTGCAATCAAAGACAAGAAAAGGGACAACAGATGGATACCGACAGATGGGGGAATACAAGGAAACAATGAGACAATATTGGTCATCAGAACAGGCTGTGGTCTCTGCACACCACCTGCCTAGCCTTTGTCAAGTGATTTGTAGGCTTTGTAGCAAAGGAGAGCTCTAATCTTCTTGGGCTTGTAGCGAGCTTTTGCTTCCCTTTCTAGGGTAAGGAATCATTCTGAAGTCAGTGGACACCAACTCAGAATCTAGCCCATGAACTAACATGCTGCAAGTTCCAGGGTGTGGTGTTTTAGCAGCAGGGCTAAGCCAGAAGCGTGTTGGGAGTGGAAGGCATGAGTGGATGAGGAGAGTAGGAGACTACTGGGGTAGGGAGAGAAATGCAGAGGGGATGGAGACTTGAAATGGGTATGGAAAGAGGATATGGGGAGGGAGTAGACACCAGAACAGACACAGGGACGGCATGGAGCTGGGATCCCAGGTCTTGGAAGTGGGGGTGCTATGGAGGAGGAAGGAATAGACTGAGCAAAACAGATGCTATCTGCTTATAAGGAAAACCAGCTAGCTGAATATCACAATTGTCTCTCTGACACTTTCCTTGCTCCCAAATTGGCTGTTAACATAACTTCACTGTGCTCAGATTTTGAATGCTGCCCTGTGGATTGTGTGCGGCATTCACATTTTCCATCAGTGTCGATGGACATATTAGAACATGTAGCTCTTCAATAATAAACAAATCTCAGCCTTTGAAAATACTGAGTTTTTTGTTTTTTAAATAAACTGAATAAATAACGCAGCACTTAGGAAGCGAATGACTTCTTGAGATCATTAGCCATCACTGTCCTTCTAATAACATGATAGTCTGTTAGATTGTGAGCTCTTCCGGGCAGGGCCTGTTCCTCTGTTTGTACAGGACCCAGTACTGTGGGGGCCTGATCATGACTGAGGCCTGTAGGTGCTGCCAAGTTATTGACCAATATTAATTAATTATATTCTCCTGGAGTGTTGTTTTTTCCAAAATTTTAAGAGCAAGACACGCACTTTATAGTCCCAGCAAACACACACAGAGAGTTAGAAACAAAACAAACATAACACTGCTTTATTTCTTGGAACCCAGAAATCTCCATGCCTCGCTGCTTCTTTCTCGGCCCGCTCCGCCGGCAGCCCCAGGGCCGTGGGCCCGCTGGGTGGCGCCGCCGGGAGCTTGCTGCAGTTTCTGAGGCTGGTGAGGCAACTCAAGAGACTACCATGAACAGGCTGGGTGTACAGGAATGTAGAGAAACCAGAGAGTATATCGGATCATATGTACGGGATGGCAGTCGTGGCTTTGGTAACTGAAGATAAACAACTTAATAAAGACAGATGGGTACGACTAGCTCTAGTTCATGATATGGCTGAACGCATTGTTGGAGATATAGCACCTGCAGATAACATCTCCAAAGAGGAGAAACATCAGCGAGAGGAGGCAGCTATGAAACATTTGACCCAGCTGCTATCAGGAGACCTGAGAAAAGGAATCTATGAACTCTGGGAAGAATATGAACCTCAGTCTACAGCAGAAGCCAGATTTGTAAAAGAGCTGGATCAGTGTGAGATGATACTCCAAGCGTCTGAGTATGAAGAGTTGGAAAAAATGCCTGGAAGACTGCAGGACTTTTATGATTCAACTTCAGGAAAATGTAATCACTCAGAAGTAGTCCAACTTGTGTCTTCCATTAAGATAGAAAGAAATACAAAAATAGCGGCTACAGCAAGTGAGCCACACTCTTGAGGCATTTTAACACTTCTGTAGCTAAAATAAAATATTTATTTAAAAAGAAACAAAAAACAAACAGCCAATTGCAGAGGAAGAGAGAGCAGACTGCCCCCTACAGCAGAGAGGCACATCTCAACTCACCCCGCTCCAGAGTGATGCTCGGGACCTAAGGCTAGTCTACACTACAAAGTTAGGAGAGCTTAACTACATCGCTTAGGGCTGTGAAAAATGTCATGCCCCGGGTGATGTAATTAAGCCAACTTAAGCTCCGGCATAGACATCACTAGGTTGATGGAAGAATTCTTCCGTGACCTAGGTACCACCTCTCAGAGAGGTGCAGATTTCCTGCTGCGACAGAAAAACCCCTTCCATTGCTGTAGTGTTTACAATACAGCCCTGCAGCAGTAGCTGCAGCTGTGTTGCTGTAGCATTTCTAGTGAAGATATGCCCTTAGATTGCACACTTCTCTGCTTCCTCCACTAGCATGCAAACGGGACTAGGAATGCCCTTCTAATTTATCGTGATTTTAACACAGTTTCCAATTTACCATATGCTTCTTAATCCAGGTTATTCTTACTTCAGTTTAAGGAAAACAACAAAGGAAGAAAGAACAAATATAAAGTCTCACTGGAGAGAATGGTGTACTCTGCAATGCTGTGCCTGTGAAATGAAACTGGCATTAGAAAAGGTTCAGAGAAGGTCAACTAAAATGATTAGGGGTTTGGAATGGGTCCCATATGAGGAGAGATTAAAGAGGCTAGGACTTTTCATCTTGGAAAAGAGGAGACTAAGGGGGGATATGATAGAGGTATATAAAATCATGAGTGGTGTGGAGAAAGTGAATAAGGAAAAGTTATTTACCTGTTCCCATAATATAAGAACTAGGGGCCACCAAATGAAATTAATGGGCAGCAGGTTTAAAACAAATAAAAGGAAGTTCTTCGTCACACAGTACAGTGTCAACCTGTGGAACTCCTTGCCTGAGGAGGTTGTGAAGGCTAGGACTATAACAGGGTTTAAAAGAGAACTAGATAAATTCATGGAGGTTAAGTCCATTAATGGCTATTAGCCAGGATTGGTAAGGAATGGTGTCCCTAGCCTCGGTTTGTCAAAGGGTGGAGATGGATGGCAGGAGAGAGATCACTTGATCATTACCTGTTAGGTTCACTCCCTCTGGGGCACCTGCCATTGGCCACTGTCGGTAGACAGGACATTGGGTTGGATGGACCTTTGGTCTGACCCAGTATGGCCGTTCTTATGTTCTTATGTTAAACAAGAAATAGCAGCTTCCCTACAGCTGCACTTGCAGCAAGCAGGAAATGCCTCAACATTTTAAAGGTGCAGTCCACAGGTGGTTATACATAGAGCTATGCAAATAGCTGTTGGGTTTTTTTTTTTTTTTTTTTTTTTTTTTGGTTCTTTGGCTGTTTTGATAAGCAAAACAAAAAAATTGTCTTGGGTAAGACCAAAAATGAAATTTTTCACAAATGCTAGCCGAGTGAACTTAAAAAAAAAATTCATTTTGGATTGAATGACATATTTTGATTTCATCCATTTTCCAATGTTTTTAAATTTAAAAAAAATACAATTAAAGGAAAATTTGCAACCAGAAAGTTGTTTCAAACCAAAAAATTGAAACCTTTAGTTTCAAAAAAATTCTAAATGAAATGTTGATTATTAAATTTCTATTGTTTTCAACTCGAATAATTCAGCCAAGTAGCATGAATCTGTGAAGCAGTTCAGTGTCGGTGAATCTGCATTTTTCACCGAACAACATTTCACTCAGTTCTAGTTACACTCATCACATTCAGGGAACAGCCATCAAGTAGCTTCTTTTATCTATTTTCAGGCCATGTTAGTCCTCTTTTTCACTTCTCTGTTTGCAGTGCTGCTCGCTTTATGTTGTACATTAATGAATGACAACTTGTGATCCCCATTTGATCTCCAAGAAGATGTGACTGGAAGAATCCTAATGGCCCAGAACCTTTTTTTCCCCTTTTCCCCTTGACAGCAGATCAGACAGGCCTCTCTGTTGTGAAAGGTGTTTTTTCCTCTCCTCTTCACTTGACTCTGTCTCTCATTCTCCTTGAGCTTTGCTCGTTTTAATTCTAGTTCTGCCAGTGTCAATAGGAATAAAATTCCCACTAGGAAAAGCTTTCAAAGCTTCACATAAAGTGTCTTAATTTTTATTGTGTAGATCCATATGTGGCGGTTATGAGCTGCAGTATTTATGGAGGCACCAGAGTGCAAGAAACCACAGAGTGCACTCCAGAATGGAACACCTGGCATGCAAGGCAACCTTGATTAGAAAATGTGTTATGTTATTGCCAGCATTAAAATATACAAAGTGGTCTTATTGGCACGCAAGCTTGATATGGGGGTGGACTTCAACTTTTCTGTATTCCATATTACTGTTCTGGGGATTCTGTCATACAAGAGAAGTTAGCAAGATGGAAAAGACAGGTTAGATTATGAAGCCCACTCCCGTATCAAGGTGGGCTTGTTCTCTATGATAACTTTTATACTCTGGTCTATCATCTAATACTAAATGAACTGAGAGTTGGGGCTTCCATTACTTTCTCTGGGAGATATTCCACTTCCACAGCCTGATGTGGTGTTTCCCAATGTATGGGATGTGCCACCCCCTGGAAAGGATGAAGGACTTACAGAGGGGTGGAAGATAGAGTTCTCCAGGGTCTCAGCTTTCTCTTTGTTTAAGTATGTCTCTAGCTGCTATAGTTATGGCAAAAACCTTCAAAACGTGACCAAAGTTTAGCCAATACACTAATATCTGCCTGAATTTGCAGAGAGCCTGAGACAATAGATCTGTGGTACGAACTGTCTTGTTCATTTCAATGGGTGCCAACTGAGATGCCAGTGATATTTTAAATGTCAACATTTTGTTAACTATGTCGCTGCTCATCCAAGCATGTAAGAAAGGAGAAGTATCACATGATGAAGTATCACAGGAGGTTGGACTGGATGACCTCCTGAGGTCCCTTCCAACCCTGATATTCTATGATTCTGAGACCCCATATAGGTTTCAGAGTGGTAGCCGTGTTAGTCTGTATTAGCAAAAAGAATGAGGAGTATTTGTGGCACCTTTGTGTATATAGCTCTTCCAGGGGGGAGGGAAAGCTCAGTGGTTTGAGGATTGGCCTGCTAAATCCAGCGTTGTGAGTTCAATCCTTGAGGGGGCAATTTAAGGCAAAAATCTGTCTGGGGATTGGTCCTGCTTTGAACAGGGGGTTGGTCTAGATGACTTCCTCAGGTCCCTTCCAACCCTGATATTCTATGATTCCATGAAACTGTATAATCTGAGTAGGCTTTTAACAATACATGATGAGGCTGCAGTGGTAGAGGACTGGATTGGTTTCATTTTCTTAAGTGGAAGCTCAACTTTCAAATATTTGGTTAACTTTGGCCTAATAATGCTCAAGGTCAGAAAGCTTTCCTTAATATTCAGCCTATATCTTCTCAATTTTATCCTATTACTCCTAGTTAGACCTCTATATAATACCACACTATTATTATCCTTTATTTGTATTACTCTAGTGCCTAGGAGCCTTACTCATGGACTAGGACCCCGTTCTGTTAGGCGCGGTACAAACACAGAACAAAAAACTTAAATGCCTCTCTATCCTTGAGTGCAAATCTTGTCCATCATCAACACCTGCATTTGGGGGTACTTAGTTCACTCTTCTTTCCTTGGTTTGTGAAGCATTCCTGATTCCCTTCATCAAAGATTTTCCTCTACAGAAATTTATACTAACGGTTTAGCTGCAATGTGAATGCTCCCCTTTTAAAGCTACAGACATGAAGGGAATGTGACTTACGAATCCAGTTAGCTGTAATGGCTACATGAAAATATCAAACGGTTAGTCAAATCAAGGGTTTGCTGTGATGCATCCTGCATTAAAAGGGTTCCTATACATTTTATACTGTGCCAGAGGTTTTTATGTATCTCTGGTATGTGGCTGTGTTGGGGATTCATAAAAGTTGAGTCAGCTTCTCTTTTGTTGCAGACGGCTGGAGGAATATGTGTGTGGCTGAATTCAGTTAAAATTCATCTGGCTGACAGTAGAAACAGGGGGGAAACTTTAGTGACTGTTGGGAAAATAGTAAAGCCAATTAATAAACAGTCTCTGAGTCATACGCCCTATGTGATGAAGGCACATGTAATTTTTAGCAGATGGTGCAGGGTTATAGCACATCTTTTGGATAGAATGGACTCAGAGGATATTGGCTTGACCCTGTGGATGTGGAAAGATTTGATTTGTGGGACTGATGTGGACAGGACTTGACCAGTTGACGGATTGCTGCTTTGCTGCCTGTAGAAATTTCTCACATGGCAACGTGGTGTTGGGCATTGTGTGTGTGTCTATTTCTAGCGCAGCGTGGTCAAGGAGAAGTTAGACCAGGTCTACAGAGTATGTCTACACTAACCGCCGGATCCGCGGGTAGCGATCGATCTATCGGGGATCGATTTATAGTGTGTAGTATAGATGCGATAAATCAATCCCCGATTGCTCTCCCGTCGACTGCTGAACTCCAGCTCAGCGAGAGGCGGAAGCAAAGTCGACGGGGGAGCGGCGGCCGTCGATCCCGCGCCGCGAGGACACGAAGTAAGTGATTCTAAGTCGATCTAAGATACGTCGACTTCAACTACGCTATTCTTGTAGCTGAAATTGCGCATCTTAGATCGATCCTCCCTCCCCTCCCCCCCAGTTTAGACCAGGCCACACTGTAGAAACTTTTGCTGGTCTAGTAATGTCGGTTAGGGGTGTGGTTTTTGTTTTACACTATTTCTATACTGGCAAAAGCCCTAGTGTAACTGCAGCCATACCGGCATAAAAGTGCTTTTGCTGGGTATTGTTTATTTTGCTCAGGCAATCGGTATAAGTTTTACCAGAAAAAAAACATTTTTCTGCTGGCATAAGCTATGTTTCCATTAGGAGGGTTTGCACGTATAGCTTATTGGCAAACCCTTTCTAGTGTCGACTAGGGCCTTAGGCCTGGTCTACACTGGGGGGGCGGGGGGGGAATCGATCTAAGATACGCAACTTCAGCTACGAGAATAGCATAGCTGAAGTTGACGTATCTTAGATCGACTTAGAATTACTTACTTCGTGACCTCGTGGCGGGGGATTGACGGCCGCTGCTCCCCCGTAGACTTTGCTTCCGCCTCTTGACGAGCTGGAGTTCAGCAGTTGACGGGAAAGCAATCGGGGATCGATTTATCGCATCTACGCTACCCGCCGATCCGGCGGGTAGTGTAGATATACCCTTAGTGTCTAGAAAAACCAGCAAGCAATCAGCTTTACTTCACATTCTCATGTAGGCCCCAATTCAGCAAGGTACTTAGGCACATGCCTAGTAAGTTTGAAGAACTATTCATGTGCTTAAAGTCAGGCATGTGTTTGTTACCTTGCTGAATCCCTTAAACCCCTCAATCAAATGGTTAAAGCAGAACTAAGCCAATGTCTTAAAGCAGCTTCCGATAGATATAGCCAATGCCACTTGAAAGTTGTACCAGTATAACTATGTCACTTAGGGGTGTGATTTTTTTGCCAATATAGGTATCAGTACAAACCCCAATTCAGACATGGTTATACCAGTATAAATGCATGGCCATGTACCTTTGTAGCTTTTTCCCCTTATACCGGGAATAGCTATTCCAGTATAAAGCATCTTTTAAATGATATAACTGCATTCGCACCTGGGGAGCTGTATCACTTAACTATGCCGGTATAGTTATGGAGACAAGGAGGGGGAGGTAATATCTTTTATTGGACAAACTTCTCTTGGTGAGAGACACAAGCTTTTGAGGTCCACAGAGCTCTTCCTCAGGTCAGTATAGTTAAAAGCTACTTTTTAATGTAGACAAGGCCTAAGATATTAACTACATATTCCTATATAGACATTTCAGAGCCAGTGAATAAGGAAGGTGGCTACTCTGATAGCTAGATATGAACTTGGATTTAAGAATCAGCCTCATGTATATTAAATAACGGGTGCAATTGCTCAATATCCTTGGCATGTGCATTTTTGCACCTAACCAGTAAGGGGTCTGTGACCCAGTAATGCAATATAGCCCCAGTATTTTCAAGATGACTTGCAGAAACAAATCCTGTGAAAGGATTTAGGATACCCTGACCTTCCTATCCTTTAACAAAAGGTGTCAGCAGGTTAAGGTGCGGCAGAATGCATTTACTCCTTTAAAAAATAAATAAATAAATAAATAAAAATCACCTCTTTATTAGTTTTTCTGAGTTGGGCTAAAGGGTTCAGTGTCATTGTATTGCCTGTTTGAATCCCACTGAATCAGGGGCAGAAGATTACTATACACAGGAGAGGAGCATGGTAATCATTACAGAGTCAGGGGTCAGCGAGCTATGGATTGCAATATTCGGCAGAGTTATTGCATTTACTTTGAAACCACAATCATGTCCTGATTATTCTATCTGCCTCCAGCCATGTGAGAGGAGAAGGATGACTATTCTGCTTTTGTTTATCTGGTCTTTTTCATTATTCCACCCTAAGCTGTCTATGCTTCCCACCTACTAGGTTCTGTCTGACTGTGTTATTGATTGTTTTTAATCAAATGGTTCCAGATTTTTTCCTCACTTGTCAGTTTCCTTCATGTCACTCTCTTGATTATTGCAATACATTGACATGAAGGGAATAATCATGTGGCTCGTGAAATTTAGAGCTGAAAGAGAAGAGGGGAAACCCGTCTAGGTGAGTAAGCTGGTTTTGTTTGATTTGGTGCCTGAAGTTCTCAAAGATTGAGTTTACATAGCATTATTTTTCTTTAAATTTTCCACTGTTGCTACCACCATTGTAGCCTGCCTGTAGTAGCACCAAGGACTCTGCTAATAGAGAAGAGAGGTTTTCTAGTAGTTAAGGTGCTAACCTTAGATTTAGGACACCTGGCTTTAAATCCTTGCTCTGCCGCAGACTTTCTGTGTAATTTTGGGCAAGTCACTTAGCCTCTCTTTGCCAGATTTCCCTCTCTGTAAAATGGAGATCATAGCACTGCCCTATTTCACAGGTTTTTTTTGTTTTGTTTTTTGAGGATAAGTACATTGAAGATAGTGAGGCACTCAGGACTACAATAATGGGGGGCCTTACAGGTACCACAGGTAGCTACACAGATAGAACAAGCCGGTTGCTTGGCTTTTTAACCATGTCATCTAACCCTTGCTCAGAGCAGGCGTTAGGCAACACAGTGGCTAAAATCCCAGTGGCTGCTGGCGCTTAGTGTACACTGAAATTCCCACCATTGCTACAACCAGTGGCATTGCAACCTGGTAGCGATGGTGCAATAGTCTAAAAATCAAGGTCCCACGTAGACAAGGCCAAAATCTGCCAGGCGTCTTATTGATGATGTGCAAATCTTCGAAGTTCAGAGCTTTGGGTAGGATGCTTAAAGCTGCTACTTACTGGAACCTCTTTGTTTGCTAATCAGGCTGGAAAATGAAAGGAAGCTTTCCAGGGCACAGAGAATATTTCATGTATCATATTAAATACCATTATGATGATAAAGGCCTGTGTTTCTGGATGGTGCCCCCTATCTAAATGTGTTAGGGCTCAACACCTGGGATACTTTTTTTTTCCAGCTATTTGAGGCTGTTTTGGTTTTGAAATGAGTTAAGTCTATGTAAACTCTCTTTTTTCCCTCTCTCACACAGGCCTGTCGGCCTGGATTTCCGCCCCAGGCTCCTCTTAAAGATTGCCCCAGACTCCCAATGCAATCAGATTTGGGTTTTTAAGATTATTCATTGCACTGCCAATGGGAATATTCATGTTCGTAGCAAAAGAGTCCTCTGCAAAGGATTCCTGTGGACTCTTTTAGAGTGAAATACATTATAAGATGTATCCAGCCTTCTGTGACTCATCCTTGTAACATATTTTGTTACCTTGCCATTGATGGCCAGATTTTTAAAAGAGCTCTGTTTCCGGCTGCTCCTGTTCTTCTCAGTGGGAGTTGTTGGGTGCTCTCAGCTTTTGAAAATCATCCCATTTCATTGAGGTGCCTAACGAGGAGCAGAGGTCTTTTGAAAATCTCGCCATTGGTGCCAAGGTTCATAGGGAAACAGAGAACAAAACTAACTTGCTGACCAAAAATTTGTTGTAAGTATCACCTTGGTTCTTTTTTGGTAGAGCATGTGTCCAGGGTACTTCTGGGTATGCTGCCTGGCCTTTAATGGACAGAAGCATTGGAGAGTAATAATCTTGTATTGGCAGGGGGAATAATTTTATGTTAGCAACAAGGTTACGTGACTATAAGACCCACCTCCAATATCTATTCCTAGATTTTAAGACCAGAAGACACCATTATGATCCTCTGACCTCCTGCATAACCCATGCTAAAGAGCTTTACCCAATAATTCCTGCTTCATGCCTATTAACGTCTGCTTGAGCAGCAGATATCTTCTAGAAATACATCCACTCTTGATTTGATCTATGGTCTTCTGGAAACCTGGCCTATCAAGGTACATATGCCCCTGGATCCAAAGATGATGGTGACCGTGAATTGAGGGAAAGGGAAGACATTTGAGTAAGTTCAATCATGGGAATGATAAAACATGGAGAAATAAAATAGCTTCCATACATGTAACACTGAAGTCTTCTCTGAATGTGCTTGGCAGTGGAAATTCTGATAAGAAGGCAGACTTTAGTGGTCCATCTCGGAGCCTCTTCCCCTATTTGTCAAAATTTACACTACCAGACAAAGCAAAAGCTTTGTCCTGTTTAGAGTTTCTACTAACCACTTGCTGCAGCTGAAATGAAATGATAGTACTTGAGCCTGTGAAGTGCTGAAGGTATTATATGGGAAATACAACTGTGTCAGTCCTTTGCTATTATAGAGAACATTTGGCTGGTAGTTTAGAGCAGTTTTGCCCTTCATTATGTAGCTTTTGTCTCTCATAACACTTTCAACCTCTCTCTAACACTTTTTTTTCCCAAGCAGAGGCTTGAGAACCACAGCAGTGAATATTAATAAATGCAATCTGGATCAGAGAAGTTGCCGTGGCAAACAGCCAACTAACGGAGGATCGCTTGCTTTGAATCTTAGACAATGCCACGGAGAAATGTGCCTCTTAAAATTTCTTCTGACCAGAATTAAACAGCAATGTAGGTGACTGTTGAAAGAGAATACCAGAAGGAGAGATTTGATTTGAAATTTTTTAAACCTATTCTGCCAGATATAGAGAGAACAAATAAATAATACAGAAAATGTAAACAAGGCATTCATAATTGCATTTCTCAGTTGGCTGAAGCAGAATCCCTATTTTAAAAATGCTAAAAGTCTTGCTTCAAAGGCAGTCGTGTTAAGCTTCCAGATTAGTCTGTGAGTCACCAAGATATCTGTTCAGGCCACATGAAAGTTATTGTTGTTGTCATGGCAATTGCAAATTTCCTGTAGCTGGAGAAACCAGCGGTTTAGCGCAATATCCAAACACCTGTTCCAAAATACTGCGGTATGCGGTCATTCCCCCACACTGTGCATCTTAATCTTTATTCCGTTCGGCTGACTTGTTCAGAGGACCTGCACTGGTTCAGAAGTGTCAAAGGGACCTCTGAGCCAGTGGCGCTCAGGATGGTAGCTGCATCTTAGGGCTATGTTGTGGGGTTAGATAAGGGCCAACAGGAACTGCAAGTGAGAATATGAAGTCACAGCATGATCCCTGATTTGCACTCTTGAACCCTGGAGCACAAAAAGGTCACAGTTCCCTTGAAAGGCCTTTCCACAAGCATGATTCTCCATCTTGCATGTGTAGCTATTATACTAATAGATGCCTCAGAAGCAAATTACATTAGATTTAGTGGTGTTAGGGGAAGCTGTAAGTAACAATTGAAAATACCATTAGAAAAGTTATTCTCCTTGTATCGCCATCATGGTCTAAAAACAAAGGAAGTCTTTTAAAAAATATATCAGAGAAGATGCTCTTGTGGAGATATCCAAATGGATTTCTAGACTCCAAAGACATTAAGATAAATTAAGATAAGCTTTGAATTTTGAAAAAAAAAAAGATAGTTTCAAATAGAAACATTTTGTTTCAAACATGATGAATTGAAATGTTATGAGGGGGGTTTAATTTGCTTTTTGGTTTTTTGACAAACAATTCAGTGAAATTGGCACAATTTTGTTAAACGTTTCACTGTCACCAACTCTGCATTTTTCACTAAAAATGAGCTTTGGTTGAAAAATTTTGTCTAGCTCTACATCTATGGCTTTGTGTTAATCATAATAGAGGGCAAGGTTGTGTCCTGATCCTATGCAGTCACACTGGATCTATCTGCATCCCAGCTCAGGTGTGGAGGGAGGCAGGAGCTGTATGGATGCCTGATCTGCCCTCCTGCCCCTGGGCAGGTAGGGATGGGCAGAACTGGCCAGATCTGGGGAAGTCAAGTGTTGCAACTTACATCCAAGAGGGGGAAGCAGGGTAGATGTGGTGACTCTGAGGGTATGTCTATACCAGGGATCGGCAACCTTTGGCACGCGGCCGGTCAGGGAAATCCGCTTGGCTGGCTGGGACGGTTTGTTTACCTGCAGCGTCCACAGGTTCGGCTGATGGCAGCTGTCACTGGCTGTGGTTTGCCATTCCAGGCCAATGGGGGCTGTGGGAAGCGGCGTGGACCGAGGGATGTGCTGGCCGCCGCTTCCCGCAGCCCCCATTGGCCTGGAATTGTGAATCGCGGCCAGTGAGAGCTACGATCGGCCGAACCTGTGGACGCTGCAGGTAAACAAACTGTCCCGGCCCGCCTGAGGATTTCCCTGATGGGCCGCGTGCCAAAGGTTGCCGATCCCTGGTCTATACTGAAATTAGGCAACCATGGCTGGCCCATGATAGCTGACTAGGCTTGGGCTAAGGAGCTGTTCAATTGTAGCGTAGATGCTTGGGCACGGGCTGGAGCCCGGGTTTTAGGACCCTGTGTCGCAGGAAGTTCCCAGGGCCCAGGCTGCAGCCCAAGCCTGACCGTCTACACTGCAGATAAACAGTCCCTTAGCCTGAGCTGCACAAGCCCGTGTCAGCTGGCCCAGGCCAGCTGCGGGTTTGTAATTGCAGTGTAGACATACCCTGAGCCACAATTCCCTCTAGGGCTCCTCTTAGAGTGATGCAGCTACATGTCAGTCCATATGCAGAACTGATCCGAACAGCTCATTCTGTCCCCTGCTAATGAATGCAAGTGATCTCCGCTGTCATCTCCTTTGCCTTAATTAACATGATTATTTTTGCCTTTTATTAGCTTTGTAAACAAAAATGATTCGTTATAGGAAAAGCCATTAACATCATCTGTAACAATGGAATTTTATACCCTTAAAAAAACCTGTGTGCTTGGAGTGGGGAAACAATCATTTTATAGATATTATAACTCTCTCTGGTATATATCTCTATAGCTATAGAGAGATCAAACGGCACTAACTGCAAACAACCGCCCACAACAGCAGTTCTAGCAGGGCACCACTTCACTACAGCTGCTCCAAGACCCAGAATTTATATTATGTTGGGTGTTAGCGATGGATTAAAGTGCTTTGTATCTGGAATCCTATTAGCAGCTAAGAGTGACAGTGTAGCCATGTCATTGGAGGAAAGGACATGGCTAACATGTTACTTCTGCTCTTCAAAGACTTACCAATTTTATAATCAGCAAATGTCTGTGTTCAGGTTTCTGGAAGTACTTTGTAACTGCCCACACATGCCTTTAAATATTGTCTGCAGTCCTAACAACACATCTCCTGCAAAATTCAGTCTATAATTAGTTATGCTTTCATCCTCTGAATCATCTTATAATGGTATCTTGTGTTAGAACGGTAACTGTTTTCTTTAATATTTCAGAAGGGTAATTGCTAATGCAGTTTTAAGGCAGTAGAGCTGGCACCAACAGGTCATTAATTTTATGATCGCCACTTACTCAGCCAGGCTACTTCTCGCTCGCCTAGATATGGCTGCTAAGCTAATCAACTTGAATTCGACATCTGGTCAAGTATAGAGTATCAACCAGATACTGTGCCTGATTTAGAGAGAAGAGATACCTCCAGCAAAAGGGACTCGATTTTAACCTCACAAATACCAGTCTGTGTGCACGGAGGGTGAAGTAATATGTTTTATTGGATCAACTCTGTTGGTGAGAGAGACAAACTTTCGAGCCCCACGGAGCTGTTCTTCAGGCCAGCATCCATTTACCAGCAAACTCTCTGCTAGGCATGTGAGTGCAAGAGAAATGATGGATTTGCCAAGATCCAAGGTAATGTGCTTCTGCATATGAGGCCTCGAGACCTAATTTTCCTCTCCCACTGATTTTACACCAACTCCCATTAACTTTGTAACAGGGCTGCTGCTTCCTGAGCAGTCCCTTGTGGCCAGATTTCCCTTTGAGTGGCCTCCCTCTGTTCTCCCTCTTCAGGGCCCCTTATGGTCTCACCACAGACCTATCATCCCTCTGTAAACCATTCCAAACAGTCCCACCAATGAAATCCATCACTGCAGTCTAAAGGTTCACACTTACCTCTGGCTCTTCTGCCAGCTCCACCGAGATCTTCCCCTGCCACAGCCTGCTTTTCCCAGTGTCACATCTCATAGCTGTCTCTCCATGGAGTTTAGCCTTTTGGCTCTGGCTTCGTTCTCTGGCCAGTGTCTCCCCTGTTCTGAGAGTGAGGACAGTCTATATATTGCCCTCTTCCAGAGAGCTCCTCACAACTGGCTAGGAGAGAAGGGAACTCTGCCCCACCTTACTCTAGGAGCTCTGATCCCTGTCCCTTAAAGGAATGATGCCCTTGGGTTTTCTCCAATCCAACTCCTAATTTCCCAGGACCACTTCCTCTCTTCCACTACCAGGCCATTTCCTGCCCCTTTGTTCATTCCAACTCCCTGGGAGTCGGTCTTCTGCCCCCCTCTACTCTCAAAAGGCCAGTATAACCCATTACAGACTTAATTAGACTTATTCCTGATTTACACCAATACATCAGGCTCTAGATCTTTGAGATACTTGGTAAGACTGTAAACCTCGATCCCTTGCCCACCCCATTTAAACATCTTCCATTTATGAAATGCTGTGACAGGGTGTAGGGGTCTTTCAATTTCCCTCCAGCCTCCCTGACAACAGCTAGAACTGGTTCTTTGGGTGGTTCAACTCCCAGCAAGACTTTGGAGTCACCTCAGGGAGATATTCCCAACTAGGAACTAATTAGGTACCGCTGAATCTAATTAAACTCAGCACTTTAAAGAAAACTCAGGTGACTCCAATTAGGGAGAGTCAGGGGCTTGCTGAATAGAGACCACGATAGGGAAGTATGGGGAAACTGGAAGGCTGCTGTTTTTGTTGTGTTGTTGCTTTGACTCTTTATTGTTTTTGGCATTTACAGAGTGTTGTGCTGCATGGAAGGCACGTGATCAGGGACCTATCCATTTGTATTGTTTTGTTTTGGCCAAAATGGAAAGCTCAAGAAAGGATTGGGGTGGGGTGTTTAAAACTGAGCCACTTCTGAACTGTCTCTTCAGCTGCTTAGACCATGGCCCAGAATCGCTTATTGGCATCTTTTCTTCCATATATGAGATGGAGCATGGCAGCTACTTAGCTGCAGAGCAGAGGTATCCAGCCAGTCAGGATAGGAGGTGAGCAGTAACCTAGCCCACTGAAACTATCAGGGAAACATAGTGACCATAGGTAGAATGAACCTGGGATCTTGCAAAAGCACTGAGTTTAGCACCCTTATAACGTGTGTGAGAGAGAACAAGGTCATGGTCAGGGCCATGAGTTAATGCTTGCTCTGGAAGGTGACACCTCCAGCGGCACTGGTCTGTATAACGTTATGGGGCTGAGTCATGACAGAGGGAACAGGGTTACCTACTAAATTGCTCACACCATATTCAGCCAGCCTTACATTCTCGTTGGAATTCTCCCACTCAGCTACTGAGCCTGTTTGTCATGAGTATGTGTCTGCATTCTTGCAGAGACCAGCCCCTTACCCATTCTGTACCTGTTGGAACTAGGAGTAATCAGTTGGTGGTTGGGGCTGGATCTGCTGTGATGGACAACCAGTCTCCTAATCCTTATCCTGTTTGCAAAGGCCACTGCTAGGTCACATAACGCACAGGCATAGGCATACAAATCATGCCCACTGACTGCTCACTCGTGCCCTGTTGTACTCCCTGCCAGATCTTGGAGTAGCCAGAACACGGGCCCCCAGCTTTTTTGCTCATTCTCCCTATCAAAAGAATAACAAAAAAAAACAAAGGGAAAAAATTTCAGAAGCGCCTAAATCCCATTTTCAAAAGTGCTTTAGGCACTTAGGAACCTAACTCCCATTGACTTTCAATGAGACATAAGTTTTTAAGGACCTATGTCACTTTTGACAATGAGACTCAAGTGCCTAAGCAACTTTGAAAGGATCCTTTGAAAATTTTACCCCATGAAAAGACTTGAGGCCTGATTCTCCTTTTACTTACCCTGGTGCAGGGCCGGCGCAACCCATTAGGTGACCTAGGTGGTCACCTCGGGCACTAACATTTGGGGGGCAGCTTCCGCGGTGGCTAGATCTTCGGCCGCCCCGGTCGTCATTGGCATTTCGGGGGCGGGACCTTCCGCCGCCTAGGGTGGCAAAAAAGCTGGCGGCGCTCCTGCCCGGGTGTTAATCAGGAATAGCTCCACTGAAGTCAATAGAGTCACACTGATGTATAATTGATGTCAGAGGATTGGGTCTATACCATACATTACTTTTCATAGACTCATAGATTCCAAAGCCAGAAGGGACAACAGTGATAGTCTAGTCTGACCTCCCGTGCAGTACAGGCCACAGAACTTTCCTAAATAATTCCTAAAGCAAATCTTGTAGAAAAACGTCCAGACTTGATTTTAAGGTTGTCAGTGATGGAGAATCCACCGTGACCCTTGCTAAAATGTTCCAATGGTTAATTACTCACTGTCAAAAATGTACACCTTCTTTCCAGTTGGACTTTGTCTAGCTTCAGCCTGCAGCCATGTTATACCTTTCTGTGCTACACTGAAGAGCTCATTATTAAATATTTTGCTCCCCGTGTAGAGTTAAGTCACCCACCATCTCTTTGTTAAGTTAAGCTCCTTGAGACTATCATTATAAGGCAGGTTTTCTAACCCTTTAATCATTCTCCTGGCTCTTCTCTGAAACCTCTCCAATTTTTTCCAACATCCTTCTTGAATTATAGTCCCCAGAACTGGACACAGGACTCCAGAAGTGTTCGCACCAGTGTCAAATATAGAAAGAAAATAACCTCTCTATTCTTCCTGTTTATGCATCCCAGAACTCTGTTAACCCTTTTGGCTACAGCATCACACTCATGAGAGAAAGATTGTAACCTTACCTCTGAGGACACTTGAAGAGGAGTCTGGATACTTTCTGATTTTTTTTTCTTCTAGTGGTTTCAAAATAGATTAAAATCAATAACGTTGACAGAAAAATGAGTGCTCTTTGGCTGAGGGATGGAATTAAAAGCACATTTGTAAAAATACTGTGCACCTTTCAAATAAGATCATGATCATTTTTACAAGAGGTGCTTTATTCACGGTTTTTTATTATCTTTCTACATCTCTTGTTGTCTTTCACAAAAACTGTATTTGTCAGGAGCGCAAACCAAACAAACCCCTCGGCCTGTCATACTGAGAGTGTGAAAGGCTTTGATGAACTGATTTTAAAGAGAGTGTTCAAGTAACACTTTGTGCTGTGCCCTTATCTTTTGTGGGTTTGTATAAGATTTCAGGGTATTTCCATAGACTCTGCGTGTGCATACGAGTTACCAGGTTACGTATCTTTACATTGTATCCATCACTCTGATCTGGGGGGGCTAATCATGTGATTAAGGGCTGCTAACTTGAGTCATAGCTGCAAGACTAGGTCTATCTAATTTCCAGGAATTTGCAGAAAGCAAACTGGTGGTTATGGCACTAGTCTTTGGCTTGGGAAACCTGTATTCAATTCCCTTCTCTGCTACAGATTTCTTGTGTGCCATTTGGCAAGTCTCTTAGGCCCAGATTTGTAAAGGAATTTAGCTGTTCCTGAACTCAGCATTGCAATTCTTAACTGATTTAGGAGCTTAAAAGTGCCTAAGGAGCGTCTAAGTGGCTTAGGCACTCAAGCACCTAAATCCTATCGACTGGTATTTTGGTTCTTAGATAAGTCACATCTTTAACAATCTTTAGGCGCTGCTGCATTGTGTTACAATGCCTGACTGAATTAGGAATCTATCATTGCAGGGGACTGGACTGGATGATCTCTCGAGGTCCCTTCCAGTCCTACAATTCTATGATTCTATGATTTTCAAAAGAGGTTTAGGTACTTAAGAGTCTAAATCCCATAGACAAGCTACATCCGGCATTGCAATGCTGAATGCAGCAATGCCTAAATACCTTTAAAAATCTGAGCGTCTGGGCTTTAGTTCCCCATCTATAATAAGAAAATAATAGCATTTCCCTAGGTCACAGGGGTTTTGTGATACATTAAAGAGTATGAGGTGTTCAGATACTATGGTAACAGGGGACATAGACCCAATGCACTGCTGGTAACTTAGCTGGCCTGAAGACATGAGATGATCCTTCTATAGGCTTGCCACATCTATAGAATGGCAAACTGTGTTTTAACAAGACACTATTAAGTCCTTGATCGCGATGTAACCTATAAATGGCTGTCTCCACAGTGGTCAGGAAAGATTTCCCCCCTTCATGTTCAGTATTACACCATTGCCAAGCTGCATTAGGTGAGAAGTGGTTAGGTTCCTCTGAACAGCTGAAGGTTGTATGTGGGCATCTCTGCATTGATGCTTGGACTTACATAGTCTTCACTTATATAGAAGGGAAGAATATTTGCCTTCAGTGCAGGAATCACTGGGTGGAATTCTAAGGCCAGTGTTATATGGATCAAACTAGATGATCATATTGGTCCCTTCTGGTTTTAAAATCAGAATGATGTGACCCACTAATTCAGATCCAGTGTCTAAGCATTTGTCTACATAAGGACACTCAGGAAAATTAATCTGAATTAACTAAAGGTGTGAATTTAAAGTGGATTAGTCCAACAGCATTAAACCTCCACAGAACACTTTTATTCAGCATTAAAGTAGCCTTAGTCCAGTTTGGTTTATTTATCTTTAATCCAAATTAAAGACCACTTTAGCTCTGAATAAAAGCGTTCATAACAGGGTTTAATGTGGTTTAACTAAATTGCTTTAAAAATTAATTTGGACTAACTTTCCTGAGCATCCCCATGTAGACAAACCCTCAGTTGTAAATGCAGAACGTTATCTGGCTCCAGTAATGGTGTGTTATGGTAGCAGATGGTCCATGGGCATGTGCTGGTGTGAGAAACTGCAAAGCAGTGATATCTAGGCCAAGCAGACAAGCAGCAATGTGTGCACAATCTATTTACAAGAAGGCTCAAAGATCATACTCTAGTAAAGATGTGGCGAGCCTACCCCAAGGAGTCTGAACTGGGGTAACAGAGCACATTCCCCTTGTTCTTCTAAATTATTCAACACTGGAAGGATTGATGTGCCACTTGAAAAATCTGTTCAGTGTCTGGTCTAATGGATTTAGCTAGTGTCCATTGTAAAAAGCCATTAAATACAACTGAATAATGCAATCCTAGTTCCATTGAAGTTAATGGGAGTTTTGCCATTGACCTCAATGGAGACAGGATTTTGCCTTTTATATGAGGGTTTGGGCTAAACTCCCTTGTGGTGGAACTGTTCTTCTTCCACCCTTCACCCCAAGTATTATTTGGAGCAATCTGTTCAATTCTAAAGGCCGGGGGAAAATTGCTCTTCAGAGTATCAGTGAGTTAGGGATAAAAAAGAGGTTCCTGGTTCAGCAGTGGCCTGATGCATCTACCTTCATGCCTCTGCTGCTCTTCTCCCCTAATTGTTAACATTAAATGGTCAGTTCTGTTAGTGATTAATGGAAAAAAACGACTGTGCTCCTATGTTCACCACTTTTACAAGACTGTGGTACATTTTGTACAAAGTATGCCTTGTGAGGTATCATTTGAAAATTCATCATCTGCTGAACATTATTGTCCTGGTAAAATGTGTGTAGGCAACATTGTATGTAAGGTTATAAGATTCTACTGTATGACATTGCTGGCACATGCTCCAAGTTTAGAAGAGCATCCCAAACCAGTTCCTCAGAGACAAAAGGTTAGCCAGCACCTCAGCTGAGTGTCGACATAATCAAGTGGACGATTATTGGGTTAAGCAGCCATTCTTCGGCAGGAAAGAGCAGTGTAAGTCAGAAATATACATCTTGACAGACTTACTGTTACCTGAACCCCAGCTGGAGATGAGATTCAAAGGGAAAAGAAAACTATAAGAAATAAGAAGAGACGCCACAAAATACTTCTCCCTTTTTGCTCATCAATGACACCTGAAGAAACACTGAAGTGGAGGAGGGGTCCTGACTGAAGAAGTTCAGCCAGTAAAAGCACATGGTGAGAAAAACCTTTGCTTTGAATACATTTAGCTTGTTAAGTTAGGGATTCGTTTGTGTTTTATCTTTTATTTCTTTTCAATCAATTCTGACTTTTATGCCTCATTACTTGTAATCACTTAAAATCTGTCTTTCTATATGTAATAAATTTGTTTTATTCTTTTATCTAAACCAGTGTGTGTTTGGATTGAAGTATTTGGGAACCGCCATTTGGGATAACAGCATTTGTGCATATCATTTACTATTAATAAAATGACGGACTTTCCATGAGCTTGTACTGTACAGAAGGAAAGAGCTGGCCAGTACAAGATGCACATTTCTGGGAACAAATCTGGGACTGCGAATTTGCTGGTGTCACTCTGCAATATAATTCAGGAGTGGCTGGCTAGAAGCACTCCTATCATTCAGCTGGGAGTGATTTTGCATGCTAGAGAGGCCAGGGGTAGCTGCTCTCACAGCAAAGCAGTGTAAAAGGCACCCCAGGTTGAGAATTGAGGGGACACAGCTGTTCGAGTCCAGATTGTACCC
Source organism: Malaclemys terrapin pileata (assembly GCF_027887155.1). Lineage (NCBI taxonomy): Eukaryota > Metazoa > Chordata > Testudines > Emydidae > Malaclemys > Malaclemys terrapin. The sequence goes on along the minus strand of NC_071505.1, from coordinate 16,172,332 downwards.
TGGGGAATGTCACAATCATAATTTACCAGAGGTCTGAAAATGGTCTGTAGTAATTTAAAGTGAGGTTACCTTAAAGAATCTGAGCCACATTCTCAGAAGGAGTAAATCAACATCAGCCTATTGATTTGCATGGAGCTATGCTGATTTACATTACCTGATGATCAGGCCCAGTGTGCATAAAATTTAGAGTTGATTAGTAAACTATTTTTTCCACTAAAATTTTTAATGTATTTAAAAAAAAAATTCTTTAAAAAAATAATCAAAAGATAATTTGCAGTTTTTGGTTTAGGAGTGTTTAGTTTCTCAACAAAAAGTCAACCTTTTCCAAAGAAAGCAGATGTTTGTGAAAAATTTCATTTAGACAAAAACACAATTTTGTAGCAAAGGTCTAACAAAAACTGCTCAGCCAGCCCTAATAAAGTTGTTTCATTTGGCTGTGATATCTGAACCTACTTATTTGGTTCTCATGTTTAGAGCTCAGTTCTTATAAAACGTACAAATTTGGTTTGGGATAAAATATTCAAATTATAACCAATAAGGATGTGGATATTTAGAGAGAAATGTCATAGGTTCTTATGCAACTTAGGTAAGGAACAGAATACTATTAATGTTCAATATGCCTTGGACCACTGCGGAAGTTCCAGAAGACTAGAAGAAAGCTAATGTTGTGCCAATTTTTAAAAAGGGTAAATCAAATGACCAAAGTAATTACAGGCCTGTATGCAATGTTGTAGTTGTGTTGGTCCCAAGATATTAGAGAGACAAGGTGGGTGATGTAATGTCTTTTATTGAACCAGTTATGATCAAGACAAGCTTTTCAGCATACACAGAAGAAGAGCTCTGTGTAAGCTCAAAAGCTTGTCTCACTCACCAACAGAAGTTGGTCCAATACAAGATATTACCTCACCCACCTTGTCTCTCTAATTATAGACCTGTCTGCCTGACATTGATCCCAAGCAAGATAATGGAGCAGCTGACACAGGACTCAATTAATTAAAAACTAAAGGAGGGTAATGTAATTAATGCAAATCAACATGGGTTTATGGAGAATAGATCCTATCAGACTAACTTAATTTATTTTTTTATGAGATTACAAGTTTGGTTGATAAAGGTTATAGTGTTGACGTAATATTCTTAGACTTCTATAAGGCTTTTGACTTGGGAACGTAAGACAGTTTGATTAAAAAATTAGAATAATAGAAAATCAACATGGCATACATTAAATGGATTAAAAACTGAGTAACTGATAGGCCTCAAAATGTAATTGTAAATGCAGAACTGTCACTGAGGGGGTATGTTTCCAGGGGGGTCATAAGAACATAAGAACGGCCATACTGGGTCAAACCAATAGTTCATCTTGCTCGGTATCCTGTGTTCCAACAGTGGTCAGTGCCAGATGCTTCAGAGGGTATGAACAGAACAGGGCAGTTATCAAGTGATCCAGCCCCTGTTGTCCAGTCCCAGCTTCTGGCAGTCAGAGGTTTAGGGAAATCCAGAATACGGGTTTGCATCCTTGACCATCTTGGCTAATAGGCATTGATGGACCTATCCTCCAGGAACTTATCGAATTCTTTTTTGAGCCCAGTTATACTTTTGGCTTTCAAAACATCCCCTGCCAGTGAGTTCCATAGATTGGCTGTGCATTATGTGACTAAGTACTTCCTAATGTTTGCTTTAAACCTGCTGCCTATTAATTTCATTGTGTGAACCCTGGTTCTTGTGTTATGTCTAGGGGTATATAACACTTCCCTATTCACTTTCTCCATACCATTCATGATTTTATAAACCTCTGTCCTATACCCCCTGAGTCATCTTTTTTCTAAGCGGAACGGTTACAGTCTTTTTAATCTCTCCCCATATGGAAGCCATTCCATACACCAAATCACTTGTGTTGCCCTTTTCTTGCCTTTTTCTGTACTTTTTCCAATTCCAATATATCCTTTTTGAGATCGGGCAACCATATCTGCATGCAGTATTCAAGATGTGGGCGTACCATGGATTTATAGAGCAGCAACATGATATTTCCTGTCTAATTATCTATCCCTTTCCTAATAATTCCCATTGAGTGGATGTTTTCAGAGAACTATCCACAATAACTCCAAGATCTTTCTTGAGTGGTAACTGCTCATTTAGACCCCATCATTTTATATGTATAGTTGGGATTATGTTTTCCTATGTGCATTACTTTGCATTTATCAGCATTGAATTTCATCTGCCATTTGTTGCCCAGTCACCCAGTTTTGTGAGATCCCTTTGTAATTCTTCTCAGTTTGCTTTGGACTTAACTATCTTGAGTAGTTTTGTATCATGTACAAACTTTGCCATCTCACTGTTTACCCGTTTTTCCAGATCATTTTTAAATATGTTGAACAGTACTGTGCCAGTACAGACCCCTGGGGACACCACTATTTACCTCTCTCCATTCTGAAAATTGGCCATTTATTCCTACCTTTTGTTTCCTATCTTTTAACCAGATACTGATCAATGAGAGGACCTTCCCTCTTATCCCATGATGGCTTACTTTGCTAAAGAGCCTTTCGTAAGGGACCTTGTCCAAGGCTTTCTGAAAGTCCAAGTACACTATTTCAACTGGCTCAGCCTTGTCCACACGCTTGTTGACCCCCTCAAAGAATTCTAGTAGATTGGTGAGGCATGATTTCCCTTTACAAAAACATGTTGACTCTTCCCCAACAAATTGTGTTCATCTATGTGTCTGATCATTCTGTTCTTTACTATAGTTTCAATCAATTTGCCTCATACTGAAGTTAGGCTTACCGGCCCGTAATTGCTAGGATCGCCTCTGGAGCCTTTTTAAAAAGTTGGCGTCACATTAGCTATCCTCCAGTCATTTGGTACAAAAGCTGATTTAAATGATAGGTTACAGACTACAGTTAGTAGTTCTGCAGTTTCACGTTTGAGTTTCTTCAGAATTCTCGGGTGAATACCATCTGGCTTATTACTGTTTAATTTATCAATTTGTTCCAAAACCTCCTCTAATGACCCCTCAATCTGGAACAGTTCCTCAGATTTGTCACCTAAAAAGTATGGCTCAAGTTTGGGAATCTCCCTCACATCCTCAGCTGTGAAGACCAATGCAAAGAATTCATTTAGTTTCTCTGCAATGGCCTTATCTTCCTTGAGTGCTCCTTTAGCATCTCGATCGTCCAGTGGCCCCACTGGTTGTTCAGCCGCTTCCTGCTTCTGATGGACTTAAAAATATTTTGCTGTTACTTTTTGAGTCTTTGGCTAGCGGTTCTTCAAATTCTTTTGTGGCCTTCCTAATTATATTTTTACACTTCACTTTCCAGAGTTTATGCTCATTAGGATTTAACGGCCACTTTTTAAAGGATGCCTTTTTGCCTCTGACTGCCTCTTTTACTTTGTTGTTTAGCCATGGTGGTACTTTTTTGGTCCTCTTATTATGCTTTTTAATTTGGGATATACATTTAAATTGAGCCTCTATTATGATGTCTTTAAAAAGTTTCCATGCAGCTTGCAGGGATTTCACTTTTGGCACTGTACCTTTTAATTTCTGTTTAACTAATGCCCTCATTTTTGTTTAGTTATCCTTTCTGAAATTAAATGCTACTGTGGTGGGCTTCTTTGGTGCTCCCCTGCCCCAACAGGATGTTAAATTTTATTATGTTATGGTCACTATTACCAAGCGGTTCAGCTATATTCACCTCTTTGATCAGATCCTGTGCTCCACTTAGGAGTAAATCCAGAATTGCCTCCCCTCTTGTGGGTTCCAGGACTAGCTGGAAACTTTATCTCTGCATCCCATTCTGAGGTGACGTACCCAGTCAATATGGGGATAGTTGAAATCCCCCATTATTATTGAGTTTTTTATTTTTATAGCCTCTCTAATCTCCCTGAGCATTTCACAGTCACCATCACCATCCTGGTCAGGTGGTTGGTAATATATCCCTATTGCTATATTCTTATTATTCAAGCATGGAATTACTATCCATAGAGATTCTATGGTGCAGTTTGGTTCATTTAAGACTTTTACTTCATTTGACTCTACATTTTCTTTCACATATAGTGCCATTTCCCCACCAGTACGACCTGTTCTGTCCTTCCGATATATTTTGTACCCTGGTATTACTGTGTCCCAGCTATCATCCAGGTCCTAACACATTATTTGGCTATTCCTGTTTTGTACTTATTTAGAATCACCCGGACTGGAAAAGCATTTGCAAGTTACCATGTAGGTTTTTTTGTTTGTTTTTTGAAGGGACATACATGGTGAAGATATATGTGCTGTTTTTTTAAATCTGGATGAAGATGTCAAACTGGGAGGAGGTTGGAGGAGGTGTGGGAAGCTGAACAGGGAAGGGGGAAGAAAGAGAGAGAAAGCAGACTGAAGTTGATGCTGTTTTCTTATTCTCACAAAGTTCGTTGGCCCACTGTCACATGACATGACTAACACTTGATCTGCACCCCTGGCTGTTATGAAAGGCGGTTCCAGGTGTGGAGATCAACAACAGCATATAGCAGCTGGGAAGAATTAAAAAAGCATTTTCATTAACTAAGGGAACTGCTGCAGTGCGACTATAAGTTGAGCATGGCCACTGTGTAGGCCTGACATTAGAGAATGGGTTGTCAGACACAATCCTAGCAGGTTTTCACATTCTCAGCCCTATCCCTTCCTCTCACTCCATGGATGGGCATATCCTGCTTGTCTGTGGCTATGTTTACACTGCATCTGGGGGTGTAATTTGCAGCTCATGTAGACAGACCTGCACTAGCTCTAATCTAGCCAGCAGTGAAGACGAGGCAACATAGGCTTTAGTGCGGGCTAGCAACATGGCCTGTGGGCTTATGCTGGCCAGTTGGGTTTGTGCAGCCTGCACTGAAACGGTGCTGCTCTGTCTTCACTGCTATGTCTAGCGAGCTGGCTAGATTAACGCCAGCACAGGTCTGTCTACACAAACTGCAAATGACACCCCGTTGGTTGCTGTGTCCACATAGTCTGAGACTTTTCAGGAATGAAGCATCAGAGGGGCTGTTTCCCAAAGAGGAGCTTGGGCCCCACACCTTTTATTTAAACACCCCTGAGTCTTGAGGGCCAGGGGTATTTATAACCCAAATCTAGACCCAGATCTGAAATTTGAAGTTGGCCTTTATCTCTCAATTGCCCAGTCCTAAATCCAAGATCTGAAAACTGAGGTTGTGGAGGGGAGAGTGTAAAATCTTGAGGTGAATTTTTGCAGTGTAAATCCACCTCTAACTAACCGGCTGATCTGGAATATGGAGCTAATGCAGAATGAGGCAGCGTGGTTATTGGGAAGAGGAAGTTCTACTCCTGCTGCTTCAGTTACTGTCTCCAGGAGTACGGATAAAATTAAAGGTTACCGACAAATGTCAAGGTCACCTTTGAGACAGGCCAATACTTTCAAGTCTGTAGGAAAATGTATCAAACATTATCTAGTTCAAACCCTTAAACAAAAAGGGACTCAGATCCTCCTTCCACATGATCTGAAGCTCTGTCTCTTGGGGGTACAGCTCCATGTATTTCATTCTCACTGCTTCTCAGTAACAATTATCTACGTAGCTATTGGATATCAGAGCAGCGCAAACCTACACGGACGTGACCAATGGTTTTTGTTTATCAAAGACTTCTTTGCCCATCCAGCAGATCACAGGGCACTTCGCACAAAGTGAAGTTGTTTCTGAAGAGGAAAAGCGACTGGCTGGAGTACTGTACTTCTGCAAAAACTCTGTAGCATGCTACTCACTATACAACACTGAAGACTCTTTAGGCCTATATTCAACCCACCCAGCCTCTCTCTCTAATCCTGTCTTTGCTGCAATTAAGGCTGTTAAAAGTGTCTGTTTATTGTGCTATGACCTGCAATATTTTTAAATTAGATCAATGCAAATATGTAGGGTCAAATCCTCAGCATGATGGAGAGATCTGGCCAAATAATGTATTCGGACCTGGATAATACTTGGATTTAATCAGATGAGCTGAATCCAAACCTACCCATCCCATGGGCTGCCTAGTGCTTCTGGAAATTTCCTTAACCATCTTGGGAAACACAGGTGAGTGCATGATGGTGAGGATGTAGAAGCACTGGACTGCCCATGGGGTGTGGCCCTCTTTGGTCTCTTCCTCACGGAGCATAGGCAGAGCTAGATACTCTTTTCCCTCCTCTCAGGGAAGCCTAGGGATGGGGTGGTGTAGGGGAAAACCATGGAGGTTCTCCCCCAAAGAGGTGAAGGGCAGGGGATGCTGAAGGAGTGGCTCTTCCTTTCATTCTACCTACGTGGGTGAAGATATGGACAGGAATGCCTGGCTAGCTGATGCATTCCAAATGCAGCAACCAGGCAGAACTCTCATACCCCTCGTTGTGGACTCCTTGCTACTGGCAACAGCGCTGCAGGCTAGAGGGACAATCGCTCAAATAGTCGGTCGTCCAAATGCAGCCAGTGTTACTCAGATGACAAATATTGTTAATATTCATTCTACGGAGAAAATGTGCTTTTCCTCCCTTCCATCTCTAGCACGGAGATGCTGCATGGCAACCACATATGTGTTGTTTCAGTGAGGGGATGCTTATTTATGAACATTTGCTAACTAAATTTATTCAAACAAGCCTTGCATCTCCTGAGGAAAGTGCCAAGCAAATGCAGGTTGGAGCTGGGTGGGGGCAAATAAAGTGGAAGATTGGTTGTTCCTGTCGTATCAAGCATAGATTAACACAGGGGAAATTCTGCAGAAGGCTAGTAGGCAAAGCCCATATTTCAGCCTTGATCCTCCAAGACTCTGCACAGGGCAGCACTGCTGGGCTCCTGGCTAGGTTCTGCATAGGCACAAGTAAGGCTCAACACAATGGATAATCATTCCCAATGAGCAGTAGTGAGTTTCAGACTTGTGCACCTGCTGCCTTACTCACAAGTGTGGTGAACGTGAGGATGGAGAATGGGCATGCTGAAGAGAGACAGATTTGAATGTGGTGATCTTCATGCTAATGAGGTGCTTAACTATTCCCACTCTCAGGCTTAATGCTAGCCACAGGAACCTGGGGGCCACGCTATAGCACTTGCTTTAATACAGAATCCAATTGCCTGCACCCACTGTCTTTGAATCTTGCATGTGTTATGTAGGATCAGGCCCAAAATAGGTAACTACATATCTACAGAGAAAATTACTGGGCCTGCTCCTCATCTGGTGTCAACTGGCAAAGCTTCATTGAAGCCAATGCAGCTACATTGTATGACACAAGCTGAGGAGTGACTCTTTACTCAAGGTGAGGAGCGTCTTACTCCACAAATAGTCACATTGTCTTCAGTGGGATCAGTCATGGGGCAAGATACTACTTAACATGATTTAAATAGTCAATAGGTGTAGTCAATAGGCACACTGTGGGCCAAATCCAGAACACCAGACTCTTTTGAACAGATCCTGAAATCTTTTTATTTACTTCTCATTATCATTATTGTTGGGGGGGGGTTATTATTTTCTCCGGGGTCTGGACCTTGACTGTAGCTTGACCAAGAAATTTGGACCTTGACAAAAAATAACTGAATGCCCCTGTAAGGTATCCCACTGCAGAATACATGGACGTCTCACTGTGACATGCTTAGGCCACTAAAAGTGGGCACTACCTACTGGGTCTTCAACAGGGCCGGCTCTGGCTTTTTTGCCGCCCCAGGCAAACAAGCCTCCCGCCACCCCCCACCCTCCGGAGCGCGGCAGGGGAGGGCGCCGAGTCCGGCTGCGGGCCGCTCTCCCCAACCGGACGGAGCACCGGGGGGAGGGCGGCGAGCCCGACGCGGCTCTGCTGGTGGCCGGAGCCCCAGGAGGAGGGCAGAGAGCCCGGCCAGGGCTCCGCTCTCCCCGGTGGCCAGAGCGCCGGGGGGTGGGCGGCGAGCCGGCCAGGGCTTCGCTCTCCCTGGCGGCCAGAGCGCCGGAAGGAGGGCGGCGAGCCCAGTCGCAACCCTGCTCTCCCCGGCGGCCGGAACACCGGGGATGGGTGGCGAGCCCACTACGGCTCCGCGCTCCCCGGCGGCCGGAGCCGGAGCACCGCGCCATCCCCCTCCAGGAGCCGCCCCAAGCACAAGCTTGGTGGGCTGGTGCCTGGAGCCGGCCCTGGTCTTCAAGTCCTGTCCTTGCAGCTTTCTGTGAATGTTCTGTGTGCATTAGTTGTGCTCTGTCTGCATTCATTAGTGATTCCTCCTGGATGTTTCGCCTTGTATTATACATGAGGACACTCTACATGATCTAATGGTTCATTCTGGCCTTAAAATCTATGGGTGTAGCTCCGAAAGCATTTAAGTGCCCATTCTGCATGTGCAAATGTGGGTGCGCACAGATTTTGCAGGCAGAGTGGCCATTTAAAAAATTTTGCCCTTGCTATTTGAAAAATAATATATTTGCTTTATTGCATGAACGTGCTTTAAATCATTTTCACCTTCCGAAGTATTTCAGAAAAAGTACTAAATGTGACCATTGCCTAGAAAAAGTAAAATTTGGCCTAAGCTGACTGATCCATACCAGGAAGCACTAAGTTGCCTGCAATTTACTATATTGTTTTAACTCTTGTTAGAACATCAGTTCAGAGTGCCCTAGTGTGTGTGCACAGCATCCTAAATTAATCTATACAAAGCTTTACGTTTCCATAGGGAGCGGGAAATGTAAAAAGAATTCCAGACTTACAGCTGTGTCTCCACATATTACTGTTCATTTATTCACTGGAGCCCACAGAGAAGCAGGTAGTGCAGGGGGAGCTACAGCATTGCCATATTTCTTTATGAAGATTAATGAAGAAAGAAATGAACAGGAAGGCCCAGCAATCTATTAAATTGGAGTGTTCAGACCTATTTGTGGAAAATAAATAGATCTAGGACTCAAGTAGTACAGATGAGGGGCGTTAAGATGTGTTCATTGATTCGACTTCAGAGATCTACAAACAGAAATCGCACCGTGTGATCTGTCATTCATTTTGATTATGGATTACCAGGCAGCGGAGGAAGGAGTCTTTGGAGGGTACTGCAAGAAATGGCCTTTTTTACTGATGATTTGTAGACTGAGCTAAGCTGCTTGTTTCTAAGCACAGAGGAAGTGGATGGGAGGAGTAATTTTCAATTTGAAGCAAACTCTTTGTTTTAAACAGTTTCCGTTTACATGATCGCTCTAAACTTTGCTGTTTTATACTTCAAAGCCGACTGAGTTCTATAATACTTGCAATAGATATACCTTGTGTTTCTAACTGAAAATGGAACATACACTTTTAATTACAGCAGTTCTAGAGGCTCTGATTATTATGCTGTGCCATTTGCAATACATTAAGCTACGTGATGCTCTGTCATGGCAACCTATATAACATGTATGGTCATAATTCAGCATTACTCAACATTCCATACTGAAATCTACCGGGGTCACATTGCCGATGAGAACAGACTCATTATTCTTGTGGTGGCATTTAGAGGTTCCAGCTGAGATCTATGCTATGCACTGATGTATGCAGAGTAAGAGACAACCTTTGCCCCAAAGTCCCAAGTCACATCGTGGTTGAACCAGGAAAGTGATTCACACCACCTAAATTTGCCTCATCCACTGGAGTGTGCTGCCTGTCAGACATGTTACATTTCTGGACCAGCACATGTGACACACAGCCAGGGGTGACAGGTTTGCATATAATTTTTGGTGGTACCCAGGATGGGTCCAAGTCCTGCCCTCCCTCCCACACCTGCTTAAGGCTCTGGGAGGGAGTTTGGGTGCGGGCTCTCGGAGGGAGTTTGGGTGCTGGGTGCAGGCTCTGCGCTGGGGCACGGGGTTGGGGTGCAGGAGGGGTGAGGAGTGCAGGCTCTGGGAGGGAGTTTGGGTGCAGGAGGGGGTGAGGGGTCAGGCTCTGGGTGGGAGTGTGGGTGCGGGCTCTGGGCTGGGGGTGGGGGTGAGGGGTGCAGCGCTTACCTTGGGCGGCTCCCGAAAGCGACCTGCACACCCCTCTGGCAGCGGCTCCTAGGCGGGGGAGCTGGGGGTCTCTGTGCACCGCTGCCCGTAGGCACCGCCCCTGCAGCTCCCACTGGCTGCAGTTCCAATGGCAGAGTTGGTGCTTGGGGCGGGGGCAGTGTGTGGAGGCACACACACACCGTCCCCATGGTCTGTAGGGACATGTTGGCCGCTTCCGGGAATGGTGCGTCATGCGGCGCAAGGGTGGGCAGGAAGCCGCTTTAGCCCTGCTGCACTGCTGGTGGGGGCAATGGGGGCCCCCAGGCCCTTTTAAATCACCTGGGAGCAGCAGGCGGGACAAGGAAATACTCTGCGGGAGGCGTGTGCGGGCGGCAGGCAGGGCCAAGGGAGAGATCCGGCACCGAACATTGCTGGACCCGGGCACCCGTGCTCTGAATATTCCTGGAGCATGGGCACCATGGGCTCATTCAACTTGCCACCCCTGCACACGGCATCCATTTTAAGGAAGTGCTGTGGGCATGATCCATCAGAGCAGTTTACTCACACACTTGTCTCATTGAAGCCCTCATGAGATTAGGGTCTGCATCTGCAGGAGGGGTTGGGTGAGAGGTTTGGAACACTTTATTCTCTTGCTGACTTATACACAGAGCCCAGGGTAGGTATGTTTATGTGTGTAAGTCTAAGGGCCTGGTTCTGCCACACTGAATCACTTGAGTAGCACCTTAGTCTGCAAGTAGTCCCATTAAAATCAATGACTCAGCGTGAATAAAGGTGGCGGAACTTGACCCTAAATAAAAATTTCGATCTATTTTAATCTGATCTGAAATTTGGCCTGTCCATCTAGCCAGTGTTGTTGTTGTTGTCGTTATTAATGATTTATTTTATTTTATTTTATTTCATTATTTGTGTTACCATAGCAACTACGAGTCCTACTCATGGACCAGCATCCTATCGTGCTAGGTGGTGTACAAACACAGAATAAAATCCTGTCTCTGACTCAGCCCTGTACACTAGGCCTCATTCTGATCTCTAAATACACCTTTCTTTGCATCACGGTTCAATAGGGGATTCACATTAACAACTGGTCAGGAACCTGAAGATTGAATGTCCATTTACATCATCTATCAAACAAAAAATTCGAGGCACCCAACCCTGATATCGGTTTGTGCTTGTATCTTCTTTGGCTGGTGAATGGGTGTTCCTCATTGTGAGAGTTCCCCAGCAGGTCAAACTTTATCCTCATCCTCCGGTTATGGGGACAGCATGAACACAGGTGACATTTTGGGATTCTGTGGGCCAGATTTCACCCATGTGCTGCTTTAAGATTCCGTGGTTCACATGTAAATGAATCTTTTCCACTACAAACAAATACACAGGGTTATATTTAAACTAGATAATTTTTCTCCAAATGGCCAGAGGCAAACTCACAGTTTTACACTGTTTAATATTTTAAAGGTTAGTTGCTTCTAAAAATCACCTCTTCAGAGACCATGGATTTATATGATCACAGGAAGCATTAATTTCATGATGTGGATGATTGAAATGTTTCTTTATTATATTTTAGTTCAGTGATGCAAATATGTGGACTAATGCATTTGTGTGTGCTCGTGTAGATACATACTTCAAAATGATGCATTTTACTGCCTCCTGTATTAGAGTGATAAGTTAAAGTAGTAAAATATGAAATTATTCCCATGTAATTAAATTTTGCATACATACGCTATTGTCTCTTCCTGTAGGCAGCAGAAGAAACAGTTAAACTGATGTGTATGTCCATATAATTAATGGGATTTTTCAGATATGAAAATGTGGATGCACCCTCACACACTCCCTTTCACAATCCACGCAGGAATTGACTTCTGTGTAAGTGAACATCAACAACTTTTAACCTGATGGCCACTATTTAGTTCAATAGTCACTGAAACGTGAAGCTTTGATACTGCTCTTGGCTACCCACATGTAACGTCGCTTCATTAAAATGAGGTGTTATGGTAACGAAAACTGGCCCAACACATGTATTGTTACAGACATTGCATGAAATTCACCCCGGTGCAGACAGCCAGATAGGTTATACGCCCCTTCATTCCCAATTAAACCCTGACGTTTTGGGTTGCTTTAGTCCAGGTTCCTGGTTCAGGCTCCTTTGTGATTACTGTTAACAAACCATGTTTATTCTCTTTCCTATGGTAAATAAGAGAGGCTTGGAGGCGTGGGGGAGGAAACTATGAATGCTATAGTTATTTGTGGAAGAGTATGATGGAGACACGGCTGTACTGCACGTGCCAGGTGAGCAGTCAAAGTAAGGTTACAACACAGACGGATGAACCTCAGAAAGTTCTCATGATAGAGGACCCAGCGTTTTAGGCTGTGTTGAGACTTGCGCTTAAAGTGGGACGTCAATCTCTCTATTTCAGGCTTTAATTATTTGAATTTAGTCTCCAGTTTTAACCCATTCGTCAGGAGATATGTAATTTTTCAATAATAATTTTGTGGTCAGAGCTTCACTAAGGGCTTGTCCTCCCAGAGAGTTAGTGGGCAGCAAGCGAGGGGGTGAATGTACTGCACTATAGCCTGCTGCGACACTAAGTTCCCATGTGGACCTGGCTAACCAGGCGCTAAAAGTTCTACAGAGTGCTTTAACCTGCTACAGTTTGAAACCTTCTAGGGGAGAAGTTTGAAACAGCAATAGATCAAAGTGCACTATGGAACTTTTAGTGTGCAGTAGCAGGGTCCGCGCAGCCAGTTAGTGCACGGCAAGCTCGTGCGCTGCAGATTTACACCCTGGCTTGCCATGCACTAATTGTAGCCAAGCCCTACATTTTATAGAGGAAAGATCTCAGACAGAGGGTACTCTTAAAATATTAGTTTTTAAACACACAACTTGTTCCCCTTATTCATCATAATCTATTTTAGATCTACAACAAGATTTGATGGAATTGTCTTATTCCACAGGCGACTTCAGTTCCTTGGCTCACCAGCTTGGCATGTACCATTGAGAACTGGGCAGCAGGGGGGTCACAGACATGTTACAAAATTGTCCATACGTGGCACCTTTCTCTAAAGCATCTGTCGCTGACCAAGTTTGAAGACATGATACTGGACTAGTTGGATCATTGGGCTAAGCAGGTAGATCTACAGCATGAATGATCCAGTAGTTTGGGCACTAGCCTGAGACTTGAGAGATCTAGGTTCAGTTCTCTACTCTACCCCAGACTTTCTCTGTGAGCCTAGATAAATTGCTAAGGTATCTAGACATTGCTGCACTACATCACAATGGTGAACTGATTTAGGAGCCTATCTCATCTTCAAAAGGGATTTAGGCATTTAAGAGTCTAAATCCTGTTGGCTGTCAATGGGACTTAGACTACCAAGAGCCTTGATCCCTTGTGAAAATGAGATTTAGGCTCCTAAATCAAGTTAGGCATTGCAATGCTGAGTGCAGAAACATCTAACTACCTTTAAAAATCTGGGCCTTGGCCTCTCTGTGCCTCAGTTCCCCATCTGTAAAACTGGGGATAACAGCACTTTCCTATGTTACAAGGGTGTTGTGAGGATAAATATATTACAGACTATGTGAAGTCCTTTGCGATCTACTGATGAAAAACATTATATAAGAGTTAGGTAGTCTTATTATTTCTGATGTGCCTATATTATACTCCTACTTTTGCTGTAGAAAGGACAATTGTGATTGATATTACTGTAAAATAACATACATGTTAATTTCAGTAGTAACTCCCTTGGGAGGTGCTATTAGTTACATGGTGTCTTCTGCTATTGCTACTGAGTCTTCTCCTCAGAGTTGTGTGTCATTAACTCAGGAGAAACCTTTGAAATAAAGTTAGTTTTATTTTAACAATTCTCTTCCTGAGGTTTCCAGTGCCTGCCTGAAGACCTCATAAGTTGGTGTTGTATGTTCTACAGCTGAACGGGGCTCCTTCCAAATTCGAATCATGTTTGCATTTGCGCTTCTAAGACTCTTCCTCGACCCCTCTCTCTTTAGAAGACAACCCTTTGATACCTCTCTCTGAGTATGCCCAAAGGAGTGTTGGGAATGTTGATTCCACTTCATACCAAAAAAGAAAAAGAGCTTTAACAGCTGATTGTGTGCACTAAATAGATTACAGACCCTAATTTGCCATTGTCCGTGCTGGGAGGACCTTTTCAGGAAAAATAAGAACACCAAGCATCTCATGGTAATGATTCTTGAAGGTCTTCTAGCAATTGGGCACAATGACCCGGAGCCACAAAGGGACTTAGGTGCCTGAATCCCAGTTTTAGACATCTAAGCCCCCATTCAAGGCAACACTCTGATCCATAAACCTCCCTCCTACCCCCTCCCTCCCCCCGCTTGGCTATCACCTAACCTTATAGGTGCCTAAACTCACTCAGCATCCAAATTTTCACTGTAAAAGCTCATTAGGTTCCTAAGTTTCTGCCTCAAAGCATGCACACCACTGTCTCGGGAAAGCGTCTGGATGCCTAACCTATGGCTGACCCCCAGGTGATCCTCAAACCACGTGAGGATAGATATTCCTTCACCTATTTTCCTTGCGAGGCCTGATCTGGGAGGCGTGCTCAAAGAACATAACTTCACACAAAATGACTGTGGAGGGAAGAGGTGGCAGCAGCTTCCCTTATAACCTTTAGCGCAGTAGTTAGAGCAGTGGTTCTCAACCCATGGCTGCTTGCTGCCCAATCAGCACACAGCTGCAACCCATGCAACATCCTCAGGGTCATGCAGGTTGTATGTATATTGTGTGGATGCGACCCACATAACATGTAGAGAGATGCATATGCGGCCTACAATGGTAAATAGGTTGAGAGCCACTACGTGAGAGCCCTCGCTGGAGTTGTGAGAGACCCTGATTCAATTCCCCCTCCTGCCTGATGAGGAGCAGGGATTTGAAGAGGGACCTCTCTGGCAAATGCCCCGGTCACTGGGCTAGTGGATATTCTAATCTGAGTCTCTCTTGTTGAAGCCATTCCACTTTAATTAAATATGAATTGGACCAGCGACTGAGTGAGACTTTGAGTCTTTGTGGATCCAGGCTTATGCATTGAGCTATTAATTGAAGCACTTTATTGAAATAACCTTTATTTGATTGGTGACATTTAAATGGTCATCTCATTCTTCCTGCTACAGTGCCACACCAGAAAGGTATCTTAAATCAACAGAGCAAGTACATTGGAGAAAGGGAGTGAAAATCCAGGCTCCTCCTAATAGGAGTGAAGCCTGCCTAGGAAACCAGGGCTGCAGGAGGAAGAGAGCTCCAATTTGATTTGCAAATACGAACCGCCATTGCCATTTGCAGGAATAAAGCCCATTTACCTACCAAGCGATTGCTGTGCAAGGTAAAGCTCCACACCACCGAGGTTTTGTTGGCAGAAAACGAAAGAGGCGATGCCACTGGCTTATTTTTGCCAGCTCTAATCAATCTGCAGATTAATTTCCTGGCTTCCACAACTGAACGGACTTACAACCATATGGTTCCCCATTTCTCGTGTTTGTTCTGGGGAGAGCTAAGCAATGATAAGAAGGAATCATAAATGTGGAAGAATCGTGTGACTTTATTTATCCCAGTTGCCTCGTCCGGCTGGCAGGAGGAGATCAGAATTGGGTTTTATTTGCCTTTTTGCAATTTCCTTCTGTTTACAGTCTGCCCCCTGATTCCCCTTCTGAATTGAAGTGTGTCATGACATGTTTATCTGATTTATTTATGTGTAAAGAAGAGTCCCTGGGACTCTTCTGAACCATGCTTGGTATAATCTTATTGAGAGTCTTATGAAATTAGTGGTTCGTGGGCTGCACATGCCATTTTGGTACAGAGATATGTTATTAATTCTGTGTCTTCAAGTCTCAAAGATAATTTGATGCATTAAGCACTAATCTCAATAATAAATGGCCAAAGGCCTGGTTCCGCAGACCTTACTCATGCAAATAGCTTTTACTTATTCCGAGGGAAACGGTGGGGGCGACGGACCTGTCTGGTTTTAAGATTAAGTTAGATAAGTTTATGGAGGGAATGGTTTAATGGTAAAACATAGTAGTCAAGGAAAACCAAGCAATGGTAGGTAAATAGTATAATGGCTGACAGGGGTCAGGCTGGAGACTCTTGCCTATATGCTCGGGGTCTTACTGATCGCCATATTTGGGGTCGGGAAGGAATTTTCCTCCAGGGTAGATTGGGAGAGGCTCTGGAGGTTTTTCGCCTTCCTCCGCAGCATGGGGCAGGGATCACTAGCAGGAGGGTCTCTGCCGATTGAAGTCACTAAATCACAGGATTGGGGACTTCAACAGCAGAGTCCAGGGAAGGGGTAGGGACGGTTTTATGGCCTGCAGCATGCAGGGGGTCAGACCAGATGATCATAATGGTCCCTTCTGACCTTTGAGTCTATGAGGTTCTTTGGCACCTTGTTACCCCCTGCTTCCAGCAAGAGGGGTCTTTCTTGTAGCTGGGTGTGGGCTCCCTAACCCTCCCAGCCTTTCAGCCACTCATGCACTCTCCTCTAAGTTACGCTGTCCCTGTCTGCATCTTGCCAGTTAACAATAGGTGCACCCACTCCCCGAATCCTTGTGAAGCGTTCCCCTATTGTTGCCGGCACAGGGGCCTGAGGACAGCAACAGTGGGGTTCGGTGCCCGGAGTGCTTCACGCCAATAAACATACCAGGGTGGAGAAACAATCAAAGTTTATTTGAGATCCCAAAGTGGTGCAAGGAGACAGGCAAGTCTCAAATCGAGCACACCAGCAAAAACAGTTTCTCTCTTCTGTATACATTTTACAACTAAGCCCCCCCCTCTCCCCCTCTCTACCACCCCTCCTCTACTCCCCCTCCACTCTCTACCGAAGGCATGTTTATACATTTAAGCAACTAAATCATTCTAGGGCTATAAATCTAGCTTGTTAGTAACTTCTCCCTGAACAGTTATTTGGTCCTGTTTACCCTTAGTTTATTACCCTTTCCCCAGCTAGAAACATGCAAACCTCATCATTATCGTTTGGTACCTGAAATGAACAAGGTCGTAATTGCTAACTGGCTATTTACACATTCCAATTCCTGTCCTTGGTTGTTAAGGTCGATTAGAGTTAAACATGGAAGGACAGAGTTTAAACATGGAAGAACTCTGGCTCAGGCAGGCATAGTAACCCCAACACTATGATATCCAGCTTCTGATGCTGGCTCATCACAGAAATTCCAGCTCCCCCAAAGGTGCAGTGAACCCCAGTTTAACCTTAAACCGCCACACAGCACCTGAGAGCACTTCTACTAAAACACAAAAGAAGAATTTATTTAAGAAAAAATAAGGATTCAGCTAGAAACAAGAGCAGTGATGGAAACAAATGGTTACAATACAAAACAGAATCATAAAAAGCGAGCCTGGGTCTACTCTGATCAAGAGTTACCTTTCCTATCCCATAAAGTAGATTTCCCCACCAAAGTTCAGATTCTTGCAGAGCTGGCTGGTTTCTCAAGAACCAGGTTCTATATGTTCACTAAAGCATCCCTGCTTCATAATGGGTTTTCCTCAGTGCTTCTCCCTCCTCTGCGTTACACTGAAAACAGCCTTTTGTTTCTATTCACAAACAGGGCGAACTCCTGCCTTGGTGTAAAGTTTCCCTTCTTTTTTTTTTTTAAATCTTTAAATGGTTTTGATTGTTGTTGCATCTGATGGTTTCCCATTGAAAGTCTTGGGATTGAGCAAGGCTGAACAACTGGGCCTGACATTGCATCACCAGCCAAACAGGGCAGACAATTCCCCCTTGCCCGAATGGCTCATCACAGAGACGCATTGTCGCCTGGTGACTAATTTTTACTACAAATCCATAAACCAGGCTTTCAGTATAAATACATTATTCCTTAAATATTACCTATAAATACATCTCACGATGATTATCAATCTTGACAAGTTATGAGCTTTCTGTAGATGCCTTACATGTTACTCTTTATTATCCCATAACACATGTGTATGGTGTAGTGCAGTGGTTCTCAACCAGGGGTGCGTGTATCCCTAGGGGTACGCAGAGGTCTTCCAGGGGGTACATCAACTCATCTAGGTAATTGCCTAGTTTTACAAAAAGCTACATAAAAAGCACTAGGGAAATCAGTACAAACTAAAATTTCATATAGACAATGACTTGTTTATCCTGCTGTATATACTATATGGTAATATAATGTGCGCATACACACTGTATTAGACGTGCATTTTATGTCATTTACTGATGCGCGCAGGCACATTCATGAAGTTGAAGTTGGCATGGTCTGCATGCGGATGCGATGCAAAACTGGATAGATTTTTAAAATGAGGAGGTGGAAGCAGTGGTAGTGGTGACAGTGAAAATTGTGAGAAATTGAAAATGACTGAAAAAAACACCCAGTGCCAGTTCTGCGAGGAATATACCGCATTTGGCTTCACATCTGCACCTAGCGATCCACCTCGAGCTTTGTGCTTCCTTTGCGGAGAAACGCTATCAAATAACAATATGAAGCTGGCGCATTTGCAACACTGTTTGAAGACCAAACACCCCGCGCACGTGGGTAAGCCAGTAGAATTTTTTCTGAGTTCCAGACTTGCTAGCTTAAAATGAAAAAAGCTTTTCTAAGCACTATACCATCCACAAGTAGTGCAAGTAGTTTTAAAGTGAGATGAAACTTGGGGTACGCAAGACAAATCAGACTTCTGAAAGGGGTACAGTAGTCTGGAAAGGTTGAGAAACACTGGTGTAGTAAAATATTTTATTTTTTTTATTTTTATTTGGTGTAGTGAGTTTGTCAGGGGTGAGAGATGTTCGCAAAGCAAGGAGACACTTTGTCCTGGGGGCTCTCTGTCATGCTTATGCTAGAAGTCACATTGCAGTTACATGAGAAAGGGTTGCACGATAGGGCCATATGAATAAGATTTTTTAAAAGTGCCTAATGATTTTTGGATGTTCAACTTCACACACCTTAAAGGGACAGAGCATCCACCCTCTTAAAATCAAACTCTTGGAGGGGTCTGAAGCTGGGCATCTAGAAACTGAGCCAGTCAATCATTAGGCACTTTTAAAAATCATTGCCTTAGACCTAGAACATAAGAACGGCCATACTGGGTCAGACCAAAGGTCCATCTAGCCCAGTATCCAGTCTTCCAACAGTGGCCAGGTGCTTCAGAGGGAATGAACAGAACAGGTAATCTCCAGTGATCCATCCCCTGTCACCCATTTCCAGCTTTTGGCAAATAGAGGCTAGGGACACCATCACTGCCCATCCTGGCTAATAGCCATTGATGGATCTGTCCTCCATGAATTTATCCAGGGCTGTCCTTAGGCATATGCAGCATACGCAGCTGCCTAGGGCACCAAATTGCCCCAAATTTCATGGTGCCCTAGGCAGCTGCTTGCTGCATATGCAGCAGCCCCAGCCCCAGCAACCAGCCCTATCCCTCGGCCAGCCCCCCCTGCAAGGGGGGGCCGGACAACTCCCTCCACCCTGTCTCTTATGCTTCCCCCCTGCATTCCCCCCACCCTGCCCCCATTCCACCTCTTCCCCCAGTGACCCCGCACTCACCGGCAGCGGCGGGAAGCGGAGCAACCAGGCCCCAGCCCACTCTACTCCGCCAGCTCCCAGCCACAGCGCTCCGCTTCCCACCGCCGGTGAGTGCGGGGAAAGGATCGCCTCCCCCCCCGCACTCACCGGCGGCGGACAGCAGAGAGACACGGCCCCAGCCCGCGCCGCTTCCCTTGCCCCGGCCCCAGCCATGTCGTGCTGTTTGGGGAAAGGACTGCCTCCGGCTCTCACCGGCGGTGGGAAGCAGAGCACTGCGGCTGGGAGCTGGCAGAGTAGAGCGGGCTGGGGCCAGGTGAGGGAAGTGACACGGCTGGGGCCGGGGCAAGGGAAGCAGAGCGGGCTGCTCCCGGTCCCCTGTTAATCCCCTGGGCCACTCTGGGCCTGTGGGGCCCCCAAAAGTGGCCCCCCACAGCTCCTGCCTCCCAGAGCCTTGGGAGGGGGGGCTGGGGCCCCACACAGCCCCCCTGCGGGGGGGGGCTGCATAGGGCACCCAAGTGGCTAGGGACAGCCCTGTATTTATCTAGTTCTTTTTTGAACCCTGTTATAGTCTTGGCCTTCACAACATCCCCTGGCAAAGAGTTCCACAGGTTGACTGTGCGTTGTGGGAAGAAATACTTCCTTTTGTTTGTTTTAAACCTGCCACTTATTAATTTCATTTGGTGACCGCTAGTTTTTGTGTTATGAGAGGCCTGGTCTATACAGAGCTTTTGTACTAATATCACTATTTCATTTTAGGAGTATGATATTTTCACCTAAATAGACCAGGACAACCTCTAGCATGGACACAACTGTACTGGTGTAAAAGGTGTCTTATACCAGTATAGATTATTCCCCTTCCTATAGGGAATAGCTGGTCTGGTACAAAGCACCTGTATACCAATATAACCTCATCCAAACTAGGAGGGTTGCACTGCTTTAATTATACTGGTGTAGTTAACGAGGTACAACTTTTGCATGTATAGAAAGTGTTCTTTACAGTTCAAGCTGCTATATTTTCATCAGCTCATCCTCTACTGTAGAAGTTGGTACCCTGTAGATTTCCAGCCCTTTTTGTCTCTAGCCCATGGCTTTGTGCTATGTTCAAGGTCTGACATTCCTTTAAATGGGAGCATATTGTATCATAACAGGTCAAGTAAAATAAGACAAGCTGGGTTAGAAAGTCGACCAGGCACTTAACTTTACTCTGCTTGGTTTCTACCCACACAAGGTCCTGCGGTCAACCTCTTAGACTTCTCTTTGAAATGCAGTAGCTATGGATTTGATCCACAGTGCCCAGGTTTAATAATAGCTTCCCCAGGAGGAAAGATGTGTCTACTGTCTGAGATCATCAGAGGAGATTTTTGAAAGTGGCGTAAATCTTTTGTTATGAAACCAAAGCCATGCAACTCTTGCTTGGTTTGATCTACTGTTGTTAGATAGCAATTTAGGCCTAGGGTCATTGGAAGATTGTCTCAGAGCCACACACCTGTTCATACTCACTTGGCGTCAGGTCAAAACCCCAGTAATTGACAGGATTTCAGCTGTTAGCTAAAATCCCTTATATGATGTCTGACAGTCCTTCCAGGGAGATGAAGGTCTTGTGGCTAAAGCACTAGACTGGGATTTGGGAGAATTCACTTCCCAGCTCTGCCACAGACTACCTGTGACCTTGGGCAACTCACATAATTGTGCTGTACCTCAGTTACTTCCTTTCTCTCAGCTCTTGTCTGTCATTGTCTATGCAGTTTGTGAGCTCTTTGGAGAATGGTGTGTGTGTGTGTGTGTGTGTGTGTGTGTGTGTGTGTGTGTGTGTGTGTACACAGTGGAGCCTCAAACTCCTCTGGGCATTACCAGAATACAAATAATAAAGTCAAAATTATTATTATTTCACTGTGAGTGTTTTAGTCATTTGCACCTAAAACTCCAAGCCCTCATGGATTGAAGCTGAAGTCAAAGTTCTCCTGAAACCCTGAGAAGTGAAACTGCTGAGCATTGCACAGCTCTAGAAATTACCTTCCTGTCTAAAAAGTTTCTGTAGTGGACAAAGACATAGACTCAGTTCCAAAATAGGCAGGTTGGAGCCCTAGTTTGTACAGAGCCAGTAGAGAGGAAGGATGGACCAGTGAGTAGAAGACTAGCCTAGGACATGAGTCCTGGATTCAGGGCTGGCTCCAGCTTTTCTGCCGCCCCAAGCGGCGCAAAAAAAAAAAAAAAAGACCACGAGCGGCGGCACTTCAGCGGCAGCTAAATCGCGCCGCTTCTTCGGCGGCAGTGGGTCCTCCCTCTCTTCAGCGGCAGCTCAAATTGGAAGATAGAGAATGACGGACTGCCGCCGAAGACCCGGACGTGCCGCCCCAATACCAGACGTAGTGCCGTCCCTTTGAATTGGCCGCCCCAAGCATCTGCTTCCTACACTGGTGCCTGGAGCCGGCCCTGCCTGGATTTGATTCTTTGCTCTGCTACAGGCTTCTTTTGCAACCTTGGGCAAATCACTTTGTCTCGCTGGGCATCTGTAAAATGTGGATAATAGTACTTGCCTACCTCACAGGGGTTCGGTGGGGAAAAATACGTTAAAGACCGTGAGGTGCTGAGACACTGCGGAGATGTGGGCCATATAAGAACGTTAGATCAATAGGGTGAGACAAAAAAGGAGAACAGATGAACGGTGACAGAGACATGAACAAGAGAATGTAGCAATGCTCTGTCAGATTTCCCTCCCAATTTCAGGTGAGCCCAACCTCTGCTGCAGCAGTGGCAGCTTTCCTCCCCCCGGCAGGCTTGCCACCTCTGCCAGCCCCTGTCTCACAAGGGCCACTTCCTGAGTCCACCACCCCTCCCCTAGGGCCTGCACCTGTCAATCACCTGCTTAGATGTCCAAATTCGATAATATGTGGCCACAACTAATTGCAAGTGCAAAATTGCTCTCACAAAATGAGGGGGATGTTTCTGGCACATACAATGTATCTCTAGCACTCTGCAGTAATATGGAGATGTTTGCTAGTGGTGTTTGTATTTTTTTGTATTAAATTCAAACAGCAGAGGTACTCCCCCCTCCCCTAGAAGAGCACTTGAATTATCATTTATTCCAGAGCAAGCCTATGGCTTTTGGAGAAGATAAAACCTTCAAAGCAAAAGCACTGGAATCAACTACATCCCCGGTGTAATTCCACTGAAGTCAATAGGTGTTTACACCAGAGATGGATGCGTCCCACGGAGCTTATTCAAATGGAACATCTTTCTTTTCTTTTTTGCTTTCATTTGTCTCTGTACGAATTTGAAACACGTTGCCCTGCTCATGACTTATTTATGTTGTGCCACATATTTAAACTCTAGGGTTTTGTGGGTGTTTTTTAACATTATGTCCCCAAACACTGTTGTTCCTGGAGAAGATGTCCAAATGATTTGCCAGCAGAGGGAAAATGCTGGGGGGCATTATCATGTGAGAACCCGCAGCTAGGGTTGCCATATTTCAGGTTCCCAAAAAGAGGACACTGCCGGGGGGACGGTAAGGAGGGGAGTACAGTCGGGGGTACGGGAGAGGCTATCGGGGTGTATGAGGGCTGTATGTGTACTGGGAGGGGTATTTGGAGGCCCTGGAGGGGGTACGTGCAGTAGGGGTACTCACTGGAGGTTGGAGGCAGTGCTGTTCCCTGTCACTGTAGCAAGGCAGCTGCTGCAAGCCCAGGATACAGCACCAGCCATCAGTTAGCGCCTCCCTGTGTAGACCTGTGTTGAGCTCAACAGACCCAAGTGAAGTTGAAAGGGGAAAAAGAATGGAAGACATGAGAGCGGAAAGAGAGGCTACTCAGTATAATCAGGTGGCTTTACATGTATGTAAGTGATCTGATCCTTAGGCAAAGTCAAAGTATGGTGTGGATCTCCCATAACTAGACTTGAATGCAGTGAGTGGAAACCCATGATGTCTCTCACCTCTGCCTTTCCATCACAGAAACAAACCATGTCTATTCATTTTGTATTGCTTTTTTGTGATGCATTTTATAACAATCAGGTTAGAACAGTGGCTTCTCTTGAGAAATCCAAGAGATGAAAAATAACTTTGTGCACTAATCAGTGGTGAATACTGCATTTCCCTGACAGCCATCAGAAACATAGCAGTTTTGCTTCTCAGAGTTTCCAGTGAGCATTTGACTTGGTGAACACCCCAGAGCTAAACCCCCAAACCATTGGGTCTCACATTGAAACTGTGAATTTCAAGTGGATACAACGTTCAACCATACATTGGCCCAGGATCATGAACATTACAATAAACTTAGCCCTAGTTATTATTGGTGTGACACATAGCACACACGGCATGAAACTTGTCTTCCAGACATCCAAGAAGGAATGGTCATTGCTCCAAGAAACTCACCATTTAAGGACAGACAAGTAGGCAGAGGTCAAGAAAGAGGAATAAAGAAAAGTGATTTTCTATACAAATCAACAAGAAAGCATGGTAAAAGTCGTGCTTTAAAAGAAGCTTAAGTGGAGAGGGTAAGTGTCTTTCAAATGAATTCAGGGAGGCCATATCATGCATAGGAGACTACATGGGAGAAGTTACAGAGGCAATTGTTTCAGAAACTGACAGGTGAATGGATGAGAATACAAAATTTGGCAGGGTGGAGGGTGACATGAAGTTTGACCAGGAGGATCAGTAAGGAGAAATGGATTTATAGAGACAAAATCTTTATATTCATAATAAAACTCAGAGCCGAATGATTTTTCCTTTCATTTTTATTTTTTGCTATCGCTTTGCAAATCTTTAATTGGAAGGGTGTGTTCCCTTTGAGACATCCCTGATCTGTCCTACTCTGATATTGCACAGAAGTTTTCCTTAGTCTATGTAATATTATACATGGCAACTAAAGACGAAAACCACGCTGTGCTGCGTGTATTTACATTTCACTGGGGGTAGAAAAAGTCAGAGGCCAAGATGGCAAGTATAAAAGTGCACATTGCAAATCTTAAATACCCATTGTTCTACTTTGGGTTGGGTGTTAAAGATGACCGTAGCTCATCTAGTTGATGTCTTTCTATAAAAGAAGTGGCTTCCTTACGAGCAACAAGGTATTTTACCGAGTGTTTAGTATAACTGATTACCTACTGATTCAATCAATTATGTGAACATGGAGCCAAAGAGACCATTATGGGGCTTTACGCTGTTACTGCAGCTGCTCTGCTGCTTGACCTCATGACACGTTCGCTGTCTGAGGTAAATATTTGCAGCTGTCAACAAAACCTGGACAGTCTCCTGCTGCCAAATTGCTCTGTTATATAGACTAAAACCCTTCCTGATTAGCTGACTCAGGGCCCCCAATACAACCCCGTTGAGAACTCAGGTTGATGTGGCTGTCAGAAGGGAAAGTGGAAGAATCATTGAAATGAAGCTGTCCGACCATCCTGGAACTATTGATGAAATTGCAATCTAGTTGTCCACCTCTGGGCCTTATCCAAAGCCTCCCATTGACTCCATTGGGCTTTCAGTCAGGCCCTTTCCATGGTGTTCTTTTAAAGAAAGGTTGTTTTCACTGTTTGACTTCCTGTATGCAACAATAATGGATGATGAAGTTGGCAATGATAGGGTATGGAGTAAATTGCATTGGCAGTTTATCGATCAGGACAATGGTTAGCAATTCTGCAATGGCAAGGCTTTGAAAAGGAAAATACCTTGCTATGGCCAAGATTCTTTGTTGTAAAGAATAAGCTTAGTAGAGCTGTGGGTGATGGCTCTTTATTCAACCAACTGTTATAATTACCTATATCTCTTTGGCCTCTGAGCTTGTATGTGATAATGTATTTGGCGCACTAATAAAAGCGATCCCTGTATCTCGCTTCTTCCCTAAGGCACGAAGAAAAGAGATATTAAAATCAACTCTTCAGATAGTCCACAATACAAAATACTCACCCCGCTGGCCTGAGTTGACCCTCTTTTGTGTAGTCTTTCCACACAATTTAAAGAGCGAATGGGCCATGGAGTGAATGGGCCAGAGAAACAGGACTAGGCTCTGACAACTGGTGACCCCTTAGCGTAAGTCTGCACAGCAAAAGCAAAAGAAGAGACATGGCAGTGAGTCTTAGTGCCTCGGTCAACTGATTCGGGCTCACGTTATGGGGCTAAAGATAGCAGTGTAGACATTCCCACTTGGACTGAAGCCTGGGCTCTGAGATCCACCCCCTCATGGGGTTCAGAACCTGGGCTCCAGCCCTAGCCCAATCAGCTACACTGCTATTTTTAGCCCTGTAGCACATGCCTCGTGAGCCGGAGTCAGTTTACCCAGGCTCTGAGACTCACTGCCATCACAGGGGCTTTTTTGCAGAGTACACATGCCCTTAGGATATGTCTACACTGCAGTGTAAGCCTAGGGTTTGAACTCAGGCTCAAGCCTAACCCCCATCTGTCTACACACAAATCGTGTTAACCCAGGGTTTGGTCCCAGGATCCCACAGAGGTGGAGGGTCCAGGGTTCAAGCGCTATTGATGCAATCCTACTGGACTTGTGCTCTGGGAGTCAGCCAAAAGTATCCCACAATCCAACGGGCTGACTTTCTTTGTCCTCTGAACAGTCAAGTTTGGTGGACAGTCAAGTTTTCCCACACTGCACTACAGACAAAGGGCTAGAGCAGCCACATTTTGGGAGGGCGCTAGGATATGGGTGCTTGGACTCATTATAATGCAGTGTAAACACTGGAGCCCCAGGTTGGGACTCAGGGTTCAACAATTTGTAACCTGGAGTTACAAATGAGTGTAGACACTCAAGTTCTAGGTTAACAAACCCTGGGTCTGCAAATTCGAATTCTACTAACCCTGGGCTCACGTTGCAGTGTAAACATACCTTTAGGTGAAGGGTAGAAGGTCCCACAGCTCAGGCTCCAGCCAAGCCTGAATGTCTACACCACAATTTTACATCCCTGCAGCCTGAGGCTATATCTACACTACAGCCAGGATCAACACTCTAAGATCGATCCACCGGTGGTTGATTTAGCAGGTCTAGTGAAGACCCGCCAAATCGACTGCAGATTGCTCTCCAGTTGATCCCTGTACTCTACCCCCGACGAGAAGAGTAAGGTAAGTAGACAGGAGATTTTCTCCCATCAACACCCCCCCCTTGCGGTGTAGACCCCACGGTAACTCAACCTAAGGTATTGTCAACTCCAGGTATGTTATTCGTGTAGCTGGAGTTGCGTAGCGTAGGTTGAGTTACCGCGGTAGTGTAGACACAGCCTGGGTCTTGCAAGCCTGAATCATCTGACACAGATCATCCTCAGGTGTTTAATTGCAGTGTAGACATACTCTGGGAGGTCATGTTTCAGGCACAATGGCAGGGCAGTGTGGATAATCTTGAATACTACTACTCCCTGTTCTGAACCTCTTGATTGGAGAAACTAAGGTCTTCAGGGCTATCAATCTGGCACCTTTCATATGTTCTAATTTGTTGGGAAAAGTTGTAGGTGTCTGTACATTATTTAGTAGTAAATGAATAATTAGATCTGGTTGAAAGAGAATTAGTACACAGGCAGTGCAGCTTTTCTATCGGCTTACTTTTTGCCACCTTGAAACACTTACATCCTTAGGTTTCTTGCCCAGAAGTGCTATCTTAAATGGAGAGTTTGTCTTTCCTGCGTGAAAAGGAATGCTGGCCAAATTCTACTTGATAGTACACTGTTGTAAATATGGAGTATTTTTGTTTCATTGTTTCCTTGTGCTCCCCTCTCTGTCTGCATCCACCTCTTGTCTTTTGTCCTATACTTAGACTGTAAGCTCTTTGGGGTAGGGACTGTCTTTTTATTCTGTGTTTGTACAGTGCCTAGAACAATGTGGTCATGGTGTCCTGGGCCACACCATAATGCAAATTAATAATAATAATAAATAAATGGAGTAACTGAAGTCTGGAATCATTGTGGATTTTAATGAGTATAAATGAGAGCAAAAATGGCTTGTCTGTCTTAAGCAGGGGTGGGCGCAGGAATTTAAATTTGACCCCTTTTGGAGGCGTACATTCTGTGCTCCCCCCTCCAGGAGCTTGCTCTTCTCCCTCCCCACTGGGCCCTAGGAAGAGCTTGATGCCCCCACCGCCCCGGCCCCAACAGGAGCTTGCTCTCCCCTCCCTCCCTCCCCCCACACCCTGGCAGGAGCTCACTCTTCTCTGCCTCTGTGGCCTAGAGAAATTCTGTGCCCCTGACGATTACTGGGCGGGGTGGAGGTAGCCTGTGCCCCCGCTTGCCCCCCACTTGTGCACACTCCTGGTCTTCAGCCAGTGTCTTGGTTGTTTACCAACACAATTACAAGAAGTAAAAGAAGACAAATGGGGTTTTTTTACTGTGAGGAGACAATACTGTAGTTCAGGGATCGGCAACCTTTGGCACGCGGCCCGTCAGGGAAATCCGCTGGCGGGCTGGGCCACTTTGTTTACCTGCAGTGTCTGCAGGGTCAGCCGATCGTAGCTCCCACTGGAGGCGATTTGCTGTCTCAGGCCAATGGGGGCGGCGAGAAGCAGCGTGGGCCAAGGGATGTGCTGGCCTCCGCTTCCCGCAGCCCCCATTGGCCTGGAACGGCGAACCGCAGCCAGTGGGAGCTGTGATCAGTCGAACCTGTGGACGCTTTAGGTAAACAAACCGTCCCAGCCCGCCAGCAGATTTCCTTGATGGGCTGCATGCCAAAGGTTGCTGATCCCTGCTGTAGTGTAACAGAGGTCAGTATATTGTAGAATGAGAGACTCTAAGAAGGAAGGACGAATGGTGTGGTGGTGAAGGTTGAATAGGAGTGCCACTGACCCCTTGTGAGTCCTTAGAGAAGTCACTTGGCATTGCATTTCAAAACAGTGATCTCCTCTTGGTGGGTGCAACTTCACCTACAAAACTTACATCTGAATTTTGCACCTGTAATACAGCTATAGCTACAAAATGTGAGCACAAGCTGTTCCCCCCCAGAAGGGAATCCTGGATTCAGCCCTTTGAAAATGTACCCCTTAAATCTCCCTTGGTTTCCTTATCTGTATATGTAAAAATATATGGGGAATAATACTTCTGCCCTTAACAAGGATGTTGTGAGGCTGTTTCTGTTTTAAGGCACGTTGAGCTCCTGGAATGAAAGGAGCTATGAAAATGGATGGTATACTTGTATCACAGCCACTGATGGGCTGGAGAGACATTTAGGTCCTGATCCTTCAACGGCCCCCAAAGGAAGTGCAAGCTATTATCAGGGAGGTTAGTTAAACATGGGAACAACTAACCTACAGGTGTGGTCAGGGCCGGCTCCAGCTTTTTTGCTGCCCCAAGCGGCGAAGCGAAGAAAAAAAAAATAGATAAAGCCGATCGGCGGCACTTCGGCGGTAGCTCAATTGCACTGCTTCATTCTTCTGCAGCAATTTGGCGGCAGGTCCTTCGCTCCCTCTCTTCCACTTCGGCGGCAGCTCAAAGAGGAAGAGAGGGACCTTTTATCTGTCGCTTTTTTATTGACAGCAATATCCTCGAAAAAAATGAACCTGTGTTAATGACAGTCAAGTTAGTCTGTTTTTTTATTTCAGGTTTTGTTTTTCTTGATTTGCCAGTATCTAAAACTCTGAATGTAAAACAACCTTGTATTTTAAACAGAGATTTCTTCCAAAGGTCTTCTCAAAAGGAGCTTTGTTTTTTAATGTCTCTATAATAGCTTTATCATAGCATTGCAGCCATTGTAGGAGGACTTGTGTTATAATAATGAAATAAACAACAAGTTACAACCTTCTCACAAACAAGAGAACCATTGGCATTTATTTGCCTGTAATACACTATCTGCTTAATTACCTCGTATACTAGGGGTCCTACATGAGTTACAACAAAAGAACAAAGAAATGGAAGTATAAGCCGCGCTCACATAGCTTATGTTTTCCTACTAATACACATCGTCATCTTCTTCTTCAGTCAGTTTACAGAGCTGTGAATATCTTGCATGGTGCCCATTCAACCTATCCCTTTCATTTAAAACATGATAAAAGCAGTTTCGTTTGCAAAAACAAGGGGACTGGAATATTGGGTTTTGGAAATCAGACTATAAAAGCTAGGAATTGGAAGAACTTGGGAGAAACACCACCTATGCTGAATAGATTCTTAGAGCAGAAGGGACCATTATGATCTAGTCTGACCTCCTGCATAGCACAAGCCATACATTTCATCCCGTGATTCCTACATCTAGTTCAACAATTTGAAGCTGACCTAGAGAGTAACTTTTAGAAAGACATCCAGTCTTTAAATACTCCAAGTGACAGAATTTACCGCATCCTTTGGTAATCAGTCCCAGCAGTTAGATACACTCACTTATTTGCATCTTATTTCCTATTTGAACTCTGGTGGACTTCAACTTCCAGTTATTAGATCTTGTTGCAACTTTGTCTGCTAGATAAAAAAAAACCTTCCGATAGGGTGACTTACTTTTTGAAATGAGTTCTTCCAGCTGGTCAAACCGGTAAGCCACACACAACTGGTTTAATTAAAGTCCATAGTACAGAAAACAGCACCTAACATAACTAAAAAATTCTACCCTTCCTTGAAAAGTTGTGAACTAGTTATGGTGGGTCTGTGTGATGTAAGCTGGTGGTCTCTATACAGTTCCTAGTGGACAATCATCCATGACATGCAAGGCACCACTACAGCTAGCACTATAGGGAACCCTGGTTATAAACCTCAACAGAAGGGACCCGTGGAGCCTTGTTGTAATATGTCTGTGATTTAATTAAATAACTTCAGGGCTAATTTCTGCACCTCCTTGTACAATCCTAGTAATCCAATCAGATATGCAAATCACCTTGGATTGCAATAGAGGCTTTTAGTTCTTTTGACAGAAGACCTCAGCTGCTTTGATAAGTACTGGAGACAGAAAAGAGTTTACAATCTAAACAGACAAGACAGACACAGGATAGGGGAGCAGGGTGTAACTTACAAGGGTAGCCACTTGGGGGCTGCTCCACAGCTTCACCATCTAAGAAGTCACTCCACTAAAGTACGATACCCAAGCACATCTCTCAGGGCAGGTGTGGAGAGGCTGGATCAGAGGCTGAAAGAAAACAAATCTGATCTCTTTGCTGTTTGTGAATAAAGATTTAAACTCTGGTTGTTCTGGAGAAACCAACAAACAAAGTGGTTGTCCCAATTTTCAGGCTGTGGTTTCAGTCTCCCAAATAAATTAAACTGAAATATTGCGGCCGCTGTGACTGCCTAGAGGTATCTGTGTCTGCATTCTCTCTGCTCAGTTTTTGACTATTATGCCAGGGTTTCTCTTTTTATTCTTCTGTTTTTAGTATCTCTCCCCCGCGCCACCCCCCCCATACCTTCTCCCTCTCCCTCTCCCCGCCCCACCTTTCCTTGGTCTTACGTTTAGTTCTGTCTTTACATTTGGCCTGAGACTATGAATCAAAAATCAGGCTGCATAATCATTTTGTTTCTAATTTAAGTAAAAACTGTAATATCTGGATAAAACTCATCAGCTTTGAAATCCAGATCAGATCATACAAAATAGCACATGCCTGGTGCTGCCGCTGCTGTTGCTGACTTCTCATACTGTCACTGTGTCCAGGAATTAAAGCTAGGCAAATAACTGATTTTTTTGGTTTGCTGGCAGTTCCAAAAAAAAATCAAAATAATTCTCAGTTCAGGTCAAATCAAATAAACAAAAAATTCCAAAAAACTTTGGCAAATCAAAAGAATCCATTTTAGGGTCGAGCAAAACACATAATTCAACCCCAAATGTTTTATTCCTGGGCCATTTTTAAAGGACCAGATTCACAAGATGGCTGGAGAAGGAAGTGGTACTCAGCTGGGATGTGGGAGACCTAGGTTTGAACCCCCCACTCCTACGTTAGAGCCCCAATTACCAGCCCATAGCGTATTCTGAAGGGAGCCTCTTTCAGTCTCGCCTGCTGAACTGTGTATAAACTACCTGACTAGTCATTGGGTCAGAAGGCAAGCATGAAAATCAATATAGCCTGGTGGTTAGGGCACTCATCTATGTTCAAATCCTTGCACGAGAGCATCTCAGATCCCAGGAGAGTGCTCTCCCCACTGAAGTAAAAACCAGCTATGAGATGAGCACTGTCTCCGATAAGCCACCATTTTATGACTATAGCTGGGGGGAAAAAAACAATTCTGGGTGAAACTATTCAGCGAATGTGTGTCAAATTATGTCACTCAGCCTTTCCTGCCTTCTGCGTTACCCCTGACCATCCTCCCCTTTCGCAACTTTTACTCATTTCTGGCTTCTGTGCAATAGGATTCTCCCCCCTCTCCCCCAGCCTGGTTATGCCACAGCTGTGGGAAGAGCCTTTGAGCCTCTGGACCCTGCTTCGACATAATCAAGCTGGTCTTTATAATGCAAGATCAGAGCAGATGGCATCCCAGTCTGAAGTATATTCTGAAGCCGAAGGAAGCTGTGTGAAGATGTGTCCTTTGTTGTCTGGAAGGCTTGAGGTAATGTGGAAGAAGCGAGATCAAATGCATAGCTATTGACCGTTTTTCTGTGTTAGCAGAGCATGGTTCTGTTAGATAGACTGCACTGCGCTCCCAGAAATATGTGTGAATTTCATGTGAACCTTCATTGATTTTCTTACAGATTGCATTAGTTCCAATCACAAAGAAATTGCATCTCCTATATAACTAATGCAGACCTACAGCAAACATTTCCCTGCAGACTAGTTTTCCTGTAAAATGCAGAAACTCAAATACTTCTGGGAGCACCCCTGAGTACTTCACACGTCCTCCTCTTGTATAGATATCACAGACGCTGCACCAGTCAGCCCTGATGATATTGGTAAATGCCACTGTTACTTCTCTCCCCTCAAACTAATCCAGTAGCCGGCAATTTCAAATAGGGAAATGTGGCAAAACTACATCACTGAAGTCTAACAGAGCCTTCATTTCATTAGACAGATTTTTAGTTCCCCAGAAACCTGGAGCTCTGGTGTTTGCTTAAAAAGGCAACGGTCCCCTATTTTGTCTCTAGGTGCAAAGAACTGAGGGACAGATCTTCAGCAGGTGTAAATCAGCATCGCTCCACTGAGGTCAAGGATGCCAGCCGAGGATCTGGTCCTTAATATCTTCACTGTCTGACCATGCTTTTCAGTGCAACTGTTTCTTTGCAATGTATGGTTCTTTCAGGATTTCTAAAGTGAAAGGTGCCAGCAGGGCAGTCCCTAGGGGGGTGCAGGGCCTGCGACAAATCAGCCCCCACTGGCTTGGGGGCCCCACTCTGCATTGGCGGTTGGGCCGGAGGGACAGATCCGGCCTGGTGCTGGGCCACCTGCTACTCTATCGCGCTGCTTCATTCTTCGGCGGCAATTCGGCGGCGGGTCCTTCGCTCCAAGAGGGACTGAGGGACCCGCTGCCGAATTGCCGCCAAAGACCCGGACATGCCACCCCTTTCCATTGGCCGCCCCTTTACATTGACCTGCTTCCTTCGCTGGTGCCTGGAGCCGGCCCTGCCGGTGCCTACTGCAGGGCTATTGTTGACCATAGCACCACGGTGACTCAGGGTTTCGCCCAGGGTGGGGGACTCGCTGCACCAAAACGCAGGCGGCTGAGCCGGGCGCTGTCTCTGCTAACTGCCAACAAGATGGTGGGCCCTGCGGAAGTGATGGATTCGTCTTCCGGGACCGACCGTGCCGGCCAATCACACCAGCCCATGGGGTCCCCCAAAGTGCGGGGCCCGGAGTGGTCACCCCGATTTGCCCTTCCCAAGGGATGGCTCCGGGTGCCAGGCTATTTCACCTCTGGAGTCCCACCACAGGAATGACAATGGCAATTCTTGATTTAGTCCTAAGTGGAGCACAGGATCTGGTCCAAGAGGTGAACATAGCTGAATTGCTCGGTAATAGCAAAGTAAATGTAAACTTCCCTGTAGGGATGAAAATACCAAAGAAACCCACCATATTAGCATTTAACTTCAAAAAAGGGAACTACACAAAAAACAAGGAAGCCAGTTAAATGGAAAGTAAAAGTAACAGTGGCAAAAGTGAAATGCCCACAAGCTGCCTGAAAGCTATTTAAAAACACCATCATAGATGCTCAAACTAAATGTATACCCCAAAGCAAAAACAAAAACCAACAATAAGAGGGCCAAAAAATGCCACCACAGCTAAGCAGCAATGTAAAAGAGGCGGTTACAAGCAAAAAGGTATCCTTTAAAAATTGGAAGTCAAATCCTACTGAAGAAAATAGAAAGGAACATACACTCTGGCAGGTCAAGTGTAAAAATATAATTAAGCAGGCCAAAAAAAGAATTTGAAGAGCAACTAGCAAAAGACACAAAAAAACTAATTGCACCTTTTTTAAGTACATCACTGGATGATCAAGATGCTAAAGGAGCACTCAAAGAAGACAAGGCCATTGAGAAAAAGCTAAACGTATTCTTTGCATTGGTATTCACAGCAAAGGATGTGAGGGAGATTCTCACATGTGAGCCGTTCTTTTTTGGTCAAACATCTGAGGAACTGCCGTAGATTGAGGTGTCAACAGAGGTTTTGAAATAAATTGATAAATTAAACAGTAATAAGTCACCAGGACTAGATGTCATTCACCAAAGAGTTCTGAATGAACTCAAAATATGAAATTGCAGAAGTACTAACCGTTGTATCAGAGTAACCTGTCACTTGAAACAGCCTCTGTATCAAACAATTAGGCGGATACTTAATGTAATGCCAATTTTTGAAAAGGGCTCCAGAGGCGATCCTAGCAATTACAGGCCAGTAAGCCTAAATTCAGTACCAGGCAAATTGTTTGTTTGAAACTATAGTAAAGAGCAGAATTATCAGACGCATAAAGGAAAACAATATGCTGGGGAAGAGTCAACACGGCTTTTGTAAAGGGAAATCAGGCCTGACCAATACATTAGAATTCTTTCAGAGAGTCAACAAGCATGTGGACAAGGGAGAGGAAGTAGATATGGTGTACTTGAAGTTTCAGAAAGTCTTTGACAAGGTCCCACACCAAAGGTTCTTAAGCAAGCTAAGTAGTCATGGGATAAGAGGGAAGGTTCTCTCATGGATCAGTAACTGGTTAAAAAGATGGGAAACAAAGGTTGCTCCTTTAGCATCTTGATGTCCCTGGTGGGTTGTGGAGTGAACAGTGTCAGACTGACACCTCTGGAGACTGAAGCTCTCTTTCCCCAGAAGAGGTACAAGAAAGGGTCAGTTTTCACAATGAGAGAGGTAAATAGCACGGTCCCCTAATGATCCATACTGGGACCTGTGCTGTTCAACATATTCATAAATTATCTGGAAAAGGGGGTAAATACAGAGGTGGCAAAGTTTGGAGACAATACAAAATTACTCAAGATAGTTAAGTCCAAAGCTGACCGCAAAGAGTTTTAAAAGGATCTCACTAAACTGGGTGGCTGGGCAACAAAATGACAGATGAAATTCAATGTTGATAAATACAAAGTAATGTACATTGGAAAACATAATCCCAACTATACATGTAAAATTATAGGGTCTAAATTAGCATGCAAGAAAGAGATCTTGGAGTCATTGTGGATAGTTCTCTGAAAACATCCACTCAATGTGCAGCAGCAGTCAAAAAAGCTAACAATTTTGGGAACCATTAAGAAAGGGATAGATAATAAGACAGAAAATATCATAATGCCACTACATAAATTCAAGGTATGCACACACCTTGAATACTGCATGTAGTTCTGGTCATCCCATCTCAAAAAAGATATATTAGAATTGGAAAAGGTACAGAGAAGAGCAACACAAATTATTACAGGTATTGAACGGCTTTCATATGAGGAAAGATTAAAAAGACTGGGACTGTTCAGTTTAGAAAAGAGACGACTGAGGGGGTATATGATAGAGGTCTATAACATCATGAATGGTGTGGAGAACATGAATAGGGAAGTGTTATTTACCCCTTCACATATCACAAGAACTGGGGATCGCCCAATAAAGTTAATAGGCAGCAAGTTTAAAACAAACATAAGGAAATATTTCTTCACACAACGCACAGTCACCCTATGGAACTTGTTGCCAGGGGATGTTGTGAAAGCCAAAAGTATAAGTGGGTTCTAAAAAAGAATTAGGATAATTTCCTGGAGGACAGGTCCATTAATGTCTATGAGCCAAGATGGTCAGGGATGCACCCCATTCCTCTGGGTCTCCCTAAACTTCTGACTGTCAGAAACTTAGCCTGGATGACAGAGACTGGATCATTCAATAATTGCTCTGTTCTGTTCATTCCCTCTCAAGAATCTGGCACTGGCCACTGATGGAAGACAGGGATACTGGGCTAGATGGACCATTGGTCTGACCCAATATGACCATTCTTATGTTTTTAATGGCCACCCTTCAGGAAAGAGGAGAGGCCAAAAAAGACACAGAAGTCAGCTAAGTACAGGGGACAACCAAAAGAGAATTGAGGATAGGAGTGAAGTGAGAGGAACAGTACAAAGGAAAATGGAGCAGAGAACCCACTTTTTCAAGAGCATTTTCAGAGAGTCAATGGATGGTGCCCTGAGGAAGCCTGCCCAGAGGCCTGCTCAAATGAGTGGCAGGAAGAAGACCCCACAATCACAGAGGTTCTCCTCACAGTCAACCTTCTTCATCTGGGACTGATGCACAGCCATTTTTGCCAGTGCCAGGATAAGGTTGATGAGGAGGAGGTCTTTGGACTTAGTGGGGTCTTGGATGGGGTGACCATAAATTAAAAGGTGAGGGGGAAAGTCCAGCCAGAGCCTAAAGAGGTTCTGGAGGAGGCGGGAAAGGGGCTGCAGCCCGGTGCACTGTTGACAAATGTGTGCCAGGGTCTCCCTCTCACTGCAGAGGGGGCATGTGTCAGTCACGTTAGTGAACAGGGCCAACACGACGTCCATGAAGAACCCACCAAGTGATGTCCCTGGCAGGTTGTGGAGTGAACGGTGTCAGACTGACACCTTTGGAAACTGAAGCTCTCTTTCCACAGAAGAGGTACAAGAAAGCTTTCCCCATTCTCTCCTACCAATGTGCCTCAACCGAGTCCCAGAGAGAACTCCTCCAGATGGTGATAGGGAGGTCCATTCGGTTCTTGGCTCCTGTACCTAAATTGCCACTATGGATGCCAGTTGTGGTGGGGTGATAGAGCTAAACTGTTTCATGAACCATACAGTCCATCATCCATTTTCTCCTTTTTTTCTATTTCTCTTCACCTTCCTGTTACTCTTCAATTCCACTCCTTCCACACTTCTTTGCCTGTTTTTAACTGATCTGTAAATTGTTCACACTTGAGGACAATATAAATGAGAGCTCAATCCATCACCATTGAAATCAATAGGATTTTTGCCTTTTTCCTGCTCCAATGCCTATAACATGCAGCAAAAACTGGTATTCTGTGCAGCTTCATATAGCATCTCTACCACACTGGCATCTGAGCATTCAGTGATTTTTGTGATTGGATTATAAAAATCTGATATGGCAGAAACTCAGTGTTAATTGTTTTTGGATAAGTCCTCTTCCCTTGCCCTGTACTAGACTCTATGATACTATGGCATCACCCAGTGGGGTCCAAATGGGTCACTTTTATTCTATTAAAGATCTTCTCCACTCCAGTAATGTCAGGCATAGAAAGTCCACCTATCCAAAACTATATACGGGCAGCAGGTCCATAGGTATTTTGAGACAGTTGAGGTCATGGAGCAGTCCACAGACATTACATCAACCAATGTATAAAACTCCACAGTCGGCTGTGATGGGAAGCCGGAGAGTGGTGCCGCACTGGAGAGTAGTGGTGCGCAGCCGGTGATTGTTGACTTGGTGCCGGAGATGCAGTGCCAGGGAGTTGGTGATCAGGCGACCAATGACCGGTGCTGCAGCGACGGGGAACATTGTTGGGGAGCTGGCGACTGGTGACACATCGGTGATCGTCACTGGGTCGAAGACCAATGAGACAGCCCCATAGAAGGCTTCCCTCTCGAGGGGACCACCTTCGCTGACTCCACAGGAATCAGGCATGGGTCTCTAGCAAGGGTAGCAAAAATTTGGTGTTTTCCCAGGATTTCAGTCCCAATCTTATACTCACTCAGCCATGCATACTGAGGAACAGGTCTACCAGAGAGGTTACAGAAAAGAGCCACAAAAATGTCCCAGGGGCTGGAGAAAATGCCTGCCAGTGAGATACTTCAAGAGCACAGTCTGATTAGCTTATCAAGGAATAACAAAAACCAATGACTGGAAGCTGAAATCAGACAAATTTAAAATAGACATAAGGTTCAAATTTTTAACCATGAAGGTGATTAACCATTGGAACAAACTACCAAGAGAAGTGGTGGATTCTCCATCTCTCGATGTCTTCCCATCCAGACTGGATACCTTTCTAGAAGATATGCTTTGGCCAAACACAAGTTGTTGGGCTCAATAGCATGGTAAAATGTAATGGCCTGTGAGATGCAAGAGGTCAGATTAGATAATATAGTGGTCCCTTATGGCCTTAAACCCTATGAATCTATGAGAATATGGGATTAAACATAGTGATATTATTATAATTTATATTACTATAACACCTAGATGTCCCAACCAAGATTGAGACCCCATTGTGCTAGTCATTGTACAAATATATACAGCAGTAAGAGAATAGTCCCTGCGTTGAAGAGTTTTCAATCTAAATGGACAAGTCAGAGAGAAATGAAGTATTGTCCCCATTTTTGAATGGGGAACATAGGAATATAAAGTCATTTGCTCAAGGTCATGGAAGAAGACTATGGAAAAAATGGATTTGAATGCAGATTCTTTGAGGTCCAATCAAGTGGCCTAACCAGAAGACTATACTTCCTCTCGACTGTAAAGAGCCCAAAGGTTTTGAAGAGGAACTGACGACATTAGGTTCAGTGTTCCATTCTGAAAGTTTGACTTCAGAGAGAGTAGGATGGGATCCTCTCTGGCAAACAGTAACTGCACTCGGAGTACCCTCTTAGCACTCATGGAAGGACTCAACCGTAGGATAAACAAGGAAATTCAAATCAAAGTCTGACACACAATCCATAAATCAACCAGCAGTACCAAGGTATTATGGCAAATAATACTTCATCTCATGTACTGATCTGACAGCCTGGTAATTGCTTACAATGGACTGTCACCCATAACTTTGACATGTCTTGCTCTTGTTGGTTACAATCTTAATAATAACTCAAACGCAGAGCTTGGGTTTAACTTTCAGTGCTCGCGTCTTTAAAGAGGGAACTCTTTCACAAAGGACAAATAGGATACAGATAATATGCCATGCCAGCTAATGAGGTAATTTAAATGCAAATTATATGAAGGTATGTGAAAATTGCTGCTTAAAAAAAGGAAGAAAACTTGCAATTTAGCAAAACATATTTTTAAATGATTCCAAATGAAGCCCAGTGATGCCAAGTTTCAGCTCCCACGATGGTGTTATTTAAGGACGAGATGTCAACCCGCTCTGAACCAGGATTTTCTAGTGGGCAGGCTGATAGCCTTAAGGACAGCAGTGGGAATAGCAACTGTGTAATTGATTTGAGATAAAATATTCATATTCCCCTGTGATCAGGCGGCGTGATACCTTCCTTAACCCATATCCCAGCTGTCATCATTAAAGCCAGCATTGCTTAATGTGCACTTAGTTTTTGACTGGCACGGGATCACCTGTCACTTTCCTGGTTGGCCTTTTTCTCTAGCTCCAAAGGTTCTTCAGATATTTTACAGGATCTGGAGAACTCTGGAGCTTAGCACAAGACAGAGTTCTCGTTGAAAAAAATGGCATCCTGAGATAGCTCTCAGAGGATCAATTTGGAACAGCTCCTCCTATGTGAAACACTAAACAATTAGGAGATGTAATCGTTAGGTGATGGTCAGGACCCAGAAATAAAGGAGCATCGAGAGCATGCCTGTAATATACCGATGTGCACATTGTTTTAAAAGTCCGGAAGTGCATTAAAGCTAGGCATCTCAGCAGGAGGTTAGTAAAGGGGTTTCTTTATACCTCTCTACATAGGTCCCCAACTCATTTGAAAGATGATGTTGTGAATGTTAAGGAGCCTGGGGAGAGGGCAAGCTGTCACATTGTTGCAATATCAGTTAATGGCTCTTCAGTGCAATAGAAAGAGGTACGTGCATCATCTTCAGGATGGCAGTTTTGATCTTACTAAATTGATAATTATTAATAATTGCTGAGCCTTATACATTGTGCAAAGGGAGATTATAACTAATATGGATTTGTGGGGGGGAAGGGGCTCTATATTCTCTAAGGTATAAGCCTCAATTGTAAGCCTGTAGAAGCTTGGTTGCCGCTGAATTCGGCGAAAGATGCTGGTGTTGCCCATAACAACCGTTGCTAAGCGACATTTGCTGGCATGCAGAAGGATTGAAATTGCTGCAGATTATGGCGCTATTTATCATAGTTGTACGAATAGTCTTGTTAAGGAAATGCATGACATATAAATTTAGCGTGCACATGATAGAAATGTCATGCATACATTGCGAGAGGAGATTGTATTATAGGAGGAATATTTGTGAATCATAAATAGTTGTCTCAGTTTGTACCTATCTGTCACTGCTTTTGTGGTTTGTGGTTAAAACTTCCAGGAGAGTCTATGAATTATAAGACAGCAATTAACTGCTTAACAAATCTACTTTTTATGGAAGTGCCTTTTGGGAGTGGGAGAGAAATACTGACGTCAGTGTTACATATTATTATTAGGTAGTAACAAGCTACATATGCTCCGGGCCTAATTCTGCTCTCAGTTACAGTGGTATAAAAAAGGAGTGATTCCTATTAATTTCAGTGCATTTACTAAGACTTTACCCTGGTGTATGGTAAGAGCAGAATCTAGCTTCCTCAAATCTGTCTCTAACTGGCCACAGAATGAATGGCTTCTTTTCATTAGATCACTTTATTAGTAAATTACCACAGCCTTTCTGATATAATTCACTTCCTGGGGTGAAAAGAGTTTATGCCAATACTTGTTTTGTGTTTAATGGCTTCATTATGCTTTTCATCATAAAATTCATCAACGTTAATTGAACGGATTAGCAAAATGTAATTAGAGAGGGAGGGGAAGAGTACATCTCCGCTTTCCCCTATTGCTCCTTCACTTTAGCTACTGCCTGAACATTAAATTCTCTTTCCCTATTACCCTTTCCAATTTGGCTAATCAATATAATCTCAGCATTCATATGGTCTCTTGGATCGCAGGTTAATTCAAGTTCAGAAAAACATTATTGACCATTTGTTTAGTTTTTTATAGTTTTTTGGTAAGGAGCCTTCTTGGTGAAAAATGCCTGCTCAGTGGAAAAGACAGTGCAACCTAATTAATTCTCATATGGTTGTTGCTAGTGCAGCTGTTAAGCACCTCCAACAGTCTTTGGGTTTCAGGGACTGAGTGCAAAGTGGTGCTGCTGCTGCTTCATTTTGTTGTTGTTTGTGTGTGTGTGTGTGTGTGGGGGGGGTGTTCCTGGCCAGTTGTGAGTAAATAAAGTAGTGACTAGGTATCTCAGGGCAATTTTTCCTGTAGACAAGATCGTTAAAGCTACATTAGCTGCTTCAGGGTGAAATGGCATACCTGCCTCGCCATTTTCTTCACGGCAAGGATGCATTGTCACATTTCCGTAAGTCAGCAAGCAGCTATAAAGATGTTTGAGTTGTATGTTAAATAAAATTAAATTAAAAAGAAAAACCTGTAAAGAGCCCCATTTCCCAGCACGGGCTCCTTTAAATGTCAGCTGCGTTCAGATGAGGGCACTGTAGCTGGTGGATCTCTTTCAGGCCAAGAGACAGCATTCCTGGGGCGATGGAACCAGGGCCGGCTCCAGGCACCAGCTTAACAAGCAGGTGCTTGGGGCGGCCAAGGGAGAGGGGCGGCACCTGCGGCAATTTGGGGGCGGCAAGTCCCTCACTCCCTCTAGGAGCGAAGGACCTGCCACCGAACTGCCGCCGCCGATCGCGGCTTTTTTTCCCCCCCAATTGCCGCCACCGATTGCGATCGCGGCTTTTATTTATGTATTTATTTTTTTGCTTGGGGCGGCAGAAATGCTGGAACCGGCCCTGTATGGAACACGCTGATCAGCAGAGAGAAGGCTGAATTGGAGTCTTGCCTTACTGAGCACCAGATCCCTGCTGCAGCTGAACGTGCTTGGTGGAGGACTTGGAGTAGCTGAGCGAGCCAGGGGACACGTGGATCTAGTAGCTGTAAAGAGCAGGGGCAGGGAAGTTGGTTCTAAACTATTTTTCTGCTCCCCGGATCTGGGAGCCAGCTTAGGCTTGGCGCTATGGGCCAATGGCGTTGTGTGGAACAGGTGTCGTTGTGCAAGGATTTGGGGGTGTGGCTGCAGAGGTCACTCCACATTGGAAGGTGAGGCCTTGAAGTTTAGGGCAGACCAGGGATCAGCAGCTTCTGACTTCCCTGCTGTTTATAATGTTTGAATAAAAAGAATGCAATTTTTGCATCGAAGGGGTGAAATCCTTGCCCACTGAAGTAAATGGCAAAACTCTTAAGTCACTAGAACAGGAACTTGAGTCTTCTACATCCCAGGGGAAGATCCTAACCACTATAGAGTCATTCTCACTCTCTAGCCCAAGGACAATTTAGTTACTTGTACAAAGTGGGACACCTTCAACAAGAGACACAAAAAGACCCACCCAAGAACATCCCAAAGCCTAGTGGTTAGGGCTCCCCTCCTGAGAAGGGATGGATGTGGGTCCAAATCAGGCAGAGCAGGGATGGAATCTGGGTCTCCCACATACTGGGTGAGTACTTTAACTTCTGAGCTAAAAGTTATAAAGGAGGGTAGTCATGCCACCACCACTGCTACCATTTTGTGCAGGCCCTGATCCAGTAGACATGCTCTAAGGCAGCCTCTGAGAATGCTACTGGATTGGGTC
The DNA here is from genome assembly GCF_027887155.1 of Malaclemys terrapin pileata. Taxonomy (NCBI): domain Eukaryota; kingdom Metazoa; phylum Chordata; order Testudines; family Emydidae; genus Malaclemys; species Malaclemys terrapin. Next base: position 16,130,060 of record NC_071505.1, on the reverse strand, counting down.
CCACAGGTGAGATAGGCAGAGAAATGCCTAATTTGAGAATCCCACCGGGGCTTAGCCTGGAGCTAGGGGCCTGAATGAGGGACTTAGGAGGCTACACTCATGCCCACTGGCAATTTTTAGGCACCAAGGGAACTTTATTGGCAGAAACATAGGCACCTAGGGATGGCAGGTGTCCATAGGGTTAGGCAACAGCTAAGCAGATGTTTGAGGATCTAAATTTTGGAATTAGGCACCAAAGTAGTTGTTAGGTGCCTAAATCCCTTTGTGGATCAAGCCCTTACCGTTTAAACAGGCAGAGGGAAGGATATAATGTGCCAGTGGAATGACTGAGGGGAAGTCTGGGATGCATCTCATTGATTCCATTATTATTTTTCTCATGACCCCACCCCTCCGCTCTAAGGACCTGGTGCAAAGCCCAGTGAAGTCAGTAGAAATCTTTCCGTTCATTACAATGGCTTTTGATTCTGCTCTACAAGAATGCCCTTTTTCTGTTTCTCTGGTCCCCTTTCCCATCTCTTCTCCGGAGTGTGAGAAGATAGCAATAGAAGGGGATTCACTCATACAGGAACTAGCCAATAAGGACGTGCCTCTGAGACTACATCTACACTTACAGAGCTGTGTAGAGTACAGACACTGCACGCCCAGCTAGCATGGTTATAAAGAGCAGTGTAGATGGTGAGGCACAGCTTAGGTGTGTAGAGCCCGCTACATAAATGAACCACCAGGTTATATACCCCACATGGCTTTCTACACACCCAAGCAGTGCCTCCCACATCTCCTCTGCTGCTTTTAGCAGTGTAGTGTCCCGCTGCCTGCCAGAGCCTCTCCCCACTCCTGGAGCCTTTCCCTGCAGCGTGTAGCTACACATGTAGCCTAAGAGTTCCAAGTGTCTTGGAGCATAGTGTCTGTGGGGGGTCCGGTAGGCTCCTTATTGCTTCTCTCGCCTCCTCCTTGGAGTCTCTGGGTACCTCCAGCCTCTTGCTTGGGAGACATAGTGGTGGAAAGGCTCTGCAGGGCCCATTCATAGTCACAGTCATGGGGAACGTTTATGACACGGTGTCTGCATTTGCCAGAAGCGTGCTAACAAAGCAGCAATGTTTTATCCTCTTCCTTGGCTTCAACAGTTTTTCTGGTGTAATAAATGTTCTGTCTGGCTAGAATCCTATAACCATTTACCAAATCATTTCCCAGTATGTTTTTCTTGTACCGTTCATGCTTGGATATTACATGCACAGTAATGTACCAGCACCACCAACATGTGAATGATAGCTATTGGTTTCGGCAGCAGCACTAAGAAGCACCTCATTCAACGGCATCGTACAGCTGATGATAATGATGTGAGAGCATGATCAGTCTCTATCACACGGAGGCTTTTCATGGCTGGAACAACCAGGGCACCAGCCGTTCAGAACAACAGAGCTGGCTTACTTTGTGAGGCTCCAATATCCACGTCAGTGTGTGGCACCAATTAGTACCCAGAAAAGCAAAAGGAAAGCTGCAGCAGAAAGTAGGTGGAAGAAATATGAGAACAATGAGTAAATCAGGAAAAATGTAATACAAATCAACAGTGGTGCTTCAGCTGTTTAGCCCTGATCTCAGACTGAAATAGACAAATGGACAGTCCATGCACTTTAAGCCATTGCCAGTAAATTTACTAATCTTCCTTGGAGTTTTTTAGTTACCCCAGCCTCAGATGTTAAAAGTGACTCCTGATTTTGGGTGCCCAATCTGTAACATTTTAAAGGGATTGAGTTTCAGAGAGTTCTGAGCACTCAAATTGGACCCCCGAAAGTCACTTCTGAAATTTGAGGCCCCTATGTTTTTCTCCACATGAAGGAACTTGTATAGACCAGGTCTCCATAGTATACACATCCCTGCAAAGCTGGGAAGCATTATTATCTTTGTAGGGATGTGAGGCACAGAGTGACTTGCCCTGGGTCACACAGGGAGCTTGTGGCAAAGCTGGCAATTGAACCCAGATCTCCTGAGTCTCATTCTAGTGCCTTACCTGTACTTGTACAGCACCTAACACAATGGGGTCCTCATCTGTGACTGGACCTCCCAGGTAGGGTGACCATACATCCTGTTTTGACCAGACAGTCCCCTTTTTAAGCCCTGTCCCAAACATCCTGACTTTTTTTGCAAAACTGGGCATTTGTCCCATTTGATCTTGACAACTGATCATCAGCTGGCATGAGCAAATCAAACAAATGCCCAGTTTTGCCAAAAAAAATAAAAAAAGGGGGGGATGTTCAGGTGGGTGAGTGGCTATGAGGCACTGGGTGGTGGGGCTTGGGCTCTCAGCCACAGGCAAGGTGGAGCTTGGGTGGTCAGCCCCAGGTGATTCCAGGCAGCTCCAGCAAGTGGTGACAGCAGGTGACTTGGGCGAGCGGTGTCCATTTTCACGTTGGGAAATATGGTTATGCTACTCCTAAGTGCTACGGTAATGTGAATAACGATAATAATGAACTACAAAGGGTAGTTAATTCCCTCCTTTTAATAGTAATTTTCTTTGTAAATTTGTTTAAGCAGGAACACTGGGGAAAATTAGAATAATGTAGAACATTTCACACACACAAAAAAAAACGTTGCTAATCATTTTCTGTCTTCTGCTGCTATTGGTTGAAAAATTGGCGAGGGTTCAGAGAAGATCCATGAGAATGATTAAAGGATTAGAAAACATGCCTGAAAGTGACAGACGCAGAGAGCTCAATTTATTTAGCTTAACAAAGAGAAAGTTAAGGAGTGATTTGATTACAGTCCGTAAGTACCTACACGGGGAACAAATATTTGATAATGGGCTCTTCAATCTAGCAGAGAAAGGTGTAACACAGTCCAGTGGCTGGAAGTTGAAGCTAGACAAATTCAGACTGGAAATAAGATGTAATTTTTAACAACAAGGGTAATTAGCCATTAGAACAATTTACCAATTTGAAAATCAAGACTGGATGTTTTATAAAAGATGTTCTCTAAGAATTACTTTGGGGAAGTTCTATGGTCTGTGTTATACAGGAGGTCTGACTAGACGATAATGAGTCACTTCTGGCCTTGGAATCTATGAATCTACTGAAATTGTTACCCCTAAACTTGTTCTCTTCCCACAGTTGCCTCTGCTTGATCCTTCAGTGAATTGACACTCCAGTTTTAAATAATATCATTTTACACTTGGATAGCACCTTCCTCAATGTGCTTTGCAGACATTCAGTTAGCCTCCTCCAGCAGGATGCGTGATGAGCAAATATAATTCCTCCCTTAATACTAAAGGGTAGAAGTGAAGCAGGAAGATATTACGGATAGCATGTGGTCCAAGCTCATATGGTGAGTCTACAATAGAGTTAACATTAGAATCCAGAGCTTGGGAAAAGATTTGTAAAAAATGATAAAAGAAATCAACAGATTTTGTTTCATTCAAGATTTTCTGTGAAATGTTACTTTAATTTTAAAAAATCCATTTTGCCGAAGGAAAAATGCTTTTAAAAAAAACAATGAAACGTTCAGGAAGGGATTTTTAAAAAGGAGTGTTTTTCCCTATTGAAATGAAACAAAGTTGTCCATTTAAAAAAAAAATTGTTGAAAAAATTTACTGAAATGAAAACTTTTTAGTGAACATTTTCATTGTGGTCAAACAGGCATATTGTGTCAAAAAAGAGTTTTGATGAAGTTGGTTTTTGGGTTTTTTTTAAACAAAAACAGATCTACTCAGTCTGTTGTCATAGAGACATCATAGTCTAAAGGCCTGTGCACAGGTATGAGTTTACCTACCCTGAGTTCTAATCCTGGCTCTGACAATGATTTGTTGTGTGAACCTGGGCAGATACTTACAGTTTCTGCTTTTGTTTCTCCATCTGTAAAGGAGAATGGCGCTATTTACTTATCTAGCTACACTGGGGTCTTGCAAGAATGAATTGGTGAAAAAGGATTACATAAATGCTAAACATTATTATTATTATGGGAAAGAAGGCGATGTAACAAATTTAGTTCTTTGAAAATGAATACAGAAGGAAAGAGACTTTGTGTAAACATAAGTGGGTACCATAACTGACCAATGCATCTAAGAAGATCATGATAAAATTTGGAATCTCTTAATACAGGTACACTGAGCAGATCTAAAGATGACGGGCCATATTCTGCTCTTGTTGCTTACTGTAATACTGGAACGCCAATCTGTCTTTGCACAGCACCTAGCACAACAGGGTCCTGGCCCTTGGCCAGGGTTCCTGGGCACTATGGTAATACAAATAATTAATTATAATAATATATGTTGATGGCAGAAGGTTGGAAGAATTTGACCGCATCCATTTTGCAGTGTTCCTGAGTACGTAAGGTTTATATACCTTCCTATGGAGAGAATCTCAAAAGCAAGTTAAGAATGTATGATTTTTTTCCCCCTTTTAAAGGTCACAATCACAACCCAGAAATAAATTGCGGGATACTAAAGTAATGTGTTGATACAATCATTACCAGGTCTTTTCCCTGAGGTCCTACAGAATACAGAATCAATACATTAGGCCCTGGTCTTCTGAGCCTTGGTCTCTAGAGTCCAAACAAAGATATTAATTTCATTCATCCACCTGCCTATGCCAGGACATGATATAATTCATAGCATTCTTCATAGCATTCGGCTTAGACACCTAGAATTGTTGATCTATGCAGAGAGGCAGAGTGGATGCACTAGTTTAGAGTTTTTTCATGGTGCTTTAACTCTCTTGGACTGTCAGCAGATTGTTGCTGACATCCTCTTTTGCACAGCTGACCTCCTTTTGTATGCGCTTCTGATACATTTCAATAAAATATTAATTAAAAAAAATCCTGGGTTAAACACAATGGCCAAGTTGGGGAGGACCCGAGCGCTTTTTATCCCTATGAATCTGGCCCAATATATCATTTAACTACCCAGCTGGATCTGATTTCTTGCAAGGGGAGCTAGCTATTTTAAAAGTGAATTTAACAAGTTCTTGCGGTTAAGGCACTGGAATGGGACTCAGGAGCTCCAAGTTCAATTCACATGGTATGCCACAGACTTCCTATGTAACCTTGGGCAAGTCACTTAGTCTCTGTGCCTCAATTTCCCCATCTATAAAAAGAGGGTATTATTCCCCTTTCTTTTCATATGGTAAGCTCTTCAGGGCAAGGACTGTCTCTTACCACATGTTTGCACAATACCTAGCTCAATGTAGCCCCAGTCTCATCCAGATGTTACTGCAAAACAAATAAGTAACTTGTCCTCTGGGGTTTAAAACCAGTTAATTATCCTTTACAATCTCTAAGAGAACATGGCTTATAGAGCATACTTTCAGCCAAACCTCCATGCATTTGTCACTACTTCTATTCTTCTTCCTCCTTTAGTGAAGTAATATTTTCTACAGCAATGGGAGTTTTGTGTAAGGACTGTGCTCTGTCTGGAAACTCCATGACAATTGCATTGCCAGAAACTGAACTGCTCAGAAAGGTTCAGTTTAAAAAAAAAAAAAAAAAAGATTTGAATCGGAATGTTCACAATCCTGCCACTCCCCCACGACTGCAATTTCCAATGAGTTCTAGTCAGGAACTGCCTTCACGGATGCCGTTTCCAACTGACCAGTAAGCAGTAGTAATATTTATACTGTGCCCCGAGGTGTGCTAGGCACCTTAGAGCACAAATACAAAGAGACCGTCTCTGCCCCCAAAGAGTTTCCAATCCAAGGCCCAGATCTTGCTATTGACGGTGTGTCTGGTGCTGTTGATTGCAGGATTAGGGCCTAATTATAGCGACACCACAAGGAGTAAGGGTAAGAGACAATCAGAGAGAAAAGGAGGGAAGAATAAGGTTATAACACAATGTGATTACTAAGCTCTGTGTTCCCTTTTGTTGTGACATGCAGTAATGTCTGACAGATTCCTAAATATTGGCACGGTTCCGAATCTTTTTGATGGGGCTCCTTGCACTGGGACATGAGTTTCATTAGGGCTTCCTGTGAGGGGGGGCTTATGTGCCCCATGCATGTATAAACCAGAAAGGGGTTAAGCCCCTTCACCTAGCAGAAGGGTGGAGCTGACCCTTAGAGACTGCCTGAGCTACCAGGCCTGGTGGAAAATGCTAGCAGCTGCAACCTGCAGCGCATTAAGCTTCTGGGAGGTGGATCTGACTGATGTGCCTTCTCAGTGAAGGGACACCCCAAAAAAGGGGGGGGGCTGGGAGGGAGAGGAAAAGAAAGGGAGCTTGCTGTCCTGTTCCCCCTAACTTCAAAAGCTCCCAATCCAGACTCAGGATAGGGGGAAGGAGTAACTGGAGGAATTATCTGCCTGCTCTGAACTAAGGAGGACTGTACTTCTGCCAGAGACTGCAACCACAGTGAGACGCTAAGTGTTTAATTATTTGTTTGGGAGCAGTTCACACCTGCCAAGTTCTGTGCTGCTCCATGTGTGGCATTTCATGCAGATTATTTAATGAGCTAATTTCAATATCTGCAATTAATTTGCATATACAGGTTAACTTTGAGAAATAGGGTGTGGATTTAGTGTTGGTGAAAGGCAGCCGTGCTGAATAAGGGCCAGAAGGGACCATTGTGGTCATGTAATCTGACCCTGTGCAGAACACAAGCCAATAACTTCTGAATCATGCCCATCACTTCTGTTTGAGATACAACATTGCTTTTAAAGACTGAATGATTTTTTTTTACAAGTTTTTTTTTAAAAATAAGATGAACCAGAACATTTGTCTGGTTTTAAGCCAGGCAGTCCTCCTCTTCTAAGGTTTGTCCCGTCTGGTACTGAGACAAAACCAGGTGTGATTTTGTCTGGCATTGGACAGGGGGACATCATTTTGAAGAGTGCACTCTTCCGCAGTGTCCCCACCAACGTGACCTCACTTACTCTGCCGATGGGGGCAAGGTGCAGTGCACTCTTCAAAATGGCATTTTCCATGCGATGTGACTTCACATGCATGGTTGGGTGAGAGCTCACACCAGTGGAGTTGGGGTCACACAAGTCAGAGGAGGGCCCATGCTATTCCCAGAAGTGCTGGAATGTCTGATGTTCTGTGAATGCACAAGTGGCCACCCTAAGCCAAAGATGTGACTCTTCTGAATGCTTTGAAGACAGCTTCTTAAGCACTTTCCACATCATATACAAAGCATACATGCTGCTAGCCTGTTGCTTTCTATCCTGCTGCTTTTCCCAGTTGTTCTAGATCAGTGGTTCTTGAAATCTCATCTACAAAGCACTTGCTGATGGTCAGAGACAGTTGGCCAGGCACATGATGATGGCCCCTTCTACACCTCTGCCCATCTCTTCCTACAGGCATCCAAACCAGACTCTTCATTGCAAAAAAAGGGCTGGATGCCTGAAGAAATGGATGGAAATAATAGCAAAGGGGTCATCATGGGGTTAGCTGAGTTACCCAGAGTATAAGTAGCTCCATCCCTCCCTACTTCCTGTTTGTCAGTGGGAGTCCACCCCACCACCACCTGCCCATCAATTTGTTGTGATGCAATTGAACAAAGCAGCTCTCGGCTGTCGCTAGCTCTCCACCATCCATTTCAGTAATTTTTCTGTATCCATGACTTCTTTTGGGTTGGGTTAACTATTACACCTGCTGTCCTTTTAAGTGCCTGTGTTCTCCATCCTGTGTTGGGGGGATGAAGCCCAAACCAGGTAGTGCTACCTAGTGGCAGTGATCTGGACCGTGTCGCCCAGTGGGGAGAGTCAGTGGCAAAGGGATAGGGGAATCCGGGCCCTCCCTGCTCCACTGGGTTCCAACTCAGGGCCCTGTGAATAATAGCTTAAATGTGTGGCCCATGGGTAGGCAGCCTTTCGCATGCTCCCTGGGCCACTTCCTACCCCGGCTTTGATTCCTCCACTGGTGCCACTGGTCAGTTTCTAGATTCCCTCTGATCGCACTCCGGAGAGTCTTCCTCTATCAGCCGCAGCCCGTTACCAGCCTCCGTGAAATGAAGGGTCTGCGGCTTCTTGGCAGTGGGGTCTGGTCTCGGCCACATGGAGCCCCAGGAGCTTCTCTGCAGCACACAGCTGCTCTACTTCTCTGTCCACCCACACTGAGCTGAGCCGAGCTGCTTCCTTTTGAACCCAGCCACCAATCTGAGCATGCCGAGCAGGTGCAGCTGGGCAGGGCCTTCTGGTCCCAGAGCTGCTATTTAACCCGTAGTCCACCAGCGAGGGGCTCGTACGCCCCATCACACAAACTAATCAACCTCCATGTGATTTGTCCAGTGCAGAAGGACAAAGCCGCACTATTAGTGTGGATTACACAAGGAGATATGGTCCACTTTTTCCAAAAGGCAGTGTGATAAAGTGGCTGAGACTTGGGTTGTCACCTAGAGGCCTGGGTTCTATGCACAGCTCTGCCTGTAGTTCCCTTGTGCAATCTCTGTTAAAACTGATGAATTTCACCCTAAGGTAGGGGTCTGAGGCTTTGGCTAATCAAGGATTGTGAAATACACAGACATATTAAGACATCTGCGGTAGAGTTGGAATTTAGAACTCATAGGTTCTTTGCTGATAACCCACTGCACCCTTTTCTAGTCTAGGGCACCGTCAGGTAGTCTGTCTTTCTCCCCTCCTCCCAGGAGGTGACACGCACTCTCGTTACACTGCCTTAAAGTGCTGAGCACTGTGGGTTGACTCTATAGAACAATTTTACTGAATGCAGCAAGCTATTTGGGAAGCAATGTAACCTAGTGGAAAGACCACTAGCCTGGAACTCAGGAGGCCTGTGTTCTAGTCCTGGCTCTACTGCTGGGTGACTTTGGGTAAGTCTCAGTGTCTTAGTTTCCACATTTATAAAATGATACTGACCTCCTCTGTAAAGTGCTTTGAGCTCTACCGAGGAAGTGCTATGTGAAAACTGGGAGTTGGAGTTGTTTACCTTGGAGGCTGTTTAGAGGAACTTTTATTTTAATATTTCGTTGCTCATGTTAAATAACACACTGCATTTTTGAGGCTGTCCTACAATAATCTATTATTACCTTTAGTAGACCTGATCTGAGATTGAAATTGATGCTTTTTATAGCTTGATCTGTATACAAATTGGTACTTTAGAATACAAAAATGCTCCGTGCTTATTAAGGTGCTCTCCATTATTGGAAATTGTATCAATGCTTGTCGTATGTGTATTAGCATGCATTTAGATTAGGTATTAGCATGCATTTAGATTGGTTATTCAGCACAGCAGCGTTACATTTGACCAAGCGTCACTTTGTTTCTAGGTCACAATAGGCGCCAGTAGTTGCCATAATAAAAGGATAAGGGGGGGAAGAAGGGGGCGGATTTCTATTTTTAACATAAAAATAATTATAATTTAATTTTTTCAGATATGAACAATGGTGCATGCAAGCTTAGATATCTGCCTAGTCCACTGGGGAACAGCTTTGACTTTGAAGTGCAGAACTGTGCTCATATTCAATAATGAGATCTTTTTAAAGTGCGGCTTAACTGAGGTTTGTTGATGATTATTCTGCCTCATTGATAAAGATCCCAAACACACAAGAGTTTCAAATGATTTCACAGCTGATTTATATGCACAAAGCATAATTAGCATCATGTAATTTTCTTTGCCAGATTGATTCTCATTTGAATATCGAAAAATGTCATTTTTAAAAAAAACTTTGCTGTTTGACTGAAATACTGAATTTAAATCATATCCCCAAAAATATGTTAAAAGAATCTCTCACTATTTCTGTTCACTATTCAAACCCTATTCTGAATACAGAATTATTTATTTCCTCATAGGCATTTTTATTATGCCCATTGCTATGGTAAGCACTAATTTATTTCACAACACCCATGAGAGGGGAGAGTCAGATTTTCCCCATTTTACAGGTGAGGAACTGGAGGCACAAAGAGATTAAGGTCAAAAGTGTCCACTATTTTTGGGTGCTCTATTTGAGACACCAATGGCCTATTTTTTCAGAGTACTTAGCATTATATAGCACTTACATTTAAAGCACAGATCCTATTGACTTCAGTTGCAGATGTGGGTGCTTGGCACTTCTGCATATCAGATTCCAGGATCTCAAGTTGGGCATCCAGAAAATGAGGAACACTGCAATTAGTGACCTGTGAAAAGGTTGGTTCAAATGACTTGTCCAGCATCACATAGGAGCCATGAAGCTAAGGCAGGGATAGAAACCCAGTTCTCCAAGGTGGCATTTAACTAGAGCTGGTTGGGAATTTTCTGACTAAACTTTTTTTGGGGGGGGTTCAGAAAAATTGAAACCATTTTTAGGAAATAGTTGTCTTCGATTAATCTCCCAATTTGAACAAATTGTCAAATTATCTCATTTCAACATTTTCAAAACAGTTTTGTTTTCTGGTTCAAGATGACTTTTCATTTTTAAATTCTAGTTCATTCTTAAACTACAAAAAATTGAAACAAAACATTTTGAAATAAAGGAAACATTTCAGGTGACCCGAAGAAGAGCTCTCTGCAGCTCGAAAGCTTGTTTCTTTCATCAACAATTTTACCTCACCACCTTGTCTCTTTAACCTTTTTGGATTATTAATTTGTGAAGATTTTTGACTTTTCGTCCCGGTTTGGGATGGGAATCATTTCAAAATCTCAACTCTCATGGGATGGAAACGCCGTATCCCATGCGGCTGTACATCTAACTGCCCTGATTGTAGTGAAGCTGTGCTTGCTCTTATCTCGTGCACTATAAACCTTCCAACTTGAGCAACAGATGAAGCCTGAGTCCTACAGACAACAGTCTCCTTCATCATGCAACCCTCCTCCATCCTGGGCATTGAATGAGGCAGGGCTCCTGTGGAAAAAATAGCATTTGTTCATGTAATTAAAGACTGTAGTACACTGCAAACACACCAGGGACCAATTTATGCACAGGCAACATTAATTCTGGCCTTTCCTAACATTTGAATGCTTGGCTTTGCAACCTTAACACTGTTTAAATGTATTTTTGTGTATAATTTTCTTTGTTTAAAGCAAACAAAAAACACTAAAGTTCGTTATGTGCTGGGCATCTGTTTTCCAAGGTTTATTTTTACCAATGTTTGCGGTCTATGTAGAGGTCCAAAAATATGGGGGGGTTAGGGCTTTCTCTTTGTCTGTACTGCAATGAGTGATCTCTTTGTAATGTTCCCTAGTGTGCTATAATGTAGTACTATTTCAGCATGTTAAAGCACACTGGGGAACCTTTAGTGCACACCAGCAGGGTCCGCATGGACCAATTAATAGGCAGCACATTAGTGTGCTTGAGAACTTACACCCCTGTAATCCTCATTTCCTGCACTGTGTAGATAATCCCTTAAATACAAGTAACCATTTATGAATGAACACTTTGATTGTTTGTAACAGGGGTGTTTGCCTGTTAAAAACTAAAATCAGAAGCCCTAATTATGTGTTATCATATTGACACCCATATGGGTCATCACAACGGTTGTAACCTTTAGATCCATTGCACAGTCTGTGGCACTGTAGTTAATGGAGTAGCTGATAGCAGTAGCAGGTTGTCATCCTCTTTGGTGAGCAGCACCAGAGGGGAAGGGACACCTGGCCAGTGGTTTTCAGAGATATTTGCTGACAGCAGAGGAATGGCAAGACTCCGGATTTTTGGGTTCCATTCCAGGCTCTGGAAGGGAGTGTACTCTAGTCAGCACCAACTGAAAAGAGAGGCTTATAATGGGAAGTGTTGGTCAACCTTAATGATAGGCCTATAATACATGCAAAGTGCTCTTAAAATTTTTATTCTATTTTTTTCCTTATGCAAAGGGATAAACGGGAAAGGTCTGGGTGCTTCCACGTCTGAGCTGCGTCTTGTGCATTTGTCGGGCATTGTGTAAGCAGACCTCAATTCATGACCTCTTTTGTGTTTATGAAATGCAATTCTTAACCTGGTGACATCAGCCCCTTTTTAGAGGTGAAATGGAATTAATTTTCCAATCTGTCTCTGCTGTGGGCTTCCCTCTGGCTAGAGAATTTCTCATGCAGTGTAGTGAGTTTTTGTTATGTAGCCTGGTTTACACCTCGGGTCAGATTTCAACCACAGCCTATGAGTGAAATTGAATTTATTCTCTGAACTCCCCCTCTCTTGGACAATCTTTATTGTGCTTTAGTCTTGATGTTACTAAGGGTACATCTATACTTACCCGCTGGTTCGGCGGCCAGCAATCGATCTTCTGGGATCGATTTATCGCATCTTGTCTAGACGCGATAAATCAATCCCGGAAGTGCTCGCCGTCGACGCCGGTAATCCTGCTCTGCGAGAGGAGTAGACGGAGTCGACGGGGGAGCCTGCCTGCCGCATGTGGACCCGCAGTAAGTACCTTTAAGTTCGAACTAAGATACTTCGACTTCAGCTACGTGATCAGCTACGTTATTCACGTAGCTGAAGTTGCGTATCTTAGTTCGAACTGGGGGCTTAGTGTGGACCAGCCCTAAATGGAAGCAAGATTTAATAGGATGCACAGTATATACACTTCTGTTTCGATGTGGATGAAATACAATGCAAAAAAGGGCCTGGTTAATGTGTTACAGAATTGCCAACCCCGTGCATTCTGATGGGTGTCCTTCCCCAACCGAATCATGAGATTGGCTTAAAAATCATGAGGTATTACAAATAATAAATGTTTTACTTTTTTATCTTTCCTTCTGGTTTTTCAGCCTTTAGGGTTCACCTTTTCAAACCTTTCTCTGTAACCAAGAAGGCTAGAAACTTTAGGGTTTTTTTTCAATGAAAACTGAGCTTCTCTGATAATCCTGTGACTCCAGAAGCTGAGGCTCTAAGAAAACAAGATAAGCAACTGCTACAAAGCTGAAAGTCCTGCTTGAAAAGGTGGTGAGCTCCCACTGGGGTGGGGGAAGGGTGTGTAACACAACGGCACATGATACCATATTGCAGAACAGTGTGGCAGTGAAGGTACTTGGACCCATACACAGACTGAAATGCCACATTCTGTCCTTGCTTCTCTGTGGTGTGCCATAGAAGAGCATATGGAGCTGTAATATCCAGGTAGGGTGCTCTGATATAAGCACTGCACTTCTCACCAATGAGTCCCAGGTCAGTCGCTTAATCAGCAAGCCCACCTTCCTCTGTGTAATACTATGTGCTCCCTGATTGCAAAGTTACTGAGGGCAAGGCCAGTGCTTTCAAAAGTGTCCAGTGCTTCAGTTTTTGGATGACCAACCTGAGATGTTTAATTGTCTAAAGTTGGCCACCTAAAGCTTGAGGGCATCCAGAATTAGTGTGGAGTCCTTGAGAACTTTGATCTGAATGTTTAGAGCCAGGGGTATGGTTCCCATATCTCTGCAGGAAACAAACTGCCGAATACACAGTGCAGTCCATTATATTATCTCAAGACAAATTACTGGTTTCATAGTATGCAGTCAAAGGATTTGATGCCTTAATGCAGGGAACATAGTGGTTGGATATTGGCAGAGAAGGGTGGTTATGCATCTGTGCACCAAGGAGGATCTGCCAAAATTTGCTCATTTCATTTGGCAGTCCCTCCACTGTTGTGTCCCCAAGTTGATTTTAGAAGCTGAAATTTTTTGCTGAGCTGGCTGGGGTGGTCATGCATTTGTGTATCCGAGTTGCGGCTCTTCGCATACACCCAAGGAGCCTTGTAAATCTCCGTTAGAATGCAATTGTTGAACTGACGTTTGCAAGGACTATATTTGGAAGCATGTGTAATGGGGTGAAGTAGGCAGGGAAACAAGAATGGCTGTACAGAGAAATGGGAAGATTGCAGAAGACACATTTGTTAGCTGTCCCTGCTCTGGGCAAAGACTAGAATCCTCTCTTTCAGCAAAGGAGTGTACAGCATGGACTGTGAGAGGGCACAAAGGGGGCATAAAGCTCATCTGGGCTGGATATATGAAGGCTGCTTTACATTATGCTGGCTGCCAACAATCCCAAATCATTGGAACTGCAGCAGAGGATTAGCTGGGCATGAGAAAGCCATGGGCTATGCCCCGCTTTGCGCCAGTCATGTCCCCTACTGGATTGATTCCTCTGTGGCGCAGTGTACTGGTTTCTGCACTACTTTGCAGTTTTAGGCAGGAGTGATGGTCACTATGAGTATTTCTTTAGAGAGGGAGACATGTCGTGGGGTGCAAGGTTTTCTTTATTTTTGCACTTGTGTCGTATGCACCTGGTGGGGCTGGAGGAAGTAAGTGTGTTTATGATCTTCCCCACAAAAACAGTGGTCTGTTTCCAATGCTACTTCTCCTGACCACGCTACAACTTAACCATGAAAGTGCTTTGTCTGCATTCTATTTAAAAATACAAATTTCAAAGGCTGTCGTACAATAACCATAGCTTGCAGACTAATTCAGACGTATGGTGCAGGCTAGCAGGGAAAGCTTTGGGTAATGTGAAATAAACATTGAAAAATTCTGCAGTAATTCTCCCTGAGGAAGGGGACAAGGCCACTCAGAGACAGATCCTCACCTATGAAAGTCATGGCCAAATTCCCATTGTGGAACATGATGTCATTGTATGGGCAGTTTTCATGTGTGTAAGGCACTCAAGAGGTGAGAAGACTAATATAATTGATAAGTATTTTATGAGTGAAGTTAGGCACCTGAGCAGCTAAACGGGCACTTAATTTTAGGCCCTGAAATTTACAAACTGGGCCTTTAGACTTCAAGGCACGTGCTCAACATATTGAGCTCCCAGGCTGTTTAAACTAAGACAGCCACGAAAGTACAGTTCAGTTACAGTCTTGCCACCGCTGCAGCAAAATTGCTGCAAGCAACATAAATGAGAGCAAGCCAATATACTCAACATAATTAGTCAAAAACAGAAATGAAATATTGTTGGCCACAATATAAACTTCTGCTTTGCATAAGTCCTGCCAGAGTGAAACAAGAGAAAAGCTCCATCTTTAGTTGATTTTCTTAAATTTTATCCAGTAGTTGTTAAGCTGTCTGAGGTTCCTATTGGAGATATGTTTAATCACAAATGATGACTTTCACCACCAGTCACAAGTGATCCATGCAGCCCCATAGATTCACAGACCTCACAGTCATCACTAGCATGAAGACTACAGATCATGACCTCCTCAGACCATATTTACAAAACAATACCACTTTAGTCTATATATAATCTAGGGTCAGATTGAACTGGCCTTTGGTAACACTCTGTCAGCATTTCTCTGGTGACCTCATCAGTTTTTGAGGAACTTAACCTATTAAAAAACAATTGTTTCTGTCCCTTGTGAAGAAAGCCTTCTGAACATGACTTAATGTTGTATTACTGCATCTGGAGAGAGAAAGAGAAAAGGGATAGGCTGACCCCTTTCAACACAATGGGGTTTTAACTCTGAAGCCTAGTGACACTTTTAACTATAGGTCTGTCAATCTTTTAGGGGGAAAGAATCCAGCAGTTTTGAGGCTGTGGGTTTATTTGGGATTCTGAGTGGAGCTAGAGACAAGTATTTGGAGATGGGGTGTTCAGCACCTCCTGAAAATCAGGTTGTGGGTGTCTGAAGTTGTGCACCCAAAATTAATGAACTACTCTGATTGCTGTTTGTGGTGTGGTTGGTCCCAAGATATTAGAGCAACAAGGTGAAGAGCTCTATGTAAGCTCAAAAGCTTGTCTCTCTCACCAACAGAAGCTGGTCCAGTGAAAGACAGATATTACTTCACCCACCGTACGTCTCCAATATTCTGATTGCAGCATTTTTAATAACATTTCAGCCTGAATCCTGAGCATAGTGTTGAGAATCATGAAAATATTTCTGTGTTTATATGTAATGGTATTTTTTTAATAAAAAATGGTTCTGTTTCTTTGTTTTGGCTGTTTTAGGGCCTGCCTCCTTTATGGCTGAAGAGCTGGACTTCAGTCAATTGGTTTTGCTTGTATTTTTTGGCATCTTAGCCAAGCGAACAAAACATTGTCTCAAACATTGTTCCTTATGTATATTTAAAAGGCTTAAATTCTTTCATTCGACAAAAATCCAAACTCTTTCCACAGAGTCCTAGGCAAACATTCTAACTCACTGGCATATATTTTAACCTGCCAATCCCAAATGTTCAAAATCATGATACTTTTTAAAAAGTAATAATACATTTTGGGGCTTTTTTTGTTTGCCTTCTGGTGTTTAAGCCTTTAGCGTCACATTTCAATGTTTTTTCCCCCATAGCAATGAGGGCTAGAAACTTTTTTGTTTCACATGAGAATTTTGATTCGCATTTAATCAGATGTCTCTAGGAATTGCTGGATCTTTAAGGAAACACCACAAGCTATAAGATTCATGATAAAATCATGAGCGTTGGCAACACTGGAGGAACTGATTCTAGTTTGGTTCCATTCCATCTTCCTTGTAATTCATGCTAGTGCACTCTCCGTTCGAGCAAAGTCTGATCTGTGACGAGGGTCTGAGGCTTTCCAGCCTTGCATTTGACACTTTTTTGTTCTGTGTTGCCAATGCAAATCAAAACTTAGCTCTAAGTAGACCCGGTAAATTCAGATATTTTTAAACAGAGTTTGTATAAGCAGGGACGTTAAACCTTTTGCCTCCCCTGTCGGTGGTTCTGCCAGTACGGACCCTACTAGCAGGACTGCTGGGGGGGGGGGGGGGGGGGCTGGCAACAACATTAAAGCGCTGCCGCGGCAGCACTTTAACGTTGCTGCCCCTTCCTCCTCCCCCGTTGGCGGCCCTGCCGGTACGGACCCTATCGGCAGGACCCCCGACAGGGGAGGCAAAGGGGCAAAGGCATTAAAGGGCTGGGTACGGGCCGGTGCGGGTTCTTACCGGTACAAAGTACCGGCCTGTACCAGCTCACTTTCACCCCTGGCTGGAAGGGACCTCCAGAGGTCTTAAAAACCTCCAGTGATGAGGATTCCATAAACTCCCCTGGAAATCCATTTCAGATTTCACCTACCCTTATAGTTAAACAGGTTTTCCGAATATCTTATTTAAATCTCCCTTGCTGCAGATTAAGCCAATTACTATTTGTCCTGCCTTTTGTGGGTCTGGAGAACAATTGATCACCATCCTCTCTGGCAGCTCTTTACATAAGTGAGGACTGTTATCAGGTCCGCTGCCAGCAAGAAAAAATATACCGAGTTCTTTTTAACCTCTCCTTATAGGTCAGGTTTCCTAAAACTTTTATCGTTTTTGCTGCTGTCTTCTGAAGTGTCTCCAATTTGTCCACGTCTTTTCTAAAGTGTGGCTTCCAGAATTGGACACAGTACTCCAGCTGGAGGCCTCAACAGTGCCAAACAGAGTGGGAAAATTGTGTCTTGTGTCTCACATGCAACACTCCTATTAATATGCCACAGAATATTAGTCTTTTTTGCAGCTGCATCAGATTGTTGACTCGCATTCAATTTGGGATCCACTATAACCCCATTTTGTAGCTGTGTGTTTGATTTTTTTTCCTTCCTAAGTGAAGTGCTTTGCACTTGTCTTTCTGGAATTTCATCTTGTGGAAATCAGACCATTTCTCAAATTTGTCAAGGTCCTTTTGAAGTCTGATCCTGTCCTCCAAAGTACTTGCAACCCCTCCCACCTTGATGTCGTCTGCAGATTTTATACACATCCTCTCCTCTCCTTTATCCAAGTCATTAATGAAAATATTGAATAGTATTAGTCTCGGGACTGACCCCTGTGGAACCCCATTGGATACAGCCTCCCAGTATGACAGAGAACCATTCATAACTACTCTTTGAGGATGGTCTTCCAATCAGTTGTGCACCAACCTTATAGTAATTTTATCTAGACAACATTTCCCTAGTTTTCTTCTGAGAATGTCAAGTGGGACAGTGACAAAAGCCTTACTAAAATCAATTGTTGTAACTGTGTTGCTCCCAGGATATTAGAGAGACAAGGAGGGGGACGTAATATCTTTTATTGGACCAACTTCTGTTGGTGAGAGAGACAAGCTTTTGCTCTTACACAGAGCTCTTCTTCAGGTCTGGGAAACTTAATCAGAGTGTCACAGCTAAATACAAGATTGTTTAGCATGAGTAGTTAACACATATTCTAAGGGACCATTCAAAGTGAAGTGGTCTGTTAATACACTCCCAGTCATAGGGAGGAAAGGAAGAGGGGGAAGCAGCTGCGAGGGGTTATTAATGGGTGATAGATTGTTGTAATAAGCCATAAATCTAGTGTCTCTCTTCAGTCCAGGATTTTTAGTGACTAGCAGAGTTTTATGAATTTAAGCTCACAGGCTCGTCTTATGTTGTACAGGTTTCCGATGAGGACTGATAGGTCATCTATAGAGTGATTGCTTTGTGAAAAGTGTTCACCCACAGATGATAGGGTGTTTTTGTCTTTTATCATTTTTCTGTGCGAGTTCATTCAAGAGCATAGTGATTGTCTGTGTTCACCCACAGAGTTATTGGGGCATTAGTGCATGGATGAGATATACCACATGTTGTGATAGGCATGTGTAGGACCCATGGATCTTGAAAGATGTGTTGTGGGGGGTTGTTGTTCAGTGCAACAGTGGAAATATGTCTGCAGGTTTTGCATCTGTTCTGGCAGGGTCTGGTGCTGCTTTGAGTTGGTGTTGAGTTGCTTCTGATGAAGAGCTTGAAGGGGTCAAGAGGGGGTAGTCTGAAGGTCAGAAGATGGGGTTCAAGAAAGATTTTCTTTCAGGGTGAGCTCCTCATCAAGTATGGTGCGGACCCCCCAATTGGACACAGTACTCCAAGTGGGGCCTCACCAGTGCCGAGTAGAGCGGGACAATTACCCCCGTGCCTTACGTACAACACTCCTGTTAATACACCCTAGAATCATATTAACCTTTTTTGCAAATGCATCACATTGACAACTCATATTCAGTGTGTCATCCACTATCACCCCCAGATCCTTTTCAGTAGTACTACCACATGGACAGTTATTGTCTCCTTGAGAAATTGCCAGCTCTCCTGAATAACTTTTTCCCTTAGATTTGCTTCTGACAATGGGCTTTTGCTGTTCACTTTTTTGGGCATGGTTGAATTTACTGACTGTGACAGCTTAATGTCTGCAGTCAGCAAATAGTGTATCCTTTCCCTGTATTCTCCTGTTCTTGAAATAGAAGATTTACCAAGAAAAAGAAATCGCCACCTCCACAACCTACTTGAAAACTCCCTTTGATGTCTGCTTAATCAATGCAAAGCTCGCTGGGCACTGAATCTCGACACATCTGTATTTGCCAGTGCAGACACCAAAGTAGCAGTAACTCCTTTGTGATAAAAGTTTGCACAGGGCTGACTCTTAGGTCCTCTCTAATTATTAATCAAAGCACAATGAATTTCATTTATTACATTACTCACTTTGTTTTTTATGCTGCCATGAAACGGTACTTTTCTCCCAACACTTGTTTCTTGTTACCTTTATCCAGAGGGGGATTATTTTATGAAATAATAATAATAATAATTTAAAAACATGCCCTCCTCTGCCTGCAGTATTTGCATCATCTAAATGAAAATGCTCATCTGATGTTTCATGCTGAGTGTTGTGTTGCATGCAGTCATTATGATCAAAATCTTTTGAACTCAGGTGTTAAACTGTAATGATAACCATGCACTGTTTAACGCAAATAGCATAAGGCAGATATAACTGAACTGTGCACACTAAGGACCAGATCCGCAGCTCTTCTCTGTCATCATAGCTCCATTGAATTCAGAGTGGCTATGCTGACTTACCCCGGTTTAGGATATGGCCAGGTGGTCCTAATTTTGATCTCGCATACATGAAATTTACATTGAAGCCAGTGGTGTTGCCCTAGCGGAGAATCAAACCCTGTCTTTTTCCACAAGAGAGAAATAGTCTCTGGTTTTAAAGGGGTGCATATTGATGGTGGTAATCATTTCATCACCCTGTTTCTGTCCTCCAGCACTCCTGTGCCAAGTACTATCATATGCATGGTGCCATTGGGATGCACTTACTTTCCTTAGTGACATTAATGCCAAGAAGCACTGATGGTATAAACCGCTATTCTCCACCTTGATTGGCTGCCATTATGGGTCAATAAAACAGTCAAATTTAGTGCCCTTTATTTATACATCTACTCGATCTCCAGTCTAACCGGCTTAAGTGACCCAAACCCATCACATTTGCTATAATCTCACTGAAGTAATTAACTGGAAGTGATTAGGTTAACATGTCTCTTTGGGAACCCAAGTCGTTTTGACTCTAAATTCAGTCCTGTGTGTCGCAACACTCAGCTGGCACTCCACAAAAATGGGCTGCTGCTGCGAGAATTCTTCATGATCTGGTTTAGATCCCTGATAGAAATTATAGGTGATGTCAAGGTGAGGGGGTCTCTTTATAATAAGCTGGAGTTAATTATGTTACTCCGCCTCCGAAAGGGTCTTGGTAAGGCAGCAAACCTGGGTGTCTTCTTAGCAACATTGGAGACAATGCTTTTGGGATAAACAGGAGATATCAGTGTGCGTTGGGTTATTTGAGATGTTTTGGGAGTGTAGAGAATCCTTGGCGATGTGCTAGAGTGGGGAGAGGGCTCAGGAACTCTGTTCCTTTTTGACGCAGATTGCACCCACAGGAAGCACAAGGAGGAGCTGGGCTGCTGCTGTCGCAATGCTAAGCAGTTTAGAGGGAGATGAACAGAGGTGGGCCAATGGCCCGCTTCTCACTGCAGACCCACAGGGGTCAGGCTGAGTGATGTCCTGCCGGCGCAGCAAGAGCCACCGCTCACTGCACCTCCCCACTTACCGCAGAGGCAGTGTGACTTCCATAATAAAGTTCTCTTTCCATTGTAGTTTGGACAACAGAGGTACACCTCTTCGCTGATGCCCCACCGCACCCAGAGAAATAATCTAGCCCTTCTTCAGCAGAGGTGGATGGCTTAACGTACTGATGGTTTTAGATTGGAGTAAATGATTCGCCATATCAGGACTGTAGATCAATTTCACTATTAATGAAAATGCGGTTTGCTAGGAGCCCTGGGCCATCATCTGAGGCAGTGTACTTCCTATCTGATAAGGAGAGACGACAATCTCGATTAGGCTGCAGCTGTAGCTGACTGCTGCTTCCAACAGAGTCTAAGGAGATGTGAGTGTGGGTGAATAAATCCTAGAGAATGAATACACATGGCACACTATTAGTCATTTTTATATAGTAGACGAGGTAGGCATGGTGTTTCGTGGGCAAGCAGAATGACAAGATCAATTGCACTCAAAGGAGAGTGCAATCCAAAAACCAGATTAGTTATATGAGCACATTAGTAGAGCAGGTGCATTCAGTCTGGGATGCCTCAAGAAGCAGTCAGGTCCCCGGCACTCCGTAGGATTTGTGTGGTGGAGAGAACCTCCAGCCCTGTTAACTAGGTGACGCTAGGTACTGTGCTGGAGATGGCATGGGTATGAGGGAGGAAGAATCTTTTTGTACCTGGTCCTGCCAACCCCATCCCTTGTGTGGTAGGAGCCACAGTTTTGCCCTGGTGTGAAAATCATTTTCTATCAACTGCAGAAAGTCTGGGTGAACGTACTTGGCCAAGGACTAGTAAGTTGACAGAGCGGAGAGGGGGGGAAACAAGGCCACGGGGTGGGAAATTGTAAGGATTTTGAATGGGTTCTGAATGCTTTGCTTTAAAAGGTTGCAAGCAACCAGGAAAATGGCTAAACATGCAGTTAGTGGCAATCGTGGCATTGTAAATCAAAAGGGAAAGGCAGACTGGGTCAATAAAAATAAATAAGAGGCAAGGTCCCCTGGGGGAAAGAAAAGGCCGAGCTTCTGTTAGTCTGAAAACAGTCTCTCCTGCCCCTTGGTAATCAAGGGCATTTCACTAATAGTAAAATACAGGCAGAAAGAATGGAGAAGTGATTTATCTCAGGGTTACTCATTGTCCAGTGTACCATAATAACCCTGGTGAAGCCAAACTACTGTAATGTGATCCACAAATGGTTCCACAGCAGCTCGCCATGCTGGATGAGATCTCTGCTCATCATATATCTTCCTCTCGGTGTGTCTGAAAGCCAGAGAAGAGTATTTTCCCCACAAAACTCCTGTTAGTGCTAAGTTGGAGGTATGTGCCTTCCCAGGAAAGTTTAAAAACTCATCGAACTATTGGCAAAGGCTAGCTCCAGGCACTCTAGTAACAGCAGCTCTATGGTTAGTTTCCTTAATTACTTTCTTTTCAATCCCAAAATAACACCTCAGTCCCATCCCTGGCCTCACCTCCACAAAAACTATGGATCTCTCCTGAGCAGAGATTCCACTGTACGGTACTGGCTTCTGCGCACCAAACTTGTTTCCACTTCTAATTGAAGCAGAATTTGACCTCAAGGTCAAAGGCTATGGCGTTAAACTACTACACCCGCTAACCTCCACTTCATTTGAGATGCTATATAACCATTGCGTTCCACACCATTGCTAAGGTGTTGGATGTGGAATTTATCATACCATAAAGTGTATAAATAGCACCTAGTTTTGAGAACAACAGTGATGTGTAAAGGACAGAAAGTGTTTCATACTACACTTTACTGCAGTACAGTGCAACTCACTGCAAAGTCCCACCCATTTATATAGTCCCACCATAATTGCAATCCCAATTTAAAATAATGGGAGCCACTAGCTATACATCAAGGGCCAGATCCTCACCTGATGTAAATTATTGTAACTCCACTGACATCAGAGTAGCTATATTTTTATATCAGAGGGGTAGCCGTGTTAGTCTGGATCTGTAAAAGCAGCAGAGTGTCGTGTGGCACCTTATAGACTAACAGACGTATAGGAGCATGAGCTTTCGTGGGTGAATACACACTTCTTCGGATGCATCCAAAGAAGTGGGTATTCACCCACGAAAGCTCGTGCTCCACTACGTCTGTTAGTCTATAAGGTGCCACAGGACTCTTTGCTGCTTTTATATTTTTATACTATATTTTACTTTTCCATCACAGGCGGTTTTGACCTACATATTTTTGTGCTATGCCATATATAATTGCACATCGATAGCACCTTACATTCAAGATGATCAACGCTCTTGTAGGAACCAGAGTCCTATGGCACATTTACCTAACATTTCAGGCAGTAACAGAGATGTACTCATGATTTGGTGTTTCGTCCATTTGGTAAAAATGTAATGACTGTGCACTGTCAAATATCCATGGGCTCTGTATTTCACAGCTGCTGATCTGGCTGGCTGTTAAGACTCATGCACATAGTTGTAAGCATGGCAATGATGTTAAAGTAGCTGAAATTTTAAGTGGCCACTATATTCTCCACAAGCAATGGCAGCAGTTAAAGAGGACTGTCCTTCTATTTCCCCAGACTTGTATAGGGGAGCCCTGTATTGCAGTACACTACAATGAAATAACAAAAAACGGGCTAGGAACAGGAAGGCTGGAATAGTGTCTGAGCTGCAAATAGAACAAAATGGCTGTTGCATGTTGCAGGTACTCAACTGGGTTTTTAATGGCCTCATTATAGTCAGTGCAAGTCTCGTCATCGGCTTCAGTAGAGGCAGCATCAAGCCCTAAAATTATTAATATTATTTACTGTTTATATAGTGCTTTACCCAAACACCAGCTGATCCTCATGTTGACCTGGGAACGAGGTAAGCGTTATCACTCCTGTTTGACAGGTGGGAAAACAAAAGTAGAGGGAGAAAGGGGCAGATCTGAACGTTTCTGAACACCTGTCTTTCTGGCTCTATGTTCAGAGTGTCGGAGTTAGACTCGGCAATAGAGCTCTGGTGTTCCTGGCAACCAGTCTAACATGAGATCACCAGCAGCCAGTCTCAATTTCTGTCTGACTTCAAGAACTCTCTTTTTAGGTCTTGAAAGTTGATCATTTCACAGTAAGATTCAGGATCCGTGTCTCTGAAGGGTATGAGCTAACTATGGCAGAAACATCCCTGGGTAAGAGATGATTGCAGAGGTTATGATGTACAGTATTGCATGTCTGGGTGAATGACCAGCAGTAGCTGGCCCACAAGAGGGTAAAAGACCTTCTGCTAATGTCAGTGAAGGGAGAACTCCTAATGTTCAAGGCATAGTGTTGTGGTGATTAGGCCTACACATTTACCCTAATTGTAAGCTTAACTATAAGAAGTGAGTGAAAGTTCATGGAATGTTGCAATAACTTTGGGAGAAAAATTGGCTACTGGAGTGAGTTTCACCATCATGGCTGCCACCCCCACCATCTCCTAGGACCCCAGATCTTCTTCACAGTAATTCTGAGAGATGTCCTGACCAGATTGCACCAGAGAGATGGAGCCAGCTGACATCACCTCCACCAGCTCCAGCTGAATCCCAAGCACCATGTGGGATGTGAGACTTTGTCACACTCCCCTCCTCAGTGTGTCCTTTTCCTTCCCCACCTTATTTCTTCTCTCCCCCATCCCCCTCCTTTTGCCATCTGTCCAATATGAGCCTGGCTTAGCTGGCCAAGACTGCATATTTTGCAACACTGCTATGAGCCCGCCACGAGCGAGGCAATTAAAAGCAATGCCCTAAAACAGCCCGACGCCAATACAAGTTTGCCAGGTCTCAGAATGGCTGATCAGATCGTGTGCCGTGCCTGGGTTTTCGCAGCAATAAGGTTGCATGTAAAAGCCAACACCAGAGACAAAAGTTGCATTTTCTGTCTTTGCTACTCTTACCTCCCTCTTGTGCATGTTTGTCTTGTCTTCGGAAACTGGATCAGACTTAACAACAACAGCAACTGTGACAGCTCCAGCCCCTTTCAACTAACTTCTTTTTTTGCCAAAAAGGACAATTATCAAACAAGGTTTTGTCTCCCTAAAAACTCTCTTCAGTGAAAGGGAACAAGGAATGCTGCTAAAATGAAAGCCTTATGTAATACTTTACATTTTAAATGTTTTAACTGTCTGTCCTTCTCTTCCTATATTTGTAATAAAAGGTTTAATGGATTTTTAATGGTGAGTTTGCCATGGTTCTAAGCAGACTGAGGTCTCTGGCTATGTCTACACTGCAATTAAAAAACTCACGGTAAGCTCAAAAGCTTGTCACTCTCATCAACAGAAGTTGGTCCAATAAAAGATATTACTTCACCCACCTTGTTTCTCTAGCACCAACATGGCAACAACAACAGTGTAGAGGCAGCTGGCAAGGGTTGGTTCAAATAGTGTGATTTGAGGGCAACATAATGCACACATTACTGCCTATCTAAGCAGAGCAGAGTGCACTTGCTTGACTGCAGTCGCACACGCCAGCTTTCTGTGAAGGTAAACTCCCCCTATTACTCACCATTGGGAACATAGTACATAGACTTGTCAACTAGACAGCCCTCTCTGCTAGAGTATGATGCAATGAGGACAAACCAACGTGGTTTCTGTAGAGGAAAAACCATGTCTCTCCAATCTACTAGAATCCTTTCTGCATCGCCAAAAAGTGTGCAGAAGAATGGGTTAACACAGTTTATTTGAACCCTGCAAAAGCCTTTGAGAAAATCCCTCATATGAGGCTGTTAATGAGACTCTCTAGGCATTTGGTGAGAGGTAAAGTACTGTGTCATGGATTAGAAAACTACAGACATTTTACAAAAAGGTGAACAGTGGGGTGTCAAAAGGAAATGGTTCTAGGCCTTTGGCTTAATAGACCTATTCAGAGACTTTGTTAGAAAGAATTAAGATTGTTATTGTTTCTCTGGCATCCAGCTAATATCCAAAAAGTGTTACTTTGTTCTAAAATACTCCACTTTAAAAAAAAAAAAAAGTAAGTCAGGTTACTAGGAACTTATTGGAAGTAGTTCCCTTAAATAGGTATGGGATTTTATAATGGGATTTTTTTTACCTATTTTGGGGAGCAAAGTTAAGTTTGTATGAGCAGTGTAAGTTGGAGGGGAAGGGGGTGGTGTAGTGTTGGGATGGGATGAGGTGCTTGGATCTTGCAAACTTTTACTAGCATGATTATCATGGCCACAGTGTGTAACAAAGGCAATGATGAATTGGCTAAATCTCTAAGTTCTTCACTTCCAGGCAGGGGCAGCTGTTCACACGTTTACACACCGCGCACCGCATTTGGCAATGGTGAGAAGGGGCAGCATTGGCTACCCCACTGCCCACTCAGGTTTGGCCCTGCTGGCCCTCTGCCATGATGGGGGGTGGGAGGGGAAGGGTGCACAGAGGTTGCAACACCACTCATTCAATTTTGGCCCTCCAGAGGGGCTGTGGGGCCAAATCCGAGTAGACAGTGGGGTGGTCAGCCCTGTTCCTCCTCTCCACTGTCATGGGGCTGGCTCCTGCACTTGGGGAGCCTGCCAGGCCTCACCCCACTTCCAGCAGCCCATGTTCCTTCTCAGAGATCGGGAGTGACACTGCACCTGGGCAGGCAGGGCTGGAAGATGGGAGCTGAGTGTGGCACGGACTTGGTGGACGAGGAACTGCATTTGCAGCAGGGCTAGCTCCACGGGGATTGAAAGTGCATAGCCGGGGGCCGGATTTCTGGAGGCTCCCTTGCTTACAGGCATTTTAGTCTTTGGAACCTCCAAATATTCTTGTAAGGAAAGTCTACTGTACTTGAGTGATAGCTGGATTCCACTGAAACCTTCCCTCATCATAAAGCAGCATACTGTACTCAAGTGGTTGAAGCTTTTTCATGGAAGCTGTTTTTGGATGGAAAACTGGGTATTCAGCTGAACTAATTTTTCCCTGGAAAGCATCTGCTTTCTTCAGAAAATGTTGCGTTTTCATTGAAAACCAAAAGCTTTCAGGCTGAAAACTTTGTTTTCAACTGAGGCTAGGTCTATACTACCCGCCTGAATCGGCGGGTAGAAATCGACCTCTCGGGGATCGATTTATCGCGTCCCGACGGGACGCGACAATCGATCCCCGAATCGGCGCTCTTACTCCATCAGGGGAGGTGGTAGTAAGAGCCGCCGATGGGAAGCCGCAGAAGTCGATTTTGCCGCCGTCCTCACAATGGGGTAAGTCGGCTGCGATACGCCGAATTCAGCTACGCTATTCACGTAGCTGAATTTACGTATCTTAAATCGACTCCCCCCTGTAGTGTAGATGTACCCTGAATCTGTGGGGTTTTTGGATAAAATATCAAAGTTTTCCATGAAACAACCAGCTCTCTGTATGCTATATGGGTCCTGAATGCTGAACTCTGGTAGGTCAGCAGTACAAAGATATTGGTAGTAACGCATAGTGCTCGAATGGTGCTTTTTCATCTAGAGATGTCAAAGCACTTCACAAAGGTAGTGATGTCCCTAGAAATGGGGAAACTGAGACATAGCAGTTAAATGGCTTATATAAAGTCAATAGCACAGCTGGGAATGGAACCTGGGTTTGCTAATTCTTAATGCAGTGCCCTGTCTGCTGAACCATGGGGTAAATTATTGGAGATTGAAAATCTTGGAGTTGATTGTTTAGAGATGGGGGAAAGAGGCAATGAGTGTGCATAATTTGGAATAGCTCATGTATTTTCTAAAGAGAAAAAAATAGAGAGAGCTGCCCTTTTATTTTCCAATATAATTCAAGACTATATTGCCCTGCATGTACATTGTTACTTTCCTTTATCAGCAAGATGGTTTTTGCTGCATGAAGTCTTTATGTTCAATAGATCTGATTTTTTTTTTCTCCAAGCAGCTGGGTTTTCTTACCCTGTGAAAGCTCTGTACTAATCTCAATTTCTCTGCTTTTCTCAGTGCCATTCCCAGCTGCTCAGAAATGAGCAGAATGCTTTCATCTTTCTTTTTCTTGTTCTTATTAGGTGTGACAGCTTCTACAGTATCTGTGTATTAAAAAATACAGATTTTAATTTGTTAAAAAAAATCTAGTAGAGGAAAATCATGGGGGTGGGGAAGATACTGCCTCTAAATTACAAGGGGAAATAAAATCCTGCTGTGAACACACTAATGATGTATTTTCTTGGAAAGATGACTTTTCCAAGCCATTATAAAATGTGATTATGGTCAAACCTTATTTATCTAGATGAGATCGAAGAGCAGGGAAGAAGTTCAGATATACAGCAGTTCAGATGAGTGGGGGCACTTCAAAGTATTTGGACCCATGGGGGGGGGTGACCTCATTTTGAGCTAATGAGTTTTTCTGATAATTGGGTTCAGCTAAATGAGTTTTGACAGATTAGACTTCGGATTATTCACTTAAGAAAAGTTTTTGTCTGTACATATGAACACTAGAAAATGAGAACATTGTATAAGATGTCCAGCACATCAACATCTGAGATGAGGGCAGACGATGAAACTGAAATCACTGGATTTTCTTCCTCTGAATGTTCCTAGAAAGGGAGCCATCTTTCTAGATATCTAGATACATATATTGCCCCCATTACGGAAGCATCTCAGCAGCTATCAATCTTTAATGTATTGCAACATCTCTATGAAGTAGGGACAGGGCCGGCTCTGGCTTTTTTTGCCGCCACAAGCGAACAAAAAACAAATCAGGGCAGCCAGAACGGCAAAGCAAAAAAACCCACCAAAACCTGTGGGGCGGCTGGAGCCAGGGTGCAGGGGGATTCCCTGCGCTGCAGATGTGCCCCAGCTAGCGGAGGGGAGAGCGAGGGAGCAGGGGGGAGAGAGAAGGAGTGTGGCCAGGGCTTCAGCAGGACACTCGCCTCATGGCCCCGACCTCCACGCCGCCTGCCGGGAGGGCTCCGCGCCGCTCCGGTCGGCGGGGAGGGAAGGATGCAGGCTGCCCTGCCGGGCTTGCTACAGACCTGGCACCAGCTGGGGCAGACGGAGTGCGCAGCCCGCTCCCAGCAGGGCGCTCCCCTCCTCCGCGCCGCTGCCCCCTATAGGGCATCTGGATCGGCGAACAAAAAATAAAAGCGGCCGTGCCGCCCTAGGATTGGGCAGAATGCCTCCCCGTAGAATCTTCCTCCCCAAGCACGAGCTTGCTCGGCTGGTGTCTGGAGCCAGCCCTGGGTAGGGAAGTCCAACCAATAGCTCCATCCACAGATGGATACCCAACGCAAAAAGAGAGGTATTTAGACTTCTAACTTTCATTGCAATCAATGGGAGTTAGGTGCCTACTTGACAAGACCATGGTCGTACAGGAAGCTGCCTATGGTGCAGCTGGGAATACACCCCCATTTTCCTGAGTCCCAGGGACTTAACCACAAATGCGTTCTCTGCACTGCCTATCTAGATTGCAAGCTCTTTAGGACAGCGTCTGACTCTCCCGAGGGTAATTTTGGAATCCAGGAGACTTTGAGACCTGGGAGCCTAAAGTCAGGCTCTTAAATCTATAATTAAGCACCTAAATGAGGCAGCCTGACTCTCAGAAGTACTGAGCAGCCCCAGCTCCCGTTAAAGTTAATGACACCTCTGAAAATCAAGTCGCTAAAGTCTGGATGTAGGAGTCTAGGCCCCCAGGTTTGTAAGCATTGACTGTAAAATCTCGTAGGCCTCTTTCTGTGGCGGCAGCCATGTGTGTTTTGCAGGGTGCAGAGCAAGCTAGCGATGCTGTGAAATCTACTTCTACTGTTGCTCCCCAAATCTCTGTGAATCTTGCTACAGGGCTGATGCACCCGTGGCGGCAGCTGCTGCTGCTTATTTGTAGTTCCCCATCACCAAAGGAGAAAAGGCCACAGCTGCGATGGCTCTTTATCTGAGATCTAATCCGGAAAGAGACTGGCTCAAGAGAGTTCATGAGGCGTTTTCATTCTCCATCACAGCACTTGCGGTTTTTGTTTAGCTCACACAGTGTACTCCATACCATACAGCTCACAGACTGCTCCTTTCCCAAAGAGCTTACAGGCTGAGAACTTACGTCTACCCTTTAAAAAGAAGTGTGTGCTTCACTGAGGTTAGCTCACTCCCATTAAAAAAGCAGTGAAGATGCTGCTTTTAACTCTGGTTACCAGCTTCAGCTAAAGCCTGTGTGGGAGAACCTGGGGTTGAACTTGTTCTGCTAACCTGAGTTAAAAACAGAGTTGCCGTGTCTTCACTGCTATTGTATCTGGGTTAGCTAATGTGAGTTAAGAAAAGCCTTTTTCTCTTGCTGCGTAGATGTACCCTAAAAGAAAATTGCATGAAAGATGAAGCACGCTGGAAAATCCAGAGGTGAAGAGGATTCTCTTGAACTGTAAATTCACTACTTGTGGGTCTCTCAGACAAAGTGGGGTGTTAAGAGGCACTGAGCTAGAGCTGGCAGGGGCTTTGTAAGGGAGGGGAAGGGCACTGCGTGCACAGGGGCCCAGCGGAAAAATGCACAGACACTGGAAGAAGGAAACGTGGGGTTAATAATACTTGTGTCTTTGGTGGAGGAGTCAAGCAAAGATGTGACGAGAGGAAGGCTGGTCTTCTGGCTAAGGCTAGGGACTTCCAATGGGACCTTGGGCAAGTCACTTAACCTTTTTTGTGTCTTGATGCCCCATCTGTTATATGGCGATGACAATGGTTGCTCTCTCTGCCCTGTCCATTTAGATTGCAAGCTCTGCATATCAGAGACTGCCTCTCGCTATGGCCATGGCCTTGTCTTTACCCCAGAAAAAGAGAAAAATGTGTTCACTCGAGTAAGCTAACTCAAGATAAGAATGCACATATTTTTGGAATGAAGCAAAGGCCTGCGTCTGCACTGCAAAATGGGTGTGGTTTTTATGTTGTTGGTTCACTTGATGCAAATTCCTAGTGGAAATGAGGCCCAGGTAGTTTTTACTAGTCGTGGTGGTATAGCGTTGACCTCGACTAGCTACACTGAGGGAAAATCTATCCGTACCTTGCCTCCACTAGGATTTTGCATTGAGATAGCTAAGCCAATGTAAAATCACACTTTTGGTGGACTCATAGCCTATGTGTATGTACAGTGCCTACCGCCATGGGGCCCAGATCTTGGTGAGGACCTGTAAGTGCTGCTGTAGTACAAACAAAAAGATGAGGTAGGGGCAGAGACGTAAAGGGCTTAGAAAGTGTAGAATATAAAGGGACTCTGATGGGGGGGGATAATATCTCAATGAAAGATTCTTTGTGCTTTGAAAACTCTAGGGGGCAAGAACTGAAACTGCGCTCTTTTTTTTTTTTTTTATACTCTCTATCCTGGAGAGATCAAATTGAAGGTACAATGAATTCATACCAAGAAAATATGTCTGTTACCTGTGATGCCCTTGATGCTGGGGCTGTACCTTAAGGCTGTAACTGGGTAGGGGAAGGTCTCAATTATAGGAAACTGCTTGAAAAGGGAAACTAGAAACGCTTGAAAATAATACTGGATCCACAACTATTCTACGGGGTTTGGGTCTGGAAAGGAACAGACAGCTCTGTTTGTTAGTGTTCAGTGTGTTCTGAATGCAGCCAGTCTTGGTTCCAAGTAAAACCACATGCTTCCAGTGAAGGAAGCATTTCATCCTGACCTTGCTAAAGAAGCTATGTTGAGTTCGTTTTCTGAAAAGGGCCAAGCATTTTAAATTATGATGGGTGAGGTCTATAAAGCTGTAGCTATAGATTAACTTTGATCCATGGGTAGCCGGTGATCCAGCCGTTGGGGGAAGCTAGCCCCCAGCTCCTCCCCTGGTGCCCAAGGCCCCTCCCCTCCCTGTCTGCCCCCCAAGACCCTTCCCCTTTTGCCCCTGTCCCCCTCAGGAGCCCAGAGCACCCCCACTGTGGCCCCAGCGGCCATATCGAATCTTGTGCTGATAAAAATAGAAGGTGTGCTCCCAAATGGGGATTGGAGAGAGGGAAGCCTCTGGGCTGTGTTATGCAGAAGGTCAGACTAGACCATAATTGTCCCTTCTGGTGTTAAAATTGATGAATCTGTAGTAGAATATGGCCCCTGTATAGTAACTATGCTTTTAGTTTGTAAAGCTACTGATGTATTTGATGTAACTCAGTGAGAAAAATGCCAGGGTGTGCTCTTAGGACCACCATGATTACTGCCTCTTGTTGGGCAGTTATGTAATTTTGACCACCCAGATGTGGTATTTATGCAAGCCAGGTGCCCAGTTTACACCAAAATGAATTGAAAATCTGGATCTTATGATTAGTCCACACCTGAAGGGAGTAAATGCTACCACACATGAGCATGTTGTGCATTAACTGCTCCACATGGACCTTGCTGGCATGCACTAGAAGTTCCTTAGCACACGTTAATGTAGTGTTGTTTGAAACAGGACTACAGTATGCGCATGAGGGAACTACTAGTGCATGCCATCAGGGTTCATGTGGACCAGTTAGTGCACGACACGGTTGCATTTACTCCCCTCTGGTGTGGACTAGAGCAATGTGTGGACAAGCCTTTAATTCCAGCCTGAGGAGCACACTTTAATGTCCCACTTTAGAAGTTGTGAACTTCTCCATTTTTTAGAGTTGTTGTTGTTTTAGGGTGTCAGTAAACTCAGGAAGACAAGTCTGCCTCAGTTATTTATCAGTTACTGTTTGCTTCAGGGAGACTTTCTTTGAAACTAAAAGGGCTAGACATTTACTGTGGTATTTCCCTCCCCCCCGCTCAACGAAAGGTGAAATCCTGCAGAATCTTAAAGCTATTTTGGTGGCTGAGCACCCAGCCCCACTGTTTCAGAGGATAAGGTGATACTGAGACTAGCGGTTGTATGTTAAAATGTAGCTTTCAAACACAGTTCCACTTCCTGTGTGACTTTGGCAAGTCATTTAATCAGTCTGTGCCACAGCTCCTCCCCTGTGGCAAATGGAGAGAATACTTACAGCACCTTCTTCAGCTGGTGGCTGTCACTGGTGGACAATAAATCCATTAATGTTTGTAAACTACCTTGTAAATGACTTGTAAATTAAGTCCACTTAATTATGAATCCACTGATGTAGAACAAATTCATTAATGATAGCAAAGTGTTTTTGAGAATCTCAGATGCAAGCAAAACATGCGAAATGACACCTCCTTCCAATGTTTCAGGGTCTCTTATGAGAGATCTTGCGGGAGATAAAGAAACCTCCAAGATATACCATAGTAAGTCACAGCCGGTCAAACTCTGATAGGCAAATACATTATAATCAAGAGGATGAATGACAGCGTGTGATGCATCCAGGCGATGCCTTTGAGCCAAGCTTACAGTGGTTCCTTGTGACCAGATGTGGTGCTCTCTTGGTGCAAGGCAGAGTGATTGCTTTGTAAGGATGTAGCAATAGTGAAGGGCAACTCCAGGGAAGCAGGGAGAGAGATTAATCACGCAGAAGCGTCAGGAAAGGGCAGGAATGCAAGCACAGTTCAGGCTCCAATAATGCAGATCCATTTGAGAATGTGAAAATTGAAGTGATTAGTAATAATGATGGGACCGAGCCAAATAGGGAGAGGACACTTTAATATAGTAGGTGACCTTGGCAGAGATCACCGGTACACAAAGCAAAACAATTCCGAACATAATAAAATAAGTTTAAATTTAGGCACAACACAAACATCATTCAGTGTGGCTAGTATAGATTAGGAGGGTTGTTAATAAATTGTTAGCCAACCACAACTCTCTTAAAATTAGAACCAGTGCTATTGCATTGCCAGTTGATCACCATATAGCTTATTTCTGACAGGTTGGTTGTTTTTGTAATTTATCCGCTCCGGTGACTTTAATTCCACTGCAGCATGTGGTTTCTCGTAAGACCCTGCTTTTATCCAGTTTTTACACCCAGGCACAAAATCATATATTGTGAGGGTTTTATATATTCACACTACCTCTCATCATCCTGGCTTTGAACTTCCTGGCTTGCAATTTTCCTTTGTAGCTACTTGACTGTGACCACCCTAGTACTTCCTTACCCATACAGAAGGGAAGGGCTTGTTCTGGTCTCAAACCTGCAATACTTTGTCTGTTGAGATCAACTCCATACTACTTCAATATGACTCTTATTGGATAAGGACTGCCGGATTGCATTTAAAGTGAAGTGCTCTGCTGTTGGTATGCATCCGAAGAAGTGGGCTGTAGTCCACGAAAGCTTATGCTCTAATAAATGTGTTAGTCTCTAAGGTGCCACAAGTACTCCTGTTCTTTTTTGCTCTGCTGTTGTGCCCAGCTCAGTTTTTGTATAATTTGGCTCCAGGAGCTGTTGGTATTTGTGCCTAACACTTTTTCTCCACACTAAAATCAGTCAAGCAAACAGTTCATTGCATTTTTTAAAAAGTATCTTTTTGGGTCTGGAACGATTGCTTTCTGTAAATAATACTTTGTATTTCTGTAACACCTTCCATCTGAGGAGCTCTGTTCCTTAATCTAGCTTCACAACTTCCCTGTGAGGTATGTAACATCCCCTTTTCAGAGAGATGGAACTAAGTATAGAAGGATTTGCCATGTGACTTATTCAGGATCACCCAGGAAGTATGTGGTAGATATGGGAAATAGAACCTGCACCTTCTGATTGCTACTTCTCAACTACCAGACTGGCCTTCCTTTCTTCATAATGCACCTAGATGCATTTAGGGATTGTGAGGAAGAACAAACCTCAGCCAGTCCCTCCCTCAGGATATCATGCCACGGAGCCAGCAAGATGTCCAAACCATTCTATGCCCGTAAATCAAGAGCTGGTCAAACACAAGATAAAGTTCGCCACGGGCTTGGTGTGTCTTGATTCGCTATGACTCAGAGTACTGCTTTGAGTGGTATTTGGGTGAACCAGACTGAGATACCAGTGACAAAATGCTCACAAAGAAATCCCCCAACCACCTGCATCTGGTCACCTCTTAGTTTTACTCATCGTAGCTTTGGTAACTGTACAGCAACACTGTTATATTAGGCCCAGGCTCCTAGGAATGCTTTTAAAAAATTGGTGTGTAACAATCCTCTATCATGGCTCCTCAGTGGAAAGCAAAGCTAACACTGCCAGTATTGAAGCAGAATCTCTAGTGCTTGTCCTAAAAGAGTAGCCCCTCTATATAGCAGCTATTGCAGGCTCATATTCGCTCTGTAACGCACTAAACTGGAAAACAGTTGCATAACTCCTATTAGCACTAGTGGAAGGCAAACCTATAAATCCCCCCTGAATCAATAGGAGAGAAAACCACTTACATGTGTTCTTTCTTTGATTCTATTTAATCCCACCTTAGGCTCAGAATCGTGTGTTAGGGGATGATGGTTTGAAACTGTTTTTAATAAGCAAAGTAAGGGAAAGAGGGACGGACAGTCAAGAAGTAATGAAGAACTTGTACATGGAATTGTAGATTAAAAGCAGGTATGGAAATGCTTTGGGAGATAGGATTCCTACCAATCCCTGCATACAGGTGATACATGGATTTAGCACTGTAAAGTGAATTAACTAATTAATTTATTGAACCACTAGCTATTATCTTTGCAAAATAAAGGACAGCTGAGAAGGTTTCAAAGGACTGGGAGGGGAGGAGAAAAACTGGCTTGGTTCCAACTTTCAAAACAGGAAAAATAAATTTAACAATGATTTTCTTGTTAATTGAAACTTGTCCCAAGTAAAATAGGGAACAGATATTAAGTGATCAGATATATTTGGAATACACCCCTCTATTCACACCCTGCACACTATTGCAATAATCTTTGCACAAAATGTGCCTTGTAAGGTATCATTTGAAAACTCATTGTTTGCTGGTCAGTATTGTCCTGGTAAAATATATATGGCAACACTGTAACTGAAGTTATAAGATTCCCTTGTATGATGTTGTTAACACATCTTTCAAACCACACAGCCCTGCCCAGGAAGAAGTCAGGTTTGTCCTAAACAAAAGAAGGTATGTGTGCTTGTCTAAATTTGCATTTAAGCAGTAAACAGACACACAAGCAGGGAGTGAAAACAAAGGAAGTTGAAACAGGTGGGGGGGAAAGCAGGGAACACCCTTGGACATAGACTCTTTGTCTCCTGGGTCTCAGCTGGCAATGTTTTTCAAGAGGAGGACTGAAACTATAAAACAGAGGGACAAACCCCACCCTGTCACTCCCGGCCCATTGCATCTGAAGAGACAGGAAGCAGTTCTTGGACTCTGGGGGAGGGGTCCTGACTAAACACATTGGTCAGTAAAACTGCTGAAAGCACTGGGTTAGAAAACTTTACTTTGCATCGAATATAGTTTGTTAGGCACCAGTTTTACCTCTATTTTTCTTATAACCATTTCTGATTTTGATGCCTTATTACTTGTACTCTCTTGAACTCTATCTTGATGTAGTTAATAGATGTGTTTTATTGTTTTATCTAATCCAGTTGAAGTGTCTGAGTAACTCCATTTGGGTAACAAGTTGTGTGCATATTATTCCCTTAAAGGAATCACTGCCTTAATATATTTGTAGTATCTGGGGGCAGTACAAGACATAGGTTTCTAGGGGAAAATCTGGGAGTGTGCTGGGGTCACCCTGTGGGAATCTTTAAGGCTGGTAAGAGCCCAAGTGTGGCTGGCTGGCTGCAGCACATACTCAGATGTATCTGGGAGTGATTTACATGCTGAAGGCTGTATGTGAGCAGTCCATGTTGGAGGCTACACTAGGAAGGCATTGTAAAGGGCACCCAAGATTACAGGGCAGGGGTGATGCAGCTACTTGTTAGTCTGGATTGTACCCTGGTATGAAAATGTTCTCATCACCAAGAGGAACAATAACCAGTAATCAGCACACTTTTATGATAACCAATGAAAATCCTAGCATACAGCCTTAATCCTTGTGTCCAATAGAATTAGAGACTCAAGGACTGCAGTAGATGTAAGATAGGGTCTAATCCTGCTCTGTGAGCTTTGCCATTGACTTCAGTGGAAGGAGATCAGGCACTTAGATTTTAACAAAGCACTTGATAATTATCAAATTATATTATATATTATAATAGTTCCTCATGAAATCCTACTTAAAATAGTCACTCAAATTCACTTTGAAGAAAGTGGGGATAGTTGCTTAGATTGAAACTGTCTGAGCTACAGCCATGAGGTCTATGAATATACACATCAATGTGTCTAGTTGGGGTGGTGTCTAGTGGGGTGTTGGAGGGATCAGTATTTTCCATCTTGATTAATATTCTGGAAGGAGTGGGGAGGTTGGTAAACAACCCATTGCGCCAATAAAGACAGAGAAGGGATCTAAGAAGGTCAGAAAGATGCGCAGAAATGTCTTTGTATTACAGTAGCACATAGAGGGCTCCTAATGAAATTGGGATGCCACCAGGCTAGGAACTGTACAAGCCCATAGTCCTAGACAGTCTCTGTCCCAAATAACTTCCTGTTTGGCTAGTGAAGGGATGGGACCGGAAACAGAGGCATGGAGAGTTGACATATCATGCTCGTGTTCACCAAGCAAGTCAGTGGGAGAGGCTGGGATAGAAGCTAGGTCTCTTGCGTCTCAGTCCATTGCCTTAGCTTCTCTCTCTCTCTCTCTCTCTCTAAATACAATGAAATTCAAACTACAAAAGTGAAAAAAATAATCTGGAAAATAATAAACTGGGCTGCAGAGAGTCAGTAAAAGGGAATTCCTTGGAAAGGTTTGGAGCTCTTGAAGCACAGTAAACTAGATATCAATTTGCAGTGCAAGATGCTAATAAAGCAGCAGGAGTGTATAGATAGATAGATGGATCACATCACAGAGTAAGGAATGAAACCATGCTTAGAATGCTGTGTATTGTTCTGGGCCCTTGATCAGAAGGAGATTGCTAAGGTGGTAGAGGAAATTCAGAGAAGAGCTACAAATGACCAAGGGACTGGAGTAAAAATTGAAAAAAACAAAATGTTTCACTTGACTAAGCAATGCCAGGGTGTGATGGTTCTCCGGGTGCCCAGGACCATAAGTTACCTTATTTATCCCACCCCACCCCGCCTCCAGCAAGAGGAAGATTTGTTTGTGCTTAACTGGGTGACATCTCCCTTACACCTCCAGTCTGTTAGCCCCCCAAACAATCTGCTCTGGGCTATGCCAGCCCTTACTTTGCCTTGCAGGTGAACAGTAGGCGCACCCCAGTCCCCAAGCCGCTTTGAGGCATCCCCCTGTAGTATTCCGCCTCTTATCCATTGAACACTCACCATAATACCAGGTCTGCTGTCTCCAAGGGAACAGTATACACACCAGCTTGGCTGATTCAATTCAGAATCATCTTCTTGTATAATACCACAGCACTGAGATATATTTATAGTGAAACCAATCATATGTTTATTGTCAAAGATCAAGATTTAAGAGATTGTGAGTAAGGATAATGGAAACAGAAGAGCTATAAACAAAATCAATAAATTCTTTCTAGAGACTAAACTTAGGCTAACCTGCTGTCTAGAGACTTATCTCACCCATTGCCTTTTGCAGCATTTCCAACCGAGGCTGGTTGGGATCCTGTTTTCATCAATATAAATGCATTCTCCATTTACTTTCTAGGTGCAGGGTAAAGGGGTATATTTTTGCCTTCCCCTTATTTCCCAGAGATAGGACAATCTTCTGTGGTTCAGTGTCTGGTGTCTTTTCTATCTGGCGTCTTGTCTCCGTGTTGACTTCCCATCCCTCTGTTGACTTTGTATGTAAATAGGGCTTCCGTTGTGTTGGCTTACAATGCTTAATTTACATGTGAAACCATATAAACAGGTGACTATACATCCTTTGTCTGGCAGAAACCTGTTAATCAACCCTGCCTTGATTCAGACTTTAGGAACACTTTCACTAGACTTTTTTACATAGCACCTGTATGTACATTTCACAGCAATAGTAATGAACAGTGTGATCTTGGCTTTCATTTAAGATCTTACATTAGTCATTGTTGAACCAGAACATATGTACCACGATCGGGATATCTTTGTAATCTGCTTTCCTAGTTGGCATTGAGCGGTTCTTAGGGTCACACAGGGTGATGCCATGATTCTCCAAGTGTTTGAAGGGTGTGGTGGCTGAAAGAGGGGCAGGACTTGTTAAGAGTTGACCGAAGTGATATGAGAAGGATTAAAATGCTGAAAAGGAACATTTAGGCTCATCAGGAAAAAATGTCTGACAGTGATTATTAGAGGGTAGAATAATCTTCCAAGGAAAAGGGCATAAACCCTAGCCTGGACATAGAGCAATTAAAAATCAGTGGAAATTATGTGCTAATATTAACATCCACCATTTCATATTTCTCAAAGCCAGAGTTGTTGGAGGTTTTACAAAACAAACTTCTGTAAAGATCACACAACGGCATTCTAGGGCCTGACCCAAAGAAGTAGTGGGTGGAGACTCCGATATTCCCACCCCACACAGACATACACCCCATCTGGCTGCACAGCAGGGCTCACAGTTGGAGCTGTGACTGGGAATAAATCCTGGGCTCTCTGTGGTATTTTTAGAGTCGCTCTTCCAGGTACAGTCACACTTTAAAAGCTTAGTCTGCTGCTCAGTTCTGATTTGTATTGAGATGCTGATTCTGTCAGGGCAAATGCGTGAGAGGGAAGTTAAAAGGAGGGATCTGCTCATAGGTTTTTATCCATTCTGCATGCAGTGCCTCTCAAGAACTGTTGAAAGCACCGGCAGTGGAGGGCGGGGGGGGGGGGTTTCCTAGGAAGCACAAAGTGGAGGGGTTTATGTTGTGTGGGAAGCTCCTTGGTCCTTCTACAAATCAGGGTGAGGCACCAGCGAAAGAAGCTGTTTCCACTGACTAACATGGTACACAGGAGTCTACCTGTACAATTCAGCATTTCAGTGAGAGATGCCTTTCCTGCAAACACATCATACGACACTAATGGTTTCCTCTTTAATGCCCTGCCTGCCCTGTATAGAGCTAAGGTTTTCTCTCCTGTTCTGAGCATTGTGCATGGGGCAGTGAGAGTATTTATTGTCACTTACAGGATAGGCGGGATGTCACCTTACATCAGAGACTGTGTTCTTACAGAGAACATAATGGTCAGAGGTAGTGTTCTCACAGAGCACATAATAGCTGTGGTTTGCCTGAGACGTAGCTTTAAAAACCGGCATTTAATTTGACCTAGATCTAGACAAGGATGTGGAGTCCTTGACATTGCTATCTGCAAAAACAGTTCCTTTTATCCCATTGTGTTGATTCATTCACGCAATGCAAACACACTTAGCGTCTGTTGCTATCTACATAGACTGAACACCGTGCCCTGTCTGGATGATTGCAAAGTGCATGAATGAGTCCTCCATTTTACTGTTGAAAATATATATTCATACAATTTGTATGCTAATAAAAAGCTTCACACATGTCTTGATAACATCCAGGACCACAACTACGCTAGTACTTAGGGAAACAGAATAGCTCTAACAACAAGGAGTCCTTGTGGCACCTTAGAGACTGACAAATTTATTTGGGCATAAGCTTTCGTGGGCTAAAACCCACTTCATCAGATGCCTCTGTATCTGCATGAGTTTCATCATGAAGTTGATGGATTTCTATTTCATACCACTAAATTCAGTGCCTTGCATGGTGACAGGTTTCAGAGTGGTAGCTGTGTTAGTCTGTATCAGCAAAAACAAGAAGGAGTCCTTGTGGCACCTTAAAGACTTACCATGTAGGATTTACCTTTACTCAGCTGAGACAAAGGTAGGAGACTCACCCAGATCGCAAAGCAGGCCAGTAGCAGAGCTGAAATAGAACTGAAGAGTCCTGATTCCCAGTCAGTGCCCTATCCACTGGGCAATCCTGCCTCTCCCTGCTCTAGGATGTGGATGACTCCCACAGTTTATTCTCAGCTCCGGACTGTGTGGCCACGAGATAATCTTTTCTGCTTCAGTTTCCCCATCTATTAAATGGGGATGATCATGCTTGCCTATCTCACTGGTGTGTTGGGAGACCAACTGTATCAAACTGCTCTGAGGGCAATGGATAGAGCCAATATGAGAGCAAATAATTGTTATACTGCCTTTGGGCAAAAAGTTTTAACTACTAAGATGACCTTGGTTTAAGCTACTTTATTTGTTGGCCTGTAGCTTAACATCAAGCCTAAGATTTTTCCAAAGTGCCTAGTGATTTTTAAGTGCCTAACTTATAGAAATCTTAAAATTAAGGTTAACAGCACTCACTGAAGCTATTCTGGAAGATTTCTCTCCCCCCCCCCGACGTAATGTCATTTTCTTAAAATAGCCTATTAATATCTCCTGGATTGCTAGTCACCAGGAGACCAATGCCAACTCCAGGCCAATCCTGGAGGGTTGATAACTCTACTTTAAATGTCCTGATTGTCAGAAACTGCTTAGCACCTGTCCTCAGGGCTCTTTAAAGTATCTCAACATGGGCACCCAAAATTACTTGTCACTTTAAAAAAAAATCTTAGGAGTAGACTTTAACAGTCATAATATTGCTTTGTGAGTGGAATGGAACAACTGAGAAATGGGGCATTTAGATCTTAAGGATGCAATCAACTAAAGAGTTGTTTTTATTTCTTGAGTGCCATAAAATCAGTGCCATACGGGATGGGCTGTCCATGCAACACAAGGCAGAGCAGGTTAAATTAGGTCAATTAACCTGATAGGCATCACCTGGTGGAGACCCAGGGTTTCAAAGGCCAATTGATGAGGAACCCCAGCTGGCTAGGGAAAGGTTGAGCTTGTGTAAAGCAGCAAGCTGAGACCAGAACGGAGCTCCAGAGGAAGTAGTCTACGGTCACTCCCTGGGAGAAGGGTGGGGGAGTTTGGGGCGACAGTCTGCCAAGAAGTTACAGAGAAGTAGCCTATAGCTACTCCCTGAGAGGAAGGAGTTTGGACCAGTAAATCCAGGGGGACAGAACAAGGAAGTAAGGAGTCCTGGCAAATAGCCACATGGTCTAGGAGCAAGCAGACTGTAGTTCCTAGACATGGG
Source organism: Malaclemys terrapin pileata (assembly GCF_027887155.1). Classification (NCBI taxonomy): domain Eukaryota; kingdom Metazoa; phylum Chordata; order Testudines; family Emydidae; genus Malaclemys; species Malaclemys terrapin. The sequence goes on along the minus strand of NC_071505.1, from coordinate 16,088,567 downwards.
GTCCCTGGACTGGAATCCAGAGTAGTGGGCTAGGCCAGGTGGATTTTTCACATCCCTCAGCATTGTAGTTATATCAATATAGGTCTGTAGTATAGACCTGGCCTTAGCTTTAAGGCACCCCAGGTTGCATTTGTAGTGCTGGCAGTCTCCAAATAACAAAACCCACAACTCTGCAAATGACTTGTAAAGGAAACACATGTGGCTATATGAAAGTTACAGGCTAGAATAAACACAGACCAAAACACAACATTGTTACAGACTTACCTTTCTGATCAAAATCCTTCTTTATATGTACTAACAGAGGAGTTCAGAAAAGAATCGACTAGCCACTTGGGGGGCGGAGGGAGGGATTTATAACTTCACCGTTAAAATGAATCCTCTGCTGAGACAGGAACTCAAAGCATCATCCGTCTAACCTATCTTCAGTAGTTTTGTGGGTAATGCACAGGACTAGAACTCCCTATCCCACATATTCAAGTTAGGGAAACTGAGGCACAGAGCTTATGGGCTCGATTGTGACTTTAGGCCAAGTCCTCACCAAGACAGTAGTGCATGAGCTGCATCACCCTAGGAGTATCCCCAGTAGCATTGGACCTCAAAGACCCCTCTTTGAGTTGCAGTGCGCACGCCCCCACTACTTCCTTGTTTGATTGGGGTGGGGGGGTAGTTTACTGGCCTATACCAGTAGCAAATTCTACCACCTCATGCACTAGCTTGGCTACACTGGCCAGTGAGTGCTGGGGTGGAGCCAACATTACCTATGTCCATCTGCTGTCCCCATTATTCAAATATATCATGAAAACATGGGAAATTTTCAGGCTTTTGGTTTTGGGTTCTGTACTCTTTCCCATTTTTCCATTGAAAAAGGAGGGCATGGGAGAAGGGGGTGGAGGGGAAAGAAAATCTGTACATTTTTCATTTTTATGTGGTGTGTTTGAATTTGTTTCGAAATATTTTTTGCATGGCCCTTTTTACAACAGGATGTTGGCCAGCTCTAATTAGGAGTAAGCAGATGCACACAGCTCCCACTTACCCTTTTGCAGGCTACCTGGATGTTGGGCCTGCAGGAGTATCTGGGCTGCTCTTACTCCGTTACGTGGACTTGTATTCCAAATCACAACTTGGCCCTGAGTAACTTGATTAATATCATGCAGCAAGTCAGTAGCGAAGCCTGGAATAGATTCCAGATCCATGTCTCCCATTCTCTTGACGTATTCCCAGGACTACGTTGCTTCCTTCTAATGTGGGATTTGTTTTCCTGATACTATGGGTGTAGTGCTTTGGCCTCCATTTGTTCGCATCTGCTATTTAATAAGAGTCTAACAAAATGCAGGAGAAGCTGTGAAAGAAAAAGCATCATAGCAATGAAATTCATACTCTTTTAAAGGCAAACGTTGCATTTATAGCAAACAAGCTACGAAAAGAAAAGCAAGCAGGAAAGACGCTTACAGTGTTAAATATTCATTAGTGTTCTACATGCTGCACATTCTAAAAATAAGGTATGTTTCAACATTGCTACAGTAGATGATTGGGATTTCCCCCCCTCCCCTTATAATGCCATAGCAATTCAGACTGCTGGGAAGTCACCGTAGCAACACCTTGATGCTACCTTTTGTTCAGCTGATGATCTGACTGGTCACATGATCCCCGAGCAGCACACATAAAATGTAACACAGCAGCTGATCTTATTGTCCTATTTAGTGACATAGTGAATATACAGGTCACCATAAGGAAACTTCGCAGGGATGTATATCAGGCATGACAAGACAGGACAGGATCACTGATTGCCACGTCTCTGAAATGTTACCGTATTGTGAATGACTCTCCTTTTGCTCATTTTATCACAGTGTACCGGTGTATAAAGACAGCTGGATCACCATACACCTCTTGATTAAACACCCCTAGCAAAGATTGGTGTACTAGAAAGGTATTCTTTGATCATTTTAATTCTATGAAAGGGTATGATGGTGATTTAGGACTTTGTCCTGCAATGTGCCATGTATTCCTGTGTAGAGTGCACTTCTAGCTTCCATTGACCTCAAAGGGGGTTGAGAGCGCTCAGCATATTTCAAGACCAAGCTGTCCTTAAAGATCAGACAGAGCCACAGAGTTTGGACCCAGATCTAAACTTTCCCAGCCTTTGTGTGTGTTTGGAGTTTAAGGATTCGGTTCATCTATTGTTGGGGGTCAACTACAAAGCTTGGACCAGTATCTGCATTCACATCCTTTCCCTAAAGAGGACACGATCCCATGGAGTGAGGACAGGGAAATGCCCAATGCAGTTGGCTTGCTGCTCTCCAACCTTAGGCTAGGTCTACACTACCCGCCTGAATCGGCGGGTAGAAATCGATTTCTCTGGGATCAAATTATCGCGTCTCGTCGGGGCGTGACAATCGATCCCCGAATCGATGCTCTTACTCCACCAGCGGAGGTGGGAGTAAGCGCCGTCGACGGGGAGCCGTGGAGGTCGATTTTGCCGCCGTCCTCACAGCGGGGTAAGTCGGCTCCGATAGGTCGAATTCAGCTACGCTATTCGTGTAGCTGAATTTGCATATCTTAAATCGACCCCCGTAGTGAAGACCTGCCCTCAGAGCACTGGGTTCCTTTCATCCCATCCGCTTTTCGTCTTTCATTTACAACTGAGAGCAGCAGCCTTGAGTGAAACAGACAGGGGGTGGGTGTATTCACCATCCTCCTTGACAGCACAAGCCCTCCGGAGTTGATACTCAGCTGTTCGAGAACTGCCTGCGGTGGTGAATAGGTATCTGAGACAAGCATGTTGCTTAACGTTCTGGATCTGGACTAGGATGTTTAAATAATAATAACCCAAGAAAATCTACTGCCCAGCCACACCTGTAATTGTGACTTTTTGTCAGTCTTTTTAGCGACTCCAGAGAGTGGTGACTTGTCAGCCACACAAAAGGCGGCTAGAAAATGCAGCCTATTAATAACATAGGCAATGCAGAGTCCCGGACCCTCCACACTTGTCCCGTATGAGCTGATCCCTGCGCTTGGGCTAAGATCACTTGTCCTGTGCTGATCGCATTACGTAAGACAGGGAGCGTTTGTCAGCGACTCTGGTACAAATCTAGCTACAGGCAGCTTAGGCGGAGAGGGGGGTGGCGAGAGGAACCGCGCGCCACAGTGCTGCTGGTTTTAAGTTCGCCGGGTTGGCTCGGTGGCTCATCTGCTGGGAGGGACGCGTCCCTGGTGGGTCTTGAGGTGACGCTGACTCCGGCCATGGGGGAATGACTGAGGCGGGGACTAAACTGGAGGACGGATTGGCATGAGGATCCAGCCACAATGGAAGGGCTCCTGTCTCCGATGAGAACCAAGGTAGGCGGGGGGGAGCATTGTTAATGCCTTGGGAAGCTGCTGTCACCCGGGGAGGCGCGGGGCTGTCTGGGCAACCGGGAGACTCCTCTCCGCTTTTGTCTCCCGGCTCTTGCACAACTGCACTTGGGAAGGCGACTCTATGGAGACGCGAGCGGAGCCGCTTCAAGGGGGGAGCACCCCTCCCCCATCACTCTTTCTTGCCAGAGAGGACCTTTGTCCATGAGTTTGCTTTTCGGAGGGGACAGACCGCTCTTTATTGAAGTGACCCATCGGAGGGTGTGTGTGTGTATAGACACCCAGGGCGCTGTGCCATTGAATGACAACCCGTGGGGCTGCTGTCGGGTGCTGGAGTCACACTTTCCAGGCGAGGAAAAGCGCCCAGCTGGGCAGAGACCGGCGCGTGCTCTTTGCGCGCGTGCCGACCTGTGGGTGCGAAACAGAACGGAGCGTTTTCCTGAACGCGCTGAAAGGGAAAGTAAAAGTGTTGCACGTTCCAGGCGGGGGTTGACTGGTGCCCCCCGGGTGCTCCGCTCTCCCACTCTCCTTAGCGGGGCAGCCTTCGCCTTTTTCCATTCGGGAACTTTGTGCTCCCAAGTAAAAACAGTCAGACGGGGAAAGTCCGGTGCTGGGGTTGGTTCTGCAAAATCTGGTGTGCCAGAAAGGTGTTCTCTGATCCCTTTAATCCCACAACAGGGTATGAGTCGTAGCTATTGACAAAGCCTTGGCTGGGATGATTTAGTTGGTGTTGCTTCTGCTTTGAGCAGGGGATTGGACTAGATGACCTCCTGAGGTCTCTTCCAACCCTATGATTCTATGAGGGTGATTGAGGACTTCATCCTGCCATGTGCTAAGTATTCCTGTGTAGAGAGCGCTTCTAGCTTCCACTGACATCAAAGGAGATTGAGGGCTCTCGGCATATTTCAAGAGGGGGGAGGGGATCCCGATCCTACATTACCCAGTCGCCACCGACACATACTGGAGCAGGTGAAGCGCCGTTGGGCGACCCAGCTCCAGTCGGTTGTAGCTTAGCATTGAGAGAACTGGTACAGCATGAGAGTTCTCAGCAGCTGCAAGACCGCCAGTGTGAGACTGTCTCATGCGAACCATTTAAGGGGGTGTATATGTCTAGAGAGAGAACTATTAGATTGGATGTTTTACAGTTCTGCTACCTGGAGATCTGCATTGATACTCTGACCTTCATTATTGGGTATTTTTCACCCTCTGTTTCCAAGCTTTTACTGTTAAAAACACTATATTGCCAACAAAGGGCTACAACTTATAAATTATCACTTGGATACAGGGTTATCACTGTCTCGCTCCTTTTTTGCTTTACATGGTAACTTGGGAATGAGGAAATAAATGGGGGCATCCCAATTTCTTGTTCCCGTTATAGTGTCGCCCCTCTGCTGGGCATTATCAAACAATGTTGCTGATGGCATTTTATAAAACGAAACATTCACATGGTAATTTAGGGTCATGCATCTGGACCTACTATGATTAAAGGTGAATATGCACATCACACTTAATTCTTTTAATGTGCTTTTTTAAATAAGATTTTTTTTTCAACAAGATATAAAAGACTGACAACCAGTTCTCATCTTCCTTTGCACAGAGGGAAAGTCTATAATGTTTGGGGTGATGTTTCCATTGTGTGTTCCTGTATCCACCCTTTTGAAATTCTCGCCTTAGGCAAGCTAGCATGGTATTGGTGTGTTATCAGGCTAACGTTGGAATTACAGTTGGATGTGAGTAATATCAGCACCTGCAGTATCCTTTATATTAAATGCACACACAGCTATAAAAATGATCGAGTAAAAGAGGTGGAAATTTAATGTCAGTGGGTTGGCCCCCTGGCCATACATTCTGCTTGTCAATCTAACTTGCATCGTAAGTGCAGCTGGAATTTAATAGTAATACTGTTAATAAGACTTCATGGTGACAATTATGTCTTCAAGGTTATTTATTGCTCCTTCAGAGGAATCTAGGGAATTTAGACCCAGACCTCTAGATCCTGTTTTGTTCTGATAGAATACTAAGGATCAGACTCTGATCTCCATTATCTTGGTGTAAATCCAGAGTAACCCCTTAAAAGACAGATCACCATTTTGTTTATATTGGTGCCGGAGTAACTCCACTGAAGGTATAAGGCCAGATTCTGAACTTGGTTAAATTGGAGTAAATTTGGAGTAATTCCATGGAAGCTGATGCAGTTACTCCAGAGTTACGCCATGTAACACAGGTCTGCATCTGTATTTAGGTTTGTGTGCAAAAGCAATGTGAAAATTCCTTCAAGATACATTTTTTAATTCACTTATGTTCTCTCCGAAGTCCTTGCCTAATGGAGAATTGAATATAAATTCAATAACCTCACAAAATAAAATCTTACTGTAAATGCAGATAGCTAGAATTTTTCCATTGCATTATGATGAGGTGCAAATAAACAAATGTTTGCTTTTAAAATGTAACTTTTTATTTCCTGAAGTCACGTGCGGATCTATTTCAAATGCTCAGATCTAGAGAGCATTTTAAAACAAATGCACACAGAATACTCATTTGTCTACATGGATAATTAAAAGCAATGGGCCTGCTTCTTACATACACCAAGTCCATTTTACAGTACTCTGGCAGGGTGAAGGGGCCAAAAAGTGATGTAAACTGCATTCACACCTTACTCTTTTTTTTAATGGTGTAAAGAAAAGGGGCCTTACTGTGAATGAGGTTGTTAGTTTTAAGATTAGAAACACTATTTGCTGTGCTCCTACGTGAGACTTCAGTCTGTTATTTTGCATGGAAGTTCTATCTGAATTTCAGATTCCATAAAATGTTGATCCATTTGGTCACTGAAGCATGCTAGGTTTCTGTATAGCATGGTTACTTAATAACTTAGCAACACTAGAAAATGTTTGGGGTAAATTGGACATCAAACGGTAATTGCAGTACACCATGTAATAGACTTCACCAGACTAAATCATGGGTGCTTAATGCATTTATACCTTAAAATTTGCCTAAATGGCACATTCATATGTGTAAGGTTAGGGCAAAGTAGAGAAGTGTGGTGGTAAGATAAAATTAAGGCAGCTAAGTGCAATGCACCTGTGAACCTTGACTGCATTTTTGTGTTGATGGGTACATTTCACTTGGCTTAAAATAAGGGAGTGATGCACTACCACTCTGGGATAATCAGACTTAATTATGATATTAAATATTACCAGCACATATTATCAATTGGATTCTTTGTTCTGCCTAGCATGGTTACCATTAATAGAAATATTAAATGAACACATATGATGGTGATGCAGCATACCATCTTAAAGGTGGAAGTTGATGGAATACAGCTGGTCTTTAAAAGAAGGAAGAAATGTATAAATATAACTAGACACTCCCTTTTGATTTGTTTTATAATCCTCAAGCACTCACAGTTCTCCTTAATCCTCAATGCACTGCCTTCAGTGAATTATGTTGGCATAAGAATTTCAGTAATTTCAATTTCTCGGCAGCTAACACATGCCAATGTATGCTACTGAATTTGCAATGAGCACCTGGCTTGAACCATGCAAAATTGGCTAACTGTATTCTTTTTTCTCCTGGGGAAGCATGGGTTTGCAAGGGGACGAGGGGAAATCATCAAAGCAATATGTTTTCTTTGGACTGACAGAACTTTTGAGTGAACTTTTCATCTGTTCACAAATATACACAGAGGGTAAATGGAGATTAATTACCATTGAATTTACTAAGCCTTGCATCTAGAGATAATGAATTTTTAGTGTTTTGTATACAGAGAATTCAGCTAGGGAACTCAATAAATACCATGTGCAATATTTAGATAGAGCTTTTAAAACACTAATGGGGCTGTTCTCTATTATTAAATCTTATTAACTTTATCTGTTTATTATAGGTTCTTGGGATTAGCAAATTCCTGTGTTACTGTTTTTTGTTGAACCTTTCTTGTGGCTGCATTAAAGACTCTTTATTTTTCAACCACTAGATCACTCTTCTGAGTGGTTGAATTACCCCTTGTATATTCTATAGATAAGTTCACTACTTACGAAGCAATGTTGATAAGCCCTGGAAGATACTGCATCCATGTTCTGCCTTACTTTGACAGCCATTGGATGATGGAGACACTGGGCCATTGAGATTGATGGAGGGGAATGGGAAGGGGACTTACCCTAAACAAGAGCCCAACTAGCTCTACTCAGTAGTTCGAGATCTTGGGTGTCTGATTACTTTATTATTATTATTATTGTCTCCTCTGGATGTGAACTGAAAAGCTCTGGTGTGCTTTTTTTTTTTTTTTTTTTTGGTCCTAACAATCTTCTATTCAGCTCCAATCCATCAAATCACTTGAGCGTATTCTTAACTTTAACCTCAGTGGGATTGCTCATGTGTTTAAAGTTAAGCATGTGCATAAGTGCCCTGGTGTATCAGAATAAAAATGCTTGGCCCCTATCTTTAAGAATTACATGAATATTATGATACAATATATGGGAATCCTTCATGTAACTTCTACATGACTTTGACAGGACACCGTGTGGGCCCAGTTTTCAGACAGAACATGCACATCACTCCACTGGAAACTCAAATCACATAATAAAGGGGCAACTATACATCTACACTTGGGTGTCCTATTTCGATATCTACCTATGAAAATTGGGCACTGCTAGTGTACAGAGGGTGGAAATTTCTCAGTCACCTAAGGGTGAATATCTAGCTTCCATTAAATTCTAATGGGCATTGAGCATCCAAAGCGCTAAACTCCTCCCCCTGCCACCAGGTATGTTATCTATGTATAAGATATAGTAGGTGACCTGCAAAGTGTCAGTAGTGTCTGAGGGTAGTACAGTATTCTGTGTAACAACTTAGCAGGATGGCTTTGCTCTCACTCTGGGGTTAATGATGCTGTGTGTGAGATGTGCTGAGGTTGTAGATAGTAAAGTATAATTCAAAAAAATAATGAAGAGCTAGGTCTGTCTTTATTAATCATAGTGTTATACATGCAGGTGTTGCATGGGTGTTACCAAGAGCAGAATTTAGCTTCATATTTGATTAGCTCTTTCCTATAGAAAAGTTGGGGTATGTAAAGTATGGGTAGAATATAAAAAGTGGGAGTGGTGTCTATTTCATAACATTTCTTCAGTCAATATAGTATTATCTGATTGGTTTTGCTTCACATTTTAAAAAATATATGGAAAAAATCAAATTACATTTTTTTTTCTTCCCCAATCCTGCTTTGTATCAGTGCAGCATATAGTATTCTATCTGAATGTTTGAACTGCTATTGCACTTGGGCACCATGTCAGCAAGAGTGCATTGTTTAGAATATATGGTAAATCGTTGCATATCTTGGGTGGGAACTGGGCTGCTGTACTGCTGGTAGAGACGGTTGTTTATATTTCAAAAGATCCCAGTTGTTGTGTGGGGCTGAACAAACCTATGACAAACCAACCCCTTTCTCAAAGAGCTTTTAGCTTAAAAAATGGGGTGAAATCTTGGCCCCCAGAATTTTGCCATTGGTTTCTACAGGAACAGATTTCCCCACAGAATCTGATACCGTACTTGCTTTGACTAGCACCTTACTCCACTAATAGTCTCATTGAGGTCACTAGGACTGGATTAAGGTACTATGAAGCTAAAGTGAGAATAACAGAATCTAGCCCTAAATAAGAACAAGATGTAATAAGAGGGTATGGAACACGAAAGAGGAAGAGTGACAAGGGTAGGACACATGGTTGCATATCCAATTAGCTTACTGTACAATTGATCCAAGGGGGTTGGATCTGTATTCACCAGGAGTTGGTGAAAGGAAGGAGGGGGAATGGTTAATTTCTCCTTGTTTTAGATCCAAGGGGGTTGGATCTGTATTCACCAGGAGTTGGTGGGAGAGGCTTCAAGGCTTCTCAATAAGTGGTGAAGGATCTCGCTGAACAGCTACCTACCCTAGTCATTTCAGTAAGCAGTTTACCATGGGTGTCTGTTGGCTAGCATGTTTGCCTGTCTGCGAATAAAGAATTAAAATTCTTCCCACTGTGAGACATGAATCATGAGGTTACATAGGTATTAGTTGTGAATCGTCTTAAAGTCCGTACTGCTGTAAAACAGAAAGTTAAGAGGAAGATTTATGCTGCAAAAACGATGGTCCATTTATGATGATAGTAAAGCACTGATCTATGGAGGAAAACTGACTGCACAGCTCTCTGGGCTGTAAGGTCATGCTGAAGGAAATTCTTGGTGGGTCACAGTGCTGTGTGCGTAAGCTAGTAGTTTATGAATAACTGGCATGCAATAAAGTACTTGCATAATGCAGGTTTCTCATACAGTGGGCCCAATCCTTTACTAGTGCAAATCAGATTTCAAGGGTACTCAGCTGATTGATGCTATCGGAGAATGTGCCTCATAATAATTTCACTGGCTTTTTGAGTGTGCGCACACAGACAAACATTGGTCAAGGAAGGTCTAGGTATACTTAATCCTGCTTCAGCATGCGGGCAGGGGGGGACTAGATGACCTCTTGAGGTGTTTAGCAAACCAACATTTTTATGATTTGTGTGTTCTATAGGCTTTCATCCCAAAGCATGTCTGGGTATATAATTAAATTTGAACGTCCATTGTATTTATCACAATCTCTAAGCATGTTACAATTTTAAGCCCTACATTTTAACAAACTGCAATAAAAATATCTTCTTAAAAAACAAACTTCCAAAAGTCTTGCCAGACCCAGCATAATCACCTTCAGAGCCCAGGCATAAGCACGTAATCCAGCTGCCATGAAAGACTACTTCACTTCATAGCTTCCAGCATAATCACCCCCTATTTCTACTGAATCTCCTTCCCCTCAGTCTTCCTGCCCAAGAAAAGCACGAGAAAACAGATTGCTTTTGCAGCAGGTCATAAGCTAGCAAATCCCAACTCCAATGAACCAAGGCAAGAAGCCAGATCTTTAGCCATGGTCTTCTCACTGAGAGTATCCAGATCTCAGCCCCTCTTCTATACCAGGGGCTGTTAGCTCAAGTGCTTGGGAGGATTGCATCTGCCACAGCATTGCACAAAGGTAGAGGCAGTCTCTCAGGTAGATCTTCCCTAATTACATGCTCAATCAATCCTGGTGATTTAAAGGAGTGAGATAATTAAAGGGAAATCATTAGTGATTCATCTAAGGCTGGATCTCTGAATTGCTGGGTTTGGAGTAAGATTGTGGAGGTGAGTTTTAAAAAAAGCAGACTTCATTAAGAAGAGATTAATTCATGTTGGATAATGGGAATCCTGTATAATGCCATAGAAATTCTCTACCAGTGGGACTAATCAGGTGAGTAAGGGCTCTGTGATCTGATCCACTGGGAGTATTTGAGGTGTAAGGTTATTCATTGTGGGTGGGGGGGGGCAGTCTTGCCTGTAATATTTTGCGGTCCTTGGAAATGGATGGGGTGAGGTGGAAAGGTAAAAAGCACTAGAAGTTCACTGAATTGTATCTATCGCCTTATTACATCGCCCTGTGATCGAACTATACAAACTCCACGCAGGCTGAAAAGGTTAATGAATTGTGCTCACTGCAATCAGCCCTGCCTGCTACACCTGTGGGTGTCAGGCCTGTAGGAAGGGGGCTGAAAAGGAGAGAGCTGGTGCAGTTGTAGCTGGCCAGGAAGGAGAACAGATCAGCTGCTGTCACTTGAGAAGCAAAGCAAAGCAACGCGAAGCCTGGCTAGAGCCAGGAACCAAGAAGGATTATAGCCAGTCATAACCTCCCTGAGGGAAGGGCAGCCTTGATGCCAGACTGTTTGGGTTTATCAGGGACTTGCCCACTGGTTGTTTTAGCCTGCCAGGAAAAGGGTACCCGCCCCTGTGGGGAAGGCTGGGCTCTGAGAGCTGAGAGCAGACGGATGAATAACTTCATAGGGGCTGAGAACTAAGCCCCCTGGGATAAGAAACTCCTTTATTTCATGTTTGTTTTGGGGGTGGCAACTTTGGACTTCATTTTGCTGGGAGGGGGTGGTTGAACTTTTGTAGTGACCTTCCAGAGGGCCAAGTCTTAAGCTACCAGACTGATCTGGAAACCACACTTGAGAAACTAAGGCAGAGTAGTTGTGGCAGGGCTCTGTGCTGCAAGGAGGTGCATGGGGCAGAGATAAACGCTAGCACTGTAGTAATAGTATTAATCCTCACGTGACCACTGTCAGGTACGAAAGTGCTATATTATCCCCATGTTACAGATGGGGAACTAAAGTATATGGTTAAGTTTTGTGACTGAGCCAGGAATTAAACCCAGGTCTCAAGTCCTAGTTCCATGTTCTATCCACTAGACCATACTTTCTACACATGGACTGCAACTATAAGTATAAAATTAATAAATTGGGGATGACCCTCCTTTATGAATGTACAGGTGATTTAAGCACAATGCTCTTTCCACTGATGTTTTTCCTTCTCAGTGGTTGACATTTGTACATCTATCCGGGGGGGGGAAAGAGTCTTGGACTATGCTTTGAAACAGTTGTACTGTGGGAAACCAAAGAGTTGCACACAACTGATTATCTCTTAGGCCCAACCTTGCTCCCACAGAAGTCAGTGGGAGTTTTGCTATTAACCTCAGTGGTATCAGGATCAGAGCTTTAATTAGGACATCTCATCAGTACGAGAATATCTGTTAGTACAATTTTGTCCCCTCATGCCTGGTAGGGGAAATGGACTCAAATGGGAAATCAACCTGGTGTTTAGGGGAGCGATTAGGAGTTCCAGAGGAGGCATGAGCTCCCCAGGAGATGTGACAAAGGGATATTTCTCCCCAATGCCCTAATCTCACTCCTGTTCCTGCCAGCTCTGTCCACTTTTTGCGTCTTCTCCAGGCCCCTTAGTGAGTAGGAGTTGGTGGTGGATTGTGGTGATTAGAAAACAGGACATGTTCCTCTTGGAAAACTTCAGCTACATGCTAAAATTGAAAATTTTCAACCCAAAACTGCAAGTTAGTATGAGATTGTAATGTAATGAAAGACTGCATCATAAGGTGTATGCACAAGGGCACCGAATTAAGATTGCACGTGAATGGCCAATCTGAATAACCATGAATAATCATTGGGCCAGGACAAGAGAGAGAACCACCAGGCCATAGAGACAAAGGGCGCACACCTCAGATGTAGAAATCCCAAGTTCAAGTTCCTGCTCCACTGGCTATTTAGTTATAAGAAGTGGAACAGCTTCAACAGGAGAGGTTGAATGATAGCCCAGGAGGTAGGGCACTCTTCTGCAATGTGGGAGACCCAGCTCTAAATGCCTTCTCCATGTCGGAGAAAGGCAGGAAGTGAACCCCTGCTCTTGCCTGCCAAGAGTACCTTAATCTCTGGGCTACAGGCAAGCTACTCCTCTTCCTGCATTTCACGAATCTTGTCTTCCTTTGCTTTTGCCAAAAATGCCCCAAAACAAATGTCAAGTTACAAAACGATTCAAAACGTTTTTTCAACTTTTTGACATGCTGGAAATTTTGAAATTCATTCATTCATTTTCTGTTTGACCTGAAATCAAACTTTTTAAATTTTATTTGGAACTGCCAGTAAACCAAACTAGCCATTATTTGCCCAGCTGTATTTTGTGAGTACCTCCTACCTGACGGTGATGTGTGAACAGATGTTAGTTTTATCCAAGGAAAAAAATGTCCTAGTTCTTCCAAAGTATAAGTAAATATATAGTGGTTTTATGAAACGATTTCTTGCTTTTGTTTTTTTCCTATGGCTGACGTGCTTATGGTGGAGTTTGCATACGTGGCCTTCCATATTCAGAATGGCTCTGCCATGCTTGAAGTAACTTCTTTGTAAACTACAGTATTCCTTACAAAAGCCTATATCTGACTAGTTTGTTTACAGTAACTTGGTGGGACAGTAGATAAAGCTTTCTAAAACAGGCACCGCTTTCTATTGTATTAGTTTTTTAAAAAGACAGTGTAATCTTTGTACAATAGTGGTTATTCTGTCTTTCTTGAATCACACGCATTTTCTGGTGGTATTCACTACCTTGAGCGCTAGTTTTCTACGTAGCATGCACAATTTTGCTACCAAGGTAAAATGTCAGGGAGATGAAGCAGAAAATGTGACCTTTATTCACTGTTCTGAAATCTATGATGAGCTCTTTTGGCGTTCTAAATATATTTATTTTGCTTAGTCCACAGCTTTATCCCAGAGGAATAGGTTGGGTTTTTTTTAAAGGCATTCTTGATTGGATAGTAACTCTGTTCTGGTGCTTCAGAAACCACCAGCAGAAGCACCACCAATTAACTAAGAATTATTCAAGGTACGGCGGTGTTTCTCCTGGATACAAAGGCTAGAGGGAAGGAGGAAGTGGAGGTAAAAACAAAAGAACGTTTGAGATTACACCACATGGGCAGATACTCCGCTGGTTTAACTCCATTAAAGTCAGTGGAGTTATGCTAGCAGAGAAGTTGGCCAGAGACTGGCTGAATCCGAAGAAGGAAATAATTGATTCTGTTAATCATTCTGTGGCCTTAAAACACTGGTGGAAGCACAGAAAAGTAGGTAAAATCATAGAATCATAAATGGCCCTTCATTGTCTCTACCTGATGATCAGGTTGCACAAAAAAGCAAATATACATTCATTTGTTTAAGGCAGACTGTGCTTATGTTCTTAAAATGTGTTTGGCAAGCAATGCATAGCTCTAGCCCATATCAATAACTTTGTACACATAGTACATACATCACACAAGAATATTAATGATCACGGAGTTATTAGTTTGCCAGTGATGCATTACGTGCCCCATGTAGGGTATATACCACAACAGAAGTGTTTCAGGTGTAGTGAGTACAACAGGCTCCTGAGTTCCTGACACAGTAGTGAACACCCCAAAGTGCCATGTCCTGGGGGGGGGGGGAGTAGGGGTGTCGGGGTAAAGATTATACATTTAAAAACTAAAAATTTTAGACATGTTTGGGAAAAGACTGAGTTACCTGTTAAAACTCCCCAGAAGCAAATCTTAACTCTGGTCATTTACATACGTTTGATGGAATTTGTCTGTTCTCCTGCTCCATAAAAGATAAGTTCAGTACTTTATCCTCCGGCCCTAGAAATGTCTGGCATGCGTGCTTCTTCCCAGAGACCAGCAATACTATTAAAGAGACACATGCAGCCAGGGCTGGCTCTAGGCACCAGCAAAGCAAGCAGTTGCTTGGGGTGGCAAATTTGCAGGGGTGCAAAAATCCAGCATGGGAGCTGAAGACCAACAGGGGGCCCTGGGATCTGTAGTTCCTTGGTTAGCTCCCTGCCAATAGAGCCAGCCCTGGAGCAGGGAAAGAACTACATTTCCCAGCATTCCCTTGGCCGCAATTAATAGGAAAGGGAGGGGGAAGGAGTGTGGAACTGAAACCTCATGCTGCAGCTTGCTGTGAATAGTAGGGACAGAGCCAGCTCTAGGTTTTTTGCTGCCCCCCACCCCAGCCCTGGGCTCCCCCCGCACCCTGGTGTTGCCCCAGCCCTGGATTCTCCCCCGCCCACACCCCCTGCTGCCCCAGCCCTGGGCTCTTCTCCCCCCCACATCTCCTACCGCCCCAGCTCTGGCCCCACCTGCACCTCCTGCTGCCCCAGCCCTGGGCTCTCCCCCAAAGAAAGAATGGGGTGGACTAAATGGACAGTGCACCTCTCTATCTGAAGCCTAGCAAGGGAGGTGCGCGGATCCCATTCGAATTTAAAATGAAAAGTAAGGGAGGGGAGGCTCTACTAGGACCTGGGCAGCTTTAGATACAGTACCAGGCACGTAGGAGGATTTACACTTCTGAGCCATGGAAGCAGAAATTGACTTTTCTTTTCCAGATTTAGCTAATATTCAGAAAGGGAATCTAGCACCTGCCTTCCAGATTTGAACACCCTCAAAATTCAGGAGTGCTCAAGCTCAATTTGGGCAGCTGTTACTTCATTTCTCCCAAATCAAATATTACTGATCCACTGTAACTTGCTGTAGGAAAAAGTAGAATAAATTGAGCAAGAAATGCTTCCCAGTGGTTATTAGGACTGGAATTGCTATTTTCAACAGCCATTGCCTTTTGTTTTTTTTTTTTTTAGTTTTAGTTTTATTTGTTTAAAAGGAAGACCGTGATATTGCATTGGCAAATTCCCCATTGAAACAAAGAGTGGAACAAAAGAATAATAAAGGCACCTCAACTTTTCCTCATTTATGTAGGACAGTCTTATAATATGCATCCAGATATCCTCCAATCACACAAGCTGAAAATTGTTCCACTTTACTGCCGTTCTGTAACCATATGGGAACCAATCCTGTCTGTGCACATCCAAAATTCCTGCTGAATGACCCGCTCTGGGAGCGAGTTACCAGTGACCCAGGGCTGGGGCTGCAGGAGGGTGCAGTTTGCAGTTGGGGGGGTGGAGCGGGAGAGAGAGCCCCGGGCGGGGGGGGGGGGGAGGGGGCAGCCAAAAAGTGTTTTGCTTGGGGCAGCAAAAAACCTACAGCCGGCCCTGCTTGCAGCTGGAAGGCAGAAAGTAGAGTAGGTGTAGTGCTACTGGGAGGGGGAGGGAAGCATTATTCTACAAATATCAGACCTCTCACATCTTGCTACTCACCTGAGGGTTCTCTGCCACCCTCACTTCGCCTTCACGTAGGCTGGATTTTTGCCTAATTTGAACAAGATCGTAACTAGTTGTAGGCCTTTCATTTGATGCCGCATTCAACCTGTTACGATGATGGCAACTCTCCTAATGTAATCACTGGTACTGACGCCCCTACAGCGATCACTCTCTCACTTTGGGACAAACCCCTCCACTGCTCTAAATGGACGTAGTTCCATTAGTCAATGGAATGACCCTGATTTTTACACCAGCTGAGGGTCTGGTCCATAGGGGCATATTTTCACCCATTTGGGTGTTCTGTATGGGGGGTTGGGGAGTGAGAGAGCAGGAGGGAGCCCAGCAAACTTTCTTTCTGACACCCTATAGTAAAGTCATGCAGCAGGTAGAGGCGTAAACTGCCTTCCAGAGTTGGGATGCACAAGGGAGGTGAAAGCCATTAGCATTGCTAGTGGCTTGTGGGGGGAGCATCTGGGCAGGGTGTAGGTGGGACTACGGCTCTGTTTCTTTCTTGCATGCCACAATAGCGCCTCAGATCTAATAAAGGACAGCTTGTCCTGCATTCCCCAGAAGCACCATGGGGATGTAATGCCTCCTCCCACCAGCATTCCCAACCACCCCATTCCAGATACAGTTCAGCCTCAACAGAGGCATAGCTGAGCCCTCTGTTATGCGGGGAATAAGGGTTGACCTCCATGGAGCTACGCTGATTTGCACCACCTGAGGATCTGCTCCAAAACATGTAGTTACATGGAGGGGAAGAGGAAGAAGAACTTCTGTGACTACTCAGAGCATCAACCAAGGAACCCCACACTCCTAGTAGTAGCTTCTAATCACTCGGAAGTGCAGAAATGCCTTCAGAATATTAAGTGGTAGATCCACAGCTGTTGAAAATTGCCATACTCCCTTTAAGCCCATGAGACATGATGACCTGCATCAGCCTCTAAAAGTTGATCTTTTGGTCAGCACTTTGCTTTCATCAGGGTTAAGAAGTTGATGAAGCCCCACCTCTGAATCTTGTCCATAGGCATAAGTGAGGAATGATCTTCCTGATTAAAATAATTCCTTGATGAAATGCTAATGGTCTTCTCACCCGCACACAGAGAACATAGGATTGCAAGGGAAATACTGTTGAAGTAATACACTCTAAAGGATAATGTACTACACACTTCTGCTGAAGTCTCCCACAGCATTTTATATAAAATGAAAAATTAAAGGTGTTGAGGGCCTTCCCTTAATTATACTGCTTCTGTCCAATACAAGTGCACTGACAAATCAAATGCAATTGCTTGTATATGTGCTGAAAATATTAATCAGGAATTCAGTTGGTATTAGTGTAGATATAACATGTAATTCCATAGGAAAGTCCACTGTGATTTGGAATTAACCCTCTGGCACCAGGATTTTCTGGCTTGACATGCTAATGCAGAATGCGTAGTGCTAATGATGATGGGCTCTCCAGACCTGCCTGTTTCAAGGGATTAATTAATAACACGATGTGAAAGTGTTACACAATTTTTGCAGAAAGGAAGAAAAGGGGCAAATGATTATTTTGCTGAATGGGGATATTAGGATTTGTGAGAAAGCTGAGGTGGCGGAAGTATAATAAAAACGCTTCTTGCCAAAGCACAGACAAATGTACAAATGTCTAGGATATCTTAAATAAGAAAATGAATAAAAATCATATAAATGAATAAGTGTGTGTGTGTTTGGGGGTGGGGGAATAAGTGTCCTTGTCTTTATGCTTGCTGCTTTGATATGGGAATGGTCTGCTTTGTAATGGGTTTGTTGAGGCTCTGGGAGAAACTGTCTGGGGGCCAGGGACATGCTTTCCATAGCTGAAAGCTGATCCTCTTCAAAACTCTGCTTACCATTCAGAATGCACCTGTATGAAAAGAGCACTGTGCTTTGAATTGCACTTGGAACAAGTCACACAGAAAACTCTCCCTAAGGGCCAGCCCAGATTTTATCCTAATGCTGGACAAGACTTGACTGAGTTCAGAAGGGCTTTTTCTTTTCCTTTTTAAACTGGAATTCTAAACTGGCTAAGAGGGTTTTAATGCAGCTCTCCAAATATTCTTCTAAAAAGAATACATCTCTGGAAGAAGTATGTCTTAGTGGGGCAGTGCAAATATCACTACCTCAATCTCTCACCAACATGCTTCTACCCTGGTCTGGAGGGACCCCACCTCTAAGACTGAGAAGGTAGTTCAATGGCCAATTCAGTTATTGGCTTCTCTGAGCCTGCCAGTCCCTGCTGCTGTTGCACTAATGGTTTTGTGATGGGAATGCTTTATACCAACGTGCCCACTAAGAGAAAGTCATAGGTTCCAAGGCCAGAAGGGACGATTGTGATCATCTAGGCCAGGGGTCAGCAACCTTTCAGAAGAGGTGTGCCGAGTCTTCATTTATTCACTCTAATTTAAGGTTTCACGTGCCAGTAATACATTTTAACGTTTTTAGAAGGTCTCTTTCTATAAGTCTATAATATATAACTAAACTATTGTTTCAGAGTAGCAGCCGTGTTAGTCTGTATCCTCAAAAAGAACAGGAGTACTTGTGGCACCTTAGAGACTAACAAATTTGTACTTGTACTAACAAGTACTCCTAAACTATTGTTGTATGTAAAGTAAATAAGGTTTTTAAAATGTTTAAGAAGCTTCATTTTAAAATTAAATTAAAATGCAGAGCCCTCCAGACCGATGGCCAGAACCCAGGCAGTGTGAGTGCCACTGAAAATCAGCTCGCGTGGCCACAGGTTGCCTACCCCTGATCTAGGCTGACCTCCTGTATAACACCGGCCATACAGCATCCCCAGAATAATTCCTAGAGCAGAGCTTTTACAAAACATCCACTCTTGGTTTTTAAAACTGTCAGTGATAGAGAATCCACCATGACCCTTGGTAATCTGTTCCAATGGCTAATTATTCTCTATTAAAAATGTACACCTTATTTCCAGTCTGAATTTGTCTACTTTAACATGATCCAATGTCTGGAAGTTTTCTCACCTAAACAGAAGATCCCATTATTAAATTTTTGTTCCCCATGTAAATACTTATAGCCTGTAATCAAATCACCCCTTAACCTTCTCTTTGTTAAGCTACATAGATAGACTCAAGGAACAAAGTTATGTTTTTTAATTCTTTACTTATTCTCTTGGCTCTTCTCTGAACCCTCTCCAATATTTCACCATCCTTCTTAAATTGTGGGCACCAGAACTGAATACAGTATTCCAACAGAATTGCATCAGTGCCAAATTCAGAGGTAAAATAGCCTCTCTACTCCTACTTGAGATTCCAGTGCTTATGCATTCAAGGATCGCATTAGCCCTTTTGTCCGCAACATCGCACTGGGAGCTCAGCTGATTATCCACCACAACCCACAATTCTGTTTGTGTCCCTGTTTCCCAGGATAAGAGCCCCGCATCCTGTAAGTATGACCTATGGTCTTTGTTCCCTAGATCTATACATTTACATGTAGCCATATTAAAACGCATATTGTTCACTTGTGCCCAACTTACCAAGCGATCTGGATCGCTGTCAGTGACATTTTAATGATGACCACTGGACATATGTACAGCATGGGTGGCCAACCTGCAAGCTTACCCCTGGGTCTGCAGCCTCCAAAATCCTTAATATGGCTCTGTAGCCCTTGGAGACTACAGGTCATAACATGCATTGTTCTGCCTTGAACCAAGCAACCTCCATCTTGCTTCAAGATGAAACATTGTATGCTGGGACCTGTAGTCCCTGCAGGATACACATGGTTAGTAAAGAAGAAGGTGGCTGCAATCTGCTCAGTTACATGTGACTAGGGTGACCAGATGTCCCGATTTTATAAGGACAGTCCCAATTTTGGGGTCTTTTTCTTATATAGGCTCCTATTACCCCCCCCCCACCCCATCCCAATTTTTCATATTTGCTGTCTGGTCACCCTACATGTGAATTAAGCGCAGCCCTTTGGCTTTTGTCAGATTGTCAATGCAGCAGTTGGGCAATGTTTGACCAACACTAATGCACAATGTGAATTCAGAAACTTTCTTGATTGAGTATTAACTAATTAGGAATCCTAGATGGAAAAGTTCATTCCTACCTTAATCCCACAGACACACACACGTTCTAGTACAGACTACATTGCCACCAATTGTATTTTTAATTGTTACGTTTAGACCATCTCATTGATCTAATCACTGCTAAATAAGCCCTATGGTGTTTGGCACAGCAAAGTTTACTGAGATGTTTCTTCAATCTGCTGGGCTGCCACCAGTCAAAAGCATAATGCTAGTGAGAGGAGAGAGAACATACCCTACTTTAATACATTGGCTATTACTTTGGTCGTTCTGAATATTATCTCCCAGGCAGCACAGAAGCAGCTGGGTGACATTATCAGTAATTGCTCAATATTGTCATCACATTTGCTTACAAGAAAAGTAAAGCAACAGACTATCAATCAGCTCACAGAATATTCATAGTTTGATCCTAGTAAGCGCTTTTGAATGTCATGGCAACCGTCCCATGAGCGACAATTTTGTACTTGATTACTTCATGCTACATTCCTGACCGTGGCTGTGTTGCTCCATTAATTTTACTTTTAAAATCTCATTTGTTTTTATAAGCTATGCAAAACATGCAGCACATATTTACTCATGCATCCTTTCTGAAATTTGATATAAGCCAACAGAACTGCAATGTGTAAACACTGCACTGTATGCATAGCTGTTATGTAGCCTGTGAGATCCTATGAAAGCATTTTTCTTCCTATATTTTTTGGAATGTGACTTTTGGAATTATGTATGGATGTTTACACTGAGACATTACTGCTATATATATTTTGAAGATCAGACACATCAACAACAAAAGAATAATCTGTCATGGCTTTCAGACTAGGAGAAATAATTGATCTTGATGACAATTGTTTAGGCTCCAGTCTAGCAAAATACTAGTTATGTAAATAACTTTAACCACAAAAGTCAATGAGATAGTATTGCCAGTTGCCGTGAGTCAGGCCCCCAAAAATCATGATTACTTTTTAAACCTGTAAATATGGGATTCTACTTTTTTGCCTCCTGCTTTTGGGGTTCACATTTTCAAGCTTTCATCCAGAGCCATGAGGGTTAAAAAAAACTTTTTATGAAACCTCAGATTGACATGTGATTTGTAGGGCTCCAGCAGCCAGGACTTGAAAGGGGAAAAAAAATAGATATCACAAAGCCTATGATAAAAAAATCACAAGAGGTGGCAACACTCCTGGGATCACTCATACGCTTAAAGTTAAGCATGTGCTTTGTTGGATTAGGACCTACATAGCACCTTATTATGAAGACGTATGCTCTTGTGGTGAAGAGACAGGGCTAGGAATTAGGAAACCTGGGTTTTATTTGTGGCATTGTCAAATCTCAGACAAGTCACTTATGCCAAAATCTAGGCCTTATAGCTTAGACAAAATTGGTGTATCATCTTTCAGTCATGTTAGCTCAGTCGAGTTCATGGATTTTGAGGTCAGAAATCACCACTGTGATCATCCAGTCTGTCCTTCTGCCTAACACAAGCCAAAGAATCTCAGGGTACATCTACACTACAGGGGGGAGTCGATTTAAGATACGCAAATTCAGCTACGTGAATAGCGTAGCTGAATTCGACGTATCGCAGCCGACTTACCTCGCTGTGAGGACGGCGGCAAAATCGACTTCTGCGGCTTTCTGTCGGCGGCGCTTACTCCCACCTCCGCTGGTGGAGTAAGAGCGCCGATTTGGGGATCGATTGTCGCGTCCCGACGGGACGCGATAAATCGATCCCCGAGAGGTCGATTTCTACCCGCCGATTCAGGCGGGTAGTGTAGACCTAGCCTCACTCAATAACTTTTGCACCAAGGCCATAACTTTGGTTTGAGCTATAGCATAGCTTTTGGAAAGAGATCTAGTCTTGACTTAGGCTACAAGTGATGGAGAATCTACCACATTCCTAGGTAAAGTGTTTGCTTGGTTTTTGTTTTGGTTTTCTCATGGTTAATTACCTTCCCCGTTTTAAAAAAAGTTCAACTTCTTATTTCTAGTCTGAATTTGTTTAGTTCAGCTTCCAACCATTAGATCTTATTCTGCCTCTTTCTGCTAGATTACAGAGCTGCCTACTATCAGGAATCCCTTCCTCCATGTATGGGCTTGTGGACCATGATCAAGTCATTACTACTTCTTCCCTTGGATAAGCTAAATTAGCTTAACACAATTGAAAAGACCCATTAAGATGCAGACAAATATGTTAGATGGCTGTGTTGTAGTGCTGGTTTCCACCAGTCTACAGCACAGTTGTCTGGTTTCTTCTCCGAGTAAGACCCTAATTCTGAAATGATTGCATTTCACTCATCACTGTTTTCAAGACCCAGTTCTAGTGTGAGATGGACCTCAGATCAATCCCCCAATCAGAACACTCTGAAATTACCAGTAGTGGGGCGGAGGGAGGAGGAAGGAATCCAATCCCAGATCCAAATGTGAATTTTGCCAATGGTACGTATCTTTGTAGCTGAATCAAAATCCCGGATCCACCTGCTTTCCCCAAATTTAGTCATTTTCAGATCCAAATTTTTCAGTTCATTTTCCCCCCCCCCCCCTCAAGAAATTCAAATAATTTCTGTGAAATTACGGGGCAAAATGCTGTTTTGAAGCCTTTTGCTTTCTTGTCTTCCATTTTAAAAAAAGGAAAGGCAAGACCGTGCTTGTACTTGTTATGAAAGTGAGAGGAGCACCTGTCACAGATATGCTAAAATGTTTTGTGGAGAAATGTACAGACTAATGCCAGCATGAAGGTGGTGTGATATACAGAGGCAGGATGGTGTTGTACTCAAGGCATAGGATTGGGAGCTGGGAGATCTAGGGTGAAATCCTGGTTCCACTGAAACCTCTGGAGTTTTGCTATTGACTTCCAATGAAACCCGAATTTCACCCCTCAGTTACATTCTCAACTCTGTTTAGATCCTTCCTGTATAATCTTATCAAGTCTTTCAATTGTAATTTCTTTGTGCCTCAGTTTCTCCATCTCCATAATGGAACTAATACATCATAGTGCTTAATTCTAGATCTGGGCAAAAAAAGATTTGGACACATATTCTATTTGACAAAAAATGCAGTTTTGGTTGACTTGAAATATTTGCAAATTTGACACAAATAACTTTGGCCATTCCCAAAACAGTTGGAGGAGGGGGGTGGTGCTGCTTCAACTCCCTTAGCCGCTTCCCCCATCATCTTTAGCCCAGTGGCACAGGCACTCATGTGGGATATGGGAGACCCAGGTTTGAATCCATGCTCTGGATCAGAACCAAAGTGGACTCTTTCAAGTCACCAAAAATTCTGAAAAATTTCAAATTTCCTTTGACCTGAACAGAAATTTTGTTTTCAGTGTTTCAGAACTGCCACCAAAGTGAAAAATCAATGCTTTGCCCAGCTCTAATTATTTCCTTAACGAATGAAATTCACCCCTGTGCACAAAGCTGGCTGAAGGGCTATTAATCAATTAAGTGGTGCATAAATCTTGTGTTGGTCTTCTTCATCGGGGTGAATTTGGTTCTATCGTTTGTAAAGTGCTTTGATACCCTCTTTGGAAAGGAACGAGTTAATGACTAGGTTCTTTTGGCTTGGGTGGTTGTCGCCCATCATTGCATTAAGTCCATAAGTGGAAATCAAACTGCTTGGCTTCTAACAGGGTTTTGGAGGTGTCAACCCATATTTTATAGTTATGGAGCAGATGTCCTATTTCGCCCTGGAGATCTCATTACTGCTCAAATATGTATATGCAGATTTTTTTACATTAGCAAAGCAGCAGGTCCCTCCTCCCCCACATAGTAACATTATCTGCTGGTGTCTGTAGAAATGTTTGTCAAAAAAAATCTTCTGAAAGTCAGTGCAAAGGGAGGTGTGTTTAAAAAAAAAAAAAAAAAGTATCCGTCTTTATTAATTACAAAATGATTAATTATTTCATCTGCCCAGATATCTGCAGGCACAACTTGGTTTCCTCTCTCATTTATCAGGCTTTCGGCACCATTAATCAATGGAAGTTTTAAATGTGAAGGCAGAAAGGTTGATTTAAAGTGTTGCATTGTGGTAACCTCTCCTCTGTACGCTGACCTGCTCTGGATCCCAGACAATCTATCACTGAGCACATCACTGTCGGAGCACAAGGTTTGATTTAGAGATGAAACTCCTGGAAGGGAAGCACCAGAAATTGCCCATCTTCAAATGAACTATGTGTATTTTGGCCAATTTAGGACCCAATCCTTTGTTCTTTTGCTATGCAAAACTCCCACGGAGTGTTTCAGAAATGCAGGAATGGGCTATTCCCCTACACACTGTGTGATAAAGAGAGAAATTCATAAACCGATCATGTCTCAATGTTCAAGTTACTAAGGGCTAGACGGTGACTTGGATTATACCATCCAAGCAAAGGACGAGGAACATCCTTCATATCCCTGTGCAGGCTGCCATAGACCTTGGCTCAGGGGTGCAGGCATAAGCAGGGCTGTCTGCTTGCTCACTCCCTCGCTGGAGCTGTGGGGTGCAACTTTGTCTCAATCCCTTTTTAAATCAGGCCCAAAATCATTTCCCTGCCTTATACTCTCAACTTCCTGCCTAAACTGAACTTGGAAAATCTCAGTATACCAAGCCATGATTGCCAACTTTCATGATTTTATCAGAAGCCTCCTTGTATTTGGTATTTTTACTCAAGCCCCAGCTCCTGGAGTCATGTGACTAATGCTGAATCTTAGGTTGGTTTGTTTGTTTGTTTTTGTAAAAGATAAACCCTAGCCCTCATGGTTGAAGAGAGGTGACCCAAGCATAATCTAACGTCTCAAGAGCCAGATGGCAAATTAAAAGAACTCACATTTTATTTTTTAAATCGCATGGGTTTTTAAAGCCAATTTCATGCCTTTGGAAGGCCTGACTCATCCTAAGGGGTTGACAGTGTTGTAAAATTTTAGTATCATTCTGCTACAAGCATTCAAAGGTGCGGGGGAGTGGCACACTTGTTTGGCTCCTGTGCTGGCCTGGAGGCAACCTTGTGCCAGTTTCTTTCATTGCAATTTCTGCTTCGAAAATGTGTAGCTGAATGGCTAGTAAGTGTGGAATAGATACTTTTATGTATTTATTTTCTTTTTACTTTTATAAGGGGAGATTGTGGCTGATAAGGTTTCAACAAGTTTCCTCTGAGTGGCAATGTGCAGAGGCCTGTAAACTAGGAATTTTTCTCTTGCAAAGGGTTTTATGATAGAAAAAGACACAATTCCTCATCTCCTGTGCCAAAGTAACTGCCTCTTACTGTACATATACACATCTGTAGGACAAGCTTGACTCTGGTAGCGAAGAAGAAGCTGCACGCTGATTATCAGTAAGAGCAGAAACGACTTTCAGTTCTAACACAGGTTAGAGATCACACCTTTTAATTAGTCCAGCTTCAGATTACTAGGTGTCCTCAGATCAGTAATGATCAAAGAATGGCTGGTTCATGTCAGCAAATGACAATGGTAAACCACAGACTCTCGTAAAATAAATTAGTTCTGTGGCTTTTCTACCCTTATCTTTCTCCTCTCTGGCAGATTTAAAAAAAAAATCATATTTTGACATTGAAAAGATGCTAGTCACAGCCTACCTTATTAAGGTTCGATTTGTTTCTTGATCGCATCCACGGTGCACCGGGCACCATCCAGAACGTACAGTCATGTTTGCTACAATGAAGAACAATCAGGTAAAAGGAAAGGAGGCCTTGTAGCTAAGGCACTAGACAGGGATATGTGAGTTCAGTTCCTGGCTATATCTTTCCGCAAGCTTCTTAATCTCTCTGTGCCTCAGTTCCCTGATGAACATGATACTCTCGCCTCTCTTGTCTGTCTTATCTATTGAAATTTTAAGCTCTTTGGAGCAGGTTCTCTCTCTCTCTTCTTTTGTGTGTGTGTGTGTGTGTGTGTGTGTGTGTGTGTGTACAATGTCTAGCACAGAGATGGGCAAACTATGGCCTGCAGGCCACATTCGGCCTGCGGGACCCTTCTGCCCGGCCCCTGAGCTCCTGCCCTGGGAGGCTAGCACCCAGCCCCGCCCCTGCTGTTCCCCCTCCCCCACAGCCTCTGCTCACTGCGCCGCCGGCGCAATGCTCTGGGCAGCAGTGCAGCTGTAGAGCCCGGCCTGTCCCAGTGCTCTGTGCTGCACGGTGATGTGGCTGGCTCCAGCCAGGAGGCACGGCTGCCGGTCCTGGTGCTCTGAGCGGCACGGCTGTAGCACCGCCAGCCACCGGTGCTTCAGGCAGCATGGTAAGGGGACAGGGAGCAGGGGGGGGTTGGATAAAGGGCAGGAGAGTTCGGGGTGGTGGTCAGGGCAGTCAGAAGGTGGGGAAAGGGGGGGTTGATTGGGGGGCAGGAGTCTCCAGGGGGCAGTCAGGAAGGAGGGGGGGGTTGGATGGGGCGGTCAGGGGACAGGGATGAGTGGATGGAGCAGGGGCTGGGCCATGCCTGGCTGTTTGGGGAGGCACAGCCTCCCCTAACCGGCCCTCCATACAATTTCACAAAGCCCCGATGTGGCCCTCAGGCCAAAAAGTTTGCCCATCCCTGGTCTAGCAAAATGGAGCTAGTTCTCAGTTGGTCCCCCAATCAGCTGCTGTAAAATAGATGTGCATCAGTGTATTTTTTGTGGTCACTGGCTATTTGGTGCCATGCATCTTCCTTCTGTGTTTCTGCAACCTACTTCTGGGTTCATGCTGTGTTTTTTTTAAACAAGAAAGCTTCTTTTCACAATAAAACTCTAATTACAATTTAACATTTATTTGATTCCTTGTGACAATACTGGTGGCTCTCTACACCACATTATGGAAAGAGTATGATATATAAAAATTCATGTTTTTGTTAATTTTCCTCTTAAATGTGTCATCTTGTGTCTCTACCTACTACTTAAAATGTAGAAGGATTTAAAAAAAATCCTCTTTGAATAACACAAGTGTGTAAGATCCTTCCAGATTCTATAATCTCATGTAGTAATAAGGGGCGGGGGAGAATCTGACATCAATGAGAATTCCATCTATATAATAGATGGAGAAAATATAGAGTGATCCGGGTTTTGTTATTTTGCATGCATGTGCAATGCAGTGAGGAAGACTGGATGGTTTCACTTCTAAGGTAGATTCATATTTATATTTTGGCCTTAACTTTTAACCAAATTCTCTGCAGATGCAGATCATTACCTTACAATTGTATCAATTTGCCTCTTCTAAAAGTGTTTCATCACAGGGAGCCAGATCTCGTAAATACCTTTGCATGCAGAACTCCCACTGGAATCAGTCAGGAGTTTTTGTGACTATAAGTCTGGCAGGATCAGGCCCAGAATATTAAACATCTGATCCAAAGCCCACTGTAATAAATGGAAAGACTCCCATTGACTTCGACGAGTTCTTGGATGAGGCCTTAACTGAACAGCATTTATCTTGTATTGACATTCTTTGGCTTGAAAGGCCCAATGGAAACTGACAAGCTAATGAATGTGTCAGTTGTAATTGAACGATCTTGATTTGGGGGGAGAAAGCTCTTGCGTGGTGGGGTAATGACATTTTCTCTTTTATTTATTTACATATATACACCCCTCTCTGTAGATTTGAATCAAAACTTTTGATTGAAGGGAAAAAATCAATGAGCGCAATCTTGGTTCCAGCAGAGAGAAATGTACCAGCTTGGAGCTATCATTGTAATAAACATTTTTCTGAACCTATACTGGGGCCTAGATCAATAGAACAATTGCTGGGAAGCAAGGGAGAATTATGGAATTGTATCACTTAACATTTATAGAATGCCTCTCTTGAAACGATTTCTAAATGCATTCTTTAAGCATTGCAACAATCCCATGAGCAGTATTATCCCCACTTTACGTATATGGAGTCTAGAGCACAGAGGTCAAGTCTGAGGCTACATAATGAGTCATTGGCAGAGCCGGTAGTGACAGTCAGAATCTCTAATTCTCACAGATGTGTCCTAGCCATTAGATGACGCTCCCTTCCCGTAAGGTAATGAGTGTTAGTTTCGTGCCCAAACTTGTACGTTATCTGCATTGGAACTCCCAATAAAATTAATGGGCGTTTTTTGCACAAAGCATTCACAGCATAACCTTAATTTGTATTTCATTACAAAGAACGGGAGAACTAGGTTGGAAGGCATAAAGATCAGCCACTGCTCCCATGTCAAACACACTGGTTTGTGAGGTTTATTTTTCTCTGTTGCTTGCTATTTTTGCCTGACTTGTCACTTTCAGGTTTTGATGGGGTGTAGAAAATTAAAGCAATGGGATATCAGGGGGGAAAAAAGGATTTCCCTTGCTGTGTTTTCAGCCCAGCAGGCAGCCAGAAGTACCACATATCTGCAAGTGAGCCTGTTTTCATGACATTTCCAGCCCAGCGTTGTTTGTAAACCTGATAGTTCAGTCATTCCTTTGATTAAACCCTTAAAACATCTGAATTTAACTCCAATCACTGATTACCCACCACTGGATTCACTATTAAATCAATATTGGAACTACAACAACAAGGCTATTCAGATTAAAGTAACCTTAATACTGACCACGTAACACTTCTGGCTACAAACCATGCCTCTTAACAACTGAAATCCCTTTCTGACAGTTTCTATTCAAAGCCACCATATTTAGTCTGTACATTTAATAGGAAAAGATGGCCTGGTGATTGAAGCTACTGGATTGGCCTTAGAGGTGGATTTAATTCCTGCCCCTGCCACAAACTTCCTTTGTGTCCTTGAGGAGCAAGTTATTTCATCTCTGCCCTTCTGTTCCCTCTCTGTAAAGTGGGGATATTAATAACTTTCCTTCCCCCATTTGTCTGTCTTATTTGTTTAGATTGTAGGATCTTTGAGGCAGGGACTCTCTTACTTTGTTTTTGTAGAGCGCCTACCACAATGGGGCACTGATCTCAGTAGGATTGCTGTCATACAAATAGTACATAAGAAGAATTTAGCATATATGCGATGTAATATACCAAGCCCATTGAGATTAGTAGATTTAATTATAGCTTCTTTTTTTTATTTTAATTTCCTTTGGCTCTTCTCTGGCTGGTTGGATCTAAAACTTCAGCCTGTTGACGTTAGTGGGCAATGAAAGCTGTGGGGAGAAGCTGCTTTGCGTTGATTTTTGCATGCAAATGTAGTGCTGATTGGAGGATCTTGGAATGAGAGCAGGAAATTCATCAAGCAGGGACAGCATGGACAAAGAGTAGTTTGACATCAATGGCATATTCTATCTCTGGCATCTTTTGTGAGACTACCAAAGTGATTGCCAACTAATTTGGGTTTATTCAGTCATGCACCCACCTGTGTCTTGGGAGCTGGACTGAGATCTCTCTCTGTCATGTGCTCATCACCCTGGCATCTGGAATGAGCATTCCTTATAACAATCGAGCAATCAGGAACCAAATTCTGTTGTTGCATCCACATTTTGCTCCCTTTCTTTGGGGAAGACGCTCGGCCCGCCAAGGACCGAACTTGGTCTTTAGTGCGTGAGATCTGAAAAGAGCAATGTCCAGCTTTGCACAATTCCTACTATCGATAGGAGGACTTGTCTGTTTGGCTCACTTAGTGAAGCTCCTGCCTTTACTGACCATCAGGATTGCTGGTTTGAGTCTTGACTGTGATGACACTCAAAGGCCAGGTCTACACAACCACTTTTGTCGGCAGAACTTCTGTCACGCAGGTGTGAAAAAACACACCCTTGAGCAACATAAGTTGCACCGACAGAAGTGCCAGTGTGGACAGCGCTATGTCGGTAAGAGAACTCCTACCAACATAGCTACCATCTCTCGCAGAGGTGGTTTTATTATGCCGACGGGAGAGCTCTCTCTCCTGGCGGCATAGAGCGTCTTCACCAGACGTGCTACAGAGGTGCAGCTGCACCGGTGCAGCTGTGCTGATGTAGTGCTTCTAGTGTAGACTAGCCCTTACGCTTTGCATTTAGCTGTGATGCTAGAAGTATCTTTCCCAGATCTGAAGAACAGCTCTATGTAAGCTCGGAAGCATGTTTCTCTCACCAACAGAAAGGTGGTCCAACAAAAGATTACACTTGTGGGTGCCAGATATTAACCTAGAGAGACAAGTGGCAGACATACAGCTCCTATTTAAAAAGAGAGCAGGAGATGAGGAGGGATTTTTGTCTTGTTTAATATTTTTCATTCAAGCCCGGTTACGATATTTACAAATCTAATTCAAACTGTACAGAATATTCCAACGTGCTTTTTGTAAAATTACTTTTTCCCCCAAAGTATTTATAAACATCTCTTAATACAGAGTGCATCTTTTATCTTCAAAAGCCATTTCTGTGGCAAAATTTTAAGCAGTTCCTGCCCATCCCATCCCCGTCCCCCCTCCCCCCCGAGTCAATCTTTGGGTTGGAAAATGTTTTGACACAGAGGAAACTGGTAATGGGTAATGGGCTAATCATTTGTTGTGGTTGCTTCACCACTGAAATTTGTATACATTTGAGACTGCTAATAAAAACAGAGCCATTTACACCTAATTTAGTTGATTTAGTTCTAACTCTCTTGCAGCAGCCTCTAAAGTGCACAGTTACTTAAGGTTATCATTTTGAGAAGGTTTTTAATTTAGATAGATGCCAGACATGCAGGCTATTCTTATTAGGAGTCATTCTGCACTGTCCTTGTACTGTGTATTATATAATTAGTGCGCACTTAACCAGTGCAACTATTTAATAACCCCTTTGTGAGTTTCACATAATGATTATAATTATAGCCAGTGATTGAACACAGAACCAGAGCATACAACAGGACGTCCTTGTGTCTTAGAATAGGACAGATTTGAATAGTTTCTCACTGTAATCTGGGGCTGAAACCGCAAAGAATTCCAGGTACGGGTAGTCATGGTTCTAATTTCAGTTGTTTTGTGTTTACACCCAGAGAGAAATCTAGTTATTTATAAAACCTTTCAAATATAATAGGCCTGATTTTTTTGTCTCACTGACATAGGTGTAAATTGGGAGCTACTCCAATAAAGTGAATGCTGCTATGCCAATGATAAATCACATTATGTGGGACACAATTGGGGTACGTCTTCACTACCCGCCGATACGGCGGGTAGCAATCGATTTATCCGGGATCGATATATCGCGTCTCATTAAGACGCGATATATCGATCCCCGAATGCGCTCACCGTCGACTCCGGAACTCCACCAGAGCAAGCGGCGGTAGTGTAGTCAACGGGGGGAGCCGCGGCCATCGATCCCGCGCCATCTGGACCCCAGGTAATTCGATCCAAGATACTTCAACTTCGAAGTTGCGTATCTTGGATCGATTTTCCCCCCCTCCCCAGTGTAGACCAGCCCTTAGACCCTAACAACTCAATACTAGAAGGTGCTGAGCAATCTTGTAATCTATTGAGAGTTTTCACCGCCTCTGGAAATCAACAAAAGGGGAAATGGAGTCATAGGAATGCTCAGCACCATGCGACACTGAGCATTGTCTTCAAGATCACACCACAGTTTACATGTAAGGAATTAAACCTAGGCCCTGGTGATGGAAACATTCACATTTACATCAATGGACTTTGCATCAGGCCTATAAGAATAAACTGTATATTGAATTTTCTTTTATGCCTGTAGAGGTCAAATTATAATGTCAGTGTTGTAAAAAGAATATTTAGTTTTAATGTGTGGGGATTTTTCTGTTTTTATGAACTTCTCACATATCCGCATATTGTAAATATATTCCCGCACAGAGAACTCCTCAAACAATTACGGATAAGGGTAAAAGTCTAGAGTGCGTGTATCTCGTGCCTAGAGGCATAAAAAATTAGCCTTCAATGCCTCCAATTCATTATGGACTTCTCTGCAAGGCTTGCTACAGGAGATGTCTCAGAGGCATGCAAAAAAGAGGACAGCATAAGTATATTATAAAGATGCTTTTCTCTCAAGAATAGTTTTATATGTTTTAAAAAAAATAACTTTTACACATCAAGTTCACAACTTCTTAGAGCGAGGCAAAGTCCTCATTCCAGGTATGTGTTGAAAATTTAATTGCTTTCCTTCCCTCTTTACAAGCTGTTTGTGGGCAGATCTGGCTTTCTATTAATGAAGAGTTCTCCAACATGGTGTTGGACAACTTCTTAATAGAACATTTCTGTATCAGTCTTGTGGCAACTACAGTAGTTGGTTACATGGAAAAGTGACATCAAAAAGTATTTAGGATAGATTTTCGAAAGCGTTGTCCTTTGCTGTGCTCTCATTGAAGTCCATTGCAAAACTCCCATTGACTTCAAGGAGAGCAGAACGATGCCAATGCTGAGCACTTTTGGAAATCCCATCCTTGTATTTTCAGTTGATTTTAATGTATCTTATCAGATGGAAATAAGGAGGAGGAGCCTATCCCATGTGACCAATCGTCTCTCTGTGGAGCACCAGCACGTTCTCTGTGGATCACTAGTAGTCCATGCACAACAGTTTGGGACTCACTATAGCAACACATTACTTAATGCATAAGTATTCACCAAATAGTTGAAGCCAACAAGCTTTAGTCAAGGGATTCTTCCCGAGATGCACACCTCAGGCCAACTGGAGTTGGCTCCATCGTCACCAATGGAACTATATCAATTTACACCATTGGAGGATCTGGTCCATTGACTCTACACAATTCATGCTATGTATTTGTGGCACCTTAGAGACTAACAAATTTATTAGAGCATAAGCTTTCGTGGACTACAGCCCACTCATCCGAAGAAGTGGGCTGTAGTCCACGAAAGCTTATGCTCTAATAAATTTGTTAGTCTCTAAGGTGCCACAAGTACTCCTGTTCTTCTTTTTGCGGATACAGACTAACACGGCTGTTACTCTGAAACTTGTCATGCTATGTATGTAACTAGCCACATAATACTCTTTACTTCTTCCTTTTAAAAGGAAGAATAAAAAGACCGATTAACAAATGCCGTGGAGTCAGTCATGCTAAAATTCATGAAAATGCTCAGAGTTCTTGAAAAAAGAAGAACAGGAGTACTTGTGGCACCTTAGAGACTAACAAATTTATTAGAGCATAAGCTTTCGTGGACTACAGCCCACTTCTTCGAATGCATATAGAATGGAACATATAATGAGGAGATATATATACACACATACAGAGAGCATAAACAGGTGGGAGTTGTCTTACCAACTCTGAGAGGCCAATTAATTAAGAGGAAAAAAAAAAAAAAAAAAAAAAAAACTTTTGAAGTGATAATCAAGCTAGCCGAGTACAGACAGTGTGATAAGAAGTGTGAGAGTACTTACAAGGGGAGATAGTCAACGTTTGTAATGGCTCAGCCATTCCCAGTCCTTATTCAAACCGGAGTTGATTGTGTCTAGTTTGCATATCAATTCTAGCTCTGTAGTCTCTCTTTGGAGTCTGTTTTTGAAGTTTTTCTGTTGTAATATAGCCACCCG
Source organism: Malaclemys terrapin pileata (assembly GCF_027887155.1). Lineage (NCBI taxonomy): Eukaryota > Metazoa > Chordata > Testudines > Emydidae > Malaclemys > Malaclemys terrapin. Next base: position 16,055,227 of record NC_071505.1, on the reverse strand, counting down.
CAGGTCTGTCACTGAATGACCAGACAGGTTAAAGTGTTCTCCCACTGGTTTTTGAGTATTTTGATTCCTGATGTCAGATTTGTGTCCATTAATTCTTTTGCGTAGAGACTGTCCGGTTTGGCCAATGTACATGGCAGAGTTCTTGGACATTCATGAATAGCTGTCAACTATTGAAATGCGCTCAGACAATAAGTAATCTGACCCCAGCCAATAACCTGCAGCCTGAATGCTTGCTTTTATCCACAAAAACCTGTGCAATCACTTCTTTGTGTTATCCGCTCAGCTCTACAGCTTACTTTAGGCATAAACGTTTTCTCCCAGCCTCAGTCTCTTTCATGTGCTTCACTGACAACCTTGGATCACCTAATTTCATTAACTTCCTGATGAAGAGGGAAGAGGCTGGTGTTAATATTTTCTCTGATCTCATTGGAATGATAAATAGGGCTCCAGGTGTTTGGGTTTTTTTTTTTTTTTAATTGAGGCCACTGAGCTGAAATAAAATAATACCTGCAGGCACTTGAGTGAGCTGAGTTAGTGTGAATACACTGACAAAATTCATCATTCTTTTTCATATGAAGTTAGGGCCAATTGCAATCAATGGAAAGACTCCCATTGACTTCCCTGAGCATTAAATCAATGCCCAAGGGCCAGATCTGTAAAGGTACTTAGGTGCCTAAAGATGCAGATAGACACTGAGTGGGATTTTTTGTTCTGCATCTTTAGCTGTTTAGATGCTTTACCAATCTGGCCTTTAGTTCTTGTGAAAGGCGATAACCACAGGAAATGTACAGTGCTGGCAGCAGCATTACAAGTTTGCCAGGGTGCCTCAGCCCTTCCTATGTGGAAGGAAGGACAGATGATTCTCCCTGCCCGTTATTATAAACATATTTATAGTGCAGTAGAGACCTAAATAAGCCCCCATCCCCTGCCCCGTTAGATTAAATATGACAAGGCCCAGGAAAATAAAGGGGTGTGAAAGGATCTTCTGTGAAGAGAAGAAGGGTGGCTTGCACAGATGAGTTCTAGGATGTTGAACAGATACGCGCAAGAAGACTGGTCCGTGCATGATAGATGGTACAAATCCACTGGGGAGGATGACTGTCAAGGAGTAAAATATTGGCCAATTCCCCCCTCACAGTTGCTAGTAAGTTGAAGAAGGGGTAGGCTCAGACACACCTTCAGAGTAGGGAGGGGGAGAGATTAGCAGAAACCCACACCCCCTGTACCAGCCAGGATGCCCCGGGGTGGAGGAGAGACACAGAGAGAAACTGTTCCTTCTCCTTCCTGGCACTGAGTAGGATTGCCAACTTTCTACTTATATAAAACCAAACACTGTTGCCCTACCCCTGCCCTGCCCCTCCTCTGAGGCCAGACCCCCTCTCACGCCATCTCCCCCCCCATCTGTCGCTCGCTCTCCCCACCATCACTCACTTGCTCATTTTCACCCGCTGGCTCAGGGGGTTGGGGTACGGGAGGGGGTGAGGGCTCTGGCTGGGGGTGCGGGTTCTGGGGTGGGGCCAGGGATGAGAGCTTTGGTGTGCAGGAGAGGGCTCCAGGCTGGAGGATGGAGCCGAGGGGTTCAGGGTATGGGAGGGGGCTCTGGGCTGAGGCAGGGGGTTGGGGTGTGGAAGGGGGTATGAGCACTGGGCTGGGGGTGCAGATTCCAGGGTGGGGCCAGAAAGGAGGGGTTTAGGATGTGAGAAGGGGCTCTAGGCTGGGGCAAGGGGTTGGAGTGTGTCTCAGGGGGTGAAGGCTCTGGCTGGGGGTGCAGGCTTTGGGGTGGAGCTGGGACTGAGGGGTTTGGGGTGCAGGAGGGTGCTCCCAGCTGGGACTGAGGGGTTCAGAGGGCACGAGGGGGATCAGGGCTGGGGCAGGGGGTTGGGGCATGGTGGGGGGTCGGGGTGTAGGCTCTGGGCGGCACTTACCTAAAGCAGCTCTCAGAAGCAGCGGCATAACCCCTCTCTAGCTCCTACGCAGAGGTGCAGCCATGCGGTTCTGTGCGCCACCCCACCCGCAGGCACCATCTCCACAGTTCCTATTGGCCACAGTTCCTGGCCAATGGGAGCTGCAGAGCCAGTGCTAGGGGTGTGGGCAGCATGCAAAGCCCCCTGGCTGCCCTTATGCATAGGAGCCGGAGGGGGGACATGCTGCTGCTTCTGGAAGCCGCGCGGTGCCACAGCAGGCAGGGAGCCTGCCTTAGCCCCGCTGCACTGCTTACTGGACTTTTCTCTGCGTGCTGCTGGGGTTTGATCTTTTGTATTCTTTGGCAAGTAGGTTTAGTTCTCTGGCTGCTAGGTGTCTGGGATTGAGAGAATGTGGGTGCACACGACTACAGGGAGTTTGAAGAGAGAAAGGGAAAGATCAATAGGAAAAGTTGGAAAAGTAATGAGGGGGCGGGAGACTCTTCTTAGAAGAAAGGAGACAAAAATAATAGGGAAGACGAGAACAATGGACCACATTCTCAGCTGGTGGAAATCGACATTGCTTCATTGATCTCAGTGTAGAAAAAGAAGAGAGCTGGGGCAAATCTTCTTTAGTGGAACCACAATTACTTGCACCAGCTGAAGATCTGGCCCTACATCTTAAATGTATTCAGTAGAAAGTTGACTGTCAATGTTACGATTGGTGGGATACGCAGTCCATGGTGCACAACTGTTTAATTCCATTAAGCCTCAAGGCCCTGGCTTAGAGGGACGTACCAATAGGCAGGAGGGGGGCATTTTTCACCCTCGTCAGCAGGCTTAGTCCTTGTGTCAAGGTAAATAATTTCCAGTCTTGTCCAGTACCAGTCCCCAGACCCATTAAGCTCCACACAGCATGTCTAGCACTGTACCTAAATATGTTGAGATGATGTGTATTTGGGCAGCTGAACTGCTGGCTGTCTTTTAACAGTGTGAAACATCTAGAGGCTAAGGCAGTGTGTGTCCTGTATAAATAGCTATGGTGAGTTTTTTAAAAAAAGCCTAACTGACTTAAGAGCACACCTTCCATTCCTTAGGATGGGAATTATGCTCCTAAGTCAGTTAGGTGTTTTTGAGAATTCCACCTTCTGTAAATCATTCCATCAATGTTACAAAACACGTACGTTTGATGTATTTTTGCACCATATGTCTTTATACATGTGCACAATTACATCATAATCACTAAATGGGATATATGCTTATTGTATCTAGTATAAATGATTCCAACTCATCTTAATATTGAGTTGCATTGAGTTAGCATAGCTCACCGTAGCATGAAGTGGAGGATAGGGGGCTCTTTTCAAATAGTTTTTGTGACATATTGGATATCCTGGGATGCAGATTTGTTTTGGGCCCTTGCTGTCTTTCAGAGTTTGTGGATCTTTCAATATCTTTAAACTGTGACCTCGCCAAGTATCAGAACTTAATTAGATGAATTTTGCTTTAACAATGAAAATGTCATTTAAGCACACAACAGAAGAGATCTGTTAAAATGTGTTTTCTGAGGGAATAGTGCAAATGTGTTTCATGGTTTGGCATCTTGTCCATAACAAGATATGACATCTCTAACCTCCATTGTTCTTTAGCTTCCTTTTTTATTCTGTTTTCATAAGCTGCATGTTCAGAAATCAGAGAGTAAAGCTACAGAGTGCCTAGAAGGCATTGTTGTTGGACTAACTGCGGATTTTAGACACCTTTAGGTCTGGTACTTCACAGTATAAAACTTCAAGGCCTGAATTCTCAGTTACATTTTTATTTACACCAACTTCCGTGGCCCTTTGCACTGCCAGAGTCAGGGCCGGCTCCAGGCACCAGCTTACCAAGCAGGTGCTTGGGGCAGCCACTTCAGAGAGGGGCGGCACGTCCAGCTGTTCGGCGGCAATTCGGCGGACGGTCCCTCACTCCTGCTCAGAGCGAAGGACCTCCCGCCGAATTGCCGCCGCAGATCGCGATCGCAGCCTTTTGTTTGTTTGTTTGTTTGTTTGGCTGCTTGGGGCAGCCAAAACTCTACATCACTCTGGCCAGGGCCGGCTCCAAATGGGCTCTGGAGTAAATGAGTATCAGACCCTGCATACTAGTTTCAGATTTCTTTACAAACATTAAGTAATTTGGTTTCACAACACTGGTATAGGTGAGCCAGTATTGTTATCTCCAGTTCATAGAGAAGGGAACAGAGACCGAGAGATTAAGTGACTTGCCCAAGGTCACACAGGAAGTTAGTGGGAAAGACTGGGACTGAATCCACATCTCTTGGCTCCAACTCCTGTGCCTTAACCATAAAACACTCTTTCCCTTCATTTTTTTTATAAAATTAGGGCTGGGTACAAATCAGCATAACCCCACTGAAGTCAAGACAGCTATCCTGATCTACATCTGTTCTAGAACTTAAAATCGCACTTGCTGGGTTAGTTCCCTGAGAGTCACATCTCACAAGAGGGTCCCCGGGGGAGAGCAGAGATACAGTCTCACTCAGTCATGCTTCAGTAGAATCCAGACAACATAATCCAGGGCACTCACTAGAATTTAGTGGATTATTTGTTTAGATTCCCATTCCATGTCCATCAAATCATCACAGTGTCTGAGCAGTTCACTTTCCACTAACAAGGCTGCTTAAAGAGCAGAATGCAAAAGCCTGTCTATAGAATGATTAATAATTCTTAACATTTATATAAGGCTCTTCATATTAAAAGTCTTTTTAGTTTTACAAACGGCAGTTCGCCCTGTGAAGTAGGTAAGTAGGTAAGCTATAGCCCACTTCATGCTTATGCTCAAATAAATTTGTTAGTCTCTAAAGTACCATAAGTACTCCTGTTCTTTTTGTGGATCCAGACTAACATGGCTGCTATTCTGAAACCTGTCTTGATTTAAAGACTTCAAGTGACAGAGCATCCATCACATCTCTAGGCAAGCTGTTCCAATCATTAATTGTTCACTCTTAAAAATTAGTGCCTTATTTCTAGTCAAAAATTTGCCGAAGTTCAATGTCCAGCCATTAGATCTTGTTATACCTTTATCTACTAGTTGAAAAGTGCCCTCTACTGTGAAATCATCTTTCCGTGTAGGTACTTATAGGCTTTCCTGTAGTCAGGGGCGGATCTATGTATTTTGCCGCCCCACGCACGGCAGTCAGGCGGCTTTCGGCGGCATGCCTGCGAGAGGTCCGCTGGTAACGCGGATTCGGTGTCCCTGCCGCCAAATTACCGCAGAAAGCCACGGGACCGGTGGACCTCCTGCAGGCATGCCGCCAAAGGCTCCCTGACTGCCGCCCTGACAGCGACCGGCAGGCCGCCCCCTGTGGCTTGCCGCCCCAGGCACGCGCTTGGTGTGCTGGTGCCTGGAGCCGCCCCTGCCTGTAGTCGCCTCTTATCTTAACCTATAAGTGTTGCTTAACTCATTACTGTTTGTGCACAGTTTTGAAATCTTCAGCTGCCAAATGCTGTATGTGTGAAAAGTCTTGTCGCTGTGTGTTAAAGACTTGAGAAGATTCCAGTTGGGTTCCTGGGGGTTTAAACCGGCTAGCCATGCTTCATTGCCCAGAGTCACTTAACTTTACAGATTATGAAGGAAGAATTTTAAAGTACTTCTGACTGGGAGTTAATCCATGAGTTCCCCAAAGTAACCAAGTGTGTCAAACTCTGGCTGTAGTTTAGCGTTTTTAATGTGTTCTCTACGGATCTAATTTTTGTTACTTCAAATGTGAAATGACCAAAAAAAAAAAAAAACCACCAAGCAGCTTGTTGTACCAGATGCAATTTTTAATTGCCATCATGAGCCGGTTCATCTGCCGAGTTTGGGGTGCAAACTAAAGCTTCAGAGGGACAGGGTGTGGGACCAACGGGAGAGCTGGTCTGCTAGTTTAGGAAAGTCTGAACTCTAGTTTCCCAGGCAGAGAGGGCAGTTAAGATCAGCCAGTCAGCTTTGCAGAAAACAGAGCACGACAAGCCCTCCTGGTATAAGGCACAGATTTGGAATCTGTACTGATTATTTGGCATAGGTTGTCATTCCTATTTTATTAGGCCGTACCGAACGCCACGAAGGCCTGAAGACCATTTATACCACTCTGACAGTGTTAATGTAACTCACATGTTTGTACCACAGCAATTTTTTAATATATAACTATTAGGGCTGTCGATTCATTGCAGTTAACTCAAAAAAATTAAGGGAGTAAAATGTCAGAACGATCCAGCTTTGGGGCAGGTGAGTAAGAGAGAATTCATTCTTCAGCTCAGATTTTCCTAGATGTGATATCTGATGAATTCCTTCATCAAGTAGTTGCTGAACCGACGAGGGGGGGATGCCATTTTAGATTTGGTTTTGGTGAGTAGTGAGGACCTCGTTGAGGAAATGGTTGTAGGGGACATCCTTGGCTCGAGTGATCATGAGCTAATTCGGTTTAAACTAAATGGAAGGATTAACAGAATTAAATCGGAGACTAAGGTTTACGATTTCAAAAGGGCTAACTTTAATAAATTAAGGTGACTAATTAGGGAAGTGGATTGGACTAACATATTTATGGATCAAAAGATGGAAGGCGCCTGGGATTATTTCAAGTTGAAGTTGCAGGAGCTGTCGGAGGCCTGTATCCCGAGAAAGGGAAAACGGTTTGTGGGCAGGAGATTTAGACCGAGCTGGATGAGCGAGCATCTCAGAGGGGTGATTAAGAAAAAACAGAAAGCGTACAAGGAGTGGAAGATGGGAGAGATCAGCAAAGAAACCTACCTTATTGAGGTCAGAGCATGTAGAGATGGAGTGAGAAAGGCCAAAAGCCGTGTAGAGTTGCGAGGGGTATCAAAACCAATAGTAAGAGGTTTTATAGCCATATAAATAGGAAGAAAACAAAGAAAGAAGAAGTGGGACCACTTAAGACACTAGATGGAGTGGAGATTAAGAATAATCTAGGCATGGTACAATGTCTAAACGAATATTTTGCATCGGTCTTTATTGAGGCTAATGAAGGGCTTAGGAATAGTGGCAGCGTGACGGATGGGAATGGGGGGGGGAGGGGTTTGACATTACCGTATCTGAGATAGAAGCCAAACTCGAACAGCTTAATGGGACTAAATCGGGCGGACCAGATGATCTTCATCCAAGAATATTAATGGAACTGGCGCGAGAAATTGCAAGCCCGTTAGCGATAATTTTTAATGAATCAGTAAACTCGGGGGTGGTACCGTTTGACTGGAGAATAGCTAATGTGGTTCCTATTTTCAAGAAGGGGAAAAAAAGTGACCCGGGTAACTACAGGCCTGTTAGTTTAACATCTGTAATATGCAAGGTCTTGGAAAAAATTTTGAAGGAGAAAGTAGTTAAGGACCTTGAGGTCAATGGCAATTGGGACAAATTACAACACGGTTTTACGAAAGGTAGATTGTGCCAAACCAACCTGATCTCCTTCTTTGAGAAAGTAACAGATTTTTTAGATAAAGGACATGCGGTGGATCTAATATACCTCGATTTCAGCAAAGCGTTTGATACGGTACCACATGAGGCATTATTGGTTAAATTGGAAAAGATGGGGATCAATATGAAAATCCAGAGGTGAATAAAGAACTGGTTAAAGGGGAGACTGCAGCGGGTCGTACTGAAAGGTGAACTGTCAGGTTGGAGGGAGGTTACCAGTGGAGTTCCTCAAGGTTCGGTTTTGGGTCCGATTTTATTTAATCTATTTATTACTGACCTCGGAACCGAATGTAGGAGTGTGCTGATAAAGTTTGCGGATGACACAAAGTTGGGAGGTATTGCCAATTCGGAGAAGGATCGGGATATCCTGCAGGGAGATTTGGATGACCTTGTAAACTGGAGTAATAGTAATAGGATGAAATTTAATAGTGAGAAGTGTAAGGTTATGCATTTAGGGATGACTAACAAGAATTTTAGTTATAAGCTGGGGACGCATCGGTTGGAAGTAACGGAAGAGGAGAAGGACGTCGGAGTCCTGGTTGATCGCAGGATGACTGTGAGTCGGCAATGTGACGTGGCCGTGAAAAAAGTAATGCAGTCTTGGGATGCATTAGGTGAGGTATTTCTAGTAGGAATAAGGAGGTGCTGGTTCCGTTATACAAGGCACTGGTGAGACCTCATTTGGAGTACTGTGTGCAGTTCTGGTCTCCCATGTTTAAAAAGGATGAAATCAAACTGGAACGGGTACAGAGAAGGGCCACTGGGATGATCCGAGGAATGGAAAACCTGTCGTATGAAAGGAGACTCGAGGAGCTCGGTTTGTTTACCTTAACCAAAAGAAGGCTGAGGGGGGATATGATTGCTCTCTTTAAATATATCAGAGGGATAAATACCAGGGAGGGAGAGGAATTATTTCAGCTCAGTACTAATGTGGACATGAGAACAAATGGATATAAACTGGCCGTCGGGAAGTTTAGGCTTGAAATTAGACGAAGATTTCTAACCATCAGAGGGGTGAAGTTCTGGAACAGCCTTCCGAGGGAAACAGTGGGGGTGAAAGACCTCTCTGGCTTTAAGATTAAGCTTGATAAGTTTATGGAGTGGATGGTTTGATGGGATAAGGTGATTTTAGTCAATAGATCAATAACGTGCCATTGCTGGTAATTAGTAACAATGGTCAATGACGGGATATTAAAAGTTACTACAGAGAACTTTTTCGGGAGGGTATGGCTGGCGAATCTTGCCTGCATGCTCGGGGTTCAGCTGATCGCCATATTTGGGGTTGGGAAGGAATTTTCCTCCAGGGTAGATTGGCAGAGGCCCTGGAGGTTTTTCGCCTTCCTCCGCAGCATGGGGCAGGGGTCGCTTGCTGGGCAGGGGTCGCTTGCTGGAGGATTCTCTGCAACTTGAAGTCTTTAAATCACGATTTGGGGACTTCAACAGCTGAGTCAAGGGAGAGAATTATTCCAGGAGTGGGTGGGTCAGCTTTTGTGGCCTGCATCATGCGGGAGGTCAGACTAGATGATCATAATGGTCCCTTCTGACCTTAAAGTCTATGAGTCTATGAGAATGATCAGAAGTTAAAAAGGATTGTGGTGGAGATAGTGTAAGAATTTATGTCAAGCAATCTGTGTGAAAACATTATCTACCTCTGGGGGGAGGGATAGCTCAGTGGTTTGAGCATTGGCCTGCTAAACCCAGGGTTGTGAGTTCAATCCTTGAGGGGGCCACTTGGGGATCTGGGGCAAAATCAGTACTTGGTCCTGCTAGTGAAGGCAGGGGGCTGGACTCAATGACCTTTCAAGGTCCCTTCCAGTTCTAGGAGATGGGATATCTCCATTAATTTATATTTTCTTGCAGTATACTAGTCAACCACTAGCCATCTATATGAGGGATAGGATTCCAGACAGGAGGTGTCTTCTGGTAAACAAAAGACAAAGCTGGAATGCAAGATGTGGAAACTTATTTATTTATAGTTGTACTAATAGTTGTCTTTTTAATAAATGCCTCCTGCTTTAAGATGGATTGTGATTCCATATATCATGGCAGCCTTCGTGTCATAGGAAAACATTGCTGTTATTTAAGAATGTGCCTCTTTACATATGCAACAGTTAGCATAAAAATAAGTTTTGCGTATAAAGAAACAGAGGAAAAATTTGGTTTCGTGACCATAATGTGCATAGATAAATGTTGAGATAGACTAAAGCTATCCACTGTACAGAACTTGCCGATGATCAATGCAAAGTCTTCCGCACAAAGCAGCGGGGAAGCATATACACTCCTTGCAGAGAGGGATCCAGAGGAATTGTTGGTTGCAAGATTCTCATTTAATGGTGTTTAGCTCCAGTGAAAATGTGAATCAGTCTTCAAGATAGAGGAATTTAAGCATCTTTCCTCTATTTTGTGTTGCAAATTTCATGCTACTAGGGTTGTGGGATTTAATCCTGCTACATGACTCCCCATTGATGTCAGGGTGAGTTGGCATCAGCAACTTGCAGCAAGGGTTCAGCACTACGTAGGGTCAGACTTAGGATGCATTAATATTGTTTAACAGAAATATTAGCTGTCAGGGAATATAGAGCTGTTCAGTTGTTTTTATGATTAAGCGGATCGTGTTATAGCAGCGGTTCTCAAACGGTGGGTCGGGACCCCGTTTTAATGGGGTTGACAGGGCTGGCGTTAGACTTGCTGGGACCTGGGGCCCAGGGCCAAAGGCGAAGCCTGAGGGCTCCAGCCCTGGGTGGCGTGGCTCAGGTTACAGGCCCTCCGCCTGGGGCTGAAGCCCTTGGGCTTCGGCTTTAGCTCCTCCACCCGGGGTGGTCAGGCTTGGTCTTTCTGCCCCCCTGCTTCTCCCCTCCTCCCCCCCTCTCCCACTCCCCCGGACGGCAGGGCTCGGGCAGGCTCAGGCTTCAGTCCTCCCTCCTGGGGTCGTACAGTAATTTTCGTAGTCAGAAGGGGCTCGCAGCACAGTGAAGTTGAAAACCCCTGGGTTATAACATAAGGAGAGGAATATAGATTTTTAGGGTTGCTCACAAGGCCCAAGAACAAGAGCCAATGCAAACTGATTTTTTGTCTTTCTTTTGAATGTTCTTGATTGGAAGGCTGAGGATTTGCTGACCAAACTTTTTCAATGTTAACATAGATGAGGAACCTCCACACAGAATGTTGAGCGAGTACGATGCTGTGGAGGCATGTGCCACAATGCGTGGTGCCATGATCCACCTCACCTTTAGCTCCCTCACCACCAATGGTATCTTTCCCCGGAGGGGTTTCCATTGGCTAAGGATAGAAAGGAACAATGGCACTGATGAGACCCTTCCACACCACCCTGTCCTTTCTCATGGCCAATGGCTTTACAAGAATTATGTGCTTTACAAGAATTACTGTATTTAAAATGATTTACTTTTCCAAAGACATGTATGGAATAATGATGGATTTTCTTCAGGGCTAGACTTAATGCAAGAAGCAAGTGATGAATACAGTGACTGCTTCTTAGGCTTGTCTACACGGGGTGTTGCAAGCCCAGGTGTGAATCCACAGCGCAGTACCTTGCCATGTCCTGTGTGGACCCCGCTACAGAGTGTAAACGTTCTGTAGTGCACTTCAAGGTACTCCCATTTCAAACAGCAGTATGTCAAAGCACATACAGAACTTTCCGTGGGCCACGGCAGTGTCCATACAGGATGTTACTGCTTGGCAAACTCATAGACTGTCGATTCATGCGCTGGCTTGCCATGCATGAACATCCCATAAAGACAAGCCTAAGTTCTTGAAACTTTTGTGTTCTATTCCTAGGTGGTGGTGGATCCATTGGTGTCCTCATCCTTCGATTCATGATGATAAATTAAAAAATTACAAAAGAAAGTGTTAGGACATGAAGGCTTTATCTTTCATAGTTCTAGAAGGTAAGGCAGTATGGAAAGCTTCTGGTAGAGAGTGCTTGCAGGAAACTTGCAGATTGCTCTCTGAGAATAGGAAAGGGGAAGTGATGGGCTCTCTCACTTGAAGTATTTAAATACTGGGTGAAATCCTGGCCCCTTTGGAGTCTGTAGGAGTCTTGCCATTGACTTCAGCAGGGCCAAGATCTTACGCTAAAACCGGAAGTCTTTCAAAAAGAGATGCTCTAGTTCAAACACAAGTTACTTGGCTTGATACAGGAATTACTGGGTAGAATTCTGTGGCCTGTGTTACACAATAGGCCCAACTAGATGATCAGAATGGCCCATTTTGGACTTAAAAATCTATGAAAAACACCCTTAAAAGCTAATAAAAAGGATGCAGTCATTCTCTACAATGCTTTTCCTGCGTTAGTTTTCCCTGGCTCTTTCTCATGATGAAATGCTCCAAATTCCCAATACATCATGATATTTCCATTGTCTTCAATTTAATCCCCAAGTAATCTTGTTATCCTTCCCCTCTCTATTGATCGGTGGGGGCATAAAGGCTGCTACAGCTCCCTTTGGTACTCTTAGCGCTTGCCAAAGGGCAATATCTTAAACCACAGATAGACAGCCTGGTGTAATTAAAGGTCTTGAAGCACTGGTTAACATGGTGAAGACTGCATTACATATGCTTAATTGTATACCACATTCTGTCTGCACGCACGTTGAATGGTTTATCTTAATGCAGCATTGCATCATAAATGTTCAGATGGCTACCAAAACAAAGCCCCACAACTGGGAACTATTGACTGTATCTGTCTCTGGGTTTCCAGTGAAATAGCGCCTCACAGGATCTGAGCACTTCAGCACCATGCTAAGCTAGTGCCTGTACTCAGAGCACCATGCAGAGCAGGCTGCCATTGCACATATCTTGTCGTTCCTGGACCCATATTGCAAGCTCTTCTCTTGTTGTGTCAGCATAAAGACAAATTGCAAAACAATTGGTAACAGCAATAAAAATAATTCAAGGCCGTCTACACCTCGTTCTGTTTTGACACAAGGTTTAGAGATGTATTGACTTTCCTGTTTGCAGAAGCTCAGCAGCGGAATAAACAGTTAGTCTGCAATGTCCATATTTATATATGTATTTACCTACTTTGATTTATAAATAAGGCTCCTTTCTTCTATTCAGAGAGCGTTTGACGTTATTTAAAGTAACAGTACAACCAAAACAAACCCCACCAAGCCAACAGGTAGGACTTCCCCCCACCAAAACTCTCTTCCCCACCCTCTTCAGTTCCCCGGGCAAAAAGAGGAGCCTTGATATGTGCCTTGAAGATCAATAATCCTGGACTATTTCAGAGCTGGGAGCTGGTTCTAATCTGAGGGCTTCTCCTGGAGCACCCTCTACCATTTTATCTCACCCCTCGTATCTAGATATTCCTGGGCTATCAGAATAGTTTGGGCTTGATCCTATGAAGTGCTAAGCACCTCCTGAAAGATGCCAAATGCCTGGAACTCCTTTTGACCTTACAGAGTCGGGCCATAGTGCAGTTGCTGTTATTCAGACTACATGAAGTTTACCTATACGTGTATTTTTGAATCATATATGTACTAAGAGACATGCCAGGTGACCCTATTGAGCTCAGTGGAGTTGCTTTGTGAGCCTTGATAAGGGCAGTTTGTATAATATTTATTGAATAATTGGACACATTTCTATATATTTTTTTCAGCTAAATTATGAAAAAGATATATTTTCTCATCTCTAGAGAGGATGGAATTTGTCCCTTTCTGTGTATACTGCATACCCAAACCAGACAAATCCAGAGTGCAACTCAAAGGGATTGAACAGCGGGGAGAACAGGACGCTCTCGGATTGAATTTCAGAGCTGCATTGACTTCAACGAGAGCTGAAGGCATAATCCTCCTCCTGGAAATCGGATCATAAGTGCCTGCAAATCTCTTATAAGGAATTAATTGTTGTAATTTGCTATCATGAATAAAAACCACCCAAATATACTTTTTTTTTAAATCTCACTTATAATTAGAACAGCTGCAGATTAATTAATTTAAAGGAAGTCATCAGGTCCTTGATCCTGCAAGTGTAGCTCTCTGGTCAGGGTCAGTGTGTACTGTCCATCTCTGGGCCAGCTCCACAGAGGATAGAGCTCTGTAGCACTCTCAACGTGAGAGCCTGTCTCGTTAGGTCCAGCGGTAGGGACTCTTACTTTCAACTATGGAAATCCCTGGTTCAGTCCCTGATATTAGCCAAGATAATGGCTGTTGCACAAGCACTTGTGCAACCCACTGGTGACTGTGTGTTTCTAGGTCCCCCTCGCTGTTGGTCTGCAGAGAAAATGAGTTTGTTACAACTCCAGCTAGAGAGCCCTGGCTGTAGTAGCTGATGCTTTCAGCTCTGGAGGTTCTGGTTTCGATCCCCAGTGTGCTAGCCAAAATGATGACCAATACATTCATGCACCTGCTTAACTTCAGGGACTGAAGCAAAGAAGTGAGGAGAACCCAGCACCCCCATCCTCCCTCTCTGTTGGGAGAATGGGGCTCCCTTCCTCACTTCTCTCCCTGGCTATTGTAGTGAGAGCTCCCCCTTCTGGTTCAATTGACTTATAACCATAGCTTTACTGACAAGTTTCAGAGTAACAGCCGTGTTAGTCTGTATCCGCAAAAAGAAGAACAGGAGTACTTGTGGCACCTTAGAGACTAACAAATTTATTAGAGCATAAGCTTTCGTGGACTACAGCCCACTTCTTCGGAAGAAGTGGGCTGTAGTCCACGAAAGCTTATGCTCTAATAAATTTGTTAGTCTCTAAGGTGCCACAAGTACTCCTGTTCTTCTCATAGCTTTACTATGATGTGTAGTTCCATTGACTTCAATAGGACTAACTACAGCAGTAGATCATGTGCATAAGTGTTTGCAGGATTGGTGCCTAGGTTTCCTTTTGGTCTGGAATCTTTGTCTGCTGAGTCGTTAAACCCTTCAGAAATGAGATCAGCAAGTACATAGCTGCTCCTTCCATAATATCATTCTCCCTGTGTCTCCATATAACCATGTCCATGAACAGTCATTCCTTTAAAATAAAACTCTCATCCTTTTTATCTTGTTTCTGTGATTGTCCTCCTGGGCACGTTCACTAAATGGCAGTGAACAATGGCCAAATGAATTAAAATATGAATTTTAAGAAGATGCCTTTAATTTTGGTATCGTGAGTCGGGCATCTCAAAACGGAAGAGCCAGCCAAAGAAAATGGCTACTTCTGAAAAGGCGGGGCTAAGCAAGGGAAGTTTGGAATTGTATATTCGTATTCAGTCTCAACTGAACTTTTATGAAATCCCTATCTATCATAAAGCGCAGACTCTGTTTTGAAATCTCATCTAAACACTTATCTTCTGCCTTTCCTATATAGGGATGTAAATGGGAATTGGATGAGGCCATACTTTTTAAGTTCTTCTCTCTTCCCCGTGTTCAAACCCTCAGGCCCTTACTCTGTTTTCATCCAGGGCCAGATTCAGCCACTTTTGCCAAAAACGAGTAGTACCTTACTCCACGGGTAGCCTCACTGGCTTTAGTGGGAGTAAAGTGCTACTCAACATGTATAAGGGGCTCAGCACCCGCCCTTTAGTTCTTAATCTGCAAACTCTTGTTGACTTAATAAAAGTGAGTAAGGATGTGAGGGTTTGGCCCTTTACAATCACTTTTATTTTAGGGTGGTGACTGTGAGCTAAATTCTGGCCTACCCCACATTCACTTGTATCCCTGTTAATGACAACTGGCTTCCATTCATGTAGTGGAATTCTCGTCCCTCCATTATTTAGCCCTATACATCACTTTGGACTTGTCTGAATACCATATTCAATTAAGTGCCCATGTATCTTAGATTAATAAAACCACTGCAAATTGCATAATGCTGAAAGGTGTTATGACTGCCAGCAGGTGACTCATTGATCTCAAGACAATCAGGGTTTGCCTACACAGGGTTTGCTGTGTAGACAATCAGGGTTTGTCTACAGAGCAATTAGACACCCACTGACTCAAGGTCCTGGGGCTCGGGCTGCGGGGCTGTTTTCATTGCTGTGTAGAATTTCAGGCTCAAGTTGGAGCCTGAGCTCTGGGATCCTCCCACCTCATTGGGTCCTAGAGCCTGGGGTCCAGCCTGAGTCCAGAGGTCTACATAGCAATGAAACAGCCCTGCAGCCAGATCCCCATGACCCCAAGTCAGTTGGCATGGGCCAGCCGTGGGTGTTTAGTTGCTGTGTAGACATACTCTTAGAGACCTTGTTAATGATCATGGGTGTGCCAAGCACTCTCTGGGTTCCACAGAAGGAGCAATCAACCCGTTCATGTAGTGAAAACAGCCAGGGGCTATGGGGCTCGCTCCCAAGATATTAAGCCACATGGCAGGTCAAGATTAAGCCAAGTAGGCTGCAGGGTTTTCTTGGTTGCAAATGCAGGGGCTAGGGTACAGGTTTCAGGTTGTGTATGTTGGGTGCAACAAAAAAGCCAGGGGCATTATGCACCTGAGAGAAAGCAGAGACACAACTTCTTGGGCACAGACCTCACTGAAATGGCAGATTTGAGGGTTTCAGAACAAGGAAACTGCCGGCGGTTATTTGTGTCTACGGTGTTTCTTTCTTTCTTTCTTTTTCTTTCACTAAACGAATACTCCAAGATTATTCCTATTTAATATCATCGATCTCTCCTGCTAGCAGAAACTGCTCTGCAAGGCCCTGAACTTCAGGCCAAAGAGACAGTAATAGAACTCGTGTGTCTAGGGCGGTAGGAGGATAATGGATGGAGACATTCTGTTAACCAGGAGCAACCTATGAGATCAGCCAAGTCTGAGATAAAGAGACAGAGAACCTGATTCATCAAGTTATTATCACTACAGAGCTCTCAGCCAGCATGAAGCACCTTGTACTCCACACCAAGCAGGGCTAGAGGATAGAGCACTAAGTGTTCTACCTGTATTTTAATCCAACCCTGATGGCATCAGGCTGTTGTGATCTGGAAATGCAGGTCTGGTCCCCTGGAGCTGCAAGTTTCACAGCGCTTATACTGGTTCTGCTGGCCAGGGCCTGATCCTATAACCTTCACTCACCCAAATAGATCCATTGGACCAAATTGCATACAGATGAATAGCACAATAAGATCTTCAGTCCTTGTCCAGGCAAACTCAGCCTTACTTCAATGGGATTTGTCCTGTTTACCTCAATGGGACAGATAACGTGAGGAAGCCTTGCAGGGCCAGGCCCTTTTAAGGTAAGGTATAAATCTTGGTCCCATTGAAGTTGGTGGTAAAACTCCTGTTGACTTTCACAGGACAAGCATTGAGAAGTGGAAATGAAAGATGTTTTTCCCCTCTTCACCCACTCGGTGTGAAGTTGCTATAATTCCCAGTAATTCTGTACACACGGCACTTGCTAAACCATGAGCCATTGTCCCACAAGTCCTCTAGCAATCTTTCAATCTCATTGCTGTTAAACCTCATAACATTACTGCAAACGAGCGATGCAATGCCAGCGCTGGGGTTTGTTTAACATAAGAGGTGAAATGAACTTTCAGCGATAACACCGACACTGATAATATCAGGCTCTCCTGCACTGGGCACGACCAGCCATCTCATGACCACTGCCAGTGAGGCTCCAGAAATCTGTAGCAGTTACTTTGAATGCAAAGCTTTTGAAGGCACCGGCTGTGCAATGTTAATTTGCTACTACAGAGCTTAGCAGGACCAAAGTGTTGAAATGCTCGCAACGCTCACGTTATTGATGTAGCTGATCAGGAGCTTTCAAGGTTGGTTTGGGGTGAGATAATCTCCACTTCGCTAAGAAGATTAAATAAATTAAGGTTAGGTTACTGCAAGCGATGACTCTTGCGTCTTCCTGCAAGACATGCTGCTGTTAATTATCTTGAAGCCACTGGTCTTTGCTGTGAGTAATGTTTCAGCTCTTGATTGCAGTGGTTAGGGAAGCAGAGGTACATGTAGTACATTTTAATGCCCCAGTTAACAAACAAACACTAGCTTTGATTGCTGGATTTCCTCCCCTGCTGTACTGTGGGCATGTAAAACGAAAAGGGAAATATCCATGCGAAATCAAAACACTACACAGACTTGGACTATCTCAGCAGTTCCATTCCATATGGAACTGTTTTCCAAAGGTGCACAGAGGCAAATGTTCAGATTTCTGCGTGGGAGGAAGCATGCATCAATCCTGTTATTTGTTAATGAGATTACTGGATCTAATGCTGACCTGAGAGACCAAAAATCCCTGCTCTGTAGAGCGTAAAGAATATACAAGGATGATCATTAAAAATCAGCTCTTACCCAGAGTTAGCACACAGTGGTATGTGAACTAGCACAGGTCTATCCTATTCTATGCATAGCGGAATATTGTTAGCTGACTTTTGAATGGTGAACACTCTAGAGTGTAATATTATTCGGCCCTTGTTCTTTGCATTGACATCATTCTTCAGAATGATTTAGGGTAGCATATGCCCAATGGGCATTCATCTGTTTTTATATAGTGCAAACATGTTTTTTAGATAAATCAAAACAAGAAACCCCTGCTCCCAAGTCTCTTAAGATAAGTCCCTCTTAAAAAACATCTTCATCAAGGCCTGGGAGAAGTGAGTTTATAATTATGAGAAAAATAACAATCCAGAGCTCTGGATTTCCTTGTGTATCCCAGCTTCTATATGTCCATCTTTTGGGTTGCAGACTTTTCTGGACAGGGAGGGTCTGTATTTTTTTGGTACATCATAGTTTGATCAGATTATTGGCACAGAACAAATAACTATAATAGACTATTAGGGCCAATCAAAATCAGTAGATGTGCTGCCTGGTAGGAGAGGTCCATGGACTTTGGCTTTGATCCTGCAATATGGCTCTCTGCAGGCACAAGGGTCTGTCTGTGTGGATCCAATTGCGAGTTCAGGGCTGCATTTGTTCCTATTATTATAAGATTTAGGGGAAGATTTGGGACCTATTTCTCCAAAGCCTTGCCTCTTGTCATTTAATGCTCTGCAAACTGGATTTAAAATGCTACTCTAACCCACTGAGTCTGATCCACAGAGGATGTGACTCTCTTACGGCCCCCATCCGCAGACCCTGGCTCATCAGCTCAAGCTGTAGATACTCATGCGTTCATTCTGAGGGTCCTGGTGCTATCTCCAGTGGTGACAATGATGGAGACCATCACGCTCTCACATTACAGTGCTTAAATTTCACCCGTACTTTGCTCAGGGGTAAGTGACTAACCAAGATGCAGTGAAAGAGCAAGATCTGTCCGGTACTTAGAATGCTAAAAGGGGGTTATTGATGAATTTACACACAATGCTATGAGAATTCAGGTGAAAGACACGACAGATGTGCATTATATTATTGGTCTTGTTCTTATTCATATTACTCTTGGAAGCACCCTAACTGTTTTAACACTGACGTTTGTGAATTCTTGCTGAAAGCCTACAGATGGGCTGGCATTTCTGCCAGCACACCAGTGTTGTGTAAGGCATGAAGATTTCCATTTTCTTCAGGAGGGTAGAAGATAGTTTTACCAATTTGCTTCAGGATTCCTCAGGTTTGACACCAGAATGCTGACTCCTGCCGCTGGAATGAAAGCCCGCATGGGCAGCACAGTGATGGGGGAAAGTTTATAACAGCAGGAGTGCAATTGGGTGTGCAGCCCACATCAGCTCAGAGCAATTTCCCTTACATGGAAAATCCCAGTGTTTGTTAGAAAAATGGGAAGAAAAGTGCTGATTGCTTTTGTGATAAATGAAGCAGGGGAAGCTCCCTTTTTATGGACACAGCCAGCCAGTTAGCTGTAAAATCCCTCTTGGTAGCTGTTCTCTGCTTGCTTTACCTGTAAAGGGTTAAAAAGACTCTCTGCATAGGTACAAAAAAGAAAAAAGGGGAGTGGGCACCTGACCAACAGAGCCAATGGGAGGGCTAGAACTTTTTAAAGTTGGGGGGAAAACTTCCCTTTGTTGTCTGTTGTTCTCTCTGAGCTGCAAGGACACAGAGCAGCAATACTATAAGCAGGAATGCTGTGTAAGGTTTGAACTAGGTATGAAAAATTATCTTCCATACCTAGAAGGAATCATTTGGACAGGGAATGTTTAGGTAGACGCGATCAGGTTTATTTCTTTATTTTTGGCTTGTGGATCTCCTAAGTGCTAACCCCAGATGCTTTTGTTTGCTTGTAACCTTTAAACTGAACACACACACACCCCCCCCGAAAGCTATTTTGGGTGCTTAATTTTTGGAATTGCTCTTTTAAAATCTAGCAAAAGCCTAAGTTCCAGATGTATTTTCTTCCTTTTTGTTTTTAATAAAATTTACCTTTTTTAAGAACAGGATTTGGATTTTTGTGTCCTAAGAAGTTTGTGCCTATGCTGTTTGATTAGCTGGTGGCAATAGCTAATTTCCTTTGTTTTCTTTCTCAGCTCTTCCCCGGGGTGTGTGTGTGTGAAAGGGCTTGAGGGTACCTCACAGGGAGGAATTCCCAAGTGCTCCTTCCTGGGTCCAAGGGGGGTTTTTCTGTTTGGGTGATGGCAGCATTTACCAAGCCAAGGTCAGAGAAAAGCTGTAACCTTGGAAGTTTAATACAAGCCTGGAGTGACAAGTATTAATTTTTAGAATCCTTGTGAGCCCCCACCTTCTGTACTCGAAGTGCCAAAATAGGGATTCAGCATTGACAGCTTTACATTAAAGTTCACTGGTTAAGTACAAGCAGGGCCGGCTCCAGGGTTTTGACCGCCCCAAGCAGTCAAATATGCGCGCGCGCGCGCACACACACACACACACAAAAAGCCGCAATTGCGATCTGCGGTGGCAATTCGGCGGGAGGTCCTTCGCTCCGAGCGGGAGTGAGGGACCGTCCACCAAATTGCCGCCGAACAGCTGGACGTGCCGCCCCTCTCCGAAGTGGCCGCCCCAAGCACCTGCTTGGTAAGCTGGTGCCTGGAGCCGGCCCTGAGTATAAGCAAAAAGAAAGGGCACGAATGTCAGGAGGAAGATGGGTTAAGGTGACCAACTGTCCCAATTTTATAGGGACAGTCCAGATGTTCGCAGCTTTGTCTTAAATAGGTATTTATTACCCCCCCCCAGCCCCATCCTGATTTTTCACACTTGCCATCTAGTCACCCTAAAGATGGTGTAACTTGAATTTAACATCGTCTTTTGCTAACAGAATCATTTGTTCTAACTGAGGCATCATAATCCAGTTCTGAAACCTCCGTGTTTGCAGAAATCATGCCATCCCTAAGGCTGTCAGAACACTGTGATTCTTTTGTGGGGGGGGAGAGGGGACTTCAAAAGTTGTGGCAACTGTTTTTTTTTAAAGGTGTGGTTTTGGTGAGGTCAATCCCCATACCGTAAAACACCCAATGAACAGAACAGGAACAGGTGGTGCCCCCACACATAAGCTCCAGCGTATTCTGAGTGAGTGGCATTGCGACTTGGCACACCGGGTCTCAATGCCACTCAGATTTGGGGCAACTGTCAAAAGTTGTGGTGTGTGTTCCAGGTTGCAGGTTCTGAAACAAAATCACAGTCTGTGATTTTCTTACAGCCTTAGCCACTCCTTTTCCTGGCTCGCAAACCGGGAGCTCTTTTATGGTTCATGGAGCCTACGATGTATTGGAAGTTGGATGCACAGTCAAGTCAGGCTTCTTGAAGTCAGATGAGATGATCTAATGGTCCTGTCTGGCCTTAAAATCTATGAAAGCTGGAGGCATTGGGCGTCATTTACACTGTTGTAAAGCCACTGTAACTGCACCGTTTTTATGTCTATCTGGGACATACTGGGGCAAATGTATCACTTGTGTAAGTGTGAGAGGCCATGTGGCCTGATGGGTAGTGGGACTCAGTAGAACCAGGTTCTCTTCCTGGTTCTGCCACTGGCCTGCTGGGTGACCTAGGCCAAGTCACTTCACTGCTCTGTGCCTCAGTTTCCCCATCTGTAAAATGCAGATGATGATACTGGTCTCCTTTTGTAAAGTAGTTTGAGATCACCTGCTGACAAGCAATGTGTGAGAGCTAAGTATTATCATTGGTCTTTTGGGTCCAGTGAAATTACAACAAGGATGAATTTGTTGCAATGCCTCCAAAAAGGAGCTGAGAGTGGTATTCACTGTGCCATTGGGGGTGCCTCCTCCACGGAAATCTTGGGATCATAATTCAGACTCTACCTCTCCAGAAACCATACGTCTTGGCTAGCCTAGGAAAATAAGCCACGGCTGATGATGGTGTCTGCCGGTGATGCAGCTGAACTGGGGCTGGCCCAGAGCTTCACTGCAACTAGCCAGGGAGAAAACCTGTTCAGTTCTGTTTCCAAAATCATGGTTCAAAACTGCTCTGAGCAAAATTCTGCGCTTGCTCCACTCCCCTATAAAAAGTTTCCCTTTTTCATTCAGGCAGGGTTGTTTTTAATTTGACATTTATCCCCACTTTTCAGGTTTCATTAATGTTTGCCCTGAATAAATGTTTGTCAGTGTTAACGCTGTGGACATAGATCGTTTGTTGCTAGAACTTGTGCAGCTATTGAAAGGTTCTTTGGCGTAATTGGCTGCCCTGTTAAGACGAGCAATAATTTGAGCAATTAGAGATACCTCGATATGGGCTTTAATTTAGGAGTACCTCGGTGGAGCAGTTGCAGAGCTATTTATACTCCCCCATCAAGTCCCAGACTGAAATAGTGCCTCAGGAGAGTAGTGAATAATGAGTCATTGCAAAGGGACTGGAGTAAAGCTAAATAAGTCTGGTTTCAATTATATTAATGAAGCTGCAAGGGAACGGCACATCCAGAAATCACCCACAACCCTCTTGGGAAAGCAGCCTCGTAGTCTACATGCAGCAGCTCTTGGACCCTCCCCAGTGATCCCCCAGGAAATACTGCGACAGTCCCCTTGCTGCACATGACTGGTTGATTTGGAAACATTCTTCCGTCTCTTTGATCTGAGAAGTGTCTTTTCAATTGCTGAAGAATCCTTCCGACAAAGTGAGGTTTGGACCATGGGGGACCTCCGCCAGCAGACAGAAAAGCAATCTCCTCCCATTTAATCTAACGAGGGATCTCCAATAGCTGTAATTTGTAATAGACACCAATCATCTCTCCTTGCTCTGGTTCTTCGCTAGTGGGTCATGTCATATAAACACTTTCGTGGTCCTACGTAAGCAGGACTTTGAATTACGCAGGTAACAGCAGCCCTTCAAGATCTGAGAAATATCTCCTGATCATTATTCTGATAGTTCCCGCTATCCCCACGCTGTAGTACGGGGGCATTCAGATACCATGCTGACAGTCCTAGATTAAGACCCTAGCTATTAATTATTTTTAATACAATCGTGTCTAGACACCCCAGATCAGGGCCCGGTGGTGCCAGGGGCTGTAAGAACACATAGTGAGACAGTCATTGCATCAAAGAATTTACAGTCTAAATAGATGAGACAAAAGCTGGGAGAATGGCTGTATTGTCATCCCCGTATTACAGTAGAGAACTGAGAACCGAGAAATTACATGACTTGCCCAGGGTCAGAGAGGAAGACTCACACAAATGAAGGACTGGAAGGGACCTGAATAGATCATATAGTCCAGTCCCTGCCCTGAGGCAGGACTAAGTAATATCTAGACCATCCCTGACAGGTGTTTGTCTAACTCATTCTTAAAAACCTCCAGTGACAGAGATTCCCATGTGGCAGAGCTAGGAATTGATCCTACCTATTCTGAGATCCAATCCAGCCCTTTAATCAAGATAACAGTAAGGGCCTGATTCAAATCAGCCTTGCACTTCTGACTTCACTGGAGATACTCCTGATTTACTAGTGCGAGAGAAGAATCAGGTCCCAAATATCTTCCATGCAAGAATACTGTGGTACAAAAATTGGTCCATTAGGCTAAGTAATGAATAGCCACCTTAAACTCTCCTGGACATTTCATAGTGAAAAAGATTTTCAGTATAAAATGTCTGTGCAATGTCATTCTGCTGGTTTAACTCTGCCATTTCAGTAGCTATTTTTGGATCTCATTAGCATAGATACAATCTACATATAAAATAAATTGCCTGCTGTATTATTTTCAATTCAGTTAAAGCTCTGCCAGTAATAACAGTAATTAACAAACTTGCTTTGTTCTTCAGTACTATGGCCCTAAGGTAGCAAGGCGCTTGGATAGGTGCTCATTCATCGATTTTTAAGGCCAAAGGAGACCATTATGATCACCTAGGCTGACCCTGTGTAACACAAACCCCAGAACTTCACCCAGTAATTCTTGCATCAACAGACTAAAGAACTCTCTGCTCTCAGAAATCTCTTCCTCATGTAGGCAGCTCTAAACTGTGATCAAGTCTCCTGTTAATCTTCTCTTAGATCGAAGTCAGTCAGTGAAATTGAAGCATATGCTTAAAGTTAAGCATGTTCTTGTGTAGAATAGGTACAAAGGTTAGCATGAAATATTTATTTCACTGCGGCCAGGCCTCTAGATTGCCTATTGAAAAAAACCTGGCCGGAAATAAGGGATGGGCAGGCAAAGAAATACCATCTGCTTTAGTGAGCAATTGGCATTCTAAACTGGGAGTGATTTCATTCTTTTCCAGTGAGTTGCAGTGTAATATGATCAAACAAGAATCAGCATCTGAAATTAGCACACGCACAAAAAGGGCCGTATATTAAATTGCTGATTTCTATACACGGTAACCTGAGATAAAATGGAATTTCCCCAGGGAACTGAGAAACTGGGAGAAAGTGTAAGAAGATGGCTGGCGGGTTTTCTATTTTGCACATAATCCCCTGAAAATTGGAAGGTCCAAAGTCTGGGGGTGAAATAAGGAGGGGAAATATGCTGGGATCACATGAGCACTTAGTTGGTGCCCAAGCAAAGAAATAAAAAAAATGGCACCGGGAGATCAGTAGCCAGCTAGAGGGCAACAATGTTGTGCTACGTCAGTTATGGGTTATGCAGACTCTGCACTGAGCATCTCTCTAGTTCAGTGGTT
This sequence comes from Malaclemys terrapin pileata, assembly GCF_027887155.1. NCBI lineage: Eukaryota > Metazoa > Chordata > Testudines > Emydidae > Malaclemys > Malaclemys terrapin. The sequence continues at coordinate 16,030,976 of NC_071505.1, read as the reverse complement.
CCCAAACTTTAACAACCTGTGAATCCCTTTCACTAAAATGTCAAGTCTCATGAACCCCCTCCTAAAAATGAATATTTCCAGGGATTTTCTCCTTTACCTGAGTATAAATGATAAAAGCAGTGATCTTGGAAATATAAAATTTGTTTTTATGACATGCTTATTACACAATTATTATTATTTATAATTACATTATTTTATTACATTATGAAAATGGCAACACTCTTCCAAGATCTCACTTCTGTAGCTTGTATCACTTTGAATAAGCTTGTTATGAGACAAGGCTCCTATGTTTCATCAAGGAGTATCAGATTTGAAACAGCATGAAGGTATTTAAGAAGCCAACTCAAAGAGTTCCTCCTACATAAGCATTCAGGTCTTGAGTAGTCCAGGCAAACAACGCACGTTACAACAAAGCTTAAACTTGTTCTTCGTAATAATTTTAAAAACAGCAAAAAATATCCACCTCCCTTTCCATTTCTTAGAAGGATTCTTGAAGTTTAAATCTCCTCAGTGTGATAGATAGGCTTGCTTTGATCTGCTTAGCTCTTGGAAGTCCAGGGGCTCCAGGCTGTTGACCCCGTGCTGTCTGGGGTCCCTAGGAACAGCTCTGTCCGCCATTAGGGCATTTTTTTCCCAAGAACCCCCCGTAACATTTTGTGAACCCCCAGGGGTTCACGAACCCCAGTTTGGGAATCACTGCTCTAGTTCAAGCACTAAAAATAATTGCGGTTGGGAGGGCAGGGAGAGAGGTTCCCAGATGATGTCGGCACCTGAGAAAGAATCAGCTTTTCATGGGTTGCCAGGGCATCCATCTATCCAGTTTAATAGAAGACTAAGATCTCTCCTTCAACACATGGTGTGGGGGGCAAGGGGAGGGGTGTGTGTGTGTGTGTGTGTGAGAGAGAGAGACTCTATGAAGTGTTTACACTGCCACCACTTTCAGCAAGGGCTAGGCAAGATGTTGCACGTTTTCCAGAGCTGGCTCATTGTAATGTTATTTGTGGTTTTTATTTATATGCAGAGTTTGAGAAGAGAGAAGTTTTTGCCAGTGGAAATGTTTGGTTGGTTAACTCCCTCTTCAGGAGAAAAAGCAGTTGGCTGGTCTAGGTGCGTTAACTCAGAAATGTCAGACGTGGGTCTCAATCTCAGGCCACATCTACACTACAGCTGGGATCAATGCTCTGAGATTGATCCACCGGCGGTCGATTTAGTGGGTCTAATGAAGACCCACCAAATTGACAGCAGATCGCTCTCCAGTCAACCCCTGTATTCGACCCCCCATGAGAAGAGTAAGGTAAGTCGATGGGAGAGTTTCTCCTGTCGAACCCTGGCGGTGTCGGCCCCGCAGTAACTCGACCTAAGGTACATTGACTCGAGCAATGTTATTCACATAGCTGGAGTTGTATAGAGTAGGTCGACCTACCGTGGTAGTGTAGACATAGCCTTAAATAAAGGGAAGCATTAGCCATGTGCAACATTTGTGACTGTGAAGAATGCTTGCGGGAACCCTGCTCTGTCTTTATTGTACACAGCTGTAACCCCACTTTTTCTCCCCTCCTTTGAATAATGAACATAGGACCAGCCCTCTGTGACCTCACAGTAACATACACTCTCTTCCCCATGATGAGCACCTTGATTCTCTACCCAGCTCCCAAACCCTTCCCCCAAATGCATTGAGGAAGTCACTGAAGCCCAGATCCTCAAAGATATTTAGGCACCTACCAAGGTTATCTTATGGCACCACCCACATGTCTTATTTTGTGCAACAGCTGAGTCTGGCTTTGGTATATGGTCCAATAGATGCCAATCTTTGTCTAGGGAGCCTATGGGATGAGGAATTTCTGTTCCTACATTTATATGAATAACTGTAGTAGTGTCACAGTTCAGGGCAACCACACCTGTATTTCCACTCAGTGGTCCAGCAAGGACACCCACTCTCAGGCTTCCAGCTCCCCAGCTGTTTCCCCTCTGGGAGGAAACCCATGTCTCTCTCTCTTCTGACTGGGGCATTTCCAGGTGGCACTGTTCCCTGCCTTCACTGTGTTATTCCCAGAATAAACAGGTTGCCCGAGGACACCTGCTTGATTTCTCTTCAGAGACAGATAACAGGTGTAAATGCTAAAGATATAAGGTACCAAGCAGCACATCCTATGCAAGCCTACTTTATTCTTAATGTAAAAAGCATTACAGAGAAAAGATATTAAACAATAAAAGAACCTACACACATGCTAATAACCTCTCCAGAGTTCACCCTAACATGGATTCTGACAGTAGCAGTCCTTCAACTCCCCATCCAAGAAGCTTCCTGGTGGTTACAAGGTCAGTCCCTCCTACCCTGCCCTAAGTTTTGAGATTGGGCGAAGACCAGGGGTCCTGTCCATTTGCTGGATCAAGAGGAAGACCCTAAGCCTGTGTAAAACCAGGCTATTAAACCAAAACCCCTTTCTTTGTCCGTTGGTCCCTGGAGAGTCCAGTTTGAACTAATATATGTACACCTCTCAAGGGAGCAGCTTCAAAGGGCTGACAACAGAGGAACTACGTTAATCCCCTTTCCTGCTAGAGAGGGTAGATGTGATGCCACAATAACACATACGTAATTACATTTCTCATACATTGTACTTCAAAGGTGTTACACTTAATTCAATAAATGTAAACCTTATTGAATTAAAGTTACCTTAATGCCATAAGGTTTGTTCAGAATATTGTCAGTCACAAGTGACATCCGCGGTTACAATGGCTACAGTAAAATTACCAGGGTTAACTTCAGGGCAAAAACTAATCACCAGCTGAGGTCAGGAAGAAACCTTACCCCGCCGTATAGTATAGAATCATAGAAATGTAGGGACTGGAAGGGACCTCAATAGGCAGGATCAAGTAAACCTAGACCACCCCTGACAGATGTTTGTCCAACCTGTTCTTACAAACCTCCAATGTCGGGGATTCCACAACCTCCTTGAATGCCTACTTCAGAGCTTAACTACCATGATAGAAAGTTTTTCCTAATGTATCTAACTTAAATTTACCTTGCTGCAGGTTAAGCCCATTACTTCTTGTCCTACTTTCAGTGGTCACGGAGAACAATTAATCACCATCCTCATTATAACAGCTCTTAACATATTTGAAGACTGTTATCAGGCTCACCTTAGTCTTCTTTTTTCAAGACTAAACATGCCCAGATTTTTAATCTTTCCTCATAGGTCAGGTTTTCTAAGCCTTCTATTGTTGTTGTTGTCCTCCAGACTCTCTCCAATTTATCCACATCTTTCTTAAAGTGCGGCACCCAGAATTAGATACAGTACTCCAGCTGAGGCCTCACCAGTGCCAAATAGAGTGGGACAATTACCTTCAGTGTCTTACATAGGACACTCCTTTTAATACATCCCAAAATGACGTCATTCTTGTAACTGCATCACATTGTTAGATACTAACTATCGCAGTTACATTCATAATGAGGTTTTTATGCCTTCCTTTAAAGTGCCCAGCATTGGCCTTCATCAGAATCAGGAAACTAGTCTGGATGGACGTTTGTGTTGGTTCGGCATGGCAATATCTCTTTAAGGGGACAGTGCTCCCCTTCGAACGCCAGACTAGATGATTAATAGTCCTGGGCAAATAGCATGTATGTATAATGAACTCCACTACAAAGCTGTCATCCGCGGTTAACATGTGAGCACATTCAGATGGTCCCTTCCTGGTGACTGGACAGATGAGTGGATGGGAGTCCCAGAAGTTACATCGTTGCAGTACACCAGTACAGTACAGATCCTTAGGGCTGGTGGCTTTCCCTTTGGGGTCTCTTGGACACAGCAGGAAAAGTGGGGGGAACTCGTGGTCGTGGATGTGTTGGTCACTCAGTACACAAGAAGGGTTTGCAGGTGCTGCTGGCATGCAAGTAGAGGATTCCAAGCTACACTGGCTTTGCCAGCGGGGCATTGTCTGGAATCTGTTTTTATTATTGCCTCGCAATGTATGATGCTATGTTTGTACTGTACGTAGGAGGGAAAATGAATTGGCAGTGTCAAAATGCATGGACATCATGTATCAGACAGAGAGAAGACAGAACCAGGGTCCTTCAATGCTCCCAGCCTCCCTACAATCACAGAAAACGGATTACATGAGACTCCCAGATGACCCCTGCTCGGCTGTGCCAGGTTTACAATGGCGCCAGTGGCACCATGGAGCCGGGCCCATGCTCGGAAGGGGCCCCAGCCTGCTCCGCTTGCACAGCTCCCCGAGACCCCACCAGCCTGCTGGCTCCCCCCACCGCTTGCTCCTTTTGGCCTGCTGGCCAGCCAGCAAGCCAAGGGCTCCCCTCCACTTCCTTACTCCACCCGCTGGCTCCTCTCTGCCCCCTGGCCGGACCCCAGTGCACCTCAGGCTCCAGGCAGTCTCTGCTTCCCACCACCTGTGGGGGTCCTCCTGTCTCCCCGGAGCTGAGCCGCCTGGGGTTGGTGCAGAAGCCTGGCCAATATTGGCAGTTGGGGGAGGGGACAGTGTGAGGGGCTTGGCTGGGCCCCTCCAGACAAGTGGGTCCTGAGGGAGCCCAGCTAGGGCAGGCCCTGGCCTGGCTGATCTCACCACTCCTGAGGGGATGGAGTGATTCCCCACCCTGGGACCAGCCCTGGCTGCACTACTGGCTCAGCCCGGCAGACACAGAGCTGGTGAGTGCAGCCGGGAGGCAGGATGTGGGGGAGTGGGTCTCTGGGGAATCTAGGGGGGTGCTGGGCTGTGAGGGGGCGGGGAAGATCTGTGTGTGTTGGGGCACTAGGGAGTGGGGGTTCTGTATAAGGTGCTGGGCAGTAGTGGTGAGGCTTTGAGTAGGAGGGTGCTGGGCAGCGGTGGTGTTGTGCAGGGTGCTGTGTATTTGTGTGAGGGTCTGAGGGGGACACTGGGCATAGTGGGTCTGGGGGGGGCTCTGGCCATAGGGATTCGGGGGGGCGGTGTTGGGCAGGGGCCCTGTGTGGCATAGCATGGGCCCACTTCCAAGGGCAAGGGGCACGCTGGCAGCACAGGGTCTGGCAGGCCACTGTGCGTCTGGCAACTGCCAGTTTGCCCTTGCACTGGGGTGGGTGGAGCGGGGAGCCCCCACCATGCCATGCCCCATTGCCATCGGCCAGTCCCTCGCTCCAGGGACCAACCTCCCCGCACCATGCTCCATTGCCCCCATGGGGGCCCACAAATATATTTGGCGTTGAGCCCACCAAATATTAATCTGGCCCTGCTGCTTGGTGCTTCAGTGGAAAATCTAGTGAAATCCCTTCCAGTGGACCCTGGAGGGAGATGCTTTCCCAAGCTCGTATCAGTGACCAGTTTGAAATCAAGCATGGGAGCCTGGATCACTGGAATTAAGCATCTAAGTGAGAGACTTTGCCTTCTGCAGAGCCTGTTGAATAAAATATTTCCTTCCTTAGGCACAAGATCCTACTTGTTGGAATATAAAAGCAAATGAGGTGCAGGAAAGACACTGAAGCAGATCAAAATGCAAAGCTACAGGGAGGTTAAAAATATCAGGAGTTTCAAATGGGGGAGATGGTGCCATAGATACAACCTTTGCTAATGAGTGCTGTGATCAGAGCGTTTTGAATCAAGTGCCAGTTTTCTGTCTCTCTTCCTTGGGAGCTGGATGGAAGCAAAGGGAACACTAGGTTGTGCTGTTTCCCCTGGTTCTTGTGGATGTTGCAATTCAAGGGCTGCTCACTCGCCTCTCTCAGAAGATCCGGGCTTATTTGCTGCTGCAGTTTGTGATGGAATGGCTCTGGTGTTAAGAGACATGTAGGGAACTGAATTGCATCTGCTAGTTGGAAAGCTTCAAGTATATGAGGCAGCTCCATGTGTTCCTAACAAACCAGCCTTCCGATGATCTGTTGAGAGAGGACATTGTGTATGCATAATTCCATTGCTATAACATTATGACAAAGGTTTGTTTTTTAATTAGACCCCTTGTTTGCCTATCAAGGGTTCAATAGGGAAAAATATATCAAGGACTTTGGAATCTCCCTATTAGATGAACTCAACTCCCTGCTGATGTTAAATACAACAGGATGCCATCAGAGGGGGGAGGGAAGCTATTTTCTTGATGTATATTATATGACTTGAACTGGCGAATACCTCAATCCATTTTACCTGGAGGCTAAGCATTTAGCAAACCGGGACAAAGTAATACAGTCTCTCAGTAGGGAAAAAGCTCAGACAAATGGTGTATTGACATTGTTTCCTTCACACGGTAAAGAAAACTCCCCACTCAAAGAGCGAATGTTCTTTGTATTGCTGCTGTCAAACAGCCACTTCGTGTGTCTTTCGGCTTTCAGATGAATATATTAAATCAGGTTAGAGATTTTGAGCTCTGCAGAACTCCTGGGTGAGTGTAACATCTCTGCATCCCAGAAGCTTTGAGTGTTTGCCTTTAATTTAACAGGACATTGTTGCTGCTGCTGGGGTGCTTAAAGGACTATTCCCTTCACAAATCATACGTCCGTTGAGCAAAAGGCACTGGGCTTCGTTAAACCGTTGGGTATGGAGAGTCAGTGACTTTGGAAGCAGAGGACAGCACAGACTGCTTTTCAGTATAGTTATATAGTTCACAGGGCCAGCTCCAGGCACCAGCGAAGGAAGCAGGTGCTTGGGGCAGCCAATGGAAAGGGGCGGCATGTCCGGGTTTTCGGCGGCAATTCGGCAGCAGGACCCTCGGTCCCTCTCTTCCTCCCTGAGCTGCCGCCGAAGTTCCGCCGAAGAGGAAGAGAGGGAGCGAAGGACCCACCACCGAATTGCCGCCGCCGAATGAAGCGGTACGATCAGCTTTATCTTTTTTTTTCTTTTTTCTCCCGCTTCGCTGCTTGGGGCGGCAAAAAAAGCTTGAACCAGCCCTGATAGTTCAGTATATCACCTTCCTTGTCACTGTTACCTTAACACTTCTATGTCGGTTCATACACAAGGGACCATTCTGAACATCTACTCTGACCCCCTGCATAACACAAGTCAAAGAACCTCACCTAATGTAGGTTCGTTCTTTCTGACCATGGGTTTTCTGTAGCATGCCTTGCTGCATTCTTTAAGTGCTTGGGGCTGAGCCCTCTGGCCTTGATGCTGCAAATGACAAAATCACATGCTGAGTACACTGACTTAACTTGAATTATCCTGTAGGATTGAGCCCGAAGCCCTCCCCAGATAGCCACATGGTCGTGATATGGTGCCTAGGTTCTCAGGTCCACACATGTTCTTACAGACATCCTGGGGGATACGATGACTCATGAGATCAGTAATGGAAGAAGAGAGGTTTCCAATGTTTAGGTAGCCGATGTGAACCCTATCCCAGATGGTAGTAACCAAATTTGCCTTCACAATTAGTCCATTTTTGCCCCACTCCAGCAACACAAAAGAAGCTGCAGACTCCGGTCAGCTAGATGGCTAGAGTGACATAAAGCAAAAGGAGTGCATCAGTGAATCTGATCCACTAATCCCTGTCTGTTCAGTGGCCTGTGTTAAATGCATTGGTGGACCCAGTCCACCTCCCATGAAACTGTTAGGCCAGTTCCACGCACAAGTGTGTCTGCGCCTCTAAAAGCCTCAAAAGAGATAGCAGGGACTGAATGGGCCATGGAGACAGATATCTCATCCTACCCCTACAAGGCAGGGTCGAGATGCATTGGCAAGGCAGCAGATGTGTGATTTGTCACTGTCTGCGTTGTACCTATTTTGTGAACAAACAGAGGACTTCACTCCAAATTTGTCAGTTAAGATCCCTGCAAGAGCCCAAAATGAATTAGAAATAGCAATATAATCTCAGTCCTTGTGCATTGTTTTTTTTTTCTTTTTTAGATGTAAAAAGAAAATTGTAGAAGGGATATAAACCCTCATGCCATCAGCCAACCTCTCGCTAATGAGGGTTAGGAAGAAACTGCCCTTGTGTACAAGCTGTCCTGTACTTGCTCACTTTAGGGCTTCTTGCACCGTTCTCTCAACCATCTGTTAAAGGCCACTGTCAAACAGGATACTGAACTACCCTGATCTGGCAATTCCAATGTTCCTGACCTGTGCTTCGACTACTCCTATCTCAGGGTCAATGCAAACAGGGGTATGTCTCTGTGCAAAGTGTGTGAGTATCCTCTGAGAATATAACATATTCCTGAACATGGCTCCACAAATAGTTATGCAAACTCAGAAATAAGAGTGACTGAATTGCCTTGCTTTCCCAAGGAGATTAAAACCCTAGAAATGGAAGCAGGCAGGATTTAAGAATACCTAGATATTGTACAAAGAACACCCTGGCCTACACCTCTCCTCCCACCAGTACGTCACCCTTAAAAGAGACGTTCAAAAAAGACCTTTTTAAAAGATGGGCGCGTGGGGAATGTTTGGGGGAAGAGCAATCATTTCAGCAGAGGATTTTTTGGAAGGTCTGTTCTTGTATTTCTGCACTGAGACCTTTTTCATGGGGGTTTGGAGTGTGAGAATAATGTAGAGTCGGCGAACTTGTCTTTCCAGCTGATAAAGCAGAATTACACCAGGGCCACGTTGAAGTGAACCCTGCCTACAGGTCAAGTACATAAAATACACTTGTCCTCTAGTAGACTGAGGTTACAGATCTGATTTACATTTATAAAGTGTGACAGACCCAGACCAGTGGGGTACAGGAGTCTGGTAGAGGGCAAATATACTGGTCACTGGATGAGTAGTTTTCTGTTCCCTGAGTGACCAGAGCAGGGGCTGCACTACAGTAATCAGGAACCTGCTAGAACCAGTTAAGGCAGGCAGGCTAATTAGGACACCTGGAGCCAATTAAGAAGAAGCTGCTAGAATCAATTAAGGCAGACTAATCAGGGCACCTGGGTTTTAAAAAGGAGCTCACTTCAGTTTGTGGTGCGAGTGTGAGGAGCTGGGAGCAAGAGGTGCAAGGAGCTGAGAGTGAGAGGGTGTGCTGCTGGAGGACTGAGGAGCACAAGCGTTATCAGACACCAGGAGGAAGGTCCTGTGGTGAGACTAGGGGCTTGTCTATACTTACGCGCTGATTCAGCGGCTGGCAATCGAACTTCTGGGTTTGATTTATCGCATCTTGTCTGGACGCGATAAATCGAACCCAGAAGTGCCCCCCGTCGACTCCGGTAATCCTGCTCGCCGCGAGGAGTACGCGGAGTCGACGGGGGAGCCTGCCTGCTGCGTCTGGACCGCGGTAAGTTCGAACTAAGGTACGTCGACTTCAGCTACGTTATTCACGTAGCTGAAGTTGCGTACCTTAGTTCGAATTGGGGGATTAGTGTAGACCAGGCCTAAGGAAGGTGTTTGGAGGAGGCCATGGGGAAGTAGCCCAGGGAATTGTAGCTGTCATGCGGCTGTTACAGGAGGCACTATAGACGGCTGCAGTCCACAGGGCCCTGGGCTGGAACCCGGAGTAGAGGGTGGGCCTGAGTTCCCCCCAAACCTCCCAATTGACCACAGGACTCCAAGGGGGGGAACAGGTTTCCCATGACACAACTTGCCCCCTGTGGCACCCTAGAGATCAGTAGGTCACTGGGTTCCCCCAAGCGATTATACGTGAGCACACACTTGGGCTTCCCTTCCCTGGAGGACATCTAGGCTGGCTGGCATCGGCTGGGGTGACACCACTGAACATGAAGGCAAGATGGTGGGTCCTTGCGGCACAAAATCAAGGGCGTCTGGGTTTAAAGTGGCTGTTTGCAGTACAGGGTTCTCTGCCTGCACTGTACTTTCCTCATCAGGCTCTTGTGGGCGGGGGTCACCATAGCTTTGGACAATGGGGCCTCGGAAGTGCTCAATGTGGGTTCTTCCCTTTCACCATCTGTCTGTGCAACAACAAGAGGATCCACTGTGGTCGGGGCCTCCCAAACAGGATGTTTGCCAAACCCCACTTCATCCTCACTCTCCGAGGAGCTGGGCATTCGCAGAGGCTGGGTATATCTCCATCAGAATCTGTGGAAACATCCTCATGGGGAAACAATACTTGTCCCACATGTAACAGATGATTCCAGTGGAGAGTTTTGGTGGGGTCATGATTGCCCGCTGGACGTATGTGATCTACTCGTAGATCCCCCCAGTTTTTCCTTTATAATGTATGGGTCTGACTCCCAACGATCTGCAATTTTGTGTTTTCCCTGTAATCTGAGTTTTCGGGCCAAAACTCGATCACCAATCTGAAGCGCCCGTTGCCTCACTCGCCGATCATATCGGATTTTATTCTTTTGATTTTGGTGACCAGATGCTTGCGTCACTCTCCGATGTGCCTCCTTCAGTTGATCCCTTAGGCGAGTCACATACCCCAAATACATTTCCAGGAGCGCCCCATCTGAAGACACTACGAAACAGAGATCAACTGGCAAGCGGGCTTCTTGACCAAACATTAGCATGTAGGGTGTGTACCCAGTTGCATCGTGTTGAGTGCAGTTATAGGCATGTACCAAATGCTCCACATACTGGCTTCAGTATTTCTTCTGCTGAGGCTCCAGGGTTCCCAGCATGTTGAGTAACATGCGGTTGAATCGTTCTGGCAGTGATCCCCTTGGGGATGATAATGGGTGATGTGTGGGTTTTTTTGATCCCCATGATCTTGCAACATTCTTTTATTAACTCACTTTCAAAATCCTGTCCCTGGTCTGAGTGTAGTCTTGCAGGCAACCCATAGTGAATGAAGAACTTTTCCCACAGGATCTTAGCAACCGTGGAAGCGTTTTGGTCTTTGGTGGGATAAGCCTGGGCATAACAAGTAAAATGGTCAGTGACCACCAAGATATTTGCAATACCCAGGCGGTCAGGCTCTAATGACAGAAAGTCCATAAAGACAAGCTCCATGGGTACCGAACTTGTGATGCTGACCAGAGGAGCTGCCTGCTTAAGCAGAGTCTTTTGTCAGATACATCTGGTGCAGGTGTGAACATGGTGGGCGATGTCACCCCCCCATCCAGGTCCAATAGAATCTTGCTTGAATGAGAGCCTCCAGTCACTCTACTCCCAGATGCCCCATTCGATCGTGGAAGCTATCCTGTTAGCTGGTGTTCACCTAGCTGGAAAGAGTTATGCTGGTTGTGCTTGAAGCCCTGACATTTCTCGCTTTGGTGACTCGGTCAGAGTTGTGAGTTTGGCTGTATGCAGCAGACGGAGTTTGTTTGTGGAGCAGGTTGGGAAAGCTGTCTGATCACTAGCTTCTACTGGGCTTTCCCTTATGTAAGAACACGTAGATCTTTCATTGCTGAAGAAATTCAGGTTCTCTTGGCTTGCACTTCCTGCCTCAGCAGCAATATAAATCGCTGTGGGACTTGCATCTGATCATTGACTATAATACAGAATTATAACCCGCCTGATCTATAGAAAAAGAAGTCGTCGTGTTAAAGGCCTCTGCTTCCAGCTCTTCCAGTAAGTGCCTAAAACCTCTCCAAAGAGGCTCATTACCTTTTTGCTCTTTGTTACTCCCAGCAACTAGATTTTTCAGAACAGCACAAATGTAGTAGTGAGACATGGGTTCACTTACAGAGGCCTAAGGGTTTTATAACTAAGTGCTTTATGATGGATCTGTCAAGGCTACCTGGGAGCATAAAACGCCCTGTCACGCTGTACAGGGAACATTATTTTTATTTCTAGAATTCCTTTTTTTCCTATTGAATTCATAGAGGACGAGAGAGAGGAAAGGACACAGACTCTTCTTGCATGACTACTTTGCTCTCAAAGAGAACAAAGATGAGGCAAGAAGCAGGGATGCATGCACACGGCATTGGGACAGAAGGCCTGGGCAAATGGATCCAGGCACATGAATATACAGTACCAGATGGCTGAGTGCTTTCACATGGGATGCGGGGTGGAAGGGGAGGTAGAAAGTAGCTTACAGGCTTGTGACAGCCAACCTGTTAAACTCTGAATGACCGGATGAAACGACAAGCCAGGAGGGAGGAATAAAAACTGGGATTTTGTTGTGGTTGCAATTAAGAGGAAACACATTTATTTCGGGTTATTATTATTATTTATTTGCAAAGCCTAAAAACTGAATTTCATCCTATTACTACTAAGCTTTCTAGTACCGATTAGACGTGTGGAGGAATCTTCACATAGCCTGCCCACACAAATGCTCTTTCCAATGGAAACTGACCAATATTACCCACTTGGATTCTCTGCAACTTGCTAAAAAGGTGCTACTAATTCTGGATTCGGTCCTGCAAGGTGCTCAACTGCCATAAATTTCTCATGAGGTGCTCACACGTCACAGGAATGGACCCTTCTGTTGTATCGATCTACGTGGCCCAGTTTTTGCAGAAGAATGTCTAATAGGAATGATGGGGCCAAATCCTCTTTAGTCTTCTCAGGTGTGCATTCCCACTGTAGTCAAGGGGACTGCTTCCATGTGTTCGGTGAGCAGGAGTGGCCCCTCACTTTTTCCACATGTCTTCTAAGGCTTTGCATCTATGTAGGGCTCAGATTGGAAAAGAGTAAAATCAGGAACTCAGCAAAATCTTTGTTCTCCCTTTGACCTGTATGAGCTATTCCTAGGGGAAATACCTTCTCTTGCCTTCCTAACGCACAGTGACTTTTTGAAAGACCTTACCTTTTTCTGCACAGGCAACTGGCAATTTTCAGAGAAGGGTGGCCATTGATGGTACTTAAAATGCTTTTAAAAAACAAAGTGAAAACCAGCTCTAGGATAGTCTACCAGATGGGTTGTAAAGGGAACATTTCAAAAACATGTTGGGGGTATAATCTATGTCAGAGACCAGTCCTGTATATCCACATCCATGCACTATTTCTTTACCCTTTTGGTGTATCTTATCAGTTTTGGTCAGTGAAAATAGTCTGGTCACTTTCATTTTTGTTTCTAGTCAATCTCAGTCAATTCATTTTCTGGTTCTTGGTTACTTCTCTGTTGCCAACTATGAGTTTATCATGGGGCTCACACTACACCTCTACCCCGATATAATGCAGTCCTCGGGAGACAAAAAATCTCACCGCGTTATAGGTGAGACTGTGTTATATCGAACTTGCTTTGGCCCCCCCGTTCCTTGTTCCCTGACCGCCCCCTCCAGAGACCCCTACCCAACCCTGCTGCTCCCTGTCCCCTGACTGCTCCAACCCCTATCCACACCCCGCGCCCACTGACAGGTACTCACCGGCAGCGGCGGGAAGCGGAGCAATGTGGCCCCAGCCCGCTCCACTCCACCACCTCCCAGCCGCGGCCCTCCACTTCCCCACACTCACCAGCAGCGGGAGGTTGGGGAAAGGAGCCCCCATACTCGCCTGCGGCAGGAAGTGGAGTGCCGCGGCTGGGAGCTGGTGGAGTAGAGCGAGCTGGGGCCGGGCTGCTCCGCTTCCCACCGCCAGTGCGGCAGGTTGGGGAAAGGATGCCCACCGCATTCACCGGCGGCGGGAAGTGGAGGGATGCGGCCCCACCCTGCTCCGCTTTCCTTGCCCCAGCCGTGTCGCTGGGGCAGAGGTGTTGGGGAAAGGTCCTGCACTCACCGGCGGCGGGAAGCGGAGCGCTGCGGCTGGGAGCTGGCAGAGTGGAGTGGGCTGGGGCCAGGCTTCTCCACGTCAGCTGCTGCTGGTGAGTGCCGGGGGGGGGGGATCCCTTCCCCCAAACCCCCTCCTCTGAGCGACCTGGCTGGGGCCAGGGTGAGGGAAGCGGAGCAGGCTGCTCCTGGCCCCCCGCTAATCCCGTGCTCTGGGACTGCGGGGCCCCCAAAATTGCCCCCCCACAGCTCCTGCATCCTAGACCGTGGGGGGGGGGAGCCCCTGACCACCCCCGAGACCCTCTGCACCTTATTCAACCTCTCGGCCCAGGCTCAGAGCAGCGTGTCAGAGCTTTACCACGTTGTATGTGAACCCGTCTTATATTGGGTTGCGTTATATCAGGGTAGAGGTGTATTTGTTGTTTTTCTTAAAACCCCAGCTCCTGGAGCCAGGTGAATATGTGAGACTCTCAGCTTCATTAGAAGAAGGGTCGGGGGGAAGCTTCTAGCTCTCCTGATTAGGGAGAGAAGCTTGAAAACTTGACCCAAGAGTAACCTAAAGAGACCAGAAGGCAAAGAAAAACACACACATTTATTATTTTTTAAAATCCCATGTTTTTAAATGGGGGGGAGGGATAGCTCAGTGGTTTGAGCATTGGCCTGCTAAACCCAGGATTGTGAGTTCAATCCTTGAGGGGGCCACTTAGGGATCTGGGGCAAAATCAGTACTTGGTCCTGCTAGTGAAAGCAGGGGGTTGGACTCAATGACCTTTCAAGGTCCCTTCCAGTTCTAGGAGATAGGATATCTCCATTAATTTAAATAAAGTTAATGTTTTTTGAGACCTGATTTGTGATATTTTGAATGCTTAGGGTTGGCAATACTGCAACATCTTTATTCTGGTTTGTGTTCATGCACAGAATGGGAATCTATACATCCAAAAATACTGTGTGTTTCTTTTTGCTCTCCTCTTTCTTGCTATTCTGTGTCCTTTCTAAGTGATCAGAAGTCCAGTAAAGAATGAATATAATAGAGGGAAGGAAGTAGAGCACTTTATATTGAACCATCAGCGGGCGTTCTGTTACTCCAGTCATAGCAGGATTGGGGCCAGATATATGTAATGTCATTTCAAATTAAAATGTAAGTAGCTGAGACTAGTTTTTATGAGACTTTTCAAGACTGGCTGGGATGGAATTATACTTATCTAGCCAGGAATTAATAAATGAATATATCTGAATAGCTGCTGTCAACATCTGGTTCCAAATTATAAAAGGAGCTTTATCCTTAGCCAAAATTCTGGGGCATCTAAATAATCTCAGAGACAAAAGACCAGATTCTGCTCTCAGTACTCCAATGTAAACCCTAAGTGACTCCACTGAAATCAATGGAGCAGCTCAGGACTTACACTGCCACAGAATGGAGCAGAATTTGGGCTATGATTTTTCCAAGCATGCGAATAAAATCCTGTGTCAGAGCCAGACTTCTGAAGTACAGTGTGTGAGGAGATTGTCATAAACAAAACCCTTTGAAGAATTTTGGGGGACAGTAAGAGCTCTGTTTTGTTTGGAGAAGCGGAAGTGTTCTGCAGTAGTTTCTCACAGAATTTCAGTGCATACAACCGAGCGAGAGGGTGGGAGAGAGAAGTTTGTCTCTTGAACCTTTATTCTGATCTTTCTTATTCCAGATTAACGCCACTATAGACAATAGAGCTGATCCAGTGTGAAACTAGAATAAAAGAAAGCAAACTTGAGCTTGGTAACTATTTTCCTCAAAAAGTTATTTTATACATAGATTTAAAATTCAACCCATCATGGCAGCCCTTTTTCAAAAGCTGATAAGCCCCATATGCTAAAAATCCATCGTGTCACTGAGAGAACCAGCCAGTACAAGCACACAGGCTTATGAGACCAATCGTTGGGGGAAAATCTTCCTACCCCACAAACTGCCCTCACATTAGGGTGATTAGCTTTCAAAGTAAACTATAAGAGAAGGGACAACAGGGGAGGAAGCATGGTCTGGGGAGGATGTGATGTCTAGTGGTTAAAGCACAGAAGTTAGTCTGGAGATGAGGCTCTGACAGTGATTTGCTATTTGGTCCTGAGCAATTAAACCCCTATGTCGCCTCAGTTTCTCTATCTGTAAGTAGGGATGGTAATTGTGACAAATATGGAAATTTCCTGCAAAATCTCTGGGAGATTTTACTGTATTAAGTGTAGGTATCATTGTGGGCCAGGGATTGTACATCACTCCATGGGGGAGGGTGACCACAGCTCCTCCAGGACTAAGAACAGTGGGGGTGATGAGGCAATCTCCCTCGGGTTGTAACACCTCATGAGAGGTACCACCACCTGGAGAGGCTCGCTTATAGTGGTTCAAACAAACTGGATTCTACAGAAACCAACAGACAGAGAAAGGACTTTTGGATAAACAGCCTGATTCAGGGCCTGCTTTGTGATCCAGAAAATGGACAGGACCTTCTGTCCAAGCAAGGCCTCCTTCCTGGAAAGAATTGGAAGGGCTTTGGCCTACTGAGGCCCCATAAGACTGACAGGTGCCCTCTGGTCCGCTTTTAGCAGGCATACACGAACTTCTATTGGTTTTTTATATGTTTGTCTCTGTAATGTTTTCATTTAAGAATAAATTTGCTTGCTCGGAAAGGGCTGTGTGGTAACTGAAAGCTCCTAGCAATCACACTGTTCATAGACTTCAGCGAGAAAGTAAAGCACAGATGCTGGGCTAGTCATGCAGTCTGGCTTGGCTGGGAATACCACAGTCTAGGCAGAGAACTGTGCAGCCTGGAAAAACCCCTGGTCAGGAGAGAAAGAGATGCAGGTCTCTACTCAAGAGAGGTGTGGCTGGGGACCTGGGATCCTAGAGTCCATGTCCTTGGTGGATCGTGGAGAGGGAACACAGGTGCAGATACTCTGACATGTGACA
This sequence comes from Malaclemys terrapin pileata, assembly GCF_027887155.1. Taxonomy (NCBI): domain Eukaryota; kingdom Metazoa; phylum Chordata; order Testudines; family Emydidae; genus Malaclemys; species Malaclemys terrapin. The sequence continues at coordinate 16,014,602 of NC_071505.1, read as the reverse complement.
GTAATATCTCAGTGTTGTACTGGTACCCAAATCTCCTCTATAAAGTAGCTAGTTAATTACAAATATTGTATTTTGTTATTCTACAGAAGTAGGGTGACCAGATGTCCTGATTTTTATAGGGACCGTCCCAAAATTCAGGGTTTTTGTCTTATATAGGCACCTATTAACCCCGACCCTGTCCTGATTTTTCACACTTGCTATCTGGTCACCCTACACAGAGGAGACTTTGTGTACCACTACAACACATAGAAACAAAATTCAGACTGTCCTTACTACAGAGCTCCAAATTTCACCACCAAACATCAGCCCACAAACGTACTCTGTGCCTCCTATTGATGTTCTCCTCCTGAACAAACTAACATCCCGTTCATTTGCACAATGCCGTTGCTTTGTCTTTGCATCACTTTGCACTGCAGCTTTTCAGTGTTTAACTCGACATTATTACACCTGGGAATTTCACTCGAGCAACACTCAGTTGAAATTATGGACATGATCCACCTGCCACTAACATCAGTATACTACAGTGGGAGACTGGCATTGGCCACTATCAGAAGATGGGATGCTGGGCCAGATGGACTTTTGATCTGACCTAGCATGGTCATTCTTATGTTCAAAATTGGCAACTCTATCTACACCAAACCCAGGTTTGGTAGAGAGTAAAGCTGTGGTTGGTTTCTTGAAAGCGCCCCCACCACACACACACACACACACACACACACACACACACATATATTCTTTTACTGTTCCTGTGGTGGCTCTTAATTCACAGCGCAACTGTACAGGGCAAAAGACAACAGCCTTGTAGCCCAGAAATCTGCTGCTCCTGCAACACTCAGTTTAGCCATGAAAGCATCAATGGCTTGATAATACGATCACCACTGCAGCCTCTTGCAATCTTCCATCCTGAACAGCATTTAGTCTTTTAGGGAATTAAAGTTTTAAACCATGATTTGAGGACTTCAGTAACTCAGCCAGAAGTCTATTACAGGACTGGGTGGATGAGGTTCTGTGGCCCACAATGTGCAGGAGGTCAGACTAGATGATCATGATGGTCCCTTCTGGCCTTAAAGTCTCTGAGTCTATGAGAATTGGAAGGGGAGCTTCCCCAGGGGCAGGAGCAAGAAAAATAGCAAAAGGAAAGCAGAGAGAGGGGGAGGAAAAATAGAGTAAAGGAAAACAAGAAGAAAAAAGAACAGATACAGAAGAGAAGAGAGACGGTGGCACCTATGCTAGGGCATGAAGTGAGGGGACATAGGAGTCCAGTCAAAATAAAGTAGAAATTATGGCCACTGCTTTCAAACTTGAGATTGGTACCATTAGGCACCTCAGACCTTACTTAAACACCTCAGAGGAAGTGACTTGGTTTTCAAAGGTTCTGAGCTCCCACAACTTCCATCAAAGTCAATCAGAGTTGCCTGTTCCCACAGACGGAGCCACTGGTATAGTGTCACTAAATATTGCTAGTTACTGTGGGGCATTTTAGTACCGAAAGGTTGAGCCAACCAAAAGTACCTTGGCAAAGGATGGTGTTGATGATGTGGATGGGCCAAAATGGCAGATGGTGCCGGTGGAATGGTGTTTTCATTACTGCTTTTAAAACAGGTTAACCTCTGAGGGCAGCCAAGCTCAGTGACGTACTATATGTGAAATGAACTGGTGGCCACCCCATCTACACAGACAGACAGGCCTCCACCCAGACAGATGGATATCCAGATCTCAAAACAATTACCCTCACAATTAGCACACACTTTGGCAATCTTAGCAAAGACATGGAGATGGAATGTTCCCCTCAGGCCTAAAGATGGCCTCTCCAGGTCAGTGATGAAACACACTAGTGGGATTGGGTGCAGTGTCTATGAGAGAGCAGTTTTCTGGGTGCTCGCAGGAGCTCAGATTCTCCAGCTCTAAGCTTATAAGAGAGAGCAGAGAAATATATATTTCATGGCTGTAAAAAGCTTGAGTGGCTAAACTTGACGGGGTAACTCCACTTGGGTCATTGCTTTTCTTTGTTGTAATACCTCGGGCCTGCCAGTGCTTCTTATTTGGAAAGAGTCTTATAAAAACATTTATCTTGTCATGTAGAAGCTGCATTTTTCACTGTTATGGAGTTATGTCAATCCCACTGCAGGCAAGAGGTCAGAAGTGGGACTCCCACGCTCATTCTTCAATTTACTGTACTGTGAATGGCCATCCCAATCGTGGTGAACCCAAGCAGCATGTGAAATAAGAGTTATGCCGTTCTGCAGCAGGAGCAGTGACTGATAACTGCATGGCTTTTTAACTGGGTTTTCTACTGGTAAAATTCAAATGCATCATAGACTTCAGTTCCTGTCCAGCACAACACATTGTATCTGCAGCCTTTTTTGTGCCATGTGGGAAGGAGGGTTTTGGCTTCTGCCTAGGGGCAGGAAGAGCTCATGTAACTGATTTTATCCCCTCCCAAACCTTATTATCACTGTTTCTGTCCCCCCTCTCACCTCCCATGCCTGTGGTGATGCAGCCAATGGGAGCTAAGGTGACATGCTCCAAGGGTCAGAGAAATTTTCCCTCTGTGTGGTCCATCAGGAGGTGTGGAAGACAGATGGGTCTTTCTTTTTCTTCTTCCTTGCATTAATCCCATCAAATGGGGTCCATTCCACAAATCCTCTCCTTCCAAAGTGCTCTGTTCAGTGCCATATCCTCTACCACGCCACACACTAACATGTCTTCTTTTATAACAGCCCACCATGGCTTGAGCCAGCCCCTCTGGTTATGTCTACACTGCAATGAAATACCTTGGGCTGGCTCGTGCCAGCTGGTTTGGCCTTGGGCTGCAGGGCTGTTTTATTGCAGTGAAGATTTCCGGGCTCAGGCTGGGGCCCGGGCTTTAGGCCTCTGCAAGGTGGGAGGGTCCCAGAGCTCAGGCTCTAGTCCAAACGCAGAAGTCTTCACAGCAATGAAACAGCCCTGCAGCCCAAGCCCCGTGACCCCAAGTCGGCTGGCACAGCCAGCTGCGGGTGCCTAGTTGCTGTGTAGACATACCCTCTGTATTTCTCTTTCAGCCTTGATCCATTGGATTCTCTTATTGGCATAGTTGTTAGGACTGCGCTTTACATGGCCAATCCATCTGACTCTCCGCTCCCTCATTTTTTGTGTATGGGTGTTACTTTGAGCACGTCTTGAACACATTTCCTTATGTGATCTTTCTTGTTTACACCACTCGTCCATCTCAACTATTCAGATTTCAGTTAGGCCTGTTTCTTCTTTGTTGCCCAGCATTCAGCACCATACACTAAAACTGGACAGACCACTCTTGTATAGACTTTCCCTTTTAATCTTACTGTCACATACTTATCTCTCTCCATTTGAGCCAAGCATTTCTTATCCACACTCTAATTTCATTCTGAATTTCCCTATTTTCCTGAATTCTGGAACCCAGATACCTGAAACTTTTCCGTTTTGGCTTTGTTGGCCCATCTAGTTTCAAGGATAATTCTTCAGTGTTCACATTACTGAAATTACCTACCATATACTCTGATTTTCCTCTGCTTATTTTGACCCCATGTGTCTCCAGCACATCTCTCCATTTATCAAGATCCTCTTCTAGGTTATCTGTCTCCTCAACTGCAAACAGCATACCTCAAGCATACCTCAAGGTGCCTCCTACTTTATGTTCCTTGGGAGAGTAAGCACGACAAGGATAAACAAAGAACTCAGTGCTGATCCCTGATGTCTTTATTTCTTCCCCTAGCCCCCCCCAAAAAAACATATTTTTTTTTAAATAAACAAATTCCCTTCCAGAAGGCCATCCTTTCCATCTCATGGTCTCTAGGCAGGAGTTCAGTATTGGGTTCCTGCTCTTGACTGGTTGACAGAAGTCTTGGAAACGCTATCACTATAGTGTCTAAGTGCCTTCTATATAAAACTAATAGCAATAATGTAGTACCTAGTGGACTTCATGGGGTCTCTGGCACTGATCCCTTTTTTGGGGTCAAACTCTGGCATAGGTTTTTGTTGTTTTGGGGGGGAGGGCTTGAGTGTGGGGGGAGTTTGAATTGTGAATGTCCTCTTATGGTGGAAAGGCTTTCTCGGTGAGGAAGATTTTGCAACATAAAGATGGTCAGACGACACTGAGTTGACCAGATCTCCTCTGGAAGACTCTTCTATAGCCAGATCCCCTTGTTAGAGAATGCTTTCCCCCAGCTCTCATACACTTCTCCCTGGACATTCTCACCGGGAATTGCTGCTGTCGTGATGGTTCAAAGATCAAAGTTTGATCTTTTGTATAGCTGGGGCTTAATCCATTAATTGCTTTGAAAATTAGGACCAAGGCCTTAGACAGGCATCAGATGCTGACTTTGAGCCAGTGGAGGGGCTTGAGAACGGCTTGAGGTGTTCACAGCAGCCTGCGCCATGGATAGGGCAGACAGCTGCATTCTGCACAAGCTGGAACCTTTGTATTATCTTCACACTCCGTTTCAAATACAATGAGTTTCAATAATCCAGCCTAGAAGTGACACAGGCAAGGATTACTGTGGCCAGGTCCTTGTCCTTGAGGGAGGTATGAGGAAGGCTCTTAGGAAGGTGAAAAGGCAGTTTTGGAAACTGATACTAACCAGTCATCCAAGAAGTCAAACTGGCTTTGCACCTCTTCACAGCACTGTAACACTACATCCCAGATTTGTCATAGTGATATTATTATGATATGATTGTCCTATTTGTGTGCATGTATCATTTTTGTATCTGAAGTTATGAATATTGATTATGGGTCTGTATTTCAAATGAGCTTACTCTGGAAAACACCCACAGCCAAACGTTCAGGTACAACAATGAAGAAGCCAGACAGTGCTGATGGCCTACGTGCAAAGACAATGGGCTGTAGAATAGCTCAGCCTTCCTGTGGACGTTTTGGCCAGCCTGTAAGTAATGGCTGCTATGACATTGCAAGGGCCTGAGACCAGATCACATGACTCAGGACTCCATTTTCATGCCTGTATTTTTCCACAAACTGGGCTGGGAATTATTTTTGAAACAAAGGGTTCTTGCCATGTGCTAAAGCTATATAAGGTAGGGAGTGACATCATATGGGGTTCTTCAGTTCCCTCACACCTCAACATCTGAGAGAAGCTTCTGAGGAAAAAGGACTTGGAACAGGGGTGGGGATCCCAAGCTGCAAAGCAAATGCAGTTTGTCCCTTAAGAATCGGCCAGTCAGGGTGAGAAATTGCTATTCATATCCAATCTTTCTAGTATCTTAGGCTTAGTTTGCAGTTTCATTTATTTACTAGGTAATCTGCTTTGATCTGTTTACTATCACTTAAGCTCTAGCTTTTTGTAGTTAATAAACTTTGTTTTATGTTTTATCTAAACCAGTGCATTTTGAATGAAGTGTTTAGGGAAAAATCCCAACTTGGTCAACACAATCTCTGCATGTCCTCTTCACATTGAGGGAGATGCGGACTGGGTATTAAACCCATATACTGGCCAAATTTGACTAGGGCAGGATGGTACAGTTCTGGGGTCCTAGGCTGGGGAGGTGGTGGTTATTTTGGCTGTATCCTCTCTATTGTTGGTTCACATGCAGTGGCTGGTCAGAGAGCCTGCATGTAACTGCAGCTGGGTGTGTCCCTACCTGTGTGTATGCTGGTGGAAGCGTAAGACCAGGAACGGGGCTGAAGCTTGTCACAGCAGCACAGTGGGAGAGGGAGCCCAGGTTGGTGGGTCAGAAGGCTCAGCAGTACCCCAGTTGCAGGCAGCACTCTGGGGGAAATCCATCACAACCACCACTGCGTTGGAGCACTCCTTTTTCTCTCCGTGGGAGGGCTCCTTCATTTCACCCCACCATCCAAGTAAGCAGACATCTTCACACTGTGCTACAGCCTATTCAGTCAGCCAGGGAAGAACAAATCACTCACATCATAGTCAAAGACCATAGTAGCCTGCCTAACATGCATAGAAAATGAGGTGGAGAGATGTTGAGACTCTGCTCCTGGAAAGAGGTCACTCTTTGAAGGCCAGGGCCAGCTCTTCAAATGTGCTAATCACCTAGCACCTTCCACTGAGAGTGACCGAGGACAAGGCTCCTCTCTCATACCCTGTGGAGAACAGTGGGAGCTGATCTGTGTTCTGTCAAGCTCATAACATCTAAACAGGGATTCATAGATCGCAAGGCCATACAGGACCATTGTGATCACCTAGTCTGACCTCCTGTACAAGACAGGTCATGGAACTTCCCTGAAATAATTCCTATTTGAACTTCCAGTGATGGGAATTCCACAACCTTCCTTGGAAATCTATACCAGAACTCATATTGTAGTTAGAAAGTTTTTTCTCTACTATTTAACCTAAATCTCCCTTACTGCAGATTAAGCCCATTACTTTCCAGAACAATTGATCACAGCCCTCTTTATAACAGCCCTTAATGTAGCTGAAGATTGTTAGCAGGTCCCCTCTTAGTCGTCTTTTCTCAAGAGTAAACATGCCCAGAATTTTAACCTTTCCTCACAGGTCAGGTTTTCTAAACCTTGTATAATTTTTGTTGCTGTCTTCTGAACTGTCTCCAATTTGTTCACCTCTTTTCTAAAGTGTACCTCCCAGTATTGGACCCAGTACTCCAGCTGAAACCTCACCAATTATTTCCTGTGTCTTAGATACAACACTCTTGTTAATACATCCCAGAAGATTAGCCTTTTTCACAACTGCATCACATTGTTAACTCATACTCAATTTGTGTTCCACTATAACCCCCAGATCCTTTTCAGCAGTACTATGATTAGTCCTCATATTGCAGTTGTGCGTTTGATTTTTTTTTTCTTTCCTAAGTGAAGTACTTTGCACTTGGCTTTACTGAATTTCATCTTGTTGAATTCAGACCATTTCTCCAATTTGTCAAGGTCCTTTTGAATTCTAATCCTGGCCTCCAAAGTGCTTGGACCCCTTCCCAGCATGGGGTCATCTTCAAATTTCTGTAAGTATACTCCCAACTCCATTATTCAAGTCATTAGTGGAAAATATTGAATAGTACTAGACCCAGGACAGATTCCTGTGAGACCCTATTAGATACACTCTCCCAGTTTGATAGGGAACCATTGATAACTACTCTTCAACAAGTTGCGCACACACCTTATAGTAATTTCATCTAGATAGCATTTCCCTAGTTTGTGAGACTGTGTTAAAAACCTTACAAAAATCAAGATATATCCTATCAGCTGCTTCTCCCCTAACCCCGAGGCCAGTAATCCTGTCTAAGAAGGAAATTAGGATGCTTTGGCATAATTTGTTCTATTTCTTTATAACCCTATTATCCTCTAGGTGCTTAAAAATTGATTGTTTTTTGTTCCGGTGTCTTTCCAGGTATTGAAGTTAGGCTGACTGGGCTATAATTCCCCAGGTCCTATTTGTTCCCCTTTTTAAACATAGGTACAGTACTATGTTTGCTCTTCTCCAGTCTTCTGGGACCTCACCCATCCTTCATGAGTTCTCAAAGATGATTGCTAACGGTTCTGAGATTGCTTCAGCTAGTTCCTTAAGTACCCTAGAATGAATTTCATCAGGCCTTGCCAACTTGAATACATGTATTCATCTAAATATTCTTTAACCTGTTCTTTCCCTATTTTGGCTTGCATTCCTTCCCCCATAGTGTTAATATGAATTGTGTTGAGTCATCATTAATCTTTTTAGTGAAGACTGAAGCAAAATAAGCTTTAAACACCTCAGCCTCCTTGAATTCATCAATTATTAGCTCTCCTTCCCCGCTAAGTAGAGGACTGGCATTTTCCTTTATCTTTTTCTTGCTCCTAATGTATCTTAAAAACCTCTTATTCCCTTTTATGTCCCTTGTTAGGTGTAATTCACTTTGTGCCTTAGCCTTTCTGATTGTGTCCCTACATGCGTGTATTACGCTTTTGTACTCCTTAGCAATTCATCCATGTTTCCACTTTTAGTAGGACTCTTTTTTGAATTTCAGGTCATTAAAGAGCTCCTGATGGAGCCATATTGGCCTCTTTCTATTCTTTCCATCTTTCCTATGCATCGGGATAATGTGCAGTTGTATCTTTAATATTGCCTCCTTGGGAAACTGCCAGTTCTCCTGAATGCCTATTTCCCTTAGATTTTCTTCCTGTGGGACCTTACCTATCCATTCTCTGAGTTTGTTAAAGTCTGCTTAATTGTCCTTATTCTGCTGTCTCATTCCTTGCTCTTCTCAGAATCATGAAATCTATCATTTCATGATCACTTTGACTCAAATTGCCAAATCAAGTCTAAAATGGCACGCCCCCGTTTACTTCCTTCATTTTCTGAAATAAAAAGTTGTCCCCATCACATTCCAAGAACTTACTAAAAATCATGTGTTTTGTCATATTGCATTTCCAACAGATGTCTGGATAGTTAAAGTTCCTCATTATTACCATGGTCAGTCCAAACCTTCCTAAACTATGGGAATGTTCAGAGTCTGAATCTGAAATCAGATACAAATTTTTGCAGAGAAGTTGGCATATTTTTATCGTGGGTGAAACCAGAATGCCAGATCCAGTTATAATGAGTATTGATGCATATTGCAGTGTTGTTGTAGCCGTTTTGGTCCCAGGATATGAGAGAGACAGGGAGGGTGAGGAAATATCTTTTATTGGACCAACTTCTGTTGGGGAACAGGATTAGCTTTTGAGCTTCTGTATACAACCAGTATATCAGTAATACAACCAGTTATGGGTTAGTACATATCTTTAATTACAAAGGTTATAGTATCTCTGAATGTGATAATGGGGCACACAGGCCACGTAAATCCGTCAGCTCACCCTTAAATACCTCTTTGCTGCATAGATGCTGGAACTGGAGGTCCTGCCACACCCCTTGAGTTGACGTGGTTTCCATCATATACAGGGTTTACAGTTTGGTTTACTGGCTCTCAGCACCCCCACTATAAAAATTGTTCCAGCACCCCTGCCTTGCTCTGACCGGTGGAGCACATGATCATGTTAGTGACAAGTGGCTACAGAGGGAGAATCAGAGAAGTCATTATGGGTTCCCGTCATCCTTTTTTCCCCTTATTTGTGCCTGACACTGTCTATTAGTTTTGAAATCTTGAAATTCATCTTTGTGAATAGAAAAAGGAGCCTGTGTTTGTCTTAGTGATTCATCAGATAGAAAATTCATTTTGAGCCCTGAAAGACATCTCTGGTTGTTTAATCTCTCTGGCTGATATTATAATACATCTATAGGAAGAGTGAAAAGACACTGTTTACATGTTCTATCTAATTTTGCCCTGAACAAAATGTTGTACCATCGCATCAAGGCATCCTATAGAAAAGAACCTATAAATTAGTACTTCTGTATTTAACAGATAGCTATTGTGTGCTAAATATAGAAGAAATCACTTGTTTTACTGCAATGAAAGTTCTTTTTAGTCAGTCTAGTCAGATACTCACATTAGTTTGAAGGTGAACAAATGTATGATTCATTCCTGGTGGTCACTGGTTTCCAGGGACATTACCCCAAGAATGACTTTGACCCCACGTCAGTCTAATTGCCATTAATTGGTCAGTGTTTGCAGAAGAGCTTTGTGGGGGAAAACTAAGTAAGACTATAAGGATTGCCATATTGGACCAAATCAATGTTCGTTTTCTGACTTGGAGCTGACTCAGTTCCTCTCTAGGTCAACTGCTCCACAATTATTAGCTCTTGAGTAGTGATGGGTGAGCTAAAAAAGGATTGGGATTTGCCTTTGATTCAAATGACTATCCAACAAATTTAGAGCCTGATCTTGCAAGGTGGCAAAGCTGTGAGATGCTGGGCACCTTCAGCTCCCATTGACCTCACCGGGAGTAGAGGGCTCACAGAAGTTCACAAGATTAGGCCCTTAGGACCCAGTCCTACAAATACTTTCTACTGAGCATAGTGCTTCTGACTGTGGTCAGACTAAAGTGAACATGACTCAGGGTGAACAGACAGCAAGTGTGAAAAATCGGGATGGGGTGGGGGGTTATAGGAGCCTATATAAGAAAAAGACCCAAAAATTGGGACTGTCCCTATAAAATCAGGACATCTGGTCACCCTAACATAACTCCTCATGGTAGCAAGCAGGATGTTCATTCACATTTGTAAGATTGGGCTCTTTGCTTGCAAAATTCAGCTTTTATGAGATTTCTTGTTCTGGCCTGACACTGGGCTGAGTGAGCAGTCTGTACTTTGAATTCAACAAGGAGTCTGGTGGCACCTTAAAGACTAACAGATTTATTTGGGCATAAGCTTTCGTGAGTAAAAACCTCACTTCTTCGGATGCACTATGCATCCGAAGAAGTGAGGTTTTTACTCACGAAAGCTTATGCCCAAATAAATCTGTTAGTCTTTAAGGTGCCACCAGACTCCTTGTTGTTTTTGTAGATATAGACTAACACGGCTACCCCCTGATACTTGTACTTTGAATTGTGATTCCTTGAGTTTTTGCAGTCTCCAGTGCATAACCCTCCAGAGTTTGTTCCTTGCAAAAAAAAAAAATTAATTGTGCTCATTAAGAAACCTACTCTCTCCAGGTCAGTGAAGTTACATACTTCGTCAAAGTTTTAACAAAAGAGTGGCAGGATGAACAGGCTGATGAAGGCAGCTGCTGTGCTAAAGAGTCTCCCTCTGACAGTCTATTTCTGGAGTGGCTAATCTATTATCTGATTATCGGAGCTTGTGTGTATCAGAGTTTGTCCATCAGGAAAATATATTACACACCCTTCTTTGCTATTGAAACCATCCATCACAGCATGCCCCAAATGGTCTATCATGCTGTTGTCTAGTAAAAGTCTCCCATCGCAGACGGGTCCTGTTCAGATGCCTGTCCCAGATGTCTGCAAATGTGATCTCAGCTATAACTCTGAGAACATTTAGATGGAATTTATGATTTAATGTTCCGCTGAGCTGCATCGACTGACTCCATCTCCAACCTTTATAAATAATATTGAGCTTCTGTTCCTGAACTCTTTGGTCAAGCCCCCCTTTTTTTTTTTTATTCGGAAATACATCACGTGCAAAACCACTCAAAAGATATTAGTGAGTCTGAGTAGATTTAAAACAAAAAAGCGTTTGGTAGCGTAATCCATTGACTGATCGTGCTCCCATTGATGCCAATGGGAAACAAAATAGTTCAGCGAATAGGACACCGGCGGGGAGTTGAGACACTTGAGTTCTGTTCCTGGCTCTACCAGTGACCGTGGGCAGGTCATGTCATCTGTCTGTGCCTCAGTTTCCTCATCTGTAAAAGAGGGGTAATGTGTCCAATCCAATGCCCACTGAAATCACTAGAACTATTCCCATTGGCTTGAGTGCATATTGGATCAGGCCCACTGATACTTCCCTTCCTTTGAAGAGCAATGTGAGAGCTATGGGTGAAAAGTGCTACGTGAGACTAACTATGATTATTTCACCACTGACTGAAATGGGAGCAGGAGCAAACTCTGAGAAACAGGGAAGTAGCAAGTCATTCGGCTCATGCTCCAGATTTAGGGCACATCTTCGCTACCCACCGGATCGGCGGGTAGTGATCGATCTATCGGGGATCGATTTATCGTGTCTAGTGTAGACGCGATAAAATCGATCCTCGATCACTCTGCCGTCGACTCCGGAACTCCACTGCAGCAAGAGGCGGAAGTGGAGTCGATGGGGGAGCAGCAGCGGTCCACTCGCCGCCAGGTAAGTCGACCTAAAATACGCAACTTCAGCTACGCTATTCGCGTAGCTGAAGTTGCATATCTTAGATCGACCCCTCCCCTCCCCCTCGTAGTGTAGACCTAGCCTTGGTTCTGTTCTTTAAATAAAATAAAAAATGAGACTCTGCTCGTGGAAAGGGCTCAGTGCCCTGGACTCCTGTGAGGCCCAAGTATTGCAAGACCCTGAGCACTCAGCTCCCCAATGAAGTCCACGGGACTTGAGGGCTTTGGGCAGCTACAGAAGACCCTCAAAACCTGTCAGGATCCAAACTGGCTGCAGAAGATGTTGAGGGTGGTCAGCATGGTTTTAGGTTATTCCCGTTCATCCCGACCTTGGATTTGCCTCTATTTTGATTCTTTTAGGAGTGGGTAAGGGGATCTAATAATAATCCTAGGAAAAAACTAGTATCCAAACAACTTTCGTTTCCTTGTTTTTTACACATCTGTGCTCCCCTCTGTCCCCAGCTACAGTGAAGAGCTTGATATGCTCTGACAAAGAACTATTGATAGCGTGCTTGTGTGAATTGGCCCGGCGCTGGTCACAGCCAACTTCTGTGAGACCTACTGCCCCCACTTTACAATACACTCCAGTGTCCTGAGCCATTTGTGAAAGGTCAGAAATGAACAGAGAAATGGACTGGAGTCAAAACCATGTAGTCCTATAAATATCAGTCATAGTCAAAGGCAGTTTATTCCACTCGCTCCCTGTCTCTTGCTCTGTGGGTGTGGATGTGTGCGTCTCGCTCTGTTGTGCTCTCCCAGATGCGACACTGTGCTTCTGACTGTGAAGTTCTAAAAGGAAGACAGCACGTATACTTCGGATTAGACTTTCGCTTTCCACATATGGAATAATCCTTGGACCCTCTGTCAGCAGCGGGAGAGCAGGTTTTAGGTCTGGCAGCCCTGAGTCTGAAAATTACCCAGGCTCAGATGTTGTTTTATTTCACTGGTTTTTCTTTACCTGTAAATAACACGTTTGTTACAGTTAAAGAAATAGCTTCAGCGATAGACAATTTGAACTGGGACTCTTGAGGGTTCTTCTGTTTGCTGGACCTGGACTCACATTTGCCTTCACAATGACTTTAGCAGCTAAACTAGAAGACATTGAAGTTACGCTGGAGCACCTGCTAATGGATGTGTTTGTAAGTAAACCACAATTTCCTATTCAAAGCGAGATGCTAATAATCCGGAAAGAGACATCAAATGTAATAGTACATTAAAGTGTTTCATTGACCTAACCCCTTTAGGTTTTCTGATCAACAGTATGTCCAGCAACACCCAGAGTGGTGTTGTCTTCTGTTCAAAGTGATAATATAGAAAACAAGAAAAGTCTGACTCGGAGGCAGGATATATTTTGCACTTGTTTAGTAAAATATGCACAATTGAGAGATGGCTTTGGACTTAATAGCTCTAGGAATATTTTGTAGAAGGGAGTATTGAAAACTACAGCGACAGCATTTAGACTGCATACCCCTCAGCAACAAGTGCCCTTGTCTTTAGCATTTTGATAGCTATTTAAATTACAGACCTTGAGCTTGGGTTTTTGTGTTACTTTTAAAATAGATGAATGAGTCAACAAAGTATATTATGTTTTCAAGAAAATGATACCTGTGTCTGATCTTTGCTACTGTACACTGGTGTAATCTGGAGTTTCTGCCTTGCAATCATCAAGGCTCCTCTCCTAAAAGGGATGGAGTTACTTTAGATTTACTCTAGAGCAGTGGTTTTCAACCTGTGGTCCACGGATCCCTGGGGGTCCACAGGCTATTGCTAAGATATCCAATGGGGTTCGCGCCTCCATTTGAAATTTTTTAGGGGTCCGCAAATGAAAAAAACTTGAAAATCACTGCGCTAGAGCAGCTGGCAGTAAAATCCCATAATCTTTTTTTAAAGAGTTTGTTTTTAAAAATAACAAAACATTTTAAACAAGATTTCGAGCAACTTTTCTTGAATAGCGACATATTTTGAGTAATGTGCAAAGTGTCATATTTCCGGCTGTTGTGTATTAAGATTGTAAAACACTGTGCAAAGGAGAGGAGTCTGCATTCGTCTCTATGCAAACAGCAATCAGTAGGAGTCTCTGTGCACCGGAAGGGGTTGTGGACAAGTCAACGTTTTCCTTGGAGTGTTGCAGTCGCTTTAAAACATTTGGGGGCACAATAAATGATTCAGAGTTATGAGTAGGCTGAAATGTAATCAGGTTAGTTCTAGTGCTATGGAAAGGTTCTGGATTGGCTGACCTGGAGACTGAAGTCCCTGAACAACAGGTTTCATTAAACAATGCAGGGGACTGGACTAGATGACCTCTCGAGGTCCCTTCAAGTCCTATGATTCTATGGACATTTGCCGTACTGAGGTACTTTACATTGTGGTACTTGCAGTATTTCCTGTCGTTAGAATGGGAAATACTATGGTCAATTTAACAGTTGCCAAGAGTGTCCAGTTTTTAATCCCATGTTTGTCCTGTCACACCTGAGCAACAGTACAAACTTCCTACGCCGCCCTGCAACTATTCTTCACCCCAAACTAAACAGATTGCCTCTGGCACTGAGAGCAACCCACTCTCTGTTCCCATTCAGTCCTAATCTTGCGGCTGGGTAGTGACAGCTTTTTTAGTTTGAACTCTGTCCATTTTTATTTTCTACCCACTTGTCCATCCAGGCTCTCTCTGCAGCATTCTTATGGCAACGTGCAGTAAAATAGTTAAAATAATCCAAATAAAATATGGGTCATATTTATAGTAAGTGTAAATTGGCATAGCCCCTTACACACACACACACACACACACACACACACACACACACACACACTCTAAAATCCCCAACTAAATTTATATAAGTGGGAGTGGAGCTGTTAGGCACAATCCAAAGTGCCAGTTTTCCAAGTTAGGTGCTAAGTATCCTCAGTCCTCTTGAACTCAATGGGAGTCAAGAGAGCTCAGCAACATTTGGCACCTTGCAGGACTGGGCCCTAAGGGCATGCTGCGTCCAAGTCTTTTTATATTCATTTTCCCCTTGTCTTTCAGAGCCACTGTAATAGTGGATGCTGTTATGGGTAAAGACCCCTAGAATGGACAGATGGTCTTAGCCACAAAGTTCAGATCTGGATCTAAATGCCCTTGTGTTCTGATATGGGGGGGTTGGTTGGGAACCATTTCTAAATTAGAAATCAAAAGGTCCCTCCACCTCAGTCAGTGCTGGATTATCATCTATCTAGACATCAGTCTATCTACATTCTCATATTGACCTCTACTGGCACCTGATGATGTCACCTGTCTTATGTTGGTGACATCATCTGTCTGTCTATCATCTGCCCTGTCAGCAATAGACAGGCTCGGGTTTGTTTGTTTTTCTTTTTATTGACTAGAAAGAGTAGGAATATTGATGCAAGCAAGCAGGGGTGGCGAGTTATATGGACCCATGGTGCCTGGGCTCTAGCAATATTCAGGGCCAGGGGCCCAGCTCCACCAATGTTTGTGGCCTGCCACCCCCCCCCCCCCAGGCTTTCCCCCCAAGTGTCCCCTAGGGCCCCGTCCCTGCCGCTCCATGCTGACTCCACTCTTCTGGGTCCTGGCATCAACTGCCGCTGCAGGGTCCTAGTGCCCCCCCCATCTACTAATGCTAGGGCAGGATGTCCTGCCCCTGCCCTTCCACCTCAGGGGTCCCTTCCTTTTTCCAGCAGGCCCCTCCACCAGCACAGGCCCCTCCCCCCCGCCTGCAGTCACCACTCCTGCCCCACACTGGCAAGGGGCAGCCCCATCCCCCACACCCAGTGAGGCTACAGTGAGGGACAGCAGCAGGGGAGGAGGCGTACATGTGATGGCAGCCCCCACCCCGGCACCCACCATAGGAGAGGCGAGGGGGCTTCCTGGACCTAAGAAGGGCACTAGGAGCATCTGCAATGACAGTGGTGCGGGGTGAGTGTGCTGCTGGGGGAGAGGGGGGTCCCTCCCCCAGAGCTCACTGCTGTCAGCGGGAAGAGGGCTGAGGGGAGTCCTCCTCTCTGGCCCCAGCCCCAGGGCAGCCTGCCTGCACCCCAAACTCATCCCCAGCCCTGCCCCACTCCAGAGCCCTCACCCCCAGTCAGAGCCCTCACCCCCCCACACACCCCAACCCTCTGCCCTCGCCCTGAGCCTCTCCAACACCCCAAACCCCTCATCCCCAGCCACACCCCTGCACCCCCTCCCTCTGCACCCACTCCAATCCCCAAACTCCCTCCCAGAGCCTGCACCCCTCACCCCCTCCTGCACTCCCACCTTCTGACCCAGCCCGGAGCCTGCACACAGCACCCAAACTCCATCCCAGAGCCTGCACCCCATACTCCCTCCCAGAGGCCAACCTCTCACTTCTTCTGCACCCAAACTCCCTCCCAAAGCCTGCACCCCAATCCCCTGCCCAGCCCAGGGCCTGCACCCCAGACCTCCTTCCCCCACCCAAACTCCCTCCCAGAGCCTTAGGCAAGTCAGGGTGCAGTTTGGGTGGGCGGGCTCTGGGCACCACCAAAATTTCTACAAACCTGCCACCCCTGCAAGCCAGGGTAGCATTGGGGGAGAGCTTGGGTGAATAAGCGGTTTTGTATTTAGCTCTGGGTGTGATGAGATTAGTGCTCATTCTTATTCCTTCTGGTAGTAAATTCTATATCCTTAGTCTGACCCCTCTGAAGGCTTCGCATTCCATGCTCGTGAATCCCCCTCTCACCCCAATTGGTCAACATTTTCATTCTCCCAGTAGACGGTAGCTGTCAGATGGCGATCCTCGTTGCAGAGAGCTGGTTCGTCAAGTAGATTTAGGACCAATTCTATGTATATGTAACCCACACCAGCTCAGTATGGCACACTCTCTCCCTCTGGTGGTAAATTGGCCCAATATAGAAAATAATGAGCCTGCTACAGGCCGGGCTAAGAGAGGTGGAGATCCTAACTCAGGCATGAGAGGCTTGTGCTTTATAATCCTGAGGTCATGGAATCATAGAAGATTAGAGTTGGAAGAGACCTCAGGAGGTCATCTAGTGCTGCTCAAAGCAGGACCAACCTCAACTAAATCATCCAGCCAGGGCTTTGACAACCTGGGCCCTAAAAACCTCTAAGGCTGGAGATTCCACCATCTCCTTACTTCACCACCCTCCTAGTGAAAGAGTGTTTCCTAATATCCAACCTAGACTTCCCCCACTGCAACTTGAGACCATTGCTTCTTGTTCTGTCATCTGCCACCACTGAGAACAGCCTAGCTCCATCCTCTTTGGAACCCCCCCTTCAGGTAGTTGAAGGCTGCTATCAAATCCCCCTTCACTCTTCTCTTCTGCAGACTAAATAAGCCCAGTTCCCTCAGTCTCTCCTCAGTCATGTGCCCCAGCCCCCTAATCATTGCCCTCTGCTGGACTCTCTCCAATTTGTCCACATCCTTTCTGTAGTGGGGGACCTAGGTTCAATCCTTGTGGTTGATGACCCACCCAGTGTAACACACTGCTTTGAAAGACAGGCTGGTGACCCTGGAGTAGACTCTGTGCTCAGTGGAGAACCACTGCATAGAATGGCAAATCAGGACAATGAAACCCCTTTGAGCAGCAAGGCTGTTGTGTTCTGCACTAGCTGTAAGCTTCATCCGTAGACATAGAGACTTGCCATAATTAAGCCTAGATGTTACAAATGTGGAGTCATTTTGCCTGATAGGGTCAGGCACAATCTTCTAACCAAACTCCAATGATGTATACTACGTGCATCTTGTATGTTGGCTTGCCATGCTCTTGGGCTGTGCTTGTCATCGTTTGCTTTATACTATCTTTTCATTAGGGGTGATAAAGAGACTCTGAGACAGGAGACAGAAAAGCTGATGTGACATTCAAAATGAAGCACGGGCAGAACATGAAGCACATGCTGTTGTCATAGATCATTCTAGTGGCCAAGTTGCTATAGAATCATTTGCATATTACCTAGCACTTTACCATTACCAGGAAAATTAATACTCAGCTTAGCACTGCCCATACCAGAGTAACTGAAGTGATCTGTAGGCAGACAGTTCTGCCATCAAGTAAAAAGAACCACTCGGGAATGATCCTAAAGAACATTCCAAACCATACATCTTTATCAATGTCAGTTTTATGGCTTCAAGAGCGAGGTGATTTATCACTGCTGCTGTTTCTATCCTCTTGTGTCCTCCATTGCTCCAAACCAAGAGGTTGCTTACAAGACTGGGTAATTGTAGCGTATGACGCTGGAGTGTTAAAATTCTGCCTTTCCTATGTCAAAGGATTGTCCTTGTTTCTTTTTCTTTTCTTTTCTGGAACTCGGTGTCACTTCAATAAAACATACCTCATAGGGCAGTAAAACAAGTGGAATTTGAAGGCTCCAGGACTGCGCATATCATCGCACAAATGAGCACTCACGCCAATTTTATCATAGGGTGGAACGAGGGAAGACAGAAAATGAGAAGCAGTCTGTGGGGATCTAAACGTGAGTCCAGGCCTTGCTCAGGCAAACTCCCCATTGACTGTGATTGACTTCAGCAAGGACTGTAGGATTTGGCCCATTGTCACTTACTGGTCCTGGCAGTTCAGCTCAGCTTGAAGCATGTTCTTCTCACTTAAGTACTCTCATTCTGGTGTCCTCAATGCTATTAATATTGACCTATCAGTTAAAAAGTCCTGAATAACTGGAATCGGGGCCTTCTCAGTCACATCAGTGTAAATCTGGAAGAACTCCACTGGAGTGGCTTAAAGGAGTTTTGCAGGGTAGAAGCCAGGGCAGGATTTGGCACAAGTTGTGTTTCATACTTCCACCGTAAAGCTAATATTCCACTTGAATATGATTTTTGCAGAGGCTAAAAATTTGCATCCGCCTCACATTTGCCACAGCTTCCTCCCAGCACATAATGTACTTGTTACGTTGTCATTCTACTATCTCAAAAGCAGCTGTTCCCATATTGACACTTCCTTTCCCTTCTTACTAAAGGGCACTGGAGAGCTTTGTTGGCTTCTGTGACTTCTGTGAGAGGAGATGAAAGGGAAACATCAGACATGACACTTCCTAATTAGCTGTCATCACCAGTGGGCTTCCTAGGAGCTGTTTGTTGAGAAGAGACTCTGCTGTGTTTGCAAGCCAAACCGATGATTCACAGACAGGAACGGGCCAAAACTAAGCACACAAATCTGAGACCAGATCATTGGCTATTTGTGAAGGCTTGAATAATAGATCCAGGAAGTCTGGGGACCAGGGGAGAAATCGTGGTGGTGTGACACAACATATCCAGGGCACAAATGCATGTTAAGCGGTTCCTCGCTAGGTATCTGGGGGGCTGTGCGTGTTTAAACCAGTTGCTCACTAGTACTGGAGCCATTGACCCAAAATATCAACTTCTCCAACAAAACCAGAAGCAAAGAAAGTAAAGAGAGAATAACGCAGATGGAAAAGGGAGTTCAAAAGAGTCAGTAATGCAATGGCCTGAGAACTGAGGCTTTGTACCGAGCCTGGAAGGCAATGTAGTAGAATTCTGATGGGTATATTCCGAGCAAGGATCCTTGAGCCAAGGATGCTGAATTCCTGTCCCAATCCAGATAAAACCTCAGAGTGGATCACAAAATACCTGACTGATCCCTGTTGCCTTGTGGGGAACTCAGTCATCAGCCAAGCACAAAGCCGACTACCCAATCTACAGTGTATCTCCCTTCCTAACTGCCACCTCTCCAAAATCACCAGCCCTTACACTCCCTCCCTGTACACCAAGTATACCAGAAAGACCAGGGTTGAGGTGGGGAATAATGATGGGCCCTGTGTCTAGATGCAAGCTAGCCTGTCCCAAGATAAAAGGGGCCTTCTGCTGGAAGTGATGGGGCTGCTGGCACACGGGGAGGCAGTGGGAAGCTGTAGTTCCTTGCCCCAGTACAGATATAGTAATGACAGCAGCAGCAGCAAACGGATAGCGTTAGCAGAGATTGCCTGATTCCAGAGTTCCACATACTCAGGTCCCAACATAGTTAATATCATAATAAGGAAAAGAAATTTAATATAATACCAGCATTTATGTAGGAGAAAATAAAGGCTTGGCTACCTGTTATGACCAAATGGCTACATTCCTTATTATTCACTCTTCTTTCAGGTGATGAGCAGCTAGTAGAAAAGGGTCTGAGCCAAACTCTCACACCCAATTAGGTCTCCAGTTGCTGTCTTTATAGTAGGCAGGATGCAACCCCCAAATCGGAAGACAGCCAAACATATGGGGGGTTCCATATATCAACATCTGAATCCCAAATCTTCAGGGGATGCCAATTTGCTGTTTGGAATCGGTCCATTGCAGAGATACAAACCGAGATCTAGAATTTGGGGTCAGGCCCATCTCGGACCAATACATCAGTGGTCCATCAGCAGCACTGCACCAAGTGAGCCCAAAGGGAGCCTGACTCTGGTTGCACTGATAGGAGCTGTGCTGAGCTTTTTGAGTGTGTGGGTGGGGGAAGGGAGGAAATCACGCTCTGCTGATTGTTTCTTACAGTCACCATTGCTGATACAAAATATCCCCCCAGCCCATGCAAGGGCCGCCCACAATTGCATTCCCCCATGAAGGGCTGGGGCATCTCCCTCCATCTGCCCTTGGGGATGCGTACACCAAAGGGTTGTGGGGAGCGGGGTAGGATTCCCTATAGCCTATACAGTCCCTTGGAGTGAGCGGGATAGTACTGGGTGGAGCAGGCTGCATTGCTCGGGAAAGGACTGTGCCACTCTGACACAATTGTAGACAATGCCTACATGGAGGGGTGCTGCAGCATCTCCTAGCTTGAAGTGGTTTCCATCATAGACAGGATTTACAGTTTGGTTCAATGGCTCCTAGCACCCCGAATCTAAAAATTGTTCCAGCTTTGGCCTTTGCTTTGGCCTTTGCAGTCTGAAGTACCAAGACATGGACAGTGTCTCTTTTGTGTCTTGTACAGCAATGAGCAAGCTTAACGAATTAATATAATAGGCACTTAATTAATAAAATAGAGATGTCCACGCCAGGCAACTATAACAATGATACCTAGCTCTTGTACAGTGCTTTTCATCAGCAGATCTTAGAGCGCTTTACAAAGAAGCTCAGTACCATTTTACAGATAGGGAAACTGAGGCACAAAGCGAGGAAGAGATTTGCCCCAGGTCACCCAACAGGCTGTTGGCTGAGCCAGGCATAAAACACAAGTCTCCTGAGTCCCACTCCAGTTCTGTATCCGCTAGGCCGTTGTGCTTGGCCTGGGCATACCCAAAAGCATCCCCAACATGTCACATAGAGCCCGTGTTCCAACAGCAAAGTGTATCTAGTAGATAGTCTTTGCAATCAATACTGTAAATAAGAGTATTTATTTGCTCATTGTCGGTGCAATTACACAGTTTATATTGTACTCCGTCCACTTCATAAACACAGGCGATCAATACCCGTTATCAAAATCCGTACTCGGCGACAGCACAGGATGGGGAAGGCTGTCAGAAGAAGGTTGTGATGGAAGACAAATCCACAAAGCAAACCCCATGCCTGGTGGGCTCCTTCCCTGCTTTAATCACACAAACCTTCTCTTGCCTGCTATTAAGCCTCTGCTACCTGGAGATTACATCGCTCTTAATAACAAATGCAATAATAAGGCATTATCAAAATGTAAAGTGATCCATTAACCTAGGTGGCGGCAATAAATCGCCTGGTTTAGCTGAGCTGCCGGGACTCGCTAATGGAAGAGTGAGCAGCTAGTTTGTACTTTGAGCAGTCACAAATCATGCATAATGTAAGAGAGCAACTGCTAACGTCGGCCCCTACGAAATAGCTGATATTCTCACTTATTTATTTATCAGAGGAATCAGATCTTTGAAGCAGCCCCTAGTGATATTCCCTTTGGCATTAACAGCATCCTCCGGTTTACCCTCTGCATCCACTGCCGGGTTTTTTAAGCAACAGAATAAGGACTCCTTTAAGGTCTGACCTTGCTCCGTTGAAGTCAACGGGAGTTTTATCATTGGACAGAATGGGAGCAGAAACAGGCCCTTAGTTGTTGAATTGCAGTGGGAGTTGAGATTGCTCAGCACTTCCGAGCAGCTGTTCAACAGCTTGCAGGATTGGGTTCTTAGGGATACTATTAAGTAGATTTGGGGCGGGGGGGGGCAGGGGAGAAAGTATTATTTAAAGGAGCTTTTCTAAAACCTGCTATGAATAAAAATATATATATTTTAAGAGCAAAATAGAAAAGGCCAGTGAACAGAGGTGAGGAGAGAGGAGTGGGGATTTATTTTATAAATTTCTTACAGTGATGGAAACTCCAAAACAGGGGTCAGTTCTCCCGTGTGTTCTTCTCCGCTTCAGCCAGTTTGGATCTGACCAGCTAAGGAGTCCCATGTTTGACCAAGCTCAAACTGGGTATCACTGGAAGAGGTTACACTATGGAGATCAGAATTTGACCTACCACTAACCTTCTGCTACTGCAAGAAAACCAGAAAGTGAAACTGTGCAGTCTAGGATGACTTTAAGGTGTTATTAGTAACGCAAGGAGCAGTGAGAGTAATTAACCGCTGGAACTTATAGGGATGTGGTGGATTCTCCAGCACTTGACATGGACTGGAATGAAGATTGGATATCATTCCAATAGAGATGCTGTAGCTCAAACAGAAGTTATGGGCTTACAAAAATTACTAGGGAAGGTTCTTTGGCCTGTGATGGGGGAGATCAGACTAGATGAGCATAATGGTTTCTTCTTGCTTTAAAAGCTATGAAGGTTAAAGCATAATTAAATACCCGTCTTCATTTTATTTTGACAGTGTTGGCAATGCCCCTTTAAATTTGTACAAATGCAGTTTTACTTTATTAGGAGAAAGGGACCCCTCATCCTCTACTTACAGGCTCCCAACAGTAAAATGCCACCTCATTTAATAGCCTAATTTTTGTGGGGGTGGTAGGGCCCTTTTAGATTCTCCTAAAAACTCTCAGGACGCGTCTACTTCTCCGCTCTCTCAAATGTCCTTCTGTCATGGCTGCCTTCCCTCTGACGATGCGGCTTCTCTTGAGCAACTTCACTCCCCTACTTTCCTGCAGTTTAAGATCTTTTTTTTTTAAACAGGTGTTATTTTAATTGAAGAAAGAAAGAAACTTACAAAGCATATGAAGGATGAAAGAAAGTAAATCTTCAGTGTTGTTTGACATAGTCCATATGTCACTTACCTGTTATACAGTCCTATTTAGAGCCCAAACCTGATACGTTCTGAGTACCTCCGAGGGATGCTCAGCATCTCATAGCTCATACTGAAGTCAATGGGACTTGAGCATGCTCAGCACCATGCAGAATCAACCTCCTAATACCTTTGGATCCAATGCTGAGCACCTGCATGTCCCCTTGGAGTCATGGGTGCTCAGCATCTAGCCACTCAGAAAAACTACGCTCCGGTGATGGCCCAGATCAATGCATTACCACGCCTGTAAGTGTCGCATCCAGCTTCTGCAGAACTGGCCATGATGTGGGAACGGAGCATTGCTGCCAAATATCTCCTCTTTAATTTATGTAAAGGCCAAAGGCCACTCCCTGTTCCCCCGATGATGTGGCAGTGGCATGTCTCCAGGGTACTTGTGCCAGACAACTTCCCTCCCTAATTCATTACTGGCCCTCCGATTTATGTGGGAAAGTTAGTAAAACTAAATTATTCTTAACTTTTATTATACAAACCAGGGGTTAAGTATGTACAAGAAAGCTCTAGGGGATTGGGGAACCGAGATTGACTTAGAGACACTAAAACAGAAGGAAAACTACTATATATACACAAGAAAAATTCTTCAGATAGAACACAGACAACCACTAATTCCTATGCTATAAAGAAGTTTGGCCAGTGGCCTCTCACCAAAACACAGCCTCTGGCTAGCTTGTTAGGCCCTCTGGGGAATTTCCCGGGCTCACTTCTGTAGGGTCTATTCCTGTACCAGTGTGAATGCCTCTTGCAGGCACTCGCCTCCACTGAAGTCACACCTCACAGGGTTGGGCCAGCAGGAAGAAGAGGTTCAGTTTAGGGCTCCATTTTGGGATTATGCTTTTTTTTACCCTCCCCTTTCTCAGCAAATCAAAGCAACTGAAACCCTGTCAGCCCAGCTGCAAACTCTCAAGCACTCAACTAAAAGATCCTGAAAGTGTCCATCCTTAGTTTGCCTTGCCCATGGCACACAGACATCTCCCGCTCTATATGGTTGAACTATCTGACGTACTCATACGGGCCCCATCCCCCTAATAGCTGAGCACTTCATAATCTTAAATACATTTATCACCACCACACCCCTGCGTGGGAGGGAGATGCTGTTATCCCCCATGTTACCGGTGGGAAACTGAGGCACAAAGAGGCCAAGTGACCTGGCCAAGGTCATACAGGAAGCCTGTGACAGAGCAGGGACTTGAACCCAGGTCTCCAGTGCCCTAACCACTGGACCATCCTTCCTCTCTTCCTGCATATGGCAGATAACAGCACAGCCTTGTAGTGTACTGTGTAGAGAAGAGCCTGCTTCCCCTTTCTTCTGTGTCCTAACATGGATTTTTCCAGTCCTGTGTCCCATCTGGGCTTCTGCTTAATGCTTTAGTGTACAGATGAGCCTGGACGTTCGAGTGTGCAGCGCTGGGCTTTGGTTCGACCCAGGGTGCTTCAGATCTGGCTCTGAACTTCCCCAGATTTCAGAGATCCTTGATTTCAGATTGTTGGATTAGGCCCATGTCTACCGGCCCTGCCTATGTGCCAATGAACTTCCGCCACTAAAAGTTAATTCTGTGTTGTGCAACGTGGAGCTGCCATTAGAAATGTAAATAATCAGTAACAGCAATCAATGTGCACCGTGGATACACTACACAAGCTGTATGGTTAACAGAGTAAAAGCCTTCATTCATGTCCTGTACTGGGCTTCATGTTAACACTGACCAGCAGCCACTTAACCAGGCTGTTACAGCCGGTGTGTTTGTACGTCCTAACTTGCTGTTTAGTTTAATAGCAAAGGACACGGACTGCCAAGGTTAGCCGAGCGAGGGGTGGGGTAAATGGATGGTGAAGGGAGAATTTTCTCTGCATACTAGTACAGGTCAGGCAGGTCCGTTGTATTGCACTGCTTTTCAAGTCGGATGGAAAGGTAAATGGAAAGGGAGCCTTCAGAATTCTCTCATGCTGAATTTCTTCCCTTAGCAGGCAAATCAATGAAAGCTAATTCCCCAGTACTTGTTTGCCTATGGAAAGTTGATATCAGGCTCCTAGAGCCGAGCCACATAGGGCAAGCAGGCTGTGCACAGCCAGTAGCGTCGTGTTTACCCAGAGTAGGAGCAGGCATAATATCACTGAATGTGCTATGGGGAGTTTAGACACCTCCGCAAAAACATGCAACATGTGACGTTCTCCCCAAGATGGGTGGGGCCAGGGCACTGACTCCACCCAGCAATGCCTCCTTCTGGTGGTTCAGCACAGCCAGAGGCCCCTCCTCTACACTCATGCAGTCCCGACAGTCAAATCATGGCTGCCTCCTGTACAGGAGATTTAAATGGCAAAGGGGCTCCTTTCCCCTCCATCACACCCACATTAGAGCAGCCATTATATGTTCCCCTTATAAAAGATTGGCAAAGCTAAGTGCATGGGGGTTACTTTCTTTCCCCTGCCAAGCCCAAGTTAGAAGTGTGATTTGCACTAAGACCCTTGCTGATTTTGCTCCTGGGCTAAGAGTCCTTGTGATGGGGTGTACTGGCCCCACACTGGAGCGGAAGGGGATAAAGCGGCACTCTTAGCAGCAGAAGCCACGCCCCCTGACCCTGCTGGGCATGCGCCAACTGCTGCTGCAGTATAAAAGGGAGCAGCCTAGCTCAGTCAGGAGGAAGGACACACCTCTAGCCGAGGAGCAGTCAGGATCCCAGACCACAGGAGCAGGAGACGCTGAGGCTCAAGCAGGGGCCCAGGTACTTGCGGACCCACCAGGGAGATTGCAGTCAACTCCTGAGGAGCCCAGAGACTCCGAAGACACCCCAACTTCAACTGCAGAACTTAAGTCATGATAGGAAGTAGCCCAGGGAGGGACTAGCCAGTGCCCCAGCAGCAGTCGGCATGTTGCAGGCGGATTGCCTGCCAACTTGGTGGTGAACCCATTTGCCACAACCAGGGCCCTTGGCTGGGACCCGGTGGAGCAGGGAGGGCCCGGGTCCCCCTTTGGGGGGTGGCCCACTGAACCACCTCTCACTGCCTCTGGCCATTAGGTTGCGCTTCCCCACAGCCAGGGGGACCCCTACTGACCCTAGCCATTGGCCCGCATTTCTCTGCAGTCCAGGGGAGTCCTATTGACTCTGGCCAGTGGGCCACGCTTCCCTGAAACTGTCCTGTTGACTTGGCCAGTGGGCCACACTTCCCTGACGTCCAGGGGAGTCCTATTGGCTTTAACTGTGGGCCTATCCCACCCTTGCCCCACCCCCAGAAGGACGGGGTGTACTGGCCTTGTGACAGGCCTCTTTACAATTTCAAGCCTGTATTAACCCACCTGGGGTAAACACCCCATCATTATACGTAACACTTCTGAAAATCAGGCTTTTTAATTGTTTTACTCTGGATAGTTTTACCAAATGGAGCTGTTACTGACAGCACACCAACACAGCACATTACGTTTCAGTTTATGCCAGTGCCTTTGCTACTTTCCATTTCCTAATCTCCACTGGGCATTTATTGACCTGAAATGTGACTCTCAGGTTCCAGATGTAACAAACACCCATGTGTTTTGCATCAGTAAATTATTTTCTTTCCCCTTTTCATTAAGGATAAAAAGATGTCAAGTCTGATACAGTAATAGATTGGAATGTAATTCTCTGTGATACGTCATTACCACAAACCACTGTTCCTGGCAGCCTGTAATTAGCGCTGGAGAGCCTCCATCTGATTAAACAGTTTCCCCTTTCAGCAGTTAGTAAATACCTCGTGTCTCTGTTGTGGATCTTGTGGTGAGCCAGGTCAAGATGCTCTGTTGGATTTGATTTGATTTGATTTGATTGTCCCACTCTGTTTTACCAGGGGGTTTCTCTCTAAGCTTTAGGCTGGACATGAAGAAAAAGGTTTTTAACAGTCAGAACAACTTTACCCATGTGCAGGACGAGGTATCAGACTGACCCATGGATCTGGGGGTCAGAGGGAGCTTCTGAATGGGGATCTCATCTTATGGAGGTGTCAGCTGCTGCTAGTCAACCATTCGCCAACCAATGGGGAAGAAGGGGGTGGATTGAGGAGACACACATAGTTCCATCTCACCAACCCTACTGAGAGCGCCTTTATTTGTCAACAGAGTCTCTTATGCAGCATGCATATGCTCACAAAACCCCACTGCCAGGGAGGTAGATGGGATGGGGCATGCTGAGGGCTCTGCATCTATGGCAAATTCTCCTAAATCCGCAACGTTTTGGCTACAACCCCCCGCCCCCTGTGAGGGGGAGGAGCCCATGGAGTTCTCCTCCCACCTGGCCATCGGCTCTGGGCTGTTCCATGGTTGGGGATCTGACCCTTGGTAGGAAAGAACCCGTTTTTCCCAATTTCAAAGCCACTTTGCTGTTGTGGGTTCGACAGTGCAACATGAACGTGGACATGGGGAAGGGAGGGGCGGCGGGAAAAGGAGAAGAGAGAAATTAAGAGAATTAAGGCAGCTAGCCAGAGTCTCCTCCCATTTAGCATAACTCCATTGACACCAGTGGAACTACTCCTGATTCGCAGCATGGTAAGTGAGAGAAGAATCAGGCCCATTATGGTCATAGGGCATACAGGGTGCCTGCTTGTGCCAGCCCTACAGTAGTTTACAGGGTAGTGGGTGTCCTCTATCCCTGCCACTGCCCCTGGTTCCTGCTACTTCCCTGTCCCCATTGCCCCAAGCTCCCTTCCACAGCCTCAATTCCTGGCCCGCCCCACTCCTTGCCTCCTGACCATGGCGCCCTGGGCGGTTGCCCACCCATAAGGCCGGTGCTGAGTGGGACTCTTTGACCCTAGTGGCTAGACCACATTGAGAGTCTGAGTCTGCTTCTGCTGAGCTAATGGGACTGGTCCTCCAGCTCAGGTCATAAAGACTCTTGCTTTTAGAGTAGGTCTTGTGTCCAATCATTTTAAATGACTCATCCAGAGATATCATTAGACCCTCACTTCAGAAATGTTAGAAGAAATTGAGTAAGGTATAATGGGAGTGATGTAGGCAGGAACCCTGAGAACCCAGGTCCTTCAATTAGATTACTGGAGAGATCTCTGCTAGCCCGGCTGGACATTTTATGGTCTAAAGCCTGAGGTTCTCGCTCAGACATGACTCATCCTTAGTCAGACAAAATTTCCAGTGGGCCAGATTGCCAGTTTTATTACCCGGGTGTAAATCCGAAGAAATTCTATTGATGTCAATGGAGTGACTCCCCAGTTTTTGGTGTCAACAAGAACAGCATCTGCCTTTAATGTTGGGTTCAAACTGGGAGGTGGTTAGCATTGGAGAGAGATTTTTGATCGTCATGAAAAAAATTCTTAAAAAAAAGTTGAGTCAAAACCTGTAACCCTATCCCTAGTCTCTAGAAAGAATCTATATCAGTCAGCCATGCTTAAGACATTTCCATCTTTTCCTGTCTCTCTCGCTCTATTTTGGCAACACACATATGGAACTAATTAGGAACAAAGGCCGATTGTTTTTAATATTTGGAATTTCCCACATTAAGCTGCTGCTTTTTCTTTTTTTACTGCCTTTTAATGCATGCACATATGCTGGACAGATACATTCTTTTCTCTTTGTTATAAATGGTGTGCTGAAGGCCACATTCCCAATACCTTCTTTTGGGCTTTTAGACCCCCCAAAAAAGAAGTAAAACATTCAATTGAGCACTATCCGTAGGAGAAGAGATTAATCTCTGAAGCTTATCAGAGATCTGGCCACAACTGGACTGATCTTAAGGAAAGAACAGTGAGCCAAATTCTGCTCTGTTAGACCAGGTGAAATCAGAAAAACAGCATGGAGTTGATGAAGTGACTCTCAATTTGCACAGGTTAACTCAGATGCAGCCCAGTACCTGTAACAGAACATGAAAATACAGAATAGACCTTAAAAACAATGGTTAAATCACATATATTTGTTTTGGGACATTTCATGGTGTTTGCAGAAATTGAAAGAAATTTGCCAAAGCTCAAATGGCCTCTGTACCAGTAAAACAATGGATATTGTTTCAACTTAAGAATGGCCGTACTGGGTCACACCAAAGGTCCATCTAGCCCAGTAACCTGTCTTCCGACCGTGGCCAATACCAGGTGCCCCAGAGGGAAGAAACAGAACAGGTAATCATCAAACCACTTTTATCTTCTGTAAAAGAAAATGTGATTGTCTTCTACTGTAAAGTTGGATTCCAGGAGAAAGTAGCAGTACACATTAAGACTCTGATTCTGTACAGAATGTGTTACAGTAAAGTCCAGTTAACTTATTGTTTTAGTATTGATGAAAGTAGCAGACACTTTTTAAAATAGGCATATAACTTTATATGTTTCCAGTGGTATATGTGTGCATATATAATTATAGTGTGTGTGTATAGTTGTGTGCATAAATGTGCACGGTGTGCATACCCATAATATATAGTGTGCTAGATATAATATACAGTCTGGTGGGGGGGGTATTAACTGAGCAGCCTGGAGAATCCTTTAAAGTCCAATTACTCTGTATGTGCTCCCCTATGTCTAGAAGAGAGTAATATCTGAATGTAGGATTTAACATTAATCTCTGCACCAGATGGTGATACACCAGATATTCTTTTTAAGGTGAACATGTGATCTACTGTACAGCAAACCAGAGGGGTCTGCCATCACGTGACGAAATGTATAATAAGTCTGATAGAGCTTTGATTAGACAACTGACCTGGTTACCATCTGTAGCTACAAGAACCGAGGTTGACATTTTTGGAACATTCTCCCCAGAAGCTTAATTCTTCCACCTCTGTGGCACAGCAATCCAGCTGAGCAAACTACACGGAGAGAAACAGAAGGAAGCTAAAGATATGCTGCTTAAAACATGTTGTTAGGGTTGCAGGGATTTTTTTTCCTTCCTTCAAAACAAGCCACATCTTGACTCACATGGGTCTAAACTAAAAACCCACTCAGCTATTTGATATTTGGGAAATCTGCAGGAGGCTGTAAGTTATTTCAAAGGAAGCTTCTCTCTACTCTGAACGAACACACACACACACACACACACACAGCTCTGCACTATGGTAGTGCAGACAGCTGTGACTCCCGGTAGGACCCGAAGACTTTTGTTCAAAATACCATATGGATCACTGAGAAGACGCAGTGTGGAAAGGGTAAGCTATGATTTCTTTGTACTGAGTAAATGCCCCAGAGAATGGAGATGGTCCCATTGTATAATCTTTTAACTATTAGTAATAAGTACCAGTGGGGGCTATGTGATAATGTGTAGAAGTCAGTAGTAGTGAGACCTATTTGATGATGTATAGTAATTAGTACGAGTCCAAGACTATATGTTAATGTATGATGATAATCGGTGCTAGTAGGAGCTATAGGATAATGTGTAGTAATCAATACTAGTCAGACTTCGTGATAATGCATGGTAGTAATCAATGCTAGTGGCATCTATAGGATAATTCCTAGTAATCAGTACTTCTCAGAGACTGTGAGAATGCAGGATAGTAATCAGTACTAGTGGGGTCTATAGGATGTCTAGTAATCCATATTAGCTGGAGCTGTGTGATGATGTATAGCATGAATCAATAGGCTTAGATGCTATATGATAATGCAGCGTAGTAACCAGCACTAGCTGTGATGTATAGAAGTTAATTAGCACTCCTGGGGGTTATATGATGCACACTAGTAAACAGCATTAGCATACGCTATCAGATGATGGTATTGCAGTAATCGGTACTAGTGAGGGCTATGTGATAACACACATATAATCCTCCCTGGGTAAATCAGATGGCGAAGATGGGACGTTTGAGAAGGCATTGTTACTTTCCTATTTTCAATGTGCAGCGGCGGTGGAGGTGGGGAACAGAGGGAGCAGGTCACTGCGAAAGTGTCAGCCATGCAAGTGTTTGTTAAGGAAGGCATCCAAAGTTGTTTCTTGGCGCCTCCCTGTGCTCTTTGCTTCAGGAAAGAGAGGCTTCACTCTCTGACCGTGCATGACAAAGTGACACTTAGAAGATGGAAAAGTGAAGGTGGTTTTGGTGGTTTTAACAACATGCCTCAAGGGCTCTGGAGACACTGGCTATCATTTGATTTTGTTTTAATACAATAGGGCTAGCATCATAATTGCATTGCTAATTTCCTGAAAGCCCAGCTAGTTGGCCGTGGTGCTTTGAGCCAGGGGATTGAGATCCCCTTAGCTTTGAGGAATGGCAGAGATGATAAAATGGCTGTTGTAAAAACAAACCTCTCAGCTGACTGATAACATCGCACTTGTGGAGACCAAAGAGGACAGATGTGTGTGTGTGTGTGTGTGTGTGTGTGTGTGTGTGTGTGTGTGTGTGTGTGTGTGTGTGTGTGTGTGTGTGTGCTAATGAAAACTAAAGGCTGCCTTTAAATCGTGGATTAACCCCACTGTGAACTGTCCAAAACCCAGAAGACTTGGGAGTACAGATGGAAGTGCTGTGTTCAGGGCCGGCTCCAGGGTATTGGCCGCCCCAAGCAGCCAAAAAAAAAAAAAAAAAGCCGCGATCGCCATCTGCGGCGGAAGGTCCTTCGCTCTGAGCCAGAGTGAGGGACCGTCCGCCGAATTGCCGCTGAATAGCTGGACGTGCCGCCCCTCTCCGCAGTGGCCGCCCCAAGCACCTGCTTGACAAGCTGGTGCCTGGAGCCGGCCCTGGCTGTGTTACCTGAGGGAGATGGAGACTACCCTTGGCGTGTGCACCCTAACTACCCAGTCTGGAACATCTTACAGCGCTTAGATGTCGCTCTGTTAATGTGTGCGAGCACATGTTGCATACTTGTGGCTTTTTTGTGCCTTGGCTATTGCGGAGCACGATTAAGACATGTTCCTCTAGTGACAAATTCATAACTGCTTAATGAATTGTGACACCTTTATCAGTCTGCCTTGTCTATATGATCGGAATGTGCAAAGCTCCCCTGATAAGCTGGTCCTGTTTGCTTATAATGTATTCATACAGATCATCCTAGTAACATTTTGGCTTTGACACATTAAAGTCCTGATGCTGGGAATTGCTGAAAGACCCGCGATTCCTAATGGAGTCAATGGGCCTACGTGTATGAGTAAGGACTACTCACCTGAGAATTACTGGGTGGGGTCTTCTCTGTCTTTGGGGCAGGAACTGTCTTTTTGTTCTGTGTTTGTACAGCATCTACCACAGAGGGGTTCTGCACCGTGATTGGGGCTCCTACAAGTCATTGCTATACTACTACTACTACTACTACTAATTAATAATTAATAATAAATACACAATAAAAACCAATAACCTCTTTATATACTGTAGTTATATAGGATAAAATGTAGAGTATTCCTGTGTACATACATACACTCATAGAAATAGGCCCTGATCCTGCAATGTGATCTACACAGACAGTTGCTTGTGCATTCGTCAGCCCCCTTTGGCTTCATTAGGACTGTGCAAGGTGTTAAGAGTCCACCTACATCAGGGGTAGCCAACCTATGGCTCCGGAGTAACTCTTCAGAAGTTAATATGCGGCTCCTTGTATAGGCACCAACTCTGGGACTGGAGCTACAGGCGCCAACTTTCCAATGTGCCAGGGGTGCTCACTGCTCAACCACTGGCTCTGCCACAGGCTTTGCCCCCACTCCAACCCTTCCTGCCCCCTCCCCTGAGCCTGCCATGCCCTCGCTCCTCTCTCTCCCCCCACCCAAGAGCCTCCTGCATGCCACGAAACAGCTGATCAGGAGGTGCGGAGAGGGAGGGGGAGGCGCTGATTGGCGGGGGTGCCGGTGGGTGGGAGGCACTGGGAGCCGGAGCTGATGGGGAGGCTGCTGATGTATTCCTGGGCTCTTTGGCAATGTACATTGGTAAATTCTGGCTCCTTCTCAGGCTCAAGTTGGCCACCCCTGACCTACATGGATCACCTTGCAGCATCAGAGCCACAGTAAGTGGCTCAGACAGCAACAGCAGGGAAAGATTCCCAAGGATAAGTACCATCTACAGTGCAAAAAAAAACCCAACAACCGCAGCAGGAATTCGTAGAGCCTGGGTCGACAGACTCAGGCTCGTGCTACGGGGCTAAGAGTGGCAGGGTAGACATTCCTGCTTGGGCTCTGAGACCCACCCCCCTCACCAGCCCCATGGAACGTCTTGGCTGTTATTTTGAGCCACGCACGCCCAAATGTGTAGATCCAAGCTCTGAGATTGCAGGTACAGAGATTTTTTTCACAGACCAGACCTACCCGCCAGTTCCTGAGATTTGTGATAAGTGACTCGCAGGAGCATGAACTTTATTTCCCGAATCCAGTCACGTGAGGGGACAGTGTCTAGTGACTTCATGGTCGGGATTACAAGAATGTGTGCATTGCCCGAAGCCAAAAACTCAGGCACTGCTTTAAAATTCTCTTCCACTTGAAATAATTGCTAATTCTCCCAGCACGGGTGAGCTTTCAGGTGACATAGAGCTGACATACTCAGCCCTGCACCAACTGCCGCACTCAGTCCTGGTGCAGGGAGGAGGTGTGGCCAGAGTGTGGTATGCTCCAGCTATGCTCAGGTGGCATATGGGCCCAAACCCAGCTGCCAAAAGTTAGAGCAGCCCCTGGGCTGATCTCGTGAGCACTGCAGTTCATAGCAGTGTAGCTCTGGGGCTCAGTGCAGGAGAGCATCTGAGCCTGTTTCTTTTATTATCCTTTGGGACTTTTTATTGTGCTGAAGTCTTTATGCTCATAGAGACTTCTGGGCCTAGAGATTTCTCAGCAGAAACCTCTTGCCAGATGGGAGAGTCACCTGGCTTCTCTCTCCAGCACTAGTCATCAGCCAGGGCTCCTCCCACTCCTTGCCCCTCTCCACCTCCTCCTTACCCACTCACAGTAGGGAGCTTTGAGCACTTACTCTATAGCACCAGTATTGGACAAGTAGCCACTGCTCTTCTCAGTACAGCCTGAGTCACAATCTAAGCAGCCCCAGTGTGGCAGAGAAAGGGCTATGACAGACAAGGTCTTAGGCAAGAAGGTGGAGGGATACAGTAGATATAGGCCGTTTATATACATGCCCAGGCCATTTAAATATATAAACATAGAACCCAGACTCATTACTTGGCTGAGGACTCCAGGTTTTGTGGCCTTGTTGTGTCTCGGGGAAGGATCTGAAGGAGGATATGGCCTTACAGATCAGTGCAGGGACTCTGGGTGGAACGGCATGGTGGAAGAAAGCGCAGAGATGTCTTCATGAGAAGCTGGCAAACAGGTGGATACGGTCGGCATTGTTGGCCAAGTGGAAGAAGCTGGGAGCAACAAGAACGGACAAGTAGAGCAGGGCAGAGAGGCGAGGAGCCTTGAAAGTAAGTGCAAGGAGCTTAATAATAGCTAATTATGTGGTAACAACTGGAACATACTATTCACTGTATAGGGTACATTACACACATGTATGTGTCCGTAGTAGAACTTGCACATGGCTGTACATACATGACGAGAGAATATACATAAGGTGGGGAGTGAGACAGTCTGCAGTGCATAAATCATAACTGTCCACAAGTGAGGCTGAGGGTCATAACTCATCTGCAGCACAGCTTGACATGACTTATGTAAGCTCCTCTCCTAGCTCACTTTTCACTGTTCTCTATAGCGACACTAATATGAATGTATGAGGCAACATCAATGCTAATACCGTTTCTTAGGTTGTCTGCTGGGTTAGAGGAGCTCTCTGAAACCCACATCATATATTTATATAAAGGAAGAGTGAGCACCAGTGGCAGTGTCGAAACCGGCAGTGTGGAATACGACTTCTGATGGCTCTCTTTATGTGTACAAGCTGAGGATCAGCCTCATTTAAAGTGAATGAAAACGGTTTATTTCGCTCATCCCCACTGTGTAATCCGAGATTGGTTTGTTTGTTTGTTTTTCAATCAAAGGATGTAGCCGCACCCATAATACTGCTTAGTGATCAGGTAGATCATAAATAAAATGAATGTTCTGAGAAGGAACATGTTTGCAACAGCTCTTACCTCTTCTTTCATCTACTGTCTGCCTCTCAAGTCAGCACTGTTGTCTGTGTTACAATAACTCTCAGAGGCCACCGACCAAAATTAAGGCACTATTGTGCTAGGTGTTGCACAGACACATAGGAAGAGACGGATCCTGCCTCAAAGAGTTTACACTCCGAATAGATAAAACAGATTAAGGTTGGGAGAATGGTGCCCTAATTTACTAATGGTGAGCTGAGACAGAGAGACTAAGCACCTTGCCTAGGGTCATGCAGAAGTCTGTGTCAGAGCTGGGAGATAAATCCAGATCTCCTGAATCCAATCCAATGCCTTACTCCTATCTTGGGTATTTTGTTTTTCCCATAAGCCTTATATCTAGTGGTTGGCAACATAATATACATAGTTAATGGCAGAGGATACTATTCATGTAAGATTATGTACATGGGCCGGGTGCGAGAGGAAAATCTGTGGAGTGTTGTTAATGTCTAAACAGACAAATGCCTGTTGCGATGAAGTTTCTGTTTCCATCATTGCAAGGAGCTGTTTAAGAGCATATGTTGATTCCTCATTTCAAGGCTTCATCAGCTGTTTTCCAGCTGCAGGAATATTGCTCGACACACGTACAAAGCATTGTTCCTTAAGACCGAAAGCCAGCAAAGAAAGCAATGCACACATCCATAGCAAAGTCTGCCACCTCCTATCCGTTCAGACCTTGAAGGGTGGCACTACAGAAGCTATGAAAAAAAGGAAAGGCAGACTCAAGGTTAAATGAAGGGTTTCATATACGAAATATTTCAAGACTGTGAAAAATGAAGGTCGATCACACAGAGACGTTGCTGGAAAAGTAATTTTAAATGAGATGCGGCAGTTTGCATCCAGGCTTCTTAGCTCCTGGTCCTCAGCTGGTGTAAATCACTGTAGCTCCACGGTTTTCAGTAGAAGTCAAGGGTGCTATGCTGAATTATGCCAGTGGAGGATCTAGCCCTATTGGCGTTTTATTCTGGTCTGCCTATTATCAGCCTGATTTCTTGACCCTTTCCATTTTGCAGCTGCTGAGAAGGATAAGCTAAGAATTAAGAATGCAGCAAGGTGCTGCTGAACCACAGGCAAAAACTCTGTCGTCAATAACTCAGATGTAAATCGGCAGCAACGCCACTGATGTCCTTCCAGATTTACACCCCTGTAACCAACTGCAGGATTTGGTGCGATGTCTATGATGCTTCCATTCCAAATGTACATCCATGTGTTGTCATTAAAACATAACCACACAAAGATAAATCCTTAAGTGGATATTTATTACTATTAAAGGCAGACAGCAAAGAAACTCTGGAGACGAGGCAGTATAAGCTCCCACGGTTATCACAAACTTCAAATACATTAAAATTCTGGAGGAGGCCTCGTTCCTTCTATAAATAAATTTCTCCTGAGAAGAGAGAGCTCAGGGCAGATGAGATTCAGCCTTCGCTTCACAGGCTAACTCCATGGCAGGTTTTCCCACGCTATTCCGCTGGCTTATTGTGACCTTTGCTTTTGGAGAAAGAATATTGTATTTATTACTCATTTTCCTTTAAGTGATTGCAGCCATACGCTCTTGTCCCCAATATATGCTGCAGTTGTATAGTCTGCTGGCAATATTACTCTCCTGGTCCATTGACTGGTTCTTTCTTTTTTCTGCTAGACAAAACTTAATTCACAACATTTGTTCATGGATTCTGGAGCAAAGCAGAAGGTAACCTGTGACGGGGTCTGCTCTACTAACAGCTCAGCGGTGCCTCCTTGTGGCTCATCTGGGGACTTAGCTCTGCCACCTGATCTGACACCCCTTCCTGCAGTACCCAGTCTGTCATTTCCCTCAGTTATTCTGTAGTCTCTCATGTGCCGGGAGCTGCAGCTCTTTCCTCTTCATGGCTTAGCCCTCCAGCTAAATCACATTAAAGTTCTCCCCCCTTCCAGGGTATCATTAAAGTCTGCTTCCAGACTGCTTTCAACTGTCCCCAAATGGGCTATCCCTACTGTGTCACTTCAGCAGTGACTAGTAGGGGAACCCGGGCCCATCATCTACACCAGGTTCTGGTCCAGGGACCCTCAACCCAGCAACTCTGGGCTTTTACTCTCCCAGCCCTTACTGCTCCTTCCCTGCATTGCTTCCTACTCTTCCCCCTTGTATCTGGGGGCATGACTGCAGGTTTCCTCCTTTGCAGCCTACCAACTTCCTCTTTTTATAGATCCCGCCTAGCTGAACTTCATTAGCGGTTAGTCCTAGCACTCCCTGGGTTTCCTCCAGGTGCAGCCTGAGGTTAATTGGCCTGATTTACCCTTTCAGGCCTTGTGTGCGGTGGATACCCCATCACACAGCCTTTGGTACCAAGAGCTGCAGTAGGAGTCTACCCAAGTGTAAAAGATGGGATGTTTTTTGTGGAATTCCTGCTGGGCCGTGCTGCTCAGTTGTAAAACTCTTTCATACAGTATAGGTGAGTAATGGTGTCAGCAACTGAGCAGGCCCCACCACAAAGCAAATTCCCCTAGAGAGAAGCTGATCCTTCCAGATCACAGCTGAAGTCACTAAAACGCAAACTTTAAAAACATCACGCATCAAACCCTTTGCTTATTTAGTGGGCTTTGCCCGAGTGTCTCCTGTGAAGTGTGCTGAAAATGCGCCTCTTGTGATTTTCACCACTCCAATAGACTGCCTAGGTGACAATGGTACCTCTTTGAAATAGAGCTACTCAAATAATAGGGAGAACTAATGATTTTTTGGGTAATTCAATGGAGGAGTTGCCTGGAAGAAGAGAGAGAATCTTATGGCCATGAACTTCAGTAGTCTTTTCTTGCAAGGTGCTCGGATCTGAAGGTGCGGAGTATGGTATAAATACCTGGATAGACGAAAGAATGCAATATTTTGTGACATGCATTATTTACAATAAATTATTCACTAGCATTAGATGACAAATAATTATGCATCAAAGGAAGATGAGGGGGAGGATTAGTCTATTAAAACTGTCACCAGTATAGTGCACTGATATGAACACCACTTACGATTGCTGAAGCATCAGTTGTATCTGTTTAATCTGACGTTTATTTTTTCTGACTTGTGCACGAGAATTTTAGAGGAACTGGTGTAATTCGACCTATGCCTAGATATCCAAGTGAGTGGATCACCATGGTTAGTTGAAAGACATTATATTTTGTGACACTTCCAAGAGCTGTAACAAATCAAAATAGGCTTCTCTGTGAAAGAGATCAGGAACTATTCCTGACTTTTTCCCTCCTAAAAGGTAGGCAAGTTAATAACACAGGAGGTTAGAGAACAGCATCAGCTAATAAATAGTGATGGGTGAACCGCACAGAGATCAGTGTTGGGGTTCTGCTCAGATAGGCCTCCCCACAATGAAGTTTAACTGAATTATCCAAATCTTTTAGGGCTGGAGACCTCATGGCAAGAGGCTTTTCTGTGCAATTTCTGGGACTTCAGCATCTCATGTTGACCAGAAAATGAAAAGCCTTTCTCATTGCAATTTGGTACTTCTAGTCCCAATCTTGGCTGGAATCCAGGAGTCCAAGACATGTAGCAAGGTAGAGTTTGGGGTGAAAAATTATCTGAATACTTCATGTCCTGAAAAAAGATTTGGTAAAAATTCAGTTCTAAAAAAGGGCAAAGGAAGGAGCCAGGGGATGGTTCTTTCTTTTTATGCACTTAATTGTTTATCCCTGCTAATAAGCCTAATTAAAAGGCTTGTAGTGCTAGCTATCAATATGATACTACCATGCATGTTCCTTATACATCTCCAATACCAGCACAAAGCTCTGGCATTACAGTTGGCTAGCACGTTACCTAGCTACCATCAGGTACCACCCTGAGCCCCAGAGACATAAACTAACATGTCAAGGAAGTCATCCAGAGGTCCTCTTTCATATGAAGACTGTACTTCCTGTAGGGATAGTGATTGATTGTGAAGAGCAGTACAGAGGTGCTTTGGATTGTGTATTTAAAAGATCTGACTTACTCACAAGCCTCCAGACTGCTCTATATTTTAGTCTGAATTCAGAACCAGGCCTGGTCCATCTGTAGTGCATGCATTACAGAAATCCACAATGGGTTTTGAATGCCCCCACCTGGATCACTCTAGTTCCCACTGACCTTTGAACATTATAGGAGAGAGATTTTCATGGTTCTTGAATGTATGAGTAGTATTTAGGAACCAAGTGTGATTGTGTATTTCTTATTTTCTTGGATAATCCTTCTCCCTTCATGTCGGGATACTGTATAGCCTGTCTTTTTAAGTGAGCATCCAAGGAGAGGCATACAGGTTTGGATAAAATAAGAACTGAAACCAAAACTTCACTCAGCCTTTTTTTTGAGGTATAAAAAGGTCTGGCTAATTATTTCCCCCTCCATTATTTTTCATCTTTATGCCTTGTTGGCCAAGCCCAGAGACCAAGTACAGGACTGGTGTAAGTGGAAGCGCTTTCATTATATTAGTGATATTTGCACCAATTCCAGTTTTGGCCGCAGAAGCGATGCCATGAGAGAGGCTATGCTGGCTAGATAGCTCATCAGTTTCCATTGGTATCTGAGATTTGGCCTCTTCTTTCATCTGGTTTTGGTTTTTTGTTTTTCGTTTTTTGTTGTTGTTTTTGCTTGTTTGTTGGCTAGTTAGTTTTAAGAATATTGATGTCTACGACTGAAATTTACCTGGAAATACATTTAAACAAGCCCCCAAATTATATATTTTGGACGTTCAAAAATATAATGCCATGCAATCGATGCACCCATCCTGTCATGTGCTATTCTAAACTTCTGTAATGGGCCCTGGATCTGAACACACAGATAATGAAATGGTGGTGGTCTTTACATTGCATTGGCAGATGGAAACATGCAACTTTTGTACCATATTTTGTCTTGCTTGTACCTCCTCTCTGTGTATCAAACTCTCTAATTTACACAAGGCAGAGAATGCAATTAGTCTCTGCATCCCAAAGATATTGCATGAAAAGCTTTTGAAAAGATAATGGGCTACAGATGATGTTATTTAGTCACGCAAACACACTCTGCTATGCAGCTGTACTTTTGGAATATATTTAGAAGGTGTAATTAGGGTTGTGCGAGATTTGAAATAAGTAAGCAAGTCTCTTAAATAAAGTTTAACCTTGTCTTAGTTTCCAACTGCCATTCTGTAAAAGCAAACTCGGGCTTCATTCGGACTGGGAAAGCTATGCTAACTTTCTCGGCAGATTTTTGCATCATCGTATATTAGGTAAACTCCTTGTGAATCAATACATAAGGGCAGGGACCCTGCAATTCATGCAGTTATGATATGGAGGAAGCGTCTGACCTTTTGAGATTTCCATACAACACAAGTACCAGGTATAGAGTATCAGAGGGGTAGCCATGTTAGTCTGGATCTGTAAAAAGCGACAAAGAGTCCTGTGGCACCTTATAGACTAACAGACGTATTGGAGCATAAGCTTTCGTGGGTGAATACTCACTTGCATCTGACGAAGTGGGTATTCACCCATGAAAGCTTATACTCCAATACGTCTGTTAGTCTGAAAGGTGCCACAGGACTCTTTGTCGCTTTGTACCGGGTATAATCTTCTTTAGAACACGTGGTTGCTACGTAAGTACGTTCTTGTCTCCTGTCAGCTCAACTGCAGCGTTTGGGAGTGCCCTCCCTGACTCCTGCCCGCTGATGGGGTGCAGAATGAGCTACACTTTTGCAAAGAGAAACTCTGCTAGGAAGGGTGTTGTAGTTTATATCCTTGCTAGGCCAGCATTCCCCAAAGCAATGCCTCATATTAATACCTTAGTAAAGGCCCCCCTTGCAGAATCACTCAATCCACATGGATGCAAAAGTTGACCTTGTGGTGTAGTTTCTTGATTTAACAGCAACACGGCTTTATTTCTACTCAGGCTACAAATCATTTTAACCAAGGGAGTGAATGCGGCCATTGTTCAGCTCTCTGACGACCCCTGCTGAGTTCTGTGCCCCATGCCATATAGGTTATAGCTTATCGGGCTAGTAAAATGTAGCATGGCATGGAGAATGTGTCTCTAATGGAGAGAACAGGGTGCAAGGGGCCTAATTCTAGGTTGCCTCGCACCTTGTAATGGCATTTACATCGATACAAAGTGAATGTGGAAGGCTGCCAGATCACAGTGCCAAGTGTATTGCCCTCATTTTGCACTGATGACAAGAACTATGCAAGGAATGGAGCAATAGAGAATCTGAGTAAGGAACTTGTGTTCTCTTTTCCACTATGTGATCTTTGGCCAGCGTTTTTATAAAGTGGCCACTATGGGATGCCTCCAGTTTTGGGTGCCTGATTTTTAGAGGTGCTGAGAGCTTGCAGTTCCCATTGATTCTATTGGAGATCTGGGTGCTCAGCCCCTCTGAAAATCAGGACAAGACGTGTCCTGAATTGGGCCCCCCAAATTAGTGGCTGTTGGAGCCTCAACCGCTCTGTGTATATTATAGCAGCAAAACAGACATAACTATTCCCTACTGACTCCCACCTCAAACGGACGTTGTGGGATCTGATTCACTTGTAAGTGTTTTGAGTGGCTCAGACAAAGAGCACAAGGTCAGAACATTCCCTTTAGAGTGGAGAAGTTGGCAGATTTTCTTCTCATTTCCATGTCACCCTGAGCAAACTCCCCAACATTTTTGCTCCCCAACATCTTTCATTGGGTGGCCTGCCTTCTGCACATTTCTTAGCCGTGTTGTCTCTACTCTAACTGTGTGGTGTGTGTTGTCCCTGTGAGCATTGTGGTGGCTCACAGTATTATACACACATGCATTGCAAGGACTTGGGAAGTTAGATGAGAAAAATCACAAGCTGCTTTCTCCCTAGTCTTCCATTAATAGATCTTGATGCATCCCAAGGTGGGGAGATAAAACAACCTGGATATATCAGATTGATCAGGAGGGCCCATATCTTTGTGCATTTGCACCACTTGAAAGTGTAATGCATTTTTTTTTTCCATAAGGGAAATCAAGTTGCAAGCATTTCAAAAGCAGCCTCTTCTTACCAGCCCTATTGAGCACCCTGGCTTAGAGCAACTCCTGGTGTTAGCAGGCGGGGACTGGAGTGAACAATTTTTGAAAGAAAATCTCTCTTGGCCTAATGATTGACAGGCCATTGAGGAGGGAGGCTTTTCAATTCTAGGTCACAATTGAAAATGGTTCCTCCATAATACATCGAGCTTCCTGCATTTGAGGGGCTCTGCAGACACTAATCTTCACCGCACTCCTGGGAAGGACAGTCAGGAAATATCATCATTCCCATTTGGCAGGCAAGGGATAGTCCCGTGGAGAGCTGCCCATGGCCACACAGCCTATGCATGTCAGAGCCAGGATTAAAATTCAGGGCTCCCCGGGGCTGGGGTTGTTCTCCTACCCCACCATGCCTCCCCTCGAATGCCTCCCTACCTGGCTCCTGATGCAAACGACACTCAGGATTGGGAGGGTCTCTGTTTTTCAGTATTTCCACCAGAATGGTTGGAAACCTCCCCTTTTACCAGGGGCCTCTGCTGTAATCCTGCCATTCCTGTGTCCTCCTGTAAACTTTCCAACGTGCCAATGACAGCAGCTTCCTGGGGAAATGATTTGCTGCTGTTGCAAGCGGGGGGGATCCTTGCCAAGAACAGCAATAAAGACAGAGGACATTGATTTCTTTTCATTTATTTCTTTTATTTTTAAAGAAGCTATTTTGGATCCATAGCCCGGTTCCCGTGGATTCAGTCAATTGTCTTCGAGTGCGCTTTTAAACTGTCTTGAGCCAGATCCTAAACTGGTGTCACTCCGTTGAAGTCAGTGGAAGGATAAACTGAATGGCGCGCCAGCGGCAGATCTGACTCTACCTCCTTAAAAGCATCACAGTGATATCTGCTGGCCAGGCATTGTGTTGCATCAGGCACTAACCTCTGAATCCTTTTCATTCCCGAGCATCCTGACTTCTCTTTTTGTGATGCTAATAATAACCTAAGACATTTACTGTGGCCTATTTTCTGATGTTTAGTCTGAAGGGAAAGAGCAGAAAAATTAAAAGCAGTGATATAGACAGGCTGTATCCATTTTACCTGTAAAGAAAGAGAGGGGGAGAGAATCTAATGAAACCTCTGAACTCTCCCTACAGCGCCTATTATTTCTATGCTATCTAAAAAGCATCCGTTGCAGCTGCTTTCCCTCCCCCCAGAATTCTGTGAGCAAAGTCCAAATCCATAGGCATAATTTTGGGCAGCCTACCTGAGATGCCCCTAGGAGACCTTGTTTTGAGAAAGGGGGTGCTCAGCCTTTCTGAAAAAATCAGGACCTGTTCAGGTGACTCAAGCTGAGCACCCAGAAATAGAGGTACCCCAAATCACTAGTCATAAGAAGGGCTTTACTGGGTCAGACCAAAGGTCCCTCTAGCCCAGTATCCTGTTTCCCGACAGTGGCCGATGCCAGGTACCCCAGAGGGAATGAACAGAACAGGTAATCATCAAGTGATCCATCCCCTGTCGCCCATTCCCAGCTTCTGGCAAACAAAGGCTAGGGACACCATCCCTGCCCATCCTGGCTAATTGTCATTGATGGACCTATCCTCCATGAATGTATCTAGTTCTTTTTTGAACCCTGTTATAGTCTTGGCCTTCACAACATCCTCTGTCCAGGAGTTCCACAGGTTGACTGTGCGTTGTGTGAAGAAATACTTCCTTTTGTTTATTTTAAATCTGCTGCCTAGTTCATTTGGTGACCCCTAGTCCTTCTTATTAGAAGGAGTAAATAACACTTCCTTATTTACTTTCTCCACACCAGTCATGATTTTATAGACCTCTATCATATCCCCCCTTAGTCGTCTCTTTTCCAAGCTGAAAAGTCCCAGTCTTATTAGTCTTTCCTCCTACGGAAGCCGTTCCATACCCCTAATAATTTGTGTTGCCCTTTTCTGAATCTTTTCCAATTCATCTTTTTTGAGATGGGGTGACCACATTAGGCCACAGGTCCTCAGCCTGTAATCTTTACTTTAGGTACAGGGCCGGCTCTAACTTTTTTGCCTCCCCAAGCAAAAGAAAAAAAAAGAGCACTACCCCGCCGTAACAAACCCCCCCGAGTGCCGCCCCGCCCCGCCCAAACAAAAACAATCCCCCCCCCCAAGTGCCGACCCGCCGAACCAAAAACAAACAAAAAAATACCCCCGAGCGCCGCCCTGCCGAACCAAAACAAACAAACACATAAAAAACCTGAGCGCCGCCCCGCCACCCCAGGATTGGCCGCCCCTTACAAGTTGCCGCTCCAAGCACATGTTTGGTCGGCTGGTGCCTGGAGCCGGCACTGTTTAGGTATGTCTAACACTGGAGCTGGAAGATGTCATTTCCAGCTGGAGAAGACATACGCACTCTAGCTTGCTAAAACGAGAAGTGCTGCTGCGGCATGAGCGGCAGGTCGGGCTAGGCACCCCAAGTGCAATTCTGCCCAAGGCCATAAGTATGTACATAGGCAACTAGCCTGTCCCACTGCTCGCGTCGCTGCAGCAAAATGTGTATTTTTAGCGCGCTAGCTCAATCAAAGCCAGCATGAGCATGTCTGCTTGAGCTGGAAATGACACCGTCCAACTCTCGTGTAGACATACTCTTAAATGCCGACTAAGGTCAATGGGACTGCAGGATCGGCCCTGAAGTCATGCTATGTTGGGAAGATCTTTTGTTGCTCTGGATCCTTACTGACTGTTCATGTAGTGTCTGTTTTTCCTGATCTCTGGCAGACGAGGCCAAGAAGCCCTAGCATAGAGAGGTCTCTTGTCCTTAACCTCTTGTCCTGGAGTGAACTAATCAAGCCTGGTGAGATGAGGACAAACAGCAAAATGTAATGTACTTGTGTTTGTTTTTTTCCCATGACACTTTCCCAAGCAGGGCTCGAGTGAACATGAAGTCACTACC
The DNA here is from genome assembly GCF_027887155.1 of Malaclemys terrapin pileata. Classification (NCBI taxonomy): domain Eukaryota; kingdom Metazoa; phylum Chordata; order Testudines; family Emydidae; genus Malaclemys; species Malaclemys terrapin. Next base: position 15,969,926 of record NC_071505.1, on the reverse strand, counting down.
GATGTATAATAATTTAAACTAATCTCTTCTCTAATCAGATTTTTTTGAGAATGCCAATGTTTTTATTCGGTGCGCATTTTAACCACTATTTTGACAAACCCAAGCACAGAGCCAGACATGCAATCAACTGGGTTCCCGGGGGAACTTACCTGTCAGAACAACGTCTCTTGTCCAACTCGACGCCTGTCCTGGATGACGTCAGGTTTTCTGTGCTCTACGTGTAAATCCACTCAGCCGGCATTATGGCTGACATTGTTCTCTCACGCCATGCAAAAAATGGGCGAGATCCCTTATAGCCACAGTTAGAAACCCTTTGCGGCGGATTTCAGTTGCCCTACAATCCCTTAGGCCACTTTAGCAGTGTGAAGGAGCTGTAAACTCCTCTCCATGGAGTAATCAGCCTAGCCTATGGGCTTTCCCAGATGGCACAGAGCTGGCATGGAGACCAAGCCTGTGACGTTAGGGGTGGCCAGAGTGCCATTGTGCTCCAGCTATTCTTGGCCAATGCAGTGGCTCTTAGGGGAACTGTTGCTGCTGTAATTTATGCCCAGAGCCAGGCAAGCTCCCACACACCCCAGAATACAAGGAGCCACAAAGACAGTGGAAAGCCACCTTTGCTCCCACCCCTCCATTCCAGCATTAAGCAGAACTGGGGCAGGACAGAGAATCAGGGACAACGTGATACATTGCAGCTGTGTCAAAATCTGTGTGGTTTTAGTCCCAGGGTTGGTACAAACTGATATTAGATTGTAAGCTATTTGGGGCAGAGGGATTGTTATCTTGTTCAGTGATTGTACAGCACCTAGCACAGTTGGGCCCTGTTCTGGGACTGGGGCTCTGGGCCACTGCCACCATACAAATAACAAATGTAGTGATCTTGTTTTGGTTCACACCCCGTTGGGTTTCTGGTTTGTGAACCCCAAAACATTAGGCAAATTTAACCAACATTCCCAAGTTTGCCACCTGAAACCATAAGTCATCCCAGGTTCCCACAAAACAGAGCTCAGGCCAGCAGAGGGTTCACGGTCCCCAGAGAAACTCAGGTTGTGGTGCAGGTTTGTAGTGATTCCTGAAACAAGAGGACCTGCATGTATGTCCTGCTTTTGTTACAGGAGTTTTACCACTGAGCTAGAATGCCGACAATAACCATTGACAGCCCACACAGCCTGTGCACTGCACCCGACCTGCCACATATAGATTATATCCTACCCCGGACACTTGACATTCGGAGTGTTTGGAGTTTTGCAGATCATATCACAGAACAGATCTTATAACAAAAAAGTCTCCAGTAGGAAAGCACTATCTCTTTTTGGTGTCATCAGATGTACAGATAGGAGCCACCCTTGTGGTCAAAGCTCTGCACTAACCTGTGAGAGGCATGAGTTTGACCTACAGATGCAGATTTTTATTTCCCATGCCAGGAATAGCATACAGGCTGCACGCCCTCCCGATGGTAGGAGTTGGAAAGGGAGTGCTTGGTGTGGTTCTGCAGTTAGCCATTCTGGACAATCTAACAAGAGTGTTGGTGGGTTCCCAGGGAATCCATATAGCTTTTCTGTGCTTGAAGGAAGGTCCCTGTGACACAAGGCATTTTGAGACAGAAGTGTTAACTAATGGGATAATGTGGGTAATTCTCTATAGAGGAAGAGAGTTAATTAGTCTTAGCAAATTGGGGGAGCTTGGTCTAGTGACTGAGCATAGGGCTGGGAATCAGGGGATCCTGAATTCTAATTCTGGCTTTGCCACTGACTTCAGTGTAGCCTTGGTCAAGCCAATTAATCTCTATGCTTCACTTTCCCTGATGGCAGCTTTCTCCAGCTCACAGCATTGTTGAATAGATTCATTTGCTGATGGCAGTGCATTGTTGAACCAGACCCAAACTTCTGATCTCTTGAAGTTCGCCCATCACTAGTTAAAACCACACTTGTTGGGCTGTTCAGCATCATGCCCTCAATCCGTGTGCATGTCCCTTGTTAAGGTCAGTGGACCATGCACTGCCAAGATCTGTATGCTGATGTCCGGGGGAGTTCCCTGTGTGGATTGAAGACAGTTGTATGTGATCAAGAGCAGCCTATGGCCCATTGGGAAATGTATTCATAGTAGAATAGTGACAACATAACACTGTGAGTTACAAGCAGGGATCAATGAAGTATGTGGCCCAGTGGGAGTTTCATGCTTAGAACGAGGCTGTGCTGTGACCTTACTGGAGTCAGGCATATGAAGTCAGAAAAATATATGGTCCTATGGGATTTGTGCTCCTGGACTGAAGCAGTATATAAGCTACAGAAGAGGGTAGTGAGGTTAGTGCCGTGTGTGGCAGATGGGAATTGCGTGGATGGAGGTGCTAGGGCAAAACTCTTCATGGCGCAGTAGGAATTGCATGGGTGGAATATATGGCCCCTGAGCAACAAATGAGGAAGGTTTTTTTTTATTTCAACTGATTTGTGTTACACAAAGCTGTTCAATTGGCTAACAGTTAGCCAGCGCATGATCACTCTTCTTTTCATATTACCTCTGTGATCGGGCAGAATTAAAACTCTCCAATTTTCCAACATTTGTTTTTCTTTGACTCTAGACTGCTGCAGTACTTTAAAAACACTGCCATATCCTTCAGCTGCAAATGATTTGATCACTCTTGGCTTTGTGTGATCTGAATATTTTCTTGTTCTCTTGTTTCACAGCTGTGACCTACTTAATTACGAGCAGGAAGCGAACCCCAGAATCATTAGACATTCTGCTTGGTTTGAAAAAAGGGAAAGAAAAAAAAAAAGTTGTGTGCTGCTAAATATGAGGATGTCCTTCTTAATAGCAGGAAGTCAGGTTCCAGATAGCAGAAGCAAACATTTGAATTCTTTGTGCATCAAGACAAAAGGAGAGTGAATGGTATGGATGGGGTTGAGGGAAGGGAAATGGCAGCCGTTTTGAGACAACGACCAAATGGGAATGAGTCATAAATTTCTAAATCATGGGCATAAATCCTGTCTCTTGGCTATGGGTTTTAACCTTCTGAACAGCTTCCATCTGCTGTCTGTGAAGACAATGAAGCGACTGAATCACGGGTTCAGTCTGGCTGCTTTCAATTTGTTTTCCCCTCTTCTCAGAATTTATTCACAGCCAACCTAGCAAATGACTTTGAGTTTCACTGCAGAATCACATTGCAAATCAGCAGGTCCTAAGGCTGCGCACAAGGGAGTGTAATAACTTCACTCCACCTACACAATTGATTCTTTCCTGCTATTTATACTTCTTCTTGAAACTCAATACATTGTGCAAATATTATGTGATGGAGGGGGAGTCAACAGCAGTGCGGAAGTAAGGATGTCAATACCATGACCCCCTTCCCCCCAGAATAGCCTTCCGACCCCCCCAGGACCCACTTTTGGGTTGGGAGCCCCATGTTTACAACACTGTGAAATTTCAGATTTAAATATCTGACTCCATGAAATTTTAGATTTTTTAAATCCTATGACTGAAATTTATCAAAATGGACCATAAATTCGGTAGGGCCCTACATATACATTTTGTAAATCAGGCTATGTCTACACTACCACGGTAAGTCGACCTACACTATGCAACTCCAGCTACGTGAATAACGTAGCTGGCGTCGACGTACCTTAGTTACCACGGGGGGTCGACAGGAGAAAATCTCTCATTGACTTACCTTACTCTTCTCATCCGAAGTAGAGTACAGGGATCAACTGGAGAGCGATCTGCTGTTGATTTGGCGGGTCTTTACTAGACCCGCTAAATCGACTGCCGGTGGATCGATCTCAGAGTGTCGATCCCAGCTGTAATGTAGACCTGCCCTCAGTTTGGGATCCTTCAATTTAAAGAATGCTGTGTCAATGTGAGCTATATTTAGTACTGCAGCTGTTTACTGTATGATTCTAAGAGAGTAATTAATGGATTTCAAGGCCAGAAGGGACCATCGTCTAGTATTCAATCTTTATTTAAAAAGTGTCAGTGATGGAGAACCCACCATGACCCCTGGTAAATTGTTCCACTGGTTAATTACTCTCACCATTAAAAATATATGCTTTGTGGTCAGTCTGAATTTGTCTAGCTGCAACTTCCAGCCATTGGATTGTGTTATGCCTTTCTCTGCTAGATTGAAGAGCCTGTTATTAAATACTTATTCCACATGTAGGTACTTAAAAACTGTAATCAAGTCACCCCTTAACCTTCTCTTTGTTAAGCCAAATAGATTAAGCTCCTTGAGTCTATCACCCTAAGGCATGTTTTCTAATCCTTTCATCGTTCTCATGGCTCTTCTCTGACCCATCTCCAATTTATCAGCATCCTTATTGAATCCAAATGCAGGGGTAAAAAAACCTCTCTTCTACTCGAGATTCCTCTGTTTATGCATCTACAGATCTCGTTAGCCCTTTTGGCCACAGCATTGCACTGGGAGCTCATGTTCTGCTGATTATCCACCACAGCTCCCAAATGTCTTTCAGAGTCACTGCTTCCCACGACAGAGTCCCCCATCCTGGAAGTATAGCCGACATTTTTTTATTCCTAGAGATACGTTTACATTTATCCATGTTAACATGCATATTGTTTGCTTGCACCCAATTTACCAAGCGATCCAGACCGCTCTGTAGCAGGACCCTGTCCTCTTCATTATTTACCACTCCAAATTTTGTCACCTGCAAACTTTGTGATGACTTTGTGTTCTTCAAAGCCATCAATAACAATGTTAAATAGCATAAGGCCAAGAACCGATCCCTATGGGACCCCACTAGAAACACACCCATTTAATGCTAATTACAATTACAATATGGGCTTTTACCATAAGGCTTTTCTAACATGATGAACATTTAAATGTATCCTCCATTTAATATCCCCTACACTATAAAGTCTTTGCACCAAGGATTTCATAGCACTCCACAAACATTAATGAATTAATCCAGTCAGGTAGGTGAATATCATTATACTTATTTTCTAGATGGGGAAATTGAGGCACAGAAAGTTTAAGTGACTCCACAAGGTCACTCCAGAAACCTGTGGTGCAACTGGGAATAAAAATAAAATAAATATAAATTAATGGAGATATCCTATCTCATAGAGCTGGAAGGGACCTGAAAGGTCATTGAGTCCAGCCCCCTGCCTTCACTAGCAGGACCGAGTACTGATTTTGCCCCAGATCTCTAAGTGGCCCCCCTCAAGGATTGAATTCACAATCCTGGGTTTAGCAGGCCAATGCTCAAACCACTGAGCTATCCCCCCGAATAGAGCTCTGATCCCATGACTTTCTATCCTGTGTTATTAATAAGTCCCTCCTTCCTTTCTATGATAAAGGGAAAAATTGAGCCACCATATCATTCATTCTTTCCATTCAAAATGTAAGTCCTGATCAGCACAATGAGGATATTTTTAATGACCGTTTATAGGGAACCTCATAAAAATGAAATGTGTCAACTTTGCATAAGTAAGAATGGACTTTCCAACAGGGGCTAACACATGAACAAGATCAAACGCATGAGAAATCTGATCAGTTGATTTTCTAAAATATCTTTTAATGTGCTGCTCAACCCTCTTCTGGGAACAGAAAGAGCTTTGTATTGGTCCCTGAATGCAGTGACTGTTATGAGTGGGTCACATTCTGTCAGAATACTTAAAAATAGTTGCAGGATGAGTGACAAGAAATGTCTGTACTGAAGCAGGCTCTTCAAGCTGTATGCAAGTTTGTGTTATCTAGACTTCTAGAAAGCGGTTCGCTAAATTATCCATCCTGCCATGGGGCAAAAATGTAGACTGTTTTTTTTATGAGCTAGCAGATTCCATACCATATGGTAGTGTCAGCTCAAAGATACCTGCAATATAAACGCAGGATCAATCCTACAACCCTTATTTATGTGGGTAGCTCCATTGATTTTTGATGGTTTATGTAAGACACTCTGGTATGAGGATGAGCACAGTATAAATACATAAGTGGATAGATTTCAGTGGGATTACTTGTAAGTATAAGAACTACATGACTGGTGAGGTCCAAACACAGTTTTGTAGCATAGTGATAACAATGCTGAGTGTGGCCAGGGACCATGCTATAGAAAGTGGGTGAATATTATGTAGGGAATAATTTATCGCATTAATTTTGCCTCTCTTTCAGTTCACAAATAACCTGCGAGCAGATCATGAATTTCTCAGCTTCACTTGTCATTCAAGATTATTTGCCAAATAATTTCGCAAATAATTTTTGTGCGTAGAATGTTCATTTGAGAGATTTGAAAAAGTGTGCTTTTTTTACTGGGCATCCATGTCACATGACCTTGTTTCCATTCCCGGTCTGGATAGGAGTAACGCAACATCAGGTTTCCAAAGTGAATACTTGCAATTAAGAACTCACCATTCATTTGCCATTAATATTCTCCAATTGACACTTACGATGTGCTGTTTCAAGCTAGATCCCTGACAGTAGCCTCCTTCATTAAAATGTTCACAGACAAGTAGAGTTTACTGGAAAGTCACCATCAAAACTTTTTTTTTATACCAAACCTACATAGTGGAAGCAAATTCACGTGAACAATTAAAATAGTTGAACCAATACAGAAATATCTTTTCAGGATTCACCTCGCTTTGCATTCCACCCACGCTAACTTACTAACACAGCTTAATTCAGCAAACAAAATACAGTTTAAGGATATGATGTATTGTCCCAAAGAACAAGGCAAATGTCCCTGTAGAAGAGGAAGAGTTATGGGCATTTATAAACCTGCACTCAAATAGCTGAGGTTCACATAGCTATGATAATACATAGCATTCTATAGTACTTTGCATTTTTCAAGGTTGATCAATATAGAGGACACAAATAGTAATACATTTTCATTCAGTATTATTGTAATGTGGTATGTCAGGCCATTATGGAATATATTGGGCCATGTTGTGCCATCAATTTTTAAGAACTCCTCAGTGAAATTGACAAGGAATTCTGAGTTAAGATCTATAGCATAATACTTAAGCGATTATGGGTAGTTTGGATAATGGCTGGCAGATCTTTGGGGAAATGTTTCTTGGAATGGTTGTTTTGCCTGTTATTCTGGAGAGATTAATCAGAAGGGTCAGTGCCTGCTTTGTACTTTTTCAGAGTCCCAAAATACTTTTATACACAGTAATCCAAGAATATTTCCAAACATTCTGGCTCCACTAAGAGACAAAAGTAAGGGTTATGAGACAGATCCTATGGCCATTATGACCAGCTAGATTTTGATCTTGAACCAGTATAAATCTGGAGTAATTCTACTGATGTCAGTAGAGTTACTCTGGATTTACATTGGTGTAATGGAGATCAGACCTTACGTGATCAAAACTCTGAATGGGCCAAATCCTGAGGTCTTTACTCGGGCCTTACTCAGTTCTTGTACTCTGGTAAATTCCTATTGACCTCCATATTGTTCTCCCAAGAGCTGCATGCACACGAGGACCATCCATGCATGTATTATCCCCCTCCAAAACTGAAGGGGAGGTCAGTCACCTCCACAGCAGTATTTCTCCCTTCTCAAGACCCATTGGAGGGAGTAGGAGAAGAAGGCAGAATGGGTTGCATTTGGGAGACTGGGTTGTCCTACGTTGGGCAGGAATGGGTATATTCACATAGTCCTCTCCAATGGCCCTGTGCAGAGTCCCCAAAAAAGGTAACACAGCCTTATGGAGCACTGCTATCTTTCCCTGGGCTATCCCTCCATGATTCTCTCCCCCCCCCCATTTATGGTGGTCACTTCATGATTCTCCCCCCCCTCTCCCCCCCCCCATTTATGGTGGTCACTTTGGACAGCTGGGAGCAAGCAAGTCTCTGGTAACCTGGCTTCATTGGAGTTGCACTTCCAGGAGAGAAGGGGTGCTGGGGCAAAAAGCTCTGGCTTCCTGCTAATCCACTGGGGTACACATCAACCTTGTGGGGGCTCCACCAGGTTTTGAGACTGGGCCTGCGCACAAAGCAACTCCCTCCCCTGATGACAACTGGGGAGCAACCTATGAGAGGATCCTTCTGGAAATTTCCTCCCACTCTGCCCCTTCCAGCAGTTTTTACCACAGGATGAGAGACCCAGCCCTGAGGAAGCTCCACTCAGGATTTGACTCAGTGTTTAAGTTCCAATTTATTTCAATGAACTGAGCAACAACTTTTCATGTTCTGGGTCAGATCCAGTCTCCAGGGCACCCTCTGAGGTCTGAGACTGTGTGTGTAAAACAGAAAGACAGATGGTCTGGCTCCTTCTCAAAGCATTTGGTCGGGACACACTCTGCTTGTCCAATACTGTTTCTGTACATTATGCCCATGGAAACCGGATGGAGAGATCATTACATTCTGGTACCTGATACTTTCTGGGGGTATTGTGCTGAAAACATGGTTCATAATGATATATTTTAGGGCCAGAAGGCTCCATTATGATCATCTCATTTGAATTCCTGCATAACAGTCTGCAGAACCTCCCCTGGTAATTCCTGCATCATGTCTGTAACTTCTGTTTGAACGAATGCACACCTCTTAGAAGCCCAGCCAGTCATGATTTCAAGAATCCACCACATCCCTGGCAAATGGTTCCAATGGTTAATTACATTCACTGGTCAAAATTTGCATCTTACTTCTAGTCTTACATCTTTTCTATCTATTGGATCCCATTATGCCTCTTTCTCCTAAATTGAAGAGCCATCTTCATACAGAACCCTCTTCCCCATGTAGGTACTTGTAGACTAAAGTAAAGAAACTCAGGGCCAGATTCATAAAGGGACTTAGTCTCCAAAATCTGGGCTTTTAATTGCATATATCCCAGTTTTAGGCACCGCTGTGATCCACAAACCCCCCAATCGGCTGCCACCTCACCCTGTAGGGACCTAACCTCACTTGGTGCCTGAATGTTCTCTGTGCCTCTTGGCATGTGCACTGCTTCCTCACACAGCCATCTGGGCACCTACCTCCCACCTAAGTCCCAGTGCAATCCTCAAATCAGCTGGAGATCGGTGTTCCTCCACCTACCTTGCCTGTAGAGCCTGCTTACCGCTACACAAGATGGCGGAGGAGGCCTCCCTTATAACCTTTAGTCCAGGTTAGGGTACTTACCCAAGATGTAGGAGACCTCTCTGCTGGATGAGAAGGGATTTGAACAGGGTTTCCCACTTTACCGGTGAATGCCCTAGCCACGGGATGATGGGATATTCTGATGTGGGGCTCTTTCCATCTTTTTCGTTGAAGCCATTCCACTTTGTATTAAATATGAATTGGGCCAGAGTGTGAGAATCACTCTATAGTCCAGTGGTGCAGGCATTCACTTGAGAGGTGGTGAACCTCTGTTCAAATCCCTTCTCCTCAGGTAGACGGAGGAACTCCCAGAGTCTCCCACGTCCCAGGTGAGTTCCCTGACCACAGAGCCAAAGGTTTTAAGGGAGGTCCTCCTCCCCTACTACCTAGGCATTTTGTGTGGAGTTAAGCAGTTTCCTAAGCCAGCCTCCCAAGACACAGGAGAGGGGTCCCCAGCTGTGGGTTGCCAGCAGAGATAGGTGCCCAGTTCTGTGAGGAGTGGGACTTACAACATACCTCTCCCATTGGCTAGCTTGGATAGCTTCCCACCTAGCATGCTGGCTTTTGTGGATCTCATTCTCAGATGTCCATCTCTCCGCATGCATTGTTTAGGGAGCCTAGATGCCTAACCCAGGCTTTGTAGAGTCCCGTGACTTTTCAGGTGGCTTAAAAGCCAGGTGATGCAACACTCAACAATGCAATGCTACATCCTTTTATGAATCGAGGCTTCTGCTTTTTGGTGCCATGGATTCCATATTCCATATGTGCACAAAAAATGCATCACTGGCCCTTATCAAGAGACAGAGAATATACAAAACTGTAGCAACGCCTTGGGAGCAGGTCCCTCAAAATCTATGTCCCCTTTGTAATGTGGTCAGCTTAAAAAAGGAAGAGCTGTTAAAGCAAGCGGGGCGGGGCGCAGATAAGAATAGTGAATGATCTCGGGCAGTCCTTTCCAAAAGAGCAACACATGAAGCTACAGCATGAAAGGAACCATTAGACCCAAAGATCTAATAACATTCATTCGCCTGACATTATAGAAAAATGAAGATCAAGAAGAATGAGAGATTGCAATAAAGTGTAGGTTTTAAACGGATCAGTGACTTTAAATTGAAAGACCATTGGGACCATATGGAGAGCAGACACAGGATGTCTGGTACATCACAGTAAACTCAAAGGAAAACTGCTAACTTTCACCCAAAATCTCTCTCTCTCTCTCTCTCTCTCTCTCTCTCTCTCACACACACACACACACACACACACACACACACACACACACACACACACACACACACACAGACTCTGACCATGACACACACACACAAGCCTCTGTCCATGAAGAATTACTTGAGTGCACTTTGTAGGGTGACCAGATGTTTAGGGACAGTCTTGATTTTGGGGTCTTTTTCTTATATAGGCTCCTATTACCCCCCACCCCCGTCCCAATTTTTCACACTTGCTCTCTGGTCAACCGAGCACTTCGGAGCAGTGCTGGTTTTGTTCTTCCGAGGACAAGAAAATGTGAGTGACTTGAAAACATGAAAAGCTGCCGCATCACTTCTAGTTCCTGAATGCAGACAATATCTGCTTACATTAGTGCAGTTCAGAGCATTGTCAGTTCAGCTTTCCCAGCATCGTGCTGAACAGGACTGTTTTATTGCTGTTTTAGCTCAGGTTTGAAAGCCTGCCCTTCACCTTCCGCGCGCATTGACATTCAAAGGAAGCAACCGGGTGGCACAATGGATGGGTTTGTTTTGTTTTCTTTTGTTGGTTTGATTTTTGTGTGGAAAGTGACTGGCTATTTTTATATCCTAGTAACAACCTTTGGCCTGTCAGTAAAACATGGGAGGCTTTATAGTAAATGTTTTGCCTGACATTTTCTCAGAGGCGGCAGGAAATAATCAGCACAATAATTAGAGAGGCTATTTTGGACAGATCTGTAAATATCGATAGATTTATATACAGTATGAACGGCTTGTTTCTTATAGAATTTAATAGGCTTCTTTCGGTAAGAATGATTTTATATTTACACACAAAGGGAATCTGCCCTGCTGTGCCACTGCAAAGTCTCCTCTCCTCCCCCACCTCCAGTAACGACACACTGGGAGGGGTCATCTGATGGCACTGACCCCAGCACCTCTGGATCTAAAAGCATGAGTGTCTGCTGCTTGAGCTAAAGGACCACCTCCATTAGCTCAGAGGGAGTATAGACTTCCAGACAAAGTCTATCTACTAGAGTGAGACAAAAAGCAAATACTCTGTTGGTGTGAGTTATGGGGGTGTGACCATTTGGGACGGGCGGGGTGTCTGTCTCTGTACAACTTATGAATTTCTGGTTGATGTTATGGAGTTGTTATGAAATGGTTGTTTCATGGATGGAATGCCACTATGTGGATGTGGAATCCACCACTGCTGACAGGGTTGTAGTATGTCTCTACCAGACCAGGGATAATAGTCAGTCATTAACATGAACAACTGCGCTCTGACCAAACAACGGTTACGCTAAGGAGCTTGCCTGAGCGAGAAGACCAAGATTCTCTGCAGAGTCCATGTGATGTGGAGAGTAGGAAATCAGCAGCAGCGGAACATAGAAACTCTAAAGACACACAGGACGCTTTGGGCAGGAGAGAGGAGAAGATGGGTAGGCTTTCACAGCAAGGGGGTCCAGTTTAATGGTAGGGGAGACCAACTAAGGTCAGAGAAAGCTAGCTGATCTAAAGCAGCTCCATGATTCTGAAGCGACACCACATGCAGAAAGGGTTAGGATCCTGGGTACCACAGAGGGCTCTGCCCAACCCCAAAGAGCTCTCCAGAGTGGTGAGGAAACGGAGGCAGGGAAAGGCGTAGAGGTGTGTTCAATATTTCATCTCAATCTGTATATTTCTCATGCTGCCAAGCAGAGGGTAAATCGTGTTTAGAACCCTGTGCCAAGTCTGTCTGCGTGTCTGTTGACTTTCACTCTCATGTGGCCCTGAAAAGGCAGACTGTAAACCCAGAACACCCACAGGGCTGGAATTCTGGGAGAGGATATGTTTATGCTACAGGGGTGGGCCCCAAACACAACGGCCTGAGAAGTGGCCAGCCAGAATGGGTGGGGTGTGACAGGGTAGAGGGCTCTGCAAGGAAGTTAATACAGCCTCAGGCCACAGTAACGATTGTATGTACCGGTCTCCTGCAGGACCTGTGTGCTCCCTCCCCATGTATGGAGTCCTGTGTGAATCCATGAAAAGGGGGTGTGGTACCACAGAAGTGGCTGCCCATGCAGGAAGGGGAAGATCCATGCACGGAAGGACCCCACTCAGAGCTAGGAGTGATCTACCTCAGGGGTTCTCAACCAGGGGCCCAGGGCCTCTTGGGCGGTTGTAAGCAGATTTCAGGGGTCCACCAAGCAGGGTCAGCATGAGACTCGCTGTGGCTCAGGGCAGAAAGCCGAAGCCCCACGGCATGGGGCTGAAGCCTGGGGCCCTGAGCCCTGTTACCCAGGGCAGAAGCCGAAGCCTGAGCAATGTAGCTTTGCAAGGGGGGGGGGGGGGGGGGGACACTGTGGCTTGGGGCCCATGAGCAATTGTCCTGCTTTGTACTCCCTAATGCTGGCCCTGGCTTTTATATGCAGAAAAACAGTTGTTATGACACAGATAGGCCGTGGAGTTTTTATAGCATGGCGGGGGGCTTCCCAAAGGAAAAAAAGAACCCCTGATCTACCTTATATTCGCCTGAACAATGCACATGGTTTGAATTTCATTGTAAGCTGGTTTCCTCTGGTAAATCTGTATTCAGGAAACTTCCCATCCCTCCCAAAAATAATATTCTGTGTCTAATTGGCCAGAAAGGGTCCATAGGAGATTGAACAGGTTGTTCTAATTGAGCAGATAAATCTGCACAGTAAAATGCTCATTACATAGCCAGTAGATTCAAATGCCCACTGCAGAGTCTGTCCCGGTCTATCCGTTAAATAAATATAGAGCTAAACTGTTTTTGGAAAGTCATATTATGTAATCAATACAGGGAAGGGCTCCTTTAGCACCATTCCCATCTACTGTATAATTATATACTTGGGATGGGAATGTTCATAGCCATATGGACAGGCTCAATGCCCACGTGTAGTAGCTAATTTTAAAAATGGCAGCATATCTGTTTCTCTCCCCCATTTTTCAGAATACCAAAGCAGTTAGATCACATTCTGGAGCAATCGGTTTCTCCAATTCTTTCCTCCTCATTGTTGTTTTAATCAAACACATTTCTTTTTCTTTCTCTTTAGTGCTCCCAGACAGAGATCTTATATGTCAACTGTAGCCCGGAGCAAATGTTTTCTACTCAAGTTATAAAAACCTCTTCCAAATGGGGCTTTCTAATGGAAATGCTGCTAATGCTTTGTCTGTATTGCCGAGAACAGGGAGAGTGTTATGGAGAGAAAGAGAGAGAGACCTAGGCTAGGTCTGCACTGGAGAGGGAGAGGCGTATCTGAAGTCGGCATATCTTAGGTTGATTTTCCTGGCCATGAGGACAGCGGCGAGTCGACCGCTGCCGCTCCCCCGTCAACTCTGCTTCCGCCTCTCGCCGCGGTGGAGTTCCGGAGTCAAGGGCAGAGCGATCGAGGATCGATTTTATCACGTCTACACTAGATGTCTACACTAGACACGATAAATCGATCCCCGATAGCTCGAACACTACCCGCCGATCTGGCGGATAGTGTAGACGTACCCCTAGAGACAGGTACATAAATTGACATAAAGAGGGATGGGAAGTTCAGAAACAGGCAGACAGATTCAGAGACAGAGAGGAGGAGAGAAAGACAGAGCTACAGAAAGAGAGAGAGAAAATGATGTGCTACCAAATGAATAGCAGCTAATAAGTCAGAAGGAAATATTATGATGTTTATGATGCTGCTATAAAACCTGAAGAAGCAATTAGGCTGAGAACATAAATTTTGCAGCTGTATTGTCCTAGCATTACACCGAACTGGTGAATGAGCTGATACAGTGCTGTACTGTTGTCATTATGTGCCAGTTGTATTATTCTTTCCAGTCCTTACAGATCAAAGTAACTGTTCTATAAACTGTGGAAGATCAATGTACAATTAACATCCCCTCCCCACTTTTCTCTCTCTTGATACCATCTGAGGTGTCAAGACTTCTTCTAGAACCTCTGAATGCTCAGTTTTCATCGTCTTGTGGGTCAGTCCTGCGAGATCCCAGTGTCGGATTTTCAGAGGTGCTGAGCACCTGCAGCTCCCATTGACGTTAGCTGGAATTATGGGTGGTTAGCATCTCCGAAAATTGTCTCCTACGGGTGCTGAGTGGGCTCACCTACCCCTGGGCCTGATCCTGTGAGGGGCTCACCTATCAACACCCATTAGCTGCAAGATCAGGCCCTGTTAGTTTTCCTTTTACAGTTTTTCCTTACAGGAGGCAGTGTGGAATGGAAGGGTGAAAGCAGCATGGAGAGAGAGGCAGGTGGGCCTGAGTTCTAATCCTAGCTTTGCCACTGGTTTGCTGTGTAGCCTTGGGCAAGACACTTTAACTCTGCCTTAGCGTCCCTATCTGTAAAATGTGGAAATTAATACTTACCTATCTACCTCCCACAGGTGTTAGGAGGTTTAGTTAGACTGGTTCTATATTAGGTGCAGCAGTTGAATGAACTGGATTTTAAATTGAGTTAGTTAAACCAGTGCAGACCCCTAATGTAAACGTACTTAAGTCAGTTTCACCCTCACTTAATTAGGTAATACATGGACGCAGGCTAATCCTCTCTCAAACTGGGTTAAATATGTCTACATTAAGGGTTTACACAAGTTTGACTAGACTGATTTGAAATCAATTTGGTTTAACGTGTGCAACTTTTCTAATGGAGTCACAAGCCCTCAACTAATGATTATGTTATATGCGTTATATAAGGGCTAAGTACCATTATGTGTCCCAAAACTATAAAGACTCCAGCACTGTAGTAAAAAGACTCTGGTATAGATATTCAGTGGTTATTCAGTGTGTTAAAATAAAGGATAAGATTTTGCATGTTGCAAAGCCATCCTCTCAGCTGTTTTTTGTAGCATTTGAAAGAGTTAAGCCTAAAACCGGAATGTCTTGGGAATGTTGGCAGAGAGGAGCGAGAGCTGCTTTTTTTTTTTTTCCCCTGGATGGAATCCCAGCACTTTGAAAACTAAGTGATGACTTTGGATCTAAGTATGTTTCTCGGTTCCACTGCAGAGAGCTGGGAAGTGAGATGCAAAGTAACCAAGAAGCCCTTTGCGAGGGATGTCTGATTCCCTGCCTACCCCGGGACGGATATTTTTACCTTGTCTCTAGTGATTCCTGGAGGCAGCGGAATTTGATTTGAGACGATACATATGGATCTTTGAAAGAAATAATTTCCTTAAGGAGGGGACAGAAACATCCCAACCGGCTTATTTTGGCTACAGCTGTTTCTCCTTTGATGGAAATCGCTGTGACACTTGAACCTTGCATTTCATAAGGAGTCTAGGAATTAGCTAACTGCCTTTGATAGGGGGTGCTGTGTCTTTCATGAGACTAGCTGGCATGGCTGCCGTACTCTTTGGCTTTGAGGATCTCCTCTACAGTTGGGACAGCCTGGTGTGGAACTTGACTTCACGGGCTCTGAGGACTTGCCGGTTTGGAAATCTGCGGGTCCTGCAGCTGATGCTGAAGCCATGGTGCATTTCCAGAGCGGTTTACCAGGTAGGGAGCAATGGTTTTAAAACCCTGGGCCAAATCCTGAGGCCTTGACTCAGTCCCTGCTTGGGAAAATTCCTACTCGAGTCCGGCGAGACCCAGTCCTGCAAAATGCTGAACACCGTGAGCTCCCCATTAAAGTCAATGGGAAGTGAGGCTCCTCAGCACAAATAGGAAGAGATGTGGGGACAGACAAAAACAGTTTGAGATCCAGGGGCGTTCTGCCTGAGTCAAAACTGAGGGCCAGGTTCTGCAAGCCCTAAGATACCCTATTGTATATGTAAGGGAGGCAAATTCTGGCCTGGAGTAGGGATCACACTCTATTGCATAAATTCTCCTCGTGAAACTTTCTCTATTCACCAGGGCCTGGACTCTGCCACCATTACTCGTGCTGATTAGCACCTTACTCCTTGAGTATTCCCACTGGCTCCACAAGGAGTAGGGTGCCACTCAGCATGAATAAGGCTGCTGAATCTAGCCCTGAAGAGCTATAATTTGCATGCAGAAAATGATTAAAAGTGGGCTTTAAAATGTAACAAAATTAAACGGTGAAAGTCCTATATACTAATCCAGCCTCGCAAAACTCTGAAATAATATTGATTGGTGTGTAAAATACCGTTTGAGTTTTTTCTCATCGTTATGGTAAGGGTGGGCAAATAGATTTTGTGCCTGAGCTAGTGAATGTTCCTGACAATGTTGCAAGGTTGTCCTCGTTAACAAAGGGAAATGCTAACCAGCCGAGTCAGGACATTTAGGATGGTCACAGATTGGACTGAATAACTGAGATAACATCAGACCTTGGATTGATGGATCCACACCTGTGTTTGGAAAAGGCATTTTTTGCTAAACTAGTTTGCGTAGTATGTGCCTTCTCTGCTCGTTGGAAGTCACCATGTTCAGCATAGTTGCGTGTAATGGACCTGATTTAAAGCCCATTGAAATCACTGGAATTCTTTCCATGGATTTCAGCAACCTTTGGTTCATTCCCACTATTAACAATCTTGAATGCTTTGGTCCCCCTAACTTTATCAACAGATTCGCAGAATTGTTTGGAATTCAGCTGTTTTTTTAAAATATCAGTTTGCCCTGGAAGGTATCAATGAACAGTCATAACTAAATGAATCCCCAGTCCCTCTCCCCCCCAGTAGTTGCTGATTGTATTTGTGTCAGAGACCGCTTCTGAAAGCGGCATGGACGTTATTGCAATGAACTGATGCATGCTCCATGTGAATTAAGCCAAACGCTCTGGCTGCGTTCTAGGCTCCCTTATACCAGGGTAAATCCCCAGTTCTAGAATGGAGTCTGACACATGCTCTGTGTATGGGGTAGAATGTGGCTGCAGTACCCCAGAAGCAACACAGGGAAGGAATTGTGCAAGTTCCCTTCTTGTTTACCCCTGGCCCTGGAGGTGCGGAGTCACTAGTAATTAGCTGCTGGCCTATACCAGCTGTTCCCCCACATGCTGACTCAACTATGCTGACTCCTTTATGTCCCTGCATGGATCCTTAATCCAAGCCACCAATCTAATCCTGGTGTAACTCCTTTGAAGTCAATGATTTTACTGCAGGATTTGCTCTGCAGTCAGAGGTGATCCGGGCTCACCATGTTCAACTAAATTGCTTCTTCTACAGTGTGCACAAGCAGGAACTCTACTGTACAGTGACTGCAGGGACCCCATTCATTCATCAGAACAGCCAGAGAAATCACATGGCCAAACGTTGGTGCCTGCATTCTAAAAACTGACATCGACTAGGAATGACTGCCCGGGGCTGGATAGGTTTAGAACCGACCCTTTGCCCTTCTTCAGACTGAACCTGTGAACCTTTCCAGAGCTTTGATACAATCCACACCTCCTTATTTTGTTGCTGTTGACCACACCTTACTTTCAAGCTCTTTTGCACCGCCTGGTTGGAGAAAGGAACGGAAGCAGAAGTGCCAAAATGCTGACAGAGAGACTGCGGCGGGGGAGGCCAATTTGGTGAGGCGCTGAGCATCCTCATCTCCACTGACTTCAAGGGGGAGCTTGAGGGAGCTCAGCATTTCACAGAATTGGGCCCTCAGGATTTCTGGAACTGAAAGTACCAGAAATCTCGTGAAGTAGTCTGTTCTCGTCGGATTTCTAGCCTAGTTTCACAATCAAGGGTTCAAGTCAGGTACAGACAAACGTGTGATTTTAGGAGACAGGCCTCACGGCCAATCCCAATCCTGGCAATGACACATTCTGTAGCCTTGGGAAAGTCGCTTCACTTTGGGAAAGTCACTGCACATTAGTGCCTCAATTTCCCCATCTGTAAAATGGCCACAAAACCACTTGATCTTCCCTAAACCTGAGTGTGTGTAGATTCCAAGAACTTTGCAGAAAGGGTGGGGGGCAAATCTGGTGTGTTTCAGTTGGGGAGAATATTGGAATCTGGTGGAAAGAGGTGCTGAAAAGCACCCATCCATCCTTGGCCAGAGTTAAGGTTGTGGGGTGTTCTCTGTGGTTGTGCTAGTGGTAGATGAGTTCCCAGGGTAGAGGAGTAGAGGGTATGTAATACTGATTGTCTTGCTTCTTAGGTTTTCTGTTAAGCTATATTACAACAGGCTGACCTTTACTGACACATAACACGGTGCTTTTATGTATTCTATGAATAATTTTCCCCGGTATCCGACCATCTCTAAACATTGACATGATATTTTAATAACATTGTGACTAGCCAGAGAGCCTGCCTGCATAATCATTTCCTACTTTGAGCCTGAGACTTTTTTTAGCTGCTTGTTATTGAGCTGATCTAAATAATGCCTCAATTACCCTAGTTTTGTCTGCCTGGAGAATATGAATTCCCTGCTGCTAGTTCATCTTGAAAGCGTTGTGCACACCAGCCACGGGATCTCTGCCTCTTCCCAGGACTAAACTGTGCTTAAAAAAGGAGGATTATACAGCTCTGTGCAAATTAGGGACAACATTCTGCCCAGCACTCAACTCTCCTTTCCTTTTGTTACAAAGCAGAGCTAATAACCCAGAGGCACAACTGCACTTGCTGTGGGGGACTTACCAGTTCACCTATCATGAGATTGGCTGGAGGGTGCCAGAGTTTGAAGCATTTCCTGCTTGAGTCATGTCATGTTTTGGAGAGTGGGTGGGAACGGAAGAGGAGAAGGAAAATATGTGCGTGATTTCTGGGGGCTAGATTTCAATGTCTGGGGCAGTCGCAGATTGAGAGCATCAGGCTAAGCTTAGGTAGGTGTTGCGGGTTGTGAGGGTCCCAGAGCAAGCCTGGAGGTCTACACAACAATGAAGCTGCCCCACAGCCCGAGCCCCACAAACTTGAGTTAGCTGAACCCGGCCAGCCGCAAGTGTTATTTTGTAGTGTAGACATACCCTAAATTCCCAGATATGGCTCTGTCAGTGCACCGTGATCCCACACACTCCTGATCTGCAGCCCAATACATTCAAGTAGCAGCTGTCTCCTGGGTACAGCATGCCAATGGTGCAGAATTACTGTATGTGGATGGCTTTGAGATGTACTGGTGGGAAACCACCTAAACTATCTCACTGGTGAGCTGTGCTCTCCGGAGGGCGACGGGCTAATGCCTGCA
This sequence comes from Malaclemys terrapin pileata, assembly GCF_027887155.1. Taxonomy (NCBI): domain Eukaryota; kingdom Metazoa; phylum Chordata; order Testudines; family Emydidae; genus Malaclemys; species Malaclemys terrapin. The sequence goes on along the minus strand of NC_071505.1, from coordinate 15,950,645 downwards.
CTCATTGCACCCATCTAGCTCTTTATACTGATGGTGGCTACAACAGATGTGGCATCTACAGATCATTTATAAAAACCATAAAGGACTATCAGGGTGAAATAAGGTTAGAGTGGGCTTGGTGCCTCTGGAATGTTACCACCCAGCTCCATGAAAGGAATCCGTCTTGTTCCTCCCAGCCACTGCCTGGGCCCAAATGGTTCTTTTCCCTATGTCCTGACCCAGCAGCAAGGAGCGGCCATCTGTGCGACATCCTGCTTGCTGCTCCGTGGTTCACTGCTACACTAGGGCCCCTTCAAACTGCAGGCCCCAGTCCTAAGGTCTATCAGTCTTCATGCTGCAGGGCATAAGGTGAATACTAGCTGAGGTCAGGAAGAAATGTATTATTTGAATTATAGTAGCGTGAAGAGTGATTGCACTGTCCAAGCACAGAAAAAGACAGTCCCTGTCCCACAGAGCTTACTATCTATGTCTAAGACAAGAGACAGTGGACCAGGAAGCACAAGGAAACCATGAGGTGATTATGGTCAACACAATAAGCTGTGGTCAGAGCACAACCCGCTGCTACCCACTGTCCAGGTTTTTAAAGATATTATGAGAAGAGGAGAGTTTTAATGAGGGCTTTGAAAGACATCACCCCTCCATTATCTAATATGGCACAGTGAGTGCATTAGGGAGATTCCCAAACCCAAGTCATTCTTTTTAGGTGACAGATCTGAGGAACTGTCCCAGACTGAGGTATCATTAGAGGAGGTTTTGGAACAAATTGATAAATTAAACAGTAATAAGTCACCAGGAGCAGATGGGATTCACCCAAGAGTTCTGAAGGAACTCAAATGTGAAATTGCAGAACTACTAACTGTAGTCTGTAACCTATCATTTAAATCAGCTTCTGTACCAGATGACTGGAGGATAGCTAATGTGATGCCAATTTTTAAAAAGGGCTCCAGAGGTGATCCCGGCAATTACAGGCCTGTAAGCCTGACTTCAGTACCGGGCAAACTGGTTGAAACTATACTAAAGAACAATATTGTCAGACATATAGATGAACATAATTTGTTGAGGAAGAGTCAACATGGTTTTAGTAAAGGGAAATCATGCCTCACCAATCTATTAGAATTTTTTGAGGGGGTCAACAAGCATGTGGACCAAGGGGATCCAGTGGATATAGTGTACTTAGATTTTCAGAAAGCTTTTGACAAGTTCCCTCACCAAAGGCTCTCTGCCACGGGATAAGAGGGAAGGTGCTTTCGTGGATTGGTAACTGGTAAAAAGATAGGAAACAAAGGGTAGGTATAAATGGTCAGTTTTCAGAGTGGAGAGAAGTAAATAGTAGTGTCCCCCAGGGGTCTGTTCTGGGACCAGTCCTATTCAACATATTCATAAATGATCTGGAAAAAGGGGTAAACAGCGAGGTGACAAAATTTGCAGATAATACAAAATTACTAAAGATAGTTAAGACCCAGGCAGACTGCGAAGCACTACAAAAGGATCTCTCAAAACTGGGTGACTGGGCAACAAAATGGCAGATGAAATTTCATGTTGATAAATGCAAAATAATGCACATTGGATAGCACAATCCCAACAATACATATAAAATGATGGGGTCTAAATTAGGTGTTACCACTCAATAAAGAGATCTTGGAGTCGTGGATAGTTCTCTGAAAACATCCACTCAATGTGCAGCGACAGTCAAAAAAGCAAACAGAATTCTGGGAATAATTAAGAAAGGGATAGATAATAGGATAGAAAATATCATTTTGCCTCTATATAAATCCATGCTATGCCCACATCTTGAATACCGTGTGCAGATGTGGTTGCCCCATCTCAAAGATATATTGGAATTGGAAAAGGTTCAGAAAAGGTCAACAAAAATGATTAGGGGTATGGAACAGCTTCCATATGAGGAGAGATTAATAAGACTGGGACCTTTCAGCTTGGAAAAGAAACGGCTAAAGGGAGATATGATTGAGGTCTATAAAATCATGACCGGTATAGAGAAAGTAGATAAGAAAGTGTTGTTTACTACTTCTCATAACACAAGAACTAGGGGTCACCAAATGAAATTAAAAGGCAGCAAGTTTAAAACAAATAAAAGGAAGTATTTCTTCACACAATGCACAGTCACCTGTGGAACTTCTTAACAGAGGAGGTTGTGAAAGCCAAGACCGTAACAGGGTTCAAAAAAGAACTAGATAAATTCATGGAGGATAGGTCCATCAATGGTTATTAACCAGGATGGGCAGGAATAGTGTCCCTAGCCTCTGTTTGCCAGACGCTGGGAATGAGCGACACGGGATGGATCACTTGATCATTACCTGTTCTGTTCATTCCCTCTGGGGCACCTGGCACTGGCCACTGTTGGAAGACAGGATACTGGGCTAGATGGTCCCTTGGTCTGACCCAGTAGGGCTGTTCTTATGTTCTTAGGCTGGAGTTTTTATGTCTTCTTCCAAAGTATCCAGCATTTGCTGCTGCTAGAGTCAGGATACTGGATTTGAAGGACCATTGTTCTTCCCTGGCGTGGCACTCTTTGTGTTCATACGGGGTGCTCAGGAGTGAGGGGAGAGTCCTACATGGGGATATGTACGAATATTTCCAAATTGTTATGCCGGAGTGGGGATAGGCTTAGAAATGCCCCATCTCTGCAGCACATCCGGGGGAATTTGGAAAAGAGCAGAGTTCTTTTCTCCTTATTGCCTTAGGAAAACTGGCAGTGCACTATGGGGTTTCATGCTGCCCCTGCCTCAGCAGAAGCAATGCAGCTCCACTGTGCAAGGTAAGGGGAGTGTAGGGTCTCCAAGAGCTGTGTGTATGATGCAGACTCTTTGGCTCTGGGCAGCTCTTGCATGGCTGCATGCAGGGGCAGGCTGTGCACGAAGCCTAAGGATCCATTGCTCTACGGAGCCTCCTATCCAGTGTCAGAGCTACAACTCATCTGACGGGAAGGAAAACATTAGGGCGGGGATTTTCTGTTTGTTCAGAGGATGTAGTTCTATGGGGACTGAATGGCTCAGGGGATTGGCAATAGAGTAGATCTTTCACCTCTCGATCACAGTTTGTATCTAACAGTGAGTGAACTGTGTTACCATCTGATTCCTAAGGCCAAGGATGAATAAAAGTGTGTGTGTGTGTGTGTGTGTGTGTGTGTGGCAATGCAACAATCCAACTGGTATTTCTCTGTCTAACTCTATGCACTGTGCATGCAATAGCCAAATGTTTGGGCAGTCCTGCCTGCAAACACCGATGTGCATTTGCTCTGGTTTTGTTCTAGACTGATGGGTCAGGGCAAGTTTTTTGTTTGTTTGTTTGTTTGTTTTTTCTTAGAGGTTACTGTGCCGTTTCCACCACACAAACCCTGAAAACAATTTGTGGGTCTTGGCCAAATAATCTTCAGGTTTGTTTGTTTTTTCCTTCTTAAGCCACATCTAAATATTGTCTGCACAGCCACGAAGTTCAACCCCTCGTACTATTTTCTGTTAAGCCCACGTATGCTGAATTGCAGCTGACACTATTCTGAAGGGCATCGTTCCAAGATTGACACAGGAACGCTAGCGAAGGCCAGCTTTGTGGGTTTGCCCAAAGCAAAGACACTGCAGGCCTCAATATAATTAATGCATCCTCCTTTATTTTCAACAATTGGTGTGAGATCTGAGAAAGCAAATGAAATCCCATCAGCCTTGTGTTTATAATAGCAGCAATGAATTAGCCGAGCCCAGCTGGAATAGCAGCGTTTCTAGAGAGTTACGCTGGGCACTATGGACTGAGCTAGGAATTGCATCCTTTCCGTTAAATATTGCAGTCTCTAGCTTTAAAACTGGAACTAAACTAGCAAGCAAATGTGGCTGGAGTGGTTCAAGCTGTTTGTTACGTGTAATATTTGTTACAAATGTAGGCTGAAATTATTGGAAGTGCCCTCTGATTTTGTGTGTCAAAACTGGACCAGTCAGCGGCGGTGCTGAGAACCTGCAGCCCCAATTGACTTCGAGTGGTCCAAGGGGTGCTCATTGGGAAGATAGGCACCTCCAAATGAAAGGCACCCAAATTCAGAGGGCATCCTTGAATGCGTAGACCTCAGTCCCTTTTTTCCCCACAGGGAATCATTTTGGGAGCCAATTGCTGGAACGTACTTGTCTGAATCATTTGGACAATAGTTTGCAGGGGACTGGGCTACTAGATGACCTCTCGAGGTCCCTTCCAATCCTACGATTCTATGAAATAACTTTTTTGTCGATGCGTTGTTTGCAAACCTGTTCGCTTCTACTGTTTTCTGTGTTGTGTTCATATCCTGTAACTGGTCACCTAAATTACATGGGAAGCTCCCAGACTGGATGGCAGAAACACATTTAAAAAGGAAAATGGCAAATAATATACTTCCAGAACTTTGAGACAAACATTTGCTTGTGCTAGAATTCATGGAACTGTCGGGATCTGGGGCATTTTCACCAGTGCCCAAAAGCTGTCTGAATACCATGAATAGCTAATGTGACCCCCATGAACCATACTGAAATAAACACAGTGCCTTTATTTCTGGAAATAGTCACAAATCAAGGATTTGGGGGAGGGGAGGTTGACCAGCAATTAAACGGGATTTTGGTAAATACAGTTCTAAACCACTCCAGCATATACATTGACCTCTCAAAGTTCCTTTACTATTTATTCAATCTCAGAGTCCATAGGCAAATTTTTTAGTTTCCTCGCCATGTCTGTGCAGTGTCAGAACGTTCAGCAGGCAGGGGGATAATGTTAGTAACAGTCTGTTTAAAATCCAACCGACTGTTCTTAGCATGTCTGAAGCTCGAGATTGGACAGAGAACAGTTTTGGGTGGAGTTTTGCTATCAAACCCTGCAGATATTTAATTTCTCACAGACAGTATATAGCAGTAATATTAGCATTTACACAGCGCTTTTTGTCCCTAGATTGCAAAGCACTTTACAAAGGCGATTACCATCGTCTTTATTTTAATGCTGGGGAAACTGAGTCACAAAAAGGTGACATGACTTGCCCAAAGTCACAGAGTGAGTCAGTGGCGGAGCCAGGAATAAAAACAAGGTCTCGGTATTTTGTCTAATGCCCTATATATTAGATCTCACTGTTCTTTAATCCAGCTCTGTCTACATATGGACACATGGGGAAGGACCCAGGCTATAGGCTGTGAGACTCCAAGGGTCAGATGTTAACCTTGTGTGAGTGAACTTCAATGCCCTTTGAAACGGAAGGAGTTGCACAGGGCTGAATTTGGCCCTTTGACTCTGTCCGGTTGGCAGGCCAGGAAAGAGGAAAGGGAGGATGAAGGAAATCCAGAGGAGGGGAAGGAGAGGAAGACAGGTTGTAAAAACAAAAATAGAGAAAAAGGGGTAAGATGGGGGGGGGAAGGAGTTCAGGGGGAGGGATGAGCAGGGAGGAAGAGTCCTCTTGGGATGCTGTGGGAGGAGGATAAAGGCAATGTGAGCTAGGAGGAAGAATTTCTGCAGGCAGACTCCAGTGATTTCTGTAGGGTTCTGTGGTTTTGGTGACTCCAGACCCTAGATCCTGCTCCCATTGAAGTCAAAGGCAAAACTCCCATTGACACGTGTGGGGCAGGATCGAGCCCTAAGTTTCAGCACACCCCTGTACGTGAAAATGCTTGACATACAGTGACTCCTCGATAGCCTGCCCTGATCCAGCCCATAGACTTCTAGATCCATTTGAAAGGCTTCAGTAATAAACCCGGACTTTTCCTTTATTCCACAGAGCTCTCAGTTGATTAAACCAAGAGCTCTACTCATCACCTAACAGTGTTTACTAGCAGAGAAAGTTTCACTCTGGAGACAGGGATCCCTTTCTGCATGCAGGCTGAAATCTGTCTTGCTGTATGTAGTCTTAGAACAGACTACAGCTGGGTTGAGAGAAAGTGCAGTCCTGTGCTTTGACCACAAGACTGATTCATGGCTTCTCTCTTTCAAAGCTTCCGTGAGCCAGGACTCCTGAGCAAGTCACTTGGCTTTTCTGTACCTCCATTGACCATTTGTGAAAAGGGCGTAAAACTTACGTACCTTATAGGATTGTCCTAACAAGCACGCTGCCTCTGCGGCACTACCGACACCATCTGAATGTGTTCCGCTTTGACAAGAGAAAATAAAATCTGCAGCTCCCCTAAATGAACGTGCTCAAATGAGTAACCAAATAATATTATCTCTATAACCCTCGTCCTCCTTTACCCCTTTGTGCATGTTTTATCCTCATTTGTCTGTCAATTGTAAGCCCCTTAGGGCAGGAATCCCCCTTCAGTGTGTTTTCTGCCCGGGGCTTAGCACGTCACGGGCGCTGTTGTACAAAGTAGTTGATTTTAGTTTAAATAGGTTAATTCTTACAATGAGTGTCATGGCGCTGGCAAAGAGCTTGGAGGCCCTTTCTTGCCACTCCACCTCTCTGTGACCCAGTTACCCCACCTGCAAAGGGAAGGGATGGTGCCTAAGTAGCAGAGTGCTGTGAGAGTCAAGGATTTCTGGGCTTTGGGTGGCATTCATCCAGATGTAGAAGCAGGGGTGCTGGAACAATTTGTATAGTGGGGGGAGCTGCTGTGAGCCATTGAACCAAACTGAACCCTGTATATAATAGAAACCACTTCAAGCCAGGGGGTGGGGCAGCACCCCCAGCACCCCTACTTCCAGCACCTATGTGTAGAAGGCTCACACAGAGCTCTGCGAGCCACTTAAGCCCCGGTGTGAAGGAAAGAGCAAAGCAGCCAGACTCCGTTCACTGAACAATGAGGGGTGACCACTGGGGACGGCCCGTAGGAGATGATGCTGGGCCCACAAGCCCATCGATCGCATCAGCCCTAATACCCTCCACACGTGGCAGTGGGACTGCAGCCATCACTGCAGCTTTTGACTTGGAAACTAGCTATGGTGAGGCTGTGTCTCCACCCAACTCCCTGTCCTCAGCCTGAGGGAGACGGGGACTTGGCATTCCTGCACGTGACGTCCAGGCATTCAGGCACTATATGTGGGTAACATGGATTTCACACACCCCCAGGAGGCATATGGGAAAGATCCATCCTCATCTTAGTCATTTCTCATTCCAGTCTCTCTGAAAACGTTTTATTATGTGTAACCACAACGAGGCGTTCTGCCTTTCATGGGCCTGCCATACGGCTCTACAAAGCCAGATGAGCCAGCACGGATGCGGCAGGGAGGAAGGAGAGGGCTGAAATGTTAAACCTATCATTTCAAACTGGTAAAACTCCGGGCTCTTGATTTAAAGCTTCGTAGCAGACTAGATTAATGTGGAATTCAAGCAAGCCAGCTCTTTGCTTTCCTTTCTCGTCTGGCGTATTAGCATTTCACATTAATCTAGTCAGCTCTGGAGCTAGGCGGTCTGAGGAAACAAGGGATTAGGGGTGTGGGAGTGTGAGGTGGGCAAGAAAATAGAGCCAGATAAGTTTATCATTTAACTAGCTAAAGAGAGATCAGGGGCCTAATTTAGATCTCTCAGAGCAGTGTAAATCAGGAGTGACTCCTCTGAAGTCAACAAGCCTAATGCTGCTCTCGTGCTGGGTTTTGTGCCAGTTTAACTCCATTGATACTCCTGATTTGCAATGGTGTGAGAGGGGAATCTGTCCACTAGTGAGTTTCACTTATGCAACATTAACTTACTGTGTTTATTACAGTAATGCGCAGGGGACAACTGAGAACGGGGTCACATTGTGCCAGGCACCACACAAACACAGAATGAGGGACAGTCCTGGCCCCAGAAAACTTACAGTCTAAACAGACACACCAGATCCGGGGTGGGGGAGGAGAAGGAGGGAACGAACAACGTGATGGCAGCCAGCATCATGACATTGCTACAATACATCTCTACCCTGATATAACGTGACCCGATATAACATGAATTCGGATATAAAGCGGTAAAGCAGTGCTCCAGGGAGGGGGTGGGGCGGGGAAGGGCTACGCACTCTGGCGGATCAAAGCACGTTCAATATAACGCGGTTTCACCTATAACGCAGTAAGATTTTTTGGCTCCCAAGGACAGCATTATATCAGGGTAGAGGTGTATTTGTTCTTTTTGTTTTGTGATTTAAATGTAACTGATTCCAGTGTAAGAGACAGGCCCCTAGAGCTTGTGCAATGGCTCTATGAACAAACCTATCTTCAGCCAGGGCCCAGTCCTGTCAGGTGCTGACATCAGTGGGAATTGAAGGTGCCCAGGATCAGGCCCTGGAGGAGCTGTCTCCTGCGGCATTGTAAATGGGTCAGGCACTTCAGAGGGAGGCAGCTCATATAATTCCCAGCTTTGAGGTGCTCACGGTGCCTTCTCCCCAGCGCTTTCGCCCCGCAAGTCAGCAGACTCTCTACCCACCCCTGAGACTCCTCAGACCTTTATTGCTACATATTTAAGAATTTATGAGACTTGAACTGCTTTCCTTAAAACACTAGAATCCCAGAAAGGGATAATTATCCCCACATGTTTCATAAAGCACTCAAGACATTTCTGGTTTTTAAGCTTCACTCCCCCTTCTCATTAGAGGTGGGAAGAGGAGGGGAGAAAAAGCAAACATGTTACAAATTCATCCGTGCCAGAAAACTAATCTGAGTGGGCAATAAAACCGTCTGGGGAAGAGCGGTAACTGCGCCAGGCTGCCTGTTCGCAGCTTGGTTGGAGACAATACAAGAGGTGTTCAATAAGTTCCTGGCCTGAGGTATTTACACTAGACATTTTAAAAAGAAAGTTCACTCTGTATGATATTTCCTCCTCACGGCCCAGTTTCCCTGATCACTTTCCCTGCCTTTCTAGAGCTGTCAAGGTCGTCAGCAGTTTGGCAAGTCCCCACCACCACCGCAGTCTGCTTCCTCCATAACGCGGCCACAGAGTGGTACCAGCAGGAAAGAAGCTGAAACGTTAATAATGTGAAATATTCAAATAAAGTCAAGTGCTAATCGTCTCGCACAGGATGCCAAGTTGGCATGCGCAGACTGGGTCTTGTTGGCCTCCCTTGCCATCCAGCCGAGCCCCTCCATGGGGGAATAGTGGCTAATTCCAGGGAAAGCTAGCACAAGAGAGCTGTGGGGAATGTTACGCTGCACCCCAGACCAGCTGGGACTGAACCTTGGGTTCGAGTTTCAATGTGGCGAAGAGCCCACACTTGCTGAAGTTCTGTGAATATGAGCAGAGGTTGTTTGTACAGCTGAGAGAGAAGGGAATCTCCCTCCCATCAGATGGCTCCCTCACTGGCCCCCAAACACCCACAACCCCTCTTACCTTCAGGAGGCTTTGGGATGGGACCAGAGGCTTAGGGGCTTGCTAGTAGTAGGGAGGGGGGAAGTGGAGGAGAATGGACTGCCTTGGGGGACTCCATTTGGAGGCTCAAGTTTGTTGAAGTTGATCCTGCAAGCTATACCCCACCAGCTGGTTTACCGCCAGCTTGAGTGAGCCAATAAAGAACCACGTAGGACCGCAGGGCGGTGTTCACTAACTCCTTGCAAACCAGCCTTGCAGGACTCACACAGTCATGTGACAAATTGTCCAACTCTGATGGGAAGCAAAAACTAAAACAAACACCACATTGTCCTACCTGTACCTTTTTAAGTTCATTTTTAGTGCTGGTGGAAAGGGATCAGATGGTCAGGTGTGGAGACTGAGTCCCTTTGCAGGGTTTATCTACAGAAGATACAAAGCAGGGTATACAGCAGTGGAAGCTTCTTCCACACTGCCCTATTACAACCTAGATTTGCAAGGACCTCCTCTGTGGGTAAAAGGATCCTTCAGGTCCATTCTTTCCTTTGGAGTAGAGATGGCCAGTACAGACTTTGGGTTGGGGGGTAGTCTCTTACACTGTCAACTCCAGACCAGCAGGAAGTCAAGTGAGAACATCAGCTTGGGCCACCAACCAGACAGCAGAGACTAATAACTTTCAGTTGGCACTGGCCTGGAATGAATTTGGAATAATGACAAAATTTAAAAGTTCTGAATTCCATTGCCCAATCCCTGGGCTGTCCAATGCCTGCTCTTTGCTTCTGCCCACATGGGATGATCCCAATGAGAAATAACATCCACCTCAAAAATGACGAACACCCATTTCTGGCCTGTACATAATAGAAATACAGTCACTCAAACCGCAAGGGGAATACTGTTAAACCCCATGATTGGTGGAAACCAACTCCAAGCTCTCCGATAGGTAGACTACCTGGGACCAGATCCTGCAATCCATACTCAGACAGAACACCCACTCACTTCAACTGTTCAAATTCACATAACTTGGTCTTATAACTTGTAATAAAAAGATCAGTGTGGCTTCACCCAGCAGCCCATTCCTGGTAAAGAAACTGTGCCTGTTCCCAGTGATGGTCTTGCATGGGGCACAGTATTCTGGAAATTTTTGAACCCAGTAGGGAATTTTGCCTGAGTAAGTATTGCACGATTTGGCCCTTGGTGGGTTTTCTCTTCACAAGAAAAAAATGCACACTAATCTATAGGCTAATGCTATGGTTTGAGATGCCTTAGGGTGACCAGATAGCAAGTGTGAAAAATCGGGACAGGGGGTGGGGGGTAATAGGAGCCTATATAGGAAAAAGCCCCAAATATCAGGACTGTCCCTATAAAATGGGACATCTGGTCACCCTAAGATGCCTCCAAATTAGGAGTGCTCTCATCAGTTTCTTTTGCCTTGTAAAAGACAATGTCCATAGGAAAATGTGCTTTCCTCTCTGCGAAAGAAGCCATCCGATGCTCTACTGCAGTGAAGAGGCACTCCATGGAGTGGGTGGTGATGTGATGATGCCTAGGAACAAAGGTGGAGCTGATTAGTGTCTTTAGTGAGATCCTTCCCTAATTTTATTTGTGACTAGATCCGAAATGTTAGGATGAATCATTTGCACTTGTGCAGAAGCGCTCTTCACATTCAAAAGATGGCACCCAACTGTTAGGAGAAAAATAGCTCGCTCTGGGGTACTGGGAGTGTTTGGGAAAAACAAACCCAAATTAGACACTTAAAAATCACTGTCTTCTGATAGAGGGAGTGAAAGGGGAGAGAGGAGACTCAGATTGGGGTGGTAATCGTGGTAGTTATAACAATAGCCACTACAATTGAGGAATACTGACCCACTGTCATGTGACAAGGGAGTTAACCCTTTGTAACCCTGACCCATGCAATGTGACTGTGGCCAGAAATACAGCCCAGCTTTTTACCAGCACTCCTGTGAGTCCCGCCCACATTACATTAGTGATTAAAGTTATAGGATAATTTTGTTTTAATCTCAACCCTGTTTTTGACCTTCCTCTCATTTTTTAACACATCGACCAGACACTGTGAAATTTTTCATGATGAGATTCAAGGCAGAAAAGTTTATTTTTTCTGAGTTTGAAGATTATTCAGCAATGCTTGTTTTTGTCATAGGATTTTAACATTTGCTTTTGGGTTTTTCGGTGAGGGGGTTAGTTGTTTCTTCTGTTTTGGAGAAGTGTGTTAACTGCATTTTGTCCACTCATAACTCCAAAACAGCTGGCTCTACATAGGTCTTAATAACTAGCCCTCAAGGAGAACTCGTGCATCAGGCCAATTTCACAATGCTTCATTTCAAATTTGAAAAGTTCTCCAAGGTCAAATTACGTCGTGTTGTAAACGCCCATCTGGTACCCCAGTGGAGGATTAACTTCTGGCAGACACCTGGCAAAAGTTACAAGATGTCTGTTTGGTTGCTTAACTTGTAAACTCTGTCACAAACAATAAATGTATAACCCCTGCAAAGCTGAGTTTTCAAAGAGTTAGTGAATGCAACCCTGTGGTGGTTATGCCATCAGAGCTGATGACCACTGTGGGTTTCATAGTCTAGGCTGGCAGATCTTGTAAAAGCCTGAGTTGTGGCAAATATACCATCTATTGCAACTATAAGCTAACATTGCTTAACTGGCATGAAGTCTGCTCAGGCCTGTGGAAACGCCTAGTTCAAACCATGCACACCCAAAGGCTTAATATATTTGTATGGCCAGTCCCATGCTAGTACTCATTTTGTTGGAGTAGGGATTGTTTCCTGGTACTTGGAATTTTTATAAGCATGTTACTGTACTTGGATTGACTGATTTTTTTTTTAATAGTGATATAAGAATTCTGAGAGGCTTTCAGGCATAGGTGCCTACCCAGTCAAATGGATGATCCTTTAAAAATCCACAGCTGACATAACAACGGAGAGTATGGACAGGACTGGTGGTGAGGTTTGGTTCTGCAAAACCTCAGTCAGTCAAGCTGAGGCGTCACAAAACCAAACCAGGGATGGTTTGGGTCCAGGTGCCACTATATCAGATCACCCATTGCAATTTGGATGTGATAAAAGATTTGGATAGATAGCGTGGCTTGGGCTGGCCTTGAATTCAAGTCAGAAGAGGGTCATTCTGGGAATCTATTCTCGCTGGAAGAGAGAGGTCTAGAGCAGTTCATCATATTGTCAAGCATTCCTCAGTTGAAAAGTTCCTTAATTGCCACCATTATCTCATTCATCCATATTCCAGTAATTCCTCAATCATATCATCTTCAAAAGTGGGGTTTTTTCATGTAAAACCCTTTTTGGAGAAATAGTCTCCCTTTGGATCGTAGCCCTGTAACTTGACTCAGATATGGGAACTTAAGGGGCTTTTAAAAAAAAACCACACAACACTCTGGATATTGCTTTTCAGCAAATGTTTCACTGAGTAAGTATGTGACATTTTCAGCATGTTCTGTTCTGTTTGAGATGATCAGTTCTCAGCAACTGCTTTTCCTCTTATGGTAAAAGCTAAACTGTAAATAAGTGGGAGGTCTTAACTGTCAGAAAACAGTTGAGCCCAGCTAACTCAACCGGAGGGTCCCTGACACTACGCCTTAAGCATTTGGCATAACACACACAACGTATTTATACTATAAACTATCCTTGTCGGGTCTTAACTCCTGGTTCCAATTTTAGAACCATTAGAGTTTCTGGGAGTTGTATTTTCCCATCATTTATGTGAGAGCTGAAATTTTCTCCTCAGAGAAATATACTAGTGTGTCAAAGGGCGAATGACCTAAAAATATCTGCAGTTTATCAGGCTAAATATAGTGCCCAGCCAAAATCTTGAATTCCTGCAAGGGAGCTAATGTAAACAATAATCTATGGAACTGAAGAGGGGGATTTTGCAGCTTGAGATCTTTTATTAATTATTTCTGCTACAGAAGCTCATAGACCCTCAGCTGAGATTGGGGTCCCCTTGTGCTAGGCATTATACAAACACACTGAGAGAGAAATAGTCCCTGTCCCAACGAGCTTGCAATCTAAAGGCTACATTTTAAAATCCTCACTCCCACTGTTGAACCATTATTTGCAGGAGCCCTACTGACTGCTGTGTAACTGCTCCCCAGTGATGGGTTCACCATCTGGCCCTAAATAGGTAAAGGGAAGGAAAAACAGAGATGAGGTGACTTGCCCAAACTCACAAAAGTAAGTCAGTGGCAGAGTTGGGCCTAGAGCACAGGTCTTCTGACGCAGCGTCTTATTCAGTAGCGCACGCTGCCACCTGGTTGTGGGAAGTGATGTGCTATAGTCAGCTCTATCATAGAATCATAGAATATCAGGGTTGGAAGGGACCTCAGGAGGTCATCTAGTCCAACCCCCTGCTCAAAGCAGGACCAATCCCCAACTAAATCATCCCAGCCAAGGCTTTGTCAAGCCTAACCTTAAAAACCTCTAAGGAAGGAGATTCCACCACCTCCCTAGGTAACCCATTCCAGTGCTTCACCAACCTCCTAGTGAAAAAGTTTTTCCTAATATCCAACCTAAACGTCCCTCACTGCAACTTGAGATCATTACTCCTTGTTCTGTCATCTGCTACCACTGAGAATAGTCTAGATCAGTGGTTCCCAAACTGGGGTTCGTGAAATGTTACAGGGGGTTCTCAGGAAAAAAATCCCTAATGGTGGACAGAGTTGTCCCTAGGGACCCTGGGCAGCACGGGGCCAGCAGCTTGGAGCCCCTGGACTTCCAAGAGCTAAGCAGATCAAAGCAAGCATATCTATCACACCGAGGAGATTTAAACTTCAAGACTCCATATAAAAAATGGAAAAGGAGGTGGATATTTTTTGCTGTTTTTAAAATTAAATAGGCAGCTCGTATTGTTTTTAAAATTATTATGAAGAACACGTTTAAGCTTTGTTGTAACGTGCGTTGTTTGCCTGGACTACTCAAGACCTGAATGCTTGTGTAGGAGGAACTCTGAGTTGGTTTCTTAAATACCTTAATGCTGTTTCACATCTGATACTCCTTGATGAAACATAGGAGCCTTGTCTTATAACAGGCTTATGCAAAGTGATACAAGCTACGAAAATGAGATCTTGGAAGAGTGTTGCCGTTTTCATAATGTAATAAAAATACTGTAATGATAAATAATAATTAATAGTAAATAGTGTGTAATAATCATGTCATAAAAACAAATTTTATATTTCCAAGATCACTGCTTTTATAATTTATACTCCGGTAAAGGAGAAAATCCCTGAAAATATTCATTTTTAGGAGGGGGCTCGCGAGACTTGACATTTTAGTGAAAGGGGTTCACAGACTGTTGAAGTTTGGGAACCACTGGCAACCATCTAGACTCTAGATCCATCCTCTCTGGAACCCCTTTTCAGGTAGTTGAAAGCAGCTATCAAATCCCCCCTCGTTCTTCTCTTCTGCAGACTAAACAATCCCAGTTCCCTCCGCCTCTCCTCATAAGTCATGTGCTCCAGCCCTCTAATCATTTTTGTTGCCCTCTGCTGGACTCTTTCCAATTTTCCATATCCTTTTTGTAGTGTGGGGTCCAAAACTGGACACAGTACTCCAGATGAGGCCTCACCAATGTCAAATAGAGGAGAATGATCACGTCCTTCGATCTGCTGGCAATGCCCCTACTTATACAGCCCAAAATGTCGTTAGCATTCTTGGCAACAAGGGCACACTGTTGACTCATATCCAGCTTCTCGTCCACTGTAACCCCTAGATCTAAATAGAAAGGGTGCCTCTGTTACCTCACCTCCTTACTTAGAAAACACCACCACTGAATTCCCCACTGAACTGATTTCCCACATCACAAAGCCAAGGTCTAATGTGGTGGCAACAAGAGAGAGTGGGAGAAGGAAGCCAAGTAAAACTGTCTATTGTAACAATTAAAGGGCCACCTAAGATGTAATGGTACTCAGTACTGTGCATACAATGGCCACTGGGACCATCCTGGTGCTAGCAATTCTCCTCCCACTTTAAAAGCTGCAAGGTCCCTACTACTTCAGCTAAAGGAGACCCTCCTTAGAGGTTACCAGTTCGGGGGCTAGGACACACTGGTGTAGTTCTGATTCTGTCCACTAGAGGGAAATAGTACACAATCACATTAGCCAGTCCACTATGTTTCCCTGTAAAAATACCTTTTTGTTAAAATAATTTTGATCAATAATATCTCTCTCAATCAATTGTTAATAGAGCCTTAAAGTTAAAATACTATAGGTGGTGATATTTTTGTTGTTATTGTTTTATTTAGGTTCTTATACCATGCCTATCACCACTGTATCTGAATGCCTTCCTGGCATCTGTCATGTAGGGTGCTCTAATGAATCTTCTTGTCTTCCCAGTAGGAAAAATAGTATATGGATTTGTTTTAATTGTTATGAAGTGATATGTGTTTCTGTAAGCGATGGCCAGGGTGAAGCAGTGCAACAGAAAGTGGTGAGATGCTCATGCAGCTAATGAGATGTCCTATCCCATTGTAATCCCTTTGGTAAATGTGTTAAGCATTCTCTCTCTGTGGTTGCTCCATAGAGGACCACCACCTGCTCCTGCTTCCAACTAATGGATCTTTGTCCTCATCCAAAACCCCGTAAAGGCACTGAGAGCCTTTCCGCTGACTTCAGTGCACTTCTGGCTCAGTGCCTAGGTCCTTGGGCTCAAGTGGTAGCGCTCTGCACTTCGGTATGGAAGGCCATAGACGCAAACCCTGCTGAGCGCTTTAATTGAACGCTGCACCACCCAATAATGTAGCATAAGTAAATATAACTCACTGAACCTCTAACTAAAAGGAAGTCATAAACCTTGACTTGAAGGATACCACAGATGAACTGTGCTATCCAAGGAGTAGCATTCTCATTATGGGCTCTACAGAGAAGGCCCTGGCTCCCAATTTTATAACAGTGACAGTAAAACTGATCACTTGTTAAACTCAAAGTACTTAACAGAAGCTAACTAATTCATCCGCCCCCTCCCCCCCCCCCAACATCCAGTGAAGGGGTTTATGTGCGGGTAAAATGTGAAAGAGCTGAAGGAGCTACTGAAGTCAATGGCAAAACTCCCATTGATGTCAATGGAGCCAAGATTTCAGCCATTGTTTCTTGATGCCTGATCCTGTTAACCCCTTCAGACACAAGTAGCCTCATTGCCTTCCCTGGGATCTCTCACATCGGTACGGATTGCTTGAGGGCTAGTCTTTCTCTGCTGCCTTCTAAAAGTACTGTGGTCTGCCTTCATGCAGCACTCTCTCTTGACCCAACCCAAATCCCACATCTGACCAACACCAAACTTTGGAGGTTCAAAATTCACATGTTCCTTTCTACTGCTCTAGGGGACTGGTCCGAAGCCCACTGAAGTGGATTGAAAGACTCCCATTGACTTTAATGGATTTTGGATTAGGCTCAGTTAAATCACTTAATGGTGCCATGCCTCCTGTGTTAGCACACCTCCCCAATCAAAGTCTAGTGCGTAACTCCTAAAACTTGCTGTCCCTCTTTAATCAGCCTTGAGAGACTGGGAGGTAAATGAAACTTGATCATCCAAATTCAGTAGGGAATATGTATGACACGCTGTTGGAAATGAATTCAGTATTCCCACAGGGGGATGGAAGCTAATTTTATCCTACCTGTTAATTGCTGGTTTACGTTACTGCTTTTTATTTCTTAAACCATATTCTCAGTAGAACTAATTACATCAGAAGCAGTTCACGAGACTGTAATAGTCGTATGAGTAATGCGAGTTCCTGTAATAACACTACAAACACCTTGTTGTTCCCTAGAAATGAATTGTTGTTAATATGCGATACACACAGTATTTCTCAATGGAGCATTTGCTTCGGTGTGTTCTGAAAGTTTGCTGCATTCTAGGGAATTTTGTGTGTGTTTGTGTGGACGCATTCTAGAGATTTTTCCCCAAAAGGTTTTCAAAGGAAAGGTTGCCTCAAAAGCTTTCTGCTAATGTCAGACCTCTTTTCCCAAGGCACGTTCAACCCGTATTGTTCTTACTGTGCAAATGTTCTCCACCCCACCCTGGGAAGTCTGGGATCTCTGTCTCTCCAGCACTGCCTTTCCAATAGCGCAAGTTCTAGCAATACCACCGAACAACTTAGGACAGGAAGTGAAGAATATGACCATATCCAATGCAAACTGCAGGGGGAAATTAAGGTAGACAGAAAATGATTAATTACCCTGGGACTTGGCCAGGATACCAGAACGAACAACTCAACTCCTGTGCTCGGATACTCTTTTATGAATGGTGCTATTTAAAAAGTGAATGATATTGTACGATTAGGGTCTCTCTCTCTTGCAGATTCAGCACAGCATGTGCAGAAACATTCCTCCCCTACATTTGCTCTTTGTTCTCTTGATTTTCCTGCATTTTGCCTGGGATTCTTCTCTCTCCTTCACAGGCTGTGAATTGCGCTCGGCTCCATGCTGTCTTCCGTTCAAAAGCAAATTTCATTTTTTTAAAGTGCTTGCAGATGATTCCGCTTCTAACTCATCTGAAGCAAAACCCAAATGCTGCTTAGAATTCGGAAGCAGAGTGCAGGTTCATGCGCACAGGGAGTGAATGACTGCGGACTGATTGGGTATTGTACGTTGGCAGCTGGGTAGTGGGAAGCCATTTATCTGGAGAAGCCTCCTATCTTAGTCACCACCACAGATTTAACTTTGATTGCCCACCAATCTGTGTCTTTCTTTTTGCATTAAACTGCCTGGGAGCTCTGCATTTACAAACCCAGAAATGACTTGATTTGCTGTTTGTAAGTTTGAGCAATCCATGGGCCACTGATGGGTTTGACGGTTTTATAATTGTAAAGAAAACATCGTTTTAAAATACTGAGTTGAATAGCAATAGCATATGTTTTGGACAAAGATAACCCTCTGAGCAGATCTATGGATCTACGATGTCAGCGTATTCTGTTCTGAAGCTGATGTTCATAGCCTGAACACAGCTTAGCTCAGTGAGGTGCTGGGCAAGCTATTTCATTTGGGGTGCTTGTGGAGGGAAATCAACAACACTGGTTTGTTGGGTAAGAGGAGTGGTGTAGGCCAGAGGGTGGTGCACTGGATGGGGGTTCAGGAGATCTGAGGTCTGTTCCCAGCCTTGCCACTGACCTGCTATGTGACCTAGGGCAAGTCACTTCACCTTTCTCTGCCTCCGTTTCCCCTGCCATGTTTTGTCTATTTAGACTGAAAGCTCTTTTCGGGGGTATTGTCTCTTGTCTATGCACTAGCCCACCTTAATCAATTAGTCTTGTTAGAGTTGGTATGGCAACACCTATTTTTTCATATTCTCTGTGTGTGTGTATATATATTGTATTTTCCTACTGTATTTTCCACTGCATGCATCTGATGAAGTGGGCTTTAGCCCATGAAAGCTTATGCTCAAATAAATTTGTTAGTCTCTAAGGTGCCACAAGGACTCCTCGTTCTTTTAGCACAATAGGGAGCTGATCTCAGTAAGAGTCTCTAGGTGCTTCTGTCACACACATACTGAGTAGATTTCTGAATGGGACATTGTGCAGTCCACTAATTTATGCAGAATAATTGCATTGTCTATGTCATAGGCTTTTTATCTTGTGAATAAAAGTGAAGTTGCTGCAGAGGGGTTAGTTTGTATGTCTTTGTTAAGTGACTGTGATGCCTAGGGAATCAGGCTGGATTATCAGGCTTGGAGACTGACATTTTTCATACATAAAACAAGTACAACGTGAGCACTGACAGCAAAAGCTTTCCCCCTGTGTTGAGAGGGTAGCTTCGTCTTCCTGCTCATTCAATCCTTCGCCTCTGTGCTAAAATGAGGGGTCCACCTGTAATGGTTTTCAGTGGTGCTGACATCTGCATGGTTAGGGGTCGATCCTGCAACCTTTGAACTCAATGGCAAAAGTGTCATTGAGCAGGATGGGTGCAGGCCAGGCACTGTGACCTGGACTAAGGACCTGATCTTGAACCAAAGAAATGGATGGGCAGTTTGGCACTGACTTCAATGGACACGGGCTCAGGACCTACAATGACCAACATAAGCCCCCAAACAGATCCCATCCAGTAATAAATTTGATGACTAATGAACTGATCGATTTCATACTAGCTGTCTAAAGCTGGTCAAAATTACCCAAATGTTGACCTTTTGATCAAATTTTGCATCCATTTGATTTTTATAACACACACAAACTCACACCCCAGAAAACCCTGAAACGCTTGGACTTTTTTTGTAAAAATTTCACAACCACCTATAGAACTGGTTGAAACTATTTGACAATCAAAAGATTTTTTTTTTAAAGAAAAAGGGGCGGGGGGGGACTTCCTGTGAAATTTTTAATAATTTTTTTCTTTAACAGTTCTATTGTCTAGAGTGAAAAGACTACAACCCATCCCCTCAGCTACTCACTATTTTATATGTTTTATATTTTAACAGCAAGGATATAAATCAAGCACCGGTGCTCAGCAGCAGCTAGTATAGAAGGATTTTATGGCCTTGGTTCCTCACATGCTTAAAGTTAGGCATGTGCTTAAGTGCCTTGTTGAGCTGGGGGCTATATTCTTTATGTAGAAGTAAAATATCCCACAATAAACTAAATCCAGAAATCATTGTGATCAACAAACTCACTTAAGAAGTGAGGGATTAGAATGAAGTAGATTTCCAAGATATAAAGATGTAATGCACAGTACCACCTAGTGACAGAGTGCAGCTACAGTAGGATGGGCAATTCCACCTTAAGAAGTTATTACTACAATGTGGTAACTGTTTGCCTGTGTGATCTACAATCCTCGTTCCCAGCTGTGTCGTGTGTAGTACTATGTTTGACTAGAGTATTCGGCAACAGTGTAATCTTACAAGGATTGGCTCTTTCTCCGGCTGTATTTTCTCTTCCGTGCTCAAGTCAAGATACATAGTTTTATTGTTGAGTCGTGCCAAAGCACAAGGAACATCTGATGATGGGTGTATTTCTGCAGCAATGTGTTTATTACACTCAGGCTGCAGGTTGCTTCCTGCACAAACCACCCACTGAGTCATATGCCTGGAATTTCTCAGTGCATTGTGCAGAAAGGAAAAGGAAAAACACAAGGTCCAGTGAGTAATATACCCTCAGAGGGCATCTTAAGTGAAACAAAATACCACGGGCATGTTCCATTTGTGTGAATAATGCCAAAGAGCATTCTGATGGGGTGAAAGCTTGTAACCTTTACCACTCATTTCTTTCCAAAGAACTGCCTATTGAAGACTAAATTGTGTGTTTATATGCGCTGGAAGCTGAGTGTGTGGCTTTGTCCTTTTTATTATTATTTTCACTATGCCTCTTTTTGACTTTTTAAACAGAGAATGGGTGCCATGCAAAGGACACATTTTTGGTTTGGCCAAGTAGCACTTTGCACTGATGTGGGGGATTCAGGCTGGATTCTAGTCAAACCTCTGGCTGAAGGTGAGGTTTAGTGAAGTGCCTTTAAGCTAAGGCCTGGTTTACACTAAAAAATCAGGCCAGTTTAATTATGTCGGTCCAGGGTACGAAAAATCCACCCCACCTCCCACCCCTCTGAGCGGCGTCATTAAGCCGACCTAAGTCCCTTTATAGACAGCGGTAGATGGATGGAAGAATTCTTCTGTTGACCTAGCTACCACCTCTCAGGGAGGTGGATAACCTACACCGACAGGAGAACCCCTCCCATTGGCATAGGTAATGTCGACGCTGAAGCCCTAAAACAGCACAGCTGCAGCAGTGCTATGGCAGCTTTCTAAGGGTAGACGAGCCCTAAGAGTTCAAATGGGAGGAATCTATATGTGATTTCCACCGTATTCCAGTACAAACACTAGCACCCATTCACACCACACTTCTGAATATGGGCAGTTGACACTATCTGGGTTTGACTGTTCCTTGCAGTAAGGCTGCTTTATACTACTCTGGCAAACTCTTGGGTTGGAGTTCAGATGACTCCCCTTGTCTGGCTATGTGGGAGAGTCTGTAGAAATAATTCTGCTTCTCTCTGCTGGGCCTGGAACCTGACACCGTTCTAAAGAGACAAGCAAAGCTGAATGTAGTATTCTGCATGGAGTCTCACATAGCCTTATTAATGTTGTGGAGGAGGCAATATCTTTTTTTGGACCAACTTCTGTTGGGGAGAGAGACAGGCTTTCGAGCTACACAGAGCTCTTCGCCTTGTCTCTGTCATAGCCTGGGACTGACATGGCTACAACAGCACTGCATACATTACTAGTATTGTAGCCTTTACAGGCCCCAACAGACCAGGGCCTAGTTGTACTGTACCTTGTACAAATGCAGAGAATGAGACAGTTCCTGCCACAGACAGCTTACACCCTAACTAGAGCAGACAGACAAAAGGCGCCAGGGGAAACAGAGGCACAGAAAGGTGAAGTGATTTGAGCAAGGTCACACTGCAGGTCAATGACAAAACCAGGAGTAGAACCCACGTCTCTTAAGACTGTGTCTTATCCACATTACCTCCCACAGTTTTCGCTGCCTTCCCACTCTGTGTTATCTCAACAGATGCAGCGGAAATCTGCACTGGCCTTTTTTATTGTATCTTGTTATAAACGCCTACTTAACCTATATCCTATCCAATGCCCGGTCTCCTTTGCTACAGGATATCTGTGCAATGCTTCCGGGGGTGCCTTAACATCTCTCAAACTGATGCATTGTCATTTATCCTTACAAGCTCGTGTTCGATAC
The DNA here is from genome assembly GCF_027887155.1 of Malaclemys terrapin pileata. NCBI lineage: Eukaryota > Metazoa > Chordata > Testudines > Emydidae > Malaclemys > Malaclemys terrapin. The sequence goes on along the minus strand of NC_071505.1, from coordinate 15,928,723 downwards.
TTGTGGCAATAGTTGTATCCCAGCAACTTTGGAGCATTTCTCCGCTATTGTAAATTGGCATAGTTCCACAGACTTCAGTGCAGCTACTCCAATTTACGCCAGCTAGGATCAAGCCCAGATATGATCCATTTACTGCTTTCCTTTCATCCACTCAATTTACTAAGTCTTTATTAAAAAAAAAAAGTCTTGCTCCTTTCATAATTCCCACAGTCCCTGGTGCTGCATCCTATCTATGCTGCGCACCTGTCCATGAGAAGTTCAGACAGCTGGGTAAACACAACTTTACTGAATAGGACTCTTGCAATATAGTTACAAGAAAATCTAAACAAGATAAAGGCCAACTATTGAGAATGGACACAATAATATCTTTACCAGGCGTGTCCCTCTCTTGCACTAGAAAAGTACAGCTTGAATGTGGCATAACAAAGGGCCATTTCATAAAAGGGCACTGAAGAATAGTGTTCCAAATGGACAGGCCTTCAGTCTCCTAGATGGAGTTCAGAAGAATCTCCTCTTACTTTTTTTCTGTTATACTGCCACCCCAAAGCTCAAGACTTCACCACAGCAGCTGGTATCTCTCCCGGACTGAAGAGATCTGAAGAGGACTCTCTTTGGGAACTATCCACTCTGTTGTTTAATCATCTTGGGAGAGCCCATAGTCTACTGAGAGATATTCAGCATTCCCTTCTCATGATTGTTTAGCATAGGCTGAATGTTCCAGGCTAGTCACTAGTTTGACACTGGTGTTACTCCAGTGATCCCTGTGGAATTGCTCCTGAATTACACTGGAGTGCCAGGACGATCAGGCAAGCAGCCTGCACCGATGTTAGGAGCTTGGGGGAGTTAGACATTGACTGGGGGTGATAAATAGGGCTAAGGGAATCTAACTATCCCTGTGCTTGTGTAACGTGTACTCTCCTGATCCCTCAACATGAATGTTTAAAGTTGAGTGTGACTTACTTTAACTTACACTTTTATACACCTTCCTGCTAGTTGCTCTCCCTGCTACATTCCTCTCTTCTGGACCTTTGGCATGTGAGTTACACCAGTTTAAACTCCCTTACCCATAGCAGCCCCAACTCATAGTTCCTCCACTTCTGTATTTTGCAGAGGAACAGAATGAACTTTGTGTTCCCTGGATTCTTCCACCCAAAAATGTGAGTGTCAGTCTCTCAGGCAGAAGAAACTAGGATCAGAGACAGAGAGGTCCTGCAGGGAAAAACACTAGGAAGAGCCAACCTCAATAGAGGCCTGAGGTTTATGTTCTGTTTTTGTTGTTAAATTAAAAATGAAGGGAAACCTTGGGAAGGTGCTAAGTGTGGAGCAGACCCAGTATGTGTATACGTAGCAGAGTGGGGTTGCCAACCTTCTTGCAACCACACTAGGAGAAAGATAGAAGCAAAGTGAAGTCAGCTCAGAGGAAAGATTCAGGGACTAACTTGAGGAAAGACCTGAAAACTAAATTCTGCTCTGAGTTACACCAATATGAATCCAGAGTGATTCCACTGAGGTAGTGGAGTTAAATGAGAGCAGAATTTGGCCCTGGACATATGTTGCTGAACTGAGAGAGAGAACATTAACTGTCTCTAAATCTTTGAAGGAAGTAAACTCTAAGGAAGGAGGGAAATTACTGAGCATGGTACACAGACGTATGAAGTCAGCAGCTTCAAAGTGAGAGCAATTAGACTATGGAAGCCTCAGTCTTTGAGACATTTACAGTTAGAGCAGACAAATCCTTGGAAACTAGATTATAAATCAGCAGTTCTCAAACTGTAGGTCAGGACCCCAGAGTGGGGCTGGCATTAGACTTGCTGTGGCCTAGGGCCGAAGTCAAAGCTCGAGCCCCATTGCCTGGGCGATGGGGCTTGGGTTTTGGCTGTGGCCCCCCTGCCCAGGGCACAGGGGCTCAGGCGGGCTCAGGCTTCGGTTCCCCATCCTGGGGTCGTGTAGTCATTTGTGTTGTCAAAAGGTAGTCGTGGTGCAATGAAGTTTGAGAACCCCTGTTATAAATAATAATCCTTCAATGATTAGGGGGCAGGAACCCACGATTTATGAGGAGAGGCTGAGGGAACTGGGATTGTTTAGTCTGCAGAAGAGAAGAATGAGGGGGGATTTGATAGCTGCTTTCAACTACCTGAAAGGGTTCCAAAGAGGATGGATCTAGACTGTTCTCAGTGGTAGCAGATGACAGAACAAGGAGTAATGGTCTCAAGTTGCAGTGGGGGAGGTTTAGGTTGGATATTAGGAAAAACTTTTTCACTAGGAGGGTGGTGAAGCACTGGAATGGGTTATCTAGGGAGGTGGTGGAATCTCCTTCCTTAGAGGTTTTTAAGGTCAGGCTTGACAAAGCCCTGGCTGCGATAATTTAGTTGGGAATTGTTCCTGCTTTGAGCAGGAGGGTTGGACTAGATGACCTCCTGAGGTCCCTTCCAACCCTGATATTCTATGATTCTATGATTCAAGGGTTGTAGGTAATCTGAAAGGTCTTTTCCATCTCTCAGGTCTATGTTTGTATGAACATGGTGGCTGGAGTTGATCTAGATAGCACTGTCTGCGAGTGCCTGTCTGTCTACTCAGGCTGGCTCCCAGCTGCAGTGTAGACACACCCCCTGACTCAGGCTCCCCATCAGCGCATGTGGGCTGGCAAGGAGCCTTGAACTCTGGGCTCCACAGCAGCCCACCGGGCAAGCTGTCAAGGAGCTGAGCTGGCTTTAAACCAACCAGAACACTCATTGGAATCTGTCGGAACTTCATCGGGATCAAACTGTCTCTGGGAAATGTTTCTATCCTGAGGAATTGGTCAATTCCAAGGAGAAATGTTTCTTTGGGATTTTTCCAACCAGCTCCACCAGGACAATTCAACACCAGCGAAACCTTTTTCCCTTTTTTTCCCCTCCTCCAAAACAAATTTTTCGCAAAATCGACCCAGTTTCAGGACATGTTTTGATTTCAAATGAAGGCATTTTCTGACGGAAAACTGTTCTGCCAGAGATTTCGCAGCTCCAGTAATGGCTCCTCGCAACAGCTGGCCATATTGACAGCCTTAAATATAAACTGTTGATCGGGAAGGGGAAAACGTGGGGCTGAATCTTTTACCACAATGATGGATGTGTTAAAAACACCCAAATAAAGAGATTAGATTAGATTTACACAAATGAGTTTCTTCATCTCTGTGTGGGAGCTTACTCTTTGCGTGGCCGGACATCTCATTTTTTAAAGTGAAAGGTCTGTAATTTCAAAGCTGCGAGCTAAGGATGGCGTCTCTGTCATAAATCTGAATCCTTCACACTAATGAGTTTGTGGAAAGAAGGGAAGTAGGTGGGGCCAGGATTCATGAGACGTGGGTTCAATCCTCAGCACTGCCACCCACTTCCTGTGGGACTTTTGTGTCTCTGTGCCTCAGTTCCCCCATTTTAAAATGGGGGCAATAAGGCTTCCCCTACCTCACAGGATAAAACAGATTGTGAGCACCACACACTGTGCTGATGGGACCCTAGCTAGCTAGACGCCAGAGCCTTATTGTGTGACTTGCATGGGAATGCCTCTGCAAACAAGATTATGTCATGTTAATATGGGTGAAACTATGCTGGCACCTTTGGGTATTAACACCAGTGGGTATTAAATGTTTCCAGGTGCTTGAGCTGAGTGCTGGTGAACTAACCAAACAAAAAGTGCTGAGTGCCTCTCTCCTGGCACGCTAGATTCCTGGGTGCCTGCTACCCCTTGCCCCTCCCTTCAAAGGAAGGATGCCTTTCCTTGGGGAGCAGTCTTAACCCTGCTTCTGCCATTATCGTCTCCCTGCGTCTACACATTGTGCTTAAATGATCCACCTCCTCCAAAATAAGGGGGCTGCGACACACAATCCTCCACAGATTATCCCTAAGTCATCAGGGTTACCCTTCCCCTTGTGAGGGTCCCACCGAGTGCAGACAGGATGCCTGTAATTGGTGTGCAGGGTAACCTTGAGGGGAGAACGCAGACAAGGCAGCCCAGTAGGAAGTCTTCCAGACTGCCTGCTAATTATTCCATATGGAAAGTGAACTGATGGAGCAAATTGTGAAACATGAGGGCTGTCAGTGCTGGAGGGGGATTTGCATTAGGGTTGTCAAGCACTACCTGGTTTTCCTGTAGTTATTTATTTATTTGGCTACATGCTGTCGCTCTGTGAATAATTTGTAGTTTTCCTCTCAGCCGCCTCTCTCCCTAATCAAGTAAAACACAGGGCCTGATGGACTGCTCTGTTAGACCTATCTGACGTTGGTGGGACTCCATTGATTTCAGTAGTTACGTGAACATAAGTGAATGGACAATGAGACCCAAAGAGTCAGGGGCTGGCACGTAGGACCTGATCCAAACCCTGCTGAAGACAGTATGATAAGGATGTGGGAGAGGGAGCTGGACAATGAGTTTTGAATCAGGCCCTTAGAGAGAAACCTATGAGCTGGATTCTGGGCCTGATTTACTACTGTGTTACTCCAGTTTTACATCAGTGTGGCACCACTGAAATCAATGAGGCTCCACTAGCGGAGAGCTGGACTAATGCAGTCATGAATCAAAGCCTCTGAACTCCGCTACACTGGTGTGCATCTAGCATAACTGATTTAAACGGGGGGTTCTCTAAATATACCCCAGCATACCCAAGACCAGAATCCAGTCCAGTGACAAGAATCCACTGGCACTTATTCTGGTGCAAATCAGGAATAACTCGGCTGAATCTAATGGAGTCACACTGGTATAAGAGAGATCAGAATCTGGCCACCTTCTCTTCTCTCACTAGTGTAACTCCATCAAAGCCAGTGGTAACTCCAGATTGAAACCAGTGTGAGAGAAAGAGAGAATCAGGCTCCCTGTGTCTTGCTAAATTCTCTTTGGAACTAAATTCTGATACTTGGGCTGCTTCATTTCATTTTGATGTAAATGTCCTGAATTACAAATTCCACATGGTACTAGACAGGGACTATTTCTCCCCTATTCCTTCATGCTTTTCATTATTCTCTTACATATAACTCTAAGGGCGAGGCGAGGGTGGGAAAAACCATGACTTCAAACAAAGAGAAAACAATCTGTTACAGCTGAACAACTCTAGTTGTCCCATAAGCATCAGCTCCAGTTAAACCGGGATGGAGCGTAATACATGGCAGCTTCAAGATGACCTAAAAGAAAGTACTTCAAAACAGCCTCAGTGCACCAGTTCTTGTTGAAATCACATGCACCATTAGAGGAAAATATGTTCCCTAGCCATACGTGCTATGTAAAAAAAACCCACAAAACAAAAAACCTAAAAGGTTTCTATAAAATGAGGAACTAACTGCCAATCTCCTTGCAGTAGACTTTACTTTTATTTGATATGTCGGGGGCGCGGGGGGTTGGGGGAGGGTGCAGGGAGGAGGAATGTTGTTATTTAGGACATTTGGTTCTATGCCAAGAAGTAAATTCCCTTTCCTAGTGGAAAAGGTGCCAATTCAAATATTTGAACTAAAGGGGTTGATTTCTCATTGACTGGGATTTATAGTTTGCTGGCACATTGCAACAGAGCCAGGCAAGCAAAGGTCACGCAGCCAGTCATTATTAGATTCGGAATTATTATGGATTTTGATTTCATTCAGAAGGGATAGACACAAAATTCCAGGTTTTAAGAGTGAATCAAACTGTTAGAACCTGTAAACATGGTTGCAGTCAATATACCAGGGTAATTGACTGTAGGATTAGACCCTGTACATATTCAATATGGCTCTTAAGGTGTGTGAGTTCTCCAAGAAGTGAATCTACAATGAGGGCATATTGGGCTTACTTCCTTATGTCTGAGGCAAAGCCCAGCAAAGATAGTGGGAGTCTTACTTTACACTCTCGCTGACTGTTCTGTGGATAATTATAAATCTCTAGTCTCTAGAGTCTGGTGCGGCAGGGCCTTAAAAGAAAAGCATCATAGAAAAAAAGCGTCAATGTTCCATCAACTGTCACTTCTGCAGTATTAGTCTGACTGCATCCCTTATGCCAACAGTGTCCAACAGCAAAAGCTCTGAACTCTGTAGTAACGAACCCTCCTATAAGCCGTAATGTTTGGGCCATTACCGTTGGCTGCCGGCACATTATTTGATAACAGATGCTTTGAAATAGTTTGATTGAAACATGGCTAACAGGGGTAAACAATACGACCGTATTTTCCCCTCCCATGAGGCCGATGTATTACGAAGGGAATTGGATCCGCTCAGTGTATTCTTTGGGTGAGGAAAGATGGAGCATAGTAAACACACCGCAGATTTCAGAGGAGAGGGCTCTTTGTCTCTCGCTTTACTCTTCCCAGAGCAGCAGACTGCTGCTATAAAAACTGCTGACAGGGAGGCAGTGAGGTAGGCAGTGTTCTCATTCCCATCCTGCTGTGGCTCTCTTAGCCTGCAAACCCCCAACTGCTGGGCTTTTTTCTTATTTGTACATCTAAGTCAGACAATCCTTCAGTGGGAGGTGGCCTCTCACAGCGGACCTTCGTGTGAAACGGCTCTTTCAACACCTGGCCTAGCAGGGCTGACTTGCCTGATATTGGCCTTTCTGATCCCATCCTGTGAAGAGCTCACAGCGGACCCCACCTCCCTGCTCCACCTCTTGGTCTGTGTTTCATGTACTGCATGCTGGGGGACTCCGTGCTTGTAAAACTAAACGGGCTCTTCATCAAGAGAACAACTTAGAGATCCTACAACTGCAGCTAGCATTCCAGCCATGTGCACACAGACTGCCTTCCCGGTGCCTCCCCAAACCCTTCCATCCTGAAACCTGTGTTCCTTCCTTCCAAGCTCCGTGCAGGTTGAAACAGTCTATGGGCAGACAGAGCAGTGGGGGGGGAGAGGCAAAAAAAGGGGGATGCAAACTGAGGGAACCCTGCAGAAGTATTTCCTGCTCTGAGCTGGTTTTCAGCCCCTGCTTTCCATGCAGTGCCCCAGTAGCCATACTGCCTTTGGATGGCTGCCCCATGCTGTGCTCTGTGAGCAGAGAGCTAATGCTGCCTCTGTGGACATTGCCCCCTACAGAGCATTGTGTAGTTTTTGGTAGGGAGCGCTTCTTAGTGTGGTTCCTTTCCTCCTTCTGGCCCCGCCCACTTTTTCTGCCTTGTCCAGGGACAGCACAGATTTGCAAGGGCAGAAAGGTGGATAAGCAGAGAGGAGAAGGCACATCTCAGTGAGCCCCATCCCGCCTCTGACTTCAAGGGTTTGAGCCCTTTTGTTTTAAAGCTCTGATTGATGTGGCTGGGGATTCCTTACAGTGTGCATGGTTTCGGCCCGGCATTTGAATGGTGCTCGGCTGCTGGCTGTAGAGCTAGAGTGGACTTGCCTTTACTATGTTTGTGTGTTGCCTCAGTATTACTCCCAGAATCAGAGGCCCAGGGAGTTATCCCTGCTACCCCTTGCCAGTGCAGGATTCGCTTCAGCCGTTTGTGCTTTGTTAGATGACTCCAACGCTGGGATATTATTCCACAGTCGAACACACCTCACCGCCGAGCCTTGGTCTGAAATTCTGCTCCAGGGTGAAAGTGTCCAAGGCCCTACTGCCCAATGCAAGATGCCCACGGGTCTGTATTGTCTCAACACCGCTGAAGCATTGTTCTGGCACTGTGCAGGACTCCACCAGCGGAGGCTCTCCACAGGGTCAGCAGTCCACAGCACGCCCCTCAGAGTTAGCCAAACGGAGGCAGAACCCCATGTGGAGAACAGTCGTGGGGCAGAGCCATGGGATCTACCATTATGTATGTCCAGGGGCCCTACTGCCTTGTCCAAGTGGATCAGAGGAGCTGTGGCCACCGTTTCAGCCCACAGGCTGTCCTGAAATGCCACCGCTAGAATCAGGGTACCTCGCTCAGTGTCTGAGCATCAGGGTAAGAGTAAATGAGCCTCAATTTGCAGCCTGAGCTGCTTGCGCGATGCCTTGTATCTCGGGCAAGAGGTAACTTGGAGAAACAGACCCATCCATGTGAATGGCTGCAGAGTGTTTCACAGGGGATGTTTTATATTTGTGGTATTTCGATGGCTTTGGGCTCTGCTGTCTTCAGGAGAAGAAGGGAGTTTGGGTTCCCTTGCTTCCCAACACTGATCTGTAACACTGGTCTACAATTTCTGAGAAGTCGTCTGCTTCAGAGATAAAATGTGCTATTTATTATGTATTTTGATGTGCTGATTTCAACTATGACAATTAAAACAACTGATTGGCTACTGTTTCTAAGATATTTAAGTTTTTACATTTTATGTCTATGTATATTGTGTAGATAGCAGAGTTTTAATCATAAATTGTAAACCTAGGTCTTTTCATGTGTTTATGGTTGCTTTACATGATAATATTTCACCTGTCCTGTTTATGTAACACTTTAAAAATCAGCAAAAGGGTTATATAAATAAAATTGATTATGAAACAAAAGGCAAAAAACTATTATGTACATAGTTTAGTCCTATTCAGTGTCTCCTCGGCGCTTCTTGGCTTGTCTCTTGTATTCATTAAATGGAGCATCTCTTGTCACTGTCCAGCAATAGGCTGCAAGCATTGATGGGCTCCATTTGCCCTGATAGCGTTTCTCTATTGTTGCAATGTCCTGGTGAAATCGCTCGCCATGCTCGTCTCTCACTGCTCCGCAGTTCGGTGGAAAAAAATCTAGATGAGAATGCAAAAAATGTATCTTTAGTGACGTGTTGCAACCAAGGCTTTTGTATGCCTTGAGGAGGTTTTCCACCAATAACCTGTAGTTGTCTGCCTTGTTGTTTCCGAGAAAAATTATTGCCACTAACTGGAAGGCTTTCCATGCCGTCTTTTCCTTGCCACGCAGTGCATGGTCAAATGCATCATCTCGAAGAAGTTCACAAATCTGAGAACCAACAAAGACACCTTCCTTTATCTTAGCTTCACTTAACCTTGGAAATTTTCCACGGAGGTACTTGAAAGCTGCTTGTGTTTTGTCAATAGCCTTGACAAAGTTCTTCATCAGACCCACCTTGATGTGTAAGGGTGGTAACAAAATCTTCCTTGATTCAACAAGTGGTGGATGCTGAACACTTTTCCTCCCAGGCTCCAATGACTGTCGGAGTGGCCAATCTTTCTTGATGTAGTGGGAATCTCTTGCACAACTATCCCATTCGCAGAGAAAACAGCAGTACTTTGTGTATCCAGTCTGCAGACCAAGCAAGAGAGCAACAACCTTCAAATCGCCACAAAGCTGCCGCTGATGTTGGTCATAGTTTATGCACCTCAAAAGTTGTTTCATGTTGTCATAGGTTTCCTTCATATGGACTGCATGACCAACTGGAATTGATGGCAAAACATTGCCATTATGCAGTAAAACAGCTTTAAGACTCGTCTTCGATGAATCAATGAACAGTCTCCACTCATCTGGATCGTGAACGATGTTGAGGGCTGCCATCACACCATCGATGTTGTTGCAGGCTACAAGATCACCTTCCATGAAGAAGAATGGGACAAGATCCTTTTGACGGTCACGGAACATGGAAACCCTAACATCACCTGCCAGGAGATTCCACTGCTGTAGTCTGGAGCCCAACAGCTCTGCCTTACTCTTGGGTAGTTCCAAATCCCTGACAAGGTCATTCAGTTCACCTTGTGTTATGAGGTGTGCTTCAGAGGAGGAGGATGGGAGAAAATGTGGGTCCTGTGACATTGATGGTTCAGGACCAGAAGTTTCATCCTCTTCCTCGTCTGATTCAAGTGAGAATGATTCTGGTGCATCAGGAACCGGCAGTCCTTCTCAGTGAGGTACTGGGCGTATAGCTGATGGAATGTTTGGATAATGCACAGTCCACTTTTTCTTCTTTGACACACCTTTCCCAACTGGAGGCACCATGCAGAAGTAACAATTGCTGGTATGATCTGTTGGCTCTCTCCAAATCATTGGCACTGCAAAAGGCATAGATTTCCTTTTCCTGTTCAATCACTGGCGAAGAATTGTTGCACAAGTGTTGCAGCATATGTGTGGGGCCCACCTCTTGTCCTGATCTCCAATTTTGCAGCCAAAAGAAAGGTGATAGGCTTTCTTAACCATAGTGGTTATACTGTGCTTTTGTGATGCAAAAGTCACTTCACCACAAACATAGCAGAAATTATCTGCACTGTTCACACAAGTACGAGGCATCTCTGCTCACTTTAGCTAAACAGAAATGTATCCCTTTGCAAAATCAAACACTGACAAATAAGAGAGCACGACACTGTATGATTTCTAGAGCTGATATAGGGCAATTTGTTCAGCAGAGTGATGTAAGCGTCATTATGATTGCATCATCCATGACTTCTAGGAATAACATGATGCAATTCATATCATGTATGACGCAATACCAGCTTCAGATTGCATCATTCATTGTTTTGCCTAAAAAGCAAGTGCTGTCCAAACCCAGTCATAGATTTATTCATAGATCCAGACAAAGATGTATTTTAGTCATTTCTTGTTTAAATTGAGATCCCTTCCCTTTATAACTCACTTATCCTCCGCCATTCCCAAGTCAAGGGTCGTATATACTGACCCAATAGCATATCTTGAAAACTAGAGCCAATCAACAATTTTAAGCATCATTTTGTTCTCAGTGACCCAGAATTAGTAAAGTTTGACTACATTCATTTCAGAAGCATTTTGGCTGTAGAGCAGTGTAAAGGCCACACTTCACTTGCAGGCAACCAAAGGCCTTTTCAGTCTGTACTGTGGGTTAGCCACGACCTTCAGAAAAAAAGTGTGTGTGGAAAAATAGAGACATTCGCTGCGCTTTGTCATCATGTTAAGTAATAGCCCTGCCAAGTACAGTAAATACTCTGTTTGAGGCCCAAAAGACCCCGGAGCATGTGTTTTAATATTTACTAGCACAAAATTTGCATCTGGTGAGGGTTAGATTCCTTATAGGGGACCTCTAGAGTGACTACTCTCAGTTATCGTTGTACTCTGAGTGCATTTTTCATCAGACTTGCTCATATCTAGGCATGCCATTACCAACGGAGGACCTGCTCAGCATTAGCCTTATTATTAAATAGCAAATCAATCCTGCTATGCAGAGTGCAATCCATTTATTGCTAGTCATTACTCTAGACCGATGAAGTCATAAACAAATGAGTGGCGCTGGAAGTATTTAACATTTCACACCCACTGTACCAAACCAGACCCTTCCCCTCAAACCATGCACTGTTTGTGGATACATCCTACTCTCAATCATTGGGGCGTGGTGTTTTTTTAGCTTCGATCCTGCAGGTGTCCCTCTGCAGTTTCTGGGGCTCTGTGCAGGTGCAGACAATAGGAGTAAATAGAGCTTACTTGTTTTTGTTTCCAGGGCGACGCGGCATGAGTTAGTGGTCAAAGAATGGCATTCAGGACTCCCCAGTTCTCATCCTGCTTCTGTTGTTGACTCGTTGCAGGGGAAAGAACTTACAGCCTAATTTTCAGAAGGGCTGAACACCCACAAATCCATCTGAAGACAGCCAGAGTTGCAGGCACCCAGCACATTTAGGGCTGCCAACTTCATAAATATTTAAAAAATAGACATTCCAGCAGGAGTGCTGGAACCTCCCCCGCCCCACGTCTTCCACTCCCCAAGGCCTCACCCCTGTTCACTCCTCTTCCCTCCTCTCACCGTCACTCACTGCTTTTCCCCTCTCCCACCCCACCCGGGAAGCCAGGGCTGGGAGCTGCCTGATGCAGGTGGAAGGCGGCCCCAGCTGAGTAGGGGCTGCCACGGGTGATGACTCAGCACCTTCCCTTCTCCCCCACCCACAGTAACCGGACTTTTCAGTAAATCTGACCAGACACTGTCAGGTCCCCTTTTCAATCAGAATTTCCAGTTGAAAACCGGACACCTGGCAACCCTAAACTGGAAAGTCAGACCCTTGCCACTCTTTCTCTGTGTCTGTTCCCTTGTGGGCACAGCGATGCTGACCTCCTAACATAGGGGTGCTGGGAGGTTTAATATAGCGAAGTTTGCAGTGTCTTTCCTGGTGCCCAGCCTTGTTCACCTACCGCTATTTCCACCCCATCTCCTGTTTGTTGATGTTTATTTTTAGAACCTGCTTTTCAATTTGTGTAGATTGCATTGTCAGGAACTAAAGCAGGGCCTGCACCTTATAATATACAGGCACCTAGTTACTCATTACCTCATTAGCACAAGGATGTATGAACAGCCACACAAGTAAAATGATACTCTGCTGTAATATAAACAAAGTCACTAGTAAACCAACTCACTGAAAATGCATTCTCCTACAGCTGGCTGGCAGGCTCTCTTTCACTTCTACTTTAAAGAACATTTTGAAACATAACTGCTCATTAAGATCATTTTAAAATGTCCAACGGACATTTTAATTGTTCTAGGAGCAAGTGCTGCATACACAAATGTATAACGTCTCCCTTAGCATGCAAACAGCTGTCAGTCTCGGAGTGCACTCCAGCAAGCTGGTTCTCCGGTCCCAACAAAAATAATGTACATAACCATATCTGTGTATGTGGCACTCTGAGCTACTGTGATGCTCTTGTAGCAGTCAAATGGAGGGTTAAATGAATCTTTTGTTAAAAAGCCCTTCTTATTTACTGCTGCTGCTAGTAAGTGAGTCAAACGGACATTTAAAACATTTCACCACGATTTATATAACTTTGTGCTGAGTCACTTGGCAGCTCAGAAATGAGTTTTCTTCGGTAGCTTTCTAGAATAACCCATTTTGCCACCCAGTCTGTGGAACAGTCACATTTCTGCTTTTTATGAAGTTAATCTTCATCCATCATTTTGTTTAGAAGGGAATAAAAAGTGTCTGGAAATTGGGCCCAACACACTAGGGATGTTTCACAGGATTTGAGGCAGAGGTGGGGAGAGGGAGGTTGTTGGTTGGTTGGTTTTGTTCGTTCTCCTGAAAACCTTAGTAAATTAGCAACAAAAATGCATCAGCCTGAATTCCTAGATGTTCAAATGTCACGGCACAGCCCTAACAAATAGTCTCTTGGAAGTCTGACACTGAAATCTGTTTCCTGGGTGCATAGTTTACCCTCCGTCATATGGATATAGCAGTTTATTATTTTAGGGCTGTTCATTGCATGCTGCTCAGCATCGGATGATCATTTGAGGCTCATCTGGAATATCTAGAGCTTTCAACCTCCATCTCTGCAATCCTCCGTTCCTCTGCTCCCTTCTCAAAAACCTAGCTTCCCACCTTATCTTTTATGGCCTCCTAAGGTGGATCCCAGCAGCCCTCTGTCCCTCTTCTGCATCTCTAGGCGATGAGTGATAGATGTTCTCCCCTTCCGGGGTGGGTTTCTGAGGAGCAGAGGCAGGTGCAGCCAATAGGCCTGGTCCTCTTCCCAAATCACCCTGCTGGCACTGAGTGTGGCCTGGCCTCCAGTGCTTCTGGAGCAGGACCCAGAATGCTGCATTGCTACATGCTGGCCCACTAAAAGGATGCACCACGGCACAGTGAATTCTTCGCCGATATCCATTCTACAGTCCTTGCGCTGATCCCCAAATGAAAACCCATTGCTGCTCTGCAGAAACGCTTAGTATTGGTCTTCCGCTTCACCTGCTTCTGCATTACTAGTGGCATATGCCATATGGATGGCTTAGGGTTAAAGCAGGTGAATGGGTGTCCGGAGAGCTGGATTCTAGTCCAAGCAACCCCATTAACTTCTTGTATGACCTTGGGCAAGTCACTTATCTCTCAGTGCCTCACCTTTCCCCTTTATAAAATAGGGACATTAATACTTTACGGCCCCTCAGGGAGGGAGGTAAGGTTTAATTCATCAATGTACAAAGTAGTTTGAGATGGATGGAAGGTACCATATACCGGTATGGGCAGTAAGTATGAGTCTTTATTGTGCCTTGAGAGTTCAAGTCATAGAGGAAAAGTGTCCTTGCCTGATGAATAAAAACCGAAAGGGTCAGATTCTCAGCTGGTGTAAATCAGCATAACTCCATTGACTTAAATGGAGCTCCACCAATATACACCAACTGAGAATCTGGCCCCATTTGCTCTTAGTGGATGTTTTGTTTGTGACATAACTTCCACGGGTCATGAACAGGAGTAAGATCTCAGAGGGGGGAAGCAGACAAAGCCTTACAGAACAGCTTGTTGTATCTGGAATCCCGATGGCTGGAAATAAACACGCACAGACACCACGTACAGTGCTCACCATTTAAAAAGTAGTCATTAGCCAACAGCTCTCAGACCAGAGCACTGGAGACACCACAGTTATTTCCTGCTTTAGGTCTAGGGCAACTCTGCGTTTCCCCCATAATAACAATGTGGCATCTGTTGGAAGATGACTTCTTAATGGTGACCATTGTATGCCTGCATTAGATTTACAGTCGTGTTAATTAGCTCCACTGAATTGGAAATCAATTACCTAGAGTGACAACATGACCCAAAAGTGTAGTGTAGACAAACAGCGAGTGTGCAATAAGCTATGCTGCCATCTGATGATGAAACTGGAACTTATAATTTAATGTTGAAATCGCCCGTATTTGCATGCAAATATTTCATAAAATAATTTTTTTTAAAAGACAAAAGGGGAAAAACAGCAGTTGTGGTTTACAGGAAGAATTGTATGTAAATAGGATGTCGCAAGTTATCGGGGCCTTTAAATTTTGCCTTGCGTTTAAAACGCTTTTATTTTAATGCACAAAGCGTTTACTCGGTTCAGTTCACCTCAGAGCTATGTCGCTGTATACCAGCTGGGTATCTAGCCAGGTACTCTTAATTCTCTAATCTGAATCACCGCTTTGGGGGCAGAGCTATTGCTGAAGTCCTTCAATCTGGAGCTCCCTGGGTGTGCTACTCTGGGAAATTACCTTTTTTTCTTTAATCTCAGCTTGGGCTGTGTTTGTTTTTATGGGTGCCTTGTTCTCTGGGCTGGGAGCATCGATGCTGGTGGGACACAAAACATACTTTGTTATCCCGTCCTAATGGCCAGACAGTGCCAGACTATGAACTGCAAACCGCCGCTGCGCTCGTCTTATCCCCAGGCTGATCCCATTAATGTATTGGCGTTGTAATTATATTAGTTGGTGAAGTGCTTTGGGACGCATGGCATGAATAGTGCTTTACAAGTGTAATATGTTGCTGCTGCTGCTGTTCAAAACGCTGCAAAAAGGCACTTACGCTATAAATTTAATCAACAGACAACAGTGCTGTTACTGATCTCAGCCCATGTGTTGGATCGTTAGCATCAGAGACACATATACCTCTCCGCTGTCCCTCATTAGGATTGCCCATCACTTTAGATCAAAATTTGCCTCCATACCACGCGTACCTGCTGCCTTTCCACTTTTTCTCCTCATTGATATCAGTATTGCTGATTCGTAGGATCAAAGCTGTAGAGAATACACTTCATGTTTCTGTCACTCTGCCTAGCTGCCCTTTGTCTCCAACCACTGGTTTTCACACTTCATTCCATGCCACCCTGTATATCTGGAATAATCCCCATCTCTTCCTCCTTCAAACCCCCTGCAAAAACCACATACCTTTCTTCTACAGCATTGCTGCCCACTTCGAAACTGGACCACCCAGGTCAGCTTCTCAATCTGGAAATCGTTTTTTCTGTGTTTACAAGGCAAAATCTGGAGAGAGCGCATTACTTAACAACTCTTTTCTCCGGCAGAGAAGCAGCCACTGTCTCTTTCACCTCATTAACTGCTGACTTTGTCAACCTCCCTTTTGTTTGTTTCCCATTTCTTTCAGTCTCCACTTTAAATAAAGTCAGGCAGCTGAACTTTCTGAACCCACTAGTGCATCATGAAACTATGACTTGTGAAGACCACCTGAGCACTGATTGCTATTAGTATAAAATGGTCTTTTGAAAATGTTGAACACTGGCTGGGGCTTTCTCAATTGGATTATTATACACTAGGCAATATAAAAAGCAATATAATAAATAACCTTAAAGCATCTGTGACAAAGGAAAACATTCTCCATTTTCATTTCAGTGTAACACTGTTGCAAAAAACAAACATTCTGGGATGTATTAGCAGGAGTCAGCAAGACACAAGAAGTAATTCTTCTGCTCCACTCTGCGCTGATTAGGCCTTAACTGGCGTATTGTGTCCAGTTCTGGGAGCCCCATTTGAGGAAAGATGTGGACAAGTTGGAGAAAGTCCAGAGAAGAGCAACAAAAATGATTAAAGGTCTAGAAAGGATATCCAATGAGGGAAGATTGGAAAATTTGTGTTTGTTTAGTCTGGAGAAGAGAAGATTGAGTGGGGACGTGATAACAGCTTTCAAGTACATAAAAGGTTGTTACAAGAAGGAGGAAGAAAAATTGTTCTCTGAGGACAGGACAAGAAGCAATGGGCTTAAATTGCAGCATGGGCAGTTTAGGTTGGACATTAGGAAAAGCTTCCTAACTGTCAGAGTGGTTAAGTGCTGGAATAAATTGCCCAGGTAGGTTGTGGAATCTCCATCGTTGGAGATGTTTAAGAGCAGGTTAGACAAACACCTGTCAGGGATGGTCTAGATAATATTTAGTTCTACCACGAGTGCAGGGGACTGGACTAGATGACTTCTCAAGGTCCCTTCCAGTCCTACGATTCTACAGTTCTATGAGTCTGATTATTGTCAATCCCAGGTGTTCAAAATCATGCAATTGCTTTTAAAAAATAATAGATTTTAGGTTTCTTCTTATTTGCCGGCTGGTGTTTGAGTCTTTAGATTTCATATTTTTCAATTTTTTTTATCTGCAACCATGAATGCAGATTGGTATGTTGAGGAAGAGAGAGATGTGACTGGCTGGGAATGAACTGCTGTTTAAAAATTAGGAGCCCCGTTTTCAAAAACAGAAGCCTAAATTGCACTCACAAAATAGTGTAATTTCCATTTTGAATCTTACAATGGAGCCAATCCAAAGCCCTTGAAATCCATGGGATATATATATATGAAAGGAGAGAGTTGTTGATCCAAATGGCACTGGTTTGTTCAGTTACAATCTGTGTGTGTACAAAAGATACCGTGTGCATGTAATCAGCTGTTTGCACGGGTGCATATGGATTTTGGAGGTGCAGCTGAGGTGCACCCAGGCAGTTTACATGGTAAAAATTAGGGACCAATTTTTTTTCCACACTCAGTTACTCCCATGCAGCATTCCATTAAAAGTTCAATTAAAAGATCTGTTTTGCCAGAAAATATTCTTCTGACCAACAGTGTGTGCATTTAGGCCCAATTAATTGCTTTAATAACAAACACCCAAATTACACTTACTCTGAAAACATTTTAAATGTGCACAGAATCTTATAAATAAACATTGCAAGAGTCATAATACTGCTCTGCCAAAGGCCGAACATTACTTGATGTGTGTATAGCTTTAGTTTAATTGCTGTGTATCTTACATCTCCATTAGCATGGGCTGTTATTGCTTGTCTGAATATGATTTCCATTTTGTAAATTGATCAGCTTGTGGAAAGTGTCAGACTAGCAAGTGGTGATTTGTTTACTTATTATAACTGAAGTATTTGCTCCCTACTCAAACTTTAATGAATGAAGCTTCACAACACACATGGGAGGTAGTGAGTACTGTTCTGTCTGCCTCAGTTTCCTCAGCTGTAGAACAATGTGCAATTGTATAACTTCCCAAGGCCATACAAGGCATAGCAGCAGAACTGGGGACAGAACTCAGATCTCCAACGTCAACCACAGACCCTCTTTCCTCAGGCATGAAAGCTGAAGTCTTCCTATTAATCTACAGAACGGACAATGCACATTTCCTCTGGAGTGACACGGGGGTGACTCAGTGCATAGTCCCTAATTTTTAAAATCTGGTGATGAATGTTTGCCCTGTTATCAGACTTCATGAATCCAACTGGGTCAACTTTCCAGTCAATCCACTCAGTGTCAAGAGTTTTATCATTGGTAGGACTGGATGGCTCAGGGACTGGTTATGGGATAATGGAGCCTTTCACTCAAGGATCACATCTGTGAACCAAGCTCAGGTTGGTAATGGTCAAAAGCTGTTATGATCAGATGGTGGCTTGGTGATCTGAAAAATGTCCTAGTGTCTCAGCCTGCTCTTAGTGAACAACTGTCCGGATCTTACAGGGTCCTACAGCCCAAGATCTAGCCCAAGTGTTTACGCCACAATTAAACACACACACCCCTCGAGCCCAAGACAGCTGGTATGGGCCAGACAGAGTGTCTAATTGCAGTGCAAAGATACCTTAAGTGGCACATTAGGTCTTAGAAAGTAAAATACCCCCTTGTTCCTAAAAGCAGGGCTTACATTCAGCTGGAGCCCGTCTGTAAATATTTTCAAACCTGCAGGAGCCCCAGCACCTGCATCAGGCCTGAAGCCCCAAGCCCTGGTGCCACGCCCTGCAGGGCTAAAACCCCAGCTCATGTACACACACGCTGAGGAGACACACACACACACAACCCGCCATGCAGCTGAAGCCCTGAGTCCTGGCGCCTCCCCCACCGTGGGGCTAAAGCCCCGCACACCCGCCCACGGGGCTGAAGCCCCAAGCCCCTGCCCCTCCTTGTGGGGCTAAAGCCCTGAGACCCTCCGCCATGCAACTGAAGCCTAGAGCCCTGAATTGGGGAGATGGGGAGGGGGTCTCCTGGGAATAATCTCTGAGAATTTAATTCTGCCTAAATGTGATCTTTGAAGGAAGGATGATCCAGTGATTAAGGCCCTAGGCTGGGACACGTGAGTCCTGGTTTTCATTCCCCTGGGTTCAATTCTTGTGTGACCCTGTGCAAGTCACTTAGTCTCTCTGTGCTTCATCTCCCCATCTGTAAAATGGGGATAATAGCACCGCCCTATTTCACAGGTGTGTAGTGAGGATAAATACTTTAAAGACTGGAAGGTGCTCAGATACTATGGTAAGTTTCATAGATGGATAGATAGGACTGAGGCACATTGGTGGGAAAGCTTTTATTAGATAAATCAGTAGAGTACTTCAGCCTCCCATAGCTGAGGAGTAATTGTCTTGTGGTTAATGCACTGGACTGGGAATCAGGAGACCTGTATTCTATTCCTGGCTTGATTCACAGATTCCAAGGTCAGGAGGGAACATTCTGATGATCTAGTCTGACCTCCTGTATAACACAGCCCATAGAACTTCCCCATAATGATTCCTAGAGCAGATCTTGTAGGAAAACATCCAGTGTTGATTTAAAAGATTACACTGATGGAGAATCCACCACAACCCTTGGTAAATTGTTCCAATGGTTAATTAACCTCACTGTCAAAAATG
The DNA here is from genome assembly GCF_027887155.1 of Malaclemys terrapin pileata. NCBI lineage: Eukaryota > Metazoa > Chordata > Testudines > Emydidae > Malaclemys > Malaclemys terrapin. Next base: position 15,909,542 of record NC_071505.1, on the reverse strand, counting down.
TACATCTTATGATTGAAGAGCCTGTTATTGAATATGTGTTCCCCAAGTTGGTACTTATGGACTGTAATCAAGTGACCCCTTAACTTTCACTTTGTTAAGCTAAATGGATTGAGCTGTTTGAGTCTGTCACTCTAAGGCAGGTTTTCTAACCCTTTAATCATTCTCATGGCTCTTTTCTGAACTCTCTCTCCAATTTCTCAACATCCTTCTTGAATACGGACACCAGAACTGGATGCACTATTCCAACAGTGGTCGCACAAGTGCCAAATACAGAAGTAAAATAACCTCACTGCTGCTGTTGCTTGAGATTCCCCTGTTTATGCATCCCAGGACTGCTTTAGCCCTTTACAGTGTTGCCCTGGAAGCATATGTTCAGCTGATTACCCACCACCATCGCCCAAATCTTTTTCAGTGTCACTGCTTTGCAGGATAGAGTCTCCCATCCTGAAAATATGGCCTACATTCTTTATTCCTAAGTGTCTACATTTACATTTAGCTCTATTAAAACACATAGTAATTGCTTGCACCCAATTTTCCAAGAGATCCAGATTGTGCTGTACTAGTGACTGGTCCTTTTCATTATTTCCCCCTCCCCCAGTTTTTGTGTCATCTGCAGACTTCATCAGGGATGGTTTTTATGTTTTCTTCCAGGCCATTGATAAAATGTTAAGTAGCGTAGGGCCAACCACTGATCCCTGCGGGACCTCACTGGAAACAGACCCATTTGATGATGGTTCCCTGCTTACAGTTACATTTTGAGATCCATGTTAATGAGCGTTTAACCCATTTAATCTGTGCCAGGTTAATTTTATATCATTCTAGATTTTTAACCAAAATGTCATGTGGTACCAAGTCAAAGTATATTACATCAACGCTATTACCTTTATCAACCAAACTTGTAATCTAATCAAAAAAAGATATCAAGTTAGTTTGGCAGGATCTATTTTTCATAAACTCAGGTTGATTGCCATTAATGATATTACCCTCCTTTAATTCTTTATTAAACAAATCCTGTATTAGCTGTTCCATTATCTTGCCTGTCAGACTGGCAGGCCTATAATTGCCCATGACATCCCATTTACCCTTTTTAAATATTAGCACAACATTAGCTTTTTTTCTGTCTTCTGGAACTTCCCCAGTGTTCCAAGACTTATTGAAAATCAGCATTAACAGTCGAGCGAGCTCCTCAGACAGCTGTTTTTTTAAACTCTTGGATACAAGTTATCTGGACCTGCTGATTTTAAAAAAGTTCTAACTTTAGTAGCTGCTGTTTAACATCCTACAGAGATATTAGAGGAATGGAAAGAGTGTTATCATCATCATTATCATCATCAGCTGTTTTTTCCCCTCCAGATACATGCTTTATGAATTAAAAGGAAATTGTATTCTTAGCAGCACATGCTCATGGAGATGTAAGACACACAACAATTAAATTCAAGTTATACAACAAATTGAGTAACATTCAGCCCTTGGCTTTGGCAGGGCGGTATGATGACGGTTGCAATGTTTGTTTATAAGATACCAAACCCACTTTAAATGTGTTTGGATTAAGTGTAATTTGGGTGTTTCTTATTAAAGCGATTGACTGGGCCTAAATGCAAACATGATAGGTCAGAAAAGTATTTTCCAGCAAAAGAGATCTTTCCCTTGAAGGTTTATTTGCTGTTTTCTTGCTTTGTGTGCAAGGAGTGCCTGGTAAGACTCCAAAAAACAAACCAGATGTGAAGTAGAAATTGGAGACGAAACTATCAGAAGTGAAATAGCCTTTGTTAAACACTGATTGATTAGTGTGAGGAGGTAGAATGGTTTTGGAATTAAAACAAAGGACTAGCTAAGAGTCATGAGATATAGGTTCTATTCCCCAATCTGCCTTTGATTTGGTACGTGACCTTAGTCAGGTAAATTAATCTCTTTGTGCCTCAGTTTTCCCCATCTGTTCAATCTGGATAATAATTTCACCTCATAGAGGTAGTATGAGTCTTAATTAAAGGGACAACATCAATTTAAAAACCATAAATCTATTTGGCCTGTATCATCGCAGCCGGTTTCCCCTATTGTTTGTGTGAGTTTTTTCTACTGCAACAGGGCAAAGAAAAAATATAACAATAGAAAAAACTTGATTGTAAAATAACAGAAATTTGTGAGACGACTCAGAGAGTACCACAATAGTTGAGCCTGAATATAACTCACTTTTTAAACTGACCAGATTTCAGGCTGATTGTGCCCTTTTAGTGTTTGTAACCTGTTTTGAAAAATAACTTACTTTTGCAAAAACCTATGGACTGCTGATGTTGTTTTCATTTCAAAGTGTTTCAAACTCACCTGTTTGTTTGGGGCCATAACACTTTTTTTAATTTTAAAAGTTGCTTTAAACCTTTGTATTTTGAAACATTGTCTAAAACATTATCAAAATGGCTTTTGAGATTTTTTTATTTACCAGAAAAAAATTTCAATGACCATTTCAATATCATTTTATATTTTCAAGATTTTTTTAAAATATCAAAAGAAAGGCACAGAGCTGTTTGTGAAAAATTTTGGTTTTTAAAATCACACCATTTTTGACAGGAAAAGCTTTTTGACGAACACTAATTTTGAGATAGAAGGCACTGCTGAAACAGAAAATACTGTTGTTCTATCTGGTTTCTTATAAAATACATAGGGCACTTTGGAAGAAAGAAGCAAAGTAAACAAAAATGACTATTATAGTGACACTAGTCACTGCTGACCTAAGTAATAATGTAGCAGCAAGTCCTACAGTGTACTGGTACCAGTTTGGTGCCATATGGGTGTCACTTAGGAGGAAGAATACTCTATACCCAGGAGCAGTCAACTAGTTAATTTTATTTCATTCACAATTGTCTTTCCTTAACAGAGAAGACTACCTAGTGGCCTGTACTGGGACTGGTTAACTGTAATCCCCGAGGTTCTTCATAAAGAGGTCCACAATCTTAGTTGCGTAAAGCTTGTCCTCAGGCCTTTGCTATCTACACAGTTTTTCTGTAGCAAAGGAGACAAGTGCCCAGTCTACTGATGAACTATCAAGAATAGTTTAACGCACCCTCCAAAGACTTTATTCATCCTTAAGGAGCCCTTCTGCCACTGGGGAAGCTGTTTTCTGAAAGGGAAGTTCTTCCTTGCATACAACCTCCTGAGGTCTTCTGCAGCAGCAGCCCATTCCCAGTTCACCGTCAAAGGGAGGATGTATCTTGTGGCATCTCACGGGGATCAGTCCTGGCTCCGGTACTATTGAATATTTTCATTAACGACTCGGATAATGGAGTGGAGAGTAGACTTATAAAATTTGCAGATGATACCAAACTGAAAGGGGTTGCTAGGATTTTGGAGGACAGGATTAGAAATCAAAATAATCTTGACAAATTGTAGAGTTGGCCTGAAATCAACAAGATGAAATTCAACAAAGACAAGTATGAAGTACGACGCCTAGAAAGGAAAAATCAAGTGCATGTAATGAGAAATAACTGGCTAGGCGGTAGTACTACTGAAAAGGATCTGGGGGTTATAGTGAATCACAAATTGAATATGAGTAAAAATGGGATGCAGTTGCGAAAAAAGCTAATATCATTGTGGGGTGTATTTACAGGAGTGATATGTAAGACACAGGAGGTAATCGTCCTGCTGTACTCAGCACAGATGAGGTCTTAGCTGGAGTACTGCGTTCTATTCTGGATACCACACTTTTGAGAGATGTGGACAAATTGGAGTGAGCCCAGAGGAAAACAACAAAAACAATAAAAGGTTTAGAAAACCTGAACTATGAGGAAAGGCTTAAAAAACTAGGCATGTTTAGCCTTGAGAAAAGAAGACCCAGGGGGCACCTGATACCCAGTCTTCAACTATATTAAGGGCTGTTATAAAGAGGATGGTGATTGATTGTTCTCCATGTCCACTGAAGGTAGAACAAGAAGTAATGGGATTAATCTGCAGCAAGGGAGATTTAGGTTAGATATTAGGAAAAACTATAAGGATAGTTTAGCTCTGGAATAGGCTTCCAAGGGAAGGTTGTGGAATCCCCATCATTGGAGGCTTTTAAGACCACGTTAGACAAACACATGTCAGGGATAGTCTATGGTTTACTTGGTCCTGCCTCAGCGCAGGGGCTGGAGTGGAAGACCTCTCGAGGTCCCTTCCAGCCCTACATTGCTATGATTCTGTGCCCTTCCCATCCCCCGCAGGGTGGAGTCAGAGGTATTGCCCCACCCCTGCCATAGAGGCAATCCAATTCTAATGGTGGAGGAACTGCACAGCATGCTCCTTGCTTCTCTCAGCGTCCTGATTGGGTTATGGGGGAGGGGGGCTGGTGCTACCCTGGCTGACTGGCAAAGGTCTTTAATGGGGCTGTGAGGCCTATGAACAATTCTCCCTGAAGGAGCACTCCTGAGCTTTGCTCAGCATGAAGAAGGGCCTTTTAGAGGCCAAAAAACTCCTTCCACCACACAGCAATCATGGAGAGCGGGAGCTAGGGCCAAAGCTTGCCATCTGTCGCTCTCTCCCAGTGAGATGGAACAGGCCCAAGCCCTTCACATCAAGTTTCAAAACAAGCAAGCGTCCATCCCTTCCCACAGGACTGCGTCCATCCCTTCCCACTGCCCTTGTGTCCCAACAGGAGGGTGGGAAGTTTGTTGGCATGGGCTCCACTTCTCCCATGCTGCTCTGTTAGTGCCACTGTGCAGCAGGGCTGTTTGCTTTGATTTCCCCCTGGGTGCCCAGACTGACCTGTAGTAGGTCCTGAGTAGGTCAATCTGGGACACAGCCAGCCACCATGAGGTCTGGGCACCCCACAAGGCCGCAGACCAGGACTAGAGTCTTAAGCCCCAGTGCTGAGCAGCTGGTATTCCGGCTTGTGTCCATCTCTCATTACCTCACAGAGAGCCTAAGTTATGGACACTACCCCAGCTCGGCTTTACTTGCCTGTGTACTCACTCAGCATCCTGCTGGCATACACTTTCGTAGTCCAATGAACCGAGAGTTTATTATACTGACTCTCTGAAAATGTCAAGCTCTGCTTTCTTCCTCCTCTAGTTCCCTGAGATCCGTTCTGTATAGTCTGTGTGAAAAATGATCTGATGCTCTGCAGGCATATTTTGTCCAAAGCCAAACTCTCCCTCTTCCCCCCACTTTTCTCCTTTGCACTCCCAGGACTTAAGGAAACTAGAGGAAGAATGGGATGGAAGTAAAGAGGCATAGTTTTCTCAGAAGTTTAACATTTCTGGGTAAGTGTTAACTGGAAACATCTTGTGGGCAATGCAGCCAATTTGGAGATAGTCCCAGCCTGAAATACGCTGCTCTGTGGCACTCAGTATTTATAGCTTCTATCTCCTGAATCGTTTACAGGCCATCCAGTCCATATCCAGCTACATGAATGAGGTGCCGTTTATGATGGATTCCATTTCACGTTTCTGAATGAGTCATCTGTGGTTTCTGTGTGGTTGGTTTGGGCTCTTGGTATCTAACCATGTCAGAAAGACAATTCATTCCAGGCTATTACTGAACACAAATGAGATAGGAGGAGACTGGCTTGGTAACAGGGTATGGAACTTTTCACCTCTTGGTTGCTGGCTCAAATCCAGGCCCACGAGAGTGACAGCTGATGGAAGTTCCGACCTGAGAACTCCTTGGTGGGATGTGTGTAATGAGAGGGTCATCTCAGTCCAGTTCCTAATTTCCTAGTGTAGAGGATGGTTTGCCACATAGCGACAATGACACTTGTTGGCAGTCTCAACGGACAGGCCAAGGCATATGGGCATGAAACAGAACTGTCTCTACCCGTCCTGCCTCTACCCATACGACCCCTGTTCTGTCATTATTGAACCGAGAGCTGAGGAGCACATTAAGCCCTGCTGTAACCATGTGCAATGTCCATTGACTTCAATGGGAGCTGCTTCCATGTACACCAGGGCTGAACGTGGTCCTTGCTCTCCAGGGCTGTCTGTCTGATTCCGTTCATTAATGGTAAGCAGCGGCATTGTCCAGTGGACACCTGGCAGTGCAGTAACCAGTTCCATTCCAACCTCTGCGACTGACTCACTCTGTTGCCTTTTCAAAAAGTGTCTAAGTCCCATTTTCAAAAATAACTTGGTGACTTAGATCCTCAAAGGTATTTAGGTGCCTAACTCATTGATTTCAATGGGAGGTAGGCACTGAAATATCTGAGAGGATGTGGGCCATGGGAGCATCGACTTCCAATGAGATTTAGGCTCCTAAATGCCTACATCACTTTTTAAAATGTGATAGGCTCCTAAATCACTTAGTTACACTTCACCTCCTTGTGCCTCAGTGTCACCATCTGTCACATGGGGATAATGACATTCTCTTTAGCAAAGTTCTTTAAAGTCTATGGATGCAAAGCACTCTAAGTATTATTTCATTATGTGACATTTCGTCTAACCTCCCTTCTTACTAATTAATGCAGTTCTGGCATATGCAATATTCATAAGGCTGGAAATACACTTCTGAAAACACTAGAAATGCTCATGGAATGGCCTCACATTTGGATAGCACCCACAGGCCTAGCATCAGGTTCCATGTAAAGCATGTCGATGCTTTAATCTTTGCTAACGAGAATGGAAATGATTGTCAACATTTTTTTTCTCTCTCATGAGGCCATTGTGTGTTTTTCTAACTTTATTATCAGAAAGCAATAACAAGCAACTGGTGTGTTGTTGTTTTTGAGTCTGGGAATCTGCTTGCTAGATGCTTCCCTCAGCATATTTTAAAGTTAAATATTTGGGTTGCTGTTCCCTTTTCAGGTCCAGCCATGATACAAACTGGCTGGAGCAAGAACGAGCTACGGCCTGGTTCTAATCATTCTGGTGACTGTAGCTTAGAAGAGTCCAGACTAAACGGTTGTTATGTAGTTTCATTGTTTGGGTATTGACAGCCCCCAGAGACCTTGTGAAGCTATGGAAACTTCTTGAAGAAAAATATTGTTGCTATTGCTTTTGAATTATACAAGGCCGTTTAAAGAGGTTTGAACATAAGGTGAATAGTCACACTTGGAAGAATTATTGTTAGGTAACTCTGCATTTCAATACATATGTCCATGAGAAGAGGCGGGGACAAGTAGTTTCAGCATTGGGATTAAGGGTCATGAATCCTGGCTTTATTGTGGGCTCTGCTGCTAGCTCAGGGGGTAATGTTAGGCAAGTTTCTAGGCCTCTCTGTGTTTGCCCATGGGGATAACACTTCCCTACCTCTCAGGGGTATTGCAAAGCGTAGTTAATCGATATTGTGCAGTGCTCTGCAATGTTTGGATTAAAGGGACTACATAAATGACAACTCTTGTTTCTGTTTATGTGAGGGACTCTGTATACCATTCTCTACTATCACTGCTGATTGATTTGTCTGAGACTGGGAAACGGGAAAGAACACTGACCTTCAAAACAAATTATTTCCCACTGCTTTACTGTTTTCTGTGTGCCCCGCCTTTCCCACTGACCGCTGTCCCCGCAACATTGTTCTTCTAGAGATCTGAATCCACAGCTTCTGGGTCCTATAACACCCCAATATTAAGGCACCCAAAATCAGTGGCCAACAGAATGAGTGAAAACGTTGGTCCTGGTTCTTCCTTGGGAACCTATCTTCTGTCCTGCAGGCTCTGAGGTTACATGTACTGTTTCTTTAAATCTGAAGCAAGAAGCCAGTCGGGACCAGGCTGGGGAAGGTTCTAGGCAGCAGCTCTGCAGTGAAGGTTTGGGGATAATGCTGCTCTCCTTAGTCTAAGAGAGTTCCGTGTCCATTGTTAGCGGAAAAAGCAACTGGGTCTGCACCCCTTCCTCGTTGCCACATGGCAGAGGCAATGCATGTTCCTTCCTTTGCAGCAGTGCAAGAAGCAGCCTCCATTTCTAGGCCTCCTTTTTGCACAAACCTGATGTTATCTCTGCTCTGACTAGACAGTTATTTAAGGGCACAAATGCTGAATCATGACTGTGAGGATGCAGAAAATGGCTCAGAAGTGAGTCCCACATTCTTCGACCATGGGATGGTGTTCCAAGAAGGAGGAGTGCTAGGCAGAGATGGGCTCCACCTAACGAAGAGAGGGAAGAGCATCTTCGCAAGCAGGCTGGCTAACCTAGTGAGGAGGGCTTTAAAATAGGTTCACCGGGGGAAGGAGACCAAAGCCCTGAGGTAAGTGGGGAAATGGGATCCCGGGAGGAAGCGCAAGCAGGAGAGTGCAAGAGGGGAGGACTCCTGTCTCAGACTGAGAAAGCGGGACAATCAGCGAGTTATCTTAACTGCCTATACACAAATGCAAGAAGCCTGGGAAATAAGCAGGGAGAACTGGAAGTCCTGGCACTGTCAAGGAACTATAATGTGATTGGAATAACAGAGACTTGGTGGGATAACTCGCATGACTGGAGTACTGTCATGGATGGTTATAAACTGTTCAGGAAGGACAGGCAGGGCAGAAAAAGTGGGGGAGTTGCATTGTATGTAAGAGAGGAGTATGACTGCTCAGAACTCCGGTATGAAACTGCAGAAAAACCTGAGAGTCTCTGGATTAAGTTTAGAAGTGTGAGCAACCAGGGTGATGTCATGGTGGGAATCTGCTATAGACCACCAGACCAGGGGGATGAGGTGGACGAGGCTTTCTTCTGGCAACTAGCAGAAGTTACTAGATCGCAGCCCTGGTTCTCATGGGAGACTTTAATCACTCTGGTATCTGCTTGGAAAGCAATACAGCGGTGCAAAGACAATCCAGGAAGTTTTTGGAAAGTGTAGGGGACAATTTCCCGGTGCAAGTGCTGGAGGAACCAACTAGGGGCAGAGCTCTTCTAGACCTGCTGCTCACAAACAGGGAAGAATTAGTAGGGGAAGCAAAAGTGGATGGGAACCTGGGAGTCAGTGACCATGAGATGGTTGAGTTCAGGATCCTGACACAAGGAAGAAAGGAGAGCAGCAGAATACGGACCCTGGACTTCAGAAAAGCAGACTTTGACTCCCTCAGGGAACTGATGGGCAGGATCCCCTGGGAGAATAACATGATGGGGAAAGGAGTCCAGGAGAGCTGGCTGTATTTTAAAGAATCCTTATTGAGGTTGCAGGAACAAACCATCCCACTGTGTAGAAAAAATAGCAAATATGGCAGGTGACCAGCTTGGCTTAACAGTGAAATCCTTGCTGATCTTAAACACAAAAAAGAAGCTTACAAGAAGTGGAAGATTGGACAAATGACCAGGGAGGAGTATAAAAATATTGCTCAGGCATTCAGGAGTGAAATCAGGAAGGCCAAATCACACTTGGAGTTGCAGCTAGCAAGGGATGTTAAGAGTAACAAGAAGAGTTTCTTCAGGTATGTTAGCAACAAGAAGAAAGTCAAGGAAAGTGTGGGCCCCTTACTGAATGAAGGAGGCAACCTAGTGACAGAGGATGTGGAAAAAGCTAATGTACTCAATGCTTTTTTTGCCTCTGTCTTCACGAACAAGGTCAGCTCCCAGACTGCTGCACTGGGCAGCACAGTATGGGGAGGAAGTGACCACCCCTTTGTGCAGAAGAAGTGGTTCGGGACTATTTAGAAAAACTGGACGAGCACAAGTCCATGGGCCGGATGCGCTGCATCCGAGGATGCTAAAGGAGTTGGCTGATGTGATTGCAGAGCCATTGGCCATTATCTTTGAAAACTCATGGCGATCGGGGGAGGTCCCGGATGACTGGAAAAAGGCTAATGTAGTGCCCATCTTTAAAAAAGGGAAGAAGAGGATCCGGGAAACTACAGGCCAGTCAGCCTCTCCTCAGTCCCTGGAAAAATCATGGAGCAGGTCCTCAAGGAATCAATTCTGAAGCACTTAGAGGAGAAGAAAGTGATCAGGAACAGTCACCATGGATTCACCAAGGGCAAGTCATGCCTGACTAACCTAATTGCCTTCTATGACGAGATAACTGGCACTGTGGATGAGGGGAAAGCAGTGGATGTGTTATTCCTTGACTTTAGCAAAGCTTTTGATACGGTCTCCCACAGTATTCTTGCCAGCAAGTTAAAGAAGTATGGGCTGGATGAATGGACTATAAGGTGGATAGAAAGCTGGCTAGATTGTCGGGCTCAACGGGTAATGATCAATGGCTCCATGTCTAGTTGGCAGCCGGTATCAAGCGGAGTGCCCCAAGGGTTGCTCCTGGGGCCGGTTTTGTTCAGTATCTTCATTAATGATCTGGAGGATGGCATGGACTGCACTCTCAGCAAGTTTGCAGATGACACTAAACTAGGAGGAGTGGTAAATACGCTGGAAGGTAGGCATAGGATACAGAGGGACCTAGACAAATTAGAGGATTGGGCCAAAAGAAATCTGATGAGGTTCAACAAGGACAAGTGCAGAATCCTGCATTTAGGATTGAAGAATCCCATTCACTTTACAGACTAGGGACCGAATGGCTGGGCAGCAGTTCTGCAGAAAAGGACCTAGGGGTCACAGTGGACGAGAAGCTGGATATGAGTCAACAGTGTGCCCTTGTTGCCAAGAAGGCTAACGGCATTTTGGGCTGTATAAGATGCGGCATTGCCAGCCGATCGAGGGACGTGATCATTCCCCTCTATTCGACATTGGTGAGGCCTCATCTAGAGTACCATGTCCAGTTTTGGGCCCCACACTACAAGAAGGATGTGGAAAAATTGGAAAGAGTCCAGCAGAGGGCAACATGACTTATGAGGAGAGGCTAAGGGAACTGGAATTGTTTAGTCTGCAGAAGAGAAGAATGAGGGGGGATTTGATAGCTGCTTTCAACTACCTGAAAGGGGGTTCCAAAGAGGATGGATCTAGACTGTTCTCAGTGGTAGCAGATGACAGAACAAGGAGTAATGGTCTCAAGTTGCAGTGGGGGAGGTTTAGGTTGGATATTAGGAAAAACTTTTTCACTAGGAGGGTGGTGAAGCACTGGAATGGGTTATCTAGGGAGGTGGTGGAATCTCCTTCCTTAGAGGTTTTTAAGGTCAGGCTTGACAAAGGCCTGGCTGGGATGATTTAGTTGGGAATTGGTCCTGCTTTGAGCTGGGGGTTGGACTAGATGACCTCCTGAGGTCCCTTCTAACCCTGATATTCTATGATTCTATGATTCTAAAGCTTCCTGCATTCGTGTTTGCTGTGGCCCTCTTTTAGGCGACCTTCCCCCGCGTTTGGGCTTTAGCAGATTGTGGGAGGGTATTATGTCTGCAAGGAGAGGGTGGGCTGAGGTTGTAGCAGTGACATGGCCAGTAGATTCACATCTACGTGGATGCACTAGCTAGCCATTACACCTGCAGAGAAGAAGAATGCTCCAGTGGTTATTATGTTAGCCTGGGTTTCAGGAGACCTGGGTTCAATTTCTTGCTCTGCCTCAGACTTCCTTGGACAAGTCACTTGGTCTCTCCCTGCCTTAGTTCCCTACCCGTAGAATGGCAGTAATAGCACTGTCCTACCACAGAGAGGCAGTGTGGGGATCAAGATATTAATGTCTGGGAGGTGCTCAGATACTCTGGAGATGGGGGCCATGTAAGTACCTAAGCTAGATAAATGGCCTTGCATTAGCGATAAGCACTTCTGGTGTGGGCCAGGGGGAAAGATCCTTTCCCATCTTGATGCCTGACCAGTGCCCAGCCCGTTTACTTGGGGCCCTGTGCAGAAGGGAGAGGATTTGGGCCATTGTCAGTTGGCATTTGCAGCCCAGGATAATGAAAATCCCCCACGCTGCACAGAAATGTGCGAATTGCACTTCCGGGCTGACTGAACCTCACCTTCCAGTGAAGCTTTGTTACTGTACATGAAGTGAATCATTTTTCAATTAGAGGCTTCCACTGTCTCTTGCCATTTCTTTAACACAAAAGCCGTGCCTTCCCACTGTGAACAGAATAATGCACCGCCAGGATGTGGTTCCGTATGTACGTGGAGGGTGGCTGTGTCAGGAGAGGATGGCTTTCAGTCAAAGGCTGCTTTGAGATGCAGGGAGATGGGTGAGGGAAAGTAATTTGGGGCTTTTCTAATTGAAGTAGCTGCCTAATTGAGGGTGAAGTCCATTGGCCTGGCACGTTCCTGTGCTGGAACAAGCCTGAGCAGACACTTGCATGGTGAGTGATGTCATGAGACGGATTTACCTTTCCTTATCACTGATTTTTGAGGAGAGAGGGGCTGGGGATGCTCTTACCATCCTGCGCTCGACTAGATTTAGCATGGCATTCAGAGTCAAGGCCAGTGAGGGCTGACGTTCAGGTCCTGAGCTATTCTGGCAAGATTTCCGGTCGAGGCGGTGGAACAATTTGTATAGTGGGGGTGCTGAGAGCCATTGAACCAAACTGTAAACCCTGCATATGATTGAAGCAACTTCAAGCCAGGGGGTGCAGCAGCACCCCTACTTCCAGCACCTGTGTTTCTGTTCCCCTCTACCACAAATACCAAAAATCTCTTGAGATCAGCTTTCTAGTGAGATTTCGGCCATTTTGGGCTGCAGCCAATGAGAATCCAGAAAATAGGACCTTCCCTTTCATCCAACCCGGGTGAAAACTGTGGGAGGATGGGTCTGAATCTGACCCGTCCCTGAAAGGATGAGGTGAAAGTTCTGGTCCAGCTTCATCTAAATTTGGAGACAATACTATAAAATGGGGAAGATCCATTTCCAAAGCAACTGCACACGGGACCAAATCAGCTGACGTTTGTGCTGTTGCCCCATAAACAAAAAGCAGGGCTATACGCTGTATCAGTGGTTCTCAAACTCTGGGTTGAGACCCCAAAGTGGGTCGCCAGGACCAGTATTAGACTCGCTGGGACCCATGGCTGAAGCCGAAGCTTGAGTGCTTTAGCCCGGGGCAGTGGGGATCGGGCTCCGCCCCTTCTTCCCCCACCCAGGGTCATGCAGTAATTTTTGTTGTTAGAAGTGCAGTGAAGTTTGAGAACCGCTGCGCTGTATTAATTGGCATCCCCATTTAGGTCCATCTCGTCTAGCAAGAAAGCAGGTTGGCACCAGCAGGTCAGGTGCTGCACTGCTTATAAAACAGGAGGTGACCACTCCTGAAAATGCCGCTCCTGTTGCCTCAGACTCTGCCTGCGCTGGCTCCTCACATGCCAGCGTGCCTGGTTCCACAAGCACTGCCGCTGCTCCTCTCAGTCTGCTCAACAGCGTGATCGGAGCAGCCTCCTTCGGGACTGTTCCATCTCCCTGGGGAGTTCAGCAACAGCTTCTATTCCCCTGGGTGGGCAGGTCCGACGCACGCTGGAGCACCTGGCTGAGAAACCATCTGAAAATGGGACACGCTGAACTGGGAAAGAGCCTGTCTTCTCCTGCCTCTTGTCGGGGGTGGCTTTCCGCCTTCTTGCGGTGTCCTCCTCATCCTGTCTCCTGGCTAGGAAGTTTATGGGGGAGGAAGCAGAAAGGCTCTCTCAGACACTGCAGTGTTAAGGGGCCAGGCTGTGCGTGCCTGCCTGCCCTCTCCCTGCTGCTCTGGGCTCTGCCCTCTGGAGCCATGTCCAAAGCAGGGAGGTGAGTCCCACGCTCAGCTTTTGGCTCCTCTCCCCCCAGGGCCGGCTCCAGGGTTTTGGCCGCCCCAAGCAGCCAAAACCAAAAAAAAAAAAAAAAAAGCCGCGATCGCGATCTAAAAAAAGCCGCGATCGCGATCTGCGGCGGCAATTCGGCGGGAGATCCTTCACTCCCAGGTGGAGTGACTGACCCTCCGCCGAATTGCCGCCGAATACCTGGAACTGCCGCCCCTGTCCGGAACGGCCGCCCCAAGCACCTGCTTGAGAAGCTGGTGCCTGGAGCCGTCCCTGTCTCCCCCACCTCCTCCCCACGTTGGCCCTTAGCACTCGGAGGGCATAATCACTTTTCTACTTATTTAAACAGTGCCAGCAGCAGCCTGGGGTGGAGAGATTGGGGCAGGGTTTGGAGACCCCAGGGCGAGCATGGCTGCATCTAGATGTGCTACGCCATTTCACAAAGCCCAGACCACTAAGCCCTGGAAACAGGGACCAGTCTGGCCACGCTGAGCTGCATCTTCTGAGCTTGAAAATGGACCATCTCTGATCAGGGCTGGCTCCAGGGTTTTGGCCAGCCCCAAGCAGCCAAAAAAAAAAAAAAAAAAGCCGCGATCGTGATCTGCGGCGGCAATTCGGCGGAAGGTCCTTCGCTCCGAGCGGGAATGAGGGACCGTCCGCCGAATTGCCGCCGAATAGCTGGACCTGCCACCCCTCTCCGGAGTGGCCGCCCTAAGCACCTGCTTGCCAAGCTGGTGCCTGGAGCCGGCCCTGTCTCTGATAATACTCTTACGTAGCACCTTTCATCCGTTGATCTGTCGGTGCTTTACAAAGGAGGCCAGCACTCTTCTTGCCATTGGTCAGATGGTGAAACTGAGGCACAGAGCAGTGAAATGACTTGACCACGGTCACCCAGCAGAGGTGGGAATAAAACCAAGTTCTCTTGGCTAGCCCCACTTTAGGAATCCGAATGATTCTAAAGGAATCAATCTTTGTTCAAACCCAGTCACTATTCAAAGGACCAGGGCTATCATGCTGGGGAGGAGACACTGTGTTTTCTCCTACAGAACAAAAATTGAATCCCTGCGCTAAGTGCAAAACTGAACTCAGCCTGAGCTGCAAGGACCACCTCTGTCATATAAAATAAATAGACAATTTCTGTAAAAGCCTGATTCTCATATTTTCCTCACATCAAAACAGTGCTATTTCTGGAAAGCATTTCCCACTAGAGTTGCTGTGAAACGCTCGACAACAGCTACTGCTCAAAAGTTACCTTGCAGGAGAAACTCCAGTCCTCAAAGGGAAATGGTGAGAAGCAAATGTGGAAACTCCCTTACTAAGAAAAGGAAAAACAGCCTCCAGTATTTTACAGCCATCACTCCAAACACTACAGGTAAACTGTAGTGGTTTGGACCAAATTTCACATGGGCTTAGATCACGGGTGGGCAAACTTTTTGGCCTGAGGGCCGCATCGGGTTTCCAAAATTGTATGGAGGGCCGGTTAGCAGAGGCTGTGCCTCCTCAAACAGCCAGGCGTGGCCCAGCCCCGCCTCCTTTCTGACCCCCCCTCCCCCCACTTCTCACCCCCTGACACCTCACCAACCCTCCCTGACCGCCCCCAGAACCCCTGCCCCTGACTGCCCCCCCGCTGCCCCATCCAACCCCCCTCTTCTTCCTGACTGCCCCCTGGGGACCTCTGCCCCCATTCAACCCCCCTGTTCCCCACCCTCTGACTGCCCTGACCCCTGTCCACACCTCCACCCCTGACCACCACCCCGAACTCCCCTGCCCTCTCTCCAACTCCCCCGCTATGTGCCCCCTTACCGCGCTGCCTGACGCACCGGTGGCTGGCGGCGCTACAGAGCACCAGGACAGGCAGCCGTGCCGCCCAGCTGGAGCCTGCCACGCCCCCGCGCAGCACAGAGCACCGGATCAGGCCCTGGCTCTGCAGCTGCGCTGCCCCAGGAGCTCGCAGCCCCGCCGCCCAGAGCATTGCACCGGCGGCGGAACGAGCTGAGGCTGTGGGGGAGGGGGAACAACAGGGGAGGGGCTGGGTGCTAGCCTCCTGGGGCAGGAGCTCAGGGGCCAGGCAGGAGGGTCCCGTGGGCCGGATGTGGCCCGTGGGCGGTAGTTTGCCCACCTCTGGCTTAGATTAAGGTGACCAGACGTCCCAATACTGGGGTTTTATCTTATATAGGACCCTATTATCCCCTTCATCTCCCCCTCTCCATCCTGATTTTTCTCACTGGTTGCCTGGTCACCCTATCTTAGGTCTGGTCTGTACAATGTCTGCACTGATTTAACTAAAAAAAGAAGAACAGGAGTACTTGTGGCACCTTTACTCTGAAAACTGTTTTAACTGTTTCACTTAGGGGTGTGATTTTATACTGGTATGGTTATACCGGTACAACCCCTAGTACGGGCACAGTTATACTGGCATAAAGGTGCCTTTTAAAGGTGCCTGTTATCGTTTATTCCTCTTCCCATACAGGAATAGCTAGACTGGTCTAAGCACTGCAGCCACACTAGGGAGCTTGTACCTTTTTATACCGGGATAGTTAAAGTGGTACAAAAACTATGTGTAGACAATCCCTTAGACAGGATACAGCCCCACACTGCCGCCTCTTTGAATCAGGCTGCTGCTGCTTTTCCAAGGCTCGGGGCTTCCTGAGCGAAGGATTTCTTTGGGCTTGTGCTCCTTGATTTGTTCGCTCCTCTTCCTTTTCCTTAGGAATATTTTCACCGACTCAGCATAGCTCCTTCCTGCTGCTAGCATAATTCAAGACATAACTTTGCCGTGACTGCAGATGCCGGAAAGGAAATTGAAAGATTAACAAGTCCAGGCTGCTTCTCTCCCCCCTCCGCCCCCCCGTCTTCTCATGATTATTATTATTTAAAGGTGTGAGTGTGTTGGGCATTGTAGGGAAATCCACATACACCCCCGCCATACTGCCTATCTTTCATCTCCCTTCCCAGGTTTGGCATTAGTCATAAACCCAGATGTTAGAAGGCAGAGCTCAGCAGATCACCAGATGAATATACTCGCACGCTGCTTGGAAGGGTTCATATGTTTCACATGACCCAGCGTCAGTTGCTGATGCTTCCCCCCCACCTCTCTTCCCCCCTCTCTCCCTCTCACACACACCCAGAGCCAGCCTCCTTTCATTTAAAGTGTGTTTTTGCCTGCACGTGAGCCATTCATCCGAAAAGCTCTAGAAGCAAAGCCTGCAGAAGGGCTAGTGGTTTGCAGCTGCTCCCATGCTTATCTGGTGGCATGTTCTGCATGTGTGAAATCTTGCAGTGTTGCAAGCAGGTTTGGGGTTTTGGTTTTTTTTCTTCTCCCCCACTCTCTCTTGCTAAGCTGCTGAGGATGGAGATTGCTGTGGTTCGCTCTGGATCGCCGCCAGTGTCTATCTAAGAGACCGTTAGCCGGGAGATGGGATGTGGTAGCATTGTGGAACTCCTTGCAGACACACACACAGAGGGAGGGGAGAGAAGAGGAGAAAAGGGCTGTGCCTGCCTCCTAGCGAACCACACAGAGGAGGAGGGACAGGGAAATGGATGCTGCTTGTTAGGCCATAGGCCTGCTTAATCTGGATTTAATGGGATGCTTTTTTCTGTGGACAATCTGGTTGAAATCTGAAGTGCTGCTGCTGCCGCTGAGGTGAAAAAAAAGAAAGGTAACGTGTGCCTTTGTTTTCAGAGAGGGACTTCGGTGGGGCCATGGCTTGTGCTGCATATTTAAAATGCTGTTGGAAGAACAGCTCAAAATAGATCTTTTATCTCTTATCATATGTAATTAAAAACAAATCTCTCTATAAAATACAAGGGCTTCCCCTCCCCCACTGATTTGAAATGGAGAGACAGAAATGTGTGTGTTTGCAGGGGGTTAAAAATGAATAAATGTTGTGTTCCAGAAGCAGAGGTGCTAGCAGTGTGAATTCATTGGGGGTGGGGAGCAGGGCTTTGGGAGGTGGAGATGTTTGAATTCAGACAAATCTGGATGCATGCTTCCATTGACTGCTAAGATGGACTGTTCTTTCTACATTCCAAATGGCTGCAGCAAGTTAAATGCAGAGCTGGGGGTTGCAAAAGCAAAGCCCCAGAAATATTTTCACTTCAAGCATGCTCCTCTTCCTAGATTACAGCAGAAAAGTTGCTACATATGAAGTCTAGAAATGGCAAATAAATGGCCCTGTTTCTAATCTCCTGTGCATATAACTATATGCACTGCAAATGGGTACAAGTAAGATTGTTTTCTCGACTGCATTGTTAACCCTGTTTGCTGCTGGGGGAGAATTAGAAAAGTAGATTTGAGCATCTAATGCAAAATTTCCAGGAGAGACAATTGTTTCTAATAATAGCTCTGGCACTGGTTTAGTAATACACATCCAGGCGCGTGAGTGATCCAGCAATACTTGCTCGGAGACAACCCAGGTTGTAGAGAAATGTGAACCGCAGCCTTTAAAACATTGTCCTGAGCAAAGTAAAAATAGCTGCACTTAGACATCTTTTAAATGGAAAGGGGAGTATTGTGTATGTTTGTATGTTCTGTGTGGCACTTAATGGCTCACCATGGAGCTTATAGTTAAAGTGCACATGCCTTTTTCTAAAGCTACGGAGCCTTATTCGGCTTTCCCTTGTCCCAGTTTTATACCAGTGTAACTCCACTGACTTCAACTCACTTCTTCTGGATTCACACTACTCGGATTTTGTGAACAGCCCTGAGGAGGGTGTGTAGTGCAAGGAATTGGGAGCTCTGTTTTGTCTGACCGTGCTGTTTTCCCTGCCGAAAACTGAATCCCTGGCACCAGAGAGATCTTGATGGTGCTAAACTAGAAGATTGATTCTCTTTCGCGTTCTGGGGATGGCAGAGGGCCCACAAGGAGGGCTGCTGTGTGAATAGCTGACTGCACACTGTTTGAACCCGTTGCTTGCTGCTGACCCTGGCAATCTTACTGTGTTTTGGCTCAGGATGGCTGCTCAGAGCTACTTGTTCTAACCTTTCTGGCACAAGTTACCAGAAGCTTATCCTCTGCTGAAAACGTGCAGCAAGGAATATTTTAGAAAAGAGACACAGTAGAGCCATGCTGATTCATACCAGCTGAGGATCTGGCCCCAACATGTCAGAACTATTTGGGGTTTGTCCTTTCTCAATAATCTGGGGTCCATTTGTAATTTTTTTTAATACCACTAAGGTTCGGTGGCAAAGCAATTCTTCAAGCAGCCTTTCATGGCAGTTTGGTTTGGGATGTAACCTTTAGGAACAGCATAATCAACCCATGCACTGCAGCGTATGGGGGCCTGCTGCTGCTCCCATTCCAATCTTCCATTGATTTCATTGGTGCAGGAATAAACCCAAACTGGTGAGTGCTTGTAAATTGCCCTATGCTGTAGCAGGAAAAGCCGCTGGTGGGGTACAGTTTCAGCAGCAGACAAGTCTGATCATTTTCTGCCATTGAACATGGAGTTTATTTAAGCACAAAGCGTGCGGAGGGCACTGTGGCAGAAGCCGTTGGTGGCTAAATAGCTGTTGCTTCCTTTAATTAGAGACAATATTTGAAATGCATGGGAATCAACATCAACCTGAGCTGCTAACGGGAATTGTGTTTTCTGCAAAGTAAGGGATCAATCAGGAGGGGAGGAAAATGGCAGAAATTACGATTCGTAGTTCCCAGGGACTTGTCGTCATGTACAGTGCTGCAGCAGCACCGCTGTCACACCTTAGTGAAGACACTACTACATCGACGGGAGAATTTCTTCATCAGCATAGTTTATCCATCTCCCCGAGATGCGGTAGCTATGTTGACGGTAGAAGCTCTCCTGTCGACCTAGCACTATTGACACCGGGATTTTGTTCACACCCTGGGGTGACGTAGTTATACCAATGTAAGTTTGTATCATAGAATCATAGAATATCAGAGTTGGAAGGGACCTCAGGAGGTCATCTAGTCCAACCCCCCGGTCAAAGCAGGACCAATTCCCAACTAAATCATCCCAGCCAGGGCTTTGTCAAGCCTGACCTTAAAAACCTCTAAGGAAGGAGATTCCACCACCTCCCTAGGTAACCCATTCCAGTGCTTCACCACCCTCCTAGTGAAAAAGTTTTTCCTAATACCCAACCTAAACCTCCCTCATTGCAACTTGAGACCATTACTCCTTGTTCTGATACATCCCTCAATCTGCTGGCAATGCTCCTACTTATATAGCCCAAAATGCCGTTAGCCTTCTTGGCAACAATGGCACACTGTTGACTCATACCCAGCTTCTCATCCACTGTAACCCCTAGGAACTGCTGCCTAGCTGCTCAGTCCCTAGTCTGTAGCAGTGCATGGGATTCTTCCATCCTAAGTGCAGGATTCTGCACTTGTCCTTGTTGAACCTCATCAGATTTCTTTTGGCCCAGTCCTCTAATTTGTCTAGGTCCCTCTGTATCCTATCCCTACCTTCCAGCATATCTACCACTCCTCCCAGTTTAGTGTCCTCTGCAAACTTGCTGAGAGTGCAGGAGTGCAATCCACACCATCCTCCAGATCATTAATGAAGATATTGAACAAAACCGGCCCCAGGACCGACCCTTGGGGCACTCCGCTTGATACCGGCTGGCAACTAGACATGGAGCCATTGATCACTACCCGTTGAGCCCGATGATCTAGCCAGCTTTTTATCCATCTTATAGTCCATTCATCCAGCCCATACTTCTTTAACTTGCTAGCAAGAATACTGTGGGAGACCGTATCAAAAGCTTTGCTAAAGTCAAGGAATAACACGTCCACTGCTTTCCCTTCATCCACAGACCCAGTTATCTCGTCATAGAAGGCAATTAGGTTAGTCAGGCATGACTTGCCCTTGGTGAATCCATGGTGACTGTTCCTGATCACTTTCTTCTCCTCTAAGTGCTTCAGAATTGATTCCTTAAGGACCTGCTCCATGATTTTTCCAGGGACTAAGGTGAGGCTGACTGGCCTGTAGTTCCCCGGATCCTCCTCTTCCCTTTTTTAAAGATGGGCACTACATTAGCCTTTTTCCAGACATCTGGGACCTCCCCCGATCCTTAGTCTGCAAGTGAGGAGTCAGCTACTCAGCACGAGTAAGGCTGGCTGGATTTAGCCCTGTGAGAATGTAAAATAAACCCTTGTGCTCTAGGTAAAGTTGCTTTTTAAGACACATGCTAGGATTGTGGTACCTGTGCTATTATGAAAACATAGCTAGGTACAAGAGTGATCACTGGTTTAGTGAGGAATTATTACCCACTCTTGATCTGATAGGCATCTTCTAGTGCTCTCCTCCCCAGGCACTCTGAATTTATTAATGGAGAGTGAAAATTTTCAGCTACTACATCCTGTGACCTGACTGTCAAATCATATAGGGCCTCATCCAACATCCATAGAAATTAGTGAGAGCCTTGCCATTGATTTCAATGGCCGTTGGATCAAGCCTTTACGGGTGATATGACACGTGACAGCACAACTTTTTAAGTACAGCATCTTCCATACAAACAGTACCCCACAATATTTTACAGACTTAAAGACCGCAGCGAGGCGGAAAAATAGGATGATGGTTATTGCTGTTGGTTAGTATTTGTAGAATACCAGGAGAGTCTTGGGGGCTTAAATAACCGCAGAGGGAGAGTAAAACCACAGGGTATAGACAGGAGAGGAAAGATCCATTGAAATGAGATGGAGAGTCATTGCAGTGGAAATGACGGCTGTGGCAGGAGCTGCAGTGGAGGAGGCTATCGCACCGAGCAAGGTCTGATGTGAAAAGAGGCCAGTGATAGACAGCCGTGGAGAGGACAGAGAACAAGGTCGATGAGGAATGGGGTGATGATGGAAGTGTCTTGGTTTATATGAAAGGAATGTAAGAGTTAGATGGGTTCAGTATTCAGCAGCATCTCCTGAAGATGGTTCCTGATCTTTCACCGGGGCTAAGAAGGGCTGGACTGGATCAAATGTGGATTGCAATCCACCGGGCAATGCCTTGGTGCTGCAGGAAGTGGTGTTGGGGACTGAGTATATAACAACCTCTTGGCACGTGCACTTTGCAAAGTATGAGCACTAGTTGCTTAGTCCTCCCAAGCCCCCTTCCAAGCTAGGTCCGTGAATATCAGTATTACCCGCTTTACAGATGGGGAAAATGGAAGAAGAAAAATGATTCTCTGTGGCCTTATAGTGGAGTTTAGGTGTCCCAGCTTCCTGGTATTGAGATCTATCCACTAGAGACCACAACTGATTGCCAAAGCGCTCTTCTCTCTGATTCAGTACTGAATAGAGGCTCCCGTGTGGTGGGTGGGGGGACGCTGTCATGTTGATGAACTACAAACACAAGGAGTTTGATTCTCTCTTCCTCTGTTCCAAGCCACCTTTGCACTCTGGCTCCTTATGGGGCAGCTGGGGGCCTGATGACCTACTTCTTTGGCTACAACAGCCCCCTAAGGGCTGTTCACTAGATGAGTCACTGGAGCATGGTGTGCTCTGGTCATGATCACTTCCCTATTACACCCCCTATTCCAGGGCTGTCATAGAGATGTTCCAGCAGCTCCATGAAGTATCCCTGTACAATGGGTGTATTCCCAGGTGGCTCCTGTTTAAATCCCTGGAGGAACTTAAAACACAAGAGAGAACCGAACCCAGGGTCTTGGCCTCTTTTGGTGCTTAAAGAGCCCATTGCGCTTTTCATAAGAGTAGGAATGTTCCAAATTCCATTTCAGCTAACTAGACACTTTCTGCATTAAATTCCCACTGCAATTTTCGATTAGATATGGCTTTCGTCTTTGCTTCTTTGCTGTTGTGGAATGTTGCCTCATGCTGGTTGCTGCGTTTCACCCCAGAGGTGGCTACCTTTTACGTGCTGGTGATGAAGTGACCCTTTTGTCCTTTACCTGCTTCACTGGGGTGTTGTATGACTTAATTAAGCAAAGTTTGTAAAGTTCATTGAAATCACCAAACAAAGAACTTGATATCAAAGTGAAGTATTACTATTACAATGCTTCACACCTAGTCTAGAAGGCGAGCTGCAGTATTTGTAAAAATAAAACACGCTGGAAATGATTCAAACCAATTGCTAACCCATTTCGTCCCATATAAGTCCTTACGCGATGTGATTATTGCAGGAGTGTGTGAGTGCTTTTAGACAATGAATGCTATGCTGGCAAATGTGCAAGGCTTTGATTCTGTGTTTAGATTTTTCTTTCTTAGAAGTTCAAAATCTCTCAATCAAAATAAATCCACTCTTGTTTTAGTTTCCTAGCCACATGGGTTCCAGCGTGGCTAGAGCCATACCACACACACTGAACTATCATTGGTATCCTGTCCGTCTGTGCTGAAAGCACCAGTATAGTCAGGAACAGCTCTGCCAATCGCAGAGCAGCAAAACATCTGACCCTAATGCTGTTAGACAGCATTTGCATAGGACAAGTCTACTGTGAAAACTGCCGTATCAAGCAAATGGTTTTCAGAATCAGCACAAAATCCTGTAGTCAAAAATCTTCACAACAGCACTTTCAATTAAGCTTCCTAAATCCCAAACCAAACAACCACTCCATCCCCTTTATTATCAGCATGCTCCTACCCTACGCAATGTCACAGAGAATCTCTCCAGTTTTTACCATATTCATTTGTTACTGAAACTTTACTCCCGTCAGCGAGAGACTGTAGATCACACTGTTTTTTAAAGGTCTGTTTTGCCCTTGATATATACATGAATGGTAACTCTTATTAGCATCGCTGAAATTCTATGTTGGGTTTCTCTAGGGTGCCCGTCACCATGGTACCCAACAGCCACGTATGCTTTTGTATCAAGGGGGAGATTGGACCCCTTCATTTTCAAATGAAATATTTGCTGTAGAGGACAAGGGTGTCTTAGGGGATTTGTAATAAGATATGGTGCCTGGTTTATATACGCGCACGCACAACCCAATGATGAAGCAAGCTGGAGAAAAGCAAATTGCTAAGGCTCCTCCTATAGCTTCTTGTGATGTTAAAGTTGTCGGGATTAAAAAAAACAAACAAACTCTGGAGAGGTTTAGACGCCATGGGAAATTCTATAGCCATTTAGGAAACGGTGACATGGCAACAGAAGGCTTCCACTTGGACTCATGCAGCAAGATGCAATTGGATGGGGGAGGGGAGATGTATACCTGAGCGAGACCGTGGAGATTTGGAGGCCATCCAGAAGCATCTGGGAAGCATTAGAAAGTTCGGCCTGGATCAAACATGCTGCATGAGAACAGGAGGAAACTCCTTGAAATGGTCTTTCTTTAATCATTAGAGATTCTGGGGCCTCTCCCCGCTTAGGCACGGAATGGATCAGTGTGGCAGAAGTTAGGCACTAATCAGTTTCAAACAGTGTATAGTATTCTTCACTTCCTGTCCCAAACTCTTGTGTAGTGTTGCTGTGCGCTGTTATATAGCCGCTGTGGTTCGCTCCAGAAGTGGGTGCATGTCACTGGTGGGTAAAGTGATTGCTATCCTGAGTACAAGATCCTGTCATTGCTGGGGGCACGAAGCAGGGACTGTAGAGGTACCGGCTGTGTGTCCAGCAAACTGTCTTCCCCTCCGCATCTCTGCTACTGGGCTAGCCACACTTGCAGCTCTTATCAGGGACATAGCCAGGCCTACCCAAATCTGAGCAGGGGTCTAGTGCTGCCACAGTGGCCTGGCGCGTCACTCGGGCACCTGAACTCCAGGACCTGGGCCTGCCCTTCAGCTCTGGCAGCTCTGCCTTGCCATTTTCTGAGCCAGCCCATGCACATGCCCACCTCGGCAGGTGAAGCCCCGTGTCTGGGAGCACTAGGGCTAGGAAGAGGGTGTGGCGTCGGGGGAGAAGCTGAGCGAGCAGGTGCTTGGGGGCTGCCTGTTGGCCCGTGGCGCTCTCCGCACAGCTCATCCCCTGCACAGCGGAAGGCAGCAGGGAGGCCGGTCTCTCTGCAGAGTTCCCAGGAGAGGATGCACTTTGCTGGGCAACTCAGTACAGAGTCTGGGCCAAGTTGCGCCCACAGGCAAGCCCCTGTTCATGCCCCCACAGCGCAGCTGGAGCTGACCTGGCACAGGGGCCGTACAGCCCTCAGGAGACGCAAGCCCCCAGCTGAAGGCCAGCAGCCCATACCCCGCAATGAGGCAACGGCTCCTTCTCTTCCCCTGCTGCAGAGTCAGGGCACCGCCAAGGAGACCAGCAGTCCCTGCCCCGGCCAGGCTGCACAGCCAGCTGGCCTGGCCAGTGGGCAGCACAGTCTGTCATTGCCCATCCACCCTAAAGTCGGGGCCCACCCAAATTTCCACTTCTAGCTACGCCACTGGCTTCTACGCAAAGGCTGCTCAGGACTAGCGCATCTGTGGGAGCTGGCCCTCACAAAGGGAGAGTGGGGAGAAGGCAGGACCACACCTCACAGCCTGCACTCCCCAGCCAGTAGCGTTGTGTGTATGCAGAGGGGCAGCACGTCCCTCCCCTCAGGGAAGTATTGTGCCCATAGAAAAGTGATAATGCGTCCCAGGAGCTCTCACTGGGGCGGGGCAGCTCTGTCCCAATCCCAGCTCAGAGCTGAGCCTGAGTGGCACAGTCCAGCCCACAGTACGGAGACAGGCCCAGACCAAAACTGCATTGAATCGTGTAATACAGAGCTGGAAGGGACCTCAGGAGGTCACCTAGTCCAGCCCCCTGTGCTGAGGCAGGATCAACTGAACCTAGACCAACCCTGACAGGTGTTTGTCCAACCTGTTCTTAAAAACCTCCAGTGATTGGGATTCCACAACCTCCTTTGGAAGCCTATTCCAGGGCTTAACTACCTTTATTGTTTGAAAGCTTTCCCTAATATCTAACCTAAATCTCTCTTGCTGAAGATTAAGCCCATTACTTCTTGTTCTACCTTCAGTGGACCTGGAGAACAATTGATCACAGTAAGACCTCTGTATAACAGCCCCTAATATATTTGAAGACTGTTATCAGGTCCCCCCCTCAGTCTTCTTTTCACAAGACTTAACATGTCCAGTTTTTTAAACCTTTCCTTGTAGATCAGGTTTTCTAACCTTTTCTTATTTTTGTTGCTCTCCCCTGGACTCTCTCCGATTTGTTCACATCTTTCTTACATAAGAACATTAGAATGGCCATACTGGGTCAGATCAAAGGTCCATCTAGCCCAGAATCCTGTCTTTCAAAAGTGACCAATGCCAGGTTCTTCAGAGGGAATGAACAGAACAGGTATTCAAGTTCTTAAAGAGTGGTGACCAGAATTGGTCACAGTACTCCAGCTGAGGCCTCAGCAGTGCCGAGTAGAGCGGGAAAATTACCTCCCTGGTCTTCCATAAAACATTCCTGTTAAAACACACCCCAATAATAGTTGCCTTTTTTTGCGACTACATCACATTGTTCACTCATATTCAATTTGTGATCTACTATAATCTCCAGCTCCTTTTCTGCAGTGCCACCACCTAGCCAGTTATTCTCCATTTTGTAGATGTGCATTTGATTTTTCCTTCCTAAGTGTAGTACCTTGCACTTGTCTTTATTGAATTTCAACTTGTTGAATGCAGACTAATTCTCTAGTTTGTCATGGTCATTTTGATTCTAATCCTGTCCTCCAAAATGCTTGCAACCCCTCCCAGTTTGGTGTCATCTGCAAATTTTATAAGCATACTCTTCACTCCATTAGCCAAGTCATTAATGAAAATATGGAATAGTACTGGACCCAGGATTGATCCCTGCACGACCCTACTAGATACACCCTCCCAGTTTGATAGTGAACCACTGCTAACTACTCTTTGAGGATGGTCTTTCAACAAGTTGTGCACCTATCTTATAGTAATTTCATCTAGACCACAGCTCCCTAGTTTGCTTATGAGAATGTCACGTGGGCCTGTGACAAAAACCTTACTAAAATCAAGATAGATCACGTCTCCTGCTTCCCCACTATCTAATAGGCCAGTAACCCTGTGTAAGAAGGAAATTACTGGTAGTTTGGTTTGGCATGATTTATTCTTGTCAAACCTATGCCGGCTATTCCTTATAAACCTATTATCCTCCGGGTGCTTACAAATTGATTGTTTAATCATTTGTTCCAATATCTTTCCAGGTAGAAATTCCAATCTGTAGCCAAAGTTTGCAGCTTGGCCCTGTCTGTAATAAAGCATGTAGGACTTTGACAGTAAGTCCCGCATCCTTAAGTCCAATACACTCTGCATGCTTCCCTGTCCTTCTTGTAATACAGTTTGATACAAGTTTCAGGGCTATGGTGCATAGCATCATCTGGTGTAGATACATTGACTTCTATGAAGCAGCATCCACTTATGCTAGCTGAAGATCTGGCCCTGTGAATTAAATATATGGTACAGTTACTGAAAGCCTGTGTTGTGAATAACCCCAAACAGCCTACTCAGCTAATAAAAGCAACTACACCACCTACATGTGTGAATGTGTAGCAGTACAATAGACACAACAGACAGTACTGAAATGGGTATTTTAAGAATTAAGTCCCGATTTGCCCTTCAAGAATAATTCACACATTCTGTTGCTTTCAGCATCTGGGTCAGTTTAGTCAATCTCCTAGGAACCCACATTGATTTTTTTTTTCCTGCAGATCACATTAGTTTCAACCACAAAGAAATTGTCCTGTTCTCCTGTATAATTAAGCCAAACTTCCTGCAAACATTTTCTCATGAGGCTGGTTTGTTCTCTTGTAAAAATTACCGCCTGGTCCACATCCACAAAGGAATTATACTAGGAGACATTTGTGGAAAACATGATGAGGTAAAAGGCTGGTGATATCAAAAAGATTTGATTTTGTTGATGATTTGTTAAAAAGAATTAAGTCAGCCGTAGAAGACGTCAAGAGCTACTCAGACGCCTTCGGAGAAAATAATTTATTATGAATTATATTACATTAGTGTCTAGATTTCCTAAGCAAGATCCAGACCCACTGTACAAACATGTAGTGAGGCACAGTCCTGACCCAGAGAGCTTACAGTCTAAGTAGACAAGCCAGAAAAAGGGTGGGAAGGGCCATAAAGAAGTGAAGTGACCTGACAACTGGTGAGGTGAGACCACTGCCTAGCGTGCTGACTCCTTGTGCTTCCCCATCTGTCTGTATCCAGCTGTTGTCTCTTGTCTTATACTTAAACTGTAGCTCTTTGGGGCAGGCACCGCATGTTCAGTTTGTACAGCCCCCAGCACAGTGAGGTCCTGGTCAATAACTAGGGCTTTGATGGTGATACAGATAACAAACTAATAATAACGTCTACGATCATGCGGCAGATCAGTGGTGGAACAGAGGTTAGAACTCTGACTCCCAGTCCTGTTCCCTAGACCACACTGTCTCTTGGTCACTGTGGATTTTCACACTAAAAATTGGGACTAATATGGGAGTGGCGGGCAGGGAGTGATGTCTGGTCCAAGGTATCAAAACACAGAGAGATATGCTCGAAACTCCATCAGCCAACCACCCCAATGTTGGATGCTCTGCAAATGTATGCAAAAACATACTCCTTTCTCAGATCCTCATCCTCCCTGCCTACCAAACCCTCACCTCTTTCTTCTTCTCCTTCTTCTTCCTATTTACTTGTTCTGCTGAGGTGTCTAGGAATCCCATGGCTAGGCACTGTACAAACACAGAACACAAAGACAGTCCCTGTCCCAAGAAGCTTACAATATAAGTAAGTGTGTTTTTCTTTCATCCACCTGTTATGTCTTGTCATTAACATAAATTGTAAGTTCTTCAGGTCTCTTTTACTACATGTTTATCCAGTGCCTAGCACAATGGCACCTCACTCCCTCATTACAATCTCTGGGCGTTACTGTCATAAAAATAATAATTCATCATGAAGCCCATACATATGCAGTAAGAACAGTATACCACTGTCAAGTCCATTCATGTCATTTCCATTGGCACGGCTAGTAGATTCCTCCCCCCCCCCCCCATTTGCAATGCATGCAGAAAGCAGAGCATTGGTAGCATTTGCTCTTTACATTTCTGTGTTAAGCTGGCACATTGATCCAGTGTCTTCCAAGACACCTAAAGCCACTTCCCGGCATTCGGTACGCACAACATGTCAACTTCGCGGTCAGGAGTCACAAGCGGCTGAGCAGAACATTTTTGAGTGACTTCAGGGTTCCCTCTATTAGCAGCAGTTGCAGTCAGCTCTAGGCAGAAACTGATCTATTAGATCTATTAGCCTGTGCAATAGTCTCCCAAGGGAAGTGATGGAAGCCCCACCACTTGACTCATTTTAACCTAGTCTGGACAAAGCACTAGGAAAATGTACTGCAGGGAACAATCCTGAGCTGGCAGAGGGTGGAGCAGGTGTCCTGACAGGATAGATCATTCATTTATTTATTATTTATTCCATTTCTATAGCTCTTATCATCTTGAGGTGTTTGTAACAATTACATTAAAAGTACAGACGTCGGACAGGAGCAACAAACACTTCCCAGATCCAACCATAAGGAAAGGTTGGATGGGCAGCAAGGCCCTGAGCCAGATAAGCACTTAAGCACATGCTTAACTTTGCAAGATGGACTTGAGCAGGGGCTTAAAGTTAAGCATGTGCTTAACTGCCTTGCTGAATGGAAGCCTATATGGTAAGGAGCCATGCAGGTGGGAAGGAAGAAGCATTTTCAGGGTCCCCACCCAAATGCAGAGTATTTTGCAAACTGAGCAGCATTTGAGACGTCTGACCTTGCGACCAATGACCCTTTGGCCATGTCTCAGACTAAGAAAATAGGTCATGATGAAAAACATGCTAGCTATTCATGGTCCACCCTAGCCCTGGAACCTAGGCTCACTAACTTGCCTTAAAGGGGTTAAATTCTCGCTATACTTTTGTTTGGAAATGGGTGTTATTAAAATGCGTTAGCCCACACAACTTGTTTTCCTAGACAGGGTCTGTTTGAAGGGTGGGTGGGTGAAATAATT
Organism: Malaclemys terrapin pileata; assembly: GCF_027887155.1. NCBI lineage: Eukaryota > Metazoa > Chordata > Testudines > Emydidae > Malaclemys > Malaclemys terrapin. The sequence goes on along the minus strand of NC_071505.1, from coordinate 15,880,193 downwards.
GAAATGGCAAAACATAAATATCGAAAATACCCCGATGCTTTGAAACAACGTCGGATTCGTGAAAGGAAGACAGGGGAGTGGAATGTCCAGGTTTCCTTTGTTTTTCAAAAGAATATAGACACGTATTATTTTCAGAGAGGAAAAGCATTGGTGACATAAAACAACATTCTGGTGAGGAAACCGGCATGTCCAGGAAAGAAATTCCTTATCTCAGGATACTGTTGAAAGTAGGCCCTTGAGGCCAGCGTTTCTCAAACATATACCACTGGTGAGCCGATCCAGAAGTCTGTTGGGTAGCACGCTGATTGGCTTAAAGTACAGTGGCCGACTAAGAATCCATTCTAACTACACCTCTACCCCGATATAATGCGACCCGATATAACACGAATTTGGATATAATGTGGTAAAGCAGTGCTCTGGTGGGCGGGGCTGTGTGCTCCGGCGGATCAAAGCAAGTTCGATATAACGCGGTTTCACCTATAACGCGGTAAGATTTTTTGGCTCCCGAGGACAGCGTTATATCGGGGTAGAGGTGTACATGGTCAAATACTAAGTAGTTTGAGTTTTAGACGTGGCATGCTAGGTCTTCCCATTTGAGAATCTCGGCTTTGTACTGTAAACGGACAGACGGAGAAAGTTCCCTTGGGCCTGATTCAGCAAGGCCTATCAAAAACAAAAGGGTGTAAGCACATGCTTTGTTGAATCTGGGCCTTTACGTTCCTTGGTGTTTGTGGAAGAAACAACCTGTGCAGAAAATCACTCGGGGGAGATTTTCAAAAGTGTGTAGGTGCCTTGGGAGCCGCCGGGTGTGTCTACACTGCAATGGGGACAGCTTCGCCAAGCTAGCTTTGATCCAACTAGTTACTAAAATCACAGCAACGTAGCCGAGGCAGCATGGAGTAACCCAGGGTGCCAGGCAGTGCTGTAACTTGGGCAGCTAGCTCATCCTGCCACTCTGTTGCCACGGCTACGGTGCTATTGCTAATGAGCTCGCTCAGTCAAAGCTAGCTTGGGGGTGCCCATGTGTGCTGCAGTCGCGCCTCGCAATTGCTGTGGAGACACGCCCTGAGTCACATAGGCACAAATGGTAACCTTCCCACGTTGGGAAGAAAAGGGTCCAGCTGTAGGCCAAGAGTTCTTTTGGCAGCTGTCAGGGTAAAACAGTGAACTCAGCAGCTCCTGGGGCAGTATTGCTCAAAACGTAAGGAGAGGTGTAGAGAGGAAGTGCTGGGGACAGAGGACGCTCGCGCGCTCAGGCGAGGGAACGTCACTCCTGGTATTCGATCTAAATTTGCTCTTTGCTTAATTTCATCCCGTTCTTCCTATTTAACTCCACTTATAGCCCATAATCATTTCTCCCCTTGTTGCTGTTCCCATCCTGCAGATAGTGAAGTTATTCCCCTGAGGCTATACATATTTTGTGTTTTAATCTTTCCTCCCAAGAAGTCAATCCTCCTAACGAATCACTTACTCATTTTCGTTATAGGTCTCTCTTCCCTCTTATTTGTTGCTATCTTCTTGGCATTGATAGTCACAGAAATGTCTGCAATATTCAGCATTCCTGGCCCTTTAAAATACTTCCTGTTGTGCAGAGGATGCCCTGCCCTGCCAGGTGAAGTCCACTGAATAACACTGAAGGCCTGTTTATAGCCACACCACCACCATGCCCTTCCTGCAGGCGAGGAGGAATTTTAAAGGGCTAGGACTGTAATTGGAGCTTCACCAATATGAGGTCACACCCCTGGTCTGGGATGTAATGGTCTCAGTGTATGAAACACATAATCTCACTGTAGGTTTTTTTTCTTACCATTAAGAACTGATGTAAAAAGCTCCACAAAGGAAGCCATCTGCATTACACATAAGTTGCATATAGCCTACAAAACCAGGAACAATACTACATATTTTTCAGTGCCACCTACTGGCATCTTCCCTACTAACTATTTACCTATATATTCAGCTTTAGAGGACGCTAGGAACATTCAACAGTGTCCTGTTTTAGGAGCTCATATCTAATTTTATGTCTAAATTTGGGATATCTGTCATGGATCTATGGCCAGGGCTCCAAAGTTAAGGTTGTTGTTAACTTTAAAGGGGATGCTGCCCATTGCTGCCATTGCTTTAAAGGGGTACCATAGATCCTAGTCGGTTCTACTACAGAAAGACTTTTATAGATTCATAGATTCATAGATTCTAGGACTGGAAGGGACCTCGAGAGGTCATCGAGTCCAGTCCCCTGCCCGCATGGCAGGACCAAATACTGTCTAGACCATCCCTGATAGACATTTATCTAACCTACTCTTAAATAACTCCAGAGATGGAGATTCCACAACCTCTCTAGGCAATTTATTCCAGTGTTTAACCACCCTGACAGTTAGGAACTTTTTCCTAATGTCCAACCTAGACCTCCCTTGCTGCAGTTTAAACCCATTGCTTCTTGTTCTACCCTTAGAGGCTAAGGTGAACAAGTTTTCGCCCTCCTCCTTATGACACCCTTTTAAATACCTGAAAACTGCTGTCATGTCCCCTCTCAGTCTTCTCTTTTCCAAACTAAACAAACTCAATTCTTTCAGCCTTCCTTCATAGGTCATGTTCTCAAGACCTTTAATCATTCTTGTTGCTCTTCTCTGGACCCTTTCCAATTTCTCCACATCTTAGTAGATGGCAAATGCTTGAGGACAGGGCTTAGAGAACTAAGATCATCATCCTTCCTAGGGAAGAACCACAAGGCTTAAAATTAACCTCTTCTAGCACAGATTGCTGAATAGTATTCTTGGTAAAGAAGAACAGCATGAATAGCTGTGAATGAAAGAAGATTAACCCACAGAGTGCCCCTGGGTTTAATGTGTTCTTACTCCAAAATGGCACCGGGACACCATAGGCCTTGCTGCTAAAATATTATTTAGGTCACTGGTTCCTAATCATCATTAGCCTCTTCTACCAAAGACCCTAGGTATTTTATAATAATAGAACAAATATGAAAACAATACTTTGCATTTCTGTATTGCTTTCTATCAGGGGATCTCAGAGCAGTTTACAAACATCAGAGACACCATCAACTTGAACCCTAGTGCGTTAAACCCCAAGTGATAGAAGTATTTCCCATTGTGCCAATTTTTGTAATTCTACAATCACTTTTTCCTCTCTTTTAGAAAATGTTTCTTCTCTCCCCTGGTGCTACATGAAAGATCCATACAAACAACAGGGGCAAATGGCTGACTAACAGACTGTACAAAGCAGTGAAAATGACTATGCCCTGATTCTGAAAAGCATGTAAACACGTGCCTCACTTTAAACACATGCGTGTTTTCCCTAATAGGAATTGTAGGCCAGTGGCCCGACCCACCAGCTGGGGAAGATGAATAACTCTCAGTCCTTTTTCTCAGGGCTTTCTTTTAATAAGTCAAAAAACAAAGGATTCCAGAAGTAAACAAGTCACTCAGAACAATAGACCTCAAAGGCCTGGGACTTTTCTGGCTTCTTAGCCAGCTGGGAGGGGAAGGTCGCACTGTTCCCCAAGGTAGTCGCTTCCCTTCTACTTTTGTATCCTTACGCCAGTCCGCCATGTGACAAGCAGGGGTCTGGGTTAACTCCTTGCAGGGCCGCCCAGAGGGGGGGCAAGTGGGGCAATTTGCCCCGGGCCCCGCAGGGGCCCCCACGTGAGTTTCTTGGGGCCCCTGGAGCGGGGTCCTTCACTCACTCTGGGGGCCCCGGAAAACTCTCACGGGGCCTGGGCCCCCAGAGCTTCTTCTGCTCCGGGTCTTCGGCGGCAATTCGGCGGCGGGGGTGGGGTCCTTCCGCCCTGGGACCCGCTGCCGAAGTGCCGGGTCTTCGGCAGCAATTCGGTGGTGGGGGCCCCCTGCCGCCGAAGACCCCAGGCCCCCTGAATCCTCTGGGCGGCCCTGACCCCTTGTACGCTGGGGCGTGTGGAGCACCTGTCCATCTTGTCACAGAGGTGTTTTCTTGAATCAGGGCCAAAGTGCTGGTAAAAGCACAAAGTAAACCAAAATATTTTTTCTCTCTCATCTCTTCGAGATCTAGCAATTTAGGAGTCCCAGTACCACCAGTCAGTTAAAAGTTTTCAGACAGGAGCATGATATTAAGCCAATAGTAACCCTTTAATCAAGGAATCAATCTCTCCTTCCTCTTTCCTTCAATGGATCTGTCCAAACACCAGGCTCCGGTGACAGGTTTTTGTGTATTCAGTACAGTAATTACCTCCTGTACATGCAGCAAGCATTTAGGAAATATTCTGCTTCCAATTATAATTTTTTATTTGAGTCACGGAAGAATACACTGTATCCTCTTTATTTCTGCAGTCAACTGCTAATGAAATGTGCCAGGGATATTTATAGAAATGCCACTGTAGATAGTATTTGCATTTTGTGCCTTTGAGTTATTTAGTGTGGCAGTTTTCACCTGCAGGATTTTTTTTTTTTTTTTTTGGAAGAGCAGCTGAAAAGGGATCACTTTGCAACTGTTTCTTTTTTTAAAGAACATTATTTGTGTTGGCTCCAACAGTTCTATGAGCAGTGCACACTCTTGGTAGTTTACTGGCAGGCTGACCTGTGACCAGAATTTAACTGAGTGTTCAGGTGTGTTTTCAGGGTATGTTGGGGACAGTCTGTAGGACTCTTGGAGCCAGTGTTTGCCGTTAGAGTCCAGATGAATGGAAAAGAGGTGAGCTGCTAAAATGGTTCACATAACAGTGCAAAACAACTGCCAGCCTCTCTACGTAATACTTTCCTCAGAAACGCACTATGTAAATATTTGGGCAGCCGTCGCCAAATGAGATTTAAAGCTTTATGTTGATGTCAAACAAAGGTAGCTAGAAAATCTTTCCTTAATGCAAAAGGCAAAGATCTAAGAGAGTCAGCAAGTAACTTTTAAGAGGAATTTACTTTCTGCTGTGATGAAATAATCTGGGATGAACAAATGTGTACGTAGTTCTCACATAGCACTTTTCATCCCTAGATCTCAAAGCACTTGGCAAAGGAGGTCAGTATATAGTTATCCCCATTTTACAAATGGCAAAACTGAGGCAGAGAGGTGAGGTAACTTGTTTGTGGTCACCTAGCATACCAGCAGTAGAGCCAGGAATTGAACCTAAGTGTCAGTCTAGTGCTTTACCCGCTAGACCACACTGCCTCAGAGATTATATACCACTGATCTAGACCATCCCTGAGAGATGTTTGTCTAACCTGTTCTTAAAAACCTCCAATGATGGAAATTCCACAACCTCCCTTGGTAATTTGTTCCAGTGCTTAACTACCCTGACAGGCAGATTTTCCTAGTGTCCAACCTAAATCTCACTTGCTGCAATTTAAGCCCATTACTTCTCATCCTGTCCTCAGTGACTAATCAGAATGATTTATCGCCCTCCTCTTTCTAACAACCTTTTATGTACTTGAAGAGTGTTATCATGTCCCCCCCCCCCCCAGTCTTCTCTTCTCCAGACTAAACAAACCCATTTTTTTCAGTTTTCCCTCAGAGGTCATGTTTTCTAGACCTTTAATAATTTTTGTTGCTCTCCTCTGCTCTTTCTCCAATTTGTCCGCATCTTTCCTGAAATGTGGTGCCCAGAACTTGACACCCTATTCCAGCTGAGGTCTTATCAGTGCTGAGTAGAGTGGAAAAATTACTTCTCAGGCCTTGCTTACAACATTCTTGCTAATACATAGGCACTAAAACCCCAGATCTTCAAAGTATTTAGGCTCCATTGGAAGTTAGAGGCCTAAATATCTCGAAGGATCTGAGCCTAAAGCCCTGCCACAAATTAATGAAATCCAAACAGATGCTCTCCCTAGCAAGCAGCAGGTACAACTCTTGAGCTGAGTGTGAAAGTAATAAATCCTACAGTATTACAATGACACTCCGGTGCATAATTTCCTGCCCAGCTCAGAACAAAGTCCAGCTTTGAAGTATTCATGATCAGGGATCCTAGTTTTCCATGATAAAAAAACCCAAAATTCTCTGATAAAAAAACATAAGAATCTGTGTTTTTCCATGATTAAAATGAAATGCTGAACTTTAGTTTCCCTAGCCACAATATATATAGGTATCAGTTGAACATAATGTTTTAAGCACATTCGAAGATGTGGTCTCCTCATATCAAAAAAGATATACTGGCTCTAGAAAAGGTTCAGAAAAGGGCAACTAAAATGATTAAGGGTTTGGAATGGGTCCCATATGAGGAGAGATTAAAGAGGCTAGGACTCTTCAGCTTGGAAAAGAGGAGACTAAGGGGGGGGATATGATAGAGGTATATAAAATCATGAGTGATGTGGAGAAAGTGGATAAGGAAAAGTTATTTACTTATTCCCATAATACGAGAACTAGGGGTCATCAAATGAAATTAATAGGCAGCAGGTTTAAAACAAATAAAAGGAAGTTCTTCACGCAGCGCACAGTCAACTTGTGGAACTCCTTACCTGAGGAGGTTGTGAAGGCTAGGACTATAACAGAGTTTAAAAGAGAACTGGATAAATTCATGGTGGTTAAGTCCATTAATGGCTATTAGCCAGGACGGGTAAGGAATGGTGTCCCTAGCCTCTGTCTGTCAGAGGGTGGAGATGGATGGCAGGAGAGAGACCACTTGATCATTGCCTGTTAGGTTCACTCCGTCTGGGGCACCTGGCATTGGCCACTGTCGGTAGACAGGATACTGGGCTAGATGGACCTTTGGTCTGACCCTTATGTTCTTATGTTCTTATGAAGCCTGTTGGTGCCATCAATCATTATAATAAAATAAAATTAATAGAATTGCAATTCAGCTGAAGCCCAAGCCCTGCTGCCCAGGGCTTGGGCTGTCAGCCCCAGTTTGGTTAATCCAGAGAGCCCGGATTACGGAAGCTCAGATAAATGGGGTTCTACTGTATATGTTTTTATTTTTTCACAAAATGTAAAAACTAAAGATTCTCTCTAAAAATGCAAATTCTGTGTTTTTCCGTGGCAAATGGATTTCTAGGATCCCTGTTCATGAACGATCTCTTATGTTCAGACATGTTTCCCTTCACCATCAAGCATACTTGTCTTTTACCCATAATCCTCCCTTTCTTAATCTTCTTCCCCTTCCCCCCCTTGGAATACTCCAAATGCTTGTAGTACTAAGGGAAAGTAAGTCCCCACCCTCCCTTTCTGCTTTGAGCTCCCCTGTGCCCCTCTCGTAGTAGCAAGATCTTATTGATGGAGTTTAAAGACCTTGTGCCACTCTTTGCAGGCTCCCCCATCAAACGCCTCTGCTGCTGAGCAATTGTTAATGGTTAGTGACCTCCTGCTCCCTGGTTCCATCTGTTGAACATTGCCATTGATTTCTCTTCTCTTGTTATGTGACAATCCAAAGCTGCTCCTTGGTTCATCTCCTGAGAGGCCATGGAGGCACCGGCCCAATGGAGCAGACACTGTGGAATTGCAACTTTGCAGAGAGTCAGACGCAGCAGCCTCAGTGCAGCCAGAATGTGCTGGATCAGTTCTCTCTTGCGGTGCCATGAAACACTCCTGCTTCTCACTCCAACACACTAATAGAGCTTGTTTTACTTTGTTGCTGGAAAATAGCTTTCACGGTGAGCAGGTGCCCTAGTGGAATTGGAAACAAGCAGGAATATGGGCATTGCCATAATGTCTTAGCTCATAACTAGTCTGGTAGTCCTGCCTTTTTCACTGGTCCGTACCTGTTGCTTCAGAGGAAAGAACAACCACATAATACACTTAGCCTGGGATCCTGATCTTAGGGAAAAGTCTGTAAGAAATCTCTGGGCATGTAGCAACTTCACAGTGCTGCACATCTCAGCCACACTGAATTTCAAGAAAACAGCAGGACTAGAACTCAGCTCCTTCTGCTCCAAATCCTCCTTTCCTTATGAGCTCCAGGAAAATCTCCATTTGTGATCACAGTAAAAGGCCTATGGCAGTCTGCTAAAAAGTTCTGGTTCTGCCCAGTAGAGGGCAGCAGTACCCATGCCCATTAGCCAGTTCATTACATTGAGATTCCAATCTCAGAAATAATATGAAACATAGGAATCTACTGACACTATAAAGCTTGTGTCTGAGCTGTGAAGGAACCTGAAGTGCTCTTCCCATGTATGTCAGGGTGGATAAAAATTGAGAATTTTTTTGACTAAATCAAAATAAATCCGATTTTTTTATTTAAATCGGATTTTTTTTTTTTTTGGTTTTATTTAAATTATATTTTTTTTCTTTTAATTTTAAACAGGTTTATATTTAAAATCTAAAGATGCTGAATTCAGGCGCCTCTATCAAACACTTTGAGTTAAAATCTGCTTTTTCTATATAAAGAAAGATGATTTCTCCCTTGATTCTAACTTTTGAGGTCAAGCTTTATAAATACTGCGCAGTAGGTCAGCCTAAGTAACTTAGGAGACTGTCTCATTTTCAAGAGACTTAGGCAAATAGGAAGTTAAGCTCCAGCCACTTTCACTTAGGCATATTTGAAAATTTTCCCAGGCTGACCTGAAATAATCAGTGTAATTCACTGACTACAGTTAATCCCTCTTTTTAATAAATCATTTAGTTGTAATGTGAAACATGTTTTCATAAGAAAAGTTTATATATCCAAAACACTTTAGGTTGTTTTCTTTAATAAAAATAAATTTTATATGCTGTTTTGTGTGTTCAGTTAAATTCCAGGTACCACCCTAATGCAGTAGTTTGACACAAAGCAGGAGCAAAAAGTTGATTATCTAGTAAATAAGCAATATATCATTCATCATTTTCTAACATATTAAAAATGGACACTTAATAAGCATCTGAGAATATTAAGCTACATAGTTGCTTATATAAATTAATATAGTTATAGTATACTTCCTAGGTAGCAAAATGGTGTGCCAAATCTAGTGTAAATGCTCTATTTTGTTGTAAATTAACAAGTTTAATGATTATATCAACCAATGAGAATGCACCTTTCTTTAGAAAAGAACTGAAGTGCAAAAGGAAAACTTGATTAAATCAATTAGTTAAATGGTGGCTTTTCATGAGGTAATTTAAATCATGATTAAAGTTGTGATTTGTATTGCCTTCATTTAAAATCAATCCACCCTGATATATATACTATGTGAACATACTATATATAAACTATTACATATCCCTTGAAGTCTGCTAGGTACTTTGCAATTGCCAGTCTAACATGAAAGCTACTCAGATGCTCTAGTGATAAGCAATATTGCAAAACCCAAAGATACATTAACTTTTCCTACATTTTTCCCATCTCTGCAAGTGATCAAAATATGCACAACACTTTGCACCTAATTGATATTCTGTGTCATGCACAATATCTTTAACTTATTTTTGAATTCCAGGATACCATCTGTTTGCCTTAGGAAAAACCTAAACCTAAAACAAAACCTACTAGGAGGTTACAAAATTAAGGAGCAGGAAGCTATAAAGTTCCAGTTGAAAACTGAGCCTTTTTTGAGCTATGATAGTGCAAAACCAAAAATATCTGCACATTTAAAAAACAAAAAACCCTCTCAGTTTAAAAAGTGCTGTTGTGATCTAGTAGATTATACACAGCACTGAGAGTCAGGGGAATCGGATTGTGTTTCTGGGCAGGTCTTCACTACAGGGAGGGGTCGATTTAATATACGCAAATTCAGCTACGCGAATAGTGTAGCTGAATTCGACCTATCGGAGCCGACTTACCCCGCTGTGAGGACGGCGGCAAAATCGACCTCCGCGGCTCCCCATCGACGGCGCTTACTCCCACCTCCGCTGGTGGAGTAAGAGCGTCGATTCGGGGATCGATTGTCGCGTCCCGACAAGACGTGATAATTCGATCCCCGAGAGTTCGATTTCTACCCGCCGATTCAGGCGGGTAGTGTAGACCTAGTCTCCATCTTTGCCACTGCTTCAAGATGTGGCCCTGAGCAAGTCCCTTACCTGTTTTCTGCCTCAATTAATTGAACAGGTAAAACTGGGATAAAGATGCTTCTCCACCTTTTTTAGATGTGGCATAGCCCCAACTTGTGGACCCTGCAGGTATCAGACGGGAAAGTTCTCCAAGTAAGACATTGAATCCAATCTCCTCCATTAAGTTGCTGATGGAACAGTTAAATGAAAGCCTTTTGCTAAAACCTGAGAGTCCCTGCTTGCTCAGGAATACTACATAAGGCTCTCTGAGATCTATGGGGAAGAAGTGCTATGAACACACAAATTTCCTTCTTGATGGCGGCAAAATCGACCTCCGCGGCTCCCCATCGACGGCGCTTACTCCCACCTCCGCTGGTGGAGTAAGAGCGTCGATTCGGGGATCGATTGTCGCGTCCCGACAAGACGCGATAATTCGATCCCCGAGAGATCGATTTCTACCCGCCGATTCAGGCGGGTAGTGTAGACCTAGTCTCCATCTCTGCCACTGCTTCAAGATGTGGCCCTGAGCAAGTCCCTTACCTGTTTTCTGCCTCAATTAATTGAACAGGTAAAACTGGGATAAAGATGCTTCTCCACCTTTTTTAGATGTGGCATAGCCCCAACTTGTGGACCCTGCAGGTATCAGACGGGAAATAGGCTAGAGAGAGACATGGAGACAGACTATTTTGGAGTTCTCCAAGTAAGACATTGAATCCAATCTCCTCCATTAAGTTGCTGATGGAACAGTTAAATGAAAGCCTTTTGCTAAAACCTGAGAGTCCCTGCTTGCTCAGGAATACTACATAAGGCTCTCTGAGATCTATGGGGAAGAAGTGCTATGGACACACAAATTTCCTTCTTGTCTGAGGCCTTAAATGTCAAGCCTAGAGCACATCTTTACAGCTGAGTTGAAAACCATGTAAATACAAACGGGATTTATAGAGCACATATCACTCATCAAGCAACATAACCAATGTAGAGCAATATTTTGCATGCTATTAGTTACCAGAGAGATATCTTGTAGCAAGACAGTTTGTAGCCATGGCGGTAACCAATTGACATTTATGAGAAGTCTTGTTTTACAAAGGATTTTCTTTGAGTTGAATGCCAGAGCTCCAATTGTGCCTAAGAAACAGGAATTAGTTAGCATTGTTGGTATTCAAAAGACATTCTGGTATAACTAGCAACACAGACAAAGCCTGCAGGGTTTTCAGTGATGTTTGTACATGCCTGGGGTGGTAAATCGTATGGGTTGGCGGTAACTGAAAAGAAAAGGTGCCTTTGACTAATATTGCCAATTATAAAGCTCACCTTTAGGAGTTTAATGTTGCAGAGTGCTCTGTGAAAGTGGAGAATGGGTGTGGTTTTAAGCCCATGGAATCCTGATAACACAGGTCTAAAGGCAAAGCTGTCCTTGGTTAACCCGTTGGGTTCAAGTATCCTGGTTGCTGTGGTTCTCTAAAAGAAGACCTCTGAACTTCAAGTCAGCTCTGCTATCTCCCATACAGAGAGCTGAGCTAGTCCTGGAGGAAGTGTCTGCTTTACAGGTATAAGACCTCGGACGCATTGTGAAGATTGCATCCCGGGAAGATTGTAGCTCGCTCTGGGAGATACTGGAGGATTCTGTTTTGGCAACACCTACAGCACTTGTCAGGGCACGAAATATTATTGAATTGGATAGAGAATCCTCTCAACACACAGAAATCTGCCTTGGCCTTAAGATAAGAATATTCTTAATACTGCATTACCCTTAAAAAGTCAACTTTGAAAGTGCTCCTATGAGGCTTTCCCTGCATGACTTTCGTTGACTTTAAAGGGAGCAGCCAAGCCACTGCCTTACTCCCTGAGAGTGTCTGTATAATACAGGACTGGAAGTTTCAAAAGCCCCCTACATGACTTAGGCACAAGTCCCACCGACAGCCAATAGGACTATTCACGTGTTTAAAGTTATGCATGTGTTTCAGTGCTTTGCTGACTCGGATTCTGAATGCCTAACAGTGCATAGAGATCTCACACTTTTGGTCATAGTGGCTTGCCCATAGGGGCACTCTGTAAAACTCCCGGCTGGCCATGGAGAAGCTTCCCTGAATCCATGGAAGTACTCTCATGCATTTAAGTGCAGCCACAGTCTACATGAGTTTGTAAGAGGCCTGGTCTACGCTTAAATTTTAGTGGTATAATTATGTCTGTGAATAGCTGTACTTGTATAAAGCACCTTTATATCAATATAGCTGTGTCCACATTGGGGGTGTAGTACCATTTTAATTATACCGGCGTAGGTAAACTGGTGCAACTCTCTAGTGTAGATAAGCGCAGGTGGGAAAGATCCAGGCCAAATTTATCCCCGGTGTAACGCCAGTGAATTCAGTAGAGTTACACCGTGGAAGAACTTGACCTGCCAGGCTTTAAACTATTTCAGCTATGGTTGAATCTTTCCTTTGATGCATCAACCTCTTCCTTGTAACTTGTAGAGAAGTTTTCCCTGGCACTGCTTGGTGGCCAAGCAAAGCATCGAAGACGGGGGGGGCAGATGTATGAAACATCTGGGCTGTCTCTCATAGTCTGTGCGGGACTAGCGGTCTCTCTTGTTCACTCCGCACCTTGGCCTCATTTTTCAGGCGGGAGCAATCCACTCTCTGTAGCTGAGTCAAAGCCGCGCTGTTCAGTGAAAGTTGGTAGGGTGTTATTTCTTCATCTCATGCAACTTTTTCTTTTCCTGGTGCCAGGGAAGGGAAACCAGGGAATGAAACCCTTTGCTGGGACAGAGCTTCGAGGGAGCATGCCTGCAGTGCTTTAGCGGCAGCTCTCAATGTTTGCCAAGCCTGTAAATGAAGGACCCTGAAACATACTTTCTTTCTCTCTTGCAGATGACGGAGGGCCGCCGATGTCAAGTGCACCTCCTCGATGACAGGAAGCTGGAACTTCTCGTGCAGGTAATAAATTATCTCCACTGATGGCAGCGTTTGCCACAGCTCTGAATTCTGGGCCATATGAAGTAAATTGGGCTTGTAGCAAGCTCCCTGCTATTCGGCTACTTTGTGCTGGGATCCTCTTGGATCTTGCAAGCTAAGCAGCATCAACCTGGGCCCGGACTTTAGAGAATGGGAGACATCCAGGGTGCTGCAGGAAGTGTTGGCAGTGATTCATTAGCTGGCACTCTTCACTCTGTGTCAGAGCACGACCAATGCTCCAAAATGGTGCTGGGACCATTGTCTTTTGGGTGGGATGGAAAACCAAAGTCCGGGCCGCTTGTGGTCCTTAATAATCCCATGACACCTTCTGAGGCATTAACCATCATGTCCTGGCCAAATTTCAGCTCCAGGAACAACATTCTACCTACCTAAAATTCCCTCTGCAGTGTCAATTGCACGCACACTGTTCTTCACTTCCTAAATCATCGCTGGGTGATGTTAAACTGCTGTCGGAGATGGCAGCGCTTCAGTCGTGGGTGAAGTGACCTGCACATATGTAGTTTGCATGTCAGTTTAGGTTTATAGTACATGCTTCAAGATAAAAGGCAACATATGGAAATGTAAGAGGTGATTTATCTTTGGAGGTATTTCAGAATATACCTATTGGGATTCATGAATATGCCTTAAACATGTGTGCAGTCCAACTAGAGCTATTTCATTCTTCTGATTGCTGGGATTTGAACTTACATCTCCCAGATATCTGTTTTAAATCTTTGGCTACTTTTTCTCCTTCCTCTGTACTATTGTAGAGTAACCACCCTGAGGTCCCTGTCAGGATCAGAGCTTTATTGTACACCACACCATACGAAGACATCACCCCTACCTCCCAAAATGTATACTCTGACCCCCAAACTAACTCCTGCAGCTTGATGAGAGATCACTCAGCAGTAGGTTGGAAATCTCTGGGCTAGCCTGCCTTAATTGCGTAAGACCTGTGAGGGCCCGCGGGAGGTAGGTTCTTAGTACAGATACTTCACTCTGTATGCTTGGGGATTCTGAAGGTACATCATCAGTCAGGACTGAGCTCCTCCTAGAAAAGCAGGAGTTGACAGTTCATGCCACATGTCATAGGAAAGGGAGCATTTCCTGACAGTCACGGTAAGGTCCCAGGTTTGACCTGTCACAGGGTGGCTGGCCCTTCGGGTCAAGGGGAGACTGCTACTGAAGCAGGCTGGCTCCTGCAGGAGGCCCTGGAGCACGGCATGACTCTCAGACAAACGGCCTGTGGAGTGGAATAGACAGATGGACGCCCCTGTAGAAGACCCTGGGCTCAGGGAAGGGATGATTGATGCGCTGTGCTAGTTTGATGTGGAAGAAGTACAGCTGAAATCCTGGGAAAGGGGCCTGACACAGACCCTGGGCATGGTGTCACTCCTTTCTGGGCTGAGGGGACAGGCCAGCAGCCTATAGGGTCTAGATCCTAATGCTAATGAAGTGATGTGATGTTACTAATAGAGCGTGTGTGCACCTACCTGCTGCAGTGACTCCTCCGCTTGCCAGGAACCCTCTGGGTCCTTCTGCTCACTGCCTACTGACTAAGGTCCTGGTCCCACAAGTCCTTGAGCAGGTCACGGGAGGCTGGGTGAGGTGATTGGCCTATAACAGTCATGTGAGTGGAGGAAGCGACACGTGGGCACATGGCCTCCACACTGAATGGGAATAAGCTTCCGTCCCCACCACCTCATACACCTGTCCTCTTGCCCAGAGTAATGAAATTGGCCGGGGGTGGGCTGAGAGTGGCAGGAATGTCTGAGGAAATCTGTACTTACCTTTGATCCTCCTCATGCAAATGAATGGCTGAAATACATGCCCCCTGCTTAGCCATGAACCCGTTACTCAGCAGGAATAATTCGGTAGCCATTCAGCACAGCTCTCATTAATACAGGGCTGGGTTCCCCTGCTCTTCCTTTCCTGTTTAGCACTATTTTACCTTTCACTTACATGTGTAATGCTCCCCACCTACACTGGGCAGGATCAGTACCTAAACGCATCATCTCTTTAAGGTACAGTAGCACACATAACAAGTTGATACCTGACAAGATATTCTTCATCTGCACACTCTTAATATCCAGGCATACAGGTGTATGGTGCTAGGATTTCCCTAATGTACATAGATCCACTAGCTCAGTTTGTAGAATTCATTCACTGACTAGAATGAATTCATTTCTAAAATGTAACGTATTTCCACTCATATGCCCATTTCTTGGACAGGAAGCTATACCACTGTATAGCTACAGAGAGCCAGAAACGGAACCAGACTTTCAAAAGTGTTCAGCACCCACAATTAGGAGTAGATCTTTCAAAAGAATCAAGCTGGTAGGAAAATGCCAATTATTTGCCACAGGAAATTTAAAAACATTATTGCTTTCATCAGAATTTCCCATGAAAATGTTAGTTAAAAAGTAATAATTAATGGAGATATCCCATCTCCTAGAACTGGAAGGGACCTTGCCAGGTCATTGAGTCCAGCCCCCTGCCTTCACTAGCAGACCAAGTACTTATTTTGCCCCAGATCCCCAAGTGGCCCCCTCAAGGATTGAACTCACAACCCTGGGTTTAGCAGGCCAATGCTCAAACCACTGAACTAACCCTCCCCCCATAGTTTCGCATTGAAAAATCAGAAACCAAAAAAGAAGTTCGTTTTTTTCAAAACCATTTTGGTGGTGGTGTTTTTTATAAATGTTTTCTGGTTTTTAATCCCCAAACTGGAAAAGTCTGACAAAAATGTTCCCAGTGCAAGCTGCTGGGTGCTAAGTTCTTATGAAACATCTGGCTATTTATTTAGGTGCCTAAATTGGGACCTGAGCTTTCTTGAAAATCAGAACCTGATTGCAGCTGCTGATCCCTCTGGAAATTCTGGCATGTCTCTCAGAGATCTCCAAAGGGTTAATAATAAGAATTAGAAAAATGACTTTCCTCTTACAAACGCTACAGCAGCACGAGAAGCAGGAAATGAAACTTCCCATAGCACTCAAATTAATGTCCGGCAGCTGATAAGCTTGGGGTGGGCAGGATGAGTGTTTGCTTTGCTATAGCAAACAGGGAGAAGATGAATGGGGTCTTTTGGAACCCGTTTGAATCACAGGAAATGCATTTCAGCACTGATTTGTAGGTGACTCTGGATAGTTGTTCAAAAATCGTAGGCAACAAAAAATAAAGGGTAACATTTTCAAACGCACCTAAAGGGATGTAGGTGTTCAGGAGCCTATATCCCACTGTCTTTCAATGAAAGTTGGGCTCCTAAGCACCGAAGTCACTTGTGAAATTGGGACTTGGGTTCCTAAATCACGTGGGGGTACATTTTTACAGCCTGCGGCGGCCCATGACAGCAAGCCGCCCAGCCGGGGTTGACAGGTGTGGATTTGCGGGCTTGTGCTAGCGCTCTAAAAAGAGCTCTGTAGACAGCACTTTGACATTGCGATTCAGGCTTGAGCTCAGGCTCGAGCTTGGGTTCTGAAGCCTAGGGAGGGGGTGGGCTTCAGAGCCCGAGTTCTAGCCCAATCCACACCTTTGAAGTGCTGTCTACACGGCTAGTTTTAGAGCACTAGCATAAGCCCCACACACCCAAGTCTTTCAACCTGAGCAAGTTGTGTAGACGAACCCTCAGGAGCCTCTAGAAATTTTACCCAGAGTCTCTAGATTAACAGACGTATATGAATATTGCAAACCGCTCTAATGCAGCACTGGTCACAATTTTAATAATTACAGCTCGAGGTATATTGCAGGAAAGTACACAGGAGTGTGCCGGGGAAGAACATTGATGGGTTTGCTGGGGCAGTATTGGCGACTCTGTTTATTTGCTTGCTTACCAGCAACATTTTGTTTACAAGAAAGTTTACGGAAGGAGAAACATGTGAATGTTCAGGAGGCCATCTTAAAACTTTTGGTGAATTGTGGAGTCATTGAATCAAAAAGCAGAAACACCACCATGTGACTGAAGTGATTGCCCACAGAGTTTGAACGGCAATGACCAATAATCATAACTTGATGCAAATAACACAGTAAATCATAGTAAATAGTTTGCTGGTGACCCATTGGCTGGGTTTGGGCCATGCAAAACCATCCATTGGATATTTTCAAATAACGTGCCAGCTTGTAAAGTGAGAAGTCTTATCATGGAAAATTAATGACTGAAAAAAGGGATTACATGTGCTTTATAACTGATCTTTGCAAGTAGTTCACCCATCTCTGTGAATAACACTTTGGGGCTTATATAGCCCTTTTCATCTGAGGATCTCAAAGTGTCTTCCACTTTAGTTCCAATTCTCTAACATTTTACTGATTATTTGGCTCATCATATTCATAAAGGGATGTAGAGAACAGGTTGTTTTTAGTTAGAGCAAGGAGCTGGGAAGCAGGGATCAATTATTGCCTCTTCCACTGACTTTCTTTGTAGACTTGGACAAGACTTCCCTTTACATTTATCTGTCTATAAAACGGGGGTAATATCACCTGTCTCACAGGGGTCTTGAGGCTTAATTGTTTGGGGCTAGATTGTGAGACCCTTACTCTGATTGAGTAGCACCTGACTCCTTCCTTAGTCCCGTTGTTTCCAGTGAGATTACTAAGGTACTCAGGTACTCAGTGTAAGTAAAGGAATCACAATCTGGCCCTTGTCATTTGGCAATTGCTTGGAGATCCTTGGATAAAAAAGGCCGTGTAAATTCTAAGTATTGCTATTATTTCATAGCTGAGCTGAAAGCTGTGTGTCCAATACAATGTTTAAATACAGTGCTCTCTGCATCATATTTAGGGTTTCTGGATGCCACTTGGAAGCAATATTTACTTCTGGGTAACCCTATGCCAGAGTTTAAACTGAGGATTAACTGCTATATATTTGCATCTGTTGAAAAAGACTCATCCACCCCAGCACTGGTACCTAGCAGCCTGAATGGCAATACTGTTGCCTTTAACCATGGTTAGGGCCCTACCAAATTCACGGCCATGAAAAACCGTGAAATCTAGTCTCCCCCCGTGAAATCTGGCCTTTTGTGTGCTTTTACCCTATACTATACAGACTTCACAGGGGAAACCAGCATTTCTCAAATTGGGGGTCTGACCCAAAAGGGAGTTACAGGGGGCTCACAAGGTTATTTTAGGGGCCCGTGATATTGCCACCCCTACTTCGTGCTGCCTTCAGAGCTGAGGAGCTGGAGAGTGGCGGCTGGTGCCCAGTTCTGAAGGCAGCACCCTGCCAGGTGCCCAGTTCTGAAGGCACTCCGGCCGGTCGGGAAGAGCGGGACCCCGGCCAGGCTCGCCGCCCTCCTCCCAGCACTCTGGCCGGCCGGGGAGAGCGGGGCTGCGGCCGGGCTCGCCGCCCTCCCCCTGGCGCTCCAGCCAGCCAGGAAGCGCGGGGCCACCCTCCCCCGGCACACTGGCTGGCCGGGGAGAGTGGGGCCGCGGCCGGGCTCTCCGCCCTCCTCCCGGCGCTCTGGCCGGCCGGGGAGAGCGGGGCTGCGGCCAGGCTCGCCACCCTCCCCCCGGCGCTCCGGCCAGCCGGGAAGCGCGGGGCTGCCCTCCCCCGGCGCTCTGGCCGGCCGGGGAGAGCGGGGCCGCGGCCGGGCTCAGCGCACTCCCTTGTCGCGCTCCCCACAGGGGGGCGGGGGGCGGCGGGAGGCTTTTTTGCCTGGGGCGGTGGTGCATTTCATTTCTAACCTCCCTCCACAGAAGTGTTAAGGGCAGAGACACGCACGGGCACGCACTCTCAAAGTGCCAACGTGTGTGCAAAAACTTCCCGCTCAACCCCTTTGCTCTTGCACCCTATCCTGTTCATCTGTGCACTGACTTTAGATTTGGAATCCACTGGGCTGGTGGGCTTGTCTATAAAGTGCCTAGCGCTTTTTGGTGCTAGATAAACAACAGCTACTTTCTAAGTACCCATTCAAAGCCAGCCCAAGTTGAAAAAGACTAAAAGTTGTGAGCCAATGGATGGGTGTTGGAGCCCACTGATGTGAGAGGTGGTTAGAGCTGATTTCCATGGGATGAATGTCCACATCACCAAGCTACCTCCACAGTCAGTAGTTCTAGCAGAGAGGGGCCCACGGTAGAGAGGGTGAAACTGAGCTAACTTTTCAATCACCAGACACTTCCTCCAGAACTAGACTCAGCCAGGCTCTGTGGATAAACAGAGGGCTTAAATCTCCAGGGCAGTGGATCTGCCATCTTCTGTGAGCATTAACTTCACTCACAGTGATAAGAGAGAGGAAAAAATGTCCAGCAAATGAAACTTCTCCCCAAAGGATGTTTGTGTGCTCTGTAATCCTCTCAGCATTGCCTCCTGGCCATGGAGTTCCAATTAAATGGGATTTGCCAGGGTGAGCTCATGATAGACTGTAGCATTGTGCTAATTTCTCAACAGGCAACAGTTTTGTCTGGGTCTGTAGGGGGGAAATTGGCAAAGGCTTTCACCAGACTGGTACCAGTTTGGACTGCACAAACCCACGAAGTCCCTGAGAATGTGACACCGGCCTTACTCAGGGCAGAATGTGTCTGACTGTGTATAGAGGCTTTCATGTGAGCGCTAAGAGCCTTGCAAACATCAGTTTCGCCTCACAGATGGGGTAAACTGAGTCACGGAATGGGTTAAGCGACTTGTCCAAAGTTTCATAGATAAAACAGAAATGGTTCCTAGTCTCTTTAAATTGAGTTTCACGCGTTTCCCCATGCACACCCATTTATTTCCCCCTTTTATGGTGTTATTCTACGTTCTAAGTCGAAGTGTCAGTGGCCCTTTAAAGGAACTGGCTTTGAGCCTGCTGCAACTTCAGCACCCTACTGCCTTGACCGTAAATGGGAAAGATGAGTCACAATAACTGTCCTCAGGCAGCAAAGCAATCACTACGAGTTCCTACAGCGTTCCCAGACCAGTGATTTACAGAGCCCAGAAGTCGGCCACCAGGGCCCACGCACGGGCGTGTGAGCTGAAAAATCTGAAAGCGAGAATGTGAGTATGGAATCCCCCTCCCCAGTGCATGGCGGCCACTGTCACATCCCCGCGCTCTAATGTCAGCACAGTGCTCTCCTGGGGCAATGATATATAGGGCTAAATTCTGACTCTGTGTTACAGCCAGGTCAGCCCTGGTGGGGGCTAAGATGCAAGGCCTGAGTGTCCTCTCTATCACGCAGGTGTAAATTGGGAGCGGCTCCGCTGAAGTCATGAGGGAGTCTGGGGAAGGAGAACAAGGCACATAGTCCCCAAGACGTGGTGCTGTGACTGGCCTCGCTGCCAAGGGCAGTGGCAGGTGAATTGCCTCAGGGATGTGTGAGGGGGAGAGCACTGACAAACACCCCGTACCAGTAGGGAATCAAGGGTAAACCCGGTAAACAGCGCTTACCCATTTCTCGTTTGGGGACTAGGGTAGTTAGGTTAGGTTAGTTTAGCCACCTCTTTTTTTTACTACTACATCACTGCTCCTTACTACTGCCATAGTATGTGCTTCTTCTGGGGCTGCTTCTAGGTGGTAGCAGTTGCACAGGGGGATGCAACCCTGATTACACCCCAAACCATCTGGCCACATCATCAGGTCGAGGGAGCTCTGCTAGATGTGCTCTCCCTCTCGCACACATGGCCCAATAGCATCAACATCCTCCTGCACAGCTGAGTTGTGGTAGAAAGAGGCTCCCTGAAATCTGTCTTCCAACCCCGCCCCAGGACACCTGCACAACGGTGACCAGAATGTGTCCCTAGCTGTTAACGCGGGCACCGTGTGTGCGGAAGCTCTAGCTACTCTTTACCAGTGGTTTATAGGTGATTTGTTTCTATCCCACCCATCTCACAACAGCAGTTGGGTTCCCATGCAGAATAAACCACAGTTAAAACACATTGAGCTCAGAGTCCAGTGTGCAAACAAACTGGACCAAAAAAATCTCCCACGAGCGTGGGCTGACCTGTTTGGAAATCCTGGCACTCAGCAGAAATTATTCAAACTGCCAAAGTTGAATTCGGTTCAGGATCCAGACCACCCGAACTTCTGGCCAGGCCCTGCATTGGTACAGTATTCAGGTCTGGAGAAGCAGCAAGAACATGAGTGCCAGTTCCCTATGTTGGTTTAATGTGTAAAATCTTTGCGGAAAACCCAAAGGACAGAAGGACAATCTGGGGTTTTGCTGTGGCCCGTTTTAGAGCTAGAAGGAGCCTGATTCTCTGCTCACCTACACCATTTGGATGTGGTGTAGCTCTGTTGATATCCGTAAGGAGTCCAGATTCACACCACAAGAACGGCAGTACTGGATGAGACAAGTTGTCCATCTAGCCCAGTATCCTGTCTGCCAACAGTGGCCAGTGCCAGAGGCTTCAGAGGGAATGAACAGAACATGGCAATTATTGAGTGATCCAGCCCCTGTCCTCCAGTCCCAGCTTCTGGCCATCACATCAGTGAGACCAGAATCAGGCCCAGTGGACATTTGGAAAATTTGAGCTAGATTGCTGAACACACACCACATTAAGGGTTGTTGGGGTCCATCGCTTTGGTTCATTCCAGTCCACTATGAAACCATACACCAGTGTGGAGTCACAGACCTGTGCAGTCACCCTAGACTGTAATGAAATGCAAACTGGACGAGTTTCATGTGATTTTAAGTTTCGTTGTGGAATATTTTGCATGACTCTATTGTGAAACCAAACTGGGGACAAGATTCTGTTCTGCATCCTTCAAGCTATCTGAAGAGGTGTTCAAAGGGGCTTCTCGGCCACTGGAGCCTGCTCCCCACCAACTGAGTTAGACACAATTCTTCCTGGGAGCTCCCAGGGTCCTTGCATCAGGGCAGTCTCTACTACCTTTGACGAGCTTGCAGCATACTCCTGGCTTTGCACCTAGCCACCTCTATGCCACTCCCTTGCCCCTTCTTTCCTTTCAGACACCTTCACAATGAGGGGGTACTAGCAGGGATTGATCTCTTTAATGGCATCAGTAGCACCAGGGAAGGGTGAGGAATTTTTGCACCCTCTTGCTCCGTTTTGTACCAGTGCAAGGCCAGTATTCAGTTTAGGAGAAGCAGCAAGAACATCAGTGCGAGTTTCCTAAGCTGGTTTAATGTGTAAAATCTTTGGAGAAAACCCAAAAGGCAGAAGGACAGCCATGAAATGGCTGAACTTTAGGATCTTGCTGGTATTTTGAAGTCGAGCTTTGAAAATCTAAAGAGAAAGCTCTGGAGGATTTTGAAATGCAGCCGTATGAACAGAAAGAGGGTCAGAGTCATCTTAAAGGGAGAGAAATGAAGCCACACGACAGAATGTTAGAATACAAAAGCTATGCAAAGACCGAGACTGCTGAGTGCTGAACTAGTGGCGCAGACAGCAGGGGACCCTGTACTGGGTGGCTCGGTGGGGCTGAGATAGAAGGGAGAAGAATGACAGAAGGGCAAATGAAGTGGAATAACTTGAGGGCAGAATGAAGCTGCAGCTGGAATGGAACAATTCAAAGGGAAACCAAAGCAATGAGGAAGGCGAATAGGGAGCCAAGGACCGACGCAAGGGCAGAAGTGAAAAATGGGATCGAGCAATTCAGATGATAAGTGGCTGGGAGGGTACAAAGGCAGCCTGAAGTGCGTGTGGCAAGGAGACAGGCAAGCGCAGCCATTCAGAGAGAAATGAAGCGGTTGCGAAGATAAAGCTGACAGGGTGCTTGGGGAGGGGAGGGAATAGAAAAGAGAACCTCTTGGGGGAAATCTCTGACAGGGCTCAGGGTCTCTGGGCCACATCCTCAGCTGGTGTGAATTGGCCTCACTACAGTGAAGCCAGTGGAACTAGGACCCTCCCTGCCCCAGAGAGCGCACACTCCGAGGCCAGAAACAGACAAACCAAGGTTAGGGAAAGATGAACAAGATGGGTCGCACAGCTGGCATAAAAAGGGTTTGCTGTGTAAGCATCATGGCAGAAATGGGTAAGAGGGACATAAGTGTGGACAGGTAGATTAGAAAAGGGTGTAACATGTGAGGCACAGAGCCACGGTAGTAGATGAGCTGGGGACACACGAGTGGAGACTACCAGAAGAGCCATACAAACTATCTGTGTGCTTACAAAGGTCATGCCAGGCAGGCAGCTGTAGAAAAATGAAACCCACTAAGACTAAGAAATGTTAGGCTAGTAATTAATGAAACCCGGCAGGGGTAACTTGATTGCTCCAGACTTGTTGCTGAACTGCCAGGGGGAGGACATGGGGATGGGAGGAGAATTAGCAGAAGGAGGAATTACTGGTGGCAGAGGACAATAACCCTTGGGGGACCAAGTGACCCTGAAAAATGAGTCCGCTAGTTTATGGCTGACCTTGCAGCAGAGAGAAATGGACAACAAAGACCCATTTGTGTCTTAGAACGTTAACTGGAGGGGGTCAGACGCACAGGGACCAGACTTTCCTTGCATTTCAATATTACACATTCCCAATTTTCCAAGCTGTAGGCTTTTTTTAATGCAGCAGCTACTTAAACCGAGATGGAGAACCAGTCCCTGTGTGTGTTAGCCTTGTCCTGTTTTGACATATGGCTGCTATAAGTGAGCACTGCATGCATTTCGGATGACACGATCATAATTCTATAAGGTTTAGGAGCTATGGAGAGTGGTCCCATATAGATAACCGCTGAGTCTCATAACAATAAATATGTCAGGGGACAACAATCATTCTGTTCCTTGGGAATGAAATGAAGATGTGGTTTCAAAGGTCCCTCATAATCAATATCCCCATTATTAGTTGTCCACAATTAATTGCATTCTAAATAATATAGCCTTGGTGCTATCTGTGAGCTCTTGTAGGGCAGATAAGCTGGAGGAATATTTTTTTATTCATACTATATATGTAAGGGATGGTATATTATTTAGAGCTGGTCAAATAATGGAGAAAAATATTCTGTGGATTTTGTTGTTGTTTATTGTTGAAATTTTCCAACCGGCCTCACTACTGGGCAAAAATGGAAGTCTCTGGGATTTCCCTAACCTGGTTGTGTTTCTGATTTGCAAAACTAAAAGCATGGGGTGGTTGGGCAATAGAGACCCTTTTATCCTAAACTCATAGCGTTGGGGAAAGCAGAGGATTTGCGATTCATCTAGCTGCCAAAATCATGTTGCGTTTCAGCTAGTTAACATGCCATTTGCACGCACAAAGTTGACTTTAATAATTACCTGCCCAACACCTAATGGATACTCTTACATAGGAGAGAAAACAGCTTGGCTCATGATTGGTTGGAAACACTCATATGATGAGTCAGGAATTTTCTATTGTTGCTCCCCGGCTCAGCTGCAGATGAGCTCATTGAAACTGTTGTTCATGCCTGAGCTAACTTGATAGTATATGACAATGGCTCTTAAATATTTTATTATTATGGGCTGAACGCTTTTCAAGATACAGGGCATCTGAGGGCCATCTCTACTCCCAGCCGCAATTCTGACCCTTTTCTGGGGCAACTACAGTGACTAACAGGACAGTACAAAAGGGGACAAGATGAAAAGAAACTCAGTAAAGTGTGAGGCTGTGGTTGGTTTGGTTAGAGCCCCTCATTTTGCTCTCTGTCTATTTCTACTTCCTGGATATAGGGCTTTACAGGTCTTAGTACGAACTCTGCCTGTTTTGCCTGCAGCCCCCAGTACTTGTCTAACTCAGTCATTTTGCGGATCAGCCCTCTGCAGTGTTTGCTGCCCCTCCAAATGAAAATGGTTTGTAGGTGGGATCACAGTTGTATTTACACCAAAGAACTGCCTGACACAGAAGACACCGCCTGCAGGAAGCAGAGAGGTGGAGGATTGTTTCTACTTTAGTTATTCAAAAAGCCCCTGAAACCCTAAAAGGCTCAACAACGATGCTACAATTAGCAGGACTTGTCACTGCCTGAAGACCCAAATGCTTCACGGTTGTGATAGCAGCAGCTTCACAGACTACAGTGTCTGAACTACTGACATGCCAATCCCTGTTTGATTGACTTACTAGAGCTGAATAATAGGTTTTCCTATTATTATCATTATTTATTATTTGTACAGCCATAGTTCTTAGAGTGGGGGTTTTCAACCTGGGGTCTGTGGTCCACTGGGGGTCTGTAGACTATGTCTAAGATTTCCAAAGGTGTCTGCACCTCCATTCAAAATGTTTTAGGGGTCCACAAATGAAAAAAAGTTGGAAACCACTGGCTTAGAGGCGCTACTTGCTAGGTGCTGATAATTCTGCGAGGTGCTGTATAGACGTTTAGTAAAAAGAAAAGCCAACATTTTCCAAAACGAGAGTATAAATTAGGCTCCAAAGTTCGTATCTAAGCCCCTAAATGACTGAAGTTCTAAGCACCCAGCATCTCCCATTGAAGTCAAAACATAGCTTTAGGGTCAAATTCTCAAAAGTGACTTAGGAATCTAAAAGTCCCATTTAAACTCTTAAGTCCCTAAAGTCCAAATTTGAAAAGATATTTCAGTGGCAGAAGATGCAGGGAGGTGGCCAGTGAGATTTTCAAAAGTTCCTATACACCTAACTTCCACAAATTTAACTTTAGAAA
The DNA here is from genome assembly GCF_027887155.1 of Malaclemys terrapin pileata. Classification (NCBI taxonomy): domain Eukaryota; kingdom Metazoa; phylum Chordata; order Testudines; family Emydidae; genus Malaclemys; species Malaclemys terrapin. The sequence continues at coordinate 15,854,892 of NC_071505.1, read as the reverse complement.
AATCCCAGAAGTGCCTGTCTGCACCTTTAGACACCTAAATACCTTTCAAAATCTGGCCCTTATAGTCACTTTTGAAAATGGGATTTGCACTCCTAAGTCACTTAGGTGATTTTGAAAATTTTAGCCTTATTGTCTAAGTATCGCCTTAGGAGCCTTAACATTAGGCACTTATTTTTAAAAATCTTTGCCCCCAAATAGCTCCCAATCAAAGTAGGACCCTAACTTCATCTCCCTTAAGAATGTTGGTTATTACCCTTTAGAAATTTCTGGCTGTAATGGAGAGATTCCCAAGTTGTGATGGGTTGGATCACAGAAGCCCCCTTGGGAGCTGCCACCCGATGTGCAAAGACTACCCCTGCTTCTGTTTTCCCTGCCAGCTCAGGACTCCAGCACCCCGTCTTGCTGAGCAAGACACTCCCGTCTGCCCCAACACAGACCCAGGGTCTGAATCACTTGCCCCAAAGCTGCAAGTTTACCTGAAAACAGCTCACAATAGTGTGCTTGTCTTTAGCACTCAAATGCCCAACTCCCAATGGGGTCTAAACCCAGATAAATCCGTTTTACCCTGCATAAAGCTTAAAGCATAAAGCTTATGCAGGGCAAACTCATAAATTGTTCGCCCTCTATAACACTGATAGAGAGATATGCACAGCTGTTTGCTCCCCCAGGTATTAATACATACTCTGGGTAAATTACTAAATAAAAAGTATCAGGGGGTAGCCGTGTTAGTCTGTATCTACAAAAACAACAAGGAGTCTGGTGGCACCTTAAAGACTAACAGATTTATTTGGGCATAAGCTTTCGTGAGTAAAAACCTCACTTCTTCGGATGCATCCGAAGAAGTGAGGTTTTTACTCACGAAGTCCGAAGAAGTGAGGTTTTTACTCACGAAAGCTTATGCCCAAATAAATCTGTTAGTCTTTAAGGTGCCACCAGACTCCTTGTTGTTTAAATAAAAAGTGATTTTATTAAATACAGACAGTAGGATTTAAGTGGTTCCAAGTAGTAACAGACAGAACAAAGTAAGTCACCAAGCAAAATAAAATAAAATGCGCAAATCTATGCCTAATCAAACTGAATACAGATAATCTCACCCTCAGAGATGCTTCAGTAAGTTTTTTCTCAGACTGGACACCTTCCAGGCCTGGGCACAATTCTTTCCCCTGGTACAGCTCTTGTTGCAGCTCAGGTGATAGCTAGGGGATTCTTCATGATGGCTCCTCCCTCCCTTGTTCTCTTCCACCCTTTTATATATCTTTTGCATAAGGCGGGAACCCTTTGTCCCTCTGGGTTTCCACCCCCCCTCACTGGAAAAGCACCAGGTTAAAGATGGATTCCAGTTCAGGTGACATGATCACATGTCACTGCAAGACTTCATTACTCACTTGCCAGCACACACATATACAGGAAGACTCACAGGTAAACACAGCCATCTGCAGACAATGGGAGTCATCAAGATTCCAAACCATCCTTAATGGCCCACACTTTACATAATTACAATAGGCCCTCAGAGTTATGTTTTATATTTCTAGTTTTAGATACAAGAGTGGTACATTTCTACAAATAGGATGATCACACTACGTAGATTATGAGCTTTGTAATGATACCTTACAAGAGACCTTTTGCATGAAGCATATCCCAGTTACATTATATTCACTTATATTTTTATAAAACCATATAGACTGCACAACGTCACACAAGTACTTTGGATGGAGCCATTCAGAAGGTATGTACGATTAAAACCACACAGAGCATATTGACTGCATGTTTTCAGTGAACTTCAGGTTTTATCCTCGCTCAAGGTAAATACTGAGTGGTGCAATATTCAATTGTCTGTTCAATAACTCTTCATATTCCCCTCAATAGAAGTCAGGATCTGCTTATTTTTTGAATAACAATAATACTTTGCACCTACTCAGTGCTTTTCATCTGAAGATCTTGCAGTATTTTACAAAGGAGGGCAAGTCATATCCCTTTTTAAGAAACAGAGAAGCTGAAGCACACAGAGATTAAGTGACTTATCCACAGCCACACAGTCCGTGGCAGACACAGCACTAGACACCGGGTTTCCTGACTCTCAGTTTCCGGTTCCAACCACTAGGCAATGGTTCCCTGAAGGAAAATCAGATAAAAAATACATTTAAAACAACTTGGGAGCCTGCCTGCTGGGAGTCAATGAAAGTGGAAATAGCAAATTTTCTGTGGCACGTTCTGTAGGACTGAGTTAAAAAATATTAGCTAGTGTTTTCAATAGCTACAGGATAATATAGGAAAGGGCAGCTCTGTAGAAAGACAGATGAAATTGACATCAACTAGCATGGTAGATTAGGTTTCAATCTAAAATATAGAATTTGTGCTTCCAATCTGAGTCAGTCTTTCATGCTGGAGAATTTCCTATTACTACGTCCTTCATTTTCCACAGGTGGAAATAGTAGGTTGCATGTGACTGACAGGTGCCAGACTGACTACGTTACCCAGTGTAAAGAAAAATGTTTTCTGGTCTCTCTCTCTCTCTCTCTTTCTCTTTAATTCTAGGGAATGTAGTTTAGACAAAAGGTGCCAGTTTGACAGCTCTGAGGACTGAAGCCTTCTGTTTGTCCACAGTGCAGAAACAGCATGGGCAGCAGCACAGCAAAATTCCCCGAGTAGTCCAACCTTGTCAGCGACGGGGGCAGCCTGCGTAGTTATGCGGCACCTCTGCGGGCAGCATACAGAAACAAAGTGGCATCCCCCCATGAGGTGCAACCTTGCACATGTGCTACAAAAAGGCATTCTCCATGCAGCATAGTGCCTGCATATACCGAGAACGCGGCTGGTTCTGGATTGCTCTGCATCTGGAATAGTCATTTACGCCAGTGCAATGTGAGAGCCAGATTGTAAACTCTGTGGGGCAGAGACTATCTCTTTGTTCTGCATTTGTACAGTGCCTCGTACAATGGGGACTTGGTCCATGACTAGGACTCCTACATGCTACCACAATAAAAAAGTGGCCGTCAAATACTGTCAAATAACTTTGTGCCCTCACTTTATGCTGGTGGAAAAGACTCTACGAAGTTCAGGGCAGTGGAGAATTGGGGCTTATCTACATGGAGTGTTGACTGATTTACCTAGGTGTGCATTTAAACCAGTTTAGTTAAACCAATGCACACCCCTCCTTGTGTGGACATTTATTTCAGTTTAAGAGTGGCTTATCACTGCCGACGTATGGCAATTGGGAACAGGTTCAAGTTCAACAGAAATAAGTATCCTCAGAGGGGTTTGCTTCAGTTTAGCTAAACCAGTGCAAACAAGGCCCAGGAAGTGGAGAGAGTTAGCTGTAGGAGGGAAAGGTTATTTCAGTCTCTGGGTCTGCTTCTCCATTGCTTTTCACCTTGTGTCATAGCTACACCTATGCAGACTGGATGGAAAACACTTCCATTCTGAGTTGTTTCGTTTGCTCAGGTATAAATGATGAGACGAGTGCAAGACAATGGAGAAATTAGGCCCTTTGTATCTATTTCATGCTAGAACCATTCCTGACATTGAATAACAAGGATGTCAGTTGTGTTGGATGGTGGGGTTTTTTTGGAGATGTGAGCACTAGTACACTATCAACTTACTCATTTTGCATAGACTTAAGCAGAGTAATCCAACAGATCATCACTGAATGTAACGGCATTAGAACTAATAAAGGAAAGATTCTGTATCTGATCAACAACCCCTCTGTTCCTTCATATTTCCTGCCTCTGAATGATCCCTGTTTTCTATTGGTGGAAGATTACCCCTTAGGGTGACCAGATGTCCTGATTTTATAGGGACAGTCCCGATTTTGGGGTCTTTTTCTTATACAGGCTCCTATTACCCCCCACCTCCCTCCTGATTTTTCACCCTTGCTGTCTGGTCACCCTATTACCCCTTGAGTTTACCCAAGAGAGTGTATCAAAGGCTTCTCTCAAGGTGTGGTGTATTTTATTAGGAAGCGAAGCGAAACACAGTCTCTCTAACAACATAAATCTCTGTTCCCCGGACCCATGCAATATTTCTAGCGTGCTGCATGTCCGTTCTTTTGTCTTCATTTTGGGGAAGTGCCTGTTCATGACAGTTGACTAGAAGGAGGACTTGGGAAGTTCTGGTGCCTGAATGCATTTGTCTTTCTCTTTTGTGATGTATTTTTCCAAATCTCCCCTTTCCGCCAAGGACATGTTAGCTTGCTGACTGCAGCAGTCTCACTGCCTAGAGAATGAGCAGGGCACACACAGTTTCCAGCCTCATGCTTTTCTGCTAGAAGAACAGAAAAAAACCCTGTGGCATTTTTTCCTGTCTGCTGTGATGTGGGATGTCATGATGCTTTTATGCCCAAAGATAGCTCTCCTAATTTTCAGGACAGAGGAGCTGACTGTTGGCACAGAATTGGGTCATCTTTAAAAAAAAAATCTTGCATGACCTCATTGTGAGAAACAGGACATGTGTTCATCCAGCTCTCAAATTCCTTTCCTGACCTCTCCTGTATAAGAGAGTTGTTCAGTTGAAAGGCATGATTGGAACCCATTTTACCACGGATGGATCTAATCTCTTTCTCTGATATCTGTATTTGGACTCAGCTTGTCACTCTAATGTCTGTGTATCTATCAATATCCTTCATGCAATCACCTCTGCCATTAAAGTGGCCATATTTAACCAGAGAGAGGCTCATGACTAAACCCTGAGATGTGCAAGAATTAGGGGGAAGAGTGGATCTTTGCAGCTGGCCACTGTCTCTGTAACAGATCAACCCAAGCGCTTGTATGTAGATGCAACAAAACCATCATCTCCAAGAGTCCTTCAGCTTTGGGACAGTTAGAGCCTTACCCTCATCTAGATCTGAAATTTGCAGTTCAGCCCCATTCCCCCCTCCACTGCAGTCCTTATATACTGCTGTAACATTCTCTTAGCCAGTAGGAGAGAGTCCCCCCATCACAGGCACTGTATAAAACAGACATAGGTAGCGTGGCCTAGGAAACTGGGACTCAGGAGACCTGTGATTTAGTCCCAGCTCTGCTGCTGGCTGAGTTTGGGCAAGTTGCTTCTTCTTTGTGCCTTAGTTTTCCCACCTGTAAAATGGGGTGACCACCTTTAAAGTGCTTTAGGTCTATGGCTGGAACATGCTAAATAATAGGGTTACCATATTCTGTACCTCCAAATGGAGGACACTCCACGGCCCCCGGCCCCGCCCCCAGCCCCGCCCATACCCCCTCCCCAACCCCGCCCCCTCCCCAAAGTCTCCGCCCCCTCCCCTGCTTCCCGCGAACATTTGATTCGCGGGAAGCCTGAAGCAGGTAAGGGGGGTGTGGGGGGGAGGAGGCGCAGCCCAGGCTAGCCCCCCCGGCGGCTCCAGCCTGGGTCGGCTCGGGCCCTGGGGTGCCGGCCCCGGCCCACCACCCCCGGCCCGCCCAGCACTGCCGGCCCCCGGCGGCCCGGCACACCCCCGGCCCGGCTCCCCGGCGGCCCGGCTCCCCGCGGGCCCGGCCGACCCGGCTCCCCGCCGGCCCGGCTCCCCGCGGGCCCGGCCGACCCGGCTCCCCGCCGGCCCGGCTCCCCGCCGGCCCGGCCGACCCGGCTCCCCGCCGGCCCGGCCGACCCGGCTCCCCGCCGGCCCGGCTCCCCGCCGGCCCGGCCGACCCGGCTCCCCGCCAGCCCGGCCGACCCGGCTCCCCGCCGGCCCGGCTCCCCGCCGGCCCGGCTCCCCGCCGGCCCGGCCGACCCGGCTCCCCGCGGGCCCGGCTCCCCGCGGGCCCGGCCGACCCGGCTCCCCGCCGGCCCGGCTCCCCGCGGGCCCGGCCGACCCGGCTCCCCGCCGGCCCGGCTCCCCGCCGGCCCGGCCGACCCGGCTCCCCGCGGGCCCGGCTCCCCGCCGGCCCGGCCGACCCGGCTCCCCGCGGGCCCGGCTCCCCGCGGGCCCGGCCGACCCGGCTCCCCGCCGGCCCGGCTCCCCGCGGGCCCGGCCGACCCGGCTCCCCGCGGGCCCGGCTCCCCGCGGGCCCGGCCGACCCGGCTCCCCGCCGGCCCGGCTCCCCGCGGGCCCGGCCGACCCGGCTCCCCGCCGGCCCGGCTCCCCGCGGGCCCGGCCGACCCGGCTCCCAGCCCAGACCCCGGCCCGGCACCGCGCCCCCAGCTCCCCGTCCGGCCCCGCGCCCGGCCCTGCACTGCGCCCCTGGTTCCCGGCCCGGCACCATGCCCCCGGCCCCGCACCGCCGGCCCCGGCCGAGCACCACCCAGCCCTCCCGATTTTCCCGGACATGCCCGGCTTTTGGGGATTTCCCCCCGGACGGGGATTTGAGCCCCCAAAAGCCGGACATGTCCGGGAAAATCCGGACGTATGGTAACCCTACTAAATAAGAGCTAGGTATTATTATTATAGCCATTCTAGCATATTCTCTGCCTGACTTATGATGCAGTCTAGGAGTGGTGTTGCAAATGCTTCTCATGCCTATTTTACTCCTAGGGGAATTCTGTGCCACTGTGGCGTAGCAGAAACATGCCCCCCCCCTCCCCAACCCCCACAGATTCTCTTTACTTTCTGCAGAAAATGGTTTCTGTGGGGAAGCAAAGAGAAGCTGCACCAGTGCTCACTCACCCCTCCCTGGCAGCTCAGATGGGTCTGTTTGGGCAGCGGGGGGAGAGGTAAATCACTGGTGGGAGGGGGGCCTGGGGATGTCCTGGCCACCCAGGAATGTTAGTTCTGGCTGGGCGGGGGGAGGGGTAGGAGGAGGAGGAGGACAGAGACCGAGTTCCCTCTCACCCTTCCCTGCACAGAGAAGCTGGGTCTGGGTCAGATCAACTTCCAGAAACTTCTTCGGGCTGCAGGAACCTCAGCACCATGGTGGAGGAGGTTCAGTGGCGGGAGGGTTCCAGGTGCAGGGGAGTGAGGCTTAGTGGGGGAGTTTGGGTGCAAAGGGATCCAGATAAGCACAGGGGATCAGCTCCCTGTACAGAGACCCCTCCCCCTACCCATGCACCTGAAACCCCCCCCCCACACTGAGCCCCCACACTTCGGAGCACCCTCACACCCAGAACCCCCCCCATGAGCCCTCCGAACCCAAGTCCCCATCCCCTGCATCAGCCCCAGCACCCAGACCTCCCCGTACCCAGAACCCCCCACTGAGCCCCTCTGCACCCAAACCCTCACCTTCCGGAGCTTCACCCCCTGTATTGGGAGCCCCCCGCACTCAGAATCCCCCACGAGCCCCCCGAACGCCCACCCCACTGAGACCCAACAAGTTGCACTCTGACACCCCCACCAAGCCCCACTCCCCTAGGCCCCCCTTCCCCGAGCCCTAACCACCTTCACCTGGACGCCCCTGCAGAGTCCCATTCCCCCTGCACCCAGAACCCCGCACCGAGCCCCTGTGTATCCAGATTCCACACACACATACACGCACCCAGATTGCTCCCACAGAACCCTGGTACTCTTGGGGGAATTCTGTGCCAAAAAATTACAAATTTTAAAATTCTGCAAAGTCCTGCATATTTTAGTTGTCAAAATAACACAGTAACACAATATCAATATAAGCACACCATTTTCAACTATTTTGGTAATTTATTTCAAAATACGTGTCAGCAAATACTTGAAAATGATGTGATTATACTGTGTTATTTTGACAAATAAAATATGAAGAATTTTAAAATATTGTGCACAGAATTTTTCATTTTTTGGCGCAGAATTCCCTCTGGAGTACGATTTGATCTTTGTTAAGGAAAACTATTATTGCAGCTTCTCTACTCGCTCTTCAGCCGTGTGTAAAAGCCAGGCTGTTGCACGGGAATAGATTTTAAAAGTTAGGGCTGTGGAACAGCTGAAGGGCCAAAAAATTGAACGCTCTGAAAGTGAGAATGGGGATCCTCATGGTAACTAGGAAGAATGTTTTCCTCTGTGCTTCGCAAAACCATCTAACTGCTCCTTAGACTAATTTATGATGCTTACTTTCAGTGGCTGTTTTGCTACTATGCCTCATGTTAATATCTTTTTGCCTAAACTCTCTCCTTACTTTCTAAGCTGTGGATCCATCCCCATTATTATTCCTGTCCACAGAGCCTAGGGAGCTTATACAATTGGATCAAATGTGTTCATTCCCTTTAAAAATGTTATAAGTGTCATTTAGGTCACCATGACACCTTCCATCTCTCAGTGAGGCTGGGGCCTATATGCCTAGAACCTGGTGTCCCTTTCAGAATAAAAATGTGCAAAGCAAAGGCGCTGACCTTCTAATGTGCTGGGGGGGGCTCCCCCCAGGCCGCACCCCTGCCCTGCCTCTTCCCACCCCCCTTCCCACCCTGTTCCGCCCCCTCCCTGAGCGTGCTCTGCCCTCGCTCCTTCCCCCTCCCCCCAGCGCCTCCTGCACGCCGCAGAACAGCTGATCTGCGGTGGGTGGGAGGCACTGGGGAGGGGGAGGTGCTGATCGGTGAGGCCATTGGCAGGCGAGAGGTGCTGGGGGGAGGGGAAGGCGTTGATAGGGGAGCTGCTGGTGGGTGATCAGCTCCTGGAGCACCCACGGAGTCAGCATTTATGGTGCAAAGATGAAGAAGGGGTGCACTTGTGGGGCAAAGACCTGCGGAGAACCTGCCACTAGAAGGCAAGTGACTTAATCTGTCTGTGCCCCATTACTCCTTTGGCACAATGTGAGAATAATAGCCGCCTACTTCATAGGAATGTTGTGAATAGAATTATGGGTAACTCAGCAGTTTTGGTTCTCAGGGGGTCATGAATTTGCACTCCCTGAGTTCTGGATGCCCAAAGTACAAGCGACCAAAGTTCTATCAGAACCAGTGTGTTTCACCGGGTTTTTATGTAAACCACAGGAGTTTTTCCTGGTTTCAGCAGGAAACCATCTATCAGCCCAGGTGGTTAATCCAGACCCAGGCTTTTCCAAAGTTCCAGAGTTTTCAACTCCATCACTTGTAAGTTTCATGCATCTTTTTCACATTGTTCAGCAGACCCTCTTCTAAGTTTCAAGCTTGTAATGAAACTCAAAATCAGGGGAGTTTTCCATGATTCAGATTTTGTTGCAAAGATTTTGCACAGCTCTAGTTCTGCGGGTTAATTAATGTTCGTAAAGCAGGGTCAAAGCATGAATTATTTATTTTCAGTGTATGGAGAATTGAGTAGTGACAGATGCTTCAAATAGTATTAAGCGAATGGAAATAATGAAAATTAGGTAATAGATTCTCCAGGCATTTACATTTGGGTTGAGTTACAGTTTGCTATTAAACAGTATATTGAAAAGACACTTTGTGTCTTCAGCAGAAATGGAAGCTGATGTATCAGTTTTAGTTTTTAATTTGATTATTTAAAAAATGAAATAGCATCTTGTCCTTAAAATGTTTGACTCAAGAGAATGATTTAATAAGTGTTTTTATGTGTCTTGAAAGGCAATGTGTAACAGTGAAGTTGGTAATCAACAAACATTTCCCAAACCAAAACAGAAAAAAAAAAGTCAAAGAAAAAAACTTGACTCAGAATGCAGATACTGGCCCAATCTCGCAGTCATTGCTTAGGCAAAATTCCCATTGATGTCCATCAGAGTTTGACTCTGGACTGCAGGGTTGGGTCCAGTCTAAGTGTCTAAGGCCAATGAGGAATACAAGTAAGTTGCATTCATAGATGAGAACATGTGTACCACACTAAGGGTTATATCGCACAGAGCTCTGTGAGAATTTCAGGTTGATTATCACAATGGCCGTATGTGTCATGTAATTGACGTGATTTATTTAAGGGCGGCTGAGGGAAAGTAAATGTAGGTGCATGCCGTCTGCGCTGTCTGTCATATGGAAAAATAGTTGAAACAGGACTTGAGTATACATGGAGGAACAGCATATGCTGCCTACAAATGACACATACATGACACTTATCTCCTGATTCATGCCAAGAGGAAATGAGCTGTGTTTCAAACCACTGGAGGTTTTCCTTTTGGGACTCCTCTTAAGGCATTTTTTTTAATCTCCTAGTTTTCAAGTTCAACTTCAGCAACTCAGAAATGTGTGAATGCCTTGTCAGCAGAGAGAGGTTTAGGTTCAGCTGAGATTATCGTATCTCTCAGTTTACTGTAGAATCCAAACCATTTCATTTTTTTTAACTCTAACCAGCCGGCTCATTTTTATATTGTCTTAATAAGCCTATTGAAGTCAATGGAAGTCTTTCCGTTGGCTTCCATAAGTTTTAAATCAAGCCCTAAGTCACCTGTCCATTATAATGTACACTACTGGGGCTCCTTGTTCAAAGAATGGGTACGTTCAGTGTAAATAAATTAGGCTCCGATATTAACTTATCCATGTCTATTCTTCTACGTTTAATAAAATTCTGGCAAATCTGCAAAAGTATTGTGGGCCAAAGCCTCAGGTAGTGTGAATGGGTGCACTCCCATTGATGTCAATGGACGCACAGCCATTTATACTAGTGAGGATCTGACCCTAGTATACATTACTTTGTTTGTATAGTACCTGCCTGTACGTTACCTGCCTGGAGATCATCAGTCCTAATACCTCTCAGGCCAGATCTACACTAGAAAGCTTTGCTGTGATAGTAACATCAGTTACGGGTGTGATGTTTGATAACGTTTCTACACCAGCAAAAGCCCTAGTGTAGATGCAGCTATGCCAGTATAAATGTGCTTTTGCTGGCATAGTTTATTTTGCTTGGGGAACGTGTGTAAACTATACCGGCAAAACTCCCCCCCCCCTTTTTTTTTTTTGGCCAGTATAAGCAGTGTCAACAGTGGGAGGGTTTGCCGGTATATCGCAGTATAACCATACTGGCACACACCTTCTAGTGTAGACCAGGCCACAGTCACTGCTACAAGTCCTTGCTGCAAGTCTAGCAGAAAATGTCTTTTCAAGACACTTCCATCAGCCCCTGGTAATCTAGGTCAAGTTCAAGTCTGACCATCCATACATTCACAGTGACCTAAATCTATATCCCATCTTAAACTGTTTTCAATTTGAGATATTGTTTTGTAGAGCAGAACGTTGAATTTGAGGTTTTCCATTTCAGTTGGTGGCAAAAATCCCATTGACTTCAGTGGGCGCAGGATTGGGCCCTCCATCATGAGCGGAGACCCGCTGTGGCATGGTGTACATTGGATCGGTTATACTCGCTTTGCTTGCATTGGGAGGCACAAAACCCAAGGCTCAATAACACCAATAGCCCAAATGCTTCTTGCCTGAGCAGCAAGCAATGATTTCCTGGGCTCCTCTGAGCCCATCTTTTGGCTCCATTGTGCTATCTAGATCTGTCTTTTTTCTTTCTTTTTTATTTTTTTCCTTGCCCCCTTTACGCTGACTTCCAGAGAGACTGCAGGCACATGCTATAGACAACCGTTTACCTGATTTTTAAAGCTTTCACTTAATCTGCAACTATTTAAGTTATTTGGAAAGAAAAGAATCAATAGAAATGCAGTTCCATCCGCTTAAATAATGAACATTTGTCAGGGGCAGATGGCCATTCAATCCAGGCTGTGCTTTAAATGTGAGGGAGGAAAGAAAGACACAGTCAAATTGTGTAGGCGATAAGGAGGCATGAGAGAATTTGAACTACGGGGGTCACTAATCCTTCAATGGTTAGAATTAATTCCCTATTATAAACCAATCATCTATCCCCCCCTAACTTCGCCAAAGGAAAAGGAACCTCCCCCCCCCAAATCAATGCACTTCAAATGTCACATGCCACATGAATATCATTGTTTTGTATAAAATATAAAGTGATGTATAAAGTGCAGCCATTTTCAAAACCATAATATTTCTTCATCTGAAAAGTTCTCAGGCAGGCAGTTTTCATTGCTGAGTGGTGAACTTTTCTTGGTTTTCCAGTGTTATGTAATGAAGCACCAGTCTGGTAGAATGCCAGTGGGTGAGTCCATCACTTGTACAATGTGATCATCAGCTGGTCATTGGGGGGCATGAACAATTCCCTGAGGATCCTTGTCAAGATCTCTTTGGATCCCTTGATGCTCCCAGCCGCTCAGAGGGTTTCATCATCTGTAGGCAGCTCCACAGGGATTCTGATCTGCTCCCTGGCCCAGCTTTTCAAATATTTCCTCTATCAGCCTAGGAAGTGGAACAAGGAAGTTCCTCTCTGTAATTGTATTGCCTGCCATTGCTACTTTAGGGCTCAGTCCTGCTCCCATTAAGACCAGTGAGAGTTTTCCCATTGACTTGATTTGCCATGTAGGAGGCAATACAGCCCCTAGCCTGTTTTTGTTTTTGTTTTAAGTGCACAACTGAGGCTACCTGGGAGTCAACAAGGAGAGAGTTAACTCCGTCCCTGAGTAGAGGAAAGACCACAACTTCCCTTGAGGGCAGACAGCTGGGCCGTTTGGTCAGGAAACCTGTCCATGAAGGAAGCATGGCAAGACCCATCTGTGGGGAAGGAGCTCATTCCCCCAGCACGGTGTAAGATGGGCTAGAGGCTCAAGGGGAAGGCAGTCTCCTTATGCGAAGAGGCGCAGGCTGTAACAGCCCACTTTTGCTGGGCTCAGCGTTACGTTGCACAAAGCCATCTTCCCCATCGGTTCCATTTTCTCTCAATGCTGAAGGAAGCCTTTTGAGCAATTGGAGCCAAACTTGAGGGCCAGTCCCTACACCAGATTGCAGTGCCCATTGATTTAACCTGTATCTGTGGCATGGTCAGCAGAACATATCTGTGTATTAGGACTTGGAATGAACACAAAAAAGGGCACCTGTCCATATGCTTTGGGCACCCTTGACATTTTATAACCGAAAGTTACAGCAGCATCAGACAACTTAACCCAGAGCCAGCAAACTGTGAATTCAAAAATGTCCTTCCCTCATCCTACCTTTACAACCCCCACCCCCCAATGTATTTCTCAACCACCTGGGGTGGAAGATGAGCTTTGCAGGGTGTCCCCGAGGTCCCCTTAGCTTAAACCCCCTTACTGGTGGTGGTGGTACGTTGTCTCTTTTGGCCAGTTCCCAAATGCCCAGTTAGATCAGCCATTTGCCTTCAGACCCTTCTCCCGTCCTATCACTGGGCTCACTTGACCTATTTCACAGCTCCTCTGTCAGTATTCATAATTCCAGGTACCCTTAATCTTATGGCGGGCACATAATACCTCTTAAAAGAAGTGGCTGACCTTTAGCTGAGAAGCTTGATCAGCTTTGCAAGTCTGTTCCAGACTCGGTGGTTAGAAACACTCAGAGCCAGATACATGATCCCCAGCTCCACCTGACAAAGGGGACAGAAACTGCCTGCATGGGGCAGCCAGAGATTGCCCGGACCTAGAGCGAATGCTGGGTGATGGAAAGCTGGCAGAACCAGGTAGGTCATCCGCCCCTGCTCCTGAGCCTAGGGGACATTCCTGGGTGGGTGGAGCTAAACTGAACATAGCTACTGTGCTCTTTTCATCAGCTACTATTGTAATTTTGTTCCCCAAACCCAGTCAGGCTTCTCTGGTAGGACAAACCAAGCTGTTCCTGGGGATGTTTTCGTCTTTGTCTTGGAATATTTCTTCTCATATTTAGCTCTGGGCTGAAGTGCTACTTACGGATGGTGCTTGCCAGGGTCATTCCTCCTCTCTTCTGCAGAAATTGCTCCCCACCCCCCCATCCTCAATAAAGTCTTCAAATCTCTCTCTCCACGGCTCATTAAATTCATTGGCTGATTCCTCGATCGCCCTAGCATACAGACCATCATCCAGATTGGTATGCGTTTACGTTTTCCAATTATTCCCTGGCTGGCTGTTTATCACTAACAGTTTTGACGCTGCCTGGATTCCCTCCTAATCGTCTAGACTTATTTTCTTCATTTTTCATATGGGAGATAGATTTTTTTTAAAAGTCAACATCTCAGCTGTTTTACAGACGTCATTCATTTCCTCCTCCTTCTCCTTTATTAACAGGCCTACTTTTTCACAGATACTGCGTTCATAAATACCAGGGGATACAGGACTTTCTTATTCCTCTGAATCCATTTGGTAAGGATAGGTTGGAAGTATTTCTGCTGTTTTTTCTCTGTTTCCCTACCAGCCTTGGCTGATTTTCAGTATCTTGTTAGTCTCCGTCATGATTTATTGTAACTGTGGGTAACATGTGGGCTAGTAACCAGGGCCGCCCAGAGGGGGGAGCAAGTGGGGCAATTTGCCCCAGGCCCCGGGCCCTGCAGGGGTCCTGCGAGCCCTGGCCAAGAATCCCTTTCCTGGCTAAAGGCGCCTTTTTACTTACCCGGCGGCGGTCCGGGTCTTCAGCGGCATTGTGGCAGCGGGGGGCCCTTCAGTCACTCCGGGTCTTCAGCGGCATTTCAGCGACGGGTCCTCTGAAGATGCGGAACGACTGAAGGACCCACCGCAGACTCGGAGTGCCGCCTGCTCCGTATGTTTGCTCCCCCGCTTTGCCCCAGGTCCCCTGAATCCTCTGGGCAGCCCTGCTAGTAACAGCTAAAGTCTCCCCTCGGGGAGTAAAGCCCAATTGTGCCGGGCACTGTACGGACATGCAGTAAAAAGACAGTGTCTGTCCCAAAGAGTTTACAGGTTTGGTTTGGACAAAACAGGTGAAGGCAATAAACGGGGGAAGATCAAGCAGTAACAGTGAAACGAACAAGTTTTGCACAGTAAGCCGCACTCGCAGCTTGCCACACCATTGTAGTGGACTGTGTCTTGCAGAGAGTTGGTAACAGGGCACACTTGGGAGCGGAACTGGCTGGATCCATTTGGGCTGCAGACAGTGGGATCTCTGAGAGGCAGCAGTAAAGGAGGTCTGTTTGGTTTGAACATTGCCTACCACCATGACTGGTACCAAACTGGCAACATTGCAGCACTGATCAGCATGTAAGTGGTAGTAGGCATCACTGCAGAAGTGAGGATTAAGGATTTGAAGGATAAGAAGGCAGTTTTGTAGATTCCCCCTGCCCCCCCCAGGAAGTTTTCCCGTGCACAAAGGGCAGTTTGGGTGAAAGCCCAAAGGTGCTTGGTGGAGAATCTGAGCGGTGGGGTGGTAAAGGCTGGGAATGTTGCTGCCCGTAGTGAGTCTTGTTGCTATGTACGTTAAGTAAAAAGAAACAATATGATTATATCTCATTTCTCCCAACTTCCATCCATTCATCTGTCTGTCTCTAGTTTGTGCAAGAAATCCTCAGAGTAGTGACTGTTCCTTAGTGAATTTCTTGAAATTGTCTAGCACATAGTTGGCCCTACCCTAAATTAATAATAATTAATAACGTTTGTATTAGTGAAAGCAGTGGTCACCACCACGATGAGTTAACAGAGCACCTGGCTGCGACAGTGCTAAGTCATAAAAGGCCTTAGAGATACAGACAAGGTACTTGTGTTTATCCATTTCCAGTATGGAGGGGTTTTTGCTCTCAGATCTTCGAGCAGTTGCTCATAAAGTAACATTGGCCATATCTGGGGCTTGATCCTGTCTAGGGTGGAGCACCTTCTGTGCGCTGGTGCATGTCCTCCTGTTGAAGTCACTGAGAGTCGAAGGAGTCAGCATGTTGCAGGATCCCAATCCAGAGCCTGCTGAAGTCAAGAGAAGTCCTTCCATTGACTTCAGTGGGCTCTGGGGCAAGGCCATGCAGAGGAAATTTGGGGCCAGATCCTCTGCTAGTGTTAGTGGAGCTGCACTGTGACACCCGCTGAGGATCTGGCTCTAAGTAGTTTGTTGGGTCATTATGAGGTTGAGGTTAAAAATCGGTTACTATTCTGTTCCCTATTTGTTGTTATTCCACCCTCATTACCATAGTATCTGAGCACGTTCCAATAGTGCATGAAGCGCTATGACTAACGTCTGTCACCTGTGGTTTGTATTTTCTCTCATCCCCTCCCCAGAGGGAGAATTGCGTGTACAACACGTAATGTTTTGTTTTGGTTGGTTTGGGGTGGGTTTTTTTTTCCAGGACCTGTTTGGGGCCAGTAGCTCGAGAACACTGTAGTATATTTTAGCAAATAATTCAACTAATAATTAGTGTACATATGAAGCAGTGCATGTTTAGACTGCTTAGACAATTTGGCACAGGGACTCGCTTTTTGTCCTGTGTTTGTACAGCGCCTAGTACAATGGGGTCCTGGTCCATGACTGGGGCTCCTGGGCACTATCACCGTAAAAATAATTAATAATAATAATAATAATAATAATAATACATATGAGGTTTTGTGTCTGTTAAGCTTCAGTGGGGTTTCCGCTGTAGCTGCTGAATCTCATCACATCAGTCTGTAACTCTAATTATTCAATTTAATTAGTCTCGCTGCACTCACAAATCGTATCCAAATGGTGAGATATAATGGGAGGATGTAATTCTACACATTAGACGTGATGCTGCTATTGATTTTATTGACTTTTATATTTATTGCCATTAAATGTACTAAAATTTGAACCGGTTTATCTTTGCACATAAACTGGTCATGTAGATACATGTTTTTGTAAATGGTTTTAATGGGTTTAGGAAACCTACCTGTACATGCTACCAAAATGAATCTACCGTTCCTATTTGAACGTATCCAGCAATGAAGAGGTGGCTTTGATTTGAGACAGAAATAAGCATCTGTATGCAGGCTACATTGTTAAAAGTAAATATAATAATATAAAAATAGAGTCAGAGTAATATCTCCTGAAAAAATGATTTTTTGTTTTCCCATCAGCGATAAGCGATCAAGAGCATTTCCAAGTAGTAATTTCTTTAGCCTGGGATGAAGGGAGATGGACATTTCTACAATTGATGTGAAACTGAATGAACTGGAGAGCTTCGGAGGTTTACAGTCGAAGAGATAAATGGGTTGTGTGAGCTGTCCAATTCAATTATTTGCCCTAAGCAACCCTTTCTTTAATGGCGGATAGAATTATGATGGAATAATTCAAAATAAAAATGCTGACCTCTTACTGTTGGTGACCTTGTCGGCATAGATTTAATTAAAAAACAAAACAAAAATCTACCTGTGCTGCAAAACTCCAACAGATTCAAGAGAAAGCAAATTTTTGTGTGTGTGGCAGTTGGTTACTTGCATCTACCGTGCCCTGTTAGGAGAATGTGTGTCAGAATGTATTCCTGCCAAGTGAAGTTGGCTCCGCAACTAACTTGATGCTCAAAGTTTGATTTGCCATGTATGATTCAGTTGGATGGTTTTAAAAGACAATTGATTTTCCTGCAGCAATTGACTAACCTCTTGGTAATTATATGTATCTTCAGAAACCCTAAAGCAAGTAAATGTGAAGACTGTTCTACCAAGAATACTTTAGGTCATCCGTCTGGAATACCAATGACTTTTATACATTTGTCATGTTTTAAAAGTGTTTTTTAACCTGAGTTATTTTAACTACAGACCACAGTATGTTCCAAAGAACTATTGTGTGCTACTATGTTGTTTTTTTTGGATTTAGATAAGAGCCTGCACCAAAAAATTGTATCCAAAAATTCTGAAATTTGGGACATTTGAAATCCAGATCTGAACTTTACTCCTTGAGCCATTTTTACTTATCTTACTTTAGCACTAGGTCCTAGCCGAACAGGAACATAAGCTTTGCTGCTCTGTGTAAGTCTATTGGTCCATCTAACCCTGTACCCTGTATCCATCACTAGCTATGCCAAATGTTCAGAGGAAGGTGAAAAGTCCCATGTGACTCACACCAGTAATCAGTTCCATGACCTGAAGAAATAGATTTGGTTATTCTCATCATAATCTTAGTTCGCTTAAATTGATTACAAAATGTTATTAACTGTGATAAAATTATGTTCCTTTAAAATAAATCCAGGCACTGTGTTTTTTCTCAGTCTGTTGCAGCAGTGAATTCCGCAGGTTGCATGTCTTTGAGCGTCAGCTCAACCATAATTAGAGAATTTTACCTGGTTGGCTTTTTAAAGGCGTGGTTTAAAAAAATGGCTGGGGTACACACCTGGCACCTAAAAATGTTAATGCATGGGAGCGTGCAATCTAAGGGTCTGATTTTTCTTTCACTATGCTGGTGTAAATCAGGTATAGCTCCATTAAAGTCAGTAGAGTTATACCAGTATGAGAAGTGAATGAAGGGCCTATTCCCCAGTGGACTAAGCCAGGGCTGTATTCATTACTTCTGATACTAGATACACTAGAACCTCAGGGTTACAACACCACACACATCATTTGGAACCGGAAGTACACAACCAGGCGGCAGCAACAGAGACCAAAAAAAAAGGGCAAATACAGTACAGTACCATGTTAAACGTAAACTACTAACAAAATAAAGGGAAAGCAGCATTTTTCTTCTGCGTAGTAAAGTTTCAAAGGTGTATTAAGTTAATGTTCGATTGTAAATTTTTGAAAGAACAACCATAATGTTTTGTTCAGAGTTACAAACAACCTCCATTCCTGAGGTGTTCATAACTCTAAGGTTCTACTGTAGTGCTACTACTGTAGTAAAGGAATGAAGAATAGAAACAAACTAGGTGAAAGAGACAACGAGTTGTAAATAATCTGTATTTGTAATGACACCCCTGGAAGAGTCATCTGTAGGGACTGAACCTCTGATTCTAGCAGTGCCTGGCTCTACTGCTTGACCGAAGGGACCCAAGCCATTAGCCTTGAGGCAATAGTAGACTTGTATTCCTCTTTATGTGGTCTATCCACTAGAGGAGAACAGGGACCCACACTCTACTTGCCAATGTTACCGTCAAGAATGTGTTGTACTGAGGTCTCCGCCTTTGGGTTACACTGTATTTTTAGGGCATAGCCAGAAAGGGCTTTAGGTCCTGAGTGAGACGGAACTGTATCATGTCCCTGGAGCTGTGGAAAACTTTTGTTACAAAATATGAAACCATCCATGATAGGTCACCTGGTTGGGTTTTGTTTCCAGACTGAAATTCAAGCTAGGTTTGTTGAAAACAGACATTGCAAGCTAATTTGGGCCCAGATTCTTGAGAATATCCTTTCTCTCTTTCTCTCTCTCTATAGATTCTGGTCACATAACGTATTATTTCCAAGCAGTCTCCTATCCAAGTACTAACCATGGCCAACTTTGTGTGGCTTAGAAAATAAATGAGATGGGTAGCTTAAAGAGTAGAATGACTTTGGCTGTATATTATTGCTTTGTAACAAAGCTCCTCTCTCTAACTTACATGAAGCTGTTATTCTCCAAACTAGGGCAATGTCTGTCTGCCGTCCTGTGGATCTCTTCTCAGAACTGCCAGCATGCTGTGTATTCTGCCCTCATTTGCATGTGGAAATTCCTTAGACGTCCTGGAGAGCTCTCTGTGCAGAATGAGGTGCAGGGTATGCAATAGATCTTTAATGTGGCTAGGAGCTCCAGAGTGCAGATCTGAAGGGAAAATGTAGCCCTGGGCTTTGGAGTTGGTTTTTCTGTTTTGATGGGACTGCGTTTATATGACACTTGATTGTTTCAGTTCACAAAGGTGAGTGTATCAGTCTTTCTGGGTTCATACCTCCAAGTTCCTTGGAAATTCAAAGCAAAACTCAGCCAAAACTATCATGTGTGGGCTGGTTTTTTTAATCAAAGTCATCTGAATCTGCATTACATGGTGTCTGTCAAAACCACTCATCCCGCCACGGAGGGGAGAGGAGATTTGCTGAAAACATGGTGTGGGTTCACTTAGAAGCTTAGCAAAACCAATCAGCAAACCAGGGCTGGGTTTCAAGACTGCAGTGAAAAGAACAGGGTGAGTTTGAGATGATGCTGGATTTCACAACGAACGTTTCTTGCTGTTCTAGACAAGACCTGCTTTTCAAAGAGGAGAGGCTGTGCAAAGAGAAACAATGGGAAGGTGCAAGTTCCCACGCTCCCACATGCCAAACCTAGCAAGTCTAAATAAAGACCAATAATAAAGTTGTATGCTCAGGTTGACTTGGGGCAACTTTTTAACTTGCTTCACTGGCATTTACACAGCTGATGAGCTGAGCTGACAATGACTTTTGGGCAGCACTGCAAAAGCAATTTTTACATCAGTTGGCATTAGGACTTCCACGCTTTCTTCATCACGTCACCCAAAAAAGAACGGAGCCATCCCTGTGCTCCTACTTGTAATCTGTGATAGAGTCTATAGCCAGCCAGATCCCTTCAGAATCTGTGCAAATACAACCCACTATTTTGGAGGCATTTGAGGATGTGCAGCTGATGCTGCTTGGCTCTGCTGGAGATCCAGTGGAAAAAAGGCTGCAGAAAAGGAGGAAAGATCTGCAGGAGAACAGAGGATCAGAGCAGGGCGATATTAGTGTGGGGTTATTTAGAAATATTAGCAATCCAGTGAGTGGTATGAATTCGGGGAGCAGAGGTTGAAATGAGACGTATGTGCGTGTGTGAATTAGAACTTCACTGTCTAAGCCATTTACACATTTACCCTGCCCTGAAGCAATTTAAGGGAAAAGACAACCCAATGAATTATCCCAATCCACATAGAGCCTTCTCAGAAGTAGCATCACGCCTATGACTTGTGGGGCCCCAAGCACGAGCAGTAGCCCAGGCTCCTGCGAGATGGGAAATCAGTCTGTGTGTGCCTGGCAAAATGTCCTTTCCTTTTCAGATCTCACTGCCAAAGAGGTGGCCCAGGGTTTGCAGAGTCCCACATGGGATGTGGTGCTCTTTAAGTAGCCACCTAATTTGCTTCGTGCTTAAGGCCTGTGAATAAACACACTGAAAATGCACCCGTCACAAGAAGCAGCTTCTCCTTCTATCCCAAGCCCTCAGCAACACTGGGAAAGCTGAGCTACTCCAAGAGGTATTTGCAATGGAGTTGCTCCAGCAGCAAGATCCAAGAAGAGAGGTGGGGAGTAGGTGGGCCAGAGAGGAAAAGAGAGGAATTTGAAGGGGAAGAAAAGAGGGAAGGAGGGAAAGTTGTGGAGCTGTGTCTTGTATTGCGGATCTGTGTCTTGCATGGAGGAAAGGATTTTGCACTTCGGGACGGTTATCCCATCTCTGACTGCTGGGGATTGATGCGCTACCTGAACCCCTTGCTGGAAACACAGAACTAAGGTGACCTAGGAAAGCGAGCTCTGGCGTGGGAGTCAAGCAGTGCTGAGTCTTAATCTTGGCTCCGACACTCATTCAAGGCACAGACTTGAGGCTCGGTTTCTCTAGCTAAAATAATACTTACCTCCTTGTCAGTGTTACTGCAAAGAAGAATTAGTTAATGCCCGTAAAGATTTTTGAAGATGTTAAATATTCAGTATTAGCATAACTCCATAACTCAGTTACCTGGGGTTTATTTTAAGATGCCTTGTCAGTGTGGTATATCCAATCCTTTTCTAAATATTGGGCATTCTGTCTCTTTTTTTCTGGCCTTAATAAATCTTAATGGTTACACACATCCTGCAGTTGCTGATTTTTCAAGAAAGAAGTCAATTACACACACTCTCTCTCTCTCTCTCTCTCTCTCTCTCTCTATTTTTGAGGCGGTTGCTGGAGGCAAATTGTTTCATTTTCCTATGTAAATTGGGGCCAGAGGTTTCAGAGTCAAACACTGACTCGCTGAAAGAGGCGCTGCTGGTACCAGTGTGAATAATACCCCCATCATTTGTCCACAACGGTGACATAGTTCGACTGTTCCGCGATAAAAAAAATAAGACCTTCCCTCTGCAGACATCTTGCATTTTGATGAATAATTTTTCACACAAATAGATCTCAGCCTGTTTTGATTATGCACACTCCGTATGTTAACACATTAATATGGAATTAACAAGTGGCAAATCTAGCCCATAAGGGGAATTTCAAAGCTCCAAACCCTAAGGCCTCAAATCTTCAGCATGAGTGGATTTGTACCATGTTATTACATTGCATTGAGATGCAAAGATAGCTGAAAGGACTGTGATTTAGTGTTTACAAAACATTTGTCCTGATCGACTTAATTTTTTTTTCTTCTAAGTGCACAGAGTGGGTTAAACAATTGGGTGCCTCTGCCGTTGGTAGAACCAATATGACAAGGAAACAATGGTGAATGACTGACAGCTAAATGGCCCCTCGATGAAGGATTTCTGTATTTCATGCACAAGGGCTATGGAAGCAAGAAAAATTATAGTACATAAGCAATCGGAGTGTAATGTACTGACTAATGCATGTGGGTATATGTGTGCACTGCTGACTTTTAGTAGATTCATAGATTCATAGATTCATAGATTCTAGGACTGGAAGGGACCTCGAGAGGTCATCGAGTCCAGTCCCCTGCCCGCATGGCAGGACCAAATACTGCCTAGACCATCCCTAGTAGACATTTATCTAACCTACCCTTAAATATCTCCAGAGACGGAGATTCCACAACCTCCCTAGGCAATTTGTTCCAGTGTTTAACCACCCTGACAGTTAGGAACTTTTTCCTAATGTCCAATCTAGACCTCCCTTGCTGCAGTTTAAACCCATTGTTTCTGGTTCTATCCTTAGAGGCTAAGGTGAACAAGTTCTCTCCCTCCTCCTTATGACACCCTTTTATATACCTGAAAACTGCTATCATGTCCCCTCTCAGTCTTCTCTTTTCCAAACTAAACAAACCCAATTCTTTCAGCCTTCCTTCATAGGTCATGTTCTCAAGACCTTTAATCATTCTTGTTGCTCTTCTTTGGACCCTTTCCAGTTTCTCCACATCTTTTTTAAAATGCGGCGCCCAGAACTGGACACAATACTCCAGCTGAGGCCTAACCAGAGCAGAGTAGAGCGGAAGAATGACTTCTCGTGTCTTGCTCACAACACACCTGTTAATGCATCCCAGAATCATGTTTGCTTTTTTTGCAACAGCATCACACTGTTGACTCATATTTAGCTTGTGGTCCACTATAACCCCTAGATCCCTTTCTGCCGTACTCCTTCCTAGACAGTCTTTTCCCATTCTGTATGTGTGAAATTGATTTTTCCTTCCTAAGTGGAGCACTTTGCATTTGTCTTTGTTAAACTTCATCCTGTTTAACTCAGACCATTTCTCCAATTTGTCCAGATCATTTTGAATTATGACCCTGTCCTCCAAAGTAGTTGCAATCCCTCCCAGTTTGGTATCATCCGCAAACTTAATAAGCGTACTTTCTATGCCAATATCTAAGTCGTTGATGAAGATATTGAACAGAGCCGGTCCCAAAACAGACCCCTGCGGTACCCCACTCGTTACGCCTTTCCAGCAGGATTGGGAACCATTAATAACAACTCTCTGAGTACGATTATCCAGCCAGTTATGCACCCACCTTATAGTAGCCCCATCTAATTTGTATTTGCCTAGTTTATCGATAAGAATATCATGCGAGACCGTATCAAATGCCTTACTAAAGTCTAGGTATACCACATCCACCGCTTCACCCTTATCCACAAGGCTCGTTATCCTATCAAAGAAAGCTATCAGATTGGTTTGACATGATTTGTTCTTCACAAATCCATGCTGGCTATTCCCTATCACCTTACCACCTTCCAAGTGTTGGCAGATGATTTCCTTAATTACTTGCTCCATTATCTTCCCTGGCACAGAAGTTAAACTAACTGGTCTGTAGTTACCTGGGTTGTTTTTAGTTCCCTTTTTATAGATGGGCACTATATTTGCCCTTTTCCAGTCTTCTGGAATCTCTCCCGTCTCCCATGACTTTCCAAAGATAATAGCTAGAGGCTCAGATACCTCCTCTATTAGCTCCTTGAGTATTCTAGGATGCATTTCATCAGGCCCGGGTGACTTGCAGGCATCTAACTTTTCTAAGTGATTTTTAACTTGTTCTTTTTTTATTTTATCCGCTAAACCTACCCCCTTCCCATTAGCATTCACTATGTTAGGCATTCCTTCAGACTTCTCGGTGAAGACTGAAACAAAGAAGTCATTAAGCATCTCTGCCATTTCCAAGTTTCCTGTTACTGTTTCTCCCTCTTCACTAAGCAGTGGGCCTACCCTGTCTTTGGTCTTCCTCTTGCTTCTAATGTATTGATAAAAAGTCTTCTTGTTTCCTTTTATTCCCGTAGCTAGTTTGAGCTCATTTTGTGCCTTTGCCTTTCTAATCTTGCCCCTGCATTCCTGTGTTGTTTGCCTATATTCATCCTTTGTAATCTGTCCTAGTTTCCATTTTTTATATGACTCCTTTTTATTTTTTAGATCGTGCAAGATCTCGTGGTTAAGCCAAGGTGGTCTTTTGCCACATTTTCTATCTTTCCTAACCAGCGGAATAGCTTGCTTTTGGGCCCTTAATAGTGTCCCTTTGAAAAACTGCCAACTCTCCTCAGTTGTTTTTCCCCTCAGTCTTGATTCCCATGGGACCTTACCTATCAGCTCTCTGAGCTTCCCAAAATCTGCCTTCCTGAAATCCATTGTCTCTATTTTGCTGTTCTCCCTTCTACCCTTCTTTAGAATTGCAAAGTCTATGATTTCATGATCACTTTCACCCAGGCTGCCTTCTACTTTCACATTCTCAACGAGTTCCTCCCTATTTGTTAAAATCAAGTCTAGAACAGCTTCCCCCCTAGTAGCTTTTTCAACCTTCTGAAATAAAAAGTTGTCTCCAATGCAGTCCAAGAATTTGTTGGATAGTCTGTTCCCCGCTGTGTTATTTTCCCAACATATATCCGGATAGTTGAAGTCCCCCATCACCACCAAGTCTTGGGCTTTGGATGATTTTGTTAGTTGCTTGAAAAAAGCCTCATCCACCTCTTCCACCTGGTTAGGTGGCCTGTAGTAGACGCCTAGCATGACATCTCCCTTGTTTTTTGCCCCTTTAAGCCTAACCCAGAGACTCTCAACACTTCCGTCTCCTATGTCCATCTCTACCTCTGTCCAAGTGTGTACATTTTTAATATATAAGGCAACACCTCCTCCCTTTTTCCCCTGTCTATCCTTCCTGAGCAAGCTGTACCCATCCACACCAACATTCCAATCATGTGTATTATCCCACCAAGTTTCAGTGATGCCAACAATGTCATAGTTGTATTTATTTATTAGCACTTCCAGTTCTTCCTGCTTATTCCCCATACTTCTCGCATTTGTATATAGGCATCTAAAATACTGGTTTGATCTTTCCTCCCAGTTTTTTCCTGACTCTCCTTTCTCTCTGCCAATATAGCCCACACTCCCTCTTGTTTCCGACTCATTTCCCCGGTCTCCATGTTCCCCACTTACCTGTGGGCTTTGCTCACCTGTCCCCGTCGAACCTAGTTTAAAGCCCTCCTCACTAGGTTAGCCAGTCTGTGTCCGAATAGGGTCTTCCCTCTCCTCGAAAGGTGAACGCCATCTCTGCCTAGCAGTCCTTCCTCGAATAGCATCCCGTGGTCTAGGAAGCCAAAGCCCTCCTGGCGACACCATCTTCGCAGCCAGGCATTCACCTCCATGATGCATCTGTCTCTGCCCGGGCCCCTACCTTTAACAGGAAGAATTGAAGAGAATACCACCTGTGCTCCAAACTCCTTCACCCGTGCTCCCAGAGCCCTGTAGTCACTCTTGATCCGCTCAGTGTCACACCGCGCAGTATCATTTGTGCCCACATGGATGAGTAGCATGGGGTAGTAGTCAGAGGGCCGGATAATCCTCGACAATGCCTCCGTAACGTCTCGGATACGGGCCCCCGGCAGGCAGCATACCTCTCGAGATGAAATGTCAGGGCGACAGATAAAAGCCCTTTCTCTGAATAATGTGTTCCTTTAGCCTATATGCTGGGAGCACAAAGGTCCTGCGTTCTATTTCCATTTCTATCTATCTAGGCGTTTTTAATGCACTCATCACCACGCTACATGGGCATAGCATTTATGGTTTTGATGATCATTATGCCTATAATGCCGTATAGACAGTCACACTGTTTTTACAGTAAACAGGTGCAGCTCCAGTTCACTAGAGAAATGGGGAGCGGGGGGTGTGGAACTCCCATTTTTCTCATTTCCTTCTGTTCTGTAACACTCCACGATCTAGCGGAGCAGGGAGCCTTCCTCCAGCCAAGGAGCCCTGGAAGTTGTTAGCTCATGAGCCTGTCAGTGTTGCTTTGGATACATTATGTATTTTGTATTAATGCAAATTGCTTCCTCTCTTCTGCCTCAGCTCCCTAGTATATGAAGGATCAATTGCACAGCACGCCCAGACTGTAAATTTCTTGCCTCTCAGGTGAACAACTGGAGAGGTGTTTTACAAGCAGTGACCCACCTAATACTTGGAAAGTTGAACCCACTCATAGAATAAGACGAGGTCAAACAGGCTGATGGGTTAACTTTGAAGTCCTTCCAGCAGCGGCTAAACCTGTTTAGGGAGTCAAAGGGTGATCGAGGGTCTATGCAGTGGTCACTAAGTCCATAATGGATGGGTGAGTCCGACTCTGTGATATCTGAGCCCTTGCTTTTGGGGAATTATACACTCATGATGGGGGCTTTCATTTAGGACAATCTAAAATCAGGCTCCGCTAGGATGGTTAGCAGGATTTTGGAGCCTGCTGGTTTTTGGTCCATTTGATCCATCCATTTGGTGTTTTGTGTCTCTTCTGATCATTCTATCAGCATTTGAAATTTGTTTAGAGACAGGCACAGCCATCGTCACATGGATCTGCTCAGACCTGAGCTTTTGGGAAATTTTAGTCCAGACTCAGATGTAAACTTTGGGCCTGATGTTCCACCCACATACCACTGGAATAACACCAGCATAAAACCGATGTAACAAAGTGGAGAATCGAGCCGCTTCTCTGTCATGGGACAAAACACAAACCAGATCCAAACCTCTTTTGTGAAGTCCAGGGAAAGTTCAGATCCTGATCTGAACTATTTGACTCAGGCCCATCTCTGATTTTTCCATACATACTTTTTACTTACAGAATGGGGCACTGTATCCTGGAAAGCAGTGATTCTGCAAAGGATCTAGGGGTCTCATAGTGGACAAACAACACAACATGAGCTTCTAGTGTGATGCTGTGGTAAAAAGGGCTAATATGATCTTGGGTGTATAAACAGGAGTAGGAGAAGGGAGGTGATTTTACCTCTGTATGTGGCATTGATGAGACCACTATTGGAATGCTATGTACACTTCTGGTGTCCACGTTACATCAAGACTGTTGAAAAACTAGAGAGCCACAAACATTATTCAGGGACTGGAGAAATTACACTGAGAAACGTAAAGAGCTTAATCTGTTTCATTTATCAGAAAGAAGATTGAGAAATGACTTGATTACAGAGTGAAATTGCCAAGTGGTGGGTTCTCCATATCTTGATGTCTTCAAGTCAAGCGTGGATGCCTTTCTAGAAGATATGCTTTGGTCAAACACAAGTTATTGGGCTCAATCCAGGGATAATTGGGTGAAACTGAATGGCTTGTGATATACGGGAGGCCAGGGTAGAAGATCTGGTAGTTCCTTCTGGCCTTAATCTCTATGAATCTGGCTTACTGAGTCAGATTCTGAGCTCTCCCTCGTGTAAATCTGGAGTGACCCCATTGAAGTCAATGGGCCAGATCCCTGGCCCTAGCAAAGGTCCCTTTGCAATGCTCCCATGGCACAAAGGAACCTTTAAACCAGCCTTGGCATGGCTGACTATTCACCACCTTCACACACCCTGAGGCAGGGAGAGGCAGCGAGGAGATGTGTCAGGAGTGGAAGTGGTCAGAGCCAGAGTGTGATGTATTCTAGCTAAATGGCCCCTAATGGACACTGTAGCTACAGTAAGTTAGAACAGCCCTTTGGCTGCTCTAAATTGCAATGAAATCCTGTTTGCCAGGTGCCTTAGAGGATTCATCCCCATGGCTTTACTCTGAAGTTACACCAGTATAAGTGAGATCAGATCGAAGTACACTGAACATAGCATAGCTCTAATATTAGGATGCCCACCTAACAACCAAATTTTTCTGAGCACCTTGCAAAACCAGACCAGTGGTGCTAGGAGTAAATCATTTGTCTTAGCTGTCAAGCTGCTTGCAGTGGCTGAAGAGTGTGAGTACCAACCTCAGGGCAGATGGTTAAGAATCAGGGCACAAACCCCAAATGGGTTGTGAGTTCTGTACTTGGATTTCACCAATCAAGTGTAAAGTCCTCAGGTACTTTAACAGCCTAAACATGACAGACAGTCCCTGTGGTACTCCAATCTATTTCACCATCCAGGTGAGCATGCCTTTGTAATAGATGGTCCCTTAGACCAGTGTTTCTCAATGACTGGTCTGTGGACCAGGGTAGGTCCCTGAGATCGCCCTGACTCAATCTAGGAAGGCAGCAAGCCGGTCCCCGGTATCAAAAAGGTTGAGAAACATTGCCTTGGTCCACCAACCACAGGAATATTCATGTTATTCCTACTCCAGGACCAGTCACCCCCCTTTCCACCCACTCACCCAGCTCCCATGTGCTCTGAGCTGTGAACTCAGCTAATGGGAGTAATTCACTGGCGTGTCTCCTCCTCATGGGGTGGGAGGCCAGGTAGAGCAGAACAACAACATGTATTGTTCTCTTTAATGTTCCACAATAGTCTGTCTGATGTCCATGGGCCTTTCTTGTTGGCCAGGACATTACACTAGTTAATGTCTCTCTCCTGTCTGGTGATTTACACAGTCAGAGAGTCTTACAATACAAATGCTTAAATATTACCTGAGACTATGGGATACGGATGCTATAAGAGAGATTAATGCAGGCAGCAACTCCCAAGCATTCAATAAAGTCTAAACACTAAACACGTTCTTTTAATCCTAATGTTTGCTTTAACGAGACCAACAAAGAGATGAGCCAGACCGATACCAGCGATGTATTTGTCAATGTCCAGCTGAGACGTGGGGACCTGGGCATGAACAGGCACCTGGTCTGCCAGCGTCACGCCTACGGGTTGCCAACTGTCTAATCACACAAACCCAAACACCCTTGCCCCACCCCTGCCCTGAGGCCCCACCCCTGCCCCACCTCTTCTCCAAGGCCCCACCCACTCATCTGGGTTCTGGGCTGGGGCCGAGGGGTTCGGTGTGTGTGAGGGGCTCTGGGCTGAGCCTGGGGCAGGGGGTGTGGGGCGCAAGCCCTGGGAGGGAGTTTGGGTGCAGGAGGGGTGGGCAGGGTGCAGGAGGGGTGGGCAGGGAGCTCCACGTGTCACCTGCAAGCGCTACCCCTGCAGCTCCCATTGGCCGCAGTTCACTGCTCGGGGCACAGGCAGCACACAGAGATCCCTGCCCCCTGCAGGGTCCACAGGGACGTGCCGGCAGCTCCCAGGAGTGGCATGGGGCCAGGGCAGGCAGGGAGCCTGTCTTAGCCCCACTGCGCCACCGGAGTTTTAGCACCTAAAATCTCCCAGTTTGGCTTCAGTAGCCTCCGAGACATAGGGCCTGATTCTGGGAGACTCCCGGAGAAACTGGGGAGGGTTGGCAACCTTAGTCACACCACTCTTTCCCCAATTTCCCAAGCTAAGATAAAACCTCAAGGCCTTGATTTTAGCCTAGGCCTCCTTCTGACCTGTAGAAATGCAGACTCATATAACTGAGCCTCGAGTTGTACCCATTGAGATGCTAAACTATCGGATTTGCAGGTATAAAGTGAATGAGACTGAGCAGGTAATGATATTGCTCCCTTGCTGTTGGATGAGATTTCTCCAGGTCAGGAGTGAGGCATGTTGTTGGGGTAGGGGAAGTTTGCACTGCTCCATTCCGAACAATATCTGTTCTGAGGACACAACACTTTGGTCTCTAGGCCTGTTGAGCTGCTGCTACCTCTTATCAGCACCACATTCACTCTTACACATGTGTTATCACTAGAACTGGCTTCATCCAAAAGTGGCCTTTTAACAAACTCGGAAACTTTCATGAAGGAATGTCGTCGTCCCCCCCCAACAATATCCACATTTCCCACGAAATTGGAAGATGTAGCTTCTTGTTTTGTTTTTCCCATTTATCAAATATTTATCCTCTCCCCCCCCCCAACACACACACCTTCCAGTGGCAAAATGTAAACATTTAAACATGTAAAATGGTTCCCCTTTGAAACATGTAGAGCAAAAATGACTTCAGCCTTTGCAGTCCCCTTCCCCCTCTTTTAATTGACCTTGAATTCCCAGGGGTTGAAGTGAGGGTGAGCAGAGAGGAGCACAGATTCCCTTCATCTAAAAGGCATATCCCTCCTCTTCCTGTCCTGGGGAAGGAGTGTGATCCCACACCCCCCTCCTCCTCAGTGTGTGCGGGAAGAGCTGCACCTCCTCTTTCAATCTGCTTTTACTATTTGTCATGTTCTTCCGCAGCCATTGTTACATCAGTGAGTTGCCTGCAAGTCCAATTAAAAAGAGACACCTGTATAATATTATCAGTCCACAGATAAGGGCAGCGCACAGAGGAATGAACCACACGCTGATGTTAATTTGTCACTTTTGAATGCTCCTTAAAATGGACCTAAGAAAATGTAGATAGCATTTGCCATGCACTAAAGATCTATTCATGCAATTCTCCGGGGCTGTCACTAGCATGTGACAGCTTCAGCCACGGCATCGGGGATATTATGATGGGTTCTCTCTCAGCCAAATTTGCATTCTTTTCATGTGCTGCAAAGGAAAGTGGTGTAGCCAAGCCAGCTCTGTGAATAGAGCCAAGACTGCGCTGGCAGTTCTGTGACCAAATATACGTTGTGTTCACTAGCCCTTCAAAGCAAACAGAGGCCTTTCAGAGGTTGGTGCAGGACATCTCAAATTATGGAGCAATCTGCTCCTGTTTTTAATTTAAAACAGCCTCGTGTGTAATCATGGGGCCAAATCCTTAGGTCCCTGCTCAGTTTTTACGCAGCCCTCAGGGTCTGGCCCAATGGGAATGTTGTCTGAGCAAAGACTTTAGGATCTGGCACATAGACATCGGGAGACTTGCTTTTCAGAAATGCTGAGCACCCATAACTCCAGTTGAGCATATGAGCTCTCCAGTTGCTCAACACTGCTACCAATCAGTGCAAGGAGCTGACAAAGGCCTGTTGGATCATCCAGTCCCCCACCCCTGCCAATCTACTGCTTAGTACTGTCTTCTGATTCACAATGGCACATTCACCCTTGTAAGCCGTCCGCTCTCTGCCTTCATTCAGTAGTTGGCTCCCAGCAGCAGTTCCACAGGACCCACGCTGCGTAGGGAGCTGATTGCTTCTAGGCCGCAGAAACCCAGCCCCAGCCCTGTGTTGATTTTGTGCCTCGCTATTGAGGCAGAAACGCCGAGCTGCTGCTGTGCATTGAACGCCGTGTCAGATAACACCCCTCTGACATTGCCCAGAGCGTGCTGCAGGGTGTTTGGGCTGCTGGGTTTGTAAGGAGGCAGCCTCTAACGAATACCCATCTGCTCGCCTTCCTTCCCAAGGGGGCAGGAGGAAAGCCTCAGTTGTTCAGAGCTGCCAGATCTGGTTTCAATATCCAGGCTATTAGCCCATCAAAAGTCACGTGAATGGCCCACTCAGACAGTCATGTCAATCCATTCCTAATGAGCCCATCACCACTGTATCTATGCACCAAAGCTTTGCTTCTTGTATCATTCAGAGGTGACGCTGCCCTGACTCTCACAGGCATTGCATATGACAACCCTGGCAGTTCTGCTATGCAATGTGACCACGCAGGAATTGAGGAGGCCAGGCGGGAATCCAGCTCTTGAAGGGCTGTCCTCCACACGCTGCCATGCAGCAGGGGTGGTGGGGACAGGGCACGTGCCAGCCGAGGAAGGGGCTCCACAGCACCAGCACGTGGGTCCCCCAACCTTTCCTCCCAGATAGTTGGAGCCCAGTTGCCATTGTGGGCTCCAACAATCTGGGAGTACCATCCCTAAGGCTGCAGCTTGGAGAAAGGATTCCTTCTCCCCTCTCTTTTCCTGCAGCGCGTGCTGTGCAGTAGGACCAGGATCTGGGCCGCGGTGATTTCTGTGCTAGAAAACAAAGACGTTCCATTGCATTATTGTTTCTTAGTTTGTGGTTTTGTAGAGGCGGCCTTTTTGACGTAGGCTAAATAAGCAGCTAACTAGGGCGCCCTGTGGAAGGAAATACTGGAAGAATAGCACTGGTACCACATCCCTCGCCAACACACCGGCCTTCAGCCCTCGCTGCTCCAGCTGCCGAGTTTCTGATCACCTGCCCTGTCCCAGTTTTGGCCCAGCTGCCTGCTGCTGCTGTGTTTGGATATTTCCCATAATCCTTTCCTGCCCTTAGAAATGTTGCTGCAGCCAGCACAAAGGATTCTGGGAGCTGCTGCTCTCAACTGAACAGAAATGGAGACAACTGAGGACAGGGCAGCGTGTGGGTTGCAGAGTAGACTGGATGGGAAGGAAACAAAGACCGGCTGAGGCAGAGGGGTGCCAGATACTGGCCTCGTAGGGCACTAATGCACTTCGGTCTGACCCTGCAATTTTGCAGACTTGAGGACACATTTTGATCACGTTTACATGGTTGTAAATCAGGAGTAACTCCAGTATTCCCCATTTACACCTATGGGACTGATATCAGGATCCAGCCTGCAGACCTCGTCTGGATGATATATTTTAATGCAGAGAAGTCCTAATGTCCCAATAATACCCACTCGCACCACAGACCCCTCTGCTCCATTGGGCTAGCCTGCTTTTCTTCAGTGTGTCTACGGCAGAGGTTTTATTAATGCAAAACAAGCATGCTCTGGAAGGTTAAGTCCAGAAATTAATAATGAATTAAAATGTGCCACGGACATGGCTAATGAGCTCTTTGTCTATGTAGCTCACACGAAAGGAGGTCATGGCTCATCTGTTCTCATCCTGAACTGCAATCGGCTTAACTGTTAACTTTCAGCGCTCAGGTCTTGTCTTGAGATGGGGATCCAGGCGGCGATGTCACTTGTCTCTGCCAGAATTTTCCTGCCCTGGGTCCCAGCCAGGTGGGCCGTCCCCTTAGTATCAGTGAGTTCCCACCACCAAGAATCTGCGTCACTGATACTCATCCCTTCCAGGGCTCTCTGTGCAGGGAAGGAAGGGGCTCATTCCATAGCACTAAAAAGGCCAATAACCTTGCGCAGCTGTGCCAAGGCTTAGGATGACTGAGGAAAGTAATCTTGGAGAGGACTAGCAGGGCTTAACTTCAGTCTTAAGCCTCTGCGGGGATGCTGAGCCAGTAACTAACCTGGCTCGGAGCCACGGCCATCTCTGCATCTATTGTTCTTTTCCCTTATCTGCCAAGACAAGGGTTATCCCATCTTATCTGATACAGCAGATTTTTAATGAGGCCCACCCAAGAGCAGGAGTGCTGGAAGCAGAATGTCCCCTCTACTTCCCTCTCTCCACCCCTCTACTTCCCTGCCTTGCCCCTCCTGCCCCACTGCAGCAAGGGGCCAGGAAGACCTGTTCGTTTTGTCAAGGGTGTTGTGTCAGAAGAATGCAGAGCGTGCAACCTGGGAGCAAGCGAGGGAGGCACGCCTCACTGGACGACATCATGCTTCCACTCTGCGGAAATAATGAGCAAACACTTCACATTTACTCAGATTAGCGGAGCTCCCCGAGGATGACGGGTGAATGGTAGTCGCGCTAGCGACTGTGGCCTGCCGCCACGCAAAACACGAGGTGCTTGGTGCCCCGCAGGATCAAGACCAGGTGTGCCTATATTAGGTCATTTATTTTGCACTCCTTTTATTTTCTCTGCCCAGTGAAACACCAAAGCTGACCTCTCCCCTGCTCCCCACTTAGGGTGTAGGGAGGTGTCATGTCACCACATCTCAAGCTAGATTCCACCCTGGCAGGTAGCATGGCCGCTGAGGCTGACGTATAGCTTCTCTGCTCAGCAGCATAATTGTTCCTTTATCAAATATCTCCGTGGTAGCAGAGCGGCAACTGCCAGGCAGTGCCAGGGGCCGAGCTCAGGGCCGCAATCTATGCCATTGTGGGGAGCCTGCTTCACCTGGCCTCCATCAATGGCCGTGGCTGCACAGACAGTGCTGTCACCACGCACGTGCTTTGTCAAGTCGTCATTGAATCATAGGAAAACAGAAAAGTCTTTCTCCTCCTCCGCCGGCTGGCTGCATATGACTCTGAGGACTGCTGCGTGTGCCCCTGTGCAGGGAGGGGGATGGAAAAGGACCGAAGGGAGGTTCCATTTAGTTGAGGCAGGCATGGGGAGAGGGGCTGTCAGCATTCAAACTTCAATGAAATGACCACTTTTACTACTCTGTCCTGCCTCTGATCTTCCTGATCTCAGGTGGGTGTGATGAGGTATGGAGCTGTCTGTCTGCGTATCTATCTAGGTGCTCGTATAACCCCCAGTACCATAGTGTCCGAGCATCAGACAATAATTAATGGATTTTATCCTCACTACACCCCTCTGAAGTAGGAAAATGTCACTCACCTTTTACAGAGGGGGAGCAGAGAGATGAAGCGACTTGGCCAAGATCAGGCATAAGAAGTTCTGAGTCAGGAACCGAAGTCAGGTCCCTGGAGACCCATTCCACTTCCTTATCAACTAGACCATCCATCCTGTCCGGTAACTCAGGCCCTGTCCATATGTAGGGAACAAACTGTTTTAGCTACAACCATGTCTAAACATGGCTGTTGCTATTTCATTATTTCTGTTTTGGTGTGGCCTAAAAACCACAGGCAAAGACCAGGGCCCCACTGTGCTCGTCACTGTACAAACAAGTAATCCCTACTCTAAGTGCCAGGATGTAACGGGTGGACAAAACAGATGAACTGTTGTAGGATGAGGTAACAATTAAATAAACACACCAGCAGATGTCTTAGGCTGTCACTTGCCTCACCAATGCCAGTGAGCTATGGGCTTCTTGGCAGAGGTAAGTGTTTCAGAGGATAAGATAACAGCTCTATGAATGCAGCAATAACTGGACTCTGTTTAGTGTGGGCTGCAGGAGGGTATGGGAGAGGTTCTTGTGGGTAAGGCATAGGGCTTGGCATTGGGACACCAAGGTTCTCCCAGCTCTGCCACATATTTCCTATACAACCATGATCAAATCACTCCATCTCTCCAGGCTAGATTCATCCCTGGTGTAACTCTGTTGACTCGAACATTTAGCTGACGTGAAGTGTGTTAACCAAGCCTGCCAGTTGCTGTACTGTAACTGGGTCTTCCAAAACAGTAGGATTTGCAGTGTAGACAGGGCCACAATCCGTATCAGCAGTGGTCAGGGAAACTGCTAGTAGCCACTGACCATAACCATGTTTTAATGCTGCTGTCACTAACACAACTTTGGTCCCGCAGGCCTTGTCTACCATAGTCTTTTTCACCCAAATTTCCCACCATTCCTAACATTGGCATAGCTCCACCAGTGCTATCAACAGTAGGAGCTCTAGTCTAGGTAAGACCACAGTGACATGGTGGTAAACACTAGTGGCTTCCAGTGCCTTGTCTACACTAGAGCTCCTGCCACCACTGGTAGGAAATTTTAGGAGGAATGGACTAATGTTAGACATAGCCAAGGCGAATAAGGCATACAATGCAAAAGGGTCTCCTCACATTGCTTTGGGAGTGCTATGTACATCTCCTGTGGTGAACCTCAGTGGTAAATTTGGGTTGGATGGTCCTGTGAAGGATAGTTTGCAAGCATGCCTTTGTTTCCGCTCTTTTCTCCCCAGATCCTAAACCTGATGACACAATCTCACCCATAAATGATGAGAGGACCTAACAGGCAACTGTGTCCCCACAGCTGATGTACTTCTTATTTGATCCCTCACATCTGATCTCCTGATGCTACATTTTTTTTATTAATGTCATAAGCCTAGATAATGTGATAGTGTCAGAAATGTGCTTTTAAAGGTTACTCAATAAAAAAGCTCTGGAAACTATGATTATCAGAGCAGGATAAGAAAGCTGGGCATGGTGAGTCTGAAGTAAGGACAACCGATTGAAGACATGTTATCTGTCTACAAATAAAAGAAGGGAAGGTGTAAAGAGGACAGGGACCAACTATTTTCATTAGTCCGCAAGGAGAAAATCTTGTGTAAAAGAGCTGCTGCAATTAGAAGACTTTGCTTGAATACTGGGGTGGAACCATCCCATAGGAATTGATTTTCTGGTTTGACTTCACACCTATAGAACAGGGTAGTTTGGCAGCAGTGATAGATACATCATCCCTACAATGCAGCGGGATATAGTCAGAGACCCCAGCAAGAGATCCTATCCACCCTTACTGATTCTGTAAATGTCCACTAAGAGTTCCTAAGCTCTGCTAGCCCCAGCTATCATGAGCAGAGGTTGGTAGCAGAGCAGTGCCCACTGAAAACTGGACGTGAGTCACCTGATTTCGGGTTTTGCTACTGACACTCAACCAGAGTCACTGAAGGGTTTGCAAAAGGGACCCACTTTTATGTAAACAGAGAACGTTAGTCTTCAGACCTGCCATTGCAGCACTGCATTTGTTCATTGTGTCCCCTTCTCATAGACTTCACTTGTCATCTCTTTGGGAGATCTTTTTGTTGTGCGTGTGTACATTGCTTAGTACAATGGGGCTCTGATCCCTGCTTGGGGCCTCTAGTTGCTACTGCAACACAACTAATAATTAATTTGTTTTTCTTTAAATGACTACTTGATTTTGACTTCCAGTGCTACAGAGGTGTGGTCCGGTGAGTGCTGACCACACTCAACTCCCACTGACTCTCAGTCACTTCATGAGGTCAGCAGAAGTTGAGGGTGCTCAGAATCTTTTGGGAAGTGAATTACCTCATAGAACCAGGCCCTTTGAAGAAGGATTTTCATTACTGGCTCCAGATATGAGGCTCTTGTGTCATGGCCGCCACCTTGGTTGACACACTGGAGCTTCCAGAGCTAAAAGCATGAACCGCTACAGCTAAAGAGCCAGTGCTCCCTAGCTATCCCCAGAACAGACTCCTATTCAGACACACAGGGAGACCCGTGACACACACTCACCAATGGGTGACACTTGCATTCTATTCCAGCCCCCCTCGACAGGACTGTCCCTTAGCGAGTCCCTGTGTGAGGGCGTAAGAGATTTCACTGCTTGTGCTAGGGAGCATCAAGGGAGTATATTAAACCGAACCTCACGGATCACTTTCTTTCCTTCCTTCCAGCCAAAGCTTTTGGCCAAGGAGCTGCTCGACCTGGTGGCATCTCATTTCAACCTGAAGGAGAAAGAATACTTTGGAATTGCCTTCACAGATGAAACGTAAGTGCCACGATGGAAAAACCGGGAAGCAACTCTTAGATCATGAGAAAGTTAAATGTTGTCTCCCCACACCATACACAAGGGGCAGCACGAAGGTCTATTTACCACTTAAGCCCTTAGCACAAGGCCTACAGGACTAGGGACTTACATGGGACTTAAGAGGTGCATAAGCCTCATACTGCACCGGGCAGGGGGGAGAATGTCATTTATTGTGAATCAATCATTCTCTGTGACTCATGGAGACATTAATGATCCCGTCCTAGTCAAATGTTAAATGAGCTCTTGTCATTCGGCATTGGCAAAAGGTCAGTTTAAGCAGTCTTGGATTTAAAATCCAGTTGCTTCTTCACCATCGTTATCAGTACAACGGAACTGTATAATTAACGCGTTAACAGGATTATGCAGTCAGGCAGGTTCAACAGTAATGATAAATGATTTGAGGGACAGAGAAAAAATCCTTTGAAATCACAGTGTCCCAGTCATTTTAGGGCCCACATCAATGTTTCTTAAAGAAGAAAAGGGGAGTGGGTGGAGGGGGAAATGAAGGGGTTGCAAACTTTAGTGTTAAATAGAGATGTTTTCATGAGTGTTTAAAATAAAGAATTACAGTGAAAACAGGTCTCTGGGGATTTGAACTCCCCAAGCTATGATGAAACCCAAATACAACAGCCTTGTGAATGTGCCAGAGAATCAGAAAACAAAGTTGAGGATCACAGGGTTGTCCTCTCTTGGTACTTTTTGTGAAGCCCAAGCTCCTGGAGTAATGTGATGATATCAGAATCTCAGCTTTCATTTTAAAAAAGGACATTTCTGGCCCTTACGGTTTTAGAGAAAAGCTTGAAAACATGAGCTCTAGCAGCTCAAAAGCAAGAAGGCAAATAAATATTCAACAGTGGGTAGACAGCTAGTGTGCTGGGGTCACTCTTTAGCATGCTGACTAGTCCTGTCTTAGCCTTGGTCTACACTGGCGGGGGGGGGGGGGGCGGGAATCAATCTAAGTTACGCAACTTCAGCTACGTGAATAATGTAGCTGAAGTCGATGTACTTAGATCGACTTACCGTGGTGTCTTCACTGCGGTGAGTCGATTGCTGCCGTTCCCCCATCGACTCTGCTTGTGCCTCTCGTGGCACTGGAGTACAGGAGTCAACCGGAGAGAGCTCGGGGGTCGATTTATCGTGTCTAGGCGAGGCGCGATAAATTGATCCCCACTGGATCGATCGCTGCCCGCCAATCCGGCGGGTAGTGTAGACATACCCTTAGTGTGCTCCCTCTCTGTTTGGTAGCCACCTGTTGGTTCTTGTCTTATACTTAGATTGTAAGGCCCTCAGGGCAGGGTCTATCTTTTTGTTCTATGTTTGCACAGCACCTAGCACTGCGGGGCTCTGGTCTATGATTGGGCCCCTTAAGTTTTACCACCATACAAATAATAAATAATAAAAAGGACCCCCATATGTATTATTTTTAAAATGTCGTGATTTTTAAGCCAGTCTCACTAGTGATAGCCGCATCCCCAAGCCCAAATGTTTTGGAACATTTGGGCTTGGGGATGCGGCTATCACTAGTAAATGCAACTTTCCTGGATGAACGGCAAGCAGAATAGGTGATGCATGAAATGAAGTAGGGGTCCTGTGGAAGGATAATAATGTACATGCAGCAGGGGGCTATATTAAGGGGCTGTATAGTACACTATAGATCTACCATTGTTGTCCTGTCCCCATGCCCAAGTGGCTTATGGAGCCTCCGTGGAGTACAGGTCTGTAGTCTGCAAAGGAGCCGTGATCCAGCAACGCCCTAATTCACATGTGTAACTTCAAGCATGTGAGTAGCAATGGGATAATCATGCTCCAAGTTATACACATGCTGGACTGGCGCCTGAATAAGGATCACCTGTTTGTGGGCCCAGAATCCTGCCCTGCTGGTGGAGATCTTCTCAGCCTTCAGCAAGTTGACAGAGTTTGTGCTTAAAAGAAGAGAAGAAGGAGACAGTGTTCCCTTACTAATTCACTCAGTGTTGTTTTGAGGGGGACTCAATCCCTTTACCGGAGCTGGTGAGCTATTCCGTGTGCATTGCCCCAGGGGGAAATAGAGTCAGAGAGGACCAGCTGCTGCCAGTATTCTCAGGATAAAGGTAGTAGCACTATTTAAAAAGGGAAAACACACGGCAAGACGGATAGGATTGATCATGTTTAACCAGTCTCATAGGCACCGACTGGGGAAAGCGGGGTCATTGTCTACACCCACTATGAGGTGGGGGTGGGATTTCCCTGGGAGCATGGGCAGATATTAAAGAGGAGGTGGTGTATCAACTAGATATACAGGCAGACATGTCAGACTCACCTGGGAAAACTAGGTTTAAAAAAAGTCCAGTGGGAGCAAAGATCTAGGTTACAGAAGGGGAAAGTGCAAGAGACTGACAAAGGTTGTCAAGTAAAGTGCTCAGAGTTTTGGGGAGCATCTGAGATGGAAACAATGCTGTCTGGATGATCACTGATGTGCTTTGTCTAGACTAGGTTTTCAAGGTGGGATGCTAGATCCTGGTTGCTAGCTCGATGGTACTAACACCTTCTATAAAGCTAGTCAGGATAAAGTCAGGTTCTCAAACTGGGGGTCGGGACCCCTCAGGGGGTCACGAGGTTATTACATGGGGGGGGTCGCATGCTGTCAGCCTCCACCCCAAACCCCGCTTTGCCTCCAACATTTATAATGGTGTTAAATATATTAAAAAGTGTTTTTAATTTATAAGGGGGGGGTCGCACTCAGAGGTTTGCTATGTGAAAGGGGTCACCAGTACAGAAGTTTGAGAACGACCGAGATAAAGCAAGATGTACTGTAACAGGTGCTACACTGACTGAGTTAGGGCCTGCGGGCTACCCGAGATCAAGCGAGCTAACACAATCTAGTGACAGACCCTTAAATCCTACCTTAGCCAAAGCCAGGTCTGTAGACCGCCACTGCCTCTCCGTGAGTGCTAACCATTTCAACAAGGCTTCTTGCCTACTGGGGAAATAAGCACTTTCTTTTTAACTAGTGTATACATTGTTTTCCCCCTCAATATTAGCAGACTTTTGCCGATCGGTCACACAGCCAGTGAAATACAATCATGATTTTCTTTGGCCAAACACACCCAAAAAGGTAATTGTGTCATTAAGGCACTGGGCTGGGACTTGGGAGATTTGGGTTTCATTCCTTGCTCTGCCACAGGCTTCCTGTGTGTGACTGTGGGCAAATCACTTAATCTCCCTATGCTTCAGTTCCTCCAGCTGCAAAATGGGGATCATTTTTCTAAGTTCCCTTCCCCCACCCTCTGTCTGTTTAGATTGTCTCTCACTACACGTTTGTGCAACACCTAGCACAGTGGGGCCCTGGTATTGGTCGGGGCTCCTCGGCAGCTACTGTAATACAAACAGGAATCATTTAATTCTGAACATTTCTGCGACACCGATTCCAGGGGTTGTCCGTAGTTTTCCTCCCTGACACATAATTTCTCTGACTCCAGGAGTTCACTTCCTTGCATGGAGTTTATGCTGACGCTGGCTGAGGCAGAATAGGTTCTGGGTCATAAATATCCTCTGAGGTTGGCTTAGCTGCAGTTTTAGAAAGGGAAAAAAGCAATGTAGTATTACAGCAATTCTTTAATTTAAGAGTATAAAGCTCTACGAGAGTAAGTTATTTAGAAAGGATTTGGCCTGGGAATATCATGACAACCTGAGAAGAAAATCAATAGGAACAATCTTTGCGTTGGTGACTTAATAGTTTCTTCTGATAATATAGGGTCATTACCGCATTCAGCATGACTGAAATTAGATTGCCAGACTATTATGGTGGAAAGACATACGCTTCATATTTTAATGATCATAGAAATGCTTTACAGCATTAACCGAAGATCAGCAAGGTCAGAACGATGGCATCTTTATGGCAGGTCAGACACCTGGGGCCAAAACCAACCCTGATAGAAAGCCAGTGGAGTTACAGATTTGATTGATTGGCTAGGAAGGATGGTCTTGTGCTGAAGGCACTGGACGTGGGGGGAAATGGCTTTTTTTTTTTTAACTCTTGAGATTGTGATTCTCCACTAACCCTCCTTCCTTTGATATCAACATTTCCAAAATTCATTAAAGTAAAATCATCTTTGCAATGACCAAAATTCAGCTTCTCTCAAGGAACATTCGAGCTTTAGAGCTGGGTGCAGGTGCCTGTTCCGCAGCAGCATCAGGGGTTGTTCAGCCCCTGCAAAACCCCAGGTTATTCCCCACCACATGCTGTTCCCCATTTCCTATTGCAGGCCCTGATCCCAAGCCCACTGAAGTCATTGGGTTTTGAAGCAGGCCCCTAACCTCTTACCAGAGTGGGTACAGCTGAGCAAGGAGAGCCTCCTCAGACACATTACACAGGATAAAAATGTGTAACAGAACCCACAAGTATCAGGACATAAACTAACCACTAGTTGCCTGGATCCGTGGTTCTCAACCTGTGGTCAATTAGCCCAGCTCTGTGCTAAAAAAAATCGGGTCGTGGCTGCCCGACCCCATGCACAGCAAGGTCCAGGGTCGGATCCCAACTGCCCAGTCCCGCATTTGACAGGATCTGAGGTCCTGTCTGGCAGGGTCTGGGGTCCCGGCTGCCCAGCCCCGTGCTCGGCGGGATCTGGGTCCCAGTTTCCTGGCCCCGCGCTGTGGAGGGGTCTACAGGTTGGGGGGGGGCACTGGGCAAGGGGTTTGTGGGGGGGGTTAGCAGGAGGCAATGTGGTTCTCAACCTGCAGCCCACATAACACATTGTGGGCTACATATACGGCCCACAATGTTAAATAGGTTGAGAACAACTGGCCTGGGTGAAGAAGAAATTTCCTCTGAAGTATCTGGTATCGACCACTGTCAGGGCTAGGATTATTATTTGTATTTCAGTAGTGCTAGAGGCTGTGCCAGGCACTGTACAAACACATAGTACAAACTGTCCCTGCCTCAAAGAGCTTGAAGTCTTATTAGCCAAGACAGATCAAAGATGGGAGGGGAAACACAGGCACAGAGAGATAAAGTGACTTGATGAAGGTCACACAGTGAATCAGCAGCCAAGCCTGGAAGAGGCCCTAGGTCTCTTGATACCTAGTTCAGTGGCCCAGCCAATGAACCATGGGCTACTAGTCTGAGCCATGATGGCAGTTTCTATGTTACGGACTCTACTGTTGTGCTGAATCTGCACCATGAATCCCGAGCAGTTTCCTGGACACCCCCCCCCCCGTGAGTTTTCCATCAAAGACAAGGCCATAGCCCTAACTCTGGGAAATCGGGGGCTTAATTTTAATAGGGTTCTGCTGTAGTAGTTGATGGCAATTGTAATAATAATAATCTGTAGGGTTTCTATAGTGCAGTCAGGACTTAATCCTGCCCCGCTGGAATGAATGGAAGTTTGACTTGGAAGAGAGGTAGGTCAGGCTATTAATCCACAGATCTCAAAGTGCTTTATGCACACTAATAAATGTAGATCCACTTGCTATAAAACTGGACACTAGCCAGTACCTCTTTATAACTGAATCCACCTTGAGGCAAAGTGTTCATTGACATGCTGCTTTCCCTGGAAAACCCTGATGGGAGAAAATGGAAACTACTCCATGCAATTGCAAGTGCCCAGCCCACATGCCAAAATCTATACTCAGTCCATAAAATAAATGTGCTCCGTTTCTGTTTGCTAAATGCAATTACATATTTGTTATTGACCCAGCAATTTAACTCCAGCACTGCACCTCTATTTGTTGTTGGATCAACAATTTAACTCCAGTGCCTCCATAGACAACAACAAAAAATGATCTAAGTTTCACTGAAAGGACCAACTAAGTAATAATATACAAGCCCCTCTGTGGCAGGGGAGAGCCTGTGCAGTTAGGACTATTACTGGTGATTCCACTGATGTAAATTCTGAAGTGCAAAAAACAATGTGGATAATAAAGACAAAAACTGTCGTGCCTCTTATTAAATTGTATTGGAGAAGTGTCTCCATGCTGGAGCATATCAAGGGGTTCTTTGTGCAAGCTGCCTAGTGGGTACCTAACATCAAGACTACTAGATATCTAGGCCAAATTCTGCTGCTCTTAATTGTGTCAAATAGCATCTTTCTCCATGAGTATGACAATGAGACGGCTTGCGCAGTAAAGTGCTGTACGGCATAATAGCAGAATCTGGCCCCTAGGTAGCAGATTCTGACAGCTGCTATAAGGCAGTCCTTGCTAAACATTTTTTAAGTAGTAACTGTGGATATCATTTCCTCTGTGAAAGGAGCAACGGAGTTTTCTTTGCACTCAGGTACAATGGAGATGAGCATGTTAAAAATTGCTCGATGCACTAGCTTTGTGGCTGGCTCTCCTGCCTTCGGGGGAACTTTACCTCTTCTTCTTGCCACCTCTTTTCCACTCATGCAATATCGGCAGCAATACACAGGCAGTATTAAATATATATATTCTTTTGCACTGATTAACCCAGTTCCTTAAGCTAAAATGCAGATAGAATGATTCTTTCCAAAAGAAGCAACCACCTAAAGTGAATGGCTGTTCTCTGCTCTCAGTATTTTCCATTGTGGTTGGGGATCGTTGCACATGTAAGACAAACTTGGATCTTCCCCTTGAATAAACCCATAGGACTTACACAGCAAGTCCTTCATCAACACGTTGACTTCAGTGGGAGATTGGCTCCTGGTGTGTAATGCCAACCCTACGACCAACTTAGTAACACAGAGGCAACAGGAGAGGCTGCGCACAGAATGGTGGCCTTAGGGTCGCTCTTCCTTGCTTTTGACAGTGTTTTGTACATGGGCCGTAGTTTATTGAATGCTTGCTTTTTAATAGTTGTTTAAGTAGTAATAGATACACTTGTCTAATTTCAACCTCCTCATATAATGTGGCACCTAAAGTCCAGTCTAAGTTTTAGCATCACTGGGTTCATGTTCCACTTAAGGGATACTGTAGATAAAAGGAACAGAGAATGGGGGGAAAATATGCATAAAAAAAGAAATATAGTCCAAGATGTTCAGAAGTGACTCATGATTTTGGG
The DNA here is from genome assembly GCF_027887155.1 of Malaclemys terrapin pileata. NCBI lineage: Eukaryota > Metazoa > Chordata > Testudines > Emydidae > Malaclemys > Malaclemys terrapin. The sequence continues at coordinate 15,810,938 of NC_071505.1, read as the reverse complement.
TGCCTTGGGCTTTGGGTGCCTAACATGAGACACCTTAAAGGGGCCTGATTTTTCAGAAGGTGCTGACTCCCACCCTCTGAAAATCAGGCCGTTTTAAGGGTTCTTGAGCTGGGCACACAAAATTACTAGTCACTTTTGAAAATCTTGGCCATAGTGTTTACACTGCATATAGGGCACTTGTGCTAGTCGGGGACTGGGTAGGTGTTTCAATTCCTAACACCCCGCACAAGCTTCCATTAGCTGGGGGGGAAAACATTGTTTAAAAATTGAACAAACTTTGAAAGAACACACAGGCTGAAATCACAGGCAGAGAAAGCTTTGGGAACAAAAATATTTTGAGAGGGAAAGTTCAGAAAAGTGAACCTCACAGAATTCAGAGACTGTCCCTAGTTGAGACAGGCAGAGAGAGCAATGGTAGAAGTCTAGGGAAATTGGCACCAAAAAACTGTAATTGCTTTAGTTCCTCATGGATTGTAACTACCCATTTCTGGACTTTGAAGAGGTGAAATCATTGACCCAAATGACCTCCATGGCTCCTCTTTCATTGTTATAGTCTACAGCAGTGATTTTCTATATTTCATACCAAGGAAGGTTAGTGCAGTGGACTTCACTAGGAATTAAGTGCCTAACCTCCTTAGGTGCTTTGTAAATCCAACTGGGTGCTGATCTGTAACTTTGGGTGCCTAAATACTTTTATAAATCTGGCCCTCTGTGTCTGCCGCTCCGAGCTGTAAAATGCAACTAGTATTGTGAAGAATAAATAGTACTGAGAGACCCTGTGGTTCAGTGGCCTGAGCAGTGGCCTGGGATTCAGGAGACCTGGGCTCTATTCCTAGTTCTATTGATGACTTGGTGTGTGATCTTGGACAAGTCACTGCATCTCTCTGTCTTCTTGTCTGTAAGTTCTTCAGGGCAGGGACGCTTTCTCACCAGAAGTGAAATCCTAGCCCCACTGAAATCAATAGCAAAATTCCTACAGTGGAAATCAGGGCTCATTGATGTCATTGGGGCCAGCATTTCGTCTTATGTGTTTGTGCAGTGTCTAACTCGGTGAGGCCTTGCTCTCATTTGGGTGGCACTGTCATATAAATAATGATTTTTCTATAACACTATACGTGTTCACGGCACTTCACAATGTGTAGAACGTGACAAAGAACAGTACTCCAGCCCAGGAAAGCTCGTTACATAAAGGCACAAATGGATAAATTAGAGGAGAAAACAATAGAGGCAGGTACCATCCGGACAAAAGCCAGCAGCATGTGGTAATTGGAGCTAGGATGCTCCATGGAACAGCTGTGTTTTTCAGGAGCTCTTTGAAGGAGGAAAAAGAAGAGCTTGGCAGGCATTATTGAGAGGCTATTCCAAGCGAACGGGGTGACAAATAAAATGTCTGAGACTTTGTACGGCTGGGTTTAGCTGTGAGTGAAATATTACTGGCATTGTACAAACTCCTAGCAATAAGTATTTTTAATGGAAATCCTGACAGACTTTTAATTATGGCGCCACACCAGGGGCACTGCAATAAAAGGTGAAGTTCTTATCTTTTGGGTCATTTGTGCTCTTGTTCCGTGCTACCAGCTTTCACCCTGACAGATTGAACTTTGTGTTAAATATTTAGACTGAAATGTTGCCAAGATGATATCACCTCTTTTCTCTGAACATTTCATGTGGGTTTCTCAAATATTGTACAATATAGCCTAAGGCAAATAGCATGCATTACAGTGTGTGTGTGTGTGTTTGTGTTTTAACACTTCAGCCCTCATTACAATGAGTAGCAAGCAGTCTCTTATTGCTAATGTAACTAAGTACCTCTTTTCGTCTCTTGTCAGGGGACATTTAAACTGGCTTCAGCTGGACCGTAGAGTGCTAGAACATGACTTCCCCAAAAAGTCAGGACCAGTTGTTTTGTACTTCTGTGTCAGGTAAGTGTGTGATTGCCAGCAGGCCCCATGACACACAATTAAAACGACACATTTCCTAGAGGTCAACAAAGTGGGCCTTTCTGTTCTTGTTTTGCTTTTCATAAGGCTCCACAAAGATGCATGTAAAAATAACAGTAATAATTTACTGAGGCGCTTTTTGATCTGGGTGTCATTCTTCTTTTGTTCACACCAGTGTCAATTAGGAGTAACCTCATTGTAGTCAGTGGAGTTACACAGAGGGAAATCCAGTGTGAGGGGAAATCAGGCCCTATATCTTTTGTATGTTAAGGGCAAGTCAATCTACACTACAAAATTAAGTCAACCTAAGTTACGCCACCATACAGCCACTGCAGTAATTAAATCGGTTTTATATGTCCACACTACACTCCTTGAGTCGGAGGTGCACGTCCTCACCAGGAGCACTTGCACCGATTCACCTGGCAAATGTGGGGAATCGTGGGGCAACTTAACCCTTAAGTTGTCTTTTCAATGCACTCACTACCATTCATGAAACTTTGATTACAGGGAAAGAGGCGAGAAGGCAGAGTTTGTTCTGTATCTTTGATATCTGAAGTTGCAGGTTCAATGTTAGAACTGTGCTAGGTCCGATTAAGACTACGAATGCCAGTGGTTCAAGAGAAGTTCTGGTGGCTTTTATGTTTGTAGGTTACTTTACATGTGGCAGCTTTGGCTGTTTAGAACTAGAGACGGGCCCAGATCCATAAACCCCAGCTACATGCAGAGCCACCTCTGTTTAGAACTAAATCAGTCAGTTGGGCCGTTTCTATAGACGTGCTAACCGTAAATGCACAAATGAATTCCTGTAGAAAATCTAATAAAGATACATAGCGATAGTTGGTAATAATGGTCCAATACTACAACTTTCAAGAGTATTACTGTAGGCCCAAATTCAGAAGTTCTTACTTGGCAAAAATCCCACTGAAGAAATTGGGAATTTTGCCTCAGCAAACACTGAATAAGAACTTCAGGATTTTGTGCTCTGACGTGCCTCCCTGTGGAAATCAGTGGGGCAGCACAAGGGTTAGTCATGGTAGTATTTGTTCCCAAGGGCCCAATTTTGTCTTCAGACCCACTTAGGCGACTCCCACTGAAGTCAGTGTCTCTCTCTATCTTAGGTTTTTATACAGTACTTCTTGGTAAGGTTTCGAATGGGAGGTGCACTGAGAGGGCGAACTGGTTGGTCAGATGCGAACTGCCCTATGCTATCACTGTGCAATATTATGTTATGGTGCTGTGTGTTAATATGCATGTATGGAGCATCATAAGTCCCCATGGTGTTTTACAAACCGGTAAAACCCTTTCCCGGCCCCAAAGAGCCTCACAATGCAAATATGGCAGAAAAAACGAGATGTAGGACAAAGATCCAGGATAGGGAGTGTATGGAGAGGATGGATAAGGAGAAAGAGGCAGGAGGAATTGGTTGCAGAGGTAGATTTTAGGGAGGTATTTGAGAGCCGGAGGTTGGCAGATGAGGACAGAGAAACTGTACCACACACAAAGAGTAGCATGTCAGAAGCCGTGAAGCTAAGTTTAGGAGAGACCGCAACATCAGACAGGTGAGGGCATTAAGAGGCAAGACACAGTGAGGGATTCAAAGAGTGTAGGGGGTGATGTGATCTATGCAGAGGGAAAGGAAGATGTAGCAGCACTGTGGTCTCACTTGGAGATGCAGGAGGAAGAATTCAGAAGTGGGGTCCCTGGAGATGAGTAGGTCACCGTATTCTGGGTGAGAGAGGACCAGATAAGTGGACCATTAGAAAGTGAATTTTGCCTTGATTTGCAATCCCCAGCTTGAAAGAATGGTTTGGATGTCATGGGAGGTTACTAATTCCTAGTCAGGGAATATGTGAGCAGGGAATAGATAGTGTGTGAATGGTTTATCTTTTGGAGATTCATTTCAGTTTTATTAATTGACATGAAGAAACAGTCAGTAGAACTCATTCCTTTCTCCAATGCAACGTCCCTTTGGTGAGGATACCCATCCCAGGGGTATCTCCGCTCATTGCGCTGCAGCCATTAATCATTCTCTGCACAAGTAGCTAGGCTAAATCAGAATATTCATCCTGTGGCATGTGCTGCTCCTGCGGAAGGACCTGGGGTGCTGCGAAGGAATCAGTAACACTCCAGCCCCATGGAAGCCAATAGCTCGTATCTATGGCAGAGTTGTGGTCCCCCAAAGGAATGTCCATTTCAGATGAAGCCGGCAATGTAGGTTGATTGTTACCAGCTGGGTTAACTCAGCATGAGAAGGGAGGTCAGAAACCCTAGACATAGCAAGTGAGGGTTGCACCCCTGGGTAACTAGGGCTACTGTAGAACAAAATGGCTTTGAGTGTATGGTAAGATGCCTCAATGAAATCCATAGCACAAGGTTTAGATGTGTTGCTGTCTGTAATTTAGCTTTACCTTGTACTCTGTCCACACTGGAGGTTTGCCCTGACTCCAGCCATTGGTGGCTCAGTGTAGCTGCCCCGGGGTGACCCCTAGTGTACACAGGACAGACCACTGTTTATACTTGTGCTGCTTATGCTGGTTTCAAACACAGGTCAGCTCCACCAGTACTAATAGTGGCTTTGCCAGTCAACACTGAGGGCTTGCAGGGATGGCTGGCCATGAATGTCTGGCATCAGGGTAAATATCCAGAGCTGACAAGGCCTTAGGCTGCTTTAGTTTTTCAATCTTTGCCAAATCCAGTGTTTAAAACAATAGTCCACCATTAGAAAAGGGCTGATATTAAAAAAATCAAAACCATCAGGGCGTGGCTGTCACTGCAGAAGGATGAGAATGAACTGCTAATGAATGCAATGTCCGTGGGGCTAGATAGACCTTTCCTCCTGTTGCCGAAACGCCCCATCGCTCCTAGTGCCGGCTAGAGGATAAATATGGGACATTGTTCCCTGGGGCTCTGAGTCCTCAACCTTGCTTGAGTCACTTACGCAGCGATCACAACACATCATTGTTATGTGTGTCGTTCACTTCTGCTGGCTTTCTCTTGTCTTTGAGAAATTAGATTGGGGGTGGTGCTGACGGCAGCCTGCTGTGTTGTGAATATAGAGATGTGAATATAACCGCACTAAATTAACCAGAGCAATTTATTCATCTCCCATGTAATGGGTTCCGTTTGTCCATCTAAAGTGTTTGCCACGGGAAAGAATTGAATGTAACATTCAGAGGTTTTCCCTTTTTTGGGTGAGGGGAGGGGGATTAGCGATGATAGCCACCGAATACATTTCTGGACCAGACTGTAAGGCTGGAGAAAGGGAGGCAGGAAACCGATGTTTAGGTGAGAGCGGACGGTATAGAGTGCAATGCCTCATTCCATTGCATTGCCAGAAGTTCCTTCTCCCCTCAGGGCCTGTCTCTCTCTCTTATGCCCACTGAGGTGGGATAGAAGCAGCATTCACAGAGATCGGGGCCAAAGGGCTACTATGAGATATTGGTTAAAATGGGGCAATCAAAGTAAGTCCGTTTCACAATCCAGGGAGCAGTGCTTTCCCATTGTATTTGAATGGAAGCTCAGCAGATACTCTTCACCTGCCGTTGTACATATTGCAGTGCACCCAAGAGGCCCCCTTGTGCTAGGCTCTGGCCATACCCAAAGGAAGAGACAGACCCTGCCCCAGATTGCTTGCAGTCTAAATAGACAGGACAAAGGGAATGTTTGACACCAGCAGGCAAGGTCCCTAAGGGACCAGCCACCAGACTAGGCACAGGAGGCATTCCCCCTCCCTGTGCCGGGAGCTGTGGGGTCACCCCCTCTCTGCCCCAATACACCCCAACATCCCGTCTGCACCTGGAGCTGTGGGCACTAAGGCGTTGGAGCCAGCTTAATCAACTCTGTGCCTATGGGGAATCCACAGCACCAGACCTGTAGCCAGTTTCTGCTCATGTCGGTGGGGCATGGCGGGGGTGGGGAGGGGGGAATAGACTCTACCCCCATGTCTCGTTATGTCTGTACAATACCATGCACAGCTATGATGCTATATAAATAACAGTAACAATAAAACTTTGTTAAACCTGTATTCATGACCAGGTCCAACCTAGCTGCCAACCCAGGTTCCCCATGATTGGACCTGCCGCTTCCACAAAGGCTGGCTAAGCTGTGCCATAAAGCAGATTTTCCACAGCTGCATGTAACCAGGGTTCTTTGTACAGTGTGCACCAGGCCTGTCTGTGCTAAGGGAAAAAGCTTGGCGCTCACACAAGTGAATACATAGCTTGTCTAGCCACAGTGTATAAATACAGTAACTCAGACTTTGTTTGCATCTTGCTGAAAGCAAAAAGACCCTGCAATTTATCACTGCCTTCCCAGGATGGCCCCACGTTTTAGTCACCATGGGGAAGGTGTAATAAATGGCCTGTGGGAAAGCGCCACTCCTCTGAGTCTGTTTTAAGGCTTGAGAAACTTCCGTCCAGAAGATTTACTTGTGTGAGGACTGACCTTTGCTTGAGCAAAGGAACTAATGGAGACTCTGCTACTTAACACACATTTCTGTGTTCTGGGCATAGCCATCCGTTAAACACATATCTTAAAAGCAGTTTCACTCTAGAGTCCCATAATGTAATTTCTGCTTTTTGCTAAACTGGGAATACATTTGTATAAGTGGGCTGTGTTTAGAAAAAGGGATACGTAGTTTTCACTTTTTCCTTTACAGTGAATCTTTCAGCAAAAAAAAGTAATGTAAAAACCCAATCCTATAAGCCACATTTTGAAGTTTCAAGTGTTGGCAAGATTGTGTGGCGTTTATGAAGCTCTTAGTTAATGTAAAAAGCAACAGAGAGTCCTGTGGCACCTTTAAGACTAACAGATGTATTGGAGCATAAGCTTTTGTGGGTGAATGCCCACTTGTAGTGAGAGGCACTATACAAAAACAAGAGATGGGCAAGCTGTCAGTATGAGATTTGTACCTATTGTTTTATCTAAATTAATACGTAAGCTAATGCATTAATACAGAGACTTTAAGTTGGTCAAAATCACACAGTCACCACCTCCACTGCCCTACCCCGTGTTCAGTTATATCTGTACAGAATGGGTATGTAGTGCTACCATCCGTATAAGCAAGTGGGTAGATCTTATTTGAGAGTGTTTCATTCAAGGCATGTTACACAAGGTGCAAGGCACTGGAAACACTGATCCCATGAGTCAGTAACAGCTAGGAATAGAAACCAGACATTCTGAGCTCTAAACCAGATCAGCTTCAAAGGGTGAAACTGTGACCGCATTGAGATAAATGGCAAAGCTGACATTGCTTCAGTGGGACCAGGATTTCACCCGAAAGGTCTCTGGTCAGTGTGCCCATCTGTAAAATGGATACATGAATTACATCAAAGGGATGTTCTGAAGTTTAAGTGATTAAACTTCTAAAATGCTTTGAGGTCTTCAGATGAAAAGTTCTCCATGGGTGCAAAGCAGTGGTGTTATGAAGTACAAGGCACCCTCTCAGGTACCTCTGTGGTTGGGAAGTCACTGTTGGTGGAAGAACTAAGACTACCTGACTTGGAAGTCAAACAATGAGCCATGGAGTTTAAGACACAGCATTGGAAATTCCCATTCAGACCCTCCTTTTCCACTTGGATTCTGTTGTAAATTGGCCGCTGGAGAGGAGATGGGGGAGGTGATTATTTGCACTAGCCCTGCCTTCTAGTCCTCAGTACCTGCTCAGCCAATCACTCCCTCCACCAACGTGTCTGTGCCTGTGGGGACTCCCCAGCATCAGAGTCAGGTGCAGAGTTAGGGCTCCAGGATGGCTTTCAGGGACAACCCCTTCTGGCCAGAACACACCTCGCTACTTTGTGCTGCTTAGTCATTTTTCATCAGGTGATTCTGGCAGGTCTACGTCCTGCACAGCTGGGGGACTCACTAGAGTCAGTGCCTATGCACAGGCTGCTTGATATCACACCTAAATATTGTAGTGGAATGAGCACCTGCCTGAAACACCTCCTAATTCCTCCCTTCTTGCCTGCCCGTGGAACTGTAGCTTTTACAACATCTCATCATCTCTATCAGAGCAGCCCTGCTCCTTTAAGGGGGGTCCCCCAACTGGGAGGAAGCTCCATTGGGAAATATGCAGCCTGAGGCTATATCTAACTTTCCACTCCTCTCACCAGTGGGTGCTGGAAGGAACAATGCACATACCCCCATACAGGTACTTGGCCCACCTGTTCCTTCCTCCCAGACCATCCCCTCCCATTGTGGTATCTGGGCCCAAAGAACCCCTTCCCATGGCCCCATGGAAGGCTATGGGGCGAATGCTGCCCCTGAGGTGGCTGACCACCCCACCCTCCCCCCACACACACTTCCATAGGGTGAGGGGAAGAGGTGGATATGGCTCACTGAAGCCAATGGGGGTCGTTCCATTGGCTTCAGTGGCTTTTGGATCAGGACTATGTAGATCCCCCTCAACATGCAGTTCCGAAGGATGTCTGGCCCTAAGTAATCAGATCTCATGCTGCCCCTCTGAAGTAGGCCCCTGCCAGTCAGTTCGTATTAATCTCCCCATTTTACAGACGGTTAAACTGTGGCACAGAGAGATTAAGAGATCTTCCCAAGCCACCCCACACATCAGTAACAAAGCTGAGACCCAAGGCTCCCAGTTCCCAGCATGGTCTGCCCCAGCTGCTAGATGCATTTTTGTCAGTGCTCCAAAAATGGTGTAAGTATGGAAAATGTGCAGTGGCTTGATAGCATGTGATACAGGAAGAGGATAGGGAGGGAAAAAACATGTTAGCTCTGGTCAAATAATAGCCCCGGCTTTCTAGGCTCAAATTTCTCTCTTAGTAGGATTGCATTCACCTTCAGAGGAAAACTAAATGTTGCAGCCACCATGTGACGAAATGAAAGCAGACAAGGCTCCCTCTTCCCAAGCCCCATCTCCCACGTACTAAATTGCCCATCATTAGCTTTGATCCCTGGTATCTGGGATGGAATGAGAACAGCACCAAGTGAGGGGGTGAAGCCCCACTTTCCCAGCCTTCAAAGGAGGGAGGCGTTCAGTGTTAAAATTGACGCGAGGGTTCCGCCGGAGAGGGGAGATGGAAGGGGCTCTCACTGCTTTGGATTTTCATATTTGTTTCTGTCTGATTACTTAGCAGATCTGCAGCAGGGTCATTTTTCCCTTCCAAGGAACATTGCGTGCTTTAAATGTCAATGCTTATAGTGTGCGTCCATGAACATTAACACATGGGGTTTGAACATAAAAGCCGCCCAGCAGCCCGAGCGATCTAAGATAATCATTTACCACAAGATGCGAGGTGTAACAGCATCTCCATCTGATGTGCACATACATATCATTTACTTTTGCAGAGAGCAAATCGTCCCGTTCTCTATATATTATCCACTGAGGTTTTAAATGACATGGCAGGGAAACTACAGGCCAGATCCAAAGCTCTGCAAATGGGTAGCTCTCCCCATTCAGGGAAGTGGACACTTTATCCAATTTTCTCCATTACTTTGTTGATAAACCTGAGCATCTCTTCTTCTCTGAGAGCTTTGCACTGGATCCCACTGAGCATAGAAATGTTTATAGATTTTTCAGGCCAGCAGGGTGTGTTTTGCCCTTGTCCAGTGCCTTCCATCCTAGGAGCGGAATGTACTGCACAATAGAGCTGATGGAAAGAAGGGAAGTATATAGGTTAGAAAGAAACTAAAAAATATGTTCTTTTGTTTGGAACTTTTCACAAGATTCTTTTTTTGTCAGTTTTCTTAATTTTTTGTTTGTTTGCTTCAGTGGGGAATGGAATGCACTCTTTCTCCAACTGTATTTCTCTTCCCCCCCACCCCCGCCTCCCCCGATTAAAGAATATAAAAAGGGAGGAAAGAAGTAAAAAAGTAAGTGGGTTATTTTTCCCCACCGAAGCGGACAGAGTACTTTTGAAAGTGTTTGAAAACTATTCAATCGTTTTCCAAAAAAATTCTTTTCAAATTTTCTTGCAAATGAAAAACATTGACTAAAAAAGGAAAAATCTGTACCACTTTTGTCCAAAAAGCCAAGTTTCTTTCCATAAACCTTTTTTGACCACCTCTGTGCATAAGCATGAGTTAAGCTTCACAACAATCAGGAGAAGTAGGGAAGTGTTATTATTAAACACACGCTACCTTTGGGCAAACGGAGTCACACACATATTAAATAATGTGTGTGCTCATGCCCAGTTAAGATCCTGCATATTTGAATTTAGATCCTGGACACATACCATAGCAATGCATTATTCCCGTCCGGCAATTCTACCTAAACTGCTAGTAAAGAAATACAGATCGTGTTATAAGCACCAATCTCAAACACTAGGAATAATGCGTTCAGATGATCAGTAGGTGACTAGACAGCTACTAGTAGACACATTTACTAGTGAGCTGATAGAACCTTTTGCTGATTGTTCGTCAAACCCAACCTGGATTCTGTGATGTCAAGTGTCTATTTTGGCAAAAAGGCCCCGAATTAGGTGGGCCACGAGGGCAGAATTGCCCTCTCAATCCTAGAGATTTTCCCTGCAGGTGCTGAGGCTCGTTGGACGGGAAGCTTGCTGCCTGTGCTGTACTTGCTTCATGGACATAGAGCTGTAGCCACCGGGGCTGTCAAGCAAGCACCATGAGCCGTACGAAACTCACACACCCAGGATTGGGTTTTTATATAAGGTTGAAAAAAGGATCAGCTAAATAATCAGAGGCAATGGAGTCTGGGGACGTGGGGCTGTCTCAGGAGGCACTCAACCCCTTGCAAAATCAGGCACTGGAATGATGAGATAATGGAACAGGGGGCAGATTTTCAAAGGCACAAATGGCAGTTAGGCACCTAATTCCTCTTGAAAGTCAATGGGAGTTAGGCGCCTAATTGCCATTCGTGCCTTTGACTGTCTTCTCCCCCTCCCAGTCCCATCTTCCCATCCTCAGCTCTTATAACTCTGCATAACTCCAGTGAAGTCCATGCAGCTATGCCAATTTCCATCAGCCGAAGAGCTGGGATTTCTACAGTTGCTTGTAATAAACACTATAGCAGAAATGTGTTTTGGCTGGTTCAGATACGAATTGCCATTGATCACTGCGTGGCGTGTCTGAGGCTTTGCTGTTTAAGAGCGAGTTGCTAATAGTTAACATGAGCATGGTCTGATCCGAGCCAGACGTGGACTCCCAACGAATAGATTTTAGTGCTGTTGAAATTTTAAACAGTTCAGATGTGGTGGATTCAGAAATCCTCCAATATCTATTACATCACTCACTATAATCTTCCTGCCATTGAAAGGTAGCAGTAAAGACAAGCTCTTTGTGTTCATTACACAGTGCAATATTCACTGGTCCATTTAATTAATGCTTAGAAAATGTATTTGGTGCAGTATGTGACAAGGGAATGGGGACAGGGAGAAACAGTATTGTAATTAATGTGATCTTTTTCATGTAGATTGTGAAGTCAAACCCCTCCCCAGAAGCCCTTTGGAGATTTCATGCCACCTGCTCTAAGAGTGGGGAACTACACTGTCCTTGCAACACTTACTGGCTAGTGGAAACACTGGAATTAGCTGTCTAATGTAGTATTATTTATTGATTGTATTACAGTAGCATGTAAATCCCCAACTGAGATGGGGGCCGGATTGTGCTAGGCACTGTCCAAAAAGATAGGCCTTTCTAAAAGCTATGTTCAAGGTCAGCTAGAAGTTATGGGCTTGATACTGGGGTCATACTGGGTGATATTCTTGGCCTGTGTGATGCAGGAAGTCTGACTAGATGATCTGAATGGTCCCTTCTGATTTAAAATGGATGAATATGTGAAGATTTAGGGTAGGTCTATACTTACCTCTGGGTCCGGCGGTAAGCAATCGATCTTCTGGGATCGATTTATCGCGTCTTGTTTAGATGCGATAAATCGATCCCGGATCGATCCCGGCAGTGCTCGCCGTCTACGCCGGTACTCCTGCTCCGCGAGAGGAGTACGCGGAGTCGACGGGGGAGCCTGCCTGCCGCGTCTGGACCCGCGGTAAGTTCAAACTAAGGTACTTCGACTTCAGCTACGTTATTCACGTAGCTGAAGTTGCGTATCTTAGTTCGAAGTGGGGGGTTAGTGTGGACCAGGCCATAGTAAAAATCCCTGCCCAGACGAGATTACAATCTAAATAGACAAGGGGTGGGGAAAAGAAGTAATATAATCCCTGTTCTACAGACTGGGACCAACAGCACAGAGAGAAAGAGAGTTGCTCAGGGTCATACAGAGAGCCTGTAGCAGAGTCAGGAATTGAACCAGATCACCTGAGTTTTAGTTCAGTGCTTTAACCACAGGGGCAGTCTTCCTCCCTGCTTCATCAGAGCGATTTGGTCATTGCGAAGTGTATTCTCCTTCCGTGTATTTGGAAATACGGATGGTGGAAGAAGGGGTCATAACCAGTGTGCACAAAAAAATAAAAGTGCCTCCACACCCCCCCCCCCCCACTTGTTCCAGTGCCGGCTGTGAATTCAAGGGAATGAGCTGCAGTTCTGGTATTCTGAGCACGTGAGTTCTCTGCACAGACCTATTTTCTTTTCAATAAAAACAGCAGTTTCCCCTGTGCACATGTATTGTATTATCGAGGGGTACGTCTGCTCCGGCGCCTTCCCAGAATACATTACACCAGGCAGGTCACTTGAGAACTGGGTTTTCTTTGTGCTTCTAAAGTATCCTGTACGAGCTCTCAGTTAGGCAGGGACTCCCTTTTACACGGCAAAGGGGTTTGTATGTGCCCACCGAGAAAGCATCGTTGCAGCTTCAAGAAATGCAACACTGACCCCTAGCGTTGAGCAGGAGGTTCTTGTTTTTTGAGCTAACACGCTAACAAGGATCTCTGGCAGTGCTACAAACTCCACTTGGGATCTGAAAATCAAGTCCTTCCCTCGTCTTACCTCAGCACCAGTAAGAAAGATCACGCAGTCAGCATTTAGCCGTGATGTGTGGGGTAGAATTTAGGTCTCCATTCCATTGCGGTATTGGCTCTCCGGCGCCAGCAACAGCCATCATTTTGTCAGTGATTTCAGCAGCTGAGACTTCAGATGCATGCAGAGAGCAGACATAATGAGAAGGTGCCTGTTTTGCACAGTTCCTTTTCAGGACATAGCTGAATGTGTAAAACAGTTTGTATAATATGGCAAGAGAGAAGCTGTTTTGAAAGATCTTCGAAGGAGACTTGGGATTGTGGATTACTGTTTCCAAATGTGCATATTGCAGTGGTGCCCATCACCCTAGTCAAGGTCAGAGCCCCACTCTGGATTAGAGTGGCACTGTATAAGAACATGCAAAGAGCTTACAAATTAAAGCCCCCAATCCTGCTAACTATTTACCATGGGCAGATCCTTGTTGTAGCCCCCCTGGACTTCAGTGCGGCTCCTCGTAGGCATAGATCGGCTGGGAAGGTCGGGGTTTAAGACTTCACTGAAGTTGGACCAGCTTAAACCAGCATGGAATTTTAACCTGCATTTTTAAAGGGTCTTTTTCTGCTAGATCCTGATTATACAGACAGTACTTCCCTGGCACTTTCCCACTTGTAATTGCCTCTGGTGCAGTTTGTACTGTAGTTTAGATAGGCACTGTTTCTGCCATTGTACTGCAACTTAAAAATCAGCATGAATCAGAGTGGACAGAAGTATGATTTGGTTTTTTTCCCTGTCAGTGAAAATACAGAATACATACAGAATGTGCTTTAATCACTATTTGAATCCAGAGTATATATTTTTTTTCTCTCCCTATAGTAATGTTAGAAGCACATATGGTACAAGTATAGTTATACAAAAATAGCTTTGGGTTTTAATTGCATCTTGCATTTATTTCACACAACTTATTAAGGGCCGGATCCTGTGCCCATTGAAACCAATGGAAAAGCTTCTGTGGACTTCAGTAGTAAGAATTCAGGCCCCAAAACAATAGAGAGAAGAATTCCATTTATGGCAAGTAAATAGAGCCCAGCGCGGATACAAAATTTGTATCCGTATCCAATCTGCGATCCGCAAACATGGTCCATGGATATAAAGCGAATACCTGTGGATTTGCAGGTTTCTACAAATAAAATCTGTTTGAGTGTGTTTGGGGGGGGGGGGGGGTTAGCAGTAAGGATTTGGCTAAACAAGTTTTCTCTGTATATTCAGGAATCATTTCACCCATTACTAAACTGCAACCGCTTCTGGGTTAGAATACAGCCATTTCTTAACAGCGCCCAGCTATGCTTCCCAGTGTCTTAGGGCAGGGAGTAAAAAAGATGAACCAACCAAGACTGCAGAGAAAGTTTAGATAGGTATAAATATAGATAGATATAAATCCAGCACAGAAATAAAATAATGCACTTGACAATCCTTTTCCTTTCAGCACGGTCAGGATTTATACATACAGTTCTGCTGAATGATCAGGTCTTAAAGGACACACAAATCTCTCACCAAACCACAGAATCCTCATTATAAACAAAGGAACTTCCTTAGTCCTCATGTCTTTATTGATCACATTTTGTATGTAATCAAAGTCTAATGGTAAGTTTTCTGTGTGGCTCATCTCTCTGTCCCTTTCCTTTTCAGGTTCTACATTGAGAGCATTTCTTATTTAAAGGATAATGCCACCATTGAGTTGTTTTTCTTGAATGCAAAGTCCTGTATTTACAAGGTAAGGACTCCTTTGAATTAAGGAAGGGACTGGGGGATTCAGAAAAACTGGGGTACTCATCTGGACATGGGGTTTTCCATTTGCCCATAAGTAGGAATGCTGCTATAGATAATCCGCTTCCATTACTGGTGATTCCGGTTGTAATGAAATAAATGCCCACAGTACTTCTAAAGAAATAAGAGAGTTCATGTGACTAAGAGAGGCTGGGTGGGGGTGACCTTGCATTACTACCCTGTTTCCCCGAAAATAAGACATCCTCCGAAAATAAGGCCTACTTACAGTTTTGCCTCTCGTTGTAATATAAGGCATCCCCCCGATAATAAGACCTCCCCGATAATAAGGCATCCACCGATAATAAGGCATTTTTCATTTCTGAAAAATAAGACATCCCCTGAAAATAAGACCTAGCGCATCTTTGGGAGCAAAAATTAATATAAGACACTGTCTTATTTTCGGGGAAACAGGGTAGCCTTCCAACAGTCTCCTGGTCTATTTACTCTGCCTTCTGTGGATTGTCTCACCATGCTTATACCGTATCTCAGCCCTTTCCAGAGCACCCTCATACGTGATCTTTCATCTATGATCTGCCATTTGTTTTATCTGTTTTGTGTACTGCATGGTGGTTAATAACAAGAGAGGACTCCATGCTTGTAAAACTAAAGTGGCACTTTATTCAGGGAACTATTACAGAAGCGCTGCAATTGCCGCTAGCATTCCAGCCCTTTGCACACAGACTAACTTCTGTTCCTGGTGCCTCCTCCAAACTCTTCCCTCCTGCAACCTGTGCTCCTCGCTCCATGTTCCATTCAGGTTGCTACAGTATCTGTCGTAAACTGAAGGCTTGATTGTCCTCTCCCTTACAGGGTGGAAAATAATAAGTAACTTCCTTGAATGGAGTTACGCCAGTGTGAAAGGTGAATCAAGCACCATGTCCCTAGGGAACAAAAGAGCCTCTTAAAAAAATAACCCTAGCACAAATTGAGTGGTGCAGGTATATCATGTACACAGCTGTGCAGGTACATCATGCACAGAGCTCACATTTCTGTTGTGAGTGCTGGACGGTCAGTTGTGTGATGGTGCATATAGATCTACCTGGCCTGCACACTCCTGTCCTGGCCCCCCATCTCCCCTCCTGCAATGTCTAGCCTTTGGAGTTCTCTGTGGGTTCCTGAGGCAGAGGCGGCTGACTAGCCTGCCCCATGTAGAGGACATCCTCAATACTGAACATAGCACACACCATCAGGCTCTGTGTACTTCACACTTGCGTCACCCACCGGTCAGTACGTGCTACACATCCCCCTTTGTGCCCCATCCACAGAGATGAGTGTGTTACAGCTCATGGCTTGATGAAGAGTCTGGATCTTTAGTTCAAGCTTTGGAGTCTGATGCTTTTAGGACTCCAAGGTCCCTAGTGACTGCCCCATTTGTACAGCAGCTTTCGTGTGAGGTTGTCAAGGTGCTTTATAGATATTAATTATCTCAGAGGTAGATTGTTATCATCTTCAATTTACAAGTGGGGAACTGAGGCACAGAGAGATTGAGTAACTTGCCCAGGTCACATAGGAAGTGTGCGGCAGAATAGATCCACCCAGATTCCCTGAGCACAGGCCGTAGGAGACAGATGAGGGCTTGAACCGATGATTGGATACCAAGAATTCCTCTTGAGCTGTAATCACCACTCTGACAATGCCTCTCTCTGTAGCCATGGACAAGTCACCTTGCCCCTCTGCCTTCTTCTCGGCAGCCGTAAAATAGGGGTAATACTTGATCAGACATACCTACCTCTAATCTGGATAGTGCTAGTTCTTGCAGCACATCCATTCCTTTTATATCTGTCCGAGTGCCTCTCAGCAGAGTGCTGTGATGCTAAATAATTCTGTTTGTAAAGTGCTTTGAAGATGTTGCTGTTTCAGTTTCCCAGACAATGTGGGAGTATTCACATCCAAACAAAAACATCTTGTACTGAAAAAGAAAAGTTGTAAAATATTTCCACTGACACATTTAATTTCCACCTCAATCCTCAACCTCCCACTTCAATCGTCCATCCCCTCCATGCTCCCTGCCTTTCTTTTTCTCACCAGACCTACATTTTTATGGCCTAGCCTACTTGAGAGTCCCTTCCTCAGAATCTGTTAGAGGTAAAGAAAAAAAAACCACCTGAAAATAAATTGAATCAAATTGTGCCAGAGGCAGATGTGAGCTTGAAACTTAAAGTATAACCCAGCGAGTGTTTAAAAAAAAAGTTCTGCTTTTGCATAAAGAATAGAAACGAGTGGATATTGCAGGTTACCCCAGCAGTGGTAGTGAGAGGAATCCACCAGAAGAGGGTGCCCTTGTAACTAAAGTCAATGTTAGGATCAGGAACGGCTTCCCCTGCGCATTTTGGGGGGAGGGAGGAGAGGAGTGAAACCAGTACACGGGGAAATGTTTTTGTGCCAAAAATAATCTGGCCTTAAGGACTATTGAAAAAACACCAGCCTGTTGTCACTAGTTACTGAAAACAAATCTAGCCCTTGCGCAGAATTGAGTGTGAGATAGATAAGCGGCTTCCTCGCTCAGAACTCAAATGTGTTGAGATGAATTAAGCGCTGCCCAGAGGCAGTGAGTTGCTTTCTCATATGTGGCCAAGAAAATTGTCTTGTTAAAGAGAAAAGGGGGCAGCCGTGAGTCATCTGATTACCCTGAGAGTCCTGGTGTAATATGTGCTTGGAGTGGCAGGGGGCTGGACCTGCAGATTCCCAGGGATCTATGCAGCTCTTGGGGGATCAGGGCCATCTGTGCAAAGACTTCGTTCCTCCACACAGCTCCTGGAGCTCCATCACACATCCTTCACCTCCCTGGCATCTCAAGCTGAACCTGGAGAGCCCTGCTTGGACGCTGGTTGCTCTAAGAGGATGTGAGGGGGGGTGGTGGGTGTCTCTAGTCTGGGAATCGCTGGGAGGCTAGGCCCTTGTCTGGAACTATTCCCTGTCCACCCCACCTCTTCGCTGGCTGAAACCATCCCTAGTGACTCACCTCCCATCTGCCAGAGAGGGAACAGCAGCTGGAGAAAGTTGAGAGGGATTAGGATCTGAGAACAAGGGTATTATGCTTGTCTCAATGCTCCAAGCAGGAAAGGGACTTGTTCAGTAAGAAACATTACACAGGTTTTTGGCTCCAGTTCACAACAGCATACCCCACAGTGCCCTGTCCTAATCCTTACTAGCAGTAGTCCCTTTGACTTCAATAGGCTCACAATTGGTCGCTCAGATTTCATGTGTGCAGAGCAGGTGCTTAGCTGCCAACTCCCTGACTCTAGACATACCTGTACATTTACGTGCTCAACTGTGCAAACGTAGAAGCAACGTTGAGTAATATGGTTGAGAGAGAGTTGTTTGGTGGTGAAGGCACCAACCTGGAATTCTGGAGATCTGGGTTCAAATCCTGCCTCTGCCACAGCTTCCGGTGTGACCATGTCTGTGCCTCAGTCCTTCCCCCTGTGAAATGGGGAGAGTAACTGTCCTTCCTCCCACCCTTTGTCTGCCTTGTCAGTTAGGGTGTAAGCTCTTTCCAGCCAGAGCTGCTTGCAGCACCTGGCACGATGCGATCCCGATCTTGGCTGGGGCCTCTCGGTGGGACCGCAATACAAGTAATGCAACCTTCCATCTAAGTTGGATGCTCTGGTGTCACAAAGCACAGCCCAGCTGTCATTCCCCAAAGGCAGATGGAATCCAGGGGGCAGATGGAGAATGCCAACCAAAATGCCCTTCGTTTGTATCATTGCTTTCATTTAGGTGTGGGAAATCCTGGCTCCTGACTCCAAATCCTGGCTGCTTTTGAAACACCCCAACAACTAACGCTCTCAAAGCCCGTTAGAGACAAGGCCCAGGGGGGTTTTGGACAGCCACATAGTCCCTTGGTCGTGATTTGAATCCATCTAGCACTGTCTCAAAAGCTTTCTGCTGTGTTATTTTTTTAATTAAAACACCGAGACAACCTGCCACATGCTAACGTGTCTTCAGGATTTCCTAGATCCCAGGCAGGAATGAGGACGAGGGATCCTGGTGGGAAGGTCCGGGTTTCCGCCACTCCCACCTCACAGGGACCTTCGCACACAAAGAATACAGTGTCTGGCAGGGTTGCTAACTAATGGCCCCATCCTGCTGCCACTGGCAAAGGTCTCACTGACATCAGTGGGAGCAGGATTGGGCCCTGGGCCAACAGACCATTATCTGCATCTGTGATGCTGTGGTGGGGATGGCGGAGGGGCAGGGCCCCATGAACCTAGCCCAGCAGTAACTTTGCAGAGCTTTGCTCTCCACAGAGGCCACTGTTCAAAATGCTTACTCAGCCCACTGGCTGCTCCAACCGCCACAGGCTCTGTACGCAATGCACTTTGGTGCCTAGGGACCGTCCTTTGGGAATATTGCCAGGAAAAGCGTATGCTGCTGTTCTCATTTTGGAGGATGCTTAATAACAGAAAGCGGAGTGGGGCGGAGGAGCCTAGAAATCTGGGTCGATCTATTTCCGTCTGACCTCTCCTGAAACCATTACTTTGCACATTCAAATCTACTGTCATCCGAATACAAAAATAGCCCTCTCTGACGGCGAGACTCCCTCCCGGGGCCTTCCCAGTCTGACTTCCTGCCTCGCTCGGGTCTTGGTTTGTTTTAAAACATGTGTTGAATTTTAGTGCATTTGAAAGATGCTGGGGAAAAGCGAGTGACTCTTCTCAGTCGGAGGCCAGGCCGGGGCAATGCTGTGGAGGGATCCGCCAGAAGGGAGTTCAGTCTCCATGTGTAGACAGTGCTTGGACACACTGCAGTGCGATGGTGGATGGGAACTGGGCAGAGGCCACCAAACAGCCATCGAACTGCTCGAAGGAGGGCCACTCTGCCACTCTGTCCATGCATGGCATTCCCAGGGGCCTTCTAGGTACTGAGGAACGGGGCTGAGGGCTTTCTATAGAGTCAGCATAGCGGGATTAGAGAGTAAGTGCCTGCTTAGAAGGTGAGCTGTCTGGGGATTTGGTACAGTATGTGTGTCTGGATGTGTCTGTCCGATACCAATAGTCCATAATAATAGGCAATAATCATTCCCATTGGCCTGAGGTCCTTTCTTACACAGCAGGGCGTTTAGTGCTCACCTAGCCATCACCATGGATGGCTCCTGGAAAACTGGAGTGAGGCAACATGTTCATTTGGGGCCAGGTCATGCCTGGCCCCGGCCCTGGCTATGCAGAGAGGGAGCAAGCAGGAGGCGCCGTGCCCCATCTGCATGGTCCTTACGGCTGGGTCAGGCAGAATCAGAATCTCTGCACTCAGTGGAGTGCCAGGACAGCGCCATTCCTGCTTTCCCTGGGGCCGCGCAGTGCCCCAAAGGGAGGGGGAGACATGGGTGCTCTGCCCCCTCCGACGCTGGCCAGCAGAGCTGGCTGGCTGCAGCATAAGCTGCACCCTGAAAGGGGTGTAGGAGAGAATGTACAGCCTCTAGGAGGCCTTTTGGCTCCTGATGCTGTGTGTCTCCCTCTGCTTCTCTTGGGGTATGTCTGCACTGCAGCTGGGAACGTGCCTCCCGGCCTAGATAGTCACCCGCCCGCTGGGGCAGACTAGCAGGTGCCTGTCTGCCCGGGCCAGGAGACATGCTGTCAGATGCGGTGCAGACACACTCTTAGGATTCTGCAGCTCCACACCACCCCTTACCATGGGCTGAGCCCAAATGCCATAATTGGGCCGTGCCTTTGTGCTGATGTAACTAGCTCCCCTACCGCGTTCATTGGCGCATACTCATCCCTCGCAAAATCACCCCGAGTACATCAAACACGGACGCAGCAGCTGAATCTGGGAGAAGCAAGAGAAACCTCTTCACTGCTCCCACCTCAATGTAACCAACCCCCAGTGGATCATTAGAGAGGAGGCGAGGTCAGCTGCTTTTCTAGAAAGCTGGCACTGCTAAACCACAATGCTTGCACAAGAGTACCTGGGTCTTATCCTCTGTTTGCTGGGGCAGAGCCAGCACAGCTCTTACGGCAGTGGTCCCCAAACTTTTTACCTTGTGCCCCCCTTACCTCTCTCTACGTCCCCCCATCCTGGAGCTGCGGCCCCGGGTCTGGGGGGAGGGGAGCTGAGGGAGTGCGGATAGGAGTAAGTGGGCCAAGACTGGGGCCACAGCTGGGGGCGGCCATGGAGCCCCGAGTGCGGGGCCGGCATCCAGGAACCCTGGAGTGGGGCCAGGAGCGGAGCCCCAGACGCGGGGCCAGCAGCCAGGATGCCGGGCGTGGGGCCAGGAACGGAGCCCTGAGCACAGGGCCAGCTTGGGTGGCGCTCCTTCCCCGACCCCGATGGGGGCTGGCCCAAGCCCCAGCCGCGCCCCCCTGAACATTCCTCAGTGCCCCTGTAGGGGGGGTGCACCCCACAGATTGGGGACCTTTGTTTTACAGCTTGGAAATGAGGTGGGTCCATTACCTGCACGAAGTGTATCGTCTAAATTTAGATCTCAGGTACCCGATCCACCTTTCTTTCCAGATACAGTAAAGCAATTCAAACATGAACTTAAATTCCGAGAGCCCTACAGGAACCTCCAGAGTTGGAATCCACCATAAGGTGATTTGGACAAAGTAAGGCTCCAACCAAGGTGCCCCAGCAGAGCCCTACTGAGCGCAGCGGAGTTGTGCATGAGTGCAGGGCGCTGCCCATGCAGATGCAATTGCTAGATCAGGGCCTATATCATGTGGTAGTAGAAAGAAGCACAGTTTATATGACTTCCCCAAGACCTGAGGGAGACAAGGTGGGTGAGGCGATATCTTTTATTGGACAACTTCTGTTGGTGAGAGAGACAGGCGTTTTATGGAGCTCTTCTTCAGGTCTGGGAAAGGTAATCAGAGTGCCACAGCTAAATAGAAGGTGGAACAGATTCGTAGAAAGAACAGGAGTACTTGTGGCACCTTAGAGACTAACAAATTTATTAGAGCATAAGCTTTTGTGGACTACAGCCCACTTCTTCGGATGCAAGTGGGCTGTAGTCCACGAAAGCTTATGCTCTAATAAATTTGTTAGTCTCTAAGGTGCCACAAGGACTCCTGTTCTTTTTGCGGATACAGACTAACACGGCTTCTACTCTGAGATTCGTAGAGACACTGGTTTTATGCCTCATTACAACCTGTAACCTACTAACTCTCTCCTTTGGCCTATGATTTCAGAGAGTGTTAATTGCCCACTTCATTTTGAATATTTCTTGCAACATGTGTTAACTTCTTCCTCTGTTTCCTGAGACCTGTTGCTTGGGGAGTCCAGATATGTGTATTGTGGGGAGGAGGAGTTGAACTTGTGTCTGAAACCAAAATCACCGTTTCCCTTAGCTGCTTTTCTTGATGCCTGGATCCTGTAGTGATGAGCATTGTAAGGAAGTGCTTAGAACAGATCACATTTGACTACCATGCAATGTCAGGAATACGATTTCAGTGCAAAACTTTAAATCAGTCCAGGCAGTTATGTGAGACAAATGGTTGTAACCAACCCACTGGGTCTAAAACTTTCCTCCAGGAGCTCGGATTGGAATCTAGCTTTAACATGGGCTCAGCATAGCACTGGCTGTGAAACCTGAGGTCCGGTCATTTTCGTGGGGCTCTGGGTTTTATTGCAAACACAGCACACTGCTCCAGAGGATACAGCCCTTCAGTTTTCCCTGCTGAGGGGAAGGGGGAAAAGCCACGTTCCCATGAAACCTGGGTGGTATTTTGGGAATAGAAAAATATTACATATTACCTTCTCCTAAAAGCGCATGGGAAAGAATGAATTCTCCTCCTCCCGTGCCCCCTCCCCTGCAACTCCTCCATTCCACCCCGGTTGAGTTCTGATGTCGCGCTTCATTTACCAGGACAGAGTTCTGTGTATTTTGCTTTCTCCACATTGCTGTGAGCAGGTCCATTTGGTCTCCAGGAGTAATGGGAACCCTTTGAAGCCAAGCCAGAGGAGAAGGCACGTTTCACTGTGTCATTACGAGCAGGTTCGTCTTGGGGGAGCTGAAATTTAGTGAACTCTCCTTTTTTTTTCCCCTCTTCTCTTTTCTTCCTAGGAACTCATTGAGGTTGACAGCGAGGTGGTGTTTGAATTGGCCGCGTACATCTTGCAGGTAGGGGCAGCAGCTGTCTCTTGTTCCTTCTGTATCTGCGATGCTTAAATCTGTTATTGGGGGTTCAGAAATCACAGACCCTCCTAGGGAGTTACACCAAGTTACAGGAACAGAGAAGATAGGGTGTATTTTGCCAAGCTAGGGGGAAAAAGCTGGAACCCTTTAGTGCTGGATGGTAACCCTGCTGTCCCAGCTGAGCGAGGGGCATTGATTTGCCGCGTTGCCCCAGGAGCAGGATGGGAACCAGCTGGAAGTGGATGTGGAAGTGAGCTACCCGGCACAGATTACTTCCCCATCTGCTTCAGCTCCAGTGTGCTGGCTGGCATGCTAGGGCTGGAGCCATGGCTCTACTCACTCCCACCCCTGCCTATCCACTCCTTGTGCACCTGTGTGAGGAGGGGAATAGCCGCCCAGCAGCATATGCTGTCCTCCTCCTTGGAGATTCCAGCTATGCGTGCTGCCCACGCAGGAATGTAAGGGGGTTCTTTGCGCCCCATCATTCCCCTGTGCTGAAATGTATGGTGAACCTAATTTGCATCCATATCTAGTGATACTTTGCACGTCTATAGCACCGTTCATCTGAGGAACTCAAAGGGCTTTACACACATTCATCATGAATTAACCCTCATCACATCAGCAGGTATGAACCCAGAATACAAGCCAGATCTCCTGACACCCCAGACAGAACTATGCTCAACCGTTAGACCATGATTCTTTCCTTTCATATGAGACATAAGTTTCCTGATTCGCTGACCACCCAGTGTCAGATCCAGCCCAGTATCTAAAGGAAACCTAAGGTGAAAATATTAAATACAGTTTTGAAAAGCAAGGCAAGGTTCTGCTCTGTCACCAATTCTACGCTGGTGTAACTGCACTAACTTAGTGGAGTTGCTCCTGATGGACACTGGTGTGGGAGGAGAATCAGGCCCACACAGTTGTGCCTGATTTTCAGATATGTTGAGAATCCACAACTCCACTTGAAGTCAGTGGGAGCTGCAAGCATCAGCGCCCGTGAAAATCAAGCCTTAAATTTCCACCTTAGGATTCGGCTTCAGAAAAGATTTGTCAGGTCTTATTTTATCCAAATTAAAAGACTGGCCCAAATCAAAACCCTGGAAAATTGGGATCTGGAACCAGATCTGAACTTTGTAGCTCAAGTCAATCTCCAGTTCAAAATCGATCATCTATTCCTGGGCATTTCAACAAGCTAGAAAGGGGATGGGAAGTTATATGGCATGGCGGGATTCCCTTGTCCACACAATAAGAGAAGCAGTTGAGAGGCAGCTTTATACTGCCCAGCAGGAAACACAAAATTCTCCAAGGCTTCCAGTTCAATTGGGGATGAAGATTTAATATGTCTACAGGTATGTCTTCACTGCAATTAGCTCGAGTTAGCTATGCTCAAATTACTCCTCTCAAGTTAGCAGCGTTCTAATGAAAGCAGCCAAGCTGCGAAAGAACACTCAAGTTGCTGCGTCCACACTGGTGGTATACTTGCTCATGTGTGGCACACCCCATGGTTCTTAGCACTCTATTTTAACTCAGGTTAACTCTGCAATTAAGACAAGCCCTAATCCTGCAGCAGGTGAGCAACGAAGTTGTCTCAAACAGGACTGGGTCCCTATCTGCCCTGTACCATTTACACCCATGCAGAATGTTACCAAATCAGAATCCTTCATTCGCCCACACAGATGTAAATGGCCAGCATTTTGCACTCACTCTGCCCAGATTCAGATGACTGACAGGGTGCAAGACGCTGGACTGTAACCTAAAACCTAGAGATCAGGGTAAATTGAAGTGGATCAAATCCAGACCTGTTGAGTGCAACTCCACTGGCTTCAGTGAAGTTACACCTGCTTACCCCAAGATTGAAGTTGGGCCCATGATTTTACCGAGACCACCTCTTTATTCACGAAGAAGGAGGGGACGATGCACCAATTATCAAGATGACAGGTTTCAGCGTGGTAGCCGTGTTAATCTGCATCAGCAAAAACAATGAGGAGTCCTTGTGGCACCTTAGAGACTAACAAATTTATTTGTGCATAAGCTTTCATGGGCTAAAACCCACTTCATCAGATGCATAGTCTCTAAGGTGCCACAAGGACTCCCGTTGTTTTTGCAATTATCAAAAGTGTTTAGTAATGTTTGCAGTTCAGTACAAGTGACCTGACGGGAATGATTCATAAAAGCAGAGGGTGGGGGGTTTGAGGGCACGTCATTCTTTATGGGCAGTAATTGTCATGGGAGAAGATCAGAGATAATGGCCAGATAATGGTTTCTTCTTTTTCTCCTCTTCTTAGTGCAGTTTTTAGTCTCTTTCCAGTCAGCCATGAGACTCTGATCCTAAAAGGTCCATGTGGAACAGCCAAGCCATCTCATCAGCATATGTTAATCAATAGTAACCATTGCACTTCTGTAGCACTTTTCATGTTAGGGAAGCAATTAGTGCTGGGGAGTTTCATTCTTCATTAAGATCAATTTTAGAGTAATACAGCAAAAATTAGAGAGAGGGAGAAACAATTAAAAGCACATTACAGCAATTGCGTATTGGCCTGCTGGGTGAATACACATCTCGGACAGCAGGCTCATTGTGAGAGTTAGTGCTAGGGATAGGAATCTATTGTTTGTCCCTGCATCCTAATGAAAAACTTGAGCAATTAGCAGCTATAGATGTAAGCCCCAGCCAGTATGCCACTGTAGCCCCCGGCTGCTGTGATCTGAAGTATTTACCATCACAAACAAACACAGGATATTACACACATTGCGGGAGTAGTTTGAAGTGTGACTTAATGAAATTAAGCAACACAAACCATACTTTTATATGTGACCAAGTTACAATTATTACAACCTGTGTGTGTGATGCACTCCAGCAGAGAACAAGGGGGATCGTTCAGCTATCTGTTTTGATTCAGTGCCTGCACTGCAGAGTCAGCTCAGGTTAGCCAGACTGCAAAGTCAAACCCAAGTGACTGTGTCCTCACTGATTCTGCACTCACCCTTGTGTGTCGCCAGGACTTCTGGGGGCATCTCTCGTGCTTCTTTGTAATGCAGTAGCCTGAGCAACTCTATGATTCATTCTTAGTGAATTTTGAGAGAATTTGTGTGTCCTGCACACACAAGGGGACGTGTGAGAAGGCATTGGAGGACTGTCAGCGCTCAAGTGGTTCAGCTTGTGTCCTCACTGCAAAGTAAGTGGGATACCCAAAGGAAAGCAGCAGCTGAGCTCTAGCCTGCACGCCCAGCCAGGCTAACCCGGGTTTAAAGCACCGCTAAACTTGGGTGAGAGGATTTGTGCGTGGATGGGTGGGAATTACGGGCAACACCCAAGTAAGAGTCCAGGTTAGGTCTGCAGTGAAGACATGCCCATTATGGAGGCTCCACTACTGACCAGTTGCAAACTAAATGATTACAATGCTCTGTCTACATTATACATTTTACCATGTTAAAGCAAAGTGTGTAACTCTTGGTAAATGTTGACTTTCTAATGGCAACCACTGTGTATTTTGGGAATGTGACACAACCAATTTTGGGGATGCTTCAGATATCAAAATATGGCTACAAGACTCCAGCAGAGACCAAATTCTGGTACTGATGCCATCACTGGAGTGGAGCACCACACACTAGTGTAGGATTGGACTCTGATGTTGATAGATAGATCACAATGCTTTCATGGACGAAACATCTAAAATATATAGTCAGTGTTTCCCTAAGTACTTTCTTAGGTAGGAAGGACAGAAGTTTAAGAAAAACACTGTATCCAACAAAAAGCAGAATGGGAAATTTAGATATGCAGAATGTAATTACTCAAACTGGAAACTGATCCAAGCAGTGGGGCTAATATTTGCAAAAGGTGTCAGGGGGTTTTCAGTGACCACAAGTCACTTGTACTTTGGAGATCTTCTAGCAATGCACTGCCCCCTAACCATACAGGAGTACTGGTTTAATACGAAGAACACACTTAGTAATTCGCCAGCACTACTTCCTGCAGTACTTACCATAGGTATCCACTAGCAGCATAGAGAGTCGTCGGCCTGACTACTTGCTGTGCCTAACCCGATTTGATTTGTAAGATCTGTCCAGATTGCAGCCCAAAGTGGTACAGCAAGTCCGACTTAGTTTAAAGGCTTGATACTGACAATACCATTGGAATTTGTTAAGTAAGGAAACTATTGTTGACTGATATTTGTAAGTGAGAAATCTAGAAATGTATCTTTTCTGAATTAAATGTTGCTATTTTAGTGACAAATGTTGGGTTTTTTTCCATCTTTTTACAGGAGGCGAAAGGAGATTTTGCAAGGTAAGTTTGTTGGAAGTTCTCTCAATGCCATTATTTATTCTGACTGTGAAACTGATTACATCTGCTGGAGGACTGATGTGACAGTTTATAACTATATTGCAATGGGGAACTCTTCACACTGTTGTTAGCCTAGACATCATGTTTCCTGTAATAACTTAGGTCCAATATGCAGCCCCGGCCCAGGCCACATATTGAAAACAGTATTGTTTGTGACTACATTGTTTGTGAATTTCTTGATGTGTTTGTGAAGTTCAGGAAACAGCGTAGCCTGCCGAAGGAAATTGCTGAGGAAATGACTCCCCCACAATCACTGTTGTAATATCACATGTCCAGCAGGACTTGATGTTAAAATTCTCTCATTAACTGGCATTAGGTGGCCTCTGAATGGGGGGACCTCCAAGTTTGAGCCTGATTTTCAGAAGTGCTAAAAAATTCACCGGTGGCTGGGGTTAGATGGCTCAAGGGATTGTTAATAAATATACAGCATCTGAGTTAGGTCAGGTCCAGGTCAGTAGTGACCAAAAGTCATTATCATCTGATGGCTGTTCAGTGCCCTGTGTAAAATCCATGGATGCTCTCACTCTGATACTTAGCAGACCCAGGTCCATGTTACAAAAACAAACCCCACCATAGATTACACTGTACTGCTCTCAAACTGAACTGCAGCTGGAGAACCACCATCAATCATCCTTGCAGCTGATCTCAGAAGGAAAGCCAGCAAATGGATGGGCAGGGATGCAGCCCCAAGAGAAGGTCCCTCCAGTCAAGGCGGAGGTGCATTGGTAGAATGCTCACAGGGCTACTGGGGGTGAATAGAAGATTGTGACTAAACAGAGGACCAGATAAAACAAGACTTGATTCTCCAGCTCTGGCAGGCTAGGACTTTTAAGCAGCACTAACATAAACTTAATTTTTTTTTAAACTGGAAAGATGGAACGTGCATTGCAAACATTGTAACCTCGCCCTGCAACAACCAGGAATGTGAGATGACGCTCAGCAAAAAGAAACTCTGGTTCTGCCCTATCATTTTTCAGAGTCCCAGTCGGCTTGTGAAATCCTGACATGTCTGTGACAAGGAGACACAAGCCTGATCTTGCTTTATTTCTCAAGTCCAACTATTTCAGAACAGCGTGGTTATCAGCAGTGCCATTTAGTTAGGTAGCTAGGAGAGACATTCAGCTATTTTATCATGCAGGCTGATTTAAAACACATTGTCAAGTGAGGGACGCTTTCCCAGTTCAATCAAACCCCATGATAACCACGTCCTCCAGCACACGCAGGGTTATGAACAGCAGAGTATCCTGTACATAAAAAACATGCACCGGCTGGACTTGAATAAGGTTAAAGACAGAAAGATTGGGTGAAGTGGTTCAGGGGATTGGCTGTAGAACCTTTCACTTTTAGGTGTCCGAGTCCAGTTGCAGAGCTGGAAGTAGCCGTGGAAAGTTTTCACCAACTGAAGGCTGTTCATTGCTCTGTGTCAAATGAGTTGGTCAGGTTTCAACATCACACAAAACCCTATCATAGGTGGGGCTAATTGGCCCTCCATGTCAGGGTGAAGGTAGTACATCTCTACCTCGATATAACGTGACCCGATATAACACGAATTCAGATATAACGCAGTTTCACCTATAACACGGTAAGATTTTTTGGCTCCTGAGGACAGCGTTGTATCGAGGTAGAGGTGTACCTAGATTTTATAAGGTGCTTTTCATCTGTAGATCTCAAAGCACTTTAAAAAGGGTCTCAGGATCCCCATTTTTCAGATGGGGAAACTGAGGCATAGAGTGTGGCAATGATTTGCCCAAGGTCACCCAGTAAGCCACAGCTAGGAGTAGAACCCAGGTCTCCTGAGTCCACTTCTAGTGCACAATCCAGTAAGGCACACTGCTGCGAAGTATGCTCCCTGCATAGCCATCTAATTTTGATAAGTGAATGAAAGTCTTCATTGCGTGGTGGTCTCTGTGAGTTTGATTGTCTCAGTGTAGTATCTGCTTTCCAAACCCCACCATTATAACTGGCACCCTGTTGGCGGTCTCATGATACAGAGGGCAAGATATGAATGGGCTTTGGAGACTGACCTGCATGCCTGTAGGCTGGGTTTGAGGCATGTTGTAGGAGCAGGGTAGGAGAAGCTTGCACTGCTTTATGCCCTTTCTCCAGGGACATCCATCCCGCACCTTTCATGAGCACTTCACATTCACTAGAGAGGGTTTACTTATTGGGTGAAATCCTGACGCTACTGAAGTCAATGAGAGTTTTGCCTTTGAGCCAGGATTTCACCCACTGAGAATTGTGCTTACGGGTTTCACCAACACAGCAATGTATGAACTTGAAGTCTTAGGGATAAATGCATCCAGATGCAAGCAGGAGTAACTTTTGTTTGTAGATAATAGGAGTTGTACCTACGTATGCCAGGGCTGAAGGTGGCTCCTGTTGTTACCTATCTGCGTTTGAGGTTAATCATTGTTGAAATGTTGTTACTAATAGAATTTGCTATTGTCTGATATGGAGAAGCTTTGCAGTTACAGAGCGTCTTTGTTACTGAGATTTAAAGATTATATCTTGTAAATGACAGCATAAATTTCATGAAGGCTGCACTATTGAACTCTGCTTTCTGCAGAAACAAAGCTATCTAAGAGATGCATGTTTAGAAGGAAAATGGAAAATTTCAGCAAACTTATTGCCTGAAAGCAGTGAAGATTTACCGCTAAGGAGACTAATGGTGTCTCTTTGGCCCCAATCCAGCAAAGCACTTAAGCGGGTGCTTAACTTTAAGGAAGGGAGAATTCCCACGAAAGCACTTGTTGCAGAATTCCTGCCTGTGGGGACTATCGTGGTGTGATATCTAGCCCTATGATGCTTTGATCTTTACATCACAGCTTGGCATCAGCACAGTGTGATGTAGGCATGATGACATCAAAACTTCATCATCCTGAGAGGTGACATCACATGGTGATAAGGTTTTGTGCATTCTTAAAGTTATTTGGGAATGTGCAAACCCTCATGGAAATCAGAGGTGACCTCACAAAATCCAGGTGGCAACTTTCTGCCATTCTTACCTGATCAATTGTCACCTCTCCCAGGATGGCTGCTCCTGCTGCAGGTCTTGGGGAAGATGAGTTGTCCAGTGCTGGGGGATTGAAGTGAGGTGAACGGGCCCTCCCTAGACACAGAGGAAGAGGGGGCTCCAACCCTCGTGAGCGGAGCCCTACCCCTAGCTCCGCCCCCTGGACACCAACGGCGGGGCCGGAAGTATAAAGGCGGGACCGAGAAGCTCAGTCGTGGCCTAGCCACTGGAGGGGACAGATGTTTCCTCTGAGCTCTCGTGCTGGGAGGTGGCAGCAGGCCCGCAGAGTGCAGACGATTGGTCCAGACCGCCTGGACCCTAGACTGACCTGACCCCAGGGGTGGCAGATGACTGGCCTGGACAACCTGGACCTCTGGATGACCCGGCTGCGCAGGAGACAGACGACTGTCCCAGACCACCGGCTGGCCCAACCCCAGCAGAGCTACTGCTGGCAACTGAGGCCCCCGCTGATCATCTTACCTCACCGGATCAGCAGGTATCCTTGGAGGGGGAGTGTGGAAGTGGCCCAGGGGCAGTAGACCCCTGTTTGGCTGCAACGCTGGCAGAGAGTGAGTCAGCGTGTTGCGGCTTGGATCCCCACTGACGCAGTGGCAGACCCCTCCGCCACCCTTAGGGCCCTGAGCCGGGACGCAGTGGAATGGGAAGGCCTGCATCCCCCCCTGCCACCCAAGCGGTGGGTGACAGTCTCCCACTCCCTCAGGCTAGCTGAATGAAAGCCTGAGTTAACTGACTTTGGTTGCAGGCCCAGGCTGAGTGTCTTTGTTTCCTGCCCAGCTCTGAACCAGAGCCTGGGCTCATTAATTGCTTGCAGCCCCACCTGAGTGCAGGTTGGAACTGAGTGACTTTGTTTACCGCCCAGCTCTGAACCAGAGCCTGGGCTACATGCCTATTTGCTGCTCCGCCTGAGTGCAGGCCTGAGCTAAGGGACAGTGCTTGCTGCCCTGCTCTGAACCAGAACCTAGGCCAGGGGTTGGCAACGTTCGGCACGCGGCTCGCCAGGGTAAGCACCCTGGCGGGCCGGGCCAGTTTATTTACCTGCTGACGTGGCAAGTTCGGCCAATCGCGGCCCCCACTCGCCGCAGTTCGCCGTCCCGGGCCAATGGGGGCGGCGGGAAGCGGCGCGGGCCGAGGGATGTGCTGGCCGCGGCTTCCCGCCGCCCCCCATTGGCCCGGGACGGCGAACCACGGCCAATGGGGGCCGTGATCGGCCGAACCAGCCGCGTCAGCAGGTAAATAAACTGGCCCGGCCCGCTAGGGTGCTTACCCTGGCGAGCCGCGTGCCGAACGTTGCCGACCCCTGGCCTAGGCTGATTGACAATTTGCAGCTCCACCTGAGTGCAGGCTTGAGCCATACTTTGACAGGCCTCGCTGATTCCCCCCACAGCAAGCAAAGGGGGGCCTCAGGGCAGAGTGAGGGTGGAGCACCCACCTGGAAAAAGGAAAGTCAGCACCTGTGCCCGGAGTGACATAAGTTATGCCGACATAAGTGGTAGTGTAGACACAGCCTTTGATTCGAGTGGAGGCAGCTGTGTGTGGCTGAGATGCATTCTGAATGAGTTACAGGAGATGTGCGACCATCATCATTCAAAGCAAAGCAGATGGCTACGTAAGCCTGGAACCGATTGAAACCTTGGGTGGAAATTGGTTCCAGGGGCAGAGACGCACTCTGGTTTGCCCTTGCTTTGACGGGCTGGCCAGACAGCCAATGTCTGCAGTGGGTAAGAGTGGCTTCACTGAAGG
The DNA here is from genome assembly GCF_027887155.1 of Malaclemys terrapin pileata. Taxonomy (NCBI): domain Eukaryota; kingdom Metazoa; phylum Chordata; order Testudines; family Emydidae; genus Malaclemys; species Malaclemys terrapin. The sequence continues at coordinate 15,779,160 of NC_071505.1, read as the reverse complement.
AAATGTTGGTACTGTAGTGAGTTTGCTGACAAACAGTCTTTGTGACCTAACTGTTAAAAATTTCAGGGGACAGGAAGCTCCGCCCCTCTGCCAACCTACACTTCTGTGTGGCTTGGGGGCAGGGCCCTGCTCAATGGCTATTCAGTAGCAGAATATCATACACCAAAAGCTGCCATTCAGCGGAGGTCTGTCTGCTAGCACCGTGTTTATACAAAAGACAGCAGCCACGCTGCAGCGCCACCCCTCAGCGCGCTCCCTCAGATTCTGACGTCCCCGACTCTCCTTCTGAACTTTTCCCCAACTATAAATGTAGAAAAGATTATCACCCAATGTAAAATTAAATATGTAAATGTAAATGGTCACAGATGGTGCCTATTTTTCCACATTAGAAACACATAAAGACGCTTGTGTGCCGTGCTATAAGCTCTCTAGTGTCGCCATAGCCAAAACACAGTGCATCGGCAACCCTGGGATGGAAACCCATGTTGCGGGAGAGAGAAAAAAATAAGCCTTATAAGGCCCAGTGTTTGCTATCATCAGTCTTATCCAATTCTTTAGATTCCAAGCAGAGTTCGACAGTAATTATCAAGAGCCGTGGAGTCAATAGCAGCATTATTGTGTCATTTTCCTGAATATCCCTTAGATGGAGTTTTTCCTGCTACTGCCGATTGGGTTTCAAGAATTTTCCAACAAGTTCACATGGCTTTAGAGGCAGAATTGCAGAGGATGTGCTACCGAGCTGGGTTTTAAAACAGAAGTTAAAGCCCTTTGTATGTTAAGGGAAATTGATTATTCACCTTTGCTTTGGAGGGGTAACCAAAGGATATGGTTGTTTGGACTGAAAAATTATACATTTAGGCTCAGATTTCTAAAGGAGCCTATGGGAATGAGGTGCCCAAATCCTATTGACTTTCAATAGGAGATGGACACTTAGCTCTTGATTCTGTACTTTTTGAAATTAGTGGCAAAATGTCTATTGACTTCAGGCCTTGAATTCTCTTAGACTCATAGCCCTGGTCTACACTGTGGGGGGGTCGACCTAAGATATGCCGACTTCAGCTACACGAATAGCGTAGCTAAAGTCGGCGTATCTTAGGTCGACTTACCTGGCCGTGAGGACAGTGGCGAGTCGACCGCTGCCACTCCCCCATTGACTCTGCTTTCGCCTCTCACGAGCTGGAGTTCCGGAGTCGACGGGGAGTGTAATCGGGGATCGATTTTATCGCGTCTACACTAGACGCAATAAATCGATCCCCGATAGATCGATCACTACCCGCTGATCTTGCGGGTAGTGAAGACCTGCCTATAGGCACCTATTCCAAGGCTGGAGCACCCATGGGGAAAAAAATTGTGGGTGCTGAGCACCCACCGGCAGCCCCCCTATCAGAACCTCCCCTTCCAGCACCTCCCACCCACCAGTAGGCCCCACTGATCAGTGCCTTCCCGTCCCTCCCAGCACCTACTGCCTGCCCTGGATCATCTGTTTTGCGGTGTCAGGAGGCACTGGGGGAGAGGGGAAGGAGCAAGGGCGCAGCGTGCTCGGGGGAGGCGGTGGAACTGGGCAGGGAAGGGGCAGAGCGGGGGTGGGAAGGAGCTGGGTGGGGCTTTGGGGAAGGGATGGAGTGGGGTCAGGGCCTGGGCAGAGCAAGAGGGAGCACCCTCCGGCAGATTAGAAACTCGGCGCCTGTGCTTAGACCCTTTGATAAACCCAGTCCTAAATCTCACAGACTCCCTCCCTCCGGGCGCCTCTGGGTAGGACACTGGGAAATGCTGGGGTAGTTCAGAAGACCGGAAGAAAGGTAATGCTGTGCCAATATTTTAAAAGGGTAAATGGTGTGACCTGGGTAATTATAAGCCTGGGTAATTATAGGCCTGTTAGCCTGACATTGATTCCAGGCAAAATACTGGTGCAGATGGTATGGGACTCAATAAAAAATGAAAGGAGGGTAATATAATTAATGCCAATCAACATGAGTTTATGAAAAATAGATCTTGTCAAACTAATCTGATATCTTTTTTTTTTTCATGAGATTACAGATTTGGTTGATAAAGGTAAAAGTGTTGATGTAATAGACTTCTGTAGGGAGTTTGACTTGTTATGCATGACATTTTGATTAAAAAACTAGAATGTTATGAAATTAACTTGACACATATTAAATGGATTAAAATGTGGCTAAGAGATGAGATAGGTCTCAAAATATAACTGTAAACGAGGAATCATCATCAGGCAGGTGTGTTTCCAGTGGGGTTCCACAGGAATCAGTTCTCGGCCCTACGCTATTTTAATGACCTGGAAGAAAACATGAAGTCATCACTGGTAATCTTTGCAGATGACACAAAACTTGGAGGAGTGGTAAATAATGAAGATAGGTCAGTGATACAAGAGCGATCTGGCTCGGTTGGTAAGCTGGGTGCAAGCAAACAATATGCATTTTAATACGGCTAAATGTAAATGTATTCATCTGGGAACAAAGAACACGGGCCATATTTACGGGATGGGAGACTCTATCCTGGGAAAAAGTGACTCTGAAAAAGGTATGAGGATCGTGGTGGATAAACTCCAAGACTGACATTGGGGCTAAAGGGCTAATGCAATCCTAGAACGTATAAACGGGGGAATCTCAACTAGGAGTAGAGAGGTTATTTTACTTCTATATTTGGCACTGATGCAAAATCTGCTGGAATAACGTATCCAGTTCTGGTGGCCACAATTCAAGAAGGATGTTGATAAACAGGAGAAGATTCAGAGAAGAGCCACGGGAGTGATTAAAGGATTAGAAAACGTGTCTTATAGGGATAGGCTCAAGAAACTCTATTTAATTTAACGAAGAGAAGATTAAGGGATGACTTGGTCACAGTCTATAAATACCAACATGGGGAACAAATATTTGCTACTGGGCTCTTCAATCTAGCAGAGAAAGGTGTAACACAATCCAATGGCTGGAAGTTGAAACTAGAGAAATTCAGGCTGGATTTAAGGGGTACACTTTTAACTGTCAGGGTAATTAACCACTGGAACAATTTACCAAGGGTCGTCATGGATTTTTCCATCATTGGACATTTAAAAATCAAATGTGGATGTTTTTCTAAAAGATCTGCTCTCAGAATTATTCTGGGGAAGTTCTATGGCCTGTGGTATCTATGAAAGTATTGAATACTTCATCTGAAACATACTGCACTGCTGCGGATCACTTTCCTTCGCAGAACTGAGCATATTGCTAGTGTTTGAACTTTCCCCCCAATTTCATCCTACCTGATTCGGGGCCTGAGCCAGTGCCTATTGAATTCAATGGGAAACTCATGTTGCCTTGGTTTAATGGAGGGTTAGGATTTTAGATCTTAAACAACAATGCCAAGAAAGCTAGCCACCCCTCACATAGAGTACTTGTCCCCCAGCTTGGTAAAAAAAAAAAAGGTAAAAAACCCAGTCTTTTTAAATAGCTCCAAAAACAGTCCATCTTTGTTAGCTCTTTTGAGTCAGGAATCATGATGCATGGGGAGAAAAGTACAAGAGTATCCCCTCGCAAAACACTGAATAGTGACAACATCCAGGGAAGCAAGGTAGAGGGCTAATTTGCTACTAAATGACATTTTAAAATAATATACATGTTTGTGCATATTGTAATCTCAAAAACAATTATATGCTTAATTTTCATCCTGTGTCATAAAACAGCATTTATGCAATTCGGGTTTAAGAATGACAGGAGCCAACATGCAGCCGGTCCTATTGCACCATAACAATAGTGATCATAAAACCTTGCTCCTGTAATGGCACCTTTTCTGCCCCGGTATCAGAGCACATTCCTCCCCTTTTATTCAATGGAGATAATTATTAGACTGATAAGAATAGGGAGATTTAGTCTGCTGTTTCTTTTGTAATTGATGGTTGATATTACATGTAGCAGAAAGTTTCTGAATTTGCTGAGAGCGGATGGCACAAGTAACCTAGCTTAAAATTAATTGCAGGACTAGCAGTATTTAATGTTTCATTTGCTGAGCAACTTAGGGTGACCAAACGTCCCGATTTTATTGGGACTGTCCCGATATTTACTTGAATTGTCCCGATATTTTGCCCTCCAGAGCACAGGCGGAGGGGCTCGCACCCCTCACCCTGCCCCAACTCCGCCCCCTTCCTCCCCCATTAGATCCCTCCCCAAATTCCCGCCCGTGTCCCGCCCCCAGGCCCGCTCCCTCACTGCTCCATTGGATCCTTCCCCAAATCCCCGCCCTGGCCCTGCCTCTTCCCCAAGCACGCCGCATTCCTCCTCCTCCCCCCTCCCTCCCAGGCTTGCACTAATCAGCTGTATGGCGGTGCAAGTGCTGGAGGGAGGGGGGAGAAGCAGGACGCGGCAGCCCGCTCAGGGGAGGCGGAGGCGAGCTGCTGGTGGGTGCTCAGCCCCCACCAATTTTTCCTATGCTCCGGTGGCTATTGGTTTTTTGGGTTTTTTTGCTTTTGTTTTTGTTTTTTCCTCTGCCGCCGGCTCTTGTTTTTTTTTGTTTTTGTTGCTCTGCCAGCACCCCCTCCCTCCCGCGTCCCGATATTTCACGTCTCTCGTCTGGTCACCCTAGAGCAACTTGTAAACGTTTAATTTTTGCAAAGCCACCCTGAGGTAGGTAGACACTGTTATTTTTAATGTACTGTACCAATGGCGAGGTTGAGGCTGAGGGTTTAATTGACTTGCCTAAGGAGGCAGTCAGTATCAGAACCAAGATTAGAGCTGGGGAGTTCCTGGCTCCAAGCCTGTGCTTAGACCAGTCAGCCATACCATATTCGCTTTCCCTCACACACACCCCTTAGCTGACCTGTAGATGGACTTTTTATAATCTATGTTCATATTGTTATTCAATCTTTTCCTTAATATAGTATAATTATAATTAATCATCATAACTAGGTGACCAAATTGCTCGGGGGACTTGCTAATTATATATTAGGCAGCCTTTCACCTGTAGATCACAAGTTCAAATCCACCCTCAGTCAGGTATTAGTTGTGATGGCTGTTTGGGATTCTCAGTTTATTTCTCTTAAGACGAGTGGCCTCACAATAAAAAGCAGTACTACGGCAGTCTCAGCAGAACCCTAAGGATCGAATGGGCCATGGAATCTGAACTACTGTCTCAGCCCAGGAGGTGATCCTTTGAGCTTCACTTGGCAGGGTGGTGTGAGGGAGCTGATGGTGATAGACCCATTCTGTGGAACAGGAACACTCTGCCACCCAAGGTAACTTTTACATTTAAACCACGCTATGTTGATACTGTCCGTGAAGGCCACCCCATCCAATCTGACTATGAATGACTTCTGCTTTTCCTCTGATCCTTAGAAGACTTTTTGCCATGGTGCAGTTATATCCCTTACCAAGGGAAGCACCAGAGTTCACAGGATTAGTTCATCCTTTCACAGGCTGGCATTACCAGTTCTGGGATTTCTCCAACAGCTCAAGGGCAGTTCATTACTATTAGACTTGTCACCTGTTTGACAACTTTCTGGTTTGGGTCTTGGAAAGGCCCATTTTGGAAATCACTTCCCTTTGTTTCCCAGATATCTTTTGGAAACTTCTCAGACTTCTCTTTATTGATGGCAGATGTGACAGGTTGAGTCACAGAAACCCCCTTGGGACTGCCACCTGATGTGCTGAGACTACCTCTAAGCCCCTTTTCCCTGGCAGCTTGGGACTTAAGTGCCCTGCCTAGTTGTGCCAGACACGCTACCCTGCTACAAACACAGACCCAGAACTGAACCACGTCCCCCAAAAGCAGCAGGCTTAACTGAAAACAGCTTAAGAAGTGCTTCTGTGTCCAACACCCAGACACCCAGTTC